>NC_088918.1:75405000-76655000 GCF_963576675.1 Euphorbia lathyris | reverse complement strand
CTGTTGGTGTTCTCTCTTCTTCTTTGCAACAAATTGTAAGTTTTTCCCCTTTTTTCTAAATTAATTACATATGGTATTTAAAAAAAAAATCAGAATTTCAAAACGAATTATCGTATCGTAATCATGTTATATATGATATATATTCTTAAATGATTATATATAATAGGATTAATACACATATTTGCCATTGTGTTTTCTCGGAAAAACAAATATGCCCTTGTATCAAATAAACCCACTAAAATCTCCTTATACTTTCCACAAACCTATAGATATACCCTAAACTAACAGAAGTGTGATTTGGAGGAAGAACCCTAAATCGCGCAATTGTATAGCAAAAGGAGAAACAAAATTCTCTTTTATAGGGTTGATTTGCCATGTAGGATTCCTTTTAATGTGTTGGCCCCTGACGTGGCGGGACGTGGCGTCCCACGTGGCACGCCGTTTGTGCCAAATCACACTTCTGTTAGTTTAGGGTATATTTGTAGGGTTGTGGAAAGTATAAGGAGATTTTAGTGGGTTTATTTGATACAATGACATATTTGTTTTTTCGAGAAAACACAAGGACAAATATGTGTATTAACCTTATATAATATAAATGACTCGAAAACGATGATCGTTTCAAGAGTCCTAGTAATTATGGTTAAATCTAAAAAAAGGATTCTAAGGAAATTACTCGCAACTTGTAATGGTTGCAAAATAATTCCTTTAAAGAATTATTTTTAACCATAAAATTAAAAATAGTCTCATTATGACGATGCCCTGCTGTGATAATGAGATTGTTTTTAACCTTAGAGTTGAAAGCAACCCCTCAACAAAATTATTTCTAAGCATTACCATATTGAGAATAGTTCTTTTAAAGGACCATTATGGGATTTAATCTTGACAATTCACCTAATTTTATTTGTTTGTTACAATTTTCATTTTTGTTATATTTATATCGTATATAATCATTTAGAATATATGAATCATATAACACAAATATAATACGACACTCTTATTAAGAAAAATCACAAGATGAATTAATGAACCTTTTTTTGGCTAAATTTTTCTTGTAAATGTATTTTAGGAATAAGGGTTAATTTTGTGCCTGACGTTTTCAGGAAAATCCAATTTTTAGCTGAATTCTTCACTTATTTTCCTAAACTTTTGAAACCTTACTTTATACATTCTTACCATTTTGAAAATAGTAGTCATTCACCAATTTTTTCCCATTTTTCGGTAAATAAACGAAGTCTGATCTTATTATTTTTGCCGTAACTCAATTTTGCTAAATCATATCTCATTTTCAAGGTGCAATTTTAAATTTTCGTACCGATTTTTCCATAGAGGTTTTAATTTTAAAAACTTTACTGTTTGCGTGGAAACAGTCAATTGGAGCCTTACAGAAGAAATATTCAATAGGATCATTTGAATTGCTAAGCAAGACGGCTCCGATTCAAGCTTTCTCTCTTCTGTTAACCGGTCCCTTCGTTGATTACTTCATCACCGGAAAAGTTGTCACAGATTACTCATTATCTGCTAATGCATTTGTAAGTACATATTATCTTCCTAAGCATGTATTTTTCTTTTTTGAAAATTTTCTTTTAGCTATATGGACCGAATTCAGAGGGCTTTCGTACCTAGGCCCAAGCCCAAGCCAACCCGCTCCAAATTCCCCCGAGCCTTCTAACTACAATGCTAGATAGTAGGGTGATAATATACTATTATTATAAAATATACAATATTTTAATTTAGACGGACTTAGGATATGTTCATGTTTTAAAATCAAATCTCAAGTCCAACCTGAATAAATCAATCTAAAAAAATATTTTCTTTAATAATAAGTATTAAAATTTATACTTAAAAATAAATATTGAGTATATAAATATAATATTTAATATTAATGGGGTGGCCAGGTCATCCTATTTCTATAATTCCTAAACCTGGACGAATATCTAAACTTGTGATCATTTTTAGTCATGATCAATGGCGCTTCAAAACAGTACTTTTGGCGCCTAAACGTGTTAAGCTACCGAACTTGTTTGATCTCTAATATTTTGGTGGGTGACATCTAATTCTTCACTTTTGAATTTTGTCAAATGTGCACTCTTATAGACGAAACTATCACTCGTGGGGTCCACACTCCATTAACCGACAGTAAGTCAGAAATAACACATATTATCCAACTTCTTTTATGAGATTTTGATACGTAGTATCCAAAATGTTATATATTATTTCTGGAGTCCTACGTGTCAAATCGTTAAAAAGAAATCGGATGATGTGACATTATTTTTGCAACACACATAAGTGAACGGCATACACACTCCATGTATGACAGTTTTGTCTATTAGAGTGTAGATTTTAACAAAAGTGAAAAGGTGAAACGCTAAAACCTCATCAAATAAAAGGTACCCAATTCGTATCCGATTGGTCGGGCTTGAATATGAAAAAATGATATTAGACCCGACCCCAACCCGTTTTAATCTGCCTATTTTTGTGCATTGCTTGAGATTTTAAAAATAGAACGGGCCAACTTAGTCCGACCTGACACAATCTATTAATATCAATTAGGATTAATTATATATATAGATGTTTTGTAATTTCGCCGATTTGCATATGAGTACTTAGAGAGAGAAAACTCAAAAAATAATGATTTTGAAAAATTAAGAATATGGTTCCATAGTAAATATGATACTAAACAACTTTAATTCTTGAAATTTTCATTTTGAAGTCGTTATCAGCCAAATTTGACAAAGAAAAAAAAATGCAGAAATTTGCAAACCACATTGTTGCGCTTGCAAAAATATATACCACAAGTACCCATCTGCAAATTGACGAAATAACATGACATCTATGTATAATTAACCCTATTAATTATATATATAAGGAGTTGAGTCTATTTGTGCTAAGCTCGAGATTTGATTTTAAAATCTAAATCCAGTCTAATCTGAGCACCGTTAATTAATAGCAGATTGGACCGAATATTTTTAGATATAAACCCGTGAAGTCTAGTACGACATGACCCAATCCAACCCAACCCAACTCGACCCGACCTGACCCACAACTAAGCCTAATTAATATATGCTACTAATTTTTTTTCTTGTTTTTGGCAGTTTTTCATAGTACTATCATGCTCATTGGCTGTATTTTGCAATTTGAGCCAATATCTATGCATAGGAAGATTTTCAGCAACATCTTTCCAAGTTTTAGGGCACATGAAAACAGTTTGTATACTCATATTGGGATGGCTTCTCTTTGATTCTCAACTTACTCTCAAAAACATCACTGGAATGGCTGTGGCTGTTGTTGGTATGATCATATATAGTTGGGCAGTTGAATTTGATAAGCAATCTAAATCCAAATTCATCAACAACATTCCACCCTCTAAACCTAGCTTTTCCGAAGAACAATCCGCCTTTTTGCAACACCAAATTGATCGTGACTCCGTCGGTAAAGATCTCGAGGCCCCACAGTCCAAATGAGTTGATATATCGGGTGGCGATGTCGATTGGGTCTGAGCGAGCTTTTTGGTTTTGAAAAATATTATTGGGTATCTGGGGTTTGACACTCGAAGTAATGGTTATTTCGTTAAAAAAAGGAAGTAACTATACAACTTACCGTTTATACTTTCAATTTTTTAGGGTTTTTTTGTTCTTAAAATTAAGAGATTTTTAGGTTGTAATTGAGAAAAAGAATGGTGAGAAGAGGTGTGTTTTGCTTTCTTGTGCCATTTTTTATGTGTATTAATAAATTATTAAAATTGAAATAAATATGTATTTTTCATAATTCTATAAATACAATATTAATAGTCCGTGATTCCGAAGAACAATCTGCGTTTTGGCAACACCAAATCGTCTGTGATTCCGTCGGTAAAGATCTCGAGGCCGCAGTTCTTAAGTCGTAACGTATCGATTGAACCTATATGATTGATGGGTAATGTCGATTGGGGTTGAGCGAGCTTTTCGGTTTTGAAAAATACTATCGGGTTTTGGTTTAGAGACTCGGAGTAATGGTTAAAAGAAAGAATTTGCCATTTACATTTTCAATTTTTAGGGTTTTAAAAAAAATCAAGAGATTTGTAGGTTATAATTGAGAAAAAAAAATGGTGAGAAGAGATGTGTGTTTGGCTTTCTTGTGCCATTTTTTTCATGTGTATCAATACATTATTGAAATAGAAATAAATATGTACTTTTTTAGAATTATGTAAATACAATATTAAGTAAATAATAAGTTCATGAACACGAAAGCTCATGAACAAGCATGAAAGCTCGATAATAGGTTTATGAACAGAGCCGGTCATGATATTTTAAGGGTTCTAGATGAAATAAGAGATAAAATGCCTTAATAAAAGAAAATTATATTTAAAAGTTTAAAATAGAAATTTGAATCCATTTTAGGTCTAAATTGATATTATAATAAAAAAATTACTACATATATAGTAAAAAAAATTTGGGCCTTGTTTGGCCCTGGACCCTAGGCGGCCGCACTCCTACCCTATGCTTAGGGTCGGCCCTGCTCATGAACAAGCTCGATTATAATGTTCATGAATACAACAATGCGATTTTGTCTAAATTGTAGTTTTATAGATTTCAAAGCTATGTAGTTTTTGTGTTAATTTTTTTTTTCAAATGTAACATAATTAATGAGTTATTTTTGAGTGAAGTTCATCAATAGAATAAACAAGTTGTTCGTGAGCAGCTCGTGAAAAAAAAAATATTGAGTTCAAACTCACCAATTTTCTAACCAATTGAATATGAGCATGCTAAAGCTCCGCTCATTCGATTACGGCCCTAAAAAATGTTAGGCTAGTTCCAAACTTTGCATGAGTATGCCAATTTTAGTGAAAGGCTTGACATTTATAAAAATAGGACAAGTCAATCTATTTTTCTGAGTATGCCAATGTTGACCTTTTTTTTTTTTTTTATAAAGATATCTGTAATCTTTTTGGTAAAGTTAAGGGAATGCTTGGAGCTGATGATGCAAAAAACGTTATTGAGTATATAGAGTTTACAAAGCAAGATGATAAAATGTTTTTTTTGATGCCAAACTCGAAGTTTTGATTGGTACCAAAAGTATGGTGATGTTGTAGTTTTTTATACCACTTACAAAGTCAATGTACATAACATGCCTTGTGGGATTTTTGTTGGTGTTAACAATCATGGAAAGACAATTTTATTCGATTGTACGCTCTTTCGCAATGAGACTACATCTACTTTTAAGTGGTTAATGAAGGTATGATTTTATTTTTATTAGTAACAAACACTAATGGAATATAACTTTTAAGAGTAATTTATATCTAGATGGCATAAAGAGTTTGTAACTACCATTAGACATGCTCTAATTGGATTAAAAAAAGGCCTAATACACAAATAACCCCCTGAACTTGTCCAAATGTTGCAACTGCCCCCCTCAACTTTCAATTGTAACAACTTACCCCTTAAACTTGTTCAATTGTAAAACATAACCCCAAATTTGGAATTTTTTTACCCCGTACTTGAAATAACAGTAAAAGCGTTTCTCCGGATTCGTATCACGCCAAATATCTGATTATCACACTCTACGAATGTTGCAGAATTTGCATTTCACGTGTTTCTTCAATTGCAGTCCATGTCAGCAATTTGAGGTTATATTTTACAATTGGACAAGTTTAAGGGGTAAATTGTTGCAATTAGACAAGTTCGAGGGACAAGTTATTACAATTGAAAGCTGGAGGAGGAGTTGCAACATTTGAACAAGTTTGGAGGGTTATTTGTGTATTAAGCCTTGACAAAAAAAGAGAGAACTAAATGTCTCACACACACCCAAAAAAAAAAAAGTCTAATTAACAATCTTAAATGAGTCCAAAAATATATTTGTCACACACACACACAAAAAGTCTAATTAACAAAAGGCATATTTCTTAAATGAGTCCAAAAGTATATTTGTCATAAATGGTATTCATCTATTTCTCTTCTCGGAATCCTTCTTAGAAAAATTCTTGGCCGAAACTTTCACATTATAAAAAAAATTGGAATTTAGTATAAGAGAAACAACAAAACAAAACTATTCCGCAATTAATAAGCTCATTCGCACTCTAAAACCAAATAAGCTTAAAATATTTCACAGTTGAACCAACTGCGAAACAAATCATAAAACTGCGAAGACAATTATCTTCGCAGTTCCTGTATTCCCTTTCATAGTGTTAGAGACTATGGAGATAATTCTCAACTCAATTATTTTCGCAATCATGAAAAACCTTTCACAATGGAAATAATTGCGGAGAAAATTCAAATTACTGATATGAATTTCCTCCGTAGTTGCTTCCACTGTGGAAGGTTTTTCATGATTGCGAAATTATATTCTTGCGGAAATACGAGAATTTCTAACACATCCAATCACGCAAATACGTCCCAAAATAAGTTTCAATGCATAAACATAATTCTAACTCTAAAAAGGTCAAATCACTCGAAAACTAAACCCTGCACCAGTAAACCCTAAATCGAATCAAAATCTTAAACTAAACCATAATCATATAAGGAAATTAAAACTTGTTTTCTTTCTAACCTGATCGCTTACTCTTGCAGCCGTAGATCGATGAATTGAGCAGACTAAGAATCCTGAAACCAGACGAACAAAAATCGCAAAAAAAATATTACCAAATTCACTCCGCAATTGTTTGCACAAGGTATGTTCTGCACGAACGATATTTTGAAAATGTCTACTTTAAAAGTATCCAGATGTTGTAATGGATCTAAATATATAAAAGGATGGTTTTAATAATTAACCCTATTTAATAAAAATAAAATATAATAGCATATAATTTATATATTAAGGAAAAATATATAAGAAGAAAATAGAAGATTTAAAAGAGTGGATAAGACAGAGAGGCAGAGAGCTGATATGGAAACAGCACTCATCCATTTTCACTCTCCTCTCTTCTCTATTCCTCTTTATTCTTCTTCTTCTTCAATCTGTTTCTTCAAATCAAGGAAATCCAAACAAAACAGCACTTCCTCTTTCTCCCTTCCTTCAAATTACAAAATCAGAACAAGAAGCAGCAGCAATGGAGCTAGATCATTCACAGAAAACGAATCAGAACGAGCAACAGAGGAAGAAGAGCCTAGTACTAGCGGCGGAGATTCAGGTATAATTCTGTCATCGTGTCTGGTCGGTGTTCTCACCGGAATCGCCGTCGTTCTCTTCAATAACGGAGTTCATGAAATCCGAGACACTTTTTGGGACGGGATTCCGTATCGTGGCGCGAGTTGGTTGCGAGAAGAGCCTCTCGATTCGATCTGGATTCGAGTCGTCTTCGTCCCTGCTTGCGGCGGTTTAATTGTTAGTATATTGAATTATGTCTCGGCTGTTTTGGATAATGATAGTAGGGGTAATCCTTTTGCCGGAGCGTTGCGGCCTTTTCTCAAGGCGGTGGCTGCGAGTTTTACACTTGGAACTGGAAATTCTCTTGGACCTGAAGGTCCGAGTGTGGAGATTGGTTCTTCTATTGCTAAGGGAATTGGATCTTTCAATCTGTTTTCGAGGAATTCACAAACTAAACTTTCGCTTTTGGCTGCTGGCTCTGCTGCTGGAATTGCTTCAGGTAATTTTCTCTCTTCCTTCTTGCAGATGTTAATACAAGAGCTGTTCTTAAAAAAAAAACTAGACATTCTTTCAAGTTTTCATATCTACCGTTTATTGTTGCTGATAGTTAGCTGATTTTCCTTTAAATTGTTGTTAATCAATCATGACCAAACATTTTTCTTTTTGGAGTGAAAAAGCTAAAAGAGCTACGAAAAAAGAAACCAAACATGCACTTTCGATTAGGTTAAGTGTTAGTAGTGTTTTTCTTTATGGAAACAATAACTATTTAGGAAAAGCTCTAAAAAGAATGACAATATGATGCTCTTTGCTTATATGAAGGATTTTATTTTTTCTTTTGCAGGGTTTAATGCTGCTGTTGCTGGCTGTTTCTTCGCCGTGGAATCAGTTTTGTGGCCGTCATCGGCTGATTCATCGGCCTCGCTTACAAACACCACTTCTATGGTTATACTAAGCGCTGTAATAGCTTCTGTTGTGTCTGAAGTTGGTCTTGGTTCTGAACCTGCCTTTAAGGTACCGGAGTATGACTTTCGATCTGCTGGTGGTAATGATTCACCCATTGATTATCCTCTTCTTTATCTTGATGACGTTTGCTTTCTCTCTGTGTATGAATGATAGGTCTAGACTCACTTTCCATATGTGAATTGGGAATTTGGGGTGAATTTCATCCGTAGATTATTGTATGGCAGCATTCTTATTTTGGTTTTACTTGAAAGTGAGAAGAACAAGTGTTATAGCTTAGCATAATATCATCAATGTTAATCCCAATTCAATTTAGAATAATTTCTTTTGATTGATGGAGAATAAAAACCTTACATGATGATATTTGAGTTTCTGTATCAGTTCACATTTGAACTAGAATGGCATCTTTTTTTTAAATTGACATAGTATTTTACAAAGATAATAGTTTCATAGACATTGAAAATTTTGCATTCTCAAGTATCATTCCCGAGTGATTTTAGCAACCAAACGGAGCATTAGATTTCTCATTGAATAATCCATGATCAGCTTATTATTTGAAAATTGATAATTTAGTTTTCTGTTCTGATCTTTTCCTAAAAGCATGCAAATGTCATTTGCAGATGTAAGCACTTTTTGTGAGAAATAAATGACTTTGCTTCTAAAGTTATTTGACTCATTTTCAGAGCTCCCATTGTATCTGTTGCTTGGAATCCTCTGCGGCTTGGTTTCGTTGGCCCTATCCAAATGCACATCGTTTTTGTTGTCAGTTGTCAACAATCTTCACAGCAATGTTGGTATACCGAGGACTGTGTTTCCTGTTATCGGTGGCTTATCAGTTGGGATCATAGCCTTGGCTTATCCAGAAATTTTATACTGGGGCTTTCAGAATGTTGACATTTTGTTGGAATCTCGGCCGTTTGTAAAAGGACTCTCCGGTGATCTACTGCTTCAGCTTGTCGGAGTGAAGATAGTCACAACCTCTTTGTGCCGCGCTTGTGGATTAGTTGGAGGTTATTATGCACCATCACTTTTCATTGGTGCAGCAACAGGAATGGCATATGGGAAGCTTATTAGTTTTGCTGTTGCTAGCTCTGAGCCACTGGTTCAACTTTCTATCTTGGAAGTAGCATCACCACAAGCATATGGCCTGGTAATTTTTGTTTCCTAATACATACACAGTTTCTCTAAGTTGGTCATAAAAATTGAATGCCCTGAACTTATTAACTCCTTAAACTTGATTACAAGTGACCTATTGGCCCCTAAACCTGCTTATAGTTTGTCCAAATCTCTCCTTGATCTGCCGCGTAGGACCAAGAGGGTTAACATGTCACTTTAAACAACTTCAAATCAAAGGGCTAATTGACTATTTTCAAAGTTGAAGGGGTCATTAGACTTTTTTGGACATGTTGGGGAGGTAGGAATGCATTAGGCCTTCTTTTTTTGGAAAAGAATTCAGCTTGAGGTCCATGATCTTTTCGATTTTTGTTGATTAAACCTCCGATCTTTCAATTTGGAACATTGAGCCATTGATCAATTATAATTGCACACATTAAGCCCTTGATGACTAGGAAAAGTCACCTTCAAATGTAGAACTCATTTAATAGATCTTTATTCATTTCATCTACAGACAGTTGCAATTCATATTTAATGGTTCCAAAGTAGTTTCTTTTTGTCTGCTTTATCTACAAACAAATTGTAGAAATTTTATTTCGAACTGTAAAAGATATAATTTCAGACTCAAATGAAATGAGTAAGCTCTTTTAGCTGAATTAGATGTTCGCAACTAACTAATTGGCAAACTATGGGTTCATATGTGCAATTATAATTAATCGAGGGCTCAATGTGTCAAGTTGAAGGATAAGGTGCTCAATCAATACAAATCGAAAACATCAGGGGCTTAAAGATGCTTTTTTCCTTGGACTAAGCCCTAAACATCCACAATAATGTGATATGATATGACCAGTCACTTAAAATTTCTGATTTCAGGTGGGAATGGCGGCAACCCTTGCCGGAGTGTGTCAAGTCCCTCTTACTTCAGTTTTGCTGCTGTTTGAATTGACACAAGATTATCGGATAGTTCTCCCACTACTCGGAGCTGTGGGGATGTCTTCATGGATTACATCTGGGCAGTCTACCAGAGGTGTCAAAGAGACCAGAAATAAAGGAAATGCTGCTCCAAATCGACAGGAAATATCTTCTTCCGCTGCACAAGGAGAATCTTCTGGCAATGAACTTGCTGAAAATGCTGCTTACAGTAGTAACCTATGTGAAGTTGAAAGTTCACTCTGTTTAGATGATGATTCTAGTACCGAAAATGATATGATCAATAAGAGGATTTTTGTTTCGGAAGCCATGAGAACACGGTATGTGACTGTTTTCTTGAGCACTTTGCTTGCCGAGGCAGTGAGTCTCATGCTTGCAGAGAAGCAATCTTGTGCAGTGATAGTTGATGACAACAATTTGTTAGTTGGTTTGCTGACTCTTGGAGACATTGAAGTTTTTAGCAAAATTGCAAAAGTAAAAGCTGAGAAATCCAAGGTTTAGAATACTTTCCTTTTACCTCCATTCAAGATTTAACTGGCTTTTGAAGGGTAAATTATATTCATAGCCCCCGAACTAGCATTTTAACCCCTAAACTTCATTTCTTGCCTTAAAAATCCTTGAACTTTACATTTTGTAACATTAAAGTCCCAATCAACTAAACCCCTTAAGAAATTAAGGAAATAATGAGGGTAAATAGGTATTTGACCTTTTTTTTAACAACAACAAAGCCTTAGTCCCGAAATGATTCGGGGTCGGCTAACATGAATCATCATATAAAACCGTGAAATCAAGTCGTGTCAGCGACACAAATTCGCTCCCTCCACTCCGTTCTATCCACTACCATATTTTCCTCAATTCCCAGTAAACTCATATCACTCTCGATCACCTTCCTCCAAGTTTGCTTAGGTCTTCCCCTACCCCTCACCACTACATCCCTTCCCCTACCTTTTTTTTAAATGTATAAAAAAATCAATAATGTAGTCAAACTTGTCCAAGCTATTATGTTGTTATCTATTTATTTCTTTAATACTTTTGGTGGATTTTTGTTGATTTAGACTTTAATAACATAGAATGTGAAGACCAAATTTTTTTTTATCGAGAAAAAAAGTTTAGAGACCATAACATTAGTAGCACCATGATTCAGGGGCTATGAATGTATTTTACCCGGTTTTCTTATGGTTGATATGGCAACATACATGTAAAGAAACTAGAAAAAAAAAGTATCTGTTTTAAAAAAAAAATATCTCTGCCAGATGGTATATATTGCTGGATTTTTTTTTCAGGAATAAGGGTCAATTTTTCCCTTAAATGGAGAAATTCAGTCTTGCCCTCAATTCTACCCTTTTTCAAGGAATTACGTTTCTAATTCCAGTGGCATTTTCTTAGAAAAAGTTAAAATCAAACTAGGTTTTGTATCATAAAGATAAAATTGAGCTAAAGTTTTTACAATGAGTGCAAAATTTGACTCATTTGTAGTTTGTGCAATAGGATAAAACTGAACTTTCCCAATAACTATAATGGTAAATTTGACCATAATCCTTTCTTTTTATTTATTTACTAATATTGTTTTACATTCCAGGAGCTTTTAGTGTCTGAAATTTGCTCATTGGATGGAGAAAAATGTCGAGTGCCATGGAGTGCTAACCCTAGTATGGACCTTTTCTCTGTGCAACTCATCATGGATAGATATGGTTTGAGTCAAGTTCCAGTTGTTTCAGAGCATGTTGAAAACCATACAATGCAACCAGTTGGGCTCTTAGATAGAGACTCTATCAATATAACTTGCAGGTTTTTTTCATACACACTCTGCTCTCTCAATTTGTGTTTCCTTTTAGATAATTGCCAGAGTATAATGCATTTCTTAAATCCGTGAGTGGGGGCTGTCAGTTTCTGACACGACAACACTTTTTACAGAGAATCCGTTTGACTTGATTATAATTTTTGTTGTATTTATATCATATATAATAAATATATAGATTATAACATGATTATAACACGAGAATCCATTTTGACACCTTTATCCATTAGTAGTCGGACGCTTTGACTTTGCTTTGTGATTAGTCTTTAGCCTTGTGTTTTTTGCCTACATAAATTATTATTATAGTAGCCGTCTAGTGGAGTAAAATGAACCGATAGTCATTGAATTTTGGGTTTGTTTCAATAAAATCACTGAACTTCATATTTGATTTCAATAAATCCATTCATTGACATGTCATAAAAGAAAGTTAACTATATGTCAACTAAGCATCGTGCCAGATATGTCTAACTTTTAGGCCTGGCATGGTAGAAATATGATAGCGACGTGTGTACCATGTTGCACATCCTAAGCTGCAATTTTTTTTTTTTTTGGATTAAAACATTATTTGGTATCTGATCTATCCAAAATATTGGTTTTTGGCTCTTGATCTATTATTTATTTGGTAACATTTGCCCTTGAACTATCCAAATTGTTATTCTTTTCCCCCTAATCTATTATTTGGTAACGTTGCCCCCCTCTTGACCTATTCAAAATAGATCAGAGGCCAAATGTTACTAAATAATAGGTCAGAGGCTAAAAGCCAACATTTTGAATAAGTTTGGAACCAAATAGTGATTTAAGGGGTTAAATGCATCATTATTGGTCATTGAAGTTACATAGTTGTCTCAAAATGGTCACTCAACTTCAACTGGTCTCAATAAAATCACTCTGGGCCACTCTAGCGATTTCAGTGATTAAAAAGTATCGGAATGATAACATAGGTGATACGTCAGCATGAGTCAACTCATATCTCTGGCCGAAACGACACATGACATCCACGTATGCGCCACCCGGCTATCACGTTGGTTATTTTTATGAAAAAAACAAAATTTAGTTTTTTTCCTTCATAAAAATAATCGACATGTGGCTGTCACGTTTCGTTTTGGTAAGAGATCTGAGTTGACTCATGCTGACGTGTCACCTGTGTCATTATTTCGATACTTTTTTAACCACTGAAATCGACGGAGTGACCTAATTGAGACAAAACTCAATTGAGTGATTTTATTGAGACAAATTGAAGTTGAGTGTCATTTTGACACAACCATGACCTATGGTGCATTTAACTCGTGTTTAAGCCAAAAAAAAAATATTAAAACATCACATCCTTGTTCGACGTGGTGCTTAGTTGGTATGTAGTCGAATAAATTTGCCCGGAATCATTTTAGTGAAATAAAAATGTGAAAGGTCAGTGATTTTATTGAATTGAATGTATGAAAATAAAGCTGATTTAAATTTGTGAAACATGCCACAAATTTAAGTGACCTTGTCTAGTGTAAGTGTCTTTTTGCCTCTCAATAGCAAAAGAAACTTACCATTTATTTGCTACTTTAAATAATACTTTGACATTTTGTAACAATATTTTCATGTTACACAGTGAAATTCTTTGTGAAAAAGTGTTTTTGATGTTTTTCCTGACCAGTGTATTATTTTATTTCATGTTTTGGAATGGATGCAGAGCTCTAGCAACCAGAGAATCCATCACATAATGCTCCATGCTAGAAATTATATGTCCAGCCTTCATTTCTGTGGTTGCTGATATGAATGATGTATCAGAAAACCGGACTACATGAACTTCGGTTCGCATCAACGGACAGAGATTCAGACATCTTCAAGTAGGTGAACATTTTGAACTGCTGCTCAATCTTAGTCACAGGCAAGAAAAACTTCAGCAAATTCACTACTAATTGTAGCCATGTTCTGCCTCAAGCAGCAGCAGAGCTATTGCACATAGGGAAAAGGAAGTACAAAGGATCGAAATTTGGCATTTCGAGGCACGTATCGAAAGGCGTAATTTCCATATACATGCCTGGAAATGCGCAATTTCTGTCAATTAGGCTTTAAGGATTCGACGTGTAGTAATTTTTACCTAGTCAGTGACTGACCAAGTGAATTTGGTCGATCACCATTAAATTTAAGCTTATTAAAATCTTGTGGTGGAGATTAAAATCATCGCAAGACTTAAATTTACACCTCCTAGATCTAATGGTGATTGACCAAATTCACTTGGTCAGTCACCGACCAAGTGAAAACCGCTAGTAGAAGTAAATATCTAGAAGTAATTGTTATTGGGATGGCAGGAATTAGGGTATAGATTTGAAATTTTGTAAAAGATGTATAGATTTGAAATTTTGTAAGAGATGTAATTTTTATATCCGCCTCAATGTTTTCATATTCATTATTGTAATGGTCCTTCTGATTCGCATAATATATTATTTTTAATAAATTGAAATTTTTTCGGTGCGAAACAGATAGGTTTTTTACTACAAAAATTACAGTTTACGAATTTTTTTTTTCATTTGCTTGTAAGATCGTCAATTTTGTATTATTCCAATGATTGGGTCTTGGATTTATTACTTCATTAATAACATAATTCGTTCTTAAAATGGATTAATTTGTGATTACAACACATTGAATTTATTTTCTACCTGTTTGATATTATTTCCAAGTTGAAGAAACACGATCATATGTCATGTTTTGATAATTAATGTAATCCAATAATTGCCTTGGACTTGTTATGTTATTCGCTGTCCAAATGAATTTGTTGACTCTGTGTCCCCGAAAGCCTGCAACTTAACCTTCGTTAAAATTATCTTTTGACATGATTGTCACGTTACTCAATCCTCAAATAAGATTTTTTCTATCTAAATTAATGGCTATTGAAATAAATTAGTCAAAATGACAAGTTAAATAATTTTTGTAATTTTATTAAAATAAAATAAATTTCAATAATTTTATAAAATTTGTCTTAAATTCTAGTGACCTCAACATAATTTATCCCAATAAATAAGATAAAATATCAACAAAACAGTTTAATTTAACTGTTAATACTAAGTTAGTTTTCTCATAAATAACTATTAAAATCCTAGCCCAATATAATAATGTGTGAAGTAAAAAAAAAAGGACAATTTACAGAAATTTAGATTTAAAAAATTATTTACAACTATATCAAATACTAATTTAAATAATGTCAAACGAAGGAAACTATTGTTTTTCATATCATGTTTTATGAATTAGAAGCCTAAATTTGATAAATATTTTTTAGGGTTTAGAATTATGAAATGAGGTCTAATAAATTAGGACATAAAAAATCATACTTTTTTGGCATAATGTTCTCCCAGTCTCCTTAACTTGTCCAAATTGATCATTTTATCCCCAACTCGTAGAATGTCCTATTTATCTCCTTAACTCCATAAAAGTATTTCTCACCCCTTAACTTGTCCAAATTGATCATTCTACCCCCTTCAACTCATCGAATGTCCTATTTACACCCTTAACTCTATAAAAGTGGTACTTCACCCCTTATGATACTGGGAGATGTTTCTTTGGCTGCCCAAATTATGAGGTAGTAATTATGTGGTTAATCTCTAATTGATAGTTAATCTAATGAAAAGAGAAAGTGTAAAAGTCTCAATAATATGGTCATTTTTATCTTTTCAAATATAACTGCTTTTATTTCCTTACACCGGTCAATTCTAACCTCCGATGATGAAAATAGAGGGTGAGGAATACCACTTTTATAGAGTTAAAGTAAATAGGAAATTCAATGAGTTGTGAGTAAAATGAGCAAGTTAAGAGAATGAGAAATACCACTTTTTTAGAGTTAACGAGGTAAATATGACATTCAATAAGTTGGGAGGATAAAACGGCTAATTTGGACAAGTTAAGAGGATTGGGCAAGCATTAAGCTTTTTTTTTTTTATGTGATATATAGAAAATAATGATATTGAGAATTAAATTTTGAAATATGATTTAATTGTAATTTTATAATAGATATGATTTTCATCTAAATAGTCACACAAACAAAAAAAACACAAAAAGCTACAAAATAAGAGAACTAATTGATATTCTTTTTCTCCTGACAAAATATTTGTATAAATTAAAAGATCAATATAACCTAATACAAGCTCCTGTTAGATTAATAAACAAACTACTTAAAAAAGTCTTCCATTAAATATTACAAAGAATCCATATTTCAAAACAAAAATTTCTTGTTAAATAACTCACAATGACTACATACACAAATTAGCAGTCGCGTTCACACGGTTTACGAATTCCTTCTCCTCCTCATTGTGCTCGTGATTCAGCGAATGGTTGCGTAAACTTCTCCTTGTGATTCAGCAACTGGTTGCGTAAGCTTCGACTCGTGATTTGGGTGTATTTCGAGTCATGATTTGGCAAACGGTTGGTCGGGTGGCTTGTTTGTGTTGTCTTGTTCAACTTTCACACTTGGTTCATCAATTTGCATAGGACCAATTTCTGAAGCCTACAAGCAATAAATATAAATTCAGAAGAATTTGATATATATATTGGGTAATTAATTTATTAGTTCTTATATTATGACAAAACATACTATTTAGTCCCTGTATTTTTAAAAACACATGGTAAGGTCCCTAACCTTTTTCTCAGTGAACTGTTTAATCATTCCGTCTGTTTGTTAGATTTTTTACCATTTATGACTTCGGAAATGACTAAATTACCCTTTACTATTTACCTTCAAACTTCAGAAGAGGAAATCCAATTTAGAAGAAGAAGCTATTTGTATGAGAATAACAAAAAAGAATAGATCCAATACTTACGAATTTGAATGATTAAGAAGAAAATCAAGAAGAAGAACACTCAAAGTTGATTTCAGATGCATTAGAGTTTAAAGGAAAGGAAAATAAAGGAAAAGGAGAACGCAAATCCAAATTGACTAACAGAATCTTCATGAGAGTCTAACGGCAGGGACTAAACAGTTCACCGAGAAAAACGTTAGGGACTTTACCGTGTGTTTTTGAAAATACAGGGACTAAACAGTGTGTTTTGTCAAAATATAGGGACTAATAAATTAATTACCATATATATTCCACGTGATTATTTATGATATAAATGATAATCGTGTCAAACAGGTTGTTTCTATAAATCATTTTGTCATGTAAAAAATGGACACCCTAAGTACTTCCCTACTGTTGGTATGTGTGCAGAAAACCTTACCTTTGCATTGGCAGAATCATCTACTGTAGTCTCAAAGCCTCTAGCATGCTCAGCAGTTCCTTTCTGGCTTTCCTGTACGGGTGTCAAAACGAGTTATCATATGTCATAACTGTGTTATTCGATCTAAGTATTCCACAAAATGGATAATCATATATGATAAATACAACAAAAATGATAATCATGTCAAACGGGTTATCTCACGTGGGTTGTCTCTGTAAATTCTGTTGAGTATTAGAAACTAACAGCCCTACTTTCATGAAGTCAATAAAACTACGCTTAAAGTGACCTATCCAAAATGTTGGTATTTGCGCCCTGACCTAATTGCTTGGCAACATTCGTTCCCGCATCTATCCACAACGTTGGTTTTTTCCCCTTGACGTATTTGGTAAAAATTTCCCCCTCACCTGAAATCTCAACCAATGTGTATGGTAAATTAACTTTTTATGGATCGGTTTCTGTTAAACAGTTAAGGTTTTAATAGAATTGTTAACTTACCATCTACATTCGTTGAGATTTCCCCAATTTTGCTAGATCATGGGCAAATAAAAAAGGGCGGCCCGATGCACTACGAGTCCCCGCTTAAGCGAGGGTCCGGGGAGGGGTCCCACCACAAGGGTGTACTGGGGGCAAACCTTCCCCTGCCAATTTTTTGACAAGAGGCCGCTCCTAAGACTCGAACCCGTGACCTCTCAGACACACGACAACAACGTTTACCATTGCGCCAAGGCTCGCCCTCTAGGTCATGGGCAAATGTTACCAAATAATAGGCCAAGGGGCGAAGACTAATATATTTGATAGTGCGGGGGCAAATTTACCAAATGAATAGGTCAGGAGCAACGACTAATATTTTAGATAGGTTAGGGGCTAATATTGCTTTGAGCCGACATACATTAATCTATTTTTACACATTAAGTCCTTAACTTTCAATTTGACATATTGAGTCATCAATCAATTATCATTACATATTGAGCCTTTAGCTAAGGGGACGAATATCAAACTCAGTTAAAAGCGTGGCGCACATTTCATCTGCATATTGCATTTCTGACAAGTCGTTCTACATGTAGCCACATCAGATGTATAATTTTCTCATTTCTAATTGTAGTAAAATGTTATGTCAAATGTGGTCGTGCATTTCTACCTGAGTTCGATGTTCACAACTAAATGTCGATACTCAATTTGTGCGATTATAATTGATCAATAACTCAATGTGTCAAATTGAAAGATTAGGAAGACCAAATGTGTAAAAAAAATTGAAAAAATAAGAACCCAAAGATGGTTTTATTTCCTTCATTTTGCAACAAACCATCATAACAATAGAACAACCATGTCACAGAATTAAGCTCCAATGACTAAATGAAAATTATTCCAGGAAGCACCGACATGGGTACTTGTACGGTGCGGAAAACGGCATTTTTAAAAAATGTGAGACACGGGGTACAGCAGGTACACCCCAAATTTATATATATATCATAATAACATTGATAACAAGTCATTAATTTATCAAAAAGAAACATTCAATACTTCAAACTAACTGCAAAAAAAAGAGACAGTTGCTATATTTTTTTCTTTAGATTTTGATTTCTTCTTTTTTTATTAGGGTTTATTTTATTTTTTATAGGCCTAACCCCTTCCCAGCCCCTTAAACTTGTAACTTTTTTTCATTTAGCCACCTAAAATTAGAGTGTTCCCATTTAGCCACTTAAACTCAACAAATGAGACACCTTTAGCCCTTACAAGCCTACATGGCACTTACGTGTCACTTGTTGCCTTCCCATCCCCTTAAACTTGTAACTTCTTTTCATTTAGCCACTATAACGGTAAAATTTCACCACTTAAAGTATCATGAAAACCCTCAAATCCGAGAAGATTGTTTTATGGATGTCCAAATTATGGGGTTAGTTGTTTATAACTTAATTGGTTATAATAAATTAATAATTGCATTTGACGAATTGCTAATTTTTTAAATTTTGATTTGAAAAAGAGGCTAAAAGAGTTACAATATTTGAGTTTAAGTGCCTAAATGGGAAGAACTAAAGTTAAAGTGGCTAAATGAAAAAAAGTTACAAGTTTAAGGGGCTGGGAAGGCGTTAGGCTTTGAGTTTAAGTGGCTAAATGGGAAGACCTAAAGTTAAAGTGGCTAAATGAAAAAAAGGTACAAGTTTAAGGGGCTGGGAAGGGGTTAGGCCTTTTTTATACATAAACCCCTCTTTTTTGTAAAATTATTAAAAGAACTCTATATTCTACTTAATTAACTCAGAAGCCGTCCTAGAAGTGTTTCAGAAGTGTCCTCATATTAAAAAAAGAAAAAAAGAGGGGGCACTTATTTTGGAGTGTCGGGTGCGTGCCCCACTCATAAGTAACTTCCTAGAAGTGTTGGTGTTTCCTAGAAATTATTTAAATCATGTTTTGTTCAGCTGTTGTTGCGGTTTGTTGTTTGTTATCGCTAATAGTTGGTAGATATTAACTGTTTTTCCTTCCAAACTAGCTATTAGCAATTGTATTACAATTCTAACCGAACACTCTACATCTATTGTTTGTTTGGAGTAAAACAACAAAAACAAACTACAAAAAGGAGAACCAAATGGACACTTATGTGTTCTAGAAACTAATGTTTGAAAAAAATGGAGCAAGCATGGTTTCTTTGTTTAGATTGAAAAAAAAAAAAGGAAATCACATTCAAAAAGTTTTCATTATATGTTTCTAAAGCAAAAGATCAGCAAACAGAACATACCAGATCTTTCGGGTCAGCTTCGACTGCTTCTCTTTTCACTCTACCTGGCATAAGCTTGCTGCATAAACCATAACGTTAGAGAACATAATACACCAAATACCAGAATTTGTTTTGTATTTTCAATCTAATTCATTTTTAAAGAAGCGAGACTCGGAGAGACAAATCAAATCATATACCGATCAAAATCGACATCCATGTCCGAATCTGGACCCCATCTCTCATCTGGATCATCCTGATCTTCGTCTCCCTGCTTGTTTCAGTCAAATACAAGAAAATTCAGTCAGGACTAAGCTAAGAGCAGGTTGAACCTGACTACATTAGTAGCAAGATATCTAAGTCGTGTTGGAATTTGAGAGTCCAAAGAAAACTTAAGTACGTTTAACATTATGAAAGATTATGAGTACTGAAAGATTAATTTTATTGGCACCGTTGTACTAAAGAATAAGACTGTAATGAAGCATTATCACTGTTTAACACGTCACCTCATGTGTGTTTTAACACGGTATAATTTTTTGCTAACGACATACCTTCCCAACCCCTAAAGTAACCTTACCACATCAACTCCCAAACTAATTTTATCCTAACCCCTAAAGTAAAACAGTCAAACTCAGTTAGTTTAACCTAGTTGCACGGAAACGGAAAATGAAACGGATACCGGGAAACGTTATTTCTTAGAAAAATTAGCTAGGAAACGGAAAAGAAACGGAAACGGTAATGAAGAAGAGTTTTCATGCAACATAGGTTTAACTGTTTTACTTATGCTGACAACTCTACAAGTGTTAAACAGAGTTTGAATTACACATAATTGAGCCGTCCAAGAGGGGCTTAATGTATTAAAAATGATTGATCAAGGGCTTATAAAAAAAAAAAGGGCGGCCCGGTCGCATTACGCGTCCCCGCTGAGCGAGGGTCCGGGGAGGGGTCCCACCACAAGGGTGTATTGGGGGCAAGCCTTCCCTTGCCAATTTAATTGGCAAGAGGCCGCTCCTAAGACTCGAACCCGTGACCTCTGGTCACACGACAACAACGTTTTACCGTTCAGCACATAAACATAGATACTATCACAGCTTCATGGAAACCGAAATAGAGATCATGCTAACATAGCTTCATGAACTTATTTAAATGCAGAATGGCTATATCTTATTTAAGTCAACATAATATGATATATTTATTCAATTCCAATACTATATCATGAGCAAATGTAAGCGAATATCCTAATTGAGTGAGCACGGTATTTGTATGCACCAAGATTTGAACAGCAGGACAGGTGAATATCGAGTCATTTCAGAAGTACAAAGATAGAAAAAAGTGAGCAAGCAAATGTTCATACCTCTGGGATCTCTGTGTTGGGAGGCCTTTCCTGAAACTGAACACTAGGTGCATGCTCAAGTCTCGACAGATTTTCGAGAAGTTTAACCCGAATATCATCGAGTAGTTGACGCGAATTCTTATTTTCCATGTTACTAGGAGCGACATGGAGGGTATAGTCTGGACCGAAGTACTCATAATACTCGTGCTGAGGCATCTTGTCATCAACGTCAATACCAAGTGCAACTCCTGTCTGCCTTACGTAAAACATTCAACGAAAACGGCAATCAGCTAAGAAGAAAATATTACACACAAATAATACTACATATTTGAAAAGGTTCTCTTCCATTTAGAATATGCTAATCAATAAAATTGTTTCCGAAAAAGTAACATTTACCTCATAGCACCAGCAGCGAGCAACGTTCCGAATTGTATAACCGCCACCTCCGAGTAGCAATAATGGCACATTGAAAGATCTCATATATTTCACACACTCTGCGTGGCCCTTTATTGAAAGATTGAAGCATCCTAATCTATCCCCAGATAATGAGTCAGCACCACACTGAAGAACCACGGCACCAGGCTTAAAAATTTCCATTACTTTTCCGATTATAGGTTTGAAAAGAGAATGGTAGCTTTCGTCGTCGATTCCATCATCCAACGGAACATTAAGGGAGTAGTATTTCCCTTTCGAATATCCAATATCACGTATATCCCCTGTTCCGGGGAAATAATCGCCGAATTTATGAAATGAAACTGTCATGACCCTATCAGTCGTGTAGAACGCCTCCTCTACACCATCACCATGATGAATATCGATATCCACATAGAGAACACGCTATAAAAATATAAATGAAGATGTCAAAAAAGCGAAGAATTAAGTTGGTAACCAAAAATTGAGGAATCAAAAGTACAAACAAACATTGATGTTCATGATCAACAGGTTGCCAAACACAATAACCAAACAATTGTGTGAAAGGATAAGTTATGTGCATTTATTTATGTTGCTCAAAAACTTTGATTTTAAAGGGTTTCACTTTTCCAAAACCGAAACTCTCGGAAGCTTGTACGAAACAATTTGGGTCACGTTTTCGTAATTTAAGAAAATTAAAAACTCGCCTCTTAGAATTTCAAAACTCGGATGTAATGTGTATCCAATAGTAGATCAATGTTAAGGACATGTTCAATAAATTCCTAATATTTTCTAGATCATCTTCTACACGATTTCACAACGAGAAAATCTCTTTTTTCCCCTCAATTATACGTAATTCTTTTAATATATATAATATTTGCGCTTGCCCCCTAACCTATTATTTTGTGACATTGACCCCTTACCTATAAAAAATGTGTGTTTGTTTGCCACATGATTTATTATTTTGTGACATTGACCCCTAATATATAAATCAATCACATGTGGTCCAATTTAGACGAAATTAGTGCATATATAAGGAGACCCATTAAATGTTAACACGTGAAGATAGTTAATCGCAACACATCTATTATAATATTTCGCAAAATCGATTAGTTGCCTCAATTTCATATAATTATATTTCACACCGAAAAAACCACTTGTTTCTCCACTTTTACAACCTTAGAGAACATTAGTTATTTTCCACCCGATTAGGAAATACCTTATGTGCAATTTAACGGGTCTCCTTTCATATATGAAAATTTCTACCTAAATTAGACTAAACGTGATTGATTGCTATATGTAAGGTAACAAACGTGATTGATTGCTACGCGTCAGAAGTCAATGTCACAAAATAACAGGTAAGGGGGAAAACACAAACGTTTTTATAGATTAGGAGTCAAATAATACTTTAAAGCCTATTTTTATCATTTACACATCTCCCCCTATTTCCATTTCCTATACTTCTAACAAAAATCATCTTTCGGTGTCCGTTTTCCTTTCCATATAACACACGCATTTATAAAACAATTAAAAGAAGGAAACATAAAAGACCTATTTTTATTCTTTACACATTTCCCCCCATTTCCTACACTTTTAACAAAAACCGTTTTTCGGTGTCCCTTTCCATGTAACACAAGCATTTATAATCAAAATACGATGAAACAACTAAGAGAAGGAAAACAATTGAAAATTGGACAATACCTCACATTTCCCCCCATTTCCTACACTTTTAACAAAAATCGTTTTTCGGTTTCCGTTTCCATGTATGTAACACAAGCATTTATAATCAAAATATGATGAAACAACTAAAAGAAGGAACACAAATGAAAATTAGACAATACCTCATGCTGTTTAAGAAGCTCCAAGATAGCAAGAACAATGTCATTAACATAACAGAAACCCGAAGCTTCACATTTCTTAGCATGATGAAGTCCACCAGCCCAATTAACAGCAATATCACAAAGACCATGGTTTAATTTAACAGCACCACCAACAGAACCACCTGCATAAGTCTGGCAAAATGAATATAATCCATCAAAAACCGGGCAATCTTCCCCTACATTGAACCTTTTAAGTTGCCTCAGCTGATCCTGCTGAGTTTCGGGGGTAATACTACGAAGAAAAGCCACATAATCATCGGCATGAAACCGGCAAAGATCTCTATCTCTAGCAGGAAATGGCTTAAGAACTTGCATATGTTGAAGTAAACCATAATGAGCAAGAAGAGCATGAGTCATTCTGATTCTATGAGGTTTCATTGGATGTCCTTGTCCATAGTAATAATTCCCAACTTCTGGATCATAGAAGTAGCATACTTTTCTCTTTACCCCATCTGGACCTGAAGGCAGAGAATTCTGCCCTAACTCCATTGTTATCCTCTCTTCAAAGCTTTAATCACTTCTCTACCAACACTATTTTCCTGCAAACCCTAACTAGTCAGATTTTTTCATACTTTCTAAACAAAAACACTGAAGAAATCAGTCTAAACAAGCATTTAATACACATAAATCACAAAAATAAGGAAGGGGAAAGATCTAATCGCATTAAACAAAGAGATTTTGACGATTTAATTTCGTTTCCTTACGCTATTATTCACAGATGTAATGAAGAAAAATACTCAATCGAATATGAAATAGCTTGAAACGTTGAGATAAATGGAGGAAGAAATAATCAAAACCCATACCTAAAAGTACAAACTCGATTTGCCGCTTGAATGAATCAGAGCTGGGACTGTGTTTCTTTTTCTTGATTCTCTTTCTCAACTCGGCTTTATGAATTTATATCAAACTGAAAAATAAGTGTTCAATGAGATGATATTTAACGCATTTTTACTCCTTTAACTTTAGCTTGTTACGAAGCTTAGTCCATAAAAGTAGTGTTTAGCTCCCTAAACTTTATAAATATTTCGTCAGTTTCGTAAACTTGCTTATTCCGTAACAATTAAATACAAAAATTTATTAAACTAAAATTCTAAAAATATCTTCATCTATTCAAGAGATAATTTTTTCTCGTCTCCTACCTTTGTAAGAGTTAGTGTTACAAGTTTGAGAAATCGAATGGATGAGAACCGAGAGTTAGTATTGTAGTTTTTGTATTTAATTGTTACGAAATAAACAAGTTTAGAAAGTTTGTGAAATATTTGTAAAGTGCGGGGAGTTAATCCAGTTTTATGGATAAGTTTAAAGAGCTTGACAAGTTTAAGGAGCTGGTGACACACTGAAAAAGTTCAAACAACCAATTTACTTTTATAGACTAAGGAAGCTGCTGATGTATTAAGCCTTTTAAACTATTTAAATTTGGAAATTACTAATTAGGCAAAAATGTATATAGTTTTTTTTTTTTAGCTCGATACATCGTGAGTCCTAAACTCGTCCCAAAACGTCAATTGATATTTGAATTTTAAATATGTTGTATTGCTATATTGGTAATAGTTAACCTCCTAAAAGTTTTCATCCGGATTGTTACGGCTTACGGTTAATACATACCAAATCAGTGTGATCTATCTAGAAGACACTCTCAATCTTTTCCCTCCATATGTCTTAGACTCCTCCTAGGACACAGAAATTGATACTTACCAAGAATACCCTTAGAACCTTATAAATAGAAAATAATACATTGTAGTCAACGTATCTCATCTCTTAGCCTTTGTTTGGGAGTTTGGAGGTTAATGGAGGTGGGAGTTAAAGGAGGTAATGGAAAGGGAAGTGATGGAAACGAAAGTTAAAAATTAACCTTGTTTGGGAGTTTATAGGATGTAAATGAGGTTAAATGTTTAACCTTGTTTGAGAGTTTAAATATGGAGGAGAATGAAGGTTAAATTTACTCTGTAAAGATAAGAAATTTTAAAAAAGTTTACGTTACTCCCATTAACCCCCAATTTGGAGGTTAGAGGAAGTAAACATTTAACCCCGTTAACCTCTATTTACTCTCAAAAAATAACTCCCAAATAAGATTAACTTAATACGTAACCTTCCATTACTTCCATTTACTCTCATTAACCTCCTACCAAACAAAGGTTTACTAAACGTGTCCACGAGTCTATGTACTCATTTGACCTATCCAGACCCATCATAAATGAATCGGGCTTGGACATGTTAAAATAGTACTAAACCCAACCCACATATTTATGGGCTGAATTTGAAATTTGTTTAAATATTATGGGCTAACTCACCCAGCTTGACCATATATATATATATATAATATTTAGAATTAGAAGAAAAAATATATAAGTAATCAATATGAGTATTTAATTTCTTCTCTAGAAAGATTTGGACTATTGTGGATAGCTTTAAAGAATACATTTTAGTTGGGTCTATCGAGAGAAAGGAGGTCCATCTCTTTGGTTGGAGTAGGCCTAGTGAAGGTTTGATGAAATTAAACACGGACGGCTCTTGCCTGAAAGATGGTAAAATTTCTGCTAGAGGGGTGTTGAGAAATGCAGGAGGTGGCTGGGTGTATGGGTTTACTCAAAATTTGGATAAGGGGTCTTCCTTTTCGACGGAGCTCTAGGGGATTTATTCTGGTCTCAGATTAGCTATTAATCTGGGGTTGAAAAAAATGATCGTAGAATCTGACAATATGGAAGCTATCAGAATAATCTCTGATATGAATACTACTTGTCTAAGTAGCAAGAACTTAATCAAAGAGATTAGAAGGTTTTGTTCTTCCTTCGAGATCATCAGTTTCTGTCACATTTTCAGGGAGCAAAACAGGGTGACGGACCGTCCTGCAGCTGAAGGTCACATGAGGATTTTGGGAGTTTCTACCTTCTCTTCTCCTCCTAACTTCCTTTCTTCTCTTCTGTTGGATGATATAGTGGGGGTCGGTTTTCCTAGACTAATCCCGGGTTAAATCTTTTTGTTTTTGTGGTTTTTTGTTTTTCCTTTCTTGTCCTACTAAAAAAAATATGAGTATTCAATTCATGTTATGTATTTTGTACTTTTACACAAAAAAAAAATATAGTTTTTATTTAATAATATAATTTGATTTTTGGAGGTGGACTCTACTAGGTTTTTGGGAACCTAAATTACTAGTAGAATGGATTCCGCTTGGATAAGGTATTTATAGTTGTAAGACTGTTAAACCCGGTTCGCACCTGATCAATGGACATGTCTATCCTTTAAGGGGCGGAGCCAGCATGGCCTGGGTCTCTCCGACCGCCGCTATGATCACGAGTAGGGATGCACATAAAAATTCAGAAAACCGAAAAACCAAACTGAAAATAAGGTTAACCGAAACCGATGGACTAGTGTACGGTTTTTAATTTTAAAAATAATGGTTAATGGTTACAGCTACGGGTTTTTTATTCCAAAAACCGCGATTAACCGAAATTGACTAAATCTCAGTTAAATATTAAAAAATATGAAAAATAAATATATTTATATGGTAAACAATTATTTAGTCTCTATAGTTTTTCATAACTCATTAATCAATCCACTATTTAATTATAAGGTCTTTAAATTTTTTCCTTTTTAATGGTTTAGTCCTTCTATCAAATATTAACATCATATGAGATCAAAATATGTAAATAACTCTCGGTTAATTTATTAATGTCTCTCTAATTCAGTTTATAAAGCTTTTTTTCTTTTATGTTTTTGGATGTAGAAACAAGGATAATTTTTTTTATTTGTTTTCCAAAACTTTATAGCCAGAAGTTTTATAAGGGGCATTTGCCTTTTTTTTATCCATTTAATTGTTCTTTAACATATTTTTAGACGGAGATTTGATATAGGGACTAAATAATTTAACGGAATTAAAACTGATGGATTATATATAATGCACGTACATCTCCCTCTCCGCAGTTAATCTATTCAACTCGTCATTGACCCGTCATCTCCCTCACAATAAAAATTAGAATTCTTTTATTATTTTTATTTTTATTTACTAATGGTTAGAAACCGAAATAAAACGTTAACCGACCGAAATAATTAGTTACCCGATTAGTGGTTAACCGAATTTAATGGACTAGTGTATGGTTAGTGTTTATAAAAACCGATTAAATGGTTAACCAGCCGAATTAACCTTGATAGACTAGTTAACCGACCACGTGCATCCCTAATCACGAGTAGTTTCGGCCCCCTCCGTCTCTATGAAATTTGAGATTGTAATGGTCCCGGTCTCCTGTTTCCAAGAAATAATGATTGGATGCTAAATTAGCACCCCAAAATTAGCATATGTTTTTGTTAGGCCTTCTCTAAATCTAAAATTCTAATTTTTTTAGCCTCTTAGGTCCTCCTTGAATCCAAATTTCTAATTTTTTCGGCTTATTAGTTTTCTATCAGACACAAAAAAAATTTACATGTTAAGAATCTTAAACACAATATAGCTTAATTTCAAAAAGTTTTATATTGGTACTTAAAAATTGATTTTTGACCACTATGATTATAATTTATAACACGTATATATATAGAAAAAATTTAAACAAGTTCAATTTAGCATTTTTTTTTTTTGCACACCGTGTGTAAAATCGTCTCCCCCACCCCCCTCCTCCTCAACCGAACGATCATGTATTTGCCACTGATCTTTTACCCTAGGCTTAAAGCGCTTTTTGGCCTCTGACCTATCCAAAATTTGTGTATTTGGCCCCTGACGTATTATTTGGTCATATTTGGCCCCTGGCCTATCAAATTAGATAAAATTCAACCCATATTGAATGGAAAATTAACTTCGTTGGAAAATTAAAAGCAGTCACCAATACAAAAACGACACATGATACATAAATAAAATTAATTTTCAACTGGAGATGGCAACAGTAACTATTTTACACAGTAAAAAAATCCTAAAAACTTTTTCTAATGTTCCGATAGAGTGAAAATTAATTTTATTTATGTGTTATGTGTTATTTTTGTATTGGTTACTGCCGTTAATTTTCCAACAGAGTTAATTTTTCATTCAATATGGGTTGGATTTTTATCTAATTTGATAGGTTATGGGTCAAATATGACCAAATAATAGGTCATGGGCCAAATACACAAATTTTGGATAGATCAGGGGCCAAAAGTACTTTAAACCTTTACCCTACTGAATTCCACTATTCAATTCATCTTCATTTTTCTTCAAATGTTAACTTAAACATCATCCCCTCCTTGGCGGGTCCCTCAAATCATTTTTAAGGGGTTAAAAAATGTTGACGTGGCATTTTGACCGGCGTTGACCGGTCATTTTAACTGGCCATGCACCAAAGTGGAAAGGTTACCTATAAATTCGTACATATTAGTGAGACAAATTGAAGGTTGTACACTAAAGTGTGAAATAGAACAAATGTTGTACAAATTTACCCCAATATATGCCAACCATGATTCGAGATCCTCTTCCTTTGCTTTCAATATTTATATATAAACATTTAAAATTTAGTACTTATTTTTAAATTTTAATTTTCAATTTTATCCAACAACAAGTAAAATTACAACAGAAAATAAATCTTTTTACTATTATGACATTTTTTTGTAACTATAAATCATCCCAAATTCATACCAAAATCAAAATCAACGACACAACCACAATTGTTCAATTTTTAGATTTGATATCTTAGATCTAGAATATATATATATATATATATATATATATATATATATAAATACTGTATATCGTTCCATTAACATAAAAAAATACAATACAATGTGGAAATAAAGGGGAATAAACTTTCCTTTCCATACAGGCTACAGTCATTATAAGATCCACGAAAGGAAGAAAATAGACTATAAAGAGCAATAAAAGGACTACAAAGAGTAATAAAAAACCATAAAATGTATAAATACAACAAACATAGAAATCATGTCCCTCTCGTAAGTCGGATCCCGTTGAATAACCGTTGTAATCGTATTCTTCATCATTTAGGCTCTTCTAGACATTCGGATCTGAGTCATTTCTGTTTTTGCAACCACGTAGATCTATAGATTTATGGACAATATGAACATTTTCCGCTATTTCTAAGACCGAAAAAAGAATAAAAGAAAGAAGTATAACTAACAAGTGTAGATCTGATGGAAAAAGAAGTTCAAGAAGGTATATAGACTTCAACCAACAAAAAATAAAAGTAAATCTGAAACTAAAAATAAAGACTAAAAATAAATGGAAGGAAGAAAAGCTTCGTTCCTTCTCCTCTAAATATACCTAATTAAAAAGCTAGAACGGAAAAGGTGACAATGATGGTAGCGACAATGGTGAGGATCTAAGAAGAAGAAAAAGCAAATGAGAAAGAAAATGAAAATGTTCTTAGATCTAGAAATTAGCTAAAAAGAAATATCACTAGACTAAAAAACCATTAATTAGAAAACAATTCTTATAACCTGTTTGGTTCAACAATTTTTCTTTAGGGATAATGTGCAAAAATACATTACCTCTTTTGTTTACTGTATGTTATTACATCCGTTTCATATTACATATCTTTCTAGAGACTCATTTTTGTTTCATTATACATGTCATTTTATATGATCAGTACATTTTAAGTCATATTTTTCCTGCTATAAAATATTAACTCCTTAAATTTTACAAGTGTCTCACTAGCTCCCTAAACTTTCTTATTCTGTAACCATAAATAAAAAAAAACTTATTAAACTTAAATTCGAAAAATACATCTTTATCTATTCGAGAGGTAATTTTTTCTCTTCTCATACCTTTCAACCTATTATAAAAGTTAGTATTGCAGGTTTGATAGATCAAATGGATGAGGATAAAGAGTTAGTATTATGGTTTTTATATTTAGTTGTTACGGCATAAGCAAGTTCGGAAAGTTGGTGAGACATTCGCAAAGTGCAAATCTACTTTTATGGACAAGTTTACGAAGCTGGTGATACGAAATAAATAACTTTAGGGAGCTGGTGAGACACTAACAAAGTTCAGGGAGTCAATCTATTTTGGTGGACAAATTCAGGGAGCCGATGATATTTGTGTAGAATTACAATTTTATAAATAATGTATTTCCTAATTTTGTAATTTTTGAAATATTTGCATCATTTTTTTAACTAATTTTACCTGAAACAAATTGTATGTAATTAAATTAAGGGATAAGTACACAAAAAATGCATGTGGTTTACACGTTTTACAAACGCGAATCTGTGGTTTTTTTTAAGAGGTCTGTGTTAAACGTTGTTAGCAAACAGAGGCAAAATAGACTAACAGTGTTAAAATTCAAAAAGAAAAGAGTTAATTTGGTCCTTATATTTATTTATTTTATAAATTAATCCGCCTAATTATCTAATTATCACAAATAAACCTCAAAATAAAAAATAAAAATAAAAAATAAATCCTCTCCATCTCATTTTAATTTTTTATTTTCCTTCTTCTTTCTCTCTCTTCTCTCTCTCCTCTCTTCTTCTTCTTCTCCTTCTTTTTCTTCTTTTTCCTCCTCATCTCTTCTTATTCTCATCAAAAGAAAGCAAAGAAAAGCAAGAGAAAGAGCAGATATGGAGGAATGGGAATTAGAATATTGGCCACACAGAATGTTATACACAGAAATCGAAGCTGCAACAAGAGGATTCAGTGAAGAAAACATAATTGGAATTGGGGGAAATGGTAAGGTCTACAAGGGTGTATTACCAGGAGGAGCAGAAGTTGCAGTGAAGCGAATTTCACACGAAAACTATGGAATGAGAGAGTTCTTAGCTGAAATTGCAACTCTAGGAAGATTAAAACACAGAAATTTAGTAGGATTGAGAGGTTGGTGCAAGAGAGAAAAGGGAATTTTCATGTTGGTATATGATTACATGGAGAACTGAAGTTTAGACAACAAGGTGTTTGATAATGGCCTCAATGAAACTGAAACATTAAGCTTTGAAGAAAGGATCAGGATTTTGAAAGATGTAGCTTCAGGGGTCCTTAATTTACACGAAGGCTGGGAGTCCAAAGTTCTCCACAGAGACATCAAGGCCAGCAATGTCCTACTTGACAAAGACATGAACGGAAGATTAGGCGATTTCGGGTTAGCGCGAATCCACAGCCACGGTGAGGTAGCGAGCACGACAAGAGTGGTGGGCACGGTGGGGTATATGGCGCCTGAGGTGGTTCGAACAGGCCGAGCATCAACACAAACAGATGTATATGGGGTTTATATGGGGGTTTATCGGACCGGAGGAAGAAGAGAGGAGGAGGAAGAAAAAGAAGAAGAAGAAGAGAGGAGAGAGAGAAGAGAGAGAAAGAAGAAGGAAAATAAAAATTAAAAAGAGATGAAGAAGATGGTATTTTTGATTTTGGGGTTTATTTGTGATAATTAGATAATTAGGGGGGTTAATTTATAAAATAAATAAATATAAGGACCAAATTAACTCTTTTCTCTTTGAATTTTAACACCTTTAGTCAATTTTACCTCTGTTTACTAACGGCATTTAGCACAGACCTCTTTTTGTAAAAAAAAACCACAGGTTCGCATTTGTAAAACGTGTAAACCACATGCATTTTTTGTGTACTTATCCCTTAAATTAAAATCCTATAAATATTTCAAAATTGAGAAATTAATAACTTAGTATTAATATTGAAGAGATTATAACTTTGTGTAGAATTATAGTTTTATGAATAACTTTATTCTTAATTTTACAATCACTGAAACATTTGCATCATTTTTTTAGGGTAAATTCTAAAAAAAAAACCATGTGGTTTCACCGATTTCCAAATAAACCCATGTGGTTTGTTTTTACCAAAAAAAGAGCGTGATTTACGCCGTTACCCGAAAAACGAAAAATGGGTTAACAGTGTTAAAAATGAGGGGTAAAATTGGAAATTCCGATTTTTTTAATTTTTTTAATTTTCTCTTTTTTCTTTTTTTCTTTCCTTCTTCTTTTCCTTCCTTTCTTCTTCTTCTTCTTCTTCTTCTTCTTCTTCTCTTTCCTCTTTTTCTTCTTTTTTTAATCGGAAATCTCAGATTTCCAGATTTCTGGAAATTTCCAGAAATCTGAAATTTTCAGATTTCCGATTTTGGAAATCTGAAATCGAAACAAAAAAAACAAAAAAAAGAAGGGAAGAGAGAGAGGAAGAAAACGAGAAGAGAGAGAGAGGGGAAGAAGAAGAAGAAGAAGAAGAAAAGGAGGAGGAGGAGGAGGAGGAAGAAGAAGGAAAAAAAAAGAAAAAAGAAAAAAAAATCATTTTTTCAACTTTACCATTTGCCATGTCAGCATTTTTAACACTGTTAACCCATTTTTCGTTTTTCGGGTAACGACGTAAACCACGCTCCTTTTTTTTAGTAAAAACAAACCACAAGGTTTTATTTGGAAATCGGTGAAACCACAGGGTTTTTTTTTGGAATTTACCCTTTTTTTTATTAACAGTTGTTACCTTAGACCTGTCCATGGTCGGGCCTATCGGAATTTCATGTAAAAATATGCTCAAATCTGTCTTCTTTCTTTCAGATCTGTCTTCTCTTTTCAGATCTATCTTCTCTCTCTCAGATCTGTCTTCTTTCTTTCTTACTCATTGTTTGAGTAAGGCGGCTTGGATTTGTCTGAGGTGAGTCCGGTGCATGGTTGGTTGTTTATAATAAGAGAGAGATCGTGAGGAGCGTCTATGGAGAGAGAAGCCATGAGAGATCAAGATCTGGCGGCGGCAATACAACACTGGCAGCGACGACGGCGAGACGGGGAACGACGGTAGGTGGGGCGAGCGGGGCCCTAGTGGGTGTGACTCGTTCCGCGAAGGCGACGTTGGATAGTGATTCTGTAGGAGATCGTAACCACGAGAGATCCAGATCGGGCAACAGCGGGCCATCTTTGGCAGCGGTGTGATACGGGGATCGACAACGGGTGGGACAAGCGGAGATCTGGTTTCTCTGGTAGAAGGCATAGATTTGGTTTTGACTAATGGGATGGGCAACGATCCGGTTGTCGACGTTCATTCCGTTAATGGTTCTGTGTAATCTTCGTGTAGTAGGAAAACTTCTTGGAGAGATACAGTGATGGGAGTGGTAGAGGAGGCGACATCTATGAACGGAGGTCCGGAGGAGGGAGGTTTGGATGATATTTTGTCTGGTTCTATGAGGAGCAGGATGATCCGTTGTGCCCTGTGATTCGTCTGTCCTCGGCTGATAAAAGTTCCATACGTTCCAAATGGAAATTGTCTTTAATTGTGACAGTTTTGGGGAAAAGAATTGGATTCAAATACTTTGCACAAAGGATTCAGGCTCAGTGGGCTAAAAAAGGAAAAGTCAGTATAACTGATTTGGAGAATGAATATTATATGATTAAATTCACAGAGGCCGGGGACTATGATGTTATTATTAATGGAGGCCCCTATATTATTTCTAATCATGTTTTGGCCTTAAGGCCATGGGTTTCTAACTTTAATCCAAGAGATTGTTCTATGAATAGAATCCTAACTTGGGTGAGATTTCTGGGACTTCTAATTGAATATTATAATGAAATTTTCTTGAAGAAAATTGGTGGGCTTGTGGGTAAAGTTCACCATGTGGATAAGACAACTATTGGGGCAGAAAGGGAGAAGTTTGCTAGAGTATGCATTGATATTGACCTATCTAAACCTCTACTTTTGAAATTTTACTTACAACATACCATTTACTATATTGAGTATGAGGGAATCCATGATATATGCTATGAGTGTGGTATGTTTGGACATACTTATGAAGGTTGTCCTAGCAAGAAAAAGGTGAACGAGGGTTTGAAGGAACCTGTTGAGGTTAGGAGTGATGGTATCCAGAGGGAGGGTAATAATTTTGGCCCTTGGATGGTTGTTAGAAGATCTGGGAGACGGAGGACGCGTGTATCTTTGTCCCAAAATATCTCGCATGACATCAATAAAGAACAGATTCTGATTCAAACTAGTAATGGTAGAAAGGTTATATCTACCCTGAAGGCAAAAGAGCTTGCTTTCAGCCCTATGGATTTCAGTTCAGGGTCAAGATTTGGGGTTCTTCCTGTGGATGAAGGAAATGAATGCTTGGTTGATGATCCTGGTCCACCTCCTGAGCAGTTGAATCTGGGTATGCCATACTTAGAACCCTCTGAACCTTTAGTGAGAAATGTGGATGCAGTAAACACCCTTTTTGAGTCTAAAGAAGAGGTCCAGGGATGTCCCCAGACTCAAAATTTTCAAGAGACTGAAAGGAATAGGGGTGGTATCATCCCTGAAGTTATCAATGAATCCAGGAATGTTAAAGCCATGGGAATTAATAAGATGAGTATGAAAAAAACTCAAAGGTTCTCATAAGAATAACCAAAACTCCTTTGGATTCTTAGAGAAACGAGGGGCGACAGGGACCTCTTCTAGGCTCGTAGGAGCCCCTAATAAATATCCGGCCTAATGGGACGAGTCTGTTTTTTGTTGTCTTCCTTGTTGATGGATTTATTTGTGTGGAATGTAAGAGGAGCGGCAAGCAAGGCTATGTTGGTCCCTTGTAAGGTTGCAAATATAGTTCCAAGGGGGGGTTAGGAACTATTTTACCTTTTTAAAATAATTTGGGCAGATTTCTTTTCTTTAAGAAAAGTTTATAAAACAGCGGCACTTAACACTCAGCAAGACACTGGCTTAGTCAACTAGTGACTAGGACAGCTTCGTTGCTTAGGTCAGGAAATAGCACTTAGAGTCTATTCCTGAACCTGCTCGTTTGTAGCGCACAACTCAGCTTGACCTCTTTTACTTGGTCAGTTTTAGTTTGTTTTAAGCAAGCAATATAAATAAGGAGTTAAGGTTTAAGAAAACTTCACTCAGCAGATTTATCCAGGTTCGGCTTCTTCTAAGCCTACGTCCTGTCCCCGGAACACCTCCGAGATTTCAAATCCTCTACTGAGCTCTTTAAAGGTAGAGCCTCAAACCTTTTACAATATCAGCAATTGAGTATGACAAGAGTACCTTCCTCTATACTTCTACTCAATCCTAATCTCTCCGCTGAGTACTTAAAACCGAGTACCCAGCCTCTCCTTTCTACTTCTAGAAATGATAAAGATTTTGTCCTAAACAACAATTGCTAGAACACCTTAGATGATTGAAAAACAATCACTCTAGACTTTTACACAAATGAATAGACTTTGTAGTGTAAGAAATTTGCTTTGCTTTTGATGGAGAACTTTTGTATACGTTTGGTCAGCGTAGCGGCTCTTGCTCAAAGTTCTCTGAAGAATGTGGATTCTGAATGCTCTATTTATAGAGAGCTATGAGAGCTTCTGGTTATTTCGAATTTCGAAATAACCGTTGGAGACAAACGGCTACAGGTCGCTTTCACTGAGTCTGCCAGCAGTTCTCGTTAGCCAATCAGATTCCAGCGTCTTCTGTTCTTCGGTCAGTGAGTCAGTATGTTCCACCATTTTGGGTAATGTCAACCAGACAGCTTGTTGTGTCTTCTGACCTTTACCTAATGAGGAAATACTTTGTCTGGAAGCTGTCTTATGGTCAGTAGCTGTCCTGCACGTTTTGTCGAGACAGCTCAGCAGCTTCATACCGAAGTTGTCTACGTGGATCTTCTCGATCCTTCTTTACTCAGCATGCGTTTTATCACTTCAACGGCGACGTTTTGGAGATACGCGGGCTGAGTGGTCTTTGGCTCGTTTGACTTGGGCCTTGATTTCCATATAGGGCTTGAGCCTTATGATCTTTATGTCTTATGATAAATTATAAACTCAACATTGAACAAACACATTAGTAACACTAAATCAAAGCATTTAAACTTAGTGTGTTGTAGAATATTTACTTTCACTTAATTAATTTTGTCAAATCAAAATCTTGTGGAAAGGTGTTTCAACAGGCTACCCGTCTCCATGTGAATGATTTAATTAGACAGTTTAACCTTTATTGTTTTGCTTTACTGGAGACTAAGATTAGTGGAGGTAAAGCAGATGATGTAGTTAAGAAATTTAAAAGCTAGAAGTGTGTTCGGTCGGAGGCTATTAGTCGTGCTGGTGGGATTTGGCTTTTCTGGAAGCCTAATTTTGTTCATTTCGATATCGTGAAGATGGATAAGCAATTTATTCACAGTAAAGTCATATGTCCTGGTAAAGACCCTTTCTTTCTCACCATCGTGTATGCTGATCCTATCCTCGCCAATCGTAAACGGCTTTGGGAGATTTTATATAGTATTAGTGTTAGAACGGTGGATGTTTGGTTTGTTGCTGGTGATTTTAATGATATTGCTCTTATGAGCGATCAAAGAGGTAGAGGTAATCATTATATTAATCGGTGTCTCAACCATAAACAAAATATGGATTTGTGTGGAGTGTCGGATCTTGGTGCGGTGGGTCATAAATTTACATGGAAACATAATAGCACTTTTGTTCGCCTGGACAAAGTCTATGCTAATATCACGGCTCGCAGTCGGTTTTCAGAGGCGGTAGTGCTGAATCTTCCCATTCGTCATTCTGATCATTGTCCTATCTTATTCAGACTGGTTAGAGCTCCTCATCCTAAAGGGGTGAGAACTTTTCGGTATTTGGTGGCTTGGGAGTCTCACCCGGAGTTCAAAAAATTTGTTCATGACAATTGGAAGCCTCAATCTAACGTTTTACAAGCTGCGGATGGTTTTAGAAGCAATGTTGCGGGTTGGAATAAGAACGTTTTTTGCCACATTATCAAAAGGAAGCATAAAATTCTGAGTAAGATTGCTGGGATTCAATGCTCATTGGAGATCAGGTTTGACCATAGCTTAAATTGTTTACTCAGGTCTCTTCAGCATGAGTTGGAAGCTGTGTTGCGTCAGGAATAGTTGCTTTGGTTTCAAAAATCAAGGAAATCTTGGATTAAGGACATAGATCGAAATAGTAGGTATTTACATCTCTCTACGATTATTAGAAGGAAAAATAATCGGATTGATGCTATCAAAAATCCTAATGGAGTGTGGGTTTATGAGGATGAGGATATTCGTCATTTGGCCTTAAACTTCTATAAAGAGTTATTTCAGGAGGATCAAGTGGATTTAGAAAGAGCTCAGATAAGGGATACTTTTCCTTCAATTAGTGAGGAGAAGATTCTTGAAGTCTTTCACCCAATTAATTATAAAGAGATTGGTCAGGCTATCTTTAGTATCGGGGCTACCAAAGCTCCGGGTATTGATGGGCTCCTGGCTGGTTTTTATCATAAACATTGGGAAACGATTAAGGATGGGGTCTGCAGTTTTGTCGAGGGGGTTTTTAGAGGATCTGAGGATATTAGGCTGGTTAATAAAACTCTACTTGTTTTGATTCCTAAAGTGGAGAATCCTTCTTATTTCTTACAAATGAGGCCGATTAGTTTGTGCAATGTTCTGTATAAGGTTGTCACCAAAATTGTGGCTAATAGACTTCACTGTATTCTCCCAGATATTATCAGCCAGAACCAAGGTAGTTTTTTTTATGGTAGACAAATGATGGATAATGTCATTATTGCACAGGAAATGGTTAATTCGATGAAAGTTGAGAAGGGAAAGCGTGGTTTTGTGGCTTTAAAGCTTGATCTGGAGAAAGCCTATGATCGGCTTAACTGGAGTTTTCTTTTTGAGAGTCTTAGGAGAGTTGGGATCCCGAAGAATTGGAGGAGGTTAATTGAGGTTTGTATTACTTCTCCTGTTTTTCAAGTTATGATAAATGGAGATATGTCCGATGATTTTACTCCTTCCTGGGGCATTCGTCAGGGTGATCCTATGAGCCCTTTCTTGTTTGTTATTGCTATGGAGAGGTTGACTCGCCTTATCAAGGAGGCTGTGGTCACTGGGAGATTTCATCTTGTGACCATTAACAAGTTTTGCCCCCCGGTGACACATTTCTTTTTTGCGGATGATGTGATTATTTTTGCCGAAGGAAGTGAGGAGCAAATTGGTGTGATTATGCATATCCTCAATTGCTTTTGCTCTGCTTCTGGACAAAAACTTAACATCAAAAAATCCCAAATGTTGTGTTCTAATAATATGGAACAAGGTTTATAAACAGCTAAGTGAGTTGTCAGGAATTCCTCTTACCAAATCTTTGGGCAACTTGTTGGTCCCTTGTTTAGTTGCAAGTATAGTTCCAAGGGGGGGTTAGGAACTATTTAAACTTTTTATGCAATTATGGCAGACTTATTTTTCTAAGGAAAAAGGTTTGAACAGCGGCGCTGAGTAAACAACAAGATACTGGCTTAGTCAACTGGTGACTAGGTCAATTTCTTAGCTTGAGTCAAGAGATAGCACTTAGAGTCTATTCCTGAGTTCAGACGTTCAACGCGCACAACTCAACTTGACCTCTTTACTTGGTCAGTTTTGATTATTTAAAGCAAGCAATATAAATAAGGAGTTAAGGTAAGAAATACTTCACTCAGCAGATTTATCCAGGTTCGGCTTCTTCTAAGCCTACGTCCTGTCCCCGGAACACGTTCCGAGATTTCAAATACTCTACTGAGCTCTTTAAAGGTAGAGCCTCAAACCTTTTACAATATCAGCAATTGAGTATGACAAGAGTACCTTCCTCTATACTTCTACTCAATCCTAATCTCTCGCTGAGTACTTAAAACCGAGTACTCAGCCTCTCCTTTCTATCTCTAGAAATGATAAGTGTTTTGTCCTAATACAAAGATGTGCTAAGACACTTTAGACGATTTACAATCACTCTAGACTTTTACACAGATATGAGAATTGTAGTGTAAGAATTTGCTTTGCTTCTTGCTTGCAGAACTTGTGTAGAAATTTGGTCAGCGTAACTGCTTGATCAAGTTCTGTATCTTGTGAAGCTTGTGATGGCACTATTTATAGAGACGTCTGGGCATCGGTCATTTCGAATTTCGAAATAACCGTTGGAGGGAAACAGCTATATGTCGTTGTCATCCTAACTTGCTCAGAGCTCTCGGCCAATCACAACCGTGTATCTTCTGTCCTCGGTCAGCTCAGCAGATGGTCTCTCCTTTTATGATAAAGTCAACTGGACAGCATACTGTGTCGTCTGAACTTTGCCAAAAGAGGAAACACTTTGTCTGGAAGTTTTCCTTTGCCAGCTGCTGTCTTGTACGCTTTGTCGAGACTACTCAGTAGCTTCATCTTGAAGTTGTTCCCGAAGGTCTTCTAGATCCTTCCGTTTGCTGAGTTGCGTTTTCATTCAAAATGGCAACGTCTTGACATGCGCGGGCCGAGTGTACTGAGTTGTTTGACTTTGGGCCTTGGCTTCTGTATTGGGCTTGGGCCTTTTGATTCTTATGACTTATAACATTTATAACTCAACATTGAACAAACACATTAGTAGAATAAACCAAAGCATTTAAACTTAGTGTGTTATGAATATGTATTTTAAATTATACTTAAACAATTTTGTCAAATCAAAATTATGTAGAAAGGTGTTTCAACAAACTCCTCCATTTTGATGTTGGCAAAACTATTCAGCAAGGAACTCAGTATGAGCTCCCCCATGATAGTTGACCTAGTATAATTTAGCAAACTCCCCCGTAAGGGTTGAGCTACTGACTTAGTTTTACTTAAAACATTTAAGGGTTTAAATGAGTAAGTCTAAGGTCAGTTTTCAGATATAGGTCAGTTATATCACATATTCTATTTACTCAGTGTTAAGCGGAAGGTTTAAACATATAGAGCACGCGCTGAGTAATTTCTTTGTTCAATGAGTTCTTATCAGAATGTTTCATAAGTACATAGGTTAATGTCAAACATGTTATCAACATATCATTTAGTCAATAAATGTTATAAGTATTAAACATAGCTGATTTAATTGAAGATACATAATGACTCAGTACTTAATAGCATATATCATAACTCGGGATTTGAATAAGAAAAGTAAGTATGATATATATTGATAGAAGTCAGCAATTACACAGCAAAAGAAATAAACCAGACAAATAGATTACACTGTTATGGCCTAAGCTAAGCTAACCTATCTATTTCTTTTTCTTGCCCTGTGACTGAATTCGCTCGTACTGACGTCGCTCATGCTGAGCTCTAGCAGCTTTCGCTTTCTCCCCCGTTTTGTCAACTTCAGGGAGCTTGAATGCATCGGTTAAGACAGCGTGAGTCAGTTCCTGTGAAAGCTCGTTTAGCTCGTCAGCACTATCATTTACGCCATCAAAAATGGAAACTCCATTAGCTGATACTTCTACTGGTACTCGAAGATCAGCAGCACTGAGCATATTGATGCTGAAAGCTTGAGCTTTGGCTTGCCAGATGAGAGCTTCAGAGAGGCCAGCAAAGACTTGGTGGAAAGTCTTCAAGAGAGCTGAGTCATAATGATGACGTTGGATATTATTATGACGAATGTGGTTGAAAGATTGTTGTGCGAGAGACAGTAACTCATTCTGCTTCAACGCGTCAGTATCCATCTCTTGCTTGTTTAGGTTAAGTAGCCTGATGGCCTCACTGATTTGCTCGACGGAGCACTAACTATATGACACCATTTGCTCATTTGTCTTAAGTTGCTCAGTATGAAGCTGAGCAAAGAGCATTTTGAGTTCAGAGGAAGTGGCGTAGTCAGTGTTCACAGCAGACAACTTCTGAATTTGCTGATGGAGAGAGTTCAGATGTTGAACTGTTGTCAGCTGTATCTCTGCCAACTTGGCAAGTGAATCCTGCTTAGCTTGCTGAGCTTGGAAGGACAAGACTACATTCAGCAGATCCTTGAGTCCCTTGACTTCGTTTAGAAGCTGAGTGACCTGGGAGAGCTGAGTTGTCTCAGGAATTGAAGATCCAGCAGTAGGCGAAGCAGAATGTTGAAGATCGTGGATGAGTGCTTGCACTGAGTCAATGAGCTTTTTACCGGACTTAGTGGCATCCCGATGGACATCAGTATGACCAGTAGAAAGTGGAGTGAAGGGAGTACCCTGGTCAGTGACTGGATGAGTTTGCTCAATCTGCACTTGAGTTGGAGGAATTGTTGATTGATCAGCAGAGAGGTTTGTTGTGGAAGTAATAACCCGAACACTGTCTGTGCTGACGGCAGTAGGATGGGGAGTCAGCACCATGCTTGAGGAAACCGCATGGATAGTAGACGGTTCAACCTGACTGGTTGAAGTGTGATGGTCGGCATGTTCCTGTTGAGAAGAAACAGAGGCTTGTTTTTCCAACAGTGCGGAGGTAGTTAAAGTGGATTGCCGTTTGAAGAATGTCAGTTTGACAGTAGACGGATCCTTTGTTGTCTTGGAGAGGACAAGTTCAGGAATAGTTGGTGATTGCATAGGAGGTTCACTGACCATCATCTCACTGGCCTTAACCAGCTTTCGCCTTCTACGTGGTGGAGTGGTATGATGAGCAGGTTCTTCTGAGTGAGTAGGAGAAGGTTCCTTTTGCTCAGTATGGGTCCGGTCAGCTTGCTCAACTTGCTCAACTCCAGCAGCCAACTCAGTATCATGCTCATTACCGGCATCTACCCCGGTGTCAGCATCCTCAGCTTCATTTGCGCTGGCAGTTTCTTCTGAATCCTCAGCGTCATCCTGACCGCTGGCTTCTTCGTCTTCCTCTTCCTCCTCAGTAGTTTCTCCATCAAGTTCTTCCTCAACTTGAGAGATGAATTGGTCATCTAACTGGACCTCAGGTTCCTCAGACTCAGCATTAGTACATTGGCATTGGGTGAAATGAGAATCACCCGGGACAATAAAATCGGTCGGCATGACGTCCAGAGGTGCTAGTGTTGAAGGCTTTTTCTTCTTCTGAGGTAGCTCAGCAGTTTCCTCAGTGCCAGACTCATCTTGCCTGCTTCTCTTCTCAGCTGACTTCTGCTTCTTTTCTGGAGACTCAGTGTTTTATGAAGGAGTCTCAGCAGATTTCCTCTTGCGGGAAGCAGGGGCCTTAGTTCTTCGCCCTTTCTTAGGCTCAGCAACAGATTCCTCAGTTTGGTCAGCTTGGCCAGCAGCAGCAGCAGCTTTTCCTTTCTTCAAGGGCTGCCCAAATTTCAGTGCCCTCAGCGAGGCAGCTATGATCTCAGTTCCTTTGAAAGATTCCTCACCTTCGAGGTCAATCTTGTGGTCGATGAGGATCCTGGTGATAATTGACCCTAACCTCAATGTGCCAGTGCTGCGTAGAAAACCAGCAACAAGAAAAACTGGTAGGTTGATGGGGGTGTACGTCAGCATGTGCCAGATGAAGCACTGCTCGAAGTTCGTTGCTGATGTAGTGCAGTTGATCTTCGGGTAGATAAAATAGCTCAGCAGGTAGTGAGCCATTTTCTGATGCTGACCCATTGAAGAAGCTGAGACTTCTCCTGAGTAACCATCAGGCTTGCAGAAGGTATGGACGTAGTTGGTTTTCTCCTGATCGCCTGACTTCCTCAACCTTACTCCCTCAGTTTTGAGCTGGAGGAGATTTCCTATGTAGAGAGGGTTTACGAAGATGGTTCTTCCTTTTACCTCGGTGCATAGGTAGTCAGTATTGTCATTAGCGACCTTGAGGTTGTGGTAAAACTCCCTCACTAGGTCAGGATAGGTCTCATCCCTGACTTAGAACAGCCCAGTCCATTCATTCTTGGAAATCCATTCGGCAAATGGCTATTCATGTTGTATGAAATGCTCAGAGACCCATCTGGAGGGCTCAACCTTCCATTCGAGGACATTTTCGAAGACCTTGGAGTAGGTCCTGATCTTAACAGCTTTCCCTTGGCCAGAAGTTTGGTCAGTTTTACCCTTGCTTGGTGTAGAAGGGTTTCGTGAAGGTTCATCGGAGCTGGACTTTTGGTGGCCGGCACCGGAGACATTGTAGGAAATCTTAGTCATAGTTCGAAGATGGGAAGGGTTTTAGAAGGATTTAAGAGAGAAAGTATTCTTTGCCTTAGAATGATTAAACGTAAAGAATAAAAGATGGGGAATTTCCCATAATTTATAGACGGAATGAACGGTGTGGATCTTAATCGAATCCATGTGTCAGTTTTGCCTTGGGATCATGTACCGACAACGATCCTGACATTTATGACACATTACGGCGAATACGTCATCCTAGGCTATACGCGTGCTTTTCATTTATGCTAACGGATCAATCACTCAGTATTTAGAATGTCAAGCGTTTGATATTCTGAGTGGTCAGTATTGTATTTAAGGATGATTTTAAGTTCAAGTTCTAAACTAATTTACTCAGTGTGCAAGTTTACTCAGTATTGTATATTCAGTCAGTTTCGATGAGTTACTCAGCAAACAATAAATCATTCAGCATGTAATTCACTCAGCATTCATATTCATTTAGCACAGGAATTTACTGAAGAGGATTAAACATACCAATTGCTTCTCTCAGTATGCTGAACTGCTCACGGGCCAGTGGCTTCGTGAAGATATCCGCAAGCTGTTCGTCCGTTGGGACAAAGGTCAGCTTGATCTCACCCTTGAGTACATGGTCTCTAATGAAGTGATGTCTGATGCTGACATGCTTCATTCTGTTGTGTTGAATTGGGTTCTTTGAGAGATCAATTGCACTTTTGTTGTCACATTTGACTTCAATTGTCTTCGTTTGAACACCATAGTCTTCAAGTTGTTGCTTAATCCATAGGATTTGAGCAACACAATGACCAGCAGCAATGTACTCAGCTTCAGTGGTAGACAAGGCTACTAACGCCTGCTTTTTGCTGAACCAGGATACAAGACAACTTCCTAAGAAGTGGCATCCTCCAGAGGTGCTTTTTCGTTCCAGCTGATCCCGTCCATAGTCAGCGTTAGTGTATCCGATGAGTGTAAAATCATGAGTATTTGGATACCACAAACCTGCGTTCACTGAGCTTTGCAAATATCTAAGGATTCTTTTTACAGCAATGTAATGAGATTCCTTAGGGTTAGATTGATATCTAGCACAGTAGCATACTGAAAACTGAATGTCCGGTCTACTGACTGTTAAGTAAAGTAGAGAGCCTATCATACCTCGATATAACTTGCTGTCTACTGACTTACCATTCTCATCAGCGCAGAGGACAGTGTTAGTGCCCATAGGAGTGGATATTGGCTTGCAATTTTCCAAGTCATATTTCTTTAAAATCTCCTTGGCATATTTGGCTTGACTGATGAAGATGTCATTCTTTCCTTGTTTAATTTGAAGATCGAGGAAGAAGTTGAGTTCTCCCATCATGGACATTTCAAACTCAGTCTGCATTTGTTTGCTAAACTCCTTGCACATTGATTCGTTAGTTGCACCAAATATTATATCATCAACATAAATTTGGGCCAGCAGGGTATCTTTACCCTTTTTCTTAATGAATAAGGTTGTATCAGCTTTACCTCTGACGTAATTTCTAGTCAGAAGGAAACTGGTCAGCCTCTCATACCAAGCACGTGGTGCTTGCTTGAGGCCGTACAGAGCCTTTTTGAGTTTGTAAACATGGTTTGGGAACTTAGGGTCCTCAAAACCTGGAGGTTGATTTACATAAACCTCCTCGTTTATAACTCCATTAAGAAATGCACTTTTGACATCCATTTAGAATAATTTAAAATTCATGTAAGATGCATATGCACATAGTATTCTAATTGCCTCTAGCCTTGCCACTGGGGCAAAGGTCTCACCGTAGTCAATACCTTCTTGCTAACTGTAGCCCTGAGCTACAAGCCTTGCTTTGTTCCTGACTATGTTTCCTTGTTCGTCCATCTTGTTCCTGAAGACCCATCTTGTTCCGATGGTCTTTTGACTCTTTGGATGAGGCACTAACTCCCATACATCATTTCTTCTAAATTGATCGATCTCCTCTTGCATTGCGTTCATCCAGAATTCATCGTACTCAGCTTTAGCGAAATTCTTCGGTTCTTGTACTGAGACGAAAGCAACATTGCTGAAGTACTTCCTGAGTTGATTCCTCGTCATCAGGGTATTCCCAGCAGAATCAAGGATTGCACTTTCAGAGTGCCCTCTTGGAATCCTTATTTCTTTGGGTAGATTTATGTCTTGTGTTGTTCATGTTTCAACAATCTCTGCAGAAGTAGATGGGTCAGTAAAAGTAATCTTAGGTTCACTCTTACTCTTGGTCAGCCTTTTCGTGAATGACTCAGTAGCTGGTTCTGGGTCAGCGGTGGTTACTGAGTTTGGATCATCTTCGGTCAGCGGCTGGTATCTACCTGCAGGGTCAGTTTCATCGAACTCTACATGTACTGACTCTTCTAAAACTTGAGTTCGCTTATTAAAAACTCTGTATGCTTTGCTGTTTGTTGAGTAGCCCAAAAAGATAGCCTCATCAGCTTTTGAATCAAACTTTGCTAAGCTATCTTTGGTATTTAAAATAAAACATCTACAGCCAAAGGCACGAAAGTATCCAATATTGGGCTTTCGTCCTTTCCAAAGTTCATAGGGGGTTTTCTTGAGTATAGGTCTAACTAGAGCCCTATTAAGAATGTAGCATGCTGTGTTAACAGCCTCTCCCCAAAAATACTTTGGAAGCCTATGCTCATCCAGCATTGTCCTGGCTATTTCAACCAGAGTTCTGTTCTTCCTTTCTACAACCCCATTTTGTTGAGGTGTTCTAGGAGCAGAAAAATTATGGTCAATGCCGCTGGCTTCACAGAATTCAACAAACTTTTGGTTTTTGAATTCTCCACCGTTATCACTACGGATATGAGCTAATTTTAGGTCTTTTTCATTTTCAATTTTTCTAACCAAATTTGAAAATGTCTCAAAAGTCTCATCCTTGCTGGTCAGCAAGATAACCCACATATACCGAGAGAAGTCATCTACAATGACCAAGGAAAATCTTCTTCCACCCAGACTCAGCGGCTGGACTGGACCAAAGAGATCCAAGTGTAGTAACTCTAACGGACGTTTAGTTGAGACAATGTTTTTGCTGTGAAAAGATTGTTTGGTTTGTTTTCCAGCTTGGCAAGCGTGGCATAATTGATCTTTTTGAAATTTAAGTTCAGGCAGTCCCTCAACCAATTGCTTTCTTGCTAGTTTGGCCAGGAGGTCCATGCTTACATGACCAAGTCTCATGTGCCATAGCCATGAATTTTCTTCCTTTGATACTAAGCACACAGTTTTTGAAAACTTTTTCTCTAAGTCTAGCATAAAGACATTATCTATCCGAGGGGCAGTTAAAATTAACTCATTTGTTTTACCCTCATATATTTTACATCCAGTAGCATCAAATATAACTTTTCTCCCATTGTCACATAGCTGAGCTACGCTGAGTAAGTTATACTTGAGTCCGCTGACTAGGGAGACATATTCAATAGTGGGATTACCTCCGATGGTTCCTGACCCAACTATCTTACCCTTCTTGTTGTCTCCAAAACTTACGCTCCTTCCTCGTTTACGCTCAAACGTGATGAACTGAGTTTCATCACCCGTCATATGCCTTGAGCATGCGCTGTCAATATACCACATCTTTGACTTCTCGGCACATCTCAGGCTTACCTGCATTGTAGCTAGTTACTTTTAGGTACCCAATTCTTTTTGGGTCCTGATTTGTTAGGTGCAACAGGTATAGCATCGTATTTTATTTTATGGCGACATACATGGGCAGTATGGCCACTCTTTCCACAAAAGTCACAACTGACCTTCTGTTTAGGATTTTTTACTGACTTGTCAGCACCCCAGTGCTGAGCGTGCTAGCACACCTTAGTGGTGTGTCCTAACTTCCCACAAAAGTCACACTGGACTTTTCACTGGGGATTTCGTCTCTGCTGAGTACCTTGGTACTGAGTTCTCAGAGGAATGTTGTTTTTATTTGGAACCTTTAGTTGGTTCTGGATGGTTGTGACGTCCTTCCTCAGTTTCTTTGAAACTGACTGGACTTCAAAGACAGACTCATGTATGATTTTCATATTATCATGCAGAGTTGAATTGTCCTAAAGAAGGAATCTGAGGTCACTCAGTTTGACCTCTTCCACTTCGTCACAGCGCCTGCTGAGTGCTCTAACTTTCTTATTACACTTCTTAACAAGTGTATAGAGATCACTCAGGGCATTAACCATATCGTTTCTGAGCTGGGGAAGAGAAATTACCTCATTTGATTGCTCTTCATCATCTGATGCGATGGATGGGTCAGCATGCTCAGAGACGCATGGCTCAGTAAGTTCGTCAGCCATGAAGCATATCTTCGCTGACTCGGTGGCCTCAGTTTCTGTAGATGAAGACTCATCACTGTCACTCCAAGTAGACACCATTGCCTTCTTCCCACTCTTCTTGTCTTTCCTCAGCGTGGGGCAGTTTGACTTAATATGGCCAGTTTGATGGCACTCAAAGCATGTAATGGGCTTTGAGCTGTCCTTTCTGTATTTGCTGTCGCTTGAGTCAGCCTTATACTTATCAAACTTTTTGTAAGGTTTTTTAGAATATTTGTCGTTCTTCCTGAACAGCCTTTTCATCTTCCTTGTGAACATAGCCATCTCCTCATCATCAGTTGAGCTCCCGTCAGTGGAGTCAGCTTTCATGACAAGTGACTTCTGCTTCTTGTCTTCAGATTTTTCCTTCACCTCAAAGTTTTTCATGGATATCTCATGGGTCAGCAATGAACCGATGAGTTCGTCATATTTGTAGGTGGTTAAATCCTGAGCTTCCTCAACTGCTGTCTTCTTTGCTTGCTAGTCTTTTGGAAGACTCCTGAGTATCTTTTTGACTTGTTCTTCCTCAGTGAAGATTTTCCCAAGTCTCTTGAGCTCATTAATGATGTTAGTGAACCTTGCGTTCATGTCTGAAATGCCCTCATCATTGTTCATCTCGAACAGCTCGTACAGTCTCATCTGCTGATTCACCTTGGATTCTTTTACTTTGTTTGTTCCCTCGTAGGTGACTTCCAGCTTTTTCCAGATCTCTTGCGCCGACTCACAACCTGAGATTTTGTTATATTCTGCAGCATCGAGCGCACAGTGAAGCATATTGATAGCCGAAGCATGGTTTTGAAGCTTCTTATGATCATCCTCTGTCCATTTGGCCTCAGCTTTTACAACTATTTGGCCAGCCACAATCTCAACAGGTACAAATGGGCCTTGGACTATAGATAGCCAGACACTCATGTTTGTAGCCTGAATGAAGTTTTTCATCCTATTCTTCCAGAAGGTATAGTTTGACCCGAAGAATGGGAGAGGCCTAGTAATGGACAGCCCCTCAGGCAGTATTTGAGTTGTTTGATTTCCAGGGAGAAACCGAGTGATGTTTTCGCCCATGGTAGGGATCAGCTCAAGGTTGTTAGACCTTTTAAGGTGAGCTTTTATGCTATGATACCACTTGTTGGTCCCTTGTTTAGTTGCAAGTATAGTTCCAAGGGGGGGGGGTTAGGAACTATTTAAACTTTTTATGCAATTAGGGCAGAATTCTTTTTCTAAGGAAAAAGGTTTGAACAGCGGCGCTGAGTAAACAACAAGATACTGGCTTAGTCAACTGGTGACTAGGTCAGTTTCTTGGCTTGAGTCAGGAGATAGCACTTAGAGTCTATTCCTGAGCTCAGACGTTCAACGCGCACAACTCAACTTGACCTCTTTACTTGGTCAGTTTTGATTATTTAAAGCAAGCAATATAAATAAGGAGTTAAGGTAAGAAATACTTCACTAAGCAGATTTATCCAGGTTCGGCTTCTTCTAAGCCTACGTCCTGTCCCCGGAACACGTTCCGAGATTTCAAATACTCTACTGAGCTCTTTAAAGGTAGAGCCTCAAACCTTTTACAATATCAGCAATTGAGTATGACAAGAGTACCTTCCTCTATACTTCTACTCAATCCTAATCTCTCGCTGAGTACTTAAAACCGAGTACTCAGCCTCTCTTTTCTATCTCTAGAAATGATAAGTGTTTTGTCCTAATACAAAGATGTGCTAAGACACTTTAGACGATTTACAATCACTCTAGACTTTTACACAGATATGAGAATTGTAGTGTAAGAATTTGCTTTGCTTCTTGCTTGCAGAACTTGTGTAGAAATTTGGTCAGCGTAACTGCTTGATCAAGTTTTGTATCTTGTGAAGCTTGTGATGGCACTATTTATAGAGACGTCTAGGCATCGGTCATTTCGAATTTCGAAATAACCTTTGGAGGGAAACAGCTATATGTCGTTGTCATCCTGACTTGCTCAGAGCTCTCGGCCAATCACAACCGTGTATCTTCTGTCCTCGGTCAGCTCAGCAGATGGTCTCTCCTTTTATGGTAAATTCAATTGGACAACATACTGTGTCGTCTGAACTTTGCCAAAAGAGGAAACACTTTGTCTGGAAGTTTTCCTTTGCCAACTGCTGTCTTGTATGCTTTGTCGAGACTACTCAGCAGCTTCATCTTGAAGTTGTTCCCGAAGGTCTTCTAGATCCTTTCATTTGCTGAGTTGCGTTTTCATTCAAAACGGCAACGCCTTGACATACGCGGGCCGAGTGTACTGAGTTGTTTGACTTTGGGCCTTGGCTTCCGTATTGGGCTTGGGCCTTTTGATTCTTATGACTTATAACATTTATAACTCAACATTGAACAAACATATTAGTAGAATAAATCAAAGCATTTAAACTTAGTGTGTTATGAATATGTATTTTAAATTATACTTAAACAATTTTGTCAAATCAAAATTATGTAGAAAGGTGTTTCAACACAACTATCTGGGGATTCCTCTCCATAGTGATAGAGTGTCTAAAGCGTCTTTCAAGGATGTTTTTGACAAAATTAATAGCATGTGTGCTAGTTGGAAAGCAAAATCACTATCTCTTGCAAGTCGTCTTACTTTGATTCAGTTAGTGAACTGTTGATAGCGCGACGCCTAGTGGTAGAGTTTCTTATGACGGAATATATATATCATGAGTGTGGACTCTATATCTATGGATGTGATCTTTATAAATTGCTCTTAACTCTACTAGACGCTACGACTACTTAGGGGCAAGTGTACCCCGTCGTATCAAGTAATAATCCGGTTAAGACCGGGTATCGAATCCACGAGATTTATAACTGCAAGTATTAGACGACTCGGTTTTACACGTTATCCAAACGGTGAATACTTTGAGTTGGTGTGAGACACAACTACAAACTACTCCTAACTATGGGCAAGACAGATTTATGTAACGAAAACTCCACGGAATGAAATGGCAACGATAAGTTATAAATATAAAAGGCAATGACTCCGAATATATTCGATTGACGATTTACTCTTGCAAAGACGACTATATTTAGTTCGACCGACCCGTGAAGTACTTAGACTACGTGGTTCCTAGTCAAGGCGTGTCTAATGCTGGGGATCAGAAACTAGGGCCCGTAAGTTCCGTGGTGTGTTGATAGGGGTCAAAAACCCCTATCTTTGGGTACGGTTTTAGGACGGGTTTTAGAGTTTTTGTGTTAATAAGCGAGCAATTCTCGCATTTAAATGCTTTTGTGTGAGTTAGTTAGGAATTGGAAACATTCTATTTACTTTTCGTCGTTTAGGCTCGTTTTATGATCAATTTAGGCAAATACGGCCGAAATAGCATGCATAGTAGAATTCCGTTATCTTTTGAAGCTAATTGGTCCGTCAAAAGTCGCACCAAACGAAGCGTTTGCTCAAAATAAGCGATTGACGGATCAACTTAGCTTTTGGACTAATATTTTCCGGAGTTTTTATGCGTGTGCAGGTGTAAGTTTGGACGAAAAAGGGCATAGAAGTCACTCGGCACGAATTGAGCATGCTTCGGGCGAAAACGCTCGGCGAACAGGGCCCCACAGGCCATTTCTGCTCGCCGAGTAGGCCCCTGGAGGCCTGCTCGGCGAGCAGGCCACCAGGCGCCTGCTCGAAGAGTAGGGGGCTGCTCGGCGTGAGCAGCCTTCCCTGCTCGGCGAGCAGCCCTGCGGGAATTGGTCAAAAAGACCAATTCCGCCCCCACGAAGCCACGTTCGGTCCCACATCTTCCTACACTAATAAGGACACGAAAATAGGTCAAAACGAGGCCCGAGACGCGTCTATAAATAGGATTTTTCCATTGTAATTCAATATCTTTCGTTTTTGTAAATTATTTTAGCTTTCCCCTTGTAATTCCTCTCCATCTTCTCCATCTTCCTCAACCTCCATTGAAGCTCCTTCAAAGCTTTCTACCGAGGAATTACCAAGGTCCGTCCTTAAGATTAAGTCGCCGGCTGCAGAGTAAACAGGTTCCCTGAAAGGGATTTTTGTATCTCCTTTTATCTTTCCTTGTTTGTACTCTTTGATACAGTTGCCGAACTTGACTTATTGTATCTTGTGACAATTATCTTCGCCTTTAATAATAATTTAGCTCTTGTTTTGTTCTACGATTATTTGTCTAATCTCTGTCTTACGCTTTATTCAATTGGTTTAACTCATTCAAAAGCCCCAAAATCTAGTAGGCACATATTGCGAGCTGAATCTGACCTAGTCAGAGCCTAGGAGATTGACGACCTCTTAGTTGATTAAGCGCCAATTTACTGAGCCTTAGACCTAGTTTCGGCCTTAGGGAATCACGCGCTAGGAACCTCAGGAGGGTAAGTAGGGTTAATCGCCTTGAATACAAGTGACTCAGATTAGGTTTTTATTCAATAGACTTGATAATCTATCTTTATAATTATCGTTCATACCATGTTCCTTCGAATAGTTTCATTAATGAAAGATCAATTAGGGGTAGAGTAACTTAGTTAGGCTTAGAATAACTTAGTTAGAATTAAATAACTTAGCTAGGATTAGCATAATTCAACCTAGGAGTAGATTAATTTAAACAAACCAACTCAAAACCCCCTAAGCCTAGATAACATCCGAGATCGAGTAGCTCGGTACTTGCAGAAATAAATCCTGTGGACGATAACCTGGACTTAAACCAGAAATTTATTACTTGATAACGACGGGGTACACTTATCCCTTAGTGAGGTTTCGCTGAAACCGCATCATGTGTCAATTCCTACGGTTTCCGGTTTGTCACTTCCGGTAAGGCAACACCTATATGAATCCCTAAAGATAGCCCGAATGGCGTCGGAAATCGCGTTCCCCTACACAATAGTCAATTACGAGCATCAAAATAAGCAATAAACATCAACACGTATATAGAAACGGAAATTGCAAAACATATATTATAAATATGGAGGATAAAAATATATAATACAACCAAGCCTAGTACATAGGATGAGATCAAGCTAATTAGCAAGTAAAAAGGGAAGAATCGGCCCTCGGGACTAGATAACCGGACTCAAGGCCGTCTCTTAGGACTTGGAGGTGGAACTCTCGAGCTTGGTGAACGAAGGTGGAACGGAACTTCGAGGAAATGACGGGTCAAATGAATAAGCTCTCGAGGTGGTATAGTTTTATTACATAAAACTGAATCTAAAACAACAAGAATCCTATCAAAAGAAATAAGATATAGCTATGTACAAGGTGTCAAGAGATGTCTAAATGAGTGCTAGTCAATCTTATTTATACATTAAGCTAGGGGTAGGATTGTAACTTCACAAGGTACAAGTATGGAGCAACATTATTTGGTGCAGAAAACCCATGATACGCCCCGCGTAAGGTGGTCTACGCCCCGTGTAAGTGCCCATTCCGTCAGAAATCTCCTGCATGTGGACCAATTCTATGTCTTGTTGTCTCAAACACGCACTGCGTAGCTGAAGTACGCCCCGCGTAAATGAGTTTCTGAGATTTTATAGCTTGAATTGGAGCTTTTACGTCGTGCGTAGCTGAAGTACGCCCCGCGTAAAGGATGATACACCCCGCGTAAAAGATGATACGCCCCGCGTATGGAGAGTTGACTCCGGGAGATAATGCAGTCTGACTTTCAGGATTAGGCCAATTATTTTCGACATGTGTCATACGCCCCGCGTAGGGTGGCATACGCCCCGCGTATGCTGAGTCAATTCCACATGGTGTCTGCGGATAAGGCAATTATTGCTGACACCATGTTTTACGCCCCGCGTAAAGGATGATACTCCCCGCGTATTTGAGTAGATTTTTGCTCCTTGCTCGTACCTGAAATACAAATCTTGCTAGCCGAATTAGCTTGAATTTTTTATTTCCTAAACTAATAAAAAACACAGAAAATTAACTGAAAGTACGAAATTTATTTTTATTTCTTTATTTTATTAAAACGCTTTATTTTTGTAATTAAACTTATTTATTTCTTCTAAAATTAAACCGTAAATCACGCTAAAAGATAGGGACGAAATGCCCCTATCAAACCTCCTCGGACTTTAAAGTTTTACTTGTCCTCAAGTAAAAGAAATCGAAAGACAAGGGATTGAGATAATTGAGAAACAAACCGAAGGTTGGTTTTACCAAGTGCGTGATTTCAAAGTTACGGTTTTATGCAAAGATTTCGGTAAGTACCTACGCAAGCAATTGAGTACAAAAACTTATTTGAGACCTCCATGATTAAGTTTAATAGGCGATATTAACGGGAGCCGATCATCTTTTGAGAACTCGGTAGTACCTCACCAAGGAATTTCACTCTTACGCTCAATTTTTGGTGGGTCGGTGTTTTCGCACTCTTCTTTGCACTTACTCAAGATCATGTTGAATTTGCATTTTCATCCGGGTTTTTCCTCCTATAATATGGTTAGGCAACATTAAAAATGAACCTGGAGGGGGGTTGTAATGCGGGTGGCTTCTTTAGTGGTTAGTTTAAAGAAACTCGAGTTCAAAAATACCGTTTTGTGATTGCACCGTATTTTTGTTTATTTCGGCTTTAGCGAATTTTATAAAATATACTTCAAAATTGCGCGGGTGGAGCTTGAGAATGCCTTTTTATTTTTTATCGTATCCTTTGTTTTGATACAGGAACAAAAACAATATTTTGAAATCTTATGGTGGTCATTTGCTAAGGCCGTGACTTATTTCGGGTAATTCGGGTGCAACTTGAGTATGTCGGTATTTGAACAAGAGTAAAAAGGGTTAAATGTTTAAAAGGGTGTTAACAAAAGGTTGGTTAATAGGCTCGAAGGGGTTTCCTAATGTTCAATGAAAATGAGAAAAATAAATTAAGGAAAATTAGCCTACGTGGGTTCGGTTTATCATCTATTGCCTTTTTACCAAAAATAAGTGTACTTAACTCGGTATTGGATGCAAATTCTATGAGTAGAGTGAAGTCAAAGCTCTCGAAAAATTGTGAAAGAATTAGAGTTCTCGTACGAACTCTTTTAGGCTCAAAAATACCTCATAAAGATTCGGGTTTAAATTGTGTACTATCAAGTCTTCGCTAAATTCTCAACTATCCCATTTTTATTGCCTTTTCAAAGTTCATTATGGAGATAACATTTGGGTTAAGACTCAATGCCTTAGTTTAGTACTAACCTAAGCTTTGCACAAATTCCCTAATTTCAAAACCAAGACTAAAATCCCTTAATTAGGTCATCCCCTTGTGTCGACGTCTTTTATTTTTGATGACAAATAACAGAACTTTAATTAATTTCCGAAGGAGGGATATCGTGTCGGGAAAAATTAAAAGAGTCAATAAATTAGTTTAATCATTTTGTTGTTTATTTTATTTTTTTTTTAATTTTTTTTTTGTTAGTGCAAACCAAACAAAGAGTGCGGGGTTGCACGTCCCTCCGCGTTATTAAAATGACGCCTATTACAAGGGTGTCGCAAAAAGAAAATAAAACAAAAACAAAAATAAAGAATGAGCTGAAAAAAGGGACCCTTAGATCATACGCGAGGCGTATCCCTGGGGGCGCCCCGTGTAGAAGAGGCTTTTTAAGTGCACCGGGGCCAGAGACTCAGATACGCGGGGCGCACGTAAAGGGACGCCCCGCGTGTTCCAAGCTCTGAGCCATCTTATTATGGAAAAGGTGGAGCACGTGGGGCGTAACAGGGATACGCCCCGCGTGAATGTTATTAACTCACGCAAAAACATAAATAACAAGCATGGTGCGCGGGGTGTATAGGTGTGTACGCCCCGCGTGGCTTATTCTCCTTTGGATAAAGTGGGATTTTTTTTATTTTATTTTAAAAGAAATGACATGCGGAAAATAAAAGTTGAGAAAGAAAACTCCCTTATTCGAGCTTGGATTGCCTCCCAAGAAGCGCTACATTATAGTCGGTGAGCTCGACTTAGCATTTCCTCCTAGGTGTATGCTTACATTCGCGTTAGAAATGCAAATTCTTGAACAAACAATCCGTACCTACAAAACGGATTGTTAGCTTCAAAAGAATTTAACAAAAACCAAAAACTATATTTACAGAAATTATTGAAGAGTTTCGTTTGCTCCCTTTTTGACTCCTTTGGTAGTTCAAAAAGAGTGAAATATTCTGAGGTAGAAGGAACCTCAAACTCTTCTAGCTTTGGATTTATTTCCATGGGCCCGCACACAACCGGCTTAGCGATTAGGATTTCCAGCTCCTCGCAGTTGAGACATCCTACATGACTTGGGGATTCCTCTCGAGAGAGCTCAATTAACTCGAGCTCTACATTTTGATCAACTGGATTGGTGTCTCTAATTGATTCGTCCCCAGTTGAATCGATACGAGATGTCAATCTAGCGACTTGATTTCTCAAATCCCTACAAAATGCCTCATTGTTAGATAATCTCACTTGAATATCTTTAAGCATAGACCACATCGAATTGCGAGGTTGAGTGTGGACATTCGTCATCCATGCGGTCGTCCCACCGATGACGACTATGAAGCATCATACCATGAAACAAATCATTAGTAACAACATAAAATGAAATAAATTATTCACAAGAAGAGAAAATAATATTTACAAATGCTTAAATTAACAATAAAACGTTTTTGCCTAATATTGCAAGAAATTACAAATCCCCGGCAACGGCGCCAAAAACTTGATAACGCGGCGCCTAGTGTGAGCTTTTCTTACGACGATTAAATGTGTATTGCGGTGAATGTGATCTTTTAAATGTTCTTAACTCTACTAGACGCTACGACTACTTAGGGGCAAGCGTACCCCGTCGTATCAAGTAATAATCCGGTTAAGACCGGGTATCGAATCCACGGGATTTATAACTGCAAGTATTAGACGACTCGGTTTTATACGTTATCTAAGCGGTGAATACTTTGAGTTGGTGTGAGACATAACTACAAACTACTCCTAACTATGGGCGAGACAGATTTATGTAACGAAAACTCCACGGAATGAAATGGGCAACGATAAGTTATAAATATAAAAGGCAATGACTCCGAATATATTCGATTGACGACTTACTCTTGCAAATACGACTACATGTAGTTCGACCGACCCGTGAAGTACTTAGACTACGTGGTTCCTAGTCAAGGCATGTCTAATGCTGGGGATCAGAAACTAGGGCCCGTAAGTTCCGTGGTGTGTCAATTCCTACGGTTTCCGATTTGTCACTTCCGGTAAGGCAACACCTATATGAATCCCTAAAGATAGCCCGAATGGTATCGGAAATCGCGTTCCCCTACACAATAGTCAATTACGAGCATCAAAATAAGCAATAAACATCAACACGTATATAGAAACGGAAATTGCAAATCATATATTATAAATATGGAGGATAAAAATATAGAATACAACCAAGCCTAGTACATAGGATGAGATCAAGCTAATTAGCAAGTAAAAAGGGAAGAATCGGCCCTCGGGACTAGCTAACCGGACTCAAGGCCGTCTCTTAGGACTTGGAGGTGGAACTCTCGAGCTTGGTGAACGAAGGTGGAACGGAACATCGAGGAAATGACGGATCAAATGAACAAGCTCTTGAGGTGGTATAGTTTTATTACATAAAACTGAATCTAAAACAACAAGAATTCTATCAAAAGAAATAAGATGTAGCTATGTACAAGGTGTCAAGAGATGTCTAAATGAGTGCTAGTCACTCTTATTTATACATCAAACTAGGGGTAGGATTATAACTTCACAAGGTACAAGTATGGAGCAACATTATTTGGTGCAGAAAACCCATGATACGCCCCGCGTAAGGTGGTCTACGCCCCGCGTAAGTGCCCATTCCGTCAGAAATCTCCTGCATGTGGACCAATTCTATGTCTTGTTGTCTCAAACACGCCCTGCGTAGCTGAAATATGCCCCGCGTAAATGAGTTTCTGAGATTTTATAGCTTGAATTGGAGCTTTTACGCTGTGCGTAGCTGAAGTATGGCCCGCGTAAAAGATGATATGCCCCGCGTAAAAGATGATACGCCCCACGTATGGAGAGTTGACTCCGGGAGACAATGCAGTCTGACTTTCAGGATTAGGCCAATTATTTTCGACATGTGTCATACGCCCCGCGTAGGGTGGCATACGCCCCGCGTATGCTAAGTCAATTCCACATGGTGTCTGCGGATAAGGTAATTATTGCTGACACCATGTTTTACGCCTCGCGTAATGGATGATACGCCCCGCGTAAAGGATGATACTCCCCGCGTATTTGAGTAGATTTTTGCTCCTTGCTCGTACCTGAAATACAAATCTTGCGAGCCGAGTTAGCTTGACATTTTTATTTCCTAAACTAATAAAAAACACGGAAAATTAACTGAAAGTACGAAATTTATTTTTATTTCTTTATTTTATCAAAACGTTTTATTTTTGTAATTAAACTTATTTATTTCTTCTAAAATTAAACTGTAAATCACGCTAAAAGATAGGGACGAAACGCCCCTATCAACTGTGCGATGCCTAATCATATTATGCAAGCTTGTCGTCTTTCTGAACCAGTTCTTAACGGTTTAGATAAAATCAATCGGCATTTCCTGTGGGGGGACTCAGTGGAAGGTAGGAAAATTCATCTTGTTCCTTGGAAGGAGGTTTGCCAACCTAAAGGTTTGGGTGGTCTTGGGATTAGACAGGCTAATGATAATAACAAAGTGTTGTTAATGAAACTCCTTTGGAGGATGTGGCAATCTCCGTCTGCTTTATGGGTCCAGCTCCTTTGCGGGAAGTATAGGAATGATAGGATTTTTGGGGGGCATAAAGAAAAAGTTCAGGTTTGTTCCTTTTTATGGAAAGGGGTTAATGCGGTTTTTTCTGAGTTTTGCACTGGTATTGGATGGTCGGTTGGCAATGGGAGATCGATTAGTTTTTGGAATGATGCTTGGCTAGGGAAGCACCCTTTGTTGGAGATTTGTTATATTGCTCCACCTCCGGAGTTTCGAAATTGGAGATTTGCGGATGTTGTGGCTAAAGATGGAGAGTGGGATGGGTCTAAATTTGATCTTTTTTTTCAGCCTTGAAACTCTCCTGAGAATCCGAGGAGTTAAAGTTAGCTGCATGAAGGAGGATGGCGATACTCGCAGTTGGTCGTTTACTAATAACGGTGCTTACTCTTATAAAAATGCTTTTGTTCATTATCATTTAGGCGGTACCTAGGCGGTCTAGGCGGTGTCGAGGCGGCCTAGGCGGAGCCTAAGCGGCTGAAAATCACCTAGGAGTCAATAAAACGCCTAGAGGGACTAATTTATAAAATCGGAATGGATTCTCGATTTCGAATGCCTAGGCGGGGCCTAGACGGTCCTGGCGGCCTTCGTTTCGAACAATGGCTGGAGGTGTTTGGTTGTCTGGTTTTGCTCAAAATCTGGGTTTGGGCTCTTCGTTTATTACTGAGCTCTGGGGTAACTTTTCTGGGCTTAGGATGACAGAGGGTCTGGGGATTAGGAAGTTGCTCGTGGAGTCAGACAATCTCCAAGCAGTCAATTTAATTTTTGATAAAAAGGGTCTGTGCTTAAGGAGCCAGAATTTAGTCAAGGCAATTAGAAGGATTTGCTCCTCTTTCGATAGTATCAACTTCTGCCATGTTTACAGAGAGTATAATCGAGTGGCAGATCGGCTTGCTATAGAAGGCCATGAGAGGGCTTTGGACGTCTTGATTTTCTCATCTCTCCCTAATTTCCTTTTGTCTTTGTTTTCGGAAGATAATGTGGGAGTTAGCTTTCCTAGGCTAATCTCGGGCTAACTTGTTGTGGTATTTTGTTTTTTTCCTTCTTTTCCCTACCAAAAAAATAAAATAAAAATTAATATTAAGAGGTGGACTGGTCGGGACCGGTCTGTTCTATTTTTGTCAATCCCAAACCCGTCCAAAAAATAGACGGACTTTAACGGGTCTAGATCAGCCTGAGCCTATGATCAATTTTCATTGTGCAAACCCGGTCCAAAGAATACGGACCTGGACGGATCGGGTGGGTATCCGGATCGTGGACAGGTCTATTGTTACATGAAACAAGTTGTATGCCATTAAATTAAAATCCTGTAAATATTTCAGAATTAATAAATCAGTAATATTAAAGAAATTAGAATCATGTGAAAGAGAAAAAAATTATCAATTTTACCATTTTTTTTTAAGAATAAAGTACAAGAATATGCCTAATGTTTCAATTTGGAATCTACGTATAAAATAGCATCAATGTAGGTTTAAGGTTTACAAAAGGATACCAATTTAAGTCTCGATAACGAAACGCGATACATCATTCATATTATTCTATTAAATTCTACCAACTGTACATGGAGAGAGAAATCAGAATTTGATGGAGTATTATGAAAAACATGTGGGACATAATCATTATGTAGGAGAGATGGCCGAGTGGTTCAAGGTGTAGCATTGGAACACGTTTCGTTATTGATGCCTAAATTAATACCCTTTTGTAAACGTTAAGCTTACATTGGTGCTATTTTATACATGGGGCCTAAATTGATATTTTTCCAAAAACCTTAGACCTATTTTGATACTTTATCTCTTTTTTTATAAAGCAGCTAAATAAAATGAAAAAAAAAACACAAAACTAACCCGAAATTAACTGCGAAAAACTAACACTGATCAAGTCTTCTCAAACCATAGCACCAATGCAAACATGACTCCACTTTAAGAAATGCAACTCCCAATTCCTTAGCAAGCTAAAGGCTCGAACATAAGACCTTAAATCTTCGCCTAAAACGAGTTTCCTCTTCCCATATTACTCATAAGACCCACTATCCAGCTGCTATTTATGTCCCTAAGAACACCACCGCCAGGATAGACTTATTCGCGCTTCTAAAGCCATCAGTATTAAGTTTGTAGTAGCCTACATTAGGCTTCTGCCAGTAAAATAACTACTCATGTTTCCTTATAGTCATTCCATTGTAGTCCTTCAATGTTGGGTACTCGAACCCTCGAGGTATTGGCTTCTCCATAATCTTTGCACAAAGTCGTGTACTTGCATCTGTTATTTTTGGTATACGAAATCCGATCCATGCGTCTACCATTGCATTCTGAAGCTCCTTCTGAATAAGATATACATCTCTTTGAGAAACGAACCCTCGCCTTCTCCCATCCTTTCATTCGATCTGGGATCCCATCGATCGTTAGATCTTGGTCCTAAAGGTTTGAAGCGGTTTTCTTTATAATGCCAAAGACGGGATTTGGCTGAGCTATGACGAATATCTTTCCTCCTCTCTAGAAATCTGAATTCGTTAGGGTGATGGTGCTGCTTGGGAGGTGTTTGCAAAAGGTGACTTTATCGGTGTATAGGACTATATTCCTTCTCTCTAGATCGTCCTCGAGAGACATCCTGTTGGAATCTGTGATCCAATTCCTCTTTCTAGGGCAAGTATAAACAATATGATATCCAATAGAACAAGCAATAGAATCATGCTTGTTTGCCTATTTGTTGGCTTCTCTTTCATCCTTCAATTCTGCCCTTACAACCTTCATTTCCACAGCATGTTCAGCTTTGAGGATGTTCATGGGTTCCTAGACAAAAATTATATTATAGATAAGTTTTTTGTAATTTCATCCATGAACCTTCGCTGGTCATGGTCTAGGGACCATAAACATGCTTATATCTACCGATCCAATCCAATACTGGAGTGATGTGTAAGGGCTCTATCAAATTATACGAAGCTGCGGAAGAAGGGATGTCGAAAGTTGGTTGAATTACTGGTTAGATGACAAAACTGCTCATCTAAGACATGGTGCACTTTTGTTTCGATCCAGGCTCATCACACCACTTCATGTCTGTATTTCCAAACTTGGCTTACTGACCATACTAATTACCTGAAATGTGACAGAAAAGTAGTCAGAGGAGGGGCTCGTAGCCAGTGACCCTACTCTAATGCTTAAGTAGGCGAGGATAGAACAAAGTAATTTAGGGAGATCAGTGAGTGAATACCTTTTGGTGTAGTACTTGGTACTTACAGTAGTTTCAGGGGGGGACCCTAGACTATAGTAGATTCCCACGTGGCAACACCTTAATGAGTGTATCAATTTTTGGTTATGTTTTGGAGGTATCTGTTGGTGTAAATTACATACGTGATGTACAACTTTTGTCTTATTTCATACTTTGATGTACAACTTTCAATTTTGCAGACAAAAGTGTAAAACCTTTTCGTGACCTCCTACTAAAGTGTACAGTCGATAATTGTGACAAGTCAACGCGCCACGCTAGCAATTTGACCTCCATAAAAGTCAAAAATTGACCGGTCAATGTAAAGTTAACGTGTCACGTCAGCAATTTTGACTTTTATGGAGGTCAACTTACTGATGTGGCACGTTGACCGGTCACAATTACCGGATGTACACTTTAGTAAGAGGTTACAAAAAAAATTGTATATTTTTGTGTACAAAATTGAAAGTTCTACACAAAATATAAATGGTAAATAATTATAAGGTCCCTGTGTTTTTACTTAATACACTACTTAGTCCTTGTATTTTTAGAAATAATTATATAATCCCTCAGTTTTTGTTTTTGTTTAGTCCTTATGCTTGGGTCAATGGTCAAACTATACTAAATAAATTTTAAAATACCAAAATTACTCTTTACTTTATGTTTTAATATAAAACAACTGTTTTTTCTATTTTCTATTTTTTTCTCTTTTTTCCTACATAATCACAATCTCTCCAATATAAAGTAGTTGATTTATTAATTTTTATATAATTATAGAACTTTAATTTAATAACGTAAAATTTATTGACTAAAAAATGAATGAAAAATATTTCAAAAATTATTAAAATATGAGTAAGACTATCATTGTAAAAAGTTTTTATAATTCTAATAAATTTTACGAATGAAGAAAAAAATATATATGATTTTTTAAAAATTATAAATTTTTTATAATAATATTTAATGTTATTCTAAAGATATTATATTAAAAAATAAAGAAAAACATAACTACAATTTAAGAAAATTAATAATATATTTTTTCAAATATATTAATTTTGGTGTATATGTAATTCAAAAATTTCATTAAAATTAATTATATTAAATTTGAAACTAAAAGATAATTTTTTTATGTATATAACTAGGGGCAATTTTGGACTTTCATTTACAAAAACAAATGGAAGGACTAAAGAATTGATTAAGATAAAACTTAAGGACCTTATAATAATACGATGAACTTATTAGCGTGTTAAGTAAAAATATAAGGACTTTATAATTATTTACCTAAATATAAAATATGACAAAAGTTGTACATCACGTATGTAATTTACCTGTATCTGGTGCTTCCACTTATTCCGATGAAAAATAAAAGGCAGGATGCAAATGCGTTTTACCTGTAAGCTATATTTCTTTCATTTAATCTTTTTTTCGATCTTAGCAAGAACGGAAAAGGTTTATCTTGTCCGTAGATCTATAGATCTGCGTGGTTGCAAAAACAGAAAGGACTCAAATCCGAATGTCCGGAAAAACCTAAATGATGAAGCATGGATTACAGAGGTTTTTCAACGGGATTCGACGTACGAAAAAGATATGATTTCTTTGTTTGTTTTATCTGTACCTTTTATGGTTGTTATTGCTCTTTGTAGTCATTTTATTGCTCTTTGTAATCTATTTTCTTCCTTTTGTGGATGTAGCCTATATGGGTTGAAGATTTTATTCCTCTTTATTCACGTGATGTATTTGTACTTTTTAAATTAATGGAATAATATGGCCTTTTATAAAATGCCTAATACACAAATAACCCTCTGAACTCGTCCAAATGTTGCAACTGCCCCCTCAACTTTCAATTGTAACAATTTACCCCTTAAACTTGTCCAATTATAAAACATAACCCCTCAAACTTTTCCAATTATAAAACATAATCTCAAATTGCTGACATGGACTGCAATTGAAGAAACATATAAAATACAAAAGCTGCAACGCTCGTGGAGTGTGATAATCATCTGAGCAAACGTTTTTACAGTTGCTCCAAGTACGGGATAAAAAATTCTCAATTTGGGGTTATGTTTTACAATTGGACAAGTTTAAAGGGTAAGTTGTTATAATTGAACGTCGAGGAGGACAGTTGCAATATTTGGACAAATTCAGAGGGTTATTTGTATATTAGGCCTTTATTGAAAAAAAAAACATTTAGCATGAGTGAGCAAAATTTTCCATTTCAAACATAAACAAATAAGGGGACACCAAGTCCCACTTATCACATAAAATAGTTCTAATGTCTTGTAAATTTTTTATCTCCATTTTACCCTTATAATATAAAAACTAGTTCAATTTTATTTTTTCATAAATAAATTTAAAAAAATTAACTAAAATTTTCTTAAAAAATAGTAAAATTAAACTAGGACTTCTAATAGGGTCAAAATTGAAAACCCTTTTGTAAGGTCAAAGCAAAAATTGACCTTGATCTCTTAAAAAAATCAACAAATTAATCTCAATATAAAAAGGAAAAATTGAGGTTTTGATTTCGTGTCAACAAAATTAGAAAAAATACAAAAATAATTAAAACAATAATTGATAAATCATTAATAAAAAAAATAATTAGTATGAATAGAAACAAAAAACGTGGAGGTAATTGAGACATAAGAAAAATGGTGTGGTCCAAATGAAAGAAAGGTGATAGAATAAGTCTAAATCAGATAAAGAACCTTCCAAATAATTAAATTTTTTGATAACGAATTTTATCCCAATTGTGACCACAAACTTTATATCCTCATACTTTCATACCCTCTTGTCCACTTATATTCTACTCACTTTTTTATTTATTTTTTCATTTTCATTATTATTCTTATATGGTAGGTATAAAGATGTTACTATCGATTTTACCGTTATCTAATATCGGTAAACTGGAATAATTTCAGATATCGTTGTGTTACCGCTCATCAGTAAAAGATCGAAAATATGTATACACGTGTGAAAAGAAAAATTGTGTTAAAAAAACCCGAGTATTTTATCGAGGTTAAAAGGCATTTTATCTCTAAATATATTATGAAATCGCAAAAAAAAAAGAAAAAAAAAAAACAAATTCTTGTTTTTTTAACCAATTGATGTCTAAACATAATATTTGATATTTTTCATGATTGCTTAAATTGACACCGCGTATCAACTTTAGACCTTTAATTATACTATCATTTATGATGATATGAGTAAATTTGTTTTTTTATTAACTATGATATAGATAATTTTGTACCTTATTCCATACATCGAAGGGTAATAAATAATTATAATATGGTAACATGAGCTATAGAAATGATCTAATTGACAAGATATGTTTAACGTCATTATATCATATATAATCTTGTAGAATATAAGCTTAAAACACTGTTGCTCACTATCTTTAGCCTAAAACTTTAGTTGTTTCTCTGAACTTTTTAAAGTTTCAAATGACTCTCTATTTGTGTACAATTACATTCAATAATCTCTTATTTCTAGGGCTGTAATCGAGCTGAGCGAAGCCGAGCTTTGACCTACTCAAGCTCGGCTCGCTATAAAATTAATGAGTTCGAACCCAAGCCGAGCTTGCTATAAAATTAACGAGCTCGAGCCCGAGCCGAGCTTTGGCTTGCTCAACGAGCTCGGCCCGAGCTTCGAGCTTGTTTCTAGTCCAAAATCCTCTTTGGACTTGATTCATTAAGAAAATTATTTAACCACGAATTGTTTGTGAGTAAATCATTAATTATATTGTGAAGTTTGCTTGCAAATAAATAAGGGTTAATTACCAAAAAATGGGTCAAATGGGAGGTCTATTTATATATTTAACCCATTTACTCAACCTACTACATATCTAGACTGATTTTGTGTGACTTTCCCATAATACCCTCAATATTTACGCGCGTCTCGCCCCCTCCCGTCTGACTTCGCAGATTCCATATTATGCGCAGCCTGCGAAGCTAATGTTTGGGTTTACTTGATGAATTTAATTACCATATGCGAAGCCTGCGAAGCTAAAGTTTGGTTTACTTGATGAATTTAATTCGCATATGCGAAGCCTGGATGTGTTTTGAAGCTAATTCGCGAAGTTGTATATAACAAAAAATGGCAAACAACAACGGATTCTAACATTAAAATCATAACATTATCAAAATTTACAACAAGATTGCCACAATAAACTCCTAACAAATCACTTCAAAGTGAACCTAACTAATCCGGTACCAATTTTGAAGCGGATGAGTCCAGACCTTTTGGGATGGATGTGTCCCATGGCGCACACCAAGATTGGCACAATCTCTCCTAACCAACCATTTTAGAAAGGCTTGTAGCCGAGATGTCGCAAAATGTTAAAGCTCAAACTGAGATAATGCAAGCTTGGAGACAACCCAATTTGAAAAACAGGATTAATAATCTCACTGATGAGATGAATAGAATCCCAGATAGGTGTGCTGAAATTTATGCTAAAAATTTGAATTCTCACAATGTTTCAGATAACACAAGGGAAGGCACTCCCCAAGGCGATCGATATAGGCCACCGTCTAGTCGGGAGGAAAACATGAGATTCAATGAGCGAGGAGATCGAAGAACCTCGGAACAATTTTCAATACCCCCAAATGCACCTCATTTCAGGTCAAACACCGGACCTAATACCCACTCGGAGCACTATGGTGACATCAATGTCCGTGGTTTGGGGGGCACGTGGAGAAATCAAGACCGTGATCATACCCGCGAATCTACTCGTGAGAATTCTCGTGATAATAACAACGTATCTCGTGTTTCAGGTGTGAGGAGCGAAATGTGTAATGAAGCAGAGGATATGCAACGTATTCAGAACATCGTGCAAGAAATTTATGGACCTACGGTCCGTGAAATATACCGTCCGGATTTTCAGAAAGCCTACCCAATGGAATACGACCAACGATACCCATTTCCTCACCATTTTAGAATTTCAGATTTTTCTTTATTTTCAAGTGAAAATGGACAATCTACCATCGAGCACGTTGCCCGATTTTCATTCCAATGCAGCGGGATTAGTGCGGAGCAAGACTTCGATATGCTTCGTTTGCGTTTATTCCCCGGATCACTAACTGGACCAGCTTTCACATGGTATACGACATTACAACCTGAATCCGTCAGAAGCTGGGGTCGCATGGAACAATTATTTCATGCTCAGTTCTATCGAACTGAGCCCGAGGTATGTGTCGCCGAACTATCTCGTATGGTTCAGCGCTCAGGTGAGTCCGTTGAAAGTTTTATTAATCGTTTCAAGAAAATGAGGCATAGATGTCGAGTTAATATTCCTGAAATAGAATTTGTTAAAATTGCTCAACGTGGTTTAGAGTTTGAAAATAGGAAGAAATTCCATGGCATTGATTTTTGTGATTATTACGAACTTGTTGCTAAAGTGTCAGAATATGAAGAATTAATGCGTGAGGATAATCGTAGGAAGAAAAACTCTGTAGGTAGTTACCATCAGGATATAGAAACCAATGAGGCACATGAGGTAGCTATAGCCGAACTAACTAGAACAGGATCCCGCGTTTGTCCAATGCTAGCAAAAATTCCAAAAGCTCCCGAAGTGGTTAGACGAAATACAAATGTGCAATACACATTTGATGTTTCTAAAACCGAGGAACTTTTTGACTATTTGTTAAAGGAAGGTTTTATCACCTTACCACATGGACACATCATTCCATCGAGAGATGACACCAGTGGAAAAACTTATTGTAAATATCATGATAGTTGGAGCCACGACATACAATCTTGCTTTGTTTTTAAGAATGCGGTGCAGGATAGAATAAACAAAGGCGTGCTTAAATTTCCTGAAAAGAAAGAGAGTGTGTTGATTGATGATGATCCATTTCCAGCCGCTACAATGATAAATGCAACTTCCATCGAGATGCCACCTCCTAAGCGTAATGTCCATAGCAACACCTCGAGTCAGAGAAAATGGCGCCCCGACCACCCAAAGACAAAATAAATTTGGGTACCAAATGGCACTTTGCCAACCTCCAAGGAGAAAGAAAAGCCACGGAGAAAACGAAAGCCAATAAATAAAAATAAAAGTGGCACAAACCAAGGCCGGTCACGCTTCTTTACTCCACCGGCGCAAGTTCCCCTCGAAAAATGGTTCATCAACCGACATAAAAAATTTCCACAACCTCTCTCAAAAAATGCAAAAAGAAGAATAAGAAAGAGAGAGGCAGAAAAAAGAAGGAAAAATGAAATGGAGTTGTCTAATGTCGATTCTAGCAACGTTTCGAAAGAAAAAATAAAAGCAAAGAAAAATGTGAAAATTCGCGTTGGAGATTTCATTATCCAAGCTGGGTGTGCTGCTACTTCTTTAATTTTACCAATAAATTTTAGAAGTAAAGATCCAAACGAGAAGGTACACGAGATTCAAGAAGACCGACGAAGTGGCATTACAACAAAAGCTTCATCGGAAGATCGGATGAAGCGGGTTTATTTTGACAAACCCACTTTAAAGATGACACGACACATTAAGCCATTATACGTCAAAGCACACGTTGATGGCAAGCCTTTATCGAGAGTTCTAGTTGATAACGGATCAGCCGTTAATATTATGTCATTAAAGATGGCACTAGCTCTCGGGAAATCCGTAGGCGACATAATGACGTCAGAAATTTCTGTCTCGGCTTTTACTGGTGAAGTTGCTAAAACCTATGGGGTTTTACCTGTGCAACTTACCATCGGTACCCAAACCACTATGGTGGAATTTTTTGTGGTGAACTCTACAGCAAGTTATCAAGCTTTGCTCGGTCGAGATTGGATTCACTCTAACTCATGCATTCCGTCATCTTTGCACCAAATTTTACTACTTTGGAAAGGGGATGACATTGAGGTGATTGGGGCAAATGAAAAACCATTTGAGACACATTCGGATATGGTGGAGTCTCGATTATACGAAGATAGCATTGGTCCAATCAAGATCAAGACCAAAGGCAAGAAAAAGTCAAACACCATTGTGCCTTACCGTAAGCCGATTGGAAATGAGCCTCTCATCGAAGAGGTTCAATGATTCTGTCACATCCGAAGGACAAAGCGGTGGCATCAGCCGCTATAGAAAAAATAAGGATGCGATAAGGTACGAGGTGCCTTTTATTTTTTGTTTTGTTTAAGTTTTGCATCATTTTACATTTTAGTTTTTCTTTTAAGCTGTTAATTAGCATCATTGATATTTTTTAGCATGCTTAGAGATAATAAAGTATTCATAAAAAAAATAAAAAATTGAAGCGTAAAAAAAATGAAATGATAAAAGACATAAATGAAAAGCAAAAAAAAAATAAAATAAAGAAAAACAATAAAAGTCCATTTACATGTTCCAAAAAAAAAATTAAAAAAGAATTAAAGAGCTGTGAGAAAAGGAGAATGTGGCAATGCCCCTCCTCTCTTTGGGTTCGTCTTCTGTGCGGCAAGTATCGGAATGATAGAATTTTTGGTGGCCCGAAGGAGAGGGTTGTTAGCTGCTCCTTCCTCTGGAAAGGGCTTAGCGCAGTATTTGCTGAGTTCTGTACGGGGATTGGCCTGGAGGTGGATAATGGTAAATCCATTAGTTTCTGGGATGACACCTGGATTGGTGATAAACCGCTGATTGAAGTGTGTAGCTCCCCTCCGCTTAATGATATCCGTCCCTAGAAGGTTGCTGATATGGTGGACTCAGAGGGAGACTGGATCTGGTCTAAGTTCGATTCCTTCCTTAGCCTGGAGATCCTCCTTAAGATTAGAGGAGTTAAGATTAGCAATCAAGAGGAGGATAAAGACAAACACTGCTGGGCCTTGACTAATAATGGCATTTATTCTTGTAAATCGGCCTATGAAGCTTTTTCCCCTAATAGGGCTGATCCCCCCTTGGAGATTTGGAAAACCATTTGGGCCCTTAAAATCCCTTATCGCATTAGAAGTTTCCTATGGCTGGGAGTCAAGGACAGGCTGCTCACTAATGCGGATAGGCACAGAAGGCACTTGGCTGAGTCAGGAGCCTGTAGTAGGTGCAGAGGTCATGTGGAAACCTTGTGCCATGCTCTGAGGGATTGCCCTAATAGTAAAAAGATTTGGGAAGGGATTCTCCCTCACCACACCCTCCCTTCTTTCATGGCTTATTCTATAGTTGACTGGTTCTCTGATGGTGCCAATGGGAAGTTATTAGCCAACATGGAGCACGGTGACATTCTCTTCGCTATTATCTGTCACCAAATTTGGAAATGGAGGAATGAAGAGTTATTTGCTGAGAAGACTATCCTTATCCCTGACTTACTTGACTACTTCTCGAAAAAGCTCTCTGTTATTATAAAGAGCTTTGAAGGGGAGACCCTTGCGAGACCTTCCCCGGATAAAGTGGTCCATTTAGTTAGTTGGAGTAAGCCTAGAGAAGGGGTTGTGAAGCTGAATACGGATGGCTCCTGCCTTAGCAATGGCAGAATTGCTGCCGGAGGTGTTCTTCGAGATGCTGGTGGCGCTTGGCTGGCTGGGTTTACCCATAACTTGGGGATGGGCTCGTCCTTTTCTGCGGAGCTCTGGGGTATTCTTTCAGGTATTAAACTTGCCATTCGCATGGGTGTTAAGAGGCTTTCGGTGGAGTCTGACAATTTGGAAGCAATCAACAGGATTTCTGATAGCCAGGCTTTTTGTCTTAATAGCCAGAATCTGATCAAAGCTATTTTGAGGCTTCGTCCTGCCTTTGAGGCTCTTAGTTTCTCCCATATTTATAGGGAGCAAAACCGCGTGGCGGATCGCTTGGCAGCTGCTGGGCATGGAGGGATGTTAGGTGTTTCTACCCTTTCTATTCCTCCCTCTTTTCTTTTGTCTACTCTTCTTGAGGATAGGGTTGGGGTCAGCCTTCCTAGACTGATCCCAGGTTAGGCTTTTTGTTCGTTTGTTTTCCTTTCCTTTTCCTACCAAAAAAAAGAGTTGTGAGAAAAAAAAAACAATCGCTACAAAGAAGCTCGGTGTAGCCTTTTCCACCTGATCCGTCGTCCACTCGCTCAGTTTTGTCCCCATCAAATTTGAGACAACAACATGTGCAGCACCGATGGCATCCAAGCTCGAAGACGTTGGGGGGCAAGTTCCGTCATGTACGATATATCCATATCATCAAATGGATTCTCAACTCCAACCTCAAGAGGTTCAAGACGGATATTACCCAATCATGATTCTTGTGAAAAAGAAATGACAATTCAATTTATTTCCGCCAGTCAGTAGCTCAAAGAAGTTTATTAACAACGGAAGTGAAGTCGCGAATTCATAGACGGAGTTAAACAAATTTCAGCTTCAACAAATCGGTACTGACGGGTAAAGAAAAATAAAAATAAATAAAAGACTTATTTTATGTGCAAAATTCATTTTCAAATCTTTTACACATAAAATAGGGGGGCAATTGTTGGGGGCTAATTTAATTTTTGTATTTTTAGCATAGATTATAATTTTACTCTATAGTTTTTTTTATTCATTTTGCAACAAAATAAAAATATAATAAAAAATAGAAAATAATATCAAAAGATGATTATAAAAAAGAAAAGAAAAAGAAATAATAAAAATTAGGGGCAAATTTGCACCATTTTTTCAGTAACCCGTCCAGCAACTTCGACGATAAAAACGGACCCCGAAACAGCAAGATATCAGACAGCTATTATTTTTTCAGAAAGCTCGGGATGTTAGCTTTCCGGAATGTAAAAAACGAAGCAAAACGGAGCTAAAACGAAGCCGGTAGAATTTTTCAAAGAGAAGTAGTGTAGAAAAAACGGGTTTGAACTTGTCTTCACATCCCAGGACATATTCAACGGCATTACCTCCATATTTCTAACTCCTCACTCACCCATTTTCTTTCTTTAACTCATGGGAAGGTAGTGGGATCATGTTTGAGAAAAATAAGGGCCACTAACATGGGATTTGTTGCTCAAAATCCTATAAATAGAGCTGAAATCCTTCATTCCAATCCCCACTAAAAAATCAATCAAACCCACTCAAAATCAATCAAAAAACACAGAATAACTCAATTTGTTTCTCAAATTCTCTGCCAAATTCGGCCTCTTTATCAATCCTTAGATTCGTAGAAATCGTTCCTTAGCATCTAACTAGTCTAAACAATGTCTCAATTCCCAGAATTAGTTCTTTAATCTTCAATTCCTCAGAAAAGCTTTCAATTTTCAGAAACTTCAAATCCGAAATTCTCTTAGTTTAATCAACCAATTCACAAATCGTTTTTTGCAATCTCTTAGTTAAGTCAGTAAAATCACTACCCAATCCTCGGTTCAAGATTTCTTAGTCTAAATCAAATTTCTCCATTGTTAAGTTCTTCAAAACTTCAAGCATTTTCCGTAAAACCAAGATCACCGAAACCCCATTTTCGAGTCATTCTTAGTTTACACACCTATTCCAAATCATATTTGGGAACTTTTTATTGATCTCAATCAATTAAAAAGACCCAGAAACAAGCTTTTGAGTTTTTCATCATTGAAAAATTCATCAAACAACCTTTCCGGTGATCCGTTTTCTAAATTTTATTTAGAGTTCGTTAGCCGATCATTTTAGCCCAAATTAATTTTAATCTCTTTATTGACATCAATTCTAGAACTCTCAATTTTTATTTCGTAAAAAACGACATCCTATAGCCTTCTAAATCGCCCTAAAGTACCCTCCACGAAACAGAATCAAACTTTTGGTTTTTTCAACCATCAAACAATTATTATGTCGCCCAATTTTCAATAATTTATTCCGACTCATTTACTCGATCTTTTTCTGAAATTCCAGTTCTAAATGCTTCCTTCGCACACTAACTTTAGATATTAGCCTTCGTCTCGCTATAATCCGACCTCTACAGCTCCCAAAATTGAGCCCGAAAGTCCCACAAAAGCATCAATTTAGTCCCATTTTGCTGTTGACTTGGTGGTAAATTTCTGCTCAAGTCCCTGAACTCTCCGAATTACTTCAAATTCGCCCAGCACTACCCGGACAACGCAACAGCCCCCGAGCCGATTTTTTGGAGGTCCAATCCTCAACTTCACGCATCCCAACGACATCAAAGAGATCGGTTAATTTTATTTCATCCCGTACATATTTGTTTTTGTGACTTATTTACATTTCTAGATTTAAAGTTATTATTTCTTTTTAAGTTGTAATTTTCATGCTTTATTATTATTTGTAATACAAAAAATATTGAAAAATATTTACAAAATTAATAAAAATATAAAAGAAAAATTAAAAAATTTATATCTTTGTGTTGTTTTATTGCCTTTATTTTTGGTACTTATCCTAAAAAATTGTTTTTCCGACCGACCTATCAATCGGGGCCCAAGACCGTTGTTTTTATTTTCAGTCCTGGTAACGGTCGTCAATCTCTTTTCGTTTAGAATTCAAGTAATTTAGGCGCATTTTATTTATTTACTTTATTCAATTACCATTTTACCCTTTGAGAACTAGCTTCTCTGGCACGCCCGCATTATCTTTACCATTTTTAATCACCGCACACGCGTATCAAGGTTGAAAATTGGGATATTTCGAAAATATCACCAACAGGAAAAAGAGAAATTCATTGTGATTTGGCGAAATGGTGCAGATTTCGTGCAATTTAAAGGAAGATAGGAAGATCAAAAGTCTTCAAATCATTAATGGAGGAGCCAACTTTTTGCGTAACCAATGAGAAGGGGGGGAGCGGCCATTCGCGTTGTGGGAAGTGGGAAGGTTAGGGGTATTATGGGAAAGTCACACAAAATCAGTCTAGATATGTAGTAGGTTGAGTAAATGGGTTAAATATGTAAATGAGCCTCCCATTTGATATAGTTTTGTAATTTTCCCAATAAATAAACAAAATACTTACAAATAGTTCGTCTATTACTCATTTATTATGTTTGTGAACGAACTCATCTAATAGCAAATGAAATAATATTAAGTTTAGATATTTGTGAACTAACCCAAACTATATAGTTTTCTACAAAACTAAAATTTGTTCATAAATGTTCTAATCGAGCATGCTCGCGAGCTTTCAAGCCGAGCTTTGGCCTGCTCAAGATCGGCTCATTTACGAACCGAGCCAATAAATCATGCTCACGAACGGCTCGTTTATAAATCGAGCCGAGTCGAACCGAGCTTTTATCGAGCTGGCCACCGAGCAACTCATGAGCGGCTCGGCTCATTTACAACCCTACTTATTTCTCAATAGAATTTGTTAGATACAGAAAATGGGAGAAAACTCTGCCATGTGTCAATAAATGACAAATCGACAAATAATTAGAAACTTTTGATAATCATGGGCCAGTTGAGTTTTTTTAATGAAATTAGACAAAAATAGAATAATTTGAAACTTTTAAGAGTTGAAATTTTAGGTCAAATACTGGGGCAACAAATGTATTAACCCTAAAATATAATAACATAACATTGATTATAGGCTTAATACACCATCTGCTCCCTCAATTTTCAAAGTGTCTCATAACTCTCACAATTTGCTTAAAATGTCTTGATAACACTCTCAAGTTACTTAAAATAAAGTATTTTGTTGCAAAAAAAAAAAAAAAAAAAGCTGCGGAAGGTATGTTGGACGCACCTTAGAAAAGTCAAATGAAAAAGGTCGGGATATGAAGTTCTAATGTAAGAGAGAACATGTTTTACGTTTGAGTAAGTGCGAACTTCCTTTTTAATATATTTTAATCTATTCTGTGAATTATATAATAAAATTTCAAAACGCGTACAATACAAATTCCGCATGCAACATACTTCTTTACAACTAATTGATTAATTGACTACATTTTAAATAAATTGAGAAGGCTATAAGAACATTTTAAACAAATTACAGAACTATCAAGACATTTTAAAAGTTCACAAGTAGGGATGACAATGGGTACTATACCCGCAGGTACCCGGCACAATCCGATACTAATGGGACTACTCATATCCTATATAAAAGGGTATGAAACGGATATGAAACGGGTATGAGATCAAAACCATTACCCGTGACGGGTATGAGACGAGTATCCCATGTACCCTTCATAAATCTCTTATATATTAAAACATATTATTGTTTTTTAGATGTAAGATGTTGGATTCAAACCCCAATCGTTTGTTCTTCAACCATTGCGTGATACTATTAAGCTACTTTATTTTTATTGATTAAGGTTCAATTTGTTTAACTTTTAGATGGATGATTTATTAAATTTGTAAAATTTGTAATGTTTTTTGTTTTATGTATTGATTTTTAACGGGTAAGGATATCCGCAGGTAGTCATGAATTAAATGGGATGGGTATGAGATGCAAAAAAGTATACCCATTAAGATAGTGAGATGAGTATGGGTAATTGAAAAATAAACGAGTAAGGATTTGAGATTGGCACTACCCACGGATACCCTATTCGTTGACATCCCTATTCACGAGACCATACACAAATAACCTCCTGAACTTGTCCAATTTCCCCGGATTCGTATCACACCAAAGATCTGATTATCACACTCCACGAGCGTTGCAACTTTTGTATTTCACGTGTTTCTTCAATTGCAGTCCATGTCAGCAATTTGGAATTATGTTTTACAATTGGACAAGTTTGAGGGGTAAGTTGTTACAATTGAAAGTTCGGGGGGCAATTGTAATATTTAGACAAGTTCAAGGAGTTATTTGTGCATTAGGTTTTTTTTTTTTTTGCACCAAGTTATATTGAGCCTTGATTATAACACACAAATCCGAAGTACTATTATCTATACCTCCCATCACATGATTTTCTATTGAAAGCACATTGTTAGAGAATCAATCATAGTACATGTTATATAATAAAAACCACAGTACATGTTATATTTATATATATAAAAAAAAAAAAAAAAAAGACAATAGTACATGTTTAAGTTTGTCTCATCGGTCAAATTACAAATTTGGCTTTCAAAACAAATTCCATATTTGGTAAAATAAATAAGAAAAGTCATATTAACATTATAAATTTTGGATAAAGAAAATGGTTAATTTCAAATAAAACTTATGTGGTTTCACATTTTTGTACATCAATATTTGTGGTTTTTATTGGGTTAACTTTGCCAAATTTAACCGATAACGATCTGAAAATAAAAAAATTCAAATTCAAGAATTAAATGATATTTTAAATAATTTTAATTTTTCAACTTTTTAGGTTTGAGATCATTTAGGTTTTATCTTTGAACAGAGAAAAAATCAACATTTAGAGAAAGAAAACTCTAAAAATTATTTTGAAAAATAAAAAGTGGTTTCATAGTAAATATGATACAATTATGAACTTATGAAAGTTTACATTTTGAAGTTATTAAATACAATTGAACACGAATAAGGAGTTATCGATGCAATCGGGCAAGAATATACAAAAATAGCGGGCCATTTAAAAAATTTAAAAATTCAAGGAGACAATTTAAGTTTTAAACCAAATACACGGAGCAACATATATATTAAATCTTAATTTTTCTTAATTTTTTTTAAGAGTTGAAAACAAAACGGTATAAATGAGAAATTAAAAATCTGCTCGATCAATAATTGTTAGCATTAATTGTTTATTATTAACTAATTAATTAATAATGTTTATAAAATTCCCTTTCAAAAAACAATTCATAAAAAGATAATAGAAAAATCAACAAAAAATCTAAGTAATTAAATCATTTAAAAAAAATCTAAGCAATGAAAATGACATTTTTATTTTCGTTAATTTGTCAAAAATAAAATTCAAATAAATAGAAAAACAACAAAATAGAGATGACTTTTAACAGGAAAAAAAATAAATTCACATAAAAAAGCCAAAAATAATAATAAAGATGTTTTAGTGACATTGGGGTCAGGGTGAAATACGGTTGGACCTTCCTATTTATGGTGGAATCCTCCTAAATCCTAACATTATCTCTCACAACAAAATTATTATTTCCTCATTTTTTCCTCTTCACACAAGTTTTTTTTTTTTTTTTTTTTTTTTTAAAAACCCAAAAAAATTAAATATTTTTTTTTTTTATAATTTGAAACAAAAACTCAACTGGGTTTCTGTTAAATGTCTGAACTTTACAGCTTTTTCAGAGGTTTCTGAATCTGTTTCCAGCTTTTTTGGAGCTGAACTACTGGTTATGTTCATATATATATAAGGTTTGTGTTCTTGTAGTTGCCGGAATATTCTTTAATTCCGGTAGCAGCGACGACCGGCGACCGTCTTTGGCTTTTCATGTTGGTGTAAGATAAGGTTGTTTGTTTTTCCTCCATTGAAGTTGAAAGAGAAGAAAGCAATGGAAAAGACTTACGTGGATGATCGGAGATCGATGGAGATCTTTGAGCCGACGGGTAGTAGTAGTAATAGTAGTAGTACTAATACGAGAGATGTCAGAGGCATTGATACACGAGAGAAAGCCGAGACTCGAATTATCAATTCTAGCAGCAGCAGTAGTAGGAAGGAGCCGGAGAACAAGTGGATGGCGTTTGAACGAGAGGTTTCCGGTGACAACAGCTCGAAGATCAGTTCTCGTGATGGGAAAGATGAACTGAAGGGAAGTGGGGCTGATGTTGTAGCTACGCCTGATTTTAATGGTGAATCGTCGTACAGGAAATTGTTAACAGAAACAAATATAGTGGAAAGGACTGCAGAATGGGGACTTCAAGTTAAGCCGGATATTGCGGAAGGTAGTTTCACGGGCATAAGGATATCGTATGGAGATGGAGAGAAAAACAGTAGCTCGTTTTTTAGATCCGGACAGGGGTCAACAAGGTCGTCTGGGGAATCAGAAGCCGGAACTTTTCCCAGGGTATCGCAGGAGTTGAAGGATGCATTGGCAACACTACAGCAGACTTTTGTTGTTTCTGATGCATCGAAACCAGATTGCCCGATTATGTATGCCAGCAGTGGTTTTTTTACTATGACGGGATATTCTTCCAAGGAAGTTATCGGACGGAACTGGTAAGCTTTTTTTCCAGGTAGCTAAGCTAAGTGCAATAGAGAGATAATACGCACTTTTGTATTTTCAGCCGATTTCTCCAGGGAGCAGAAACCGACCCAAACGAGGTAGCAAAGATACGAGACGCAGTGAAGAGCGGGAAAAGCTACTGTGGCAGGCTGCTTAATTACAAGAAGGACGGAACTCCGTTCTGGAATCTACTCACTGTCACCCCTATTAAAGATGAGAAAGGAAACACTATCAAATTCATCGGGTTAGTTGATTAACATATTCCTCTCTCCGAAACAAGGAATGCATGTCGAATTGCTAACCCGTCTTTTTTTTTTTTTTTGCGACAATATAGTATGCAGGTAGAAGTCAGCAAATATACCGAAGGAATTTGCGACAAGGATATACGACCTAATGGATTGCCTACGTCTTTAATTCGCTATGATGGTAAAAAACGAAAACAGGCATGCATATCAGATGTAGTTTTCTAGTTTAAAAAATGCAGGAAAATTTCGTATTTCTAACTTCTCTATTTATCGTAAATCAGCTCGTCAGAAGAACCAGGCTTTAGATTCTATGACAGAGGTTGTTCAAACTGTAAAGGATCCAAAATCTCATGCTAGAAACATGACTAACGACACATCGAACGATCTAGACTATCAGCTGCCGAAATCTGTTTCTTTTGACATCAAGAATACAGATACATCAGTTAGAAAATCAACCCGCATTTCTCTACCGGGGTTAGTCTCTCTTCTCATTTTCCATTTCCTACTGAAAAATCTTGTTCATAATTGGCTCAATGAATGCCCTACAAGGTCCAAGGACTCGAAAAACGCTTGTATTTTGAGCTGGGTGATAATAATCCTGCAGGTTCAAATCAAGGGCTCCAAGTGTTTCGGTGATACGCGAAGCACCACCCCCTACTGTTCCACCGGAAATTTTGATGACCAAAGATATAAGAGTCTCTGCCACTTGGGGGGATGCTATGAGAGAAAGGGAGATGCGTCAAGGAATCGATTTAGCAACAACACTCGAACGAATCGAAAAGAACTTTGTGATTACGGATCCTAGGCTCCCCGATAACCCTATTGTAAGCACTAATCTGATGACTATTAGGCAAAGTTTGTTTTTCTTGCTCTAGTCTAGATATCTGCATTAAAAGGTTCCGAGATCTCAAGTCTCGACATGGTTATCAATGCGAAAAGATCTCTCTTTCAATAGTCCCTTCCGGGCACTCAAAATGTGAGATCAAGAAGCAGAACGACTCTAAATCTTTCCTTTCTATGCAGATATTCGCATCTGATAGCTTCCTTCAGCTAACAGAATATTCGCGCGAAGAAATCTTGGGAAGAAACTGTCGGTATGAAGTTCACTGTTATTTCTTGTTTTCTCTATTTACCTTCTAACTTAGGAAAACTTAGATATACCCTATTCAACTTCATGTTTTCCCGTGAATTACTCGAACTCAAGGTAGAATCATAAGAGTAGAACTGTCGGCATTCTGACAGTAATGTAATCGTTTTTGTATAGGTTTCTTCAAGGACCAGAAACAGATCAAACAACAGTTTCTAGAATAAGAGATGCTATCAGGGAACAGAGGGAAATTACAGTCCAGTTGATCAACTACACTAAAAGCGGTATGTGATTTTTGGAATTATTTTCTCACAATTTTAGTACCAACTGAAGAAGTTCTGGCTAGCTCGTTTCATCTGAAACTTAGAGAATTACGGGTCAAAATGGCCCCCGGAGTTGGGGGGCATGATCAGTTCAGCCCAAATCGAATTTTACGTACGAACTCAGTCCTGAAATTGGCAATATTTGATAAATTAACCCAAATATAATCACTTTTAGTACCTAAAGTTTGTCAAATTTGTCAATTATTGCCGACTTCAGTACTGAGTTGATACCTAAACTTCAATTCAAGCTAAATTGATCATGCCTACCAATTTTAGGAACCATTTTGACCCTTTATTCGAAACTTAGAAAGAAAATATCAAATCAACACTTCAACATATATAACCATAAGTTTCATTTTTTTTCTCTATTAATATTTATGAACTCCTATGCTTTCTTGAATTCCAGGAAAGAAATTTTGGAACTTATTTCACTTGCAACCTATGCGAGATCAAAAGGTGGCTTTTCGTAGTTCTAAACAACTATCTATTTTCGAGTTATCTTATTTGATCTACCTTCTCATTAATTTCTCCTAATGTAGGGTGAGCTTCAATACTTCATTGGTGTTCAACTAGATGGAAGTGACCATGTGGAACCCCTACAAAACCGCCTCTCAGAAACCACGGAGATAAAAAGTGCTAAGTTGGTACGAAACTCAAGTTCACTCGTGTTTACTTGATTAATCGACACCCTCTCTCTCCCCCCATCCACCCGGAAAAAGAAAAAAGAATGAAGCTGCATAAATTAGGATCAATGAATCCATCATGGTATAAACAATTGAAACACATACTAAACAAAATACGAATATGTTATCATGAACAAGTATAACTACAATGCGTGTTTTAAGCGTTTGAAATCTGTCGTGCAAGTACCTATAAGGAGAAAATCTCGCCTTTTCTTTCAACATTTTTATGTTACGAATGCTTACATCTGATTCTTTAACAGGTCAAAGCTACTGCAGAGAATGTTGATGAAGCTGTTAGAGAACTTCCTGATGCCAACTTGGTAAGGTACTCCTTTCATTCCATATTACAGCTGATAATTACCTTCAAAAAAGAAAAAGAAAAAAAATAATTAATCTGCATTCTTTTTCTTTCTTCGAGCCTTTTGCGAGAATATTAGCTTTTTTGGTCACTAAAGAGTCCATAAATAACAAGTTCAACATTTTCCAACACATAGTAAAAAGGGTAGATCTATGTTGCACAGAAATGGAAACAGAAACCGAGAACCGTTCTCTCTAAGAAAATGTAGCTAGGAAACGGAAAAGAAACGGATACGAAATGGGGAAACACTAATAAAGAGAGTTTCCGTGCAACATTGGGGTAAATATTTTGAAGTTCAAAATTTACTTTCTTAGTACAAGGAGCCTTGTATTTAGTTGTGCACCATGTTACTTATGTCCTGAGACTGTAATGCAGTTCAATTGTCCTTATGTGGTTGTCTAAATTGTCTCCTTTTTTTGCATTCATGATCACTTTAGTACCATTGCATAATCCTATCAGAATAGCATACCATGTGCAGATGGACAATAGACTGTTTCATTTTTGTCCTAATATTCCAGCAACAATAGATAATAGTGCAAAAAGCACCTTTCACTTTACAGATTGGGACAAATAAGTACAAATTAACTTGGTGAAATGACGAGGGAAAATTAGGACATGGATAAAAAAGAAGAGTCAATGATCTAGGTTATTTTGGACTTTAATGTTACAGAATGTAAAGTTCAAGGATTTTTATGTCAAAAAATGAAGTTTAGGAACCATAATGTTAGTAGAGGTATAGTTCAGGGACCACAGATAAAAGTTGCCGAATATAATTGCATTGGCATGTGATTGAAACTTACATGTACAATATTTTTCAGACACCTGAAGATTTGTGGGCACTTCATTCCAAGCCTGTCTATCCAAAGCCTCACAAAAGGCACAGTCCTTATTGGCTAGCAATACAAAAGGTGAGGCAGCCTATCCAATACCATATCATGCCTACGAAACCGTGTATTATCGCAGCATTTGTTCGCACAGGATTTAACTAAAACTCTAAGATAAGAGATTAATTTGGTCCTTCAATTAATCAAGCAATGTCAAATAAGTTCAAAACCTGTCATATTTGGACCAATTTGACCCTTTTGACAAGATGAAGGACCATATTGATATTTTTGGATCTATTTGATCTTGCTTAACAAGTTGAAGGATCAAATTGACCCTCTATCCAGAAACTTGGTGATCTTGCAGTTCTTTATCAGCTAGGATATCATTTATTATATGATATTAAGTTCCGTCGTTTTCTATCACAGATCACCTCCAATGGCGAAAAAATAGGGTTGCAACATTTCATTCCCATAAAACCATTAGGTTGTGGTGACACTGGGAGGTAAACTTATACAACTTCTATCTATCTATGCAAACATTTACGCGTCCTGTCGTTCAATGCTCATTTCTCAGTTGAACTAAGCAAATTTCTTGTATTTGTTGCAGTGTTCATTTGGTTGAACTAAAAGGTACAGGGTTACTATATGCTATGAAGGCAATGGAAAAATCTATGATGATGACCCGTAATAAGGTCAGATTAACCATAAGATTTTTTGTTCCTTTTCTTTTGAAGTTGCATATATTCAATACCGAATATAGCTGCAGGTGAAACACCATTACTATAAGCCTGCCCGAGGGCAAAGGATGGGGAGGGGGTCATTGGGTCTGTCGGCCGCCACCGACACCCGGAGTACCACCCAAAGAGGAGGTTGTTCTTTCCATGGAGGGGGCTGCGTAAGCATCTCCAGCTATAGTTGTTTCAGCCTCCCATCTCCATCTAGTTATTTCTGGCACAATTTAGTGGACAACCAGACTGACACGACACTGTTGACACAACTATTATTTTTCTTGCATTTATATTACATATAATCATATGAAACATATAGATACGTAACATAATTTTGACACGGGTTTTCACCCCTAGCTTTAGGCTCTAGAAATGCAGATGTACAGATTTAACATCCTAGTACGAAAATAAATCATGACTCATAATAGATCATCATTTGATACCATTCCCTTGCAATTGTTTTCAACAGGTACACAGAGCATGCATTGAAAGAGAAATTATTTCACTTCTAGATCATCCCTTTCTTCCCACGTTGTATGCTTCCTTTCAGGTATTCTAATTGAACTTGCTAATTCTCCTCTCTATCTATCTCTCTGTTATTTATACATGTTTCAGTGTGTGTTCAACTGTCTTTTCTATACCGAAACTTCAATAAGTTCTTGACGAGAATTGCATAGCTTCTAATTTTCTACACAGTTTTTCTATGATCATATAAATCTATAGTTCATTAGTATTTTGCTGTAGTTCAAACAAAATAACTAAAAATCATTTAATCCGAAAACATTGTGTTATCCTCATTTTCTATGCTTTTAAATTTTGAGATTAAATAAACTGATACTTCTTTCTATCTCCTCAGACTTCTACACACGTTTGTCTGATAACAGACTTTTTCCCTGGTGGAGAGCTATTTGGATTGCTTGATATTCAGCCTATGAAATTTTTTAAGGAAGAGTCAGCAAGGTATATCTTGTTTTCTGCTGTAAATCTGAATCAATTTCGCGTTTTTTTTTTTTTTTTTTTTTGGCTCTTTCGGTATTCATAGTTTTCTCTTTAGATCAATGTCCACTTGCAATTTCTCTCTTTGTAATTCAACGCAAATTTAATCTGCATCTTCAGGTTTTATGCAGCAGAGGTTGTCATTGGATTGGAATATCTTCACTGTTTAGGTACTTATGTTAGCTCATTTTTCATGTATTATCAATGGAAAAAACGACTCCAATTTATGCAGTGATGATTGCATTATGCTGTGACTCGTTCTAATATAATCTACTTGATTCAAATGCTGTTAACCAAGTATTTCAACACAAACTAGACACGACTTAATCATCTAGCAGTTAAAATGAAACAGAAAGCTTGTCTAGTTTATTATTTTCATTTTTGATTGCCGAGAAAGACATCTCTTCTTTTGACCCTTTATCCTATTTCTATGTTCTTGGTGGTGACTTTACTGTTTTAATGACTTTATTATAGGGATAATTTATCGGGACCTGAAGCCGGAAAACATTCTACTTCAGGAGAATGGGCATGTGGTTTTAGCTGATTTCGATTTATCTTTTGTGGCAAACAGTAGGCCACAAGTAAGTTATTGTTTTCTTGTTACATTGGTTGAATCAACTTACTGTTTCATGTGTCTAACATGTTTATCAATGTGTTATACAGGTAATAAAGCACCCGCTGCCTAATAAAAGAAGAAAGTCTAGAAGTTATCCGCCACCGACATTTGTTGCAGAGCCCAAATCACTATCGAATTCTTTTGTTGGAACTGAAGAATATATTGCTCCTGTATGTGAACTTCTATTTATACTTCAAGTTTTTGAATTTCATTTGCTTGATTTATTTCAATTTATGTACATAAAGGAATGCTAGCTAGAAGGAATTTTGGGGATTACGTACAACTCTTTTGGTCGTTTCTCACCTAGACAATTCTCAATCCATGTTTTTCTTATCTTTCCGTTGGGGTAAAATGCAGCATCAGTCGCTCAACTTTAGCTATTGTTTCCCTATGGTTACTAAGCTTCAATTTGAGTAAAAATAACTGAATATTTATTTTTGTCCCACTAAATTCACTGTTATAAATTTTCGGGCAAATCTATGCCAAAAAAAGAGACATAGTATTGCTTTTTCACCATGTACAATCCACGTTAAATTCCGAGTCATGCCATGTGACAAGATAAACACACCAATCACAGTTTATAACAGTGACTTTAGTGGGACAAAAATTGAAGTTCACTTATTTTTATGGATCAAATTGAAATTTAGCACCGTACTGAAACAATAGCCAAAATTGAGTGACCATCCGTCCGTACATTTTACCCCTTTTTTTTAATCTTGAAAGAGCATGCAGTAACTTGCTCATTCAAACAAAATGTTACTTAGAAGGTTATTTGCATAACTGAAATCAAAGTTGTCTTTTGAATAATGTTTTTACTAATGGTTATGAGTTTTTTTACCACAGGAAATAATCACAGGCATAGGCCACAGTAGTGCCATTGACTGGTGGGCTCTTGGTAAGTATACTGTAAATGCATGGTAACCAAAAATCACCCTAAAAGAAAGATTGAGTTTTTATTTTGGGTTAACAAAATACTGATTTGCACATAAAATCAGTATTTCGGTGCGCCACCACAAATGAGATTGTAGGTAGAGGTGGCAGTTGTGTACACGAGCCGACAACATGACATAAACTCGGCATAGATATAGTGGGTTAGTGTTTTATTAAACAGGTATCGAGTCATTCTTGGGTTGACACAAAATTGACACGCAAAGTTTTGGCTTGGCTTCGCTTAGGGTTGACCTACTAATTCGAAAATGAAACAAATATTAAAAATTATTATTATATTTTCTCATGTTTTTATGTCACCTTAACAAAGGTAATTAAATAAAAACTTGCCCAGGACCACCACTGGAACCTCCCATATTTTTATCCCTGATAGAAATTGTAAAATTACATGTATCCAGTGATTAAGTTGCACAACCCAACATAATACTAGCGGACCAGGGGTTTGTTAAATAGATGTGAGATCAAACTTTTGAATGGTTAGTGTTACCTGCTAATAAAAAAATGACAAACATTTAGAAGTATTATTATATCCTCCTATATATTTAAATGTCACCATTAATAGAGATGGTAAAATTATATATAATCTAAAAACATGACACAAACCCGATTGGGTTGACACGATTATGACACCAATATTTTTTAATTGGGTTAAGATTTGACACCAACTCGATAATGACATGACACGTACACAACCCGCTTATCCGAATTGCCACCCCTAATTGTAGGATTACTTGTCTGTAAAATTGCAGTTCCCACCCCTAATTGTACACAACCCAATATTTTTCTTGACGCTGACTTAATTTTACATTTTGGAATTCAGGTATTTTGCTATATGAAATGCTTTATGGTAGAACACCTTTCAGAGGAAAGAATAGACAAAAGACATTTGCCAACATTTTGCACAAGGATCTCACCTTTCCAAGTAGCATCCAAGTAAGAACCAATCTGCATTTTGCAGTTTTCGTTCTGATTCTTTGATCGGAAATTATGATGATTAAAATCTAAGATCATCTAACAGAAGTTGTAGTGCTCCATTGGAGAATCAAATGGTTAACTAGTGGTTGATTTTCATCGACATTTGCAGGTTAGTCTTGCTGGCAGGCAATTGATCAATGCACTATTGTGCAGAGATCCTGTGAACCGGTTAGGATCAAAAACCGGCGCAAACGAAATCAAAGATCATCCCTTTTTCCGAGGGATTAAGTGGCCCCTAATACGATCCATGGTAGTTTATATTCATCTACATTTTAATTTGTGGAAAATGTACAGCAAAAAGTAACAAGTCTAGAAAGAAAACTCCTAACTATTTAATTATGCTAAACATTTCCAGGTACCACCGACATTGGATGTGCCCCTGAAAATAACTAAAAAAGATCCAACATCCACAGGAGTCACATGGGAAGATGATGGTGTGCTTACACCAGATATGGATATGGACCTTTTCTAAAGTTAAGGTAATAACTAAAGAGTATAATTCGGAGAAACACATTGTTTCTTTCAGCTAAGAAAGATCTGTCAAATTCAGACACAACAACACTAGTTACAGAGACAACCCGATTGACACGATTATCATTTTTATTGTATTTATATCATATATATAGTAATGTGTAGTATATAGATCCCATAACACGATTATGACACAATAACAGACTTTGACAACCCTAAATTATTAACCTTTTACTGAAGTTTGATGCTATATATTTATCTATGTCTATACTCTGGCTAACAACTTGCTTTCCTATCAAAATCTCAGGAGTCCAGAAATCATAACTGGTGGTTCTTCGAGTGCAACTACAGTTTATGACATCAAGAATCTTAGGACAAGATTGCTGTATCACGTGTTCTGGATATTGTGTGAAATGTAAATGAGAGATTATGCAGTTTACTACAGACATGGATGGGAGTGGTCCTATATGTTCCTCTAGGATCACAGGTTTGACACTGCTCATGAAGCCAGCTGCTTCAGTTAACGAAGATGAAAATAATCGATGCACTGGTTAATGACAAGGTTGAATAGGGTTCTGTAAAATATCAGTAATCAGATAATAAAGATTTGGATGGGTGGGTAGGCCGGTCTATCGATGGCCTCTGCCATCAGGATGTAATTCTCGAGTTTTGTTTTGCCATTGGAGTAAATAGTCAAAATAATAAAATTCAGAAGCTATCTAGTTTTTTATTTTGATATGATCTAAGATTATCTTTTCATTTTCCATTTTGTCGCCCCAAATTCATTTTCAAATTGCCTAGCATAAACTGGCAGCACTGGTACCTACATTCTAGGATGTAAGCTAATGCAATATTTATAACCTGATCAACTAAATGATGCTTTCCTCATGTGAATGTTCTAAAATGTTCTTTCAAGGCCTCCCAGACAACCCAGAATTTTGTTTTTGAGGCTGAAAATTCATTTACGAAAATAATAAAATAAAAACAATGTTATTCTGATAACCCAAGGACAGGACACGATTTCAATGTAGCAAAATTGCCACATAATGCCAATTTTCCAAGCTCTTGGTGACTTTTAGCTCTTCACACAATCCCTCTGTAGACCAAAGAATGCTGCTGAACATATGACTGACACCAAATGAATTAAGGGTCAAATTGGTCGTTAAAGTTGACAGCCAAGATCAATTGAACCCAAATCGAAGTTTAGGTATCAACTCGGCCCTCAAGTTGGCAAATTTTGACAAATTGACCTGAATACAATCAGTTTTAATAGCAAAAATTTATAAAATTTGGGTCAATTTGTCAAAATTTACCAACTTGGAGTCTGAGTTGATACCTAAACTTTATTTGGACTAAATTGATCCTCACTACCAAGTTTGAGGGCCATTTTGACCCTTAATTCGACACAAAATACAACAAAAGAGAAACAGATTCAGACTAATTTGACTTTCAGAATCCTAAAATGGAGCTTAATTTATGTATTAACTTTGATATAGATGACTGAGTGAACAACAGAAGAAATTCTTTGCAACCATATGTAACTATTTGGTCCGATCTCACCAACTCAACAATCACATAAATGTGATATAATGAACTTAATGTTTATACCTGTTGTTCCATTAGAGAATTTGGGTTAAAAAGTTCATGCAAACCAAAATGTGAGCTGAGAAAGAGAAAGCAAGCTGGGGAGTGAATGTTCCACCAATCTATCTATTCTTTTAAAAGCTAGATTCCATTCAACAATTGTCCCAGAATTTAATTACAAAAAGATATCCATTCTGGAAAAAAAAAATCAGCCGTATTTGACAAATCATAAGATATCAATCATATTTTGACATAGAATTCTACATGAATTACAATAGCCATCAAGTGTACAACTATTGGGAATATGAGCGCAACACACATTTCATATATCAAGAAGAAAACTTGTAATAGACACCACCAACCCATAGCACAGAACTTCAAAGTCAAGCAATACAAAATTTAATTGCTCTGCATATCTTACTTGGTGGCCTGGGCGATAATATTACTTATTGAACTGGCCTGCTCTTTTGCAGTCTCCACCAGTGAATCCTACAGTTGAGATAATATAGCACTTAGAAACCGATAAGAGTCAACAACAAAGTGAAGACATTGTGAACAAGGATAAGAATACCTGTGCAGCTATTAGCCGAGCAACTGTCTTCTTGCTTGGCTCTTGAAGCTCACCAGCAATCAAAAGCTCATCCAATATATAGTAGGCCTTCATGTCAGGAAAAAAAAAATGAACAACTTAGTATAGCACCTTCCATATCTTATGTATGGGAAAGAATAATCAGTCGTACTTAATAATAACCAATAGTAGCCCAACAAAAAAATTAATTACGAGATAAAGATGCATACCTTATGAAAGTTGAAGATCAAGTCCAACTCACAGACCTGAAAGAATATATAAATTACCAATCAAGCAAACAATATAAAGGAGTAATTAAGGCCCTGCTTATCTCATACAGTATTTTCTTTTAAAAATTTATGTTGTTTTACGCACAGAAAATATGAAAGGAAGAATATTAGGTTAAATGGAAAACAAAGCTTACTTTCAAAACGTTTACACCAATTTTCAAAACAAAAGGTCATTTAAAATAACAAAAAAAAAAAAGTTGTACAGAATGTATTTCCATATGTATATCATGTTTCGAGAAACCAAGCTCGAACAAAAACGGATAAGACCCATATTTTAAAGTTCACTCACACTGCCAAAGTAGCGATCCAAAATCTCAACAAAATGATGGATTATCTCAAGGACTTCCAATTCATTGTCCTCCTCATCAATACACATGCAGAAATAAAGACTGGCATACCTGCATAACACAAAATACGTTTGGAGCAATACTTCTGATCAGCACTAAAATTGAATACAGACTTACAGATTCTCTAATCACAAAGAAGGATCAATCATACTCCATTACCTTTTATAAACAACTTTATATCCCCTCCATTCAACAAAATTACAAAGCTTAGGTCCTCGGCTCAAGATCACTCCACTCAGCTCACGAATAACCTTCTCATAGAGCATTATCATGGGCAAAAATACAGCATCAATGTTCAGAAAGCAAAATATTTCAAAAAAAAAGAAAGAAAGAGAGTTCAACAGAGCATGGCACCACCAAAACAATAATCTATTGATATCAGGGCCATTTCAAAATGACAAAACAATAGATAATTAGTTGGAATCCACAATGGAAAGGTTGGAAAGAAGAAAACTCATGACACTACCTTAGTTCTTTCCTTTTGTGCATATGGAGAATACCATTTTGTCAACCGCACTTTTCCTTGCCGACTAATGAGAAGGACGAATTGAATCTGAAACAAATAGGAATACGGTCAATTAATGCACCAGAAGCATAGAAACTTTACAATGACATTAATATTTAGGAAGTCAAACTGAATCAATGATGTGAATTTGCAAAAGAAAGTTAAGTGAAGCATTTGCAGATAATAAGCAGATGGTGTGATTGGAAATCATGTTTGAAAGGCTAATCTAACTCTAAATTGATTGATACAAAGATTTGAATTATACATGTAAATTACTAAATTTTCCAGATTCTTTTTTTTGGAGGGGAGAATTACAGAATTTGGAATGAAATATAAATTACACAAATCCTGACAATTTTTTTAATCCCCCGAGACAACATGAATATGAACTATCTAGTTTTAGCTCTGCAAATCATAAAAATTAAATGCGTAGATCTCAACAAAATCAATATACACATCTCTAATAATACACCAACTCGAATTCAGATACAAAAATGGCACATTATTACTGTCAAATTAAAGCGACAATCAACAAAAATCGACTCTGAAACAGCTTGTAGAGTTGAACAGGAAATGCAGGAAGCAATCTATCATATATAAAAAAAAGTTCCCTAACCAACCACAGGCGAAATTCCCAAATTGACCAGATCAAAAACATACCAGCTCTAGGATATAGAATATCAGATCCGAAGTCCAAATCATTACAGTTTTGAATCTCTTTCATATATCTATAGAAAAATATAGCAAGATAAAAGAAAAATGAAAAAGAAATTCGAAAAATTACCATATTGTTTGAATTACGGGAAGAACAGAGGACTATCAGAATTCAGAACCCGGCAGAAGTCAGCTTTGCTTGCTATGATTTCTTTCTTCAGCTACAACATGAGTCTTCTCTTCTTCTTTCTTTTTATTCTTCTTCTTCTTCTTCCTATTCTCAGAATTTAATATCAAATCAATTTTTTTTAAGGTTGAGAATTGGGCCGGGCTTACCTTTACACTAAGCCCACAAACTTTTAAATAAATTAATTATATATAATTTTGTGAATATTTTTTAACATTTATTTTTAATATGTTGACTAAGATTTTTATTTTAAATTTACACTTATTCACGAAGTGGGTACCCGTCTAGTCCCGTGTATATGGACCGGACTTAGACAGAAAAGTGATATCATTTCCGGGCCATGGACATCTAAGCATTGTTTGCTTTTGTATCGAGTTTGAAATTTATAAAAATAGATGATTTAACCAGAGCTAGTAATATTGTATTTATACCTATATATTATATAATATACTTTTGAAATCAAAAGATATTATAAGCAAGTGAGTCTGATTTCCAAGCCTAAGATCGTTCCAATCTAAGTCGATAAAAGTAATAGCGAAGTGGACTAATTTTGAGATATATATTTTTAGATGTAAGCCAGTGAATTACGTCCGTTGTAATCCTACTTATTAAATTTTGTGCGATATCATTTTATGCTGAATGGAGAAGCGGTGGATTCAATTGTCCCAAGTCGTGACTGTTAATGTTGAGATTTAATGATAAACGTAATTGAATGTATATTATCTCAATTGAGTGAATTACAAAAAAGGTGAGTAGGTATTTATACTCTTATGTACAACAACTAGGATATGAATGATTGTGTGCTGATATTTAGGGATATGGGATTCTTAGTCTAACTGATGAATTTGAATAAGTCCTGAGACTAAATCAAGAGGTAAAAGGGTAAAGGTATTTACTGCAAGGTAAAGTATTTAATTTACTCTAACATCCCCCCTCAAGCCGAGGACGAGGGAGAACTTGTAGTCGTGTGCGAAGCTATTGAAAGCGAGTGGGAGGCAGAGGCTTGGTAAGAATATCGGCGACCTGGTCGTCAGTAGGGATGAACCGAACATTTAGGAATCCAGACTGTACTTGTTCATGAACAAAATGGTAGTCAAGCTCGATATGTTTTGTGCGAGCATGAAATACGAGATTGACAGTGAGGTAGATGGCACCGATGTTATCACACCATAATTGCACCGGCGTAGGCATGGGATAGCCAAGGTCATGAAGTAAGGAACGTAGCCAGAGAAGATCGGCGGTGGCATTAGCAAGCGCTTTGTATTCACTTTCTGTCGAAGAACGAGCAATGGTGGGTTGCTTGCGAGTATGCCACGAGCAATGGTGGCATTAACGATTTTCCTAAATAGATACAATAGGCTCCAGTGGATCGACGATCATCAGGGCAGCCACCCCAATCGCTGTCAGTGTAGCAGTGAATATGACAAGTGGGAGTGGGTGAGAATGTAAGTCCATGCTCAGAGGTGCCTTGAACATAGCGAAGAATACGTTTTACAGCTTTCCAGTGAGCGTCAGTTGGACAGTGCAGAAACTGACAAAGCTTGTTGACAGGAAAGGCAATGTCTGGACGAGTTATCGTGAGATATTGTAGGGCCCCAACAATACTGCGATATTCAGTTGATGATGGGAGTTGAGTGCCAGTTTCCTTGGATAGGATAGGGGTAGTGGCCATAGGTGTCATGCAGGGATTGATGTCAGTCATCTTGACCCGTTCTAATATGCCATTGATATATTTGGTTTGACAAAGGTGAATTCCAGACTTCGTGTATCGAATCTCAATTCCCAAGAAGTATGATGCTTGACCCAAGTTGCGAATGGGAAATTCTGATTCGATTAGAGAGACTGCTTTATGGATGAGTGATGGTGATGTGCCAGTAATAAGGATATCATCGACATAGCATAGGATGTAGGTTTTGTCATTTCCCTGACGACAAACAAATAGAGAATTGTCTGCAAGGGACATGACGAAGCCAATGGTCGTTAAGTATTTCTTGAGGCATGTAAACCACTCACGGGGAGCCTGCTTAAGACCGTATAAGGATTTTTTGAGCAGGCAGACATGGTTAGGTTTATCAAGGTCACGAAAGCCTTGAGGTTGCTCCATGTATATCGTTTTAGTGAGGTGACCGTGCAAAAAGGCATTGGATACATCAAGTTGATTGACGAACCAATTGTTAGATGAAGCAAGTGCAAGGACAGTGCGAATGGTGGTGGCTTTAACAACATGACTGAAAGTTTCTTTGAAATCTAAACCAGACCTTTGTGTGAATCCCCGAGCAACAAGCCGAGCCTTGTGTCATTCAATTGAGCCATCCGCATTTGTTTTGTACAGAACAGCCATCTGTTTGTAATTGTATCCCTATTTGACGGACGAGGGACGAGTACCCAGGTTGAATTGTCAAGAAGTGCTTTGATTTCGGTTGACATGGCTGCTCTCCATTCGGGAATTTTGTTTGCTTTGGAGAAGCAAGTAGGTTCAATGTCTCCAGATGGATGAGACGTAAGGAGGCCTGCAAATTTTCCAAGAGAATTGTATGTGGATGGGCGTAGCCGCATTCGATGATTGGTTGGTGCAGTAGAACGGAGAGCTGTATTTGAAGGGCGAGCGGAAGGGCGAGGAATTATTAAAGGAGGAGATGGTGCAAAGGTTGCCAGGGCAGAAGTGTTATTGTGCGTGCAGAAGAGCTGAGGAGGCGAGACATTTGCCAAAGGTGATATTGGAGTAAGGCTGGTGATATTGGTAATTTGTAAGGGGGACAAGGGTGACGAGAATGTGGGCGAGGCGTCCCTAGTAGGGGAGGGAAGTGCTGCTGATGGCGCAGGAATTAGGGAGCGAGTTGGTGAGGCGACAGCAGATGCAGGTCCAGGCGTTAGTGGTATAGGCGGGGCAACTGTGGTCATGGAAGAAGGGCTGTTGGTAATTATAGGCAAGGGGGTTATGTGCTGCTAGTTTGAATTAATAGCATGAGGATAAGTTTGAGGAGAAAGGACTGATGTAGGCGGCAATGCATGGTGCTGCTGCATGGAGTGCAAAATAGGAGGTATGGGCACGTTTTGATTCGGAGCAGGAGCCAAGGAAGAGTTCCGAGTAGGTGGAATGTATGCTGGAATTGAAATTGTGTAGCCCGAGTCTTGACATAGAGCTGTTGGTGTTGCTGTTGTCAGATTAGATACAGGGAATAAATCTTCACGATATTCAACATGTTTGCAAGTGTATAAACGTTCATTTTGAAGATCAATACATAAATCTCCTGCATGATTAGGGGACGGTCCAAGATACACACATAGTTTGGATCTATAATCAAATTTGTGACGATTATACGGACGTAAGAACGGAAAAATTCCACAGCCAAAAATACGAAGTTGCTCATATTTGGGATACACTTTGAATAAACAATAGGATGGGAATTCATTGTGAAGGACTGGAGTGGGAAAAATATTTATTAATCTTGTACTGTGTAAAATTGCAAAATTCCAGAATTTTAAAGGTAAAGAAGATTGGGCAAGTAATGTTAAGCCTGTGTCGACAAGATGTCGGATTTTTCGTTCGGCAATGCCGTTCTGTGCATGAGTGTGAGGACAAACAATTTTGTGAATTATACCCTTTTGTTTAAAAAAGGAAGTGAGTTTCTGAAATTCGCCACCAAAATCGGAATACAAATTCTTAATTTTTGCATCAAATTGATTGACAACCAAGGCATAGAAATTAGAGAAAATAACAGACACGTCACTTTTATTATGCAAGCAAAATACCCAAGAAAATCAGGTGAATTTATCAATGAACACAACAAAATATCTATGACCATAAAATGAAATAACTGGAGCAGGGCCCCAAACATTAGCATGAATGTTTTCAAAAGCCATTCTGCTTGTTCTTTTAATAGACGGAAGAGGAGCTCTAGATGATTTTCCTAGAGGGCAGTAGCTGCACGGACCAACAGTGCCAGCTGATTGCAGTTTATTCTTGTGGGCAATTTTATTGACAGTCTTATTATGGCAATGTCCAAGTCGAGCATGCCATTGGGAGAAAGAGACAGCTTCACCAATGAATGCTTGCTTGAGACTCGGAGGTAACACATACAATCCATTCCTACTCGGTCCTCGTAATCGAATTTCCTTGGTGACCTGATCTTTCACAAGAAATTGATTAGGCCAGAATTCAAAAAAAAAAGTTGTTATCTTTTGTGAATTGTTGAACAGAGAGCAGTGATTTTGTGAGTTTGGGTACAAGTAGGACATTATTTAATTGAAGATCATGAATTTTAGTATTTCCAGAATGAGTGATAGACAAACCTTGACCATTACCAAAATAGATTGGATCCTGACCATGATACGGAGTTGCATACGGGATGTGTGTCGGATCCGATGTCATGTGATGTGTTGCACCAGTGTCTGGATACCAGGGCTGCTGTTCATCAAGGTCTGAGATGTTGTTGGGTTGCTGCCACGCCATATGGGCATATGGTCGTGAGTGAGACGGACGTCGGGTTCTGTGTTTTGTGCCATTATTGCCTGTGTTCTGCCTTTTAGATGTACATTTGTCCGCCCAATGTGTGGTGTCTCCACAAATGTAGCAATAGCCCCATTTCTTAGCCTGATGAGAAACATTTCTGGTGGAGTTGGTACTGATATTGGCAAGAATAACTGGATTTTCACAGTGTCCTTTGAGTAATGTTTCATATGAAACTAGTTGATGTCGAAGTTTGAAGTAGTCGATATCAGTTGATGAAGCCATGAGTGAAGCGATGATTGGTTTGAAGTCTTTGTGGACTCATTGAAAAATTAAACCAGGTAAAAGGTTAGATGGATAGGGATGCCCAGATGCTGATAAGTCATCCAGAAGAACTTTGAGTTTTGTCAGATATTGTTCCACAGTCATTCCATCTTGAGTGAGCCTGTCAATCGCCACGCTAATTTCCAATCTTCGGCTGCCAGAGATTACGCCATATGTGCATTCAAGCGTGTTCCAGATATCATAAAAGGTTTGTGAGTTTGTGATAACATGGTAAACATCTTCATTGATTGAATTCAATAGAAGAGCTCTAGTAATACTTTCAATGTTATCCCAATCAGCATAAGATGGGTTAAGGATGAAGTCCATCAGGTTGTTCCTGTGGTGAAGATATTTTGGTGGAGCTGGGGATGGGCTGGTAACATGGTCGAACAACTTTTGGGATTTCATGACAACAGTAATGTTCATGCACCAAGCACGATAATTATTATTGTTCAGTTGAACCTTGACCTGTACATTTGTATTGGCAGTCATGTGGAAAGGTCTGTTGTTTGTAATTGTGGAACTAGTAATACCGGACTCAGGGCACGAGCCATTGGTCATTGAATTTACCGGATTGAAATTGAAGGTGGTGTGTGGTGGTATGTAGGATCCAGGATTGAATTGAGGACAGGAATTTTGGATGTGCATTAGGCCAGGCTGCGATTGTTGAATTGGATGGCCACTGGTTGTGACCGAGTGGTGCGGAAGAGAAAACCCCACTGTTGTTGTGTGGTGTTCTGAAATTGCAGGTGATTGTTCTGATTCTGCAATTGAGAATTGATTTCAAATGCCGCTGAGATTGGCACCGTCATGGATTGCGAAGTGAAGCCGTTAATGATGGATGCCGTGGTGGTGGATGGCAGCCCAGTCGAGAATAAGGGAGCGAACGGCATCTGTGAGGATTGCGGATTTGTGAATCCCGACTCAGATGAAGTCGGTACGAAAACTGTTTGAGGGACTCTGGTTGTCTGCGGAATTTGGTGTGTTTTCCAGGAGGAAATGGAATTGGCATGGGTAGCTAAGGGATGCGGCGGTGGTAGAGTGGATGCAGAAAAAATAGGTTGAAAAGTAAAGGGCGTGTGTTGTGTTGCGACAGATGAAGCAACATCGGAAATTAGAGTGTATTCGGATGATTCGACTGTGAATGAATTTTTCGGAATCGATGCCGTAATGATTGCCGTAGAGGAGGTTGGCTCAGGATTGGTACTGTTATCTGATACTATGTTAATGTTGAGATTTAATGATAAACGTAATTGAATGTATATTATCTCAATTGAGTGAATTACAAAAGAGGTGAGTAGGTATTTATACTCTTATGTACAACAACTAGGATATGAATGATTGTGTGCTGATATTTAGGGATATGGGATTCTTAGTCTAATTGATGAATTTGAATAAGTCCTGAGACTAAATCAAGAGGTAAAAGGGTAAAGGTATTTACTGCAAGGTAAAGTATTTAATTTACTTTAACAGTGAGCTCAGACAGGATGATCCTCTCTCCCATTATCTCTTTATTTCTGAAGGGTTTTCTGCTTTACTAAAGCAAGCTCAGGTGTAAGAGAATATTCATGGGTGCAAGGTTAGTCAATATGGCTCCAGGGTCTCTCATTTGCTCTTTGTCGATGACATCTTATTCTTCTTCCGTGCAAGTATAACTGAGTGTCAGACTATGCAATCGATTTTGTCCAAATATGAGCAGATGTCTAGTCAATTAGTAAACTTACATAATCAGAAATTTTCTTTAGCACCAATGTTCAAGAAGGGACGATGAATGATATTAAAAATACCTTCGGTGTGCAAACTCCCCCAAATACAGGTCGCTATCTAGGCCTCCCCTCCCTTATTGGCCGATGAAAATGCTATTTGTTCAGTTACCTCCATGACATGCTTTGCAATCATCCTTTTAGCTGGCATGGTAAGCTTTTATCGCAAGCAGGTTGGAAGTCTTTCTAAAATCAATAGCACAAGTGATTCCCTCCTAGTGTATGAGTATCTTTCTTCTTCCGGTCTCACTTTATGAGGAGCTCTAAAGGATGATGACCTTATTTTGATGGGGATCGAAAAGCCATAAAAAAGTGTATACATTGAGCTTCGTGTGTATGAACGTCAGGCTTGGCTTTTAGACATCTTGAGTTATTAATTTGGCGTTAATAGGAAAACAAGCTTAGAGTTTAGTTTCTAATCATAATGCTCTTGCAACTAGAGTTATCAAAGTTAAATATTTTAATGATAGAAATTTCTACTTTGAGTCATAACTCCAGCTTAGTGTGGCGGAGCATCTCTAAAGCTAAACTTATCCTTGTCAAAGGTTATCATTAGCATATAGGTAATGGAAGTCAAATTAGTGTACGAGATTCACCTTAGATCCTTAACTCCAATAACTTCAGACCGGTAACGGACATCAAAGAAGGTTGGGAGAATATAATGGTAGAGGGCCTAAAAAATGAGAATGGGACAGGGTGTGTTATAGAATAAGACAATGTAATAAATGTAAGCATACCTGAGTTAACTAAAACATTGTTATAGGCTGCTATGGTCAACAATGTCTCATTGATTGAAGAAGAACCTTATGTGTGTATATATATATATATATATATATATATGTGTGTGTGTGTGTGTGTGTGTGTATTGCTCTTAAATAAAATATATCAATGTAGCATCTTACTCTACACGGTATCCCATGTATTCCTAGTATATTACATGGTCTATTACATGGTGAAACACGAATATGATAGAAGCAATCTTTGACCTCGAGAGATGTTAAAAATATCCTTGCAATTGTTGTGGTTCATTTGGAACTAATGGAATGGATGGATCTGTGATAAAAAAAACTCATATCTACTTAATTATGTGTTAACTGTGCGATGGACTTCTTGTGTGATTACCACAATCATAATATGAACTTAGTTGGCCATGGCAGATTCCAGCATCCCCCTTCACGTCCTGTTTGGTCTACTCGTGCTACCGGCGGCCTGAAAGTCAATATAAATGTTGCCTTCGATTCAACAAACCTCATTGTGGGCTTTAGAGTCGTATGTAAGAATGACAGAGGATCCATTTGCTCTTGCTGCTCATTTCTTGGTTCTTGGACAAGGCCGGCCCTGAGCCTAGGCGGGGAGTGCGCCGGTCTAGACCCAAGGTTGGAGGCGGCCAAAAAATATGAATAGGTCAATACTATATATGATGTAAAAAAAATTATAGATTAATATCATTTAGGTTATAAAGGGTCTAAATAATTGATATTTTAGATTTAAAGAGGTTCAAATGATTTTTTTAACGGGTAGACACTATGGTTACTTTGTTTTTAACAAAGTAATCATTACTTTGTTTTTTTTCACCATTGGATGATGACTTTGTTTTATTCACCATTGGATTGATTTTCTATCTCATTATCCAATTGTGAAAGAAAATAAAATAATAGTTACTTTGTAAAAAACAAAGTAACCATAGCTTGCACCTTTTTAATGTAGGTTGTGTTAGTCATTTGTTTGTTTTTGAATAAGTCTTTTCAGCTAAAGGAAGTCCTAGTCTGTAGGGAGACCTATTATTTAGGAATAACAAAGATTATCTTTTTTCTGTTTTTGTTTTCCATGATCTTAGCTTGTTAAGCGTGGATTCTGTTCTTGCTATATGGCTATTTATAGCCCTTTCATTATTGAATAATATCATCATTTTCCAGCAATTTCAAATGTTAACTCGAATCTAACATTTGGTATCAGAGCTGGGAAAAGGACCAAATTGGGTGTATGAAATTGAGAGAGTGAGAATGGCAAATTCAGAGAAATTTGTGCAGCCAACTATTCCGAAATTTGATGGCCATTATGATTATTGGTCAATGACGATGGAGAATTTCCTTAGAAGCAAAGAGATGTGGAGTCTGGTTGATGAAGGAATACCTCCAGCTGCAATTGGGACAGCTCCAACAAGTGAGGCGCAGAGGAAGACAGTAGATGAGGCCAAGCTCAAAGATTTGAAGGTCAAGAATTTTCTGTTTCAGGCAATTGACATAGAGATCCTTGAAACGATTCTTGACAAGAGTACCTCAAAGGCAATTTGGGATTCGATGAGGCAGAAGTATCAAGGGTCTACGAAGGTGAAGCGTGCACAACTCTAGGCCTTAAGAAGAGAATTTGAGCTGCTGGCCATGAAAGAAGAGAAAAGGTGGACAGTTACTTGGGGCGAACTTTGTCTGTGGTGAACAAAATGAGCTCAAAATGGCGAAAAAATGGAGCAGAGCATAGTGGTCAATAAAATACTTAGATTGTTAACTGTCAAATTCAATTATGTGGTATGCTCAATAGAGGAATCAAATGATCTAAGTATTTTGAGTATTGATGAATTACATGGAAGTTTGCTGGTTCATGAACAAAGAATGTAAGGATATCAAGAGGAGGAGCAAGTGCTAAAAGTTACTCACGATGATAGATCAAGCAGAGGAAGAGGTCGAGGCACATTTAGAGGCAGCCGTGGGAGAGGCAAAGGAAGACAGCCCCTAAGCAAAGCTCTTATCGAATGTTTCAGATGCTATAATTTGGGGCATTTTCAATATGAATGTCCAGAATTGGAGAAGAAAGCAAATTATGCAGAATTAGAAGAAGAAGAAAAAAGAAGAAGAGCTGTTGCTGATGTCCTATGTCGAATCTAATCATGTTAGGAGAGAAGATATGTGGTTTCTTGACTCGGGATGCAGCAATCACATGACAAGGAACAAAGGATGGTTCTCAAACTTGATAGAAAATTTCAATCGAATAGTAAAGCTCGACAATGATACAAGGATGGCGGTGGTAGCAAAAGGGAGTATAAGAGTACAAGTAAATGACATGATTCAGGTAATATCTGATGTCTATTATATTCCTGAACTTAAAAACAATCTGTTGAGCATAGGGCAGCTCCAAGAAAAAGGATTAGCTATTTTAATTCAGGAAGGTGCTTGTAAAGTATATCATCCAAAGAAGGGTTTGATTATGCAAACTAACATGAGTGGAAATAGAATGTTTTTCATGTTAGCATCTATTCCATAGAGAAATCCCATGTGTTTGCAAGCTGAAGATGTATCTGATAAAGAAGCACGCATTTGGCATTGTCGATTTGGGCATCTGAATCATAAGGGGTTGAGAACATTATCCTTCAAGAAAATCGTGGTTGGCCTACCTGTTCTGAAATCTCCTAAGGAGATACGTACAACCTGTTTAACCGGGAAACAACATCGAGAATCCATGCCAAAGATGAGCCTATGGAGAGCGTCAAAACCACTTCAGTTAGTACACTCAGATATATGCGGACCAATCAAACCAGCCTCACACAGTGATAAGAGGTATATTCTAAGTTTTATTGATGACTTTACTCGTAAAACTTGGATTTACTTCTTACATGAAAAGTCAGAAGCTTTTGTAACGTTTGAAAATTATAAAGCTAGTGTCGAAAAAGAGATAGGTGCATCTATATTGTGTTTGAGGACTGATAGAGGTGGTGAGTTCACCTCACTTGAGTTTGGAGATTTTTGTAAATCACAAGGAATCAGTAGACAATTGACAGCTGCCTACACGCCTCAGCAGAATGGCGTTGCCGAGAGAAAGAACAGGACAATAATGAATGTTGTTCGATCGATGCTAATTGAGAGGAAAGTCCCCAAAACTTTCTCGTCTGAAGCCGCAAGATGGTGCGTGCACATTCAGAATCGATGTCCAACTGCAGCAGTTGAAAAAAAAAACTCCAGAAGAGGCGTGGAGCAGCAAGAAACCTGTTGTAGAATACTTTCGAATCTTCGGATGTATGGCACATGTTCATATACCTGATCAAAAAAGAAGCAAATTGGATGATAAAAGCAGAAAATACGTCTTTCTAGGCGTCAGTGATGAATCAAAGGCATGGAGACTCTATGATCCAATATAAAAAAAAGATTGTTGTCAGCAAGGATGTTGTTTTTGAAGAAGATAAAAGCTGGGATTGGGGAAGATCTGATGAAGGAATGAGGCGAGATGTACTAGAATATGAAGATGAGGATGAAGGTGACACGGCTGATGTTCGGAATGAGGAAGAATCTGATGGAATAAACTCAAATAATTCCACCAGCAATTCTAAAAATTCCAGCAGCTCTCACAGCACAACCAACAGCTCCAACAAATCAAGCAGTCGGACAAATTCACCCCCAAATGAGTCAAACCATGATGAATCAGTTGAAGGGAGGGGTGTACGAGAAAGAAGAAGACCCGGATGGATGTCAGATTATGTGATCGGAGAAGGTTTATCTGAGGAAGAAACTTTGCATGCCTTGATGATGGTGACTAAGAATGATCCAATTTCGTATGAAGAAGCAGTAAGGAACAGAAAATGGAGGGAAGCTATGTCATCAGAAATTGAAGCTATTGAGCGAAACCAAATGTGGGAACTTATTGTGGCTCCTAAAGGAGTCAAACCTATTGGAGTCAAGTGGTTTTTCAAGAAAAAGCTCAATGAAAATGGCGAGGTTGAAAATTCAAGGCGAGGCTGGTGGCGAAAGGGTATGCACAACGTTATGGAGTAGACTATACTGAAGTTTTTGCTCCTGTGACAAGACTCGATACGATCCGCATAATTCTTGCTATTGCTGCTCAATTCAATTGGGAAGTGTTTCAACTTGACGTAAAAAGTGTGTTTCTTCATGGCGAACTTAAGGAGGAGGTGTTTGTGCAACAACCCGGGGGGTTTATAAAGAAAGGAGAAGAAGAGAAGGTTTATAGGCTGAAAAAGGCATTGTACGACCTTAAACAGGCGCCTCGAGCTTGGTACAGCAGAATTGAAGCCTATTTCACACGGGAAAAATTTGAAAGATGTCCCAGCGAACACACTTTGTTCACAAAATCCAAAGGAGGTAAAATTTTAATCGTCAGTTTCTATGTTGATGATTTAATATTTACTGGGAATGATAGAAATATGTGTGATAATTTTAAAAATTCAATGATGTTGGAGTTTGATATGTCTGATTTGGGAAAGATGAAGCATTTCCTTGGAGTAGAAGTGAAACAGTGTTCAAGAGGAATTTTTATTTGTTAGAGGAGATATGCAAGAGAAGTCCTAGCAAGATTTGACATGGAAGATAGTAATGCTGTAAAAAAATCCAATGGTTCCAGGAACAAAGTTGCACAAAGATGAAGGTGGTGCTAGAGTTGATGCAACTCTATTTAAGCAATTGGTTGGAAGTCTTATGTATTTGACTGTGTCTAGACCAGAGTTAATGTTTGCAGTCAGCTTAATTAGCAGATTCATGGCAAATCCCACTCAGTCACATTGGTTAGCAGCAAAGAGAATCTTGAGGTACTTAAAAGGAACAGTTAGTTTAGGAATTTTCTACAGGAAAGGAGAAAGCAACTTGAAGCTTGTGGCTTTCACTGATAGTGATTATGCTGGTGATTTAGATGATCGAAGAAGCACTTCCGGATATGTTTTTAAGCTAGGATCAGGCGTAATCTCTTGGGCTTCAAAAAAGCAGCCGGTAGTTGCTCTATCGACAACGGAAGCAGAATATATAGCAAAAGCTTTGTGTGCGTGTCAATGTATTTGGATTCAAAGGATACTACAACAGCTAGGGGTTGAAGAGAAGGCAGAGACGATAATCTTTTGTGATAATAGTTCTACCATACAGTTATCCAAAAATCATGTTTTTCATGGAAAAAGCAAACACATTGATGTGAAATTCCACTTCCTAAGAGATTTGGTGAATGGTGGTGATGTTAATCTGAGTCATTGTGCTTCTGAAAACCAAGTTGCAGATATTATGACAAAGCCTTTAAAGTTGGAGCAGTTTGAGAAGCTTCGTGGTATGCTAGGAGTTGTAGATATCACTGAAATAAGCTAAATACACATGTATTAGCTTAAAGGAGGGATTGTTAGTCATTTGTTTGTTTTTGAATAAGTCTTTTCAGTTAAAGGAAGTCTTGGTCTGTAGGGAGACCTATTATTTAGGAATAACAAAGATTATCTTTTTCTGTTTTTGTTTTCCACGATCTTAGCCTGTTTAGTGTGGATTATGTTCTTGTTGTATGGCTATTTATAGCCCTTTCATTATTGAATAATATCATCATTTTCCAGCAATTTCAAGTGTTAATTCGAATCTAACAGGTTGAGTGTTAATTTAAAGAAGTTGGTGAACATAACAATAAGTACCGTATAATTGTTAATGAAATACATTTCTGTTTATCATTATTTCCTATATTTTAAATTTTTACATACATTTTTTTAGGTAAATTACACTCAACTTTACCCATTTTAACATTGTGGTCAATGAACTTCAATTCTTAAAGGTATCGCCACTGAACTTTACATTTATTAACATCGATAACTACTCAACTTTAACGACCTCAAAATAACCATTAACGACCTCATTCGTTTTAATAATATCTTCGTTTGTTTAAATAAGAGCATCTATAGTTTACATGAGATGGTTAAAAAAAAGTAATAAATATATCAAGAAATTAAATGATACAACTCATCAATAAATTGAAAAAAAACTATGTGAAAAACTAAATTGGAGAGGTTTTGGTGTTCGGAAAGTTTTAAGCTGGTTGAAGGATAATGACTTTTAAAAAGTTGTTGTGGAATCAGATTCTCGACTTTTAGTTAATACTATCAACGATCAAGAGAATATGAATTCTATGTTATACTGTTTCTGATTGTGAATCTCTTATAAAGGAAATTCATAAATAACTGTTGTGTTCGGTTTGTCAAGAAATCTAAGAATTTAGTAGCTCATTTAGACGAGGACTAATTTTATATCATATTAGAAAGATTGTGGTACTAACTCCTTCCCTTTATTGTATCAGTTTGGAAAAATGATTAATAATTTTTTTAGAGAGGTTTGTGTTGTCATGGATGGTTGGAATATCAAAATAAACAATGCACTTGAGAGCTAACCTCCATTCTTATCCTTAGTTGTTTTTTTTAATGAAAATGTTTCTATATTCGTTAGATAAAAAAAAAGTACAAACACGGTAAGAAAATTATAAGGAATAAATCTTATAAAATTTATGAAGGGACGAAAGAAAAACCCATAAAAACAATAATGAAAATACAAAGATTAAACAATTATTAAATAAAAATATAAGAAAAAGTGAATTATTCATCCAAGATATTAAAATGTTTAAGATATAAAAATAATTTTTATTTATGATAAATGGTAGTATATTTGAAAAGCATGTAAATCATATAAATGATAAAAGTAATATTTTGTTATCGTATAAATGGCATTATATTCGAAAAGCATATAAATCATTTTGATACAAACTTAGAATTTATTATTGATAACATTTAATTTAATAATAAAATTTAAAATTTTAATATATTATCATTTATTAGAAAGGATAAAATGCAAAAATAAATACTCTTAGGGTGCGTTTGGTACGTTGTAATGCAATGTAATGTAATCAAGATTGTAATGTAATCAAGGTTATAATGTAATGGAATAGAATAACCATTACATTACCATGTTTGGTTAGTAAAATTTTACAATTGATGTAATGAAATTATTACCATTACATTATCATTAGGTTAGGGGTGTGCATCAGTGTAACCGAACCGAACCAAACCGAATAATCAAAATAATTCATACCGACAACGAACCGAATAATAGGTAAAAGCCGAATTAAAACCGAACCGAAATATGCGGTTCGGTTTGGTTTAAACCGAACAACCGTATTAAGTTAAAAATAACACATAACAAATAAAAATCACTATATTTTCTCATTAAATTTACCTCAACAACAACAAAAATTGAAATATTTCTAAAATATATCTATATTGGGTTATTATCTCAACAATAAAAAAAATTAAACTTGTGTAATCAAATATATATATATATATATATATATATATATATATATATATGTGTGTGTGTGTAGTTCGGTGCGGTTCAGTTTTTTTACATTTTCTGTCACACCGAAACGGAGCGAACAGAATATCGAAATAAACTTAAAATTAAAACCGATGCCGAACCGAATTGTTAAAAAAGCCGAACCGAAAAACCGAATTCACTCGGTTCAGTATGCGGTTTAACCAAACCGATATACACCCCTAATTATCATGTTTGTTTTTCTATGTATAATCATAAATTTCTATTTACTCTTATAAATATATATAACAATAGTAATAATAAAAAATTAATAATAAATGTGATGTAAAAATGGAGTAAAAAAGGTTAGATTGGAGGAATTAGGAATATATATTGGAATGTAATGGGAATTCCTATTGATTTCTTTGGTAATCCCCATCAAAACTTATTGAAGAAAATTGAAGTCATGGAATTCCCATTATATTTCAATAAAACTATAAAGGGCATCCAAACATAGTAATGAGCTTTTAATGTAATGAGCATTCCATTACAAAGCTCATTACGTCTTACCAATGTACCCTTAATGTTGACAAACATGAGCAATTTTACTTTTAATATTCAAAATGGTGCAATTTTATCTAAATGTTAACAGCCTAGAGCAATTTACCTTTAACATTGAGAAATTGTGTCAATTTAAGAAATAGCTCATCCAACTATTTTCTCAGTCACGAATATTGTCATCTACACTTCACATATATATCATTTTTATCACTTATTAGTAACATACCACAAACATATGAAAAAAAAAATTATACAGTATTTTATTCTATTTGGACAAAAAATCTAAACATTTCATTGAATTTAAAAATATTAATCTCTAATTCTACCAGTAAAAATCATAATATTTCTGATTCTTTTAAGAACTAACTGATGTGAAACTTATGCAGAATAAAAAAATAAAATATCTGTGTTTTATACTGATGTCTGAAATTGACTCAATTTATCGATATTATTAGTAAAATTACTTTTTACTGTCAACATTAGCCGTAAAATTACCCATGATTGTCTACATTAGGAGTTTTTTTTTTTTTTTACACTTTCTCAATTATCATTCATGGTGTTTTTTTATTATTATACTTTTTCTTCTTATTTTTCATGTTTGAAGAAAAAAGACAACCTAAATGCAAGTCAATTCCCTTAACTTGGACATATCCATTTTCTCCTTCAATGTATAGAGTAAATCATATATGTGCATGTATCTAACTAATATATCATTTAGGTGTGTATACATATGTATATTATACATTGATTAAACTAATAGGCATTGAGTTAAATCTTTTTAGAAAAAGAAAATATTAAGAAAGTTTTATTTATTCACTTAGTAATATTTATAGTTTGAACTTGTAGGAATATAAAGCAAATTTAGGTGGCGTTTCGTTCGTACAAAGACAACAGAAAGGAATCTAGAGAGATAGAAGAGGAAGAGAAATGAATGATTTTAAATTTTTCTATCTGCTTGTATCAGTTCCAGAAAAACAAATGACATACCATCTAATTCTCTGTGTGACTGGTTAGTTCAAATGAGAGAATCAATTGGAGTTGTAAATTTTTTTCAACAATAATTTTTATATTTATATGTTCACATGTAACTATAGAAATTAAAATCAATTATTTTAATAATTAAAATCAAAATAGAGTGAAACTGAGGAAATTGAAATAAAAATAATAACAAAATGCATAAAAAAATATTTTAAGAAGAAAATAATAATTTTAAAATAATTAAAAATAAATAGTAAAATTGAAATAAAATATCAAAAAATTGGTAAAAACAATTTTTGGGAAAAAATATTGATAAAATAAAGTGTAGAGACAAAAAAGTGAAATTAGTCTAGGATAAAAAAAATAAAAACAATTAAATATAGGGATCAAACGTAAAGTTAGCCTAGGATTAAAAATAAAAATAAATAAATATAAAAATTATAATAAAAATTAAAATAGAGGCTAAAATAAAATTTTAAGAGAATAAGAGAGATGCATAATAGTATATATAGGAGTGGAATGAAAATATAAAATCATTGGACGTTGGAAAATCAACTTAGAATTTACCCAAAAGAGAAGAGTGTAAAAAGAATAATTAAATTGATAAAACAAACAAAAATAAAATGAATTACGTTTCTTCATTCAATTATCTTTTCTTGAATCCTTAAAACAAACACATTGTTAATTCTTATTAAAAACTTTCAAATTAAGGCAAAGTAGACTTTATTGGTAATTAAGTAGGGCGGATCTTAACATTTTCTAGGCCTAGGTAAAATAATATATAAGTAGCTCTTAATAAAAAGAATTGTACTTGTAAATTCAAAATAGAAATTTGGATCCATTTTAAACCTAAAATATCATATTATTTGCTCCACTTTTAGATATGAATAGGTATCATAACTATATTTATAATAATAAAAAAAATTTACTACTAGTAAAAACAATTGGACGTCTTTTGATCCTGGGCGGCTACACTCTTTACCTGTACCCAGAGTTTGCTCTGCAACTAAGTATCCATTTGGTTTTTATTTTTATAACTTCTTTTTGTTGTTTTGTTTTAAAAAGTAGATATAATGTGTTCGTGTAGGATTGAGAATTAAACATTTGGTGATAGTTATTATGGAAGGTAAATCACTTAACATCTATTAGCAAGACCAGTTGGACAAAATGATTAAAAATTTAAAAATACTAAACTTTAATTCTGTTATGAAATTACAAAAAAAAAACGCAAAGTCATTTTTAAAAGCAACTGATATGCAACTGATGCAACATACATGAATATAATATCTGTATTTATTAATGATATCTAAAATTAACAGAACTTGACGATGTTAGGAGTAAACTTACTTTTAGTTGTCAACATTAAAAGCAAAGTTACACTTTTAAATATTAGATGTAAAGCTACTATAAGCTGTCAATTTTAAGAGGTAATTTTACATCCTATCTCTTTTTATTTTTTTTTATTAGAAGGAACATCCTACTTTTTATCTAGGCCTAATACACAAATAACCCTCTGAACTTGTTCAAATGTTGCAACTGCCCCCTGAACTTTCTATTGTAACAACTTACCCTTTAAACTTGTCCAATTGTAAAACATAACCCCAAATTGCTGACATGGACTGCAATTGAAGAAACACGTGAAATACAAAAACTGCAACGCTCGTGGAGTGTGATAATCAGATCTTTGGCGTGATACGAATCCAAGGAAACGTTTTTACGGTTGCTTCAAGTACGAGGTAAAAAAATTTCCAATTTGGGGTTATGTTTTACAATTGGACAAATTTAATGGATAAGTTGTTACACTTGAAAATTGGAGGGGGCAGTTGCAACATTTGAACAAGATCAAGGGTTATTTATGTATTAGGTCTTTTATCTACTCCAATTCACTATCAATTAATTATCTATTTTCTGATATATATATATATATATATATAGAAGAGTTCTCAATGGTGAGTCTCCATTCATAAGGACTATTATATTTTGAATAAATGACTAGGTTACTAAGAAGTTATCTGGTTACTTAAAGATATATTTCTCTCTCTATAATAAATGATCATCTATTTTTTTTTTAACATACTCTCTCTCCATAATAAATCCATTGATTGCTACATTAAACCATTTAAAATCAAAACTCATTTACAAAAAAACAGAGGCTAAAATCGTTTATAATAAATCTCACATTTGTTATAAATAAATATACTAAAACTATCTTGAATATGTCACTGAATATATGCATCCTAGCTATTATCTATTAATATTTTTGGTTAAATAAATAATTCTTTTCTATTAAAACATACATTTGAAATAATAAATGTTTCACATTCACTCTGGTTGTTTCTTCCTCCACTCACAAATTTTCTTCTAAGTTCAAACATTCACTTATTTATAGAGTAAATTACATTCATGGCCACTAAATTTTATCCATTTTAACATTATGGTCATCGAATTTTAATTTTTAATAGTATGACCACTGAACTTTACACTTTTTAACACCGGTAGCCGCTCAATTCCTCAAAACGACCGTTGACGGTTTCAAAATAAAAATTTCAAAGATTTAATGATATTCTAAAGAACTTTAATTCTTAAAAAAATTCGTGTTGTGTTCATTTAGGTGCTGTTTGGTTAGAAGAGAGTGAATTTTTAGAGAGAGAAATGTCCAAAAAAGTGATTTTGGAAAATAAAAAATGTGGTTTCATAATAAATATCGTTCTGAACCACTTTAATTCTTGAATATTTTTATTTTCAGAAGTTAGTTAAAGTTGAGGACGACCAATATTAAAAAATATAAAGTTCAATGACCATAATGTTAAGAATAGAAATTCAATAATCACAATATTAAAATGGATAAAGTTCGGTGACCATAGATGCAATTTACCCTTTATTTATAGAATCTAATAAAAAAAATATGATGCAATTCATATTATTTGCAGTGTAATAACTGTCTAAAAATAAAGCACATAATGCTGCAATTCCTATGATTTGCAACGTAATAACTGTCTACCACGATTATTGTTTTAAAAAAAACGGTCTCCTACTATTTCAAATTCAAGCTTCTCATTACTTAAAAAGAAATCATGTTCCATTTTCTTGACAAAAGTAAGATAAAATATAAGTTTTTCATAAAATTATTATAAAAAGCTAAGTTAGTGATAAAAACCTAAAAAAGCTATTGAAATCGGAGAAACTGAGAGAGAATTGATGTTTATTGATAATGAATTGAAGAAGAAGAGAATACAGAAATGGTGGTTATATACCCCATCAGTAATGTCTAAAATACCCTTATACACACATGTGTATTTATAATATTAACTCTCATTATTTCAATACCCCTCCTCAAGTTGAAATACACCTGTAGTATTGCAGCTTGAAGTTTAAGAACTAACTTCATCTTGTACTTCAAATGAGTAAAGCTGCATTCTGTGTAATGCTTAAGACATTTGATTTCCTGACAGTGGTTTGGTAAGTAAATCTGCCAACTGCTCAGTGGTACAAATATAGGGTGTATGTATGAACCCTGATTCCATGTGTTGTCTTACAATATGACAATCGATCTCCACATGTTTCATCTGCTCATGAAAGACTGGATTGGCTGCAATGTGTATAGCAGCTTGGTTGTCACGATATAAGGGGATAGGCAGTGCAGCTTGATATTGAAATTCTCCCAGCAAATAAGATAGCCATTTTATCTCACATGAGGCTGTAGACATAGTCATGTACTCAGCCTCTGCAGAACTCTTGCTACAAGTGCCCTACTTCTTAGATTTCCAAGATATCAAACAGTTTCCCATAAAAACACAGTATCCTGTTACTGACTTTCTTGTTATCTTACATCTTCCCCAATTTGAATCACAATATGCTTCTATTTGTGTCAAATCTCCACTACTACCATAATACAATCCAGTATGAATTGATCCTTTGAGATATCTGACAACATACATTGCTGCATCCATGTGTAAAACTGTAGGATTATTCATGTACTGTGACAATTGTTGTGTAGCATAAGCAATGTCAGGCCTTGTAAAGCCTAAATACAATAATCTTCCAACCATTCTTCTAAATCTCTCAGGATCTGGACAAGGTGAAGATTCATCTTCCAACTTCACACCACTTTAAAAAGGACTGCTCACATTGCAGGCTTTATTTAAGCCAGCATCTTTGATTAAATCCTTGATGTATTTTGACTGTGAGATCATGAGACCATGTTCTGACCTAGCCAATTCAGTGCCAAGGAAATATTTTGCCTCTCCCATATCCTTTATAGTAAAGGATTCATCTAAAGCTCTTTTAGTATCTGCAATCAACTTCATTGAGGTTCCTGTAATAAGGACATCGTCTACATATACTATCAATGCCAAGAAATCCTTTTCAGTCTTCTTAGTAAAAAGACAGTAATCATGGATTGATTTCACAAACCCTAGTTGAATAAGCTTTTCTGTAAAAGTTTTATTCCATTGCCTTCCTACTTGCTTCAGACCATAGAGAGATTTCTCTAATTTGCAGACCATTCCTTGACTATCATAACCTTCAGGAGCTTCCATGTATAACTCTTCCTCAATGCTTCCATGTAAGTAAGCATTGTTGATATCAATTTGTTGAATAGGCCATTGATTTATAGTGGCCACAGCAAGAAACATTCTAACTGTGGTAACTTTTGTCACTGGAGAATATCTATCATGGTAATCAATGCCATACCTTTGATTGTACCCTTTTGCCACCAATCTGGCCTTGTACATGATCAAGGTGCCATCTGCTGCATACTTGACTTTGTATATCCATCTGGATGATATTGTTGTTTTTCCCTCTGGTAATGCTACCAATTTCCAGGTATGATTTTTCTCTAAGGCTGCTATTTCCTCTGCCATAGCTTGCTCCCACTTAGGGTTGCCTTGTGCTTCTTTGTAATTTTTGGGCTCATGTTCCTTCTGGATTTCAACTAGATAAGCTGAATGAGTACTGCTGAGTAATAAAGAGCTGCTCCCTTCATGTGAGACACTATTTACTACAAAATCTTTCATCCATGTGGGCTGAGTATGATGTCTGGTTGACCTTCTCTCCTGCATTTCTATGGCATGTGATGGTACTGCTTCAGTAGCTAAAGGTGCACCACCTATAGAGAGGACTGCTTGATCAACCTTATTAGTAGTTGTTGCAGATGTAGGTATAGGCAAACAATGTTGGGGAGAAGAATCTGCAGTGGAATGAATCTCAGATGGAGAACATTCATTTATAACAATCTCTGATGTAATAGGTGCTTCATTTAGCATATCATATGCAATATCAATTGTCACCTCATTTCTGTCATTAGGATGAGTATTCTACAAAACAACATTGTCAAGTTTATAAGGAAAACATGTTTCATCAAATTTGACATCCCTGGATGTGCAAAATTTGCCAGTAGTTGGATTATACATTTTCCATCCTTTCTGCCCTGTTGAAAATCTCATATATACACAGGTAATTGACCTGTCATTAAACTTCCCCTTATTTGGATTCACAATCAGCACATAGCCCTTGCAACCAAACACCTTGAAATCTGCATAATTAGGTTTATGACCATACAGCATCTCAAAAGGTGTCCTCCACTACAATATTCTTGTGGGAGAGACATTTAATAATGTTGTTGCATGCAATAGAGCCTCCCCCCAAAACCTGACAGGTACTGAACCTTCTTTCAATAGAGCTCTAGCCACTGTGGTCAAACTCCTGTGTCTTCTTTCAACAGTTCCATTCTGCTGAGGGGTATATACACAAGACTTTTGATGCAAAATGCCATATCTCTGTAAAACTAATTGTGTTGCTTGTGCTATAAACTCAGTGCCATTGTCTGTTCTTATGCTTTTCACACTCTTTTGGAACTGTGTTTTGACCAAGGTGAGGAAACTTTCAATTAAAACACTCACTTGATCTTTATGCTTAAACAACATAGTCCATATTATCTTGCTATAATCATCCACAATAGTCAACATATATCTATCCCCATTAGTGGAAGCTTGTTTGTATGGACCCCAAACATCAAGATGTAAAAGATCAAAAGCATTTATTGATTGTGTGATGTTGCTACAAAAAGGTTTCTTGGTTTGCTTAGATCTTATGCAAACATCACAATTACTAAAACATTGAGAATCTATGTTCTGAAATGCATGAGAATGTTTCTCTCCAGACATATGCCCTAGTCTTCTATGCCACAAATGTGGTTCTGTGCTGGCTTTTCTCACATCAAATACACTGGCATCTTTATTTTCCCTATTACAAACTGAAGTACAAAACTTATTTGTTAAACTGGAACTTAAAGATTCTTTATCCAGAAAGTACATGCCTGCCTTCATTCTGCCCACTGCAAGGATACTCTTACATTTCTGGTCCTGTAAAATGCAGTGTTTAGCCCAAAACTGTATAGTTACTTCATTATCAGTCAATAATCTGCCTACTGATAGCAAGTTATGCTTGAAGTTGGGCACATATAATACATTTTGCAATCTACATCCTCGCTGCAAAATTATTTCTCCTTTGTAATTTACCAAATGTACATCACCAGTTGGCAAATAAACTCTTCTAGGATAATCTAACTTGACAATCTGACTCATAATTTCCCAATTAGAACTCATATGAGTTGTTGCCCCTGAGTCTATTATCCAATCTAACCTTTGTTTATGTTCAGGAAAAGAATTACCTGCACATGCTCCAGCAAACCCAGCAAATGCAGAAAATTCAGCCTGATGTTCAGCTTGTTTTCCCTTTAGTGCTCTCTGCACTTCTCTCTGCATTGTTTCCAGCCTCTGCAACAAATCTTGCATTGAATCACATGCATTATTGCACTCATTTTCACACAAAGGATTATCAATTTCATAAGAGTTATCTTATATAAGATTAGCCTGGTGTTTGGATGTGCCAGGGCTAGTGATCCTCTTTCCCTTAAACCACTCAGGATATCCCTTGAGTCTGAAACAATCAGATCTCTCATGGCCTTCCTTCTTGCAATAAGTACAGACCTTGTCTGACTTGCTCTTAGCAGTATATCCTGATTTGTTCCCTGTATTACCACCACCGGTAAAATTATGCTTTCCTCCTGCAGACATGTGTGCAAAATCCACTGCATTGTTGTGATTAGCACTCCTCCGTTTCTCAATACGAGTAAGCATAGAGAATGCCTTGTTGACTGATGGTAGAGGCTCAGTGATCAGAATTTGATCTCTCGCATGATCAAATTCTGGATTCAATTCAGACAAGAATTGCATTAACTGCTCATCATCAATTTGAGTTTGTGCAATCTTCCTAGATCCTCCACAATTACAGTTTTCAAGAGGCTTGATAATTGCATATTCATCCCATAGCATTTTCATTTTGTTGAAAAAAATCAACTAAACTCATACCTCCATGTGTAAGACTACAGATCTCCTTGCGCAGCTGAAATATTAGAGGGCCATTGCTCTCACCGTACCTTTGCTCTATCTCCTCCCACAGTCCACGAGCAGTTTTTGCATTAATGAACACTGGAACTAACTCCTTTGCCACAAAATTGATGATCCAGGAGAAGACTAGGTCATCATTTTCTTTCCACTTCAGATGTGCTTCTGAATTTTGATCAGTTGGTTCTACATCAGTTTTGATAACACTTGTCTTGCGTTTAACACTTATAGCAAGTAACATTGCTCTCTTCCACAGATTATAATTTTTGCCATCAAAAATTATATGCGCAATCAACAAATTAGGGTTTTCTGCAGTAGAAATTATAGAGGAACCTGAAGAACCTGATGTAGTCATCCTTGGTGTGTGGATTTCTTGAGGAATTTGCTCCGGTTGATGATTAACCTGCTCTGGTTGTTGAATTTCGTCACGATCGGAGTCGGAGAAATTTCCAGATGCACTTGATTCTTCCTCGAGACTCGAATTCACTACCTCACAATACGATCTGTATTGTTTCTTCTTTTCGCGCATTCTCTGGTGATCTCCGGTGGGTGCGATCTCAGTTTCCGATCGCCAATCTAGTCGTGCTTTGATACCATATTGAAATCGGAGAAACTGAGAGAGAATTGATGTTTATTGATAATGAATTGAAGAATAAGAGAATACAGAAATGGTGGTTATATGCCCCATCAGTAATGTCTAGAATACCCTTATACACACATGTGTATTTACAATATTAACTCTCATTATTTCAATAAAAGCACCTTATTTAATTGTAAATTTAAATAAATACATGATGTTTGGTGTAAATTCCTCAAAAAAAAAAAAAACCATTTAATAGAATTTCATTTGAAAAGTCAAATGGTTCTCTCTAATGCCACCTCCCATTACTTCCAATTTTTATTAGAAAATCAAATGGAGATACTTGAATTAAAATCTTTAATAATATTTTTGATACATATATTACATTTAGTTAGTTAATTAAAAAAATAATATATAATTTCTTTTGAAGTTAAATTTATAGGGTTAAGGTGTAAAAATACACCTAACATTTTGGGTCAGGAGCAATTTTATTTCTAATGTCTAAAATGATGTAATTACCCTCAACGTTGGTAGCCAATAGCAATTTTACCCCTAACATTGATAAGTTGAGTCAATTTAAGAAATAATTCATCAAATTGTCTTCTCGATCATGAATTTTGTCATCTACACTTCACACGTGCGTCATTTGAACACTCAATAGTAACAAATCACAAACATATGTGATGTGAAAAAAATAAAAATAATTATACTGTATTTTGAACTAATTGGACAAAAACATTCAACAATTTTACCGAATTTACCTTACGTCATATTACGTCATGTCAACTTACATTAGGTTACTAACGTAACGCTATGTCACGTTATATTACGTCACGTTATGTCACATTACGTTATATTACGTTACATCATGCTACGATACATTACATCATGTTATGTGATATTATGTCGTGTCAACTTACGTTACATCATGTAAAGTTACGTTACATTAAGTTACTTACGTTATGTTAGGTTGGGGATTGTAACCTTAATGACTGTTTATAAATAAATGAAAGCTTAAAGAAGTAAGAAAAAGCTAAGGATTTTAAATTGAGCTTACAATCTTAATAATTTATAGATTGAGCTTACAATCCTAAGAATTTATAAATTGAACTTATAATTATTACGTTACATTATATTACATCACGTTACATTAGATTACTTATGTTATGTTATCTCAAGTTACGTTACATCATATCATGTCATGTAAAGTTACGTTACGTTATGTTATATCATATTACGTCATGTTACGTCACGTTACATCATGTTATGTTACGTTACATCAGTAAAGTTTGGTTAGGTTACATTATGTTATGTTACAATAAGTTATACTAAATTAGGTTACGTTATGTTAAGTTGCGCTAATTTACATTACGTTACGTTATATTACGTTACACTAAGTTGAAAGCTTAAAGGAATATAAAAAAAACCCTAAGGATTTACAAATTGAACTTACAATCTTAAGGATTTTCAATTCAGTGATGTTTCAGTTCAATAATATTTCGGTTTAGTAATGTTTCAATTTAGTGATGTTTCAGTTTAGTAATATTTCAGTTCAGTGATGCTTCAGTTCAGTAATGTTTCAGTTTAATAATATTTATGTTTATTAATGTTTGAGTTTAGTGATGTTTCAGTTTAGTGATGTTTCAGTTCAGTAATGTTTCTGTTCAATGATATTTCAGTTTAGTGTTGTTTCAGTTCAGTAATGTTTCACTTTAGCAATGTTTCAGTTCAGTCATATTTCAGTTCAATGATGTTTTAGTTTAGTAATGTTTCAGTTCAGTAGTGTTTTAGTTCAGTAGTATTTCAGTTCAGTGATGTTTGAGTTCAGTAATATTTCACTTCGGTGATGTTTTAGTGCAGTAATATTTCAGTTTACAAATGTTTCAGTTGAGTGATGTTTCCACTGAGTGATGTTTTAATTCAGTAATGTTTCCGTTGAGTGATGTTTTAGTTCAGTAATGTTTCAATTCAGTGATGTTTTAGTTTAGTAATGTTTCAATTCAGTGATACTTCAGTTGAGTGATGTTTCAGTTGAGTGATGTTTCAGTTCAGTAATGTTTTAGTTCAGTAATATTTTAGTTAAGTAATTTACGTTACGTTATGTTACATTACATTAAGTTGAAAGCTTACAAAAAAACCAAGGATTTATAAATTGAGCTTACAATCTTAAGGATTTTCAGTTCAATGATGTTTCAGTTTAGTAATATTTCAGTTTAGTAATATTTCAGTTCAGTGATGTTTCAGTTCAATGATGTTTTAGTCGAGTATTATTTCAGTTCAGTAATATTTTAGTTAAGTAATGTTTTACTTCAGTGATGTTTCAGTTTAGTGATGTTTCAGTATAGTGATATTTCAGTTCAGTGATGTTTCAGTTCAGTGATATTTTAGTTTAGTGATATTTTAGTTCAGTGATGTTTTAGTTCAGCAATGTTTCAGTTGGGTAATGTTTCAGTTGGGTAATGTTTCAGTTCAGTGATGTTTCAGTCCAGTGATGTTTCAGTTCAGTGTTGTTTCAGTTCGGTAATGTTTAAGTTCAGTAATGTTTCGGTTTCGTAATATTTCGTTTCAGTAATATTTCAGTTCAGTGATGTTTCAGTTTAGTGATGTTTCAGTTCAGTAATATTTCAGTTTAGTATTATTTCTGTTCAGTAATGTTTCAATTGAGTAATGTTTCAGTTTAGTGATGTTTCAGTTCAGTGATATTTTAGTTTAGTAATGTTTTAGTTTAGTGTTTATTCAGTTCAACGATGTTTCAGTTTAGTAATGTTCCAGTTCAGTGATGTTTCAGTTCATTAATGTTTCAGTTCAGTAATATTTGAGTTTAGTAATGTTTCAGTTTAGTGATGTTTCAGTTCAGTAATGTTTCAGTTCAATGATGTTTTAGTTTAGTGATGTTTTAGTTCAGTAATGTTTCAGTTCAGTGATGTTTCAGTTTAGAGGACTAACTGAATATTTAACTTAGTTTTTTACGACTGAGTGATTAATTGATTAGATTTTAGACAAGTTCAGGGGACTAACTGGATATTTTATGCGTTAAGTTATATTATGTTACAGTATATTACGTTACTTTACGTAACTTAACTTAATGTACCATAACTTAGCATAAAATAATTCAACTTAACATAACACAACTTCTCGTAGCGTAACATAACATAATGTAATGTAACAAAACGTTAAGTTATGTTATATTACGTTACGTTATGTTACGATACGTTATATTACGTTACGTTACGTTACTTATGTTACGACACATTACATTACATTAGGATACGTCATATTAGTTCAGTAATATTTCAGTACAGTGATGTTTCAGTTCATTAATATTTCAGTTTAGTAATCTTTTAGTTCAGTAATGTTTCAGTTCAGTAATATTTCAGTTTAGTGATGTTTCAGTTTAGTGATGTTCCAATTTAGTAATGTTTCAATTCAGTAATATTTGAGTTCAATAATGTTTCAATTCAGTAATGTTTCAGTTTATTAATCATTGAGTTCAGTGATGTTTCAATTTAGTGATGTTTCAGTTTAGTGAAGTTTCAGTTCAGTAATATTTCAGTTCAATGATGTTTTAATTTAGTAATATTTCAGTTCAGTAATTTTCAGTTCAGTAATATAATGTTTAAAAGAAATATGAACAAACATTATAATAAGTAAAAAAAAAAAGATTATAATACATATAAATTTTATTTTCCTAAATACCCCTAAAATTTACCGCTAGGAGTAATTTTTTCTATAATGTCTAAAATAGTGCAATTTTGCCCCTAACCTCGACAGTGAAGAGTAATTTCACCCCTAACATTGATAAATTTTTAAATTGAGCTTACAATCCTAAAGATTTATAAATTGAGCTTATATTTATTATGTTACGTTACGTTAGGGATTGTAAGCTAAATGATTTTTTGTAAATAAATGAAAGCTTAAAGAAATAAAAAAAACCCTAAGGATTTACAAATTGAGCTTACATTTCTAAGGATTTATAAATTGAGCTTACAGTTCTAGAGATTTAGAAATTGAGTTTACAATCCTAGAGATTTATAAATTAAGCTTACATTAAGTTACTTTACAACTTAGTTATGTTACGTTAAGTTGTATTATGTTAAGTTTGGTTAAATTACATTATGTTACATTACGATAAGTTACACTAATTTAGGTTACGTTATGTTAAATTGTGCTAAGTTACGTTATGTTGAAAGCTTAAAGAAATAAAAAAACCTAAGGATTTACAAATTGAGCTTACGATCTTAAGGATTTTCAGTCTAATGTTGTTTTAGTTCAGTAATATTTCAGTTTAGTAATGTTTCAGTTCAATGATGTTTCAGTTCAGTGATGTTTTAGTTCAGTAAAATTAGTTGAGTAATGTTTCAGTTCAGTGATGTTTCAGTTTAGTGATATTTCAGTTCAGTAATATTTTAGCTAGGTAATGTTTCACTTCAGTGATGTTTCAGTTTAATGATGTTTAAGTTCACTAATATTTAAGTTCAGTGATGTTGCAGGTTAGTGATGTTCTAGTTCGGTGATGTTCTAGTTCAGTGATATTTCAGTTCAGTAATGTTTCAGTTTAGTATTGTTTCAGTTCAGCAATGTTTTAGTTGAGTAATGTTTTAGTTCAGCGATGTTTCGGTTTAGTGTTGTTTTAGTTCAGTAATGTTTCGATTTCATAAAGTTTCTCTTCAGTAATATTTCAGTTCAGTGATGTTTCAGTTTAGTGATGTTTCAGTTTAGTGATATTTTAGTTCAGTGATATTTTAGTTTAGTGATGTTTCAGTTCAGTATTGTTTTAGTTCATTAATGTTTCAATTGAGTAATGTTTCAGTTCAGTGATATTTCAGTTTAGTGTTGTTTGATGTTTTTGTTCGGTAATGTTTCAATTCGGTAATATTTCGGTTCAATAATGTTTCAGTTCAGTGATGTTTCAGTTTAATGATATTTTAGTTCAGTAATGTTTCAGTTTATTTTGAGTTCTATAATGTTTTGGTTCAGTAATATTTCAATTTAGTGATATTTTAGTTAAGTGATGTTTGAGTTCGGTAATGTTTCAGTTTAGTGATGTTTCGGTTCAGTAAAGTTTGGTTAGGTTACATTATGTTACGTTACAATAAGTTACACTAAATTAGGTTACGTTATGTTAAGTTGCGCTAGTTTACGTTACTTTATGTTATGTTACGTTACGTTACACTAAGTTGAAAGCTTAAAGAAATGTAAAAAAACTAAAGATTTACAAATTGACCTTACAATCTTAAGGATTTTCAGTTTAGTGATGTTTCAGTTCAGTAATATTTCAGTTTCGTAAATTATTTCTAAAGATGTGATTTTGATTTTGTAACTTAATAACTTTACATAAATTGAGCTTATATTATTATGTTACGTTACGTTACGTCATGTCAAGTTATGTTACCTTATGTTACATTACGTTATGTTAGATTACTTATGTTACGCTACGTGACATTACGTTACGTCACATTACGTCATATCGAGTTACGTTACATTACGTTAGGTTATGTTACGTTACGTAACGTTATATTATGTTACGTCACGTCACATTATGTCACATCACGTTACGTCACGTCATGTCACGTTACGTTACGTCACGTTAGTCACGTCACGTCACGTCACGTCACGTTACGTCACGTCACGTTACGTTACGTCACATCATGTTATGTCACCTTACATTATGTTATGTCACGTTACGTCATGTCATGTCACGTTACGTCACGTCACGTCATGTTACGTTATGTTATGTTACTATTAGCATGAACTTTTTCGACCTTCGTGATGGAATTATAGTTATCTTTGCTCAGCATGTTGCAGGTGGGCCCCACATCTCGTCGTATGGGATCACGGTTTGGAACACGATGAGAAAAGCTAGAAACGGCTCCTTGTCTGAGTAGTCTAAAAATGTAGAAAAACTGAACAAAGAAAACGTCATTTTTTTATATTATTATTATTATTAGTTTTTAGTTTACGTGATTCCATTACACTTATTATTACTTAGTTTTAAGTTAAAACAAGAAAATCAATAAAAGACAAAAGTATGGAAGAAAGAGAGGAGGAGACTTGAAAAGAAAAAAAGACAGAGATAAGAGATGAAAGTAATAAATAGGTGGGACAACACCATTAATTAGAAGATCAAAATCTCAAAAAAAAAAGGGTAAGAGATAGGGATGTGGAAAGAAGGGGGTATCATTTGTGAAGATAATAAACAAAAAAAAATAGAAAAAATTAAAAGAGGGTTGGACTAAATAAAAGAAAAGAGATGTAAGACTTAAGAGGACATATCTAGAGGAGAAAAAAACGGAAAAGGATGAGAGAGTCTAAGAAAGAAAAAAAATGAGCTGATGAAGAAAAATAAAATAAGAGAAAGATGTAGAGTGCTGATGTTAGGAGAGGAAATTAGAAAAAGAAAAGGAAAAAGAGTTGAATGAAAAATAAGAAGATAGAAAAATTGAGATATCCTCTTTATAAATAATATTGTATTTGATTGTCATAAATAATGTTGTACATTTCCAATGTCAAGCTTTTCATGTTCCCAATTAATAAGCATTTATTAAGAGAAATATATTTAATGCATATAACATTGATTAGACGGATACAAAAGTACCCAAAAAAAGACGTCTTCTTATGCAAAATAAAAACATCCGAAGAAAAAAAAATATTTCTTGAAAGTTGGTTATATCTTGAGAAAAGAGAAAACGTTTTTAAAGCACAATATTCTAAGTTACAACTGACATGTCAGCAGGTAAAACCATTTTAATATTAAATGCCAACTTAAATTATGGACCATTAGATCTTGATCCAATGGATATTAATCGCTCACCACCCATGGAGATAATTTAGTGCTCACCATTAAAACCAACCCCATATATATGGTAAAGGTTATGTTTACTTTGTTTTTTACAAAGTAAGCATTACTTTGTGTGTTTTCACCATTGGATTAATTTTATGCTCCATTATCTAATGGTGAAAACACACCAAATAATGGTACTTTATCAAAAACAAAGTAACCATAGAAGACATCTATGTATATTATATGGGTTCACTTTAAACAGTGATATACATTTATCACCATGAATGGTTACAATGATAATAACCATGAAAGATTCAATGGTTGATATTATTATTTAATATTAGATTTGACTTTATATTTAATTAAAAAAAACCAACATTAAAGCATAGAAATATGCCCACTGTTAATTCCAATTACATTGGAAACAAACATTACATTAAATTATATTAAATGCACATATGAGTCCGCAATTGTTTAGTGGAGTATATATTTTTGGTTAAACAAATCCCAATTTGATTAAAAGAATCATCCGAAAATCCAATACAACCACTTAACTCTTTCAACTATAACATTCTAATCCATCCATGAATTAAAAAAAAAAAATTCAATTATTTCTTAAATTATTGAAACTATACAAATATTTATAATTACTTAATTTTAATAAAACAAATTACAATTTTTTTTGACAAGAACCACACCCGAAATTATTCAAAGAAAATCAATAAAAACTTGTTTATGTTCTAATCATATTTTCTAGTATTGTCTTAATCATTTTTTTTCTAGTTAAAATTTGCTTCTAAATAATGGAGGACATAAAAGAAATAAATTATACATAAAAGTACATAAATTGGCTCGTGAAATATGTAAATACATACAAATTAATACCAATTAAGTTATACATTTCAAGTTCGACTGTTAGTATACCTTGAAAATTTTAATTGAGTCAGAACAGAATCTCAATTTATTTACACTTTATTTTTATTTTTGTTATTATACTTATAATTACTTTTAATGTAATAATAATGGTACAATTGTATCTCAACTATTTTCAATTCATTTATGTGTTAGGCTCAATGTTCAAGAAAAAAACGATTGGCAGGACTAGCTAGGCAATCAAAACAACATAACGTACTTTTGTAGTGGATATTAGGAGTGTTAATGAGCCAAAATGATACCTAACCTAGCCAGGTTTACCTCGGTTCGGCTCGAGCTCGAAACTTGTCTAACCTATAAATTTTTAAGCTCGACTCGAGCTCGAAGCTCAACGAGCCTATAATTTATGTGTCATGCAATGTTCAAGAAGAAAAGACTGTCAAGACCGGCTAGGCAATCGAAATAACATGACGTACATTTGTAGTGGATATTAGTGGTGCTAACGAGTCAAACTGATACCTAACCTAGGCAGGCTCAGATCGGCTCAAATCGGCTCAGCTCGAGAATCAAAAAGTTCGGGCACGACTCGAGCTCGAAGCTCATCTAACAGATAATTTTTAAGCTCGGCTCGAGCTCAAAGACCAACAAGTCTATAATTTGTGTGTCATGCTCAATGTTCAAGAAAAAAAGACTACCAAACAATCGAAATAACATGATGTACATTTGTAGTGGATATTATGGGTGTTAACGAGTCGAACTGATACCTAACCTAGACAGACTTGGCTTGGCTCAGCTCGGGAATAAAAAATTCAGGCTCATCTCGAGCTCGAAGCTTGTCTAACTTAGAATGTTTAAGCTCAACTCGAGCTCGAAGCTCAACAAGCTTATAATTTATGTGTCATGCTCAATGTTTAAGAAAAAAAAATTATTAGGACCGATTAGACGATCGAAATAACATAACGTACATTTGTAATGGATATTAAGGGTGTTAACAAGCCGAACTGATACTTAACCTAAGTAGGTTCAGCTTGCTTCGAGAATCGAAAAGATCGGGCTCGATTCGAGCTTGAAACTCGTATAAATTTTTAAGCTCGACTCGAGCTCTAGAAAAGAGCGTGAACGACTATATTTTAATTTATTCAATAGTATTTAATTTTATACGTATATTATCAAGTAATGTTCAAGTATTTAGAATTAAGGTTTAAAGCACTATGATGTAATTAGGATTGTCAACAAGGCAGAGATTTCACGTCGTTGCTTTATCTAGAGGATTCGTCTCAATGGAGATGGTAATATATAATATTTTAATAAAAGTTCGACCATATTTGGTTCCTTCTTCCTTAATGCTAAAGGGTTATGAAAAACTATATAAATACTCCAACAGAAGAAGCTAAAGGTACACTTACTAGTCCTAAAATATTCTCGAGATTATTCTTATTATTCTCAAGTATTATACTTGTTTTGGCATTGGAGTGTCCCCCGTCGATCCCAACAGCACCTCACATGGATGATATTCCGACCAAAGAAGTTTTTAAAGTTATCGACGTGTTTGATTTTGCCTACTTAGGAACTCTAGGCTTAGACAATAATAACGAATGAGGGTTAGCTGGATAGCCGCTATATGGGAGTAGAAAATGATAACGATGCTAGGACTATTTGGCCAGAAAACATAAACGGTAAGAAAGTGTGGCTTGAGATCACGAATTATGACGACTATAATGCTAATAATGAAGTTCTTATAAGAACTTCATTATTAGCACTATATGTAATCCACACATTAATTGCAATTCAATCTTCTAGGCGAAAAAGGAAAGTAATAAAGTGATTAAAAATATGAATAATTAAAAAATAAAATAATTAATATACCAATGTTCTTCTTTATTATTTTATAAAAACAACTTTCAACAATCAGCTAAGTTTTACCATATAGATTTAGACAATAAGCTAGTCAAGTCTGCTAGAAAAAAAGTAACTAGCTATCGGCTAACATGTAAACTTTATTTGCCAAACAAGACCAGAATTTACGTAAAATATGACTTAATTTAGGTCAAGTTGTATTTTAAAAAAATTATTAACATCGTGAAAAAATCGAGTTTTACATAAAACCTTTGAACTTTACGTAAATCTTATATTTTTAAGTCATAATTTATGTAGAATTTGAACTTAGTTTGCGCATAGTTGTAATTTTACAAAAAAAATCATTAATTTTGCGAAAAATCGAGTTTTATGTAAAAGTTTTTAACTTTACGTAAATCTTATATTTTTATAAATAATTTACTTAAAGTTGTACTCTTACAAAAAAAAAAAAGTTAGCAAAAAATTGAAATATTAACTTCGTTTTATATAAAACCTTTGAACTTTATGTAAATGTTCTATTCTTAGACATAATTTACGTAAAGTTGTAATTTTATAAGAAAAATATTAATTTTGCGAAAAATCAAATTTTAAGTAAAACCTTTGAACTTTACGTACATCTTGTAATTTTAGTCATACTTCACGTAAAGTTGTATTTTTACAAAAAAATCATTAACATCGCAAAAAATCGAGTTCTACGTAAAACCTTGAACTTTACATAAATCTTCTATTTTTACTCATAATTTACGTAAAATTTGAATTTTATTTATGTAAAGTTGTATATTTTTAAAAAAATTATTAACTTTATGAAAAATCAAGTTTTACCTTGAATTTTACGTAAATCGTATATTTTTTATATAAATAAAATTTGACTTACTTTACTTAAAATTATATTTTTAAAGAAAATCATTAGTTTTGATGAAAATCGAGTTTTAGATAGAAATTGTAAACTTTATCCAAATCTTATATTTTAAAACATTATATATAAAATTAGATTTAATTTACACAAAGTTGTAACTTTTAAAAATGATCATATTTTTGAAAAAAAAATATGTAAACATTTAAAGCATTAGTTGATTGTTTAAGTTAGAGAAAAAATATATACAAAGCTAAGGGTTATGCATTAGCTAATTGTTTGTTTTAGAAAGTCTAAAAAATAAAGTAATGATTAATTTCCAAAGAACAACGACAAACAAAACTGTGGACCTATTAATATAGAATTGTGAGTGAAAACTTAAGAGTGTTGCTATATACCGCCCCTGTTTTCCCACTTACCGCCCGGTTTTTACCATTTTTGCCATTTTACCTTGTTTTACCAAAAAAATTAGAACTATTTCTCTTAATTCCAAAAAAACACAAAAAATAGAGTAAAAATGGACCCGAGAACCCCGGAATTTGAAGATTTCTTCCCAAACGAGGTAACAATCGAACCTAAACCTTTAAATATGTAAATTTAAAAAAAAACATTGCAAAAATATATGTTATTTTTAAAAATTTCCAGAACTTTTGTTCATGGTGGGTCGTAGACCCGCCATTACTCGTATGTGGACGGGTCTAAAACCCGTCCACTCAAGACAAGTGGCGGGTCCGAGACTCGCCATTTGTCTGTACGATGGCGGGTGGCGGACCCGCCACGTCTTACACAAAGGCGGGTCTATCAGCCGCCATCTACTATACACAGGCGGGTGATGGACCCGCCAAGTATAAATACAGCGGCTCCAAAAGCCGCTGTTTTACCCGTATTTTGCCTATTTTTTAATTTTTTTTAAATATTCATTCATTTTTGTTTAATTTTAGGAACCAGACAATATTTGGATTGGTGACAGTATTGATTATAGTACACGTTTCATTACAAGCGTATTTTTCCACACAAGTATTGAAGCGATTCAGTGGGCTAAAGCTGTGGCAATTAAAAATGGTTTCGAGATTGTTATTTCTTCACACAAACACGATGGAATGGAAAAGCTTCTAAAATGTTCATGTGGAGAACGATATAGAGGAAATACGAATTCTTTAGAAGATGATTCATGTAGGAAAACTAAAACTAAGGCGTGTGGGTGTCCTTTCCGGATTAAAGTCAAACAATTGAAAGATTTTTCGGGTTGGGAGATTATTGTTTATGCCGGAGAGAAGGGTAAGCATAATCATGACTTGTGTGTTTATCCACAAGGACACCGACAGATGAGCGGACTCAGTCCCGCATCGAAACAAATTGTGCGTGAAATGAGTGCGTATCAAGCAAAGCCGCGTGCTATTATGACGACACTTCGTACGCAACATCCCGGAGACAATCCAACAATAAAGCATGTATATAATTACAGAGACCGATTGAGGAAGGATGGGTTTCAGGGTAGAGATATGATTAGTCAGTTTTTCCATCTTGCCGTAGAGAATAATTATTCTCATTCTAGTGTTGTTGATCCGGAAACAGGTATGTTAACTCATGTATTTATGGCACATCCTTCTTCTGTTAAGTTATTTCGAACATATTACTAGTATGTTGGAATGGATTCAACCTACAAAACCAACAAGTATAGAATTCCATTCTTTGAAATTGTTGGGATGGCTCCATGTAACAAAAACTTCAAGATAGCTTATGCTATTATGAAGGATGAGACGGAGTCGAGCTATCATTGGGTTATGGAAAGGTTGAGAAATTTGATCGGGTTTGATGTTAACCCGACTGTTATTTTGACTGATAGAGAGTTGGGATTAATGAAGCCAGTTAGTGAGGTATTTCCAGATTCTGCACACATGTTATGTACTTGGCATATCAACAAGGATGTAGAAAATAGGGTCTACAAACTTATGGGCGATGACATGAAATTTGCATCTGGTTTTAAGAATGGAAGATGGAAGAAACTAATTAATTCTCTAACAGTAGATGAATTTGATATAAATGTGGCGAAGATGAAAGATCAAATGAGAATATATGGTTATGTGATATCTTATGTTGAGAAGACGTGGTTATGCCACAAGGAGAAGTTTGTTGTTGCGTGGACGAAAATTTTCCTTCATTTTGGAAACACAACTACATGCAGAGTGGAGAGTGAACATTCTTCTTTAAAGAAATGGCTGAATTCCTCCACTGGAGCCCTCGATACAGTTTGGACGAAGGTTCACAACGAGATTGAATTGTAAGTAATCAAGATCAGGTATTCATTTATTCCATTTTGCTACTGTTACCATTATATTTCCATTTATTAGGATATATTTTGATTGTTAATACAATTTTATTCATATCAGTGGTAGTCTTGAGTCTTCAAGACAGCGTAAACATGTTTTGTTTTCCGGATTTCCATTCAGCCACCTATCATGTAAAGTGTCCCACCACTGTTTGGAGTTGCTTGGGAGTGAATATTTGCGTATGAAAAAGTTGAGTCATTAAGTGGGTAAACGTTGTGGATGCATTTTGAGAACCTCTCAACAGATCCCGTGTGCATGCGAGCTCAGCAAATTGAAGCTCGGACGTAAACCGGTTAGTATTTCAATGATACACAAATTCTGGAAGACACTTGTATATGGTAATTCTGACACTACTGACAATGTCGATTATGCTGATGGGAATGAGGATCAGACATACTTTCACTATCTTGTTGATGAAGTCGATAAAAGCGACCCAACTTTTATGTGCAATATTTCTCAATTGATTCATGATCAACTTCCCGGACGAAGCTGGATATGGTGAACCGAAAGTAAAAATTGATGTTCGAGGACGACCGAAGGGAAGTTTATCAACCAAACGTACGCCGAGTGTGTGGGAGTATCGTGACATTCGTCGTGGACGTGCTCGGTCTACTAGTTCGTCTAGAAGTCGTGGACGAAGCTCTTCGTTCCGCTCTACTGGTAATTTTTACTTTTATTGTTAATCTACATACTCATATATTTTTTTTGTATTGCTTCCATCAAATTATTGTATATAAACTGTAAAAATTATACTATTACAGGTACCGATGTGACATCATTTGAATTGGAGGTGGACTTAAAAAAATTCCAATATGTTTCTTGTCCACCACAGTAATAAATGTTTATCGAAAATTATGAAAAAACATTAAAAACTTAACTATTTATTAATCCGATATTAACTTATTAACTTGATAACTTGTTATTGTAAATCACCCATAATAAATATAAACATTTTTCTATAATACCTATGGATGGGTAATACCTATTGAGAAATGATCCATATATATATATATATATATATATATATATATATATATATATTATAATAAAATATACATAATATAAAGGAGAAATTACACAGAAATTCATCTTTTAAAAACTATTTACAACTATGTCAAATCATAATTTTCGATTATATCAAACTAGTAAAATCAGTATATTTAATATATTTTAAGAATTAGAATTTATAAATTAGGAGTTTAGAATATATTTTTTAGCGTTTATGATTTATGAATTGGAGTCTAGAATTTTTAAATCATAGTATAAAATCATAATATATAGACATATTAAGTATTAAATTTGGTGATATGATTTGGTTGTAATTTTATACTTAATTATAATATTCATGTATTATATACCGGTTTAAATAAATCTAAGTTGAACCGAACCAAACATCAAATATAAATATTCAATCTGTAATGGACTAGAAGGGTTCTGTTGACAAAATTAATCAAGATGGATAACTGACAAAAAAAAAAAAAATAGGGTTTTGCTATACTTCGCTCCTATTTTATTTATTGTCGCTTCCTGTTTGACATTTTTGCCCTTTTCATTTTTCACTCAAAAAAGTGAAATTTTTTCAATCCTGAAGAACAAAACGAAGAAAAATCATGCCTCCAAAACAAGGAAAAATACTTGAATATCTAAGTTTCGTATTTACCAATAATCTGAAATTTAACGAATTTAACTTGAAACGAATTTTTTTTTCCGTTGAATTTGTTCTAAACGGGTAGCCTATACTGCCGGTCCACGGACTGAACCGTATGGGCTACCCGTTTTTCCTGCTGGACCCGTTTTTCCTAGGAAAAATGAGATTTTTTAATTATAATAAATATTAATTATAGATAAATTATGTATTGATTGGATAGAAAAAGCGTATAGATAAATTGAAAATAAAAAATACATATTGAAACGTCCAATCAATTTTTAATATTTATTATAATTAAAAAAAACCCGTTTTCCCTAAAGGAAAACGGGTTGAGCACCCGTTTTCCCTAGGAAAAACGGGTAGTTCATACTGCCGGTTCATGGACCGGACCGTATGGGCTACCCGTTTAGAGCAAATTCAATGAAAAAAAAATTCTTTTCAAGTTAAATTCTTTAAATTTCAGATTATTGGTAAATACGAAACTTAAATGTTCAAGTATTTTTCCTTGTTTTGGAGGCATGATTTTTCTTCGTTTTGTTCTTCGGGGTTGAGAGAATTTCACTTTGTTGAATGAAAAATGAAAAGGGCAAAAATATCAAACAGGATGCGACAATAAGTAAAATAGGGACGACGTATAGCAATCTACTAAAAATATCGTGGTATTTTCGTACTTTTATTTTATTTATTTTTTAACCTTCTTTTTCAGGTTAGTTATTTAACATTTACCATAAGATTTTTGTTAGCCCTTTGATTTGAAAAGTATAAAGTTCTTGACAGTAGATTAGAGTGATTAAAATCAAAAAGACGAAAATGCCCCTTTATTTAAGGGTTGTTAACGAAGATAAACATAAAATATATTTTTTTATCTTCTTAATCCACATAAATGTCTTTATAAATATGTCAAACTACAAACCTTATTTTGTAATTTTCTTTTATTTTTATGTGTACCATCAAACTTAGGATAGGTTTGATCGATTTACTTTTCTATCATTGTTGATGCCAGATAGTAGATATTAATTGACTGCTAAAAGCAAATATTTCAAAATTTTGTGTCAAGTGCTTTTTATCTCCCGCTAAAAACTAAAAGGCAAAAAGTAATTTCAAAAAATGGAACACTTAATACCGTAACATGAAAAAATGTTGCTAGTCTTAACACAAAATAATAAACAAAATAAAAAAGAAATCAATTCATTAATAAATAAAAGATGTACTGGATTCGTTGTACTTCTAACCACTGAAATCCACCCCATAAGAGATGGTTCTAAGTGACTTTCCGTTTAGAAAGAAAATACACGAATGCTACACTAACATTTTAAATTCGGAATCCTGACTCCGCTACTACTGAACACCTCTTACAATTTCATAAACAAAACAAAAAGCGGTCGGGTTTCAAACATAAAACCTCGGACAACCTCGAACCTCAGCCTACTTAGCAAATTCTATACCATGAACGGATTCAGGGAGAAGTTAGAAGGCTTAAGCACCAACTGATCACTGGATAACACTGAAAATTCTAAAAGACCACTACAAACATCTCCAATCATTAAATCCTAAATCCGTCACTGCTCTATACTACTCAACGAGCACAAGCATAGACATTCGAAAGAAAAGTAGATCTACAAAGAGGGCAAGTAAAGTTGTAATATTGTAGCCATTTATGAATGCAATCCTTATGAAAAACATGCATACACTTTGACCCTTGGCTTACTAAATCTTCCTCTTGGAAATCCATCAAGCAAATGCAACACATTTCGTCACCGTGGCTGAATCTCTTCCTCTTTTTCTTCCCCAAATCTCGGTACTTAACCTTCGAAGAATGTAATGCCACGTCATTATCAGAATCGAAATCACCATCAACAGACTGTGACTGATGATCATGATGTTCATGATCATCATTTTTGTAAATAAAACTCAAAAGAAAATGTTTGATTTGTTGCAATGGAAGTAGTATACATGTGTAGAATATAATGGTAGCTGTGCATATTTGAGATTGAGAACATAATATTATTGCAATCATATTGAAATGTGGGTATAATATGATCTATGAAGAAGAAGAACTATATATAAATACTATAGGTTATTTATTTATTTATATGTGGAGGAAAATAAACTAGTGTATTTGACTTTTTGGGAAGAGTGATGAGTAGGTAATAATATTAATTAATTAATAAGTTATTCATTAAATTTTAAGTATTAAAAAGAAGGGTAAATAATTATATAGTATTTTAAGTTATTCATTAAATTTTAAGTATTAAAAAGAAGGGTAAATAATTATAAAGTATTTATGTTTTTACTTAACACGCTAGTAAGTCCATTATATTATTATAAGGTCATTAAGTTTTATCTTAATCAATTCTTTAGTCTTTCTATTTGTTTTTGTAGATGAAAGTCCAAAACTGCCCTAGTTATATATATAAAAAAGGGTTAATTTCATATAAGTGGCTTGTGGTTTCACTTTTTTTTTTGCAGATAGGTTCTTGTGATTTGTTTTTGAACAAATAAAGGAGTGTAGTTTTCTCTATTTACGGAATTGAGGAAGAGACACAAACGGAGTCAGAATCGATGATGTGTCCAAATGCATTTTTGCCATTTTAAAAATTTGGTATATATTAACCTTTCAAATTTATATACCGATTTTTTAAAATCGCAAAATTACCCTTGGACACGTCATTGATTCTGAATCCGTTTGTGTCTCTTCCTCAATTCCTCAAACGGAGAAAAGTACAATCCTTTATTTGCTAAAAAACAAAGCACAAGAACCTATCTGCAAAAAAAGTGAAACCACATGACACTTATATGAAATTAACCCTAAAAAAATTTATCTTTTAGTTTCAAATTTAATGTAATTAATTTTAATGAAAATTTTGAACTACATATACACCGAAATTAATATACTTGAAAAAATATATCATTAATTTTCTTAATTGTAATTATTATTTTTAATATAATATCTTTAAACTAACATTAAATATTATTATAAAATTTTTAAAAATCATATATATTTTTTTCTTCATTCGTAAATTTTATTAGAATCGTAAAAAAATTACAATGATAATCTTACTCCTATTTTAATAATTTTTGAAATATTTTTCATTCATTTTTTTAGTCAATAAATTTTACGTTATTAAATTAAAGTTCTATAATTATATAAAAATTAATAAATCAATTACTTTAGATTGGAGTTTATATCGGAGAGATTGTGATTATGTAGGAAAAAAGAGAAGAAAATAGAAAAACTAGATGTCTTATTATTAAAACATAAATTAAAAGGTAATTTCGGTATTTTAAAATTGATTTAGTACAGTCTGACCATTGACCCAAGCATAAGGACTAAAGAGTTAACAAAAACAAAAATTGGGAACTATATAATTATTTCTAAAAACACAGGGACTAAGTAGTGTATTAGGTAAAAATACAGGAACTTTATAATTATTTACCCTAAAAAGAATAATGGGATAAAGTATAGATAGTTAGAAGCAATTTTATCTTTAACGTTTAAAATAGTACAATTTTTCTTTTAATATTGACAAATGTTTATAAAATATATGTATTTTGTTCTTTATTTTGTACTAATTATATATTGGTCTGTTCTAAAAAAAGATTTTATATTTTTCGTGATTTATTAATAAAATCGAAGATTAATATTTTTAATTCGATGAAATATTTAGATTTTTTTGTCCAACTCGTACAAAATGTAGTATAATTTTTTTTCGCATGTATTCATGTGTGTGATCTGTTAGTAATAAGTGATAAAATGCAGATAATAAATTAATAATTAAGAAAACCATTTATAAATTATGGCAAATAATATATACAACCCTAAAATTATATATAAGTATTAATTTATATTTTCAATAAATAAAAGAGAATATTAAGATAAGAGAATCTTAATTTTAAAATAAGCATTTATTTGTATTGAAAATATAATAATATATTATAACTTTATGCATTTATCAAAAAGTTTTCCTATAGATTGTTTTTGAAAACTAAATTAATTTTAATGATAGGAATTTGTGGATTTTATGAACAGCTTTTAGGGTTATAAATATTGAGACTCATTAATTATTTATCAAAATCGATCTTACTTGCCAACGTTATGAGTAAAATCGTTATCTACTGTTAATGTTATAAGTAAAATTGTACTAATTTAAATATGGATAATTAATTTATTAGTCTCTGTATTTTGACAAAACACACTATTTAGTTCCTGTATTTTCAAAAACACACGGTAAGGTCTCTAATCTTTTGCTCGATAAACTGTTTAGTCTCTAACGTTTTTCTCGACGAACTGTTTAGTCCTTGTCAAACTATCATGAAGATTCTGTCAGTCAATTTGGAAAAATCTATTTAAAATAAAAATATAATGCCTTAACCATCATTTACCACAAAATCAAATATATAAGACCATTATATTCATTGTTTCTCATCTCTACGTTCTTCTTTTTCTTTATTTCATTATATTCATTGTTTCTCATCTCTACGTTCTTCTTTTTCTTTATTTCACTTTCCTCTAGACTCTACTACATTTGAAATCAACTTTGAGGTTTTTTTTTCTTCTTTTTAATCGTTCAGATTCGTAAGCATTAGGTCTGTGTTCTTTTTCTTGTTCTCCATACAAATAGCTTCAGATTTCCTCTTCTGAAATTTGAAGGTAAATTTTAAATTCAAATTTTAAGTTATTGTTTGTCTTACTCTTGTTTAACTATATCCGGTAAATAGTAAAGGGTAATTTAGTCATTTTCGAATTCATAAACGGTAAAAATCTAACAAACAAACGGAATGACTAAACAGTTCACTGAAAAAATTATTAGGGATCTTACAATGTTTTTGAAAATACAAAGTCTAAACGGTATGTTTTGTCAAAATATAGGAACTAACAAATTAAGAGTATTTTTAAATATTATCCAAAAATATTTAATAAGAATAATTAAATAGTTTAATTCCAGTGGTAGGCACCGACCCCACATTATTATTTTTTAAAATCTTTTTATGGATTTCTTCAAAAAAGAAAAAAATCTTTTTATTGATTTTATTATTTAAGTTTTTTAGTGATTCAATACTAAACACATGATTGGTCAGAAGATTAATTAGCATCTCATTAAACTATGATTATTTTGATTTTATAAATATAATTATTGTTTTTCTCAAGAATTAGCAAAAGATTTTAAACATCTTCCATTGTCCAAATGTTTGACTATCTTCAGATTATTATATTGATTGAGATTTTTTTTTAATAAATTAGATCTCGGATGGATTACAACGGTTAAGATGGTTATATAACAATTGATTATATTTACATTTAATTTAAATTAAGTTCATCAATTCACTCGGATGGTATGTTCGGGTTTTACGGCTACCTCGACTCACAATAGGGTCTGTTTGACAACTCCATCTATGGGTATAACAACAACAACAACGACAAAGCCTTAATCTCGAAATGATTCGGGGTCAGTTAACATGAACCATCATATAAAACCGTGCAATCAAGTCGTGTCATTCTCTCCCTCCATTTTGTCATATCCACTACCATATTCTCCTCAATCCCTAATAAACTCATATCACTCTCGATCACCCTCCTCCAAGTTTGCTTAAGTCTTCCCCTACCCTTCACCACTACATCCTTTCGTCACTCTTCAGTCCTCTTAACTGACACATCAAATGCTCTTCGTCTTACATGACCAAACCATATTAGTCGGTTTTCCCTCATTTTATTCTCAATAGATGTAACCCCTACTTTTGTCCTAATTATTTCATTACTCATCCGATCTTTTCTCGTATAACCACACATCCATCTCAACATATGTATCTCCGCCACCGACTTCTTATGAATGTGACAGTGTTTCACTGCCCAACACCCCGTACCATATAACAATGCTGGTCTGATTGTCATGCGGTAGAATTTTCCCTTCAATCTATTAGGCATGTCGAGGTCACAAAGAAAACTCGTAGCACTCTTCCACTTCGCCCAACCACATTTAATTCTATGAGCAACATCTCCATCTACTTCTCCATCCATTTGGATAATAGATCTTAAATATAGGAAGCAATCTGAGGCCTGAACAACTCTCCCATTTAGGGTGATTGTCCCTGCCTCCCTAGTCCTATCGTCGCTAAACTTACACTCTAAATATTCCGTCTTACTTCGGCTCAATTAAAGCCTCCGGACTCTAAAGTTTGTCTCCATAGTTCCAACTTCCTCTCCACATGTCTATGCGTACAATAAAATTAAATATTGATGCAACTTGTCAGGTGGATTAGGACATAATAGGATAGGATGGTGTGTTAACGGACCGTTTAGGAGCATTTGTCTTCGCATATGTGTATTCAAAACCAGGTTTTTTTACTTCTCGATTTGTTCTAGAACTGCAACAAGCACCGAGGATGTGCAAGATGAAGGATGGTCTAACGTGATCATAGTGATGGATGCAGAGGAAGTGGGACAGGCAATGCTAACTCGAATTGAGAATTTACTGAGGTTGGGGTTATTACTGAGCCCTGTCGACGTTTATTAGTTAGGTGTATTGATGTTTCTATCATTTTTTAATGAAAGTTAGCCAACCTTATTGCTCATTCATTACTTAGTGAAGCATGACTATACCAATAATTCGGCATTCAGAGCCTGCTTTTTTTAAGTTCTCTTTTGTCTTCTAATATAATGTTCCTTTATTTATAAATGGACTAAACCATACACAGCCCCAAAACTTGTCAATTTTGGTCGTTTTGTCATCTGAACTTATGGAATGACATATTTACCCCCTCAACTATTTAAAAGTGGTATTAACAATCCCCTATTCTTATTATAATAGAAACAATAATGACATGTTCTCATTGCAAGCACCAAGGTCATAATAAAAAAGGTTGTGCACTACTAAAACAATTTGCAAACCAAGTTAGTATAGAAAGTACACAAGTTCTCTTGTAAAAATTGCATATAGCTTTAACTCCTTCTAAATCATCTATATATATGCAGGCTGGTTCCAATACTTTCATGAACATTTGTACTAATATTGAAACTTCATATTATTTCCGTTATAATGAAAAAAGGGAGTTGCTAATACTACTTCTAAATAGTTGAGTGGACAAATAAGTCGGCTTATAAGTTCACTCAATAAAATGACCAAAATTGACAAGTTTATGGGCTATGTATGATTTAGGCCTTTATAAATTGATTCAAAATTTTTTTTTTTTTCTCACAAAAAGTTAAATTAAGTTCATCAATTAAAAATTGGCTTTATACATCAACATCACAAATACGAAGGGGGTGTTTGGTTCAAACTTTGGAATCGGAATTGGAATCGGAATGTTACGGAATTAGAATCAGAATGACTATTTATTTATTTTGTTTGGTTTAATCCGGAATCGGAATCCGATTACTTTTAAGAGTGTTTGGTGCTAATTCTGGAATTGGAATCAAAATCAAAATCGAAAATGAACAAAATTAAAATTTCTTAAATTTTAATAAATAAAATATGAAAAAAAACTACAGAAAAAATTAATTATAAAAATATTTCATAAATGAAATTAATATATAAATAAATATACTATATTATATGATTAAAAAAATACTATATTATAGTATATATAAATCATCTAAAGCACCAACGTATTATACTGTAATACTATATTATATTATATAAATAAGTATATAATACTATATATATCTTACAACCAATCTTTTACTGTATTGCCTTTCTGATCATTGTTCGCTGGCCATTACTTGCTGTTGTGGTTTTTGGTTTCATGTAAGTTTGTTGCTGTTAGTTTTGGGATTCATCTGAGTTTGCTGCTGTTTGTTTGGGGATTCCTTATTGCTGGTCTAATAGTGGTGTGTTGTGTTGGTTGTTTGGTGAAGTGAGGTTTCCCTGGCCATTTCTTACTGTTGTAGTTGTTTGGGTTCATTTGGACTAAGTTTTGCTGCTGTTAGTTTGGGTTTCATCTGTGTTAGCTGCTGTTTGTTTGGGGATTCCTTGTTGCTAGTCTTGTATAAATTGGGTTGCTTGGGGAAGATGGAGAGAGGAATGGAGGGACTGTCATTAGGGAATGGTGAATCGGGACACTTAGAATTGGAAACGCCAATTACTGAGGGGGTAGTGGAAGACTCAAGTCTGTGGCTTGTGGGCAGATTTATAGCTGACAAACCTTTGAACTTCTTGGTGTTGTGCAATCGTCTTGCGTTTTTGTGGAGACCTAGTCGGGGGGTCGACATCCAAGAGGTAAGCCAAAACCTTTATACTTTCGAGTTTTTCCATCCCCTCGATAAAGAGAGGGTAGTGGCCGGAGGACCCTGGACTTTTGATAATTACATGTTAATTATGAATGATTGGAACACAGGAGTAAACCCGGTGGAAGTTCAGTTGTTTATGATACCAATTTGGGTCCAGATCTTTGGTTTGCCTATGGGGACGATGTCTGAGTCTGTAGGCAAACAGATAGGGAATTTTCTGGGAACTTTTGAGGATTATGACCCCAACAATAATCTTGGTTTCCAAAGACAATTCATGCGAATTAGGGTCAGTATTGATAGTAGGCTTCCACTAAAGAGATTCAAAAAATTAAAGAGTGCTGGAAATGTGTGGTCACTGGCCACTTTCAAATATGAGAGATTGGGGATCTTCTATTATATTTGTGGCCTGATGGGGCATATGGATCGGTACTGTGACAAGTTGTTTGATATGCATGGTGGGGAAGTGAAGCGAGAGTGGGGTGAGTGGCTTAAGGCCCCTATTAAGAGGGGAGGCGATCAGAGTGGGGCTAAGTGGCTGCGTGAAGGGACTAGAGGCGAGGTGCTAGGGCGGGGTGTGGGAGGTCGGGGGAGTCAGAGGGGAGGGAGATCGGGAACTCTGTGAGATATTACAAATACGGGATGGGGCAGGGGGGAGAGAGGGACATCATCAAGGGGGTAATATGGGAGAGAGAGGTGGAAATATGTCCTGTTTATGGACCTTATTTCCGGGTGCCAGAGGTGTTAGAGAATCAAGGAAAGGGAGGGGAGAGGGGGGAGGAGGAAGTGGTCTATGAGGACACTGGAATGGAACTATTGGAGGCAAATAAGAGGAGAAGGGAAGGGAAGGAGAGAGAGGAGGGTCAGGTAGATGCTCAAGATGCAGGAACTCCTATTCCAACTTCGGATAAGGGGATTTCTAAGGGAAACGTATTGGCGAGCCCTCATGCACAAGGCCGCCAGATGAAATGAGTTGTGTAAGCTGGAACTGTCGTGGTCTGGGAAACCACCGGGCAGTTCGCTCTCTGAAAGAGGTTGTTACTTCCCAACGTCCGGACATTTTATTTTTAATGGAAACATTAGTAGAGGATAATCGCATAATTTCTATAAAGCAACAATTGAAGTTTGAAGGGGCCTTCTCTGTGAATAGAAGAGGGAGGAGTGGTGGTTTAGCGCTACTTTGGAAATTAGGGGTTCATGTAACGGTTAAGAGTTACTCTGAGCATCACATTGAAGTGATTGTTACTGATGCATTGTGTGGGGACTGGAGGCTTGTGGGTTTTTATGGGCTAGCAGATCGGAATAGACATGTTGAATCTTGGGATTTACTGAGGAGAATTGCTGGTGATTCTCAGCTCCACTGGGTGGTAGTGGGGGACTTTAATTGTATCCTCCGGGCTGATGAAAAACTCGGGGGCGCTGTTTTCCCCAACTACTTGATGCAGGATTTCAATAAAACAGTAGAGAAGTGTGGTCTATCGGAACTGGATTTGAAAGGTGGCTCTTTCACTTGGGAAAGAGGGAGGGGAACTGATGATTGGATAAGAGAGAAGCTGGATAGGGGTTTGCTTCGGCTGAGTGGCTTAGTCGATTTGCTAATTATCTTTTTAAAACTTGCATGTCGGGTTACTCTCATCACCTCCCTCTCTTGCTTAGACTGGAGCAGAAAGTTACACATAATCGAGTGAAGAGGTTCTTCGTCGAAGATATTTGGCTAAAAGAAAACTTAATGAAGTGCTGGAAGCCGAGGAGAGGTTTTGGAAATAGAGGGCTAAGATTTTTTGGCTGACCGAGGGAGACAGAAATACTCAATTCTTTCATGCCAGCGTGAAAGCAAGGAGACAACAGAATCATTGAAGGAAATTAAGGCTAAGGTATAGCAGCGGAAATATAAAATTTTTAGCCTACTTCCTTTTAACCATAGGATCCGTTAATAGTTATTTCATATAAATAGGAATAAGAAGAAATACCTTTCGTTGATCAATCTACCATTGCAAACGAAGTGCCCACAACTTCAAAAGAGAGGTAAACTGTTTACCAATCTGCCCATATTCGAAACAGACCTTCCAGACTTCCGAACAACAATCCCTTCGGTGGAAACGTGGAAGAATATGTCTAGAAGCTACTGTCCAAAAATCGCGACGATCCGACGGTTCAATCTCCGAGAATCCTCGAAATAGTAAACTGACCTGATGTAGGCGAAGAAAAACGAATTTCTCCCTTTTGATTGTTTTTCTTCTTTCGTGAACACGGTGAGGTTAAATTAGAATCAACCCTTATGAGATGTAACCAAAATAGATTACCTCTAATTAACCAACACAAGATCAAGGAGAAAGAGGGATGAATTAGATTAATCAATCGATGGAATGCCGAATGAATTCTTGTCCACGAACTTGGGGATGAGAATTCTTTTCTCTCTAACTAAGCAATTTCGAAAATCACTTTAGGGGAAGGTAGAGGCTTGGTCGAAATTCACTATAGGGGTATATATATTAGCTTGTATCTAAACCCTAGTTAGATAGGAATAGGTTACTTAATAGGAATTCCATTTGGGATTCCTAATTATTATCTTATAATATATCAAATACATTTAGGATAATAATAAATAACCTAATTGGATAATAATAGGAGTATATTAATCTAATTAAAACTCTTAATTAAATTATCTCTTAATTAATTTAATTCACAATCCTAATCTAATTAGGATTAATGGAATAAAATTAATTCCTTCCTAATATATATAAATTTCGGCCCCCTCCTAGTATTTGGGCCTTACTGGGCTTAATTGGGCTTCCATCTATTAATCATATCCATCTCTCTTTTTGGTTCCAAGTCTTATGTGTGATCCATTAGGTCCTTACTACTTCTGGCCGTATGCAACCTATTAAATTAATTTCTTCAAGAATTATATTTAATCCCCTGCATAACGGAATGATGTACAGAGTATGTTATTGGCAAGTCCGTAATCATTCCCCCAGAGTCCGTTAAGAAGACAAGTTGATTCTGTCGTTAACCCTTCCGTATTAGTTACGGTATAATACGATCCTTTATCAACTACATCCTTGAACTGAATCTTATGACTATGGGTAATGTCAAGTCACATATAGCGAGACGTTCATTTTACTTGTTATTGGCCGAGTCAACTCAAAAGATAGGTTAAGTGAAATCCGAATTTCTACTCTTAAGCTATCACCTTGCAAGGGTTTAGAGTCGAGTCTTCCACAAACGATCCTTGTATGTATCTCCCATTCATCGGGAGTGATAAATGCTCAATCCAATGTATAACTACCCTGACATTACCTCATGTGACACCCAACCTTTGCAATTCACACCCCAGAGTCATCTCTGTTAAGGATCGTGGGACCATGCGATCAAAGTCTCACATTCAGTAATTCAGGATGACCAATTAACATTCCTTTGAGTCTGAGGATTAGTTATACCTATTAATACCAATGAGATGAACAGGTGACAAGGATGAATCTACCCATACTGTTATCTCAAGTCGGATCCCCAATCCTAATGAACAACGTTTCACCGGATCTATGTAACTGTCCAGATATCTATATATGTGAAGCTTGTGAGATCATCTTTCTGTCGGACAGAAGACATTGTTACATACAAGTCTCAACTGTGATATATCAATCCTAAATATATCACTTGACTTGGGGTGGTTTTAAGTTTATTAGTTTATTATAAAGTTTTGTCTCACTTCATGCTTGTATGAACACTTTATAATCACTTTAAACAAACTTACGGATTTCCTTTTATTAGACTTTATTTAGTGCTTAAAAGGGATTGTCTTTATATAATTATAAAACATATATCTCATTAAAACAAATGATATAAAGAACAATTCATTTACAATAAATTTGTATCCTGCAACAATTGACTATAGGACACAAAACCCCAACAATCATATTGTATCCTTTTGTGATGAGGGGGAGCAATGGTACTAGTTAGGATTTAATTTGAGAAAATACATATATTCTGGTATATATACTGCTTGTGTTCAAAGGGCTTCAATATTCATAGAGCATAAAGGAACAACAAACATAGGATTGAAATAACATCAATTAGGCACACACATTTTTTAAATTTAAATCCAATAAACTTGAGTGTATCAGAAACGGAATACAGGCGTCCAAGGATTGCACTTTATATGCATGTCTTAGAGTTCCCTAACCAATAACCATAAAGCTATCCACACGTATTAAACCATTGATGCCCATAGAAAGCATAACAAGTTGTACAAATACTCTACACATCATACCATATTCACTGCAAACAGATCTTTTCTGTTCATATTGTACATGGAAAGTGACATTCTCATACTTGTCAAAATAAAATATAGAAATGCTGGAAGAGAAAAAAAAAGATATGTTGCTTTTTATATAAAATTATAAAGGGTAAAGTTCAAATAAAACCCCTGTAGTTTTACTAATTTACAGATAAAGGACTGTGGTTTACTTTTTGTCAAAACGAGGACTTAGGTTTTCAATTTTAGCAAAATAAGGACTTTTTCGATTGATATTATTAAAATCACCATTAACAACTTCAAAAATGACATATTTTAAGAACTACTAATATTCTAAGCAACTTTAGTTCTTCAACTTTTTTATTTCGAAATTATTTAGATAATATTTGGTAAAGAGAGAAAGTTAATGTTTAGAGAGAGATAATTCCAAAAAAAGATGATTTTATAAAATAAAAAATGTAGTTCCATAGAAAATATGACATTGAACAACTTTAATTCTTAAAAAATTTCATTTTCAAGTCGTTAAAGATAGTTTTAATAGCATTATTAAAAGTGTGAAACCTCTGTCCTCATTTTTGACAAAAAATAAACCACAATCTTTTATCTAAAAATTAGTAAAACCACCAGAGTTTTATTTGAACTTTCCCCAGTTATAAATCCACAATAATCAAAGAAACTTACATGATCTAGAGAAAATTATAACATTGTCACCTGCCTTTAGAAACTCTCTAGCTAGTGCATACCCTATTCCTTAATTACAAAAAATTAATTTTTGTCAACAAACAAATATTTAAAAACAGAAGACATTTTCAACCAGTTCACAGCACATCTCCTATTGCTGTAAACAACTGATGGTTATGGAAACTTAATTAACAAACATCAAAAGGGAGCATATCCTCATTTTTTTACATAGTTAAATAGCAGAAAAATAACATTTTATTTACAGCATTTTATTTGTTTTTGACGGAACCGAAAGAAACGTCTCTAAAAACGTCAGGCATTTTAGACGGAAAAAAATTCCATCTCGTTTTCTATCTCGAAGGACGGCGGGATTTCTCCCGCCTCTACATTTTAGCAGAATAATTCAATCCGTCATAATTTTCGTCACAACATTCTATCACAGATTTATGAATTTCTAGTAATGTAAAGTCCAGAGTGTAAAGACTTTAAACCTAAGTGATTCTGGATAGAACCAAATGGTGTAGACCTGAACCACACTTATGTTCCTGGAGGATTTCCTTTTGTCGGAAAATGGAACGAACAGTCGAAGGAACCTACCCAAGTACTGTCTCCAAAAAAAGAAGTATAGGCGCATGGAATAGCCTCGTACAACCTCCAATGGGAATATCCCAAATTTATGAAAGTTTTCTAAAGCAATGGTTAAACCTGTTTTTTCAGTAAGACATATGGGATCATTTATCCCAAAGCTGAACTTTTTACAGGTCTGATAGGTATCTGTTTTTGTTTTTGCATCTATATTTATGCTTTTTTGTTGCAGGGCTTTCTGATCATGTCTGCTATTCATGAAAAAATGTTAGCTCTAGGGGGGTAGGGGAGGGTCTCCCGACCCTCCGACCCTCCGGAACACTCTTGACGAATAGTTGTTCAGTCTCGACCCTCCAAAATAATTAAAATTAGTACTTATAATGTAGAATGTGATTATATGACATAAAATTAAGTTTGCATGGTTGGTTGTAGTGATAATTAAAGGAATCTCTACATTCAATTGGTCCTACGTTCAAATCTCATTCTTTGCAACGTTAAGGGTAAAGTTGTACCATTTTAACCGTTAGGGGTAAAATTGATCTTAGGTGTAAACATTCGAGTATTTTTGCACCTTATTCTTACTTTATATTGAATTTCACTTGTTTTGTACTTTAATGTTTCCAATTATGATCAAATTTACCCTTATATTATTAAAAATTTAAAAATTTTGATTTGACTACTATGAATCAAAGCCATAAATGGTTATTAAGAAAAAAAAATCTCCATACAATGGAGCCCCTCCGGACTTTGAACTCTGGCTCCGCCACTGAGCTCAACTGAACAAGCTAAAGCAAAAATGGAGCAAGCCAAAGCCATAGACAGACACAACCATCATCATTGATGCCGAAGATGGGTCTTCTTCTCAACCCACGACTGTAGCCTCAAAACCTCTGGCAACAACTCTCGTTAATGAAAACTCACATTCGATTGAGCAAATAGCACCCTCTCAAGGAGATAACAATAAAGTGTACACAACCCTTCCAGTCTGCTCTCCTAATAGAACGCCTGAAACCAATCTTGTTCACGAAGAAATTCCCTTATGCTCTACGAATCCTGTTATAGACATTAATCTATCAAAACATGGTGATCTTCCTTCTCCAAGTGTGTTTGGACTTAACACCAAGGATTAGTTTGAAGATAACACAAACCATTCTCTCGAGATTCCACTAAAGAAACAAAACAAAAAGGAGAATGTTGGTGAGAATCCCACAGCCAAAGTTAATACCCCCAGAAGGAAGCTGAAGAAGAAAGTTCCTGAGATCGCTGAAGCCGAATGCACGGATTCGGATATCTCAGATACCGAGAGGGAAATGATGCTGGAGGAGGCTAATCAATACTTATCTCAGAATTCTCGACTTAAAAGAATTCAAATACATCTAGCTGAAGACTCCTATTTTTCAAAGAAATGAGACAGAGATAGAAATAACTGATCTCCAAGAAATATGAATGATGTGTTATGTTCCTTATCGAAGTCTACATTGGTACCATTTTTTAAACATTAAGTCCATATTAGTGCTATTTTTTATGTGGAGCTTAAATTGATAGTTTCCCAAAAACCATAGACCTGTTTTGGTACCTTATCCATAGAATATAGTATTTAACTTGAATCACTATTTAACTCTTAAGTTGTATTGCACGGAAACATAAACTAACACCAAAATTTTTTATTTCTATAAAAATACCTAAAAACGATATTGGAAACTGAAAAGAAATGGAAACGGAAATGAAACGCAGAATCGCTAGTGAAGAAGAGTTTCTATGCAACATGGCTCCTAATATATAAAAAAATTATTTTTGTTTGTCTCATGACCTATTATTTTGTGATATTGACACTTACTTATTAAAAACGTTTGTGTTTGCTACCTGACCTATTATTTTGTGACATTGGCTCCTCGTTATATACGATCAATCATGATAACATCTGCATGTTATCTCTAGGGTGAAATAGTAAAAACCCACGAATAAAAGGACACATGTTCGTACAAAACATGACCACATGGCAAAAACCATAGATATAAAGATAAGGTATACGCCAGCTAAGGCTGGATACGCCGGTGAGGCTGGATGCGCCAAAAGGGAACAGATATGCCAATTAAGGCCGACACACAATCATTACCACTAAGCCATTTTTCAAGAACTTCTACAATCAATACCATTAAATGGTCAATAATGACACTAATAGACAAACCTGAAGAATGTACAATAAATACATTAAAAAGCACTAAAACCTAGACTGTTCATATATTTCAACATCTAGCTGAAGACTCCTATTTTTCAAAGAAATGAGACAGAGATAGAAATAACTGATCTCCAAGAAATATGAATGACGTGTTATGTTCCTTATCGAAGCCTACATTGGTACCATTTTTTAAACATTAAGTCCATATTAGTGCTATTTTTTTTACGTGGAGCTTAAATTGATACTTTCCCAAAAACCATTATCCATAGAATATAGTATTTAACTTGAATCACTATTTAACTCTTGATCTGTATTGCGCAGAACCATAAACTAACACCAAATTTTTTTATTTCTATAAAAATATACCTAAAAACGATATTGGAAACTGAAAAGAAATGGAAACGGAAATGAAACGCAGAATCGCTAGTGAAGAAGAGTTTCTATGCAACATGGCTCCTAATATTAAAAAAAAAATTATTTTTGTTTGTCTCCTGACCTATTATTTTGTGATATTGACACTTACTTATTAAAAACGTTTGTGTTTGCTACCTGGCCTATTATTTTGTGATATTGGCTCCTCGTTATATACGATCAATCATGATAACATCCGCATGTTATCTCTAGGGTGAAATAGTAAAAACCCACGAATAAAAGGACACATGTTCGTACAAAACATGACCACATGGCAAAAACCATAGATATAAAGATAAGGTATACGCCAGCTAAGGCTGGATACGCCGGTGAGGCTGGATGCGCCAAAAGGGAACAGATATGCCAATTAAGGCCGATACACAATCATTACCACTAAGCCGTTTTTCAAGAACTTCTACAATCAATGCCATTAAATGGTCAATAATGACACTAACAAACAAACCTGAAGAATGTACAATAAATACATTAAAAAGCACTAAAACCTAGGCTGTTCATATATTTCAACATTTATTATGGATGGTTACAGAATCTAGTATAAATATATCAATCCCAAAAAGTACTAGGTATATTTTCTTACATTACTAAAGTGCTTTTGAGATTCTTCTTGGTATTATTACTAACTTTGGCATCAGAGTGTCCCCCGCAGAACCGAACGTCCCCTCACAAGGACGAGCTCTGGTGAAAAGTTAATTTCACTATTATTAACTCGTGCAGTGATCATGGAGCTCCCAAGTTTTTAAAGTTTACACCACGATCATGATGACATAGGAGGGACCAAACCCTCCCACAACTGGAATCAATGACACCACAACTCAGGGGGTTTCAAACTAACTCTCTAGTGGAACCTCCACCTTCCAAAAAGAAGTTGAAGCATTTGTAGAAAATCACATGGACTATGAATCAAGGGATCATATAAGGATGATCATGGAGAATCAACATGTAGGAAGCGTGACAACCGGCCGTCATCCGGCGCACGGGCATGGAAGAGGATTCATCATCGGATCAGGCAGCACCAATCTAGGACCCTGGGAAAAACTTACTGATCCTTGACCCATTGATTGTTTGTGGAGGAATGGTGTTAAGTCTGAATGCATAATTCTCTGCCTTTATGGGACCTGAAAGGACGAGTCCTCCCTGTACCCACGATATAGAGGCAACAATCAGCCATACCGGATCCGCCACCATCCCTCTTTGAAGGTGGTTATTCAGTGATTCACAAAGAGAAATCCCTAAAGAAAATTGGCAGTATGACCCTGTAACAGGGCTAAGATTCTCAGCAATAGAGAACGCCCGAATTCTCATCCAGTGAACCGATCCCAACATCTGTTTAGTGGACATTAAGATCTAGAACCATTTTCACCTTAATCATTTGACATCGAGCATATGGAAGACAAGATTGAAAGGCGAGTGCAAGCAGCCATGGCTAGGTATTGAGATAATACCGATAGATATGCCAAACCTGTCAACAATGATTCGTCATTCACAGCACGTATCTTGAGATTTGAAGGAGACTGAAGGTTTAAAGCCTCATCTCTACCCCAATGTAGAGGGGAAGACAACTCAGAGGCATATGTCAGACACTATAAAGAGCTGATGGACGTCTACGGTTCCAATAAAGGAATTATTTGTAGGATATTCTCCACTACACTTAAGGGGCCACCATTTGATTGGTTCCAATCCCTCCCCATGGGATCAATTGATAGTTGGGAACAGTTGAGCCGAGAATTTTGTGCGAAGTTTGTAGGAAGCATTCCTCATGTGGTAGCTTGTCAAAGATCGCATGATCTTGTGCAAGGAGAAGATCAGCTCTCGAGGGAATATATTGAGAAATTCAATAAATTGTGTTTTCAAATCACGAGAGTTGCAAGGAATTAAATATATTGGGATTGTAAAGTATTCTAAAAAGATGGCATATATAAGGACTCATAGGTGGACTGCAAGGAATCATCCTTACCGAAAGCAAGTTTCTGCTTTTGATAACACTATAGAAAAGGATGATCCTCCTAAACTATTAACAGGAGAGCAGATATACAAAAGAGTTTAATTCTTGCACAAAGCTAGTGGGAAGGGAGAGAAACTTGTTCCGTATAAGGGTGACCCTGAGTGTAGACCGTGTTGGAAGAAGAAGTCGATTTTTTACGAACTAGAATATTGGAAGTTTTATTCAATAAGACACAATCTAGATGTAATATATATTGGAAAGAATTGTTAGGAGGCTATTCTTGGCACAATATTGAACATCCCGTGTAAGACAAAGGATGGAGTTGCAACTAGAAATGATATGCTTGATATATGGATATGCAGTGACTTGAAACCCACACTTGGTGAAAAGAGAGACAAGCTACCTATGAGTCAGATCAACTTGTATACGGAAGAACGAAAGGTTGTTTGCAATTCATTTTTCAATATGAAGACTCTCTTTCGCTTTTCGTCTAATGTAAGGAACCTAGTTTCCTTGAATGATTCTAGAATAGGAAATTTAAAATCACATGATTGCCATGTTATAATGCAATTCCTCCTGCTTATTGAATTGCATTTATTGTTGGACAAACTTGTTAGAATTGCCATATTTTGATTCTGCTTATTCTTTAGATCTGTTTGCACTAAAGTAGTCGATATTTCAGTCGTTCAAAATGTCCAAACTGACCTTGTCAATACCCTGAATATTATGTGCATAACTTAACTATCACATGCCTTAAGTTATTTAGAGCATATGTTAAAGAGTTGTCATCTAAGTGCAATTATCAGAAGCTGAATCAATCTCAGTAGATTGAAGTACTAAAAAGCTCAATAGACTGAAATTGCCTATGATTCCGAGAATTGCCTTCGGTGTTGCATTGACTTGAGTAAGAAAAGTTTTAAAGGTTTAAATTAGTGATTAGTTCTATTAACCCCCCTAATCTGTTGTATTAGGGACCAATGATATCCCATTTCATGCCGGTAGAAAGTGGAAGACGAATGTCAAGGATGATGAAAATCAGGACAAGTCACAAGTTGAAATATATGATGAAGCTCTTGTGAAAAAGGTGAATATGGAATCTTTTGAAATAAGTTTCATGAATTCATTTCGAACAACATATTTTTGTTCGATTTGAAAGCTTTGAGTCTGTTCAAGACCAACGAGTTTCTTCCATACTCAATAAGGAACTTGAGATCAAGTTTTTTAGGAGGACCATTTATGTGAAAAACAGCGCTCACACGCCGTGTGAAAAACCCACACATCATATGGATCTAAAGTAGAGCTTTTTCTTCTCAATTTGTAATCCACATGGCGTGTGAATTTTAAAAATACCACTATTTCATTTCAGCACAAAGCCCACACGACATGGACTTTTTAAAAAGATTATACAATTCAACCCTTCTCATTTCTTCTCAAGTTTTCTCTTAATTACAACTTTACCACAATGCATTTACAACTCATACTCTTAACTTATTTATAAGTTTACCATTCCTTACATTTATCCTATTTTACCCTTTACCCTTTTAAGGAAAAATTATAAAATTGGGTCAAATGAGAGACCCATTTATATATTTAGACCATTTACGCAACCCATTACCTATTTAGATTATTTTTTTTATGACTTTTCCAAAAATAAACCTTGTGGTTTGGCTCATTTTCGAAGCGCACCCCTGTGATTTAAAAGTTTGCAAGTCGGTGCCTTGAACTTCATTCCGTTAGCAAAGAGGGGTAAAATTGACTAACGGTGTTAAAAGTCAAAGGGAAAATAGTTAATTTGGTCCTTATATTTAATAATTTTATAAATTAAGCATCCTTATTATCTAACTATCACAAACAAACCCCAAAATAAAAAATAAAAATTCAATTATACCATCTTCTCCATTACTCTTTAATTTTTTTCTTTCTCTCTTATCTTTTTTAATTTTTCTCTCTCTAAAATCAAGAATCACAGTAATTAACAAACTACTCAGAAAATTAGCAGCCCCAATCACACTAAGATAAAAAGCAATCCCTAAACTCCTCATCGAATCAGGAACTTGATCATAAAAATACTCCTGCAATCCCACCAGTGTAGACCCATCTCCCATTCCGAATATCAGAAACTGTGGAGCTAACCAAAACACACTCCTTGATGATGATGAAGATGGACCTTTACTTAGTCTTTTTCTTTCAACTAATGCTGCTACTGTCATTGCAGCTATTGAAAATGCAATTCCAATTCCGATTCTTTGGAGGATTTTGATTCCTCTTTTGTTTCCTGTTACTCTTCTTAATACTGGTACGAGGATTTTCTAGTAGGTTGTGATGGATATTATCATGCCGATTGCTCCCAGTGCGAAAATGGAGGCTGGTGGGATTAGGAAGTTGCCGCTGCCGAGTTTTCTGTTGAGGGTTGTGCTTTGTTTGATGAAGAATGTGGACATTTGTGCTACGCAGATTCCGAATGGTAATGTGACTAGCCATATTCGAACCATGTTTAGAATTAGCTTCATTTCTTCTACGTTTGTTACTGTTGCTAATCTCCATGGACTTTGCTTCTTTGCTTCATCTTCTATAATTGCTGCCTTGTCTAGAAATTTGGAATGGGAGGAAATTATTGAACGGTGATTCTAGAGAGAGAAACTTGATTTTAGAGAGAGAAAAATTAAAAAAGATGAGAGAGAAAGAAAAAAATTAAAGAGTAATGGAGAAGATGGTATAATTGAATTTTTTTTATTTTGGGGTTTGTTTGTGTAGTTAGATAATAAGGATGCTTAATTTATAAAATTATTAAATATAAGGACCAAATTAACTATTTTCCCTTTGACTTTTAACACCGTTAGTCAATTTTACCCCTCTTTGCTAACGGAATGAAGTTCAAGGCACCAACTTGCAAACTTTTAAACCACAGGGGTGCACTTCGAAAATGGGCCAAACCACAAGGTTTATTTTTGTACTTTTCCCTACCCTTTATATATATATATATATGATAACATCGGGATATTATCGCAAGGACCAAAAGAGATAATTGCCTCAAGTGTGCCACGTAGCACAGGAAGCCGCCCGGCGGATCTCCTTGGATTAGCTCTAAGAGGTCCGCTGGCGGATCTCTAAGGCAAGTCTCTCCATTTACCTAAGTAACGGCTAAACCGCCGACTCGGCCATAATGATCATTAAATGAATCATTAATAGTCTTAACCCGCCAGGTTAAGAGTAACTTGTAACCACCATTAAATGAGCATTAATGAAGACTTTCTAATTACCTAGAAGTTACAAATCCATCAGACTATTTATAGCCTACTTGTCTAGGCTATCAAGGTACATTCATTCTTACACCTCCTAAGCTTTGTCAATACGATTTATTCTCCCTAAATTCTACTGACTTTGGCATCGGAGTGTCCCCGGCCGATCCCAACGGCGCCCCACAGGGACGTGATCCGATCAGAAATTTCGCCAGTGTTATCAATATATATATAACACTTAGAAATTTCTTAGTCTTTCTTCTTTCTCCCTTCTACTTGACTTCACAAATTGCGAAATATGCGAAGTATGTGAATATAAAAATGCTTCAAAACATGAATTTAATTCGCATATTTTGCAATATGCGAAGCATATGACGACAATACTAATTCGCATAATAACTTTCACCTTCACAAATTTCGTAATATGCGAAGTAAAAGACGTGTTTTTAAGCAGTATTATCTTCACATATTGCGAAGTGGTAAATAACAAAAAAAAAACATAACAACAAGGTTGCAACAATAATTCTAATATTAAAATCATAACATTATCAAAATTTATAACAAGATTGCAACAATAACAACATTAAATCATAACATTATCAAAATTTACAACAAGATTGCGACAATAATTCAAAACCTAAACCCTAAATCCCAAAAACAGAAGGAACTAGAAGCAAGAAAAATCGGCAGAATAAGCGTCCTTATGTTATGAGATGAGAAATGGAACCCGAAGTTTGAGAAATATTGGAACCCAAAGTTTGTGGTGATTTTTCTTTTCTTTTCAAGAAAGAATCCAAGAAAAATCGGCAAATTCTCACATCCCCTACATCCCAGTACACCGCATACTGTGATTGGTGCCTTTGTATCCAAGCTAAATGGGTACTTGAATTTGATGTTCTGTATTCAACCACCTTCACAAAAATTAAGCCGTGTTAGCAAAAAAAGAGGACGATTTGGCTTCACGAAAGAAGATTACGCGAAGTCTGCGAAGAGAAAAGTAACAATAAAATGACGATTTTACTTCGCGAAAAACGATTATGCGAAGTCTGTGAATATAAAAATCATGAATATTTCTCTTCGCAGACTTCACACAATCTATTTTTGCAAAGTGAAATCGTACTTTTTCAGCCTATTTTTCATCGCAAACCTCATTTTGCAAAGTGATTTTCTGGAAAAAAAATGAAGATTAAACAGTAGATACTTACATTTTTTTCCGTCTTTTATCATTGAAATCGTCAATAACCATATGATAAACACAGAAAACAATCAAAATAACGTCGAATAACGATGTCCCCGATCCGTACAATAAGAAAGAAACCAAGAGACAAGAAGAAACAGGAAGATGAAGAAACATTGCTTAATTTTCTAGAAATTGGAAGTTGAAGAATTAAGAGAAAATGAGAGGAAGAAGAGAAAAACATGGTGATGAAGAAATTATTCAGATTTCGCAATATAAAGGAAGGGAGGAAGATCAAAGCTCTGGGAAGGGAAGAGGAAGAGGAAGAGGAAGGAGAAGATGAAAGGTCGGGGTATTTTGGAAAAGTCACAAAAATATAGTTTAGATATGTAGTAAGTTGGATAAATGGTCTAAATATGTAAATAGATCTTTCATTTGATCCAATTTTGTAATTTTTCCTCCTTTCAATTAGTAATGTAATTTGTTATTATATGTCTTAGGGTTTGAAGAGGATATCACTTTCTTATCCATGATTCAATCTTTTATTTAGGGTTAGTGATTTAGATTGAGATTCAGTCTTGGCGCAATGGTAAAAGTTGTTGTCGTGTGACTGAGAGATCACGGGTTCGAATCTTAACCTTCCATTACTCTCGTTTACTCTCATTAACCTCCTCCTAGAGAACGGCTTAGTCCCATTTCCTTCCATTAACCCCTCCCAAACAAAAACAAGGGCTTAGGTTATATTTTGATAATTTACTGTTGAAACTTAACCGATCAGTATCAATGGCTTACATCCGCAGTCTCTCCACCAGGGCAAACCTTCTTACACGACGGTGCCACCCATCATTTGGTTACGTTCTTCATCATGAAGATGATACCAAACATGATTCCATCTCTAAAGGACCATCTTCGCCGCAGGGGACTAGCAATTTCTTACAAAATAGGGGTTTTGTAAGTGGCTTTACTAATTCATCCCTACTTGGCAGGAGATGCATTGATTTTTCCTCTCTTTCACCAACGATTGGAATCGGAGCTTCCGTTTCTCGGCATTTGTCAACCACTATTGGTGAAGGGACGGACAAAATTGAGTTGATCGCTGATGTTCTTTCTGATACCTCTGTACAAGCTGCTGTTGCCTTGCAGGGACCTGGTCTCAATGAAGTTGCTATTGCTGCTGCTGATTCTTTTTTCCCTGTTGCTGCACTTCAACATTTCATTGATTCTGTCCATTACTTTACCGGCCTTAACTGGTAAGTATCTCCAAAAGTGTTTAATTGAACTTCAGTGCATACAGTGACTACTAATTGTGCAAACAATTACCGTTTTCGCTGTAGTTTGACATTCATAGAATAGCGATTTATTTCATAAATTCCATAAAGTAATGGTTTACGATGCGAAGATGAGTATTACTTTTTGGATTGAAACTTCAATACTTGAAGCACAATGTAAATTTGCTGTGTATTTTAAAGATGAACATGTTTCATTCTTCTAATTTTACTTGAATGTTCTTACTGTATGTTCAGGGCATGATGGAGTTTTTTGTTTTTCAAAATTTCTTCTAGGTGAGCTTCCATAGCGTTAACAACTATAGTCGTTAGAGGGGCAGTCCTCCCACTTGTGGTAAATCAGAATGAACTGAAAGCTGCTTTACAATTCGTGGTGAGTTATCTTCTCTTGCTACTGCATCTTCCTGTTCAGTCCTCTTATTTGCATTGTTGTAAATGTCTGGCAACTTGTAGGGTAAAATTTGTTCCTTATTCTCTCACACATGTTATAGATTTTTTTTTGATTGCTTAGGATGCTGATGCTTGCTGCTTCTTTGTCTATCTCTATATGTTTTAGTTCTAATTTTCAATGGTTGGAAAAGAATTTTCCATTCTGAAAAAAACAATTAGAATATTTGTTATTGACTATTAAACTTATTTTCTTTTAAAATACTTAAAAAGGAGGAAAATATTTCAATATTTTTCGTAAACGAACAAGCTTTAACGTTGTCTCTTTGAAATTGAACTTGTTTTATATTTTATTTAAAGTCTCACCTCTTCTTTTTCTATTAAGTTCCCAGATGCTTGTTATCCCCTTTTCAGGAGTTCCAAACTTTAGTATTGAGCTGCTGGAACTTATACAATTATGATGCTTCTGAAGTTGTTTACAATTGCTAATTTGCTAAAGAAATCAAAATTCTAGCATTATTTGTAGGTTCCCTTGTTCTTGTTCTACGCTTTTGTTGTGCATCTTCATTTTGATGCCTAGTCGAATAGGTTACTCTATGTTTGTTTATTTGTTTTCTTTATTTTTTTGTAGTATCTATGATTATACTGCTTCACCAACCTGCATTGTTATGTTCATTAATTCTTGCATCCATATGATACAGACGCCTTTATTGGAAGGCATTACCAAAGAAAGAAGAAATCTTCAGCCAAATTACTTTCCTATTAATTACTTTCCTCTTCCAGAATTTAAATTTGTTTCCGGACATTATTTTGTTTCCTTTGAATAATGTAGGGGTGGATATAATTATCCCTATAATTTAGGATCTAGTGTTCTCTTGTATCTGCAGTCTATAAATAAAGGCTTTTCTATTCAATAAAATCTATTTTTCATTCTCTCAAATTCAGTATTAGAAAGGGGTTATGTCAAGGACGAGTCTGCCTTTTGCCAATTCAATATAGATTCGAAGGAGAGTTCTTCAATGTCTAGTACGGACGCCTTTATTGGAAGACATTACCAAAGAAAGAAGAAATCTTCAGCCTAATTACTTTCCCATTAAATACTTTCCTGTTAACTACTTTCCTATTCCAGAATTTAAATTTGTTTCCTATGCCCAAAATAATGTCTGAAATAACAAAAGGAAACAAATTTAAATTCTGGAATGGGAAAGTAATTAGGCTGGAGATTTCTTCTTTCTTTGGTAATCCATTCCAATAAAGGTGTCTGTATCACCATATCACATGAATACTTTCACAAGAATTGTTGTTTCATGCTTAACTTTGTTCAATAGCAACATTTTATTTTCATGTTGCAGCGATTGCTCTCACGTTTGGAGAAGTTACAACAAAAGATGCGACTTGGGGTATGATAGTTGTTACTTCTCTAATTATCCTATCATTTGTAACATGCTATTTGGAGATGATAAACTTACACCATTTGCTAATTATTTTATCACCTTCTACGCCTGTTTTATTGCATATTCTCTTAAGCAGTATCGTTTAAATGATAACTTACATAAAGATATGGAATCTCGTGACTTAGGTATGATATTTTAGCTAAAGGCATTTGGGCATCAATGATGGAACCTATTATATGTGAAGCTTGCAATGTTTATAATCTTGTGGTTATCAACTTGTCATGTCCGTTATGGTATTGGTTAGCTAAGAAATACAGGTCACTTTCTTTGAAAAATGTTCTGCTTCTGCCTTTTTGGCCTTGTTTATGATTGCCCAGTATTCTTCTTGAGCACACTTACATAAAATGCTGTCCAAGTAAATGCTTTATTTGTGAACTTCCTTTCTCACACATGCTTTCCTTCACTCATAATTCAGCGCTCCGATGTGAATGATGCCGAGAAACAAATGCTGATGCTTATTAAAGAGTAAGCAACCTTTTCCGCGTGCTTGTACTATTATGTTAGCCTGCTTTTGTGATTTTTAATTCCTCGATCTATCTATTTTGGCTCATTTATTTTTTTAAGAAATTGCAGATGTTGGGTGCATTTTTTATTTACAGGAATGAAGAGGATGTGTATTAAGTGGTCCGTCTTTATCTGTTTCTTCTTAGCGGTAATTACTTAATTTCCTTTTTTCTTTCTAATATTGGAAACAGCGTAAAATGAAGGAAAACTACTGTCGGATTGATCATTATCTAATTTTCCAGATCTCAAACATGGCAGAAAAGGTGCCATCGTTTAAAACTGGTGGAGCATATTGGTTTCTTGATTTGAGTACTCCTGATACTCTATACATCTTTCCGGTTTTAACAGCATTAACATTCTTGATACATGCGGAGGTATGGCCATCTTGCTCTACTTAGCTTTGCTCTATGCTCCTTTGTAGCTCACTTTTAATTTACTACAATATATATCTCCTCAGTACAAAATTGAAAAGTGTCTGAAACCGGATATCGCTCCTGCCATGAAAATAACAGGTAGGGGCCTTGCTGTTTTGACAGTTCTCTTCACCATGGGATTCCCTAAGGTAATATTCTGAGAGAGAGGAAGTGATGCATCCATTTTGAATTAATTACAATGTTCAGTTCCCTTAAAATTCTACCGGATGGCAATTAGACCAGCATTGTTATATGGTACGGAGTGTTGGGCAGTGAAACACTGCCACATCCATAAGATGTCGGTGGCGGAGATGCGTATGTTGAGATGGATGTGTGGTCACACGAGAAAGGACCGGGTGCGTAATGAAATAATTAGGACAAAAGTAGGGGTTACATCTATTGAGAATAAAATGAGAGAAAACCGACTAAGGTGGTTTGGCCATGTGAGACGTAGAGCGCTTGATGCGCCGGTTAGGAGAACCGAAGAGTGGCAAAGGGATGTAGTGGTGAGGGGTAGGGGAAGACCTAAGCAAACTTGGAGGAGGGTGATCGAGAGTGATATGAGTTTATTGGGAATTGAGGAAAATATGGTAGTGGATAGGACGGAGTGGAGGGAGCGAATCTGTGTCGCTGACACGACTTGATTTTCACGGTTTTATATGATGGTTCATGTTAGCCGACCCCGAATCATTTCGGGACTAAGGCTTTGTTGTTGTTGTTGTTGTTGTTCAGTTCCCTTAAGTTCACCATGTCATTCTTACTGAATATGTTAGAAATGAGGCTCCTATTTTACTTGCAGGCTATGTTTTGTTATTGGTTAACATCCAACATATTCTGGATCGCCTACGGCAGGAGTGAGTTTTGATTCTAATCATGAGCAATCACCATATTCATCATGAAGTAACAAAGTTGAAACTGTTGTGATTGCCTAACTATTTATTTCTGTGTTGCCTATTACTTTCAGCAATTAGGGTTCGATGGATGCATAAGTTCTTGGGCGTTCCTGAAATGCCTGTTACTCCTCCAGCCAGCAGTGCTTCACAAAATTCTTCGACAGCGTCACCACCTGTTGAATCAACATCTGTCACATGTAAGCGGAAGAAGAAGGACTAAACTAACTATTTACCACTCCGTTAAAGAGTTTCGTTTATCTTCCCTAAATAGTGGCTGCTAAATATCTTAGAATAGGTTAAATAGTTTGTTAGTAATATCTTAGAATAGGTTAAATAGTTTGTTAGTAATATCTTAGAATAGGTTAAATAGTTTGTTAGATAGCTGGCGCACGGTAGAGCTGGTGTAATCGTTTCCTTGGCCGTATTCTCTATTTAAGAGGATAACTATGTACTCGCTATAGATATGCAAAAATTAGTGAAATCATTCTTCTCTTATCTCTTTCTTACCCCACTCTTCTATTTCCTTTTATTCCTGATTATTCTCTAGGCAGAATCCTAGATCTGACAGACATTGGTATCAGAGATATCGATTCTCAGTCATTATTCTGACTTGTATGGTCGGTAACGATAAGGACTCGAGCAGCCAAACGAGCACACGAACTAGCTATGGAAGCCATGGAACAACAGATCAGGGCATTGAATGCCAAGTTGAAGGAGCAAACAGAGGTTACCGCCACCAACATAGGGGCATTGACAGATCAATTCTGAGATGTCCAAACTGCCCAGAACCTGCGTTTAGATTCCATCCAACGTGATCAGAATAGAGGTCGCTAACCAACCTTACCCAATCCTTCGTCTTCGTCAATACTGGTAAAGGAATTCTAGGATCTCATCTTGAGAACGACAACACCGATTCCCTCAATAGAACCCCTTGTTTCAAAAAAATGATACCAAAATGTACCCTTCCAAATTATTTTGGGGGAACTGAAGTAGAAGAATGGTTAAGTAAATGTGAGAAGTATTTTCTACTTTACAAAGTAGCAGAGGAGAGGAAGGTAGACCTAGTGGATCTTTATCTCCAGGAGCAAGGCAGAGAAATGGTTTAAGAATTGGGCTTTTATTTATATATATATATGCTTTTTGAATAAAATTTTATTTCACGAGCCAACAAAATGATATCAAAATTCAATACAATATTTCAAGGATTTTGCTATTTACCGTCTCAACTTACTTATTACTATCTTCATCTGGACAATTTTACCATTTGCATAATTTTTTTCAAAACTGATTTTTTTTAAGAGAATCAGCCAAAATTTGGCCTAAACGGGTGCCGCATCCGTTCTCACCATAGGCCGAATGAATACGGCATCCATTCCTGCCATGGTCCTAACGGATGCGGCATCCGTTCCCACCATGGTCGAACGGATGTGGCATCCGTTTAGGCCAAATTTTGGCCGGTGCAAAATCGAAAATTTTTTAGTGGCTAACAATACTTAATTCAATTTTTTGTGATGAAAAATACAAAATCGTCATAAAAAAAATATATATTATTTTTATGAGTTCTTTGATAAAAAAAATGTAAATTTTAATTTTTTTTCGACATATAATCATACATTTCGAGGGTTTCGGTTGTCACATATCAATTATTTTCATAATTTTAATTATTATTGTTCAGGTTTATGATTTTGGACATAAAATTTTCAGTTTTTGATCAAAATTATGAGAAGGGCAAAAAGTCCAAATGAGGGCGATGATAAATAATTTGGTGACGGTACTTAGCAACCCACTTCAACAACGTATATTTTCACAAAATATGTATCTCATCCAATTTTTTCAACTCATAATCATCCATTTCCGGAGTTCTCGAATTGTCACGCATCAATTATTTTCATAATTTCAGTTTTAATCAACCTATTGGCATGAACAGTGCAATTTTTTTGATAAAACTTTTGAATTTTTATCGAAGACATTAGAAGAGGATAAATTGGTACACCTAGGTATAATGTACTATTCATTTTCATTATTATATGTCTTATAATGCTTCATTTAATTTAAAATTTTAAAATTTCATGTGTTTAGGGAAGGTAAGAAGAAAAACAAGAACAAACCAAGTGGAAGCTTCTAAAGAGAGAGTAGATAAGAACATAAACAAAATTTTATAGAATTAATGTAGAGTATATCAATGACATTTCTTGACTATCTCTTCGAGTTTGTTTGGTCTATTGTTTAAATGACATTGATATACTGTATTAATCCTATTAAATTCTTACTATATTCTTACCTACTCCCGCTTTAAAAGCCCTCATTTTTTCATAATTTCTTTGATAAAAAAAAACGTAAATTTTAATGTTTCCAACTCATAATCATCCATTTCCGGGATTATTGGCTTGTAAAGAATCAATTATTTTTATAATTTCAGTTTTGATTGGAAGAGAGACAATTAACGGTTTTCGAAAGAAAAATATCAATATGAGAACGGTGATAAGTAATTAAAAGACGGTAAATAGCAATTCACAATTAAAATTTTAGAATCATCTACTTCTTGTTTTTCTTTCTTCTCTTCACTTGTTCAAACCTCTGACTCTTAACAGGTGGTGATGCTGTCGAAGAATTTTGTGAAGCACTGCTGGCTGGAGGAGTAACAGGAAGGCCCAAGGACTTATACACCCCTAGAACTATAAAAAAAGGGCGGCCCGGTCGCATTACGCGTCCCCGCTGAGCGAGGGTCCGGGGAGGGGTCCCACCACAAGGGTGTATTGGGGGCAAGCCTTCCCTTGCCAATTTTGGCAAAAGGCCGCTCCTAAGACTCGAACCCGTGACCTCTGGTCACACGGCAACAACGTTTTACCGTTGCGCCAAGGCTCGCCCTCACACCCCTAGAACTATACTTACTGAAAATAGAGGTAGCAAACCGTGTCAAAATTGTGTTATCAAATGATTATACAATTAAATTAAACCTCGATAAATGAATGTTTGATAAAGTAATTGTCACACCCGACCCTAAACAGAATCGGGCATGAAGAAAAAATAGGATAACAAACTTCTAACATTCTAAAAGCCAAACTTATATTCTAATAGATAAAAAATTATTTGGACTACCTAAAGTTTATTTAGTTATTTGGTTTGTAATTGATAATTCTATCAAGCTTCTTACGCATCCCGAACGTCTTTTAATTTTTAAATTCGGGAATCAAAATCACGTAGCTCTATCTATTTTAGATAGTTCTCCTAAATTTGTAGTTCTCTTAATTAATTGATATGTTGATTGACACGCTAATCATTTAATTATATAATTTACTTTATTACTATTATATTTAGTTGTATTTTACTACATTGAATATGACCAAGTAAGGTTTACTTTGTCAAAAACCAAGTAACCATAGAAGGCACCTGATTTTTAATATTAATTATTAAAAAGATCCTTCTTAATTATAAACTTTTATAAAACTTACCCAAACCTTTTAATTTATACGTAAAAACACTAAATTGAACTTAATAATATACTTAATTCATAATTAATTTACATTGTATATTGTAATCTAATTCGTAAAATAAAGATTTAGAAATTTAAACACGGACGTGACAGTAATAACCTCGTTTATATAATAAATTCTTTCGGTCCCGACTTGGGTCAGTGGACTAAAGTAATAATCTCGTTTATATAATAAATTCAAGTAATAAAAATATTTAAATCTTTAAGAGCCCAATGAAAATATAAATTAATAATTATTGAATTACATACAATATGTATAGACCAAAACCTTTCAATCAATCAATTAGAAATCATTTCTTCTGAAAAAATGCATCTATAGTTAATTGTTATTTCTTTCCAACTAAATTAAAATGAACATCATCTTAACTTTCTGTAGTGCAAAGACAATGTATGTATTTTACAATGAAAAATTATCTATAAAATAATAGATATTGATTTATCGATAAATGAATAATTTATTCATATATCGATAAATAAATAATCTCGTTTAATGAATATTTTTTCCGATCCCAATAATATGCATTTATCGAGATTTTAATGTATATGTTATAAATCCAAGAAAAATGAATTTCCTATCCCACCTCTAGCTGAAAGTAATAGGGGTAAATTACACCCATGTCCACTAAACTTTATCTTTTTAACACTATGGCCACTGAATTTTACACTTCTAACACCGGTGGCCACTATGACCGTTTGACCAGCATTTATGACCTTTGACAATCATTATTAATCGGTTCTCTCTCTCATTTCTCCTTCCAACGCCTAAAATACCCATTTTAGCTTCATTCTCTCTTTTCTGTTTCTTTCACTCCCTCTCTCTCCCAAATTTCCCAGCCACATTCTATGGACCAAGTTCATCATCCAGCCCATATCCAAGATCATCATTCATTTCCTCTTCTTCATCTTGGCAGTCAATAACCACTAACGTTTCGATTTCTTGATTGGAATTTTACGATCTAGGTCGCGGAGGGGCTGGAAAGTTACACCAAGTAATTAATGTCGATGCTAATCCTAAAGATGATTTCACTCATTCTCATCTTGAAAATCAGTTTTTAAATCATCTTAATCCTCATCAGTATCAACAATGGAAGTAGTAGCTCCTATGGTGCGGTGTTTGGGCGGTGGTTAATGGCGGTGCAAGAGGGAGATGGAAAGGGAAAAAAGATAGAGTTAGTGGTTGGTGACAGCTCAATAGCATTTACAATTACAATTAGAGTCTGAGAACCAGTTTCAGAAGAAAATGGAGTAACAGAGCAGGAATAATCAGTTCAAAGATTGGAGAAACAGAGCAGAAAATGAGTGAAATCAGAGTCCAAGAACCAGTTTCACGAATCCAAATCAGAAGTAGCAGAAGAAGAAGAATTAGCAATTGAAGAATCATATAGAGGCAACATAGAATAGCTGCGGTGAGGACGACGAGGAAGAACAAGAGGCATTGACCCATGAAAGATCCGACTTCGAACAACAAGAGACCTATCCATGGCTTTCTCAGGAAAGAGAGGGTGTGAAAGAAAGAAATGAAGAGAGAAAGAAGGGTAAAACGGGCATTTTAGGTTTTAGAAGGGTGAAAGGAGAGAGACAACCAGTTAAAATGGGAGGCAATGGTTGAAAAACGCTGGTGCCACCGATGTAACAAAATGTAAAGTTGAATAGTCATATCATGAAGAATTGAAGTTCAGTAGCCACAATGTTAAAATGGGTAAAGTTCGGTGGCCATAGATGTAATTTACCCAAAGTAATAGGCAACCACAACAGTTTCAACTTTGTTACTTCATAATGAAATACAGAGTTAAATGCACCGTTGTTCACTGAACTTACATAGTTGTCTCAAAAATGTTACTTAACTTCAATTTGTCTCAATAAAATCACTCAACTTTAGTTTTATCTCAATTAGGTCAATTCGATGATTTCAATGGTTAAAACACGAGAGCATGTGTCAACTCAGATATCATGATATCTGAGTTAACTCATGCTCACGCGTCAGTCATGTCATCATTCCGATGCATTTTAACCATTGAAATCGCCGAAGTAATCTAATTGTGACAAAACTCAAAATTGAGTGATTTTATTAAGACAAATTGAAGTTAAGTAACAATTTTGAAACAACCATGCAAGTTCAATGACCAACAACGCATTTAGCCCGAAATACAAGCCGATAACGAAAATGGTGATTGCTCATGATTAGAATCAAAACTCACCCATGTTGTAGGCCTGTGAGAATAAGTTGGATGTTAACCAATAACAAAATATAGCCTGCAGGTAAAATAGGAGCCAACTTAATTATTGCCTCATTTCTAAACATATTCTGTAAGAAGAAAGCAGATCCTATGGAAGTGTGTAATAATACGAATGTTATCAAAATCGAATTAGACATCAGACCGGATTTATAATTGAATGTTATCAAAACCGAACAAGACATCAGACCCGATTTATAATTGAGTCACAGATCACTTGATCGGACCGAATAGTTAGGATTGGTCAAACAACCGAATGACGTAATAAATAAATAATATTTATATATATTAAATATATATAATTAATTTTATATTATTTTTATAAATTATATATAAAAACAAATCATAAACAATTTTTATAAATTAAAATCTTCCAAAAAAAACATAAAACCAGCTATGTATATAATATATATTATACTAATTTGGCTACAACTTATAAAACTGATAAAATCCATATGATTAATTTGAGGTATAGCCAATGCATGCACGTGATTCAATTTGTCCTTTTTCAATAAAAATTTAAATAACTTCAATTGTTTCCACGTGGATTTCCTCAAACAAAATTGTCTCACATCGGAAACATGGGGGCAATCATATCCAAGATAACTGCTATATATAGTTTCAAGACTCAGACAGAGAAAAATTTGCCTCAAAACAAGCGGTGAGAACTGTTTATATCGAGGCAATGATTTTTTTTATCAAACCGGGATCATACCGGTTACCGGCTGAACCGCAGGCTTCAAATTTGACTCTAGTTCTGTCAAACTAGTTCAGCTTGCACCAGTGATCTGGCGGTTCAGTCCGGCTAGTCTGGTCCAGTCCGAGTTTTATAACATTGAGTAAACAGCATTGCTTTAACAATGAAACATAATCTCAAAATAAAATCGACATGGTGAACTTAAGGGAACTGAACATTGTAACTAATTCAGAATGGATGCATCACTTCCTCTCTCTCTCACAATATTACCTTAGGGAATCCCATGGTGAAGAGAACTGTCAAAACAGCAAAACCCCAATTCATTATTTTCATGACAGGAGCGAAAATTCCTTCCTGACCCTTTTCAATTTTGTACTGAGGAGATATATAATGTAGTAAATTAAAAGTGAGCTACAAAGGAGCATAGAGCAAAGCTAAGTAGAGCAAGATGGTCATACCTCCTTCCCATCTATCCAGACTGTTAATGTAAGTAGAGCAAGATGGTCATACCTCCTTCCCATCTATCCAGACTGTTAATGTTGTTAACTCTATCCAGAATGTTAATGCTGTTAAAACCGGAAAGATGTATAGAGTATCAGGAGTACTCAAATCAAGAAACCAATATGCTCCACCAGTTTTAAAGGATGGCACCTTTTCTGCCATGTTTGAGGTCTGAAAAAATTAGATCATGATCATTTCCAACAGTAGTTTTCCTTCATTTTACGCTGTTTCCAATATTAGAAAGGAAAAAGGAAAAGGAAACTATGTTAAGTAATTACCGCTAAGAAGAAACAGATAAAGACGGAACCGTGAATACATATCCAGTTCGTTTTTGTAAATAAAAGATAAGCACCAAATCTGCAATTTCTTAAAAAGTAAGTGAGCCAAAATAGATGGATCAAGGAATTAAAAATCACAAAAGCAGGCTAATATAATTGTACAAGCACGCGGAAAAGGTTGCTTACTCTTTCGTAAGCATCAGCGTTTGTTTCATGGACTCATCGATATCGAAGCGCTGAATTATGAGTGAGAGAAAGCATGTGTGAGAAAGGAAGTTCTCAAATAAAGCATTTACTTGGACAGCATTTTATGTAAGTGTGCTCAAGAAGAATACTGGGCAATCATAAACAAGGCCAAAAAGGCAGAAGCAGAACATCTTTCAAAGACAGTGACCTGTATTTCTTAGCTAACAAATATCATAACGGACATGACAAGTTGATAACCACAAGATTATAAGCATTGCAAGCTTTACATATAATAGGTTTCATCACTGATGCCCAAATGCTTTTAGCTAAAATATCATACCTAAGTCATGAGATTCAATCTTTATGTAAGTTATCATTTAAACGATACTGCTAAAGAGAATATGCAACAGAACTGGCGTAGAAGGTGATAAAATAATTAGCAAATGGTGTAAGTTTATCATCTCTAATAGCATGTTACAAATGATAGGATAATTAGAGAAGTAACAACTATCATACCCCATCTCGTATCTTTTGTAGTATCTCCTCAAGAAGTGGTGGATCAAATATCTGCAACATGAAAAAAGAAATGTTGCTATTGAACAAAGTTAAGCATGAAACAACAATTCTTGTGAAACTATTCATGTGATATGGTGATACGGACGTCTTTACTGGAATGGATTACCAAAGAAAGAAGAAATCTCCAGTCTAATTACTTTTCTATTAAATACTTTCCTATTTCAGAATTTAAATTTGTTTCCTCAAATTGTGTATGAAGGCAGTCTCTCATCACCTATTTATACAAAGAGATAGGTCCTCACCCTTTCACAAAAGTGGGTACCCCTTTGGAGCACACCCCAAGCATGTGAGGACCTTCCTTATAAACATCTCCACCAAGTGCTTTGAAAGCAATGTGGGATGTTTTTCACTTGAAAAAACTTAAAGACACATGCATCGGCCAATTTCATAAATTATAAATGGGCCAAGCCCAACACCTTCTGATAAAGCCGTCCGTATCATACTGATGCAAGAATTAATGAACACAACAATGCAGGTACACATGCCGCAACAAATGTTTTGGTAATCAGAATCCTGGAACAGTTTGGTCAAGAAGAATACTGGGCAATCATACACAAGGCCAAAAAGGCAGAAGCAGAACATTTTTCAAAGAAAGTGACCTGTATTTCTTAGATAAATACCATAACGGACATGACAAGTTGATAACCACAAGATTATCAACATTGCAAGCTTCACATATAATAGGTTTCATCACTGATGCCCAAATGCCTTTAGCTAAAATATCATACCTAAGTCATGAGATTCCATATCTTTATGTAAATTATCATTTAAACGATACTGCTTAAGAGAATATGCAACAAAACAGGCGTAGAAGGTGATAAAATAATTAGCAAATGGTGTAAATTTATCATCTCCAAATAGCATGTCACAAATGATAGGATAATTAGAGAAGTAACAACTATCATACCCCAACTTGTAGCTTTTGTAATATCTCCTTCCGACGTGAATCCAATTGCTGCAACATGAATAAAAAAATGTTGCTACTGAACAAACTTAAGCATGAAACAACAATTCTTGTGAAAGTATTCATGTGATATGGTGATACGGATGCCTTTATTGGAATGGATTACCATAGAAAGAAATCTCCAGCCTAATTACTTTCCTATTCCAGAATTTAAATTCTGGAATAGGAAAGTAATTAGGCTGAAGATTTCTTCTTTCTTTCGTAATATCTTCCAATAAAGGCGTCCGTACTAGACACAAAAGAACTCTTCTTCGAATCTATATTGAATTGGCAAAGGCAGACTCGTCCTTGACAGAACCCCTTTCTAATACTGAATTTGAGAGGATGAAAAATAGATATTTTATTGAATAGAAAAGCTTTATTTATAGACTGCAGATACAAGAGAATACTAGATCCTAAATTATAGGGATAATTATATCCACCCCTACAAGTTGCACGTACAAGCCAGACATTTACAACAAAAAAACCAGCGAACAATGCAAATAAGAGGACTGAACAGGAAGATGCAGTAGCAAGAGAAGATAACTCACCACGAGTTGTGAAGCAGCTTTCTGTTGATTTTTATTTACCAGAAGTGGGAGGACTGCCACTCTAACGAGTATAGTTGTTAACGCTATGGAAGCCCACCTAAAAGAAATTTGAAAAACAAAAAACTCGATCATGCCCTGAACATACAGTAAGAACATTCAAGTAAAATTAGAAGAATGAAACATGTTCATCTTTAAAATACACAACAAATTTACATTGTGCTTCAAGTGTTGAAGTTTCCATCCAAAATAAAATATACTCATCTTTGCATTGTAAACAATTACTTTATGGAATTTGTGAAATAAGTCGCTATTCTATAAACGTCAAACTACAGCCAAAACGGTAATTGTTTGCACAATTAGTAGTCACTATATGCACTGAAGTTCAATTAAACACTTTGGACATCTATCTCTCTGCAGCTATGATGCACGGAAATGGAAACTGGAAACGGAAACAGATACCTAAACGTTATTTCGAAGAAAAATTAGCTAGGAAACTGCAATGGAAACCGAAAAGAACCAGATACTAAAAGCGGAAATGCTGATGAAAAAGAGTTTCCGTGCAACATAGCTCTGCAGATACTTACCAGTTAAGGCCGGTAAAGGAATGAACAGCATCGATAAAATGTTGAAGTACAGCAACAGGGAAAAAAGAATCAGCAGCAGCAATAGCAACTTCATTGAGAGCAGGTCCCTGCGAGGCAACAGCAGCTTGTACAGAGGTATCAGAAAGAACATCAGCGATCAACTCAATTTTTTCCGTCCCTTCACCGATAGTGGTTGACATATGCCGAGAAACGGAAGCTCCGATTCCAATTGTTGGTGAAAGAGAGGAGAAATCAATGCATCTCCTACCAAGTAAGGATGAATTAGTAAAGAAATTGCTAGTCCCCTGGTGCGAAGATGGTCGTTTGGGGATGGAATCATGTTTGGTATCATCTTCACGATGAAGAACGTAACCAAATGATGGGTGGCACCGTCGTGTAAGAAGGTTTGCCCTGGTGGAGAGACTGCGGATGTAAGCCATTGATAACTATTTTAATACTGATCGGTTAATTTTCAACAATAAATTATCAAAATATTTTCAATCTAAACCCTCAAGAAGATAAATCCTCAACATTCATACACCCTAATACATAAGAGTTATATGACTAATTAAAAAGATAAGGTTACGACGTAAAATGAGATAAATGTGAGGGACTATTAGTTTGTAAATAAGTTGGTAGAAATTGTAAATAAAGGGTGGTAAAATTATAATTAGAAGAAAGTATGAGAAGAAATAACCGTTTTTGGAGAGGGGCGGTGGCAGATCCGGTATAGCTGATTGTTGCCTCTGTATAGTGGGTACGTGGAGGATTCGTCCTTCCAGGTCTCGTAAAGGCAGAGAATTCTACATTCGGACCCAACATCATTCCCCCACGAACAATCGATGGGTCAAGGGCAGTAAGATTTTCCGAGGGTGATGAATCTTCTTCCATGCTCATGCGCCGGAGGACAAATGGTTGTACGCTTCTTACAGGTTGATTCTCCATGATCATTCTTAATGATCCCTTGATTCATAGCAAGTGTGTTTTGCTATAAATGCTTCAACTTCTTCTTAGAAGGAACGGGGAGAAGCAGCATGTTTCTTTTGAATACTAGGCCCAGTTGGGAAGGTGGAGGTTCCACCGGAGAGTGGGTTTAAAACCCCATGAGTTGTGGCGTCATTGATTCCAATTGTGGGAGGGTTTGGTCCTTCCGATATCATCGTGTTCGTGGTGTAAACTCTAAAAACTTGAGAGCTCCACGATTACTGCACCAGTTGATAACAGTGAAATTAACTTCTCACCGGAGCTCTTTCTTGTGAGGTGTCGTTAGTTTCGGCGAGAGACACTCCGATCAATAATAATACTTAAAATAATCTTAAAAGCACTTTAATAATGTAAGAAAGCATACCTAAATCAAATATATTACATGATGCATGGAAGGAAATTGACATGGAAACAAGCTTTTAAATTGGGAAGTTTTATAATAGGTTAATTATAAATAACTACCTTATAGTTTGATCGATTTGCAGACTGATACTAATTTTTTTTTTTAAATACAATCTTGTGGTAGAAAATTTTATATGTTTTTTTTTACTTTTGCATATTTAACCGATAACGACTTCAAAATGAAAATTTTCAAAAATTAAAGCTGTTTAGTATCATATTTACTATGTAACCGTATTTTTAATTTTTTTAAATCATCATTTTTGGAGTTTTCACTCTCTAAACGTTATTTTTTTATCTCGTAAAAAATAACTTCTAAATGACCTCAAACCTAAAAAATTGAAGAATTAAAATCGTTAAAATATTATTTAACTCTTGAAATTTTTTTATTTCGAAGTCGTTATCAACCAAATTCTGACAAAGTGAATTCAAATGCATAATTTTACAAACCACAGGATTGTATTTGCAAAAAAAAATACCACAAATACTGATTTACAAATCAGTCAAACCACATAGTAGTTATTTATAATTTACTCTAAAAATAAAAAGTTATTTAAAACTTTAAAAAGTTTATTATGAAATTAATTAGTTTCCCTAGACTGATCCCGGGTTAATTTTTGTTGTTTTTGTTTTATTTTCTTGTTCCTACAAAAAAAAATAGCTTCCTATATTTTAATTATGATATTAGTATATTTAACTTAAATTATGTAGTTAGATTGTACTTTTTTTTTTAGATACTAAGCATTTATAATATGTTGTTTGGTTAATGGATTTCTACTTTGATATAAATTTAATTTCAGTTTAATATACTACTAATAAGAACATATAATTACTATATATATATATATATATATATATAATTTTGATCTTAGAAGAAATATGAAACCCAAAAATAATCAGCCAAAAATTATTTTATTTCTCCGACGTAACTTCCACTGATATTGGGTTTTTTATCCGTCAGTATTTAGTTGCATTCTCAAAATTTACCGATGGAAAATTTGTTAGTACAGATTCTCTTTCATCGTTGAAAAAGGCATTGGATGATGGTTAAGGAAAATTTGTCAGTAAAGATTGGTCATTAAGTTAGCTACGCAGATTTCTGACTAAAAATATTAGTCGTTAAATTTATGACCAAATTTGGAAATTGGTCAGCAAACGGTTACCAATCAGTATAGTTATAGACCGAATTCAATTCAGTTAGTATCTCGTGAAATGGGTCACTAAACAGAGTTAGAGACTGATTTTGACTAATTTTTCAGTAATTAAGTAATGATTTTCTTATAGTGAAAGTACTATTTGGCATCTGATCTATCCAAAATTTTGTCATTTGAAATCTTATTTATTATTTGGTCACATGCCACTGATCTATCCTAATTGGTGAAATTCAATCCAATTTATATTAAAGCTTAACTGAATCGTTATCTCATTGATAAATAACTATATTTTAACACTTGAACTTAATAGATTTTAATTTAGGATTTGTTTTTTTATTTTTTTTATTTTTATAATTTAATTAATTATTTCCACATAATGTGGTTGAAATTTTTTAAGAAATATCACGTGTCAAGTTCAAGTGCAAAATATCATTACTTATCAATAAAATAACGATTCCGTTAAATATTTGTATAAATTAGATGAAATTTTATTAATTAGAATAGATCCGAAGTTAAATATTATAAAATAATAGGTAAAAAGTCAAATGAAAAAAAAAAAAAAAAATTAGGCCAAATAATGCTTTGAACCCATATTGAAAGGACATGAAATTGGCGTGGTCTACCAAACTTACTTACAGAATTTGTTAAAAGAGCGTGAAAAAGTTGTTAGAGGTTATGTACAGTTTCCAGGTGTTAATACGACAACGGATCATCAAACAAATTAGAGCATGCATACCTGCGGTAAAAAGTTGTTGGAGATAAGGTGGTTTACAGCTGTCAATATGACAGCTCAGCAAATAAATTACACTAAACTCTCATGGTTGTAATATATATAAAAGGTAAATTACAAAACTAGGTTAAATTGGAGGCTTATTTATATATTTAACCTATTTATTTAATCTACTATATATTTAGACTGATTTTGTGTGACTTTCCTATAATACCTTTAATATTTACGCACGTCTGACTCTCTCCCATCTGACTTCACAGATTCGATATTATGCGAAACTTGCGAAGCTAATGTTTGGGTTTACTTGGTGAATTTAATTAGCATTTGCGAAGCCTGCGAAGCTAATGTTTAGTTTAGTTGATAACTTTAATTAGCATATGTGAATTTAATCGTTGTCACCGTTTCGCGCAACCAAGGAGAAGAGGGGAGAGACCTTTTGCGTTTGGAGAAGTGGGAAGGTTAGAGGTATTATAGAAAAGTCACAAAAAAATCAGTTCAAATATGTAGTAGATTGAGTAAATGGGTTAAATATGTAAATGAGTCTCCCATTTGATGTATTTTTATAATTTTCCCATATATAAATAGCTGATCTATTGTTTTATGATAATCAATATACTTGTTCATCCTGGATCTAGTCTAATCGGGCTTGATATGTAATTAGTTTGCCTAAACCCAGTCCAATCCGTACTAAATTTGTATTGGGCTTGGACCGGACTGGGCCAAATTAATACCAAAGTTAGTAATAATACCAAGAATAATCGTAAAAACACTTTAGTAATGTAAGAAAGTATATCGAGTACTCAATAGGATTGGTATATTTATACTAGATTTATAACCATTCATAATAATTGTTGAAGTATATGAAGAGTCTAGGTTTCAGTGTTCTTTAATGTATTGATTTTATATTGTTCAGGTTTGTCCATTAGTGTCATTATTGAACATTTAATGACATTGATTATAGAAGTTCCTGAAAAACGGCATAGTGGTAATGATGGCGTGTCGGTCTTAATTGGCATATTTGTTTCCTTTTGGCCGTCTAGCCTCACCTTATGTATCTGGCCCCGTATGGTGTATCCAGTCTTAGTTGGTGTATGTCTTATCTTTATATCTATAGTTTTTACCACGTGACTGTGTTTTGTGCGAACATATCTTCTTATTCATGGCTTTTTACTATTTTGCCCCAGAGATAACATAGAAATGTTATCACGATTGATCGTTAGATAGGAGGAGACAGTATCACAAAATAACAAGCTAGATAGCAAACACAAATTTTTTTAATAAGTTAATAGTCAATATCACAAACTAATAGATAAGGACAAAGAAAAATACTTTATATATATATATCATGATTTATATTGCATAGAAGCTCTTCTTCGCTAGTGCTTCTGCATTTCATTTCCGTTTCTGTTTCTTTTCTGTTTCTAATATTGTTTTATAAATATACTTTTATAGAAATAACATTTTCTTGTATTAGTTTATGTTTCTGTATAATATAAATCAAGAGTTAAAAAGTGATTCAAGTCAAATATATTCTATGATACATGGAAGGAACTGACATGGAAATTGAAAAATGTTGTTTTTAAAATATATGTAAACAAGCTTTTTAATTGGGGAGTTTTATAATTGGTTAATTATAAATAACTACCTTGTGGTTTGACCGATTTGCAGTCTGATACTTGTGTTTTTTTTTTTTGCAAACAAAATCATGTGGTTGAAAATTAACACATATTTTTTTACTTTGCCAAATTTGACCGATAACGACCTCAAAATAAAAAAAATTCAAGAACTGAAGTTGTTTAGTATTATATTTACTATGGAACTATATTTTTAATTTTTGAAAATCATCATTTTTGGAGTTTTTTCTCTCTAAACATAATATTTCTATCTCATAAAAAAGTAACACATAAATGATCTCAAACCTAAAAGTTAAACATTTAAAGTTACTTAAAATATCATTTAACTCTTGAATTTTCTTTATTTCAAAGTCATTATCAACCAAATTCTAACGCAGTAAACTCAAATGTAAAATTTTGCAACTATAGAATTGCATTTGCAAAATTTTGCACGCCACCGGATTGCGTTTGCAAAACAAAAATACTATAAATACCGATTTACAAATCGATCAAACCACATCGTAGTTATTTGGAATTAACCCTTTTATAATTTAAGTTATTTAAAACTTTAAAAGTTTATTATGCAATTAATTAGCTGCATATATTTCGTTTCAAAAAAAACAAAAAATTACCTACATATATTTTAATTGAAAGGACATGAAATTAACGTGTGTACCAAACAAACTAACATAATTTGTTAACAGAGCCTGAAAAAGTCGTTAGAGAGGTTATGTACAGTTTTCAGGTGTTAATACGACAACAGATAATCGAATAAATTAGAGCATGCATACCACCAGGAAAAAAGTCGTTAGAGATTAGGTGGTTTACAACTATTAATATGACATTCGGTTAAAACGATGGTCAACGGTGGGAAATTGATGATCAATAGTGATAGTGGTTACGGGTGTAACAAAGTGTAAAGTTTGATGGTCATATCGGAAAGAATTGAAATTCAGTGTCCACAATTTAAAAATGGGTATAGTTCAGTGGTATGGATGTAATTTACCCCTGTTTATTTGAGGAAAATATTATGTATTTCCAATTTTTCAGTATTTGTTTGGACAGAAAAATAAATGGTAAATCAATAGAAAATGAAGGAAAAAATAAGTAAAATTGTTTTATCATTTAAAAAAAGGTAAAACATTTTCCCAAAAACATACGCGTTTAGAGAAAAATGGGAACTATTAAAAAATGCAAAAATACAAACAATATAAATAACGTGAAAACATTACAAAACACGATAATATGAAAAAAATCCCGCAAAAAACATGAAAAGGTGAACAAACGCGAAAAACACAAAAACATAAAAAAGCAGACATTTGAAAAACCACAAAACATGACGCGAAAAAATGACAAAACACGAAATATACAAAAACACGAAAAAACGTGAAAAAACGTGAATAACACGAAAAAGTAACAAAATGCGAAAAATAAAAAACGTGGAATAAAAAAGAAAAAGGGAAAAACAAAAAAACTAAACGTGAAAACATGAAAAAAAAACGCAAAAAAAAAAAACACAATAACATTCAGTGGCGGAACCAGAATCCTAGATGATCCGGAGCTCAAATGTATTAAACAAATTATTATTTTTATGAAGTAAAGAAAAACATCAAAATATACAAAAGTGTAGCTCTAAATGAGTGACAATTGAGTCCTGCAATCTTTTTAGAATTAAATTCAAAGTTTAAAATTATAACAAAGACTATTCAATTAAATTAACCAAACAAAAATATTTTATATATATCATAAGAACAAACAAAAATATTTTATATATATCATGAGTTATATTGAATAGAAACTCTTTTTCACTATTGCTTCTGCATTTCATTTCGGTTTCATTTTTTCAGTTTCTAATATTGTTTTGTAAGTATATTTTTATAGAAATAACATTTCCTGTGTTAGTTTACGTTACGATATAGATCAAGAGTTAAAAAGTGATTCAAGTCTGATAATTCGTGAAGCCAGCCGGATGGGCCGAGCCTAAAGCACGGGCCCAATCTAAAATAACTTAAGCCCACACCTTAAGTTAAACGGGCTCTTAATAAAGGAAAAGGCTAATCGCCCGCCCGAATTCCTAATAAAACAATAACTACCCAGAGACAGTTATGAAGGACCACGCATGCATGTGGCCACGTTGAAGACGTGGGAGTAACCGCCGAGGGCGGTCACCTGAAGAGGCCTATAAAAGAAATAGGGAAGCCTAGAAGAAGGGTAACTTCACTTTTTAAACCTAATATGTTCATCAATCGACTCAATTTTCTAAAAAGCTGACTTGATCGTCGGAGAGTTTTCCCGGAGATCCTGTCTCCGGTTTTGTTTTGCAGGTAATTACGACGAGGATTATTCAATCAAATTCGCCAAGTTATCAATTGGTGCGGTGAACGTGGACATTTTTTACCAACATCTGGTTAAAGGTACACCAAGAACATGTCAGAACCATCACGAACAACCGGAGTTACAACCAGATCAACTAGTACGAACTCAAGAGGACCACGGACTGTGAGTTCGCAGCCTGCGAATACACAGCCTGTGATACCAAGCTCATCGGATCCTTCGGGACAGTTGAGTCCATTATTGGAGGTCCAAGTGCAAACTGAGATGGAGATGTCAAATAGTGAGTTCGTACAAATGGCAGGACAGGTCTTGGCTACGAATATGAGCCAAGCGGCTGGAGATCGAATGATTAGTTTATTAACTGCAGTCGCTGATCACCATACAGCTGTAACGGCTGCTCCTCAAGAACCCGTTGTCACCTCGACACAACCATCAACTATTCCTGCCGTATCTACGCTTCCACAGTCATCTCGAGAGACAAATCGGGTGGGTCAGAGTAGCCGCATGACACCACATAGCAATCCAGGCAACTACTCATACCAAGATCCTAATATGGCGACCCATTCGACCTGGCAAGCATCCCAACCGATGTCAGGAATGCAAGGAGTTTTTCCGCTACAACAAACGGAGCCCTTTGTTCACAGACATTCAGAGTTGATGACATCTGGAGTGAATACGTCTGGGCGGGAGCACACTTGGAATTTTGATCCTATAACTGGACAACGGTTAGAACCACAAGGAGAACAGGTGCCAACACAGTATGGGAGGTGGATATCGCCCAGAATTCACCAGCGGCGGATGGAAGAAGTTCGGCGGGAACCCAATACTGAATTGGAAGATCAACTGCGAAACATGATGGAGCGAATGGGGTACACCCCTAGGGCGAGAGCAGTAGTGCAGAGTGATTCGCCTTTTGCCCCATCGTTGCGGGAATTTATTCCAGATCACAGAATAAAGGCGTCGGTGATACCTAAATATTATGGGGATCCGAATTCTGACCCTAAGGCGCATGTCAGGAACTATAGAGAATTAATGGATGTTGCAGGAGCAAGCGAAAGTATAATTTGTCGATTGTTCTCGACCACTTTGGGCGGAGCAGCATCCAATTGGTTCCGATCTCTACCCACCGAATCTATTCACAACTGGACTCAGTACAGTCGTGATTTCTGTGCAAAGTTCGTGGGCTGTAAAGCAGCGGATGTGACGGACAGACAGCTAAAAGAGATCAAACAGAGAAATTATACTTCGCTGAGGGAATTTGTCGTGGCATTTAATGATATCCTGGTGCGGTTGCAGAATCCAGATATCGTGAGCATTCGCAACATAATGGCAGATGGAACCACAGACTGGAGCATGCGGGAGGAAATCATTCGTAATAAGCCACGCACGGTGGCCGAACTGATGAAAATAGCAAAGGAATTCATGGAGGTGGATGATGTTAACAGGGAGCATAGAGCTCAGACCAGGCGAGAGAGAGATGCGGCTAGATCCACTTCAGATAATCGGCGCCATCAAAATCAAACCCAATCCAAGGGTAATTTCGTTCGAAGGGTCGAACGCTCCTTTCAAGGGGGAGGACATCAAACACCATTGAACACGACTCGCCATGAAGTGTTACTTTGGATTGAAAAGAACCCCCTAAAGAAAGATGTTCAATTTCCCGAGGCGAAAGGTCGAACCAGTTTGGGACGGTATCCTAATAAATACTGTAGATTCCACAGGTTGAATGGCCATGACACGAATGATTGCTACGAATTGAAAAGGGAGATTGAAAAGTTGATCGAGAGAGGCAAGCTAAGCCAATTTGTTAGAAAGGAAGCGACTAATGACAAAGCAATAGTCCCACATGAGACAGAAGCAAGACCAGAGAAGAAGCAGAAAAAAGGGGTGATTAACGTAATAGCTGGCGGAATCTACGAGCCCCCAACAAAAAGAGCTCACCGTGAACAGCGAAAGAGCAACACAAGTAGAGGGGATGCCCTCAATTATCCATTTGCATGAATGACGGGGCCGCATGCGGATGCGTTGGTGATCACGGTGGCCATTGAAGGATGGGACATCAAGCGGGTCCTTGTAGATACGGGCAGTTCTTGTAATGTTGTTACTCAAACTGCATTCAACCAGTTGGGGATTCATGATGAGCGAGTAGAACATACTTTCATGGATGTAATTGGTTTTGGAGGTCAATCATCTCAAACGAGTGGACAGGTTGTGCTGGAGACAGAAATGGGCGATAAGAACCTAAAGTGGCGAGGAGATCTGGAATTTGCAATTGTTGATCTTCCATTGGCCTATAATATAATTCTGGGGCGTCCGTTCCTATCGGAAATGGAATCGCTCATTTCGATGAAGCATTTGACATTGCACCTGCCAACACATCAAGGGCGAGTGATTGTTGAGGGTGATCAGCTTACATCTCAACAAGCTTATACAATATCGCTTGAAACAAAGCCCGATGAAGAAGACAAAGCTGACGAGAAGTTGCCAGCTGAGGCGTTGGGAGAAACAAAGCTATTCGCCATTTCAGATGACAAGAAAGTAAGGATAGCAGCAGGACTTCCAGAAGAAATGAAGAAGGCCATTACCGACGTGTTGATCCAATGCGAGACGGCATTCGCCGCACCAGATGAAGTACTGAAGGGGATAAGTCCAGAAATAGCAACACATCGATTGAATGTGGATAAAAGTGCAACCCCGGTGCGGCAGAAAAAGAGGGGGCATGCTCCGGAACGACAGAAGGCGATTGAAAAAGCAGTAGCAGATTTGCTAAAATCAGATGCGATCCGAGAAGTTACTTATCCAGAATGGCTAGCCAATGTAGTACTGGTTAAGAAGCCAAATGGAACATACAGAATGTGTGTAGACTTCAAGGATTTGAATAAAGCTTGTCCGAAGGATATGTATCCGCTACCTAATATTGATATATTGGTAGATGGGATGGCGGGATTTGAAGCTTTGTCATTCACCGACGTGAAGTCCAGTTACCACCAGATACCAATGGAGAAAGCGGATGAGATCAAGACGTCATTCATAACTCATCAAGCAACTTACTGCTTCAAGGTGATGCCCTTTGGACTGAAAAATGCGGGAGCAACATATCAACGGATGATGAACAAGATATTTTCAGACAAGGCAGGTGACAATTTCTCGATCTATGTAGATGACATGATTATTAAAAGCAAAAAAAATGCAGGATCATCCGCAAGATATTAAAGAAATTCTGGAGGTACTGATTAAGTATGACCTCAAATTGAACCCGGAGAAATGCACATTTGGCGCAAGAGCAGGTAAATTCCTGGGTTTTATTGTTAGTAGCAAGGGAGTTGAGGCGAATCCTGAGAAGGTTAAAGCAGTGATGGAGATGAAGACTCCAAGGAACATAAGAGAAGTACAACGACTCAATGGGCGGTTGGTGGCATTAGGGCAATTCATATCGTGCTCTGCTAGAAGATGTCTACCTTTCTACAATGCCATCAAAAAATCTAAGTCCTTCGAGTGGACGCCGGATTATCAAGAAGCATTCGAGGGGATAAAACGATTACTATGTTATCCACCCTTGATGAGCAGGCCGGTAGATGGAGAAGATTTATTCCTTTATATATCTGTCACCAGCTCGGCAATATGCACTGTAATGGTGCGAGAAGAGGAAGGGCAACAGTATCCGGTGTATTATGTGAGCAAAGTCTTAAAGGATGCAGAACTTCGATATTCGAGGTTAGATAAAATGGCCCTCGCGATGATAACCACAACGGCTAGGTTGAAGCCATACTTCCAGGCGCATACTATTATCGTGAGAACGGGAATTCCAATGCGAAAGATATTGCAGAAACCTGGCGCATCCGGCCGATTAATGGAATGGTCAATTCGCCTGGGAGAGTTAGACATTCGCTATGAAGGAAGGCCAGCTTTGAAAATTCAAGTACTTGCTGATTTCGTGAATGAGTTCACATGGGATGAAAAAGAATGTCAAAAAACACAAAAAGAAGAGTGGAGTATGTTCACAGATGGGGCATTATCCATAGAGGGGGCTGGACTGGGAGTCGTTATCAAAGGTCTGGACGTTATTCGCCTATACTATGCAGTAAAGTTAACATTCAAAACTACTAACAATGCTGCAGAGTATGAGGCAATGATATGCGGATTGAAATTGATTAACGAACTTATGCCAGAAAGAGTGGTAATCTACAGCGACTCTAAGCTTATGATAAATCAGATCACAAAAAAATTATCTGGTAAAACAGGAAGATCTGGTCAAATATCATCAGGTAGTCGGCAGATTAACACAGGAGTTAACACATAAAGGAATCGTCTGGGAGATGGTGCATGTTCCAAGGGGCCAGAATAAAAAGGCGGATGAATTAGCAAAAGCGGCGGCAAGTAGGGACCCATGGAGTCAAAAATCATGTAATTTGGAAGTAAGGTCATCACCGATATTTGAAGCCGATCAGATTATGGTCATTGAAGAGCTAGAAGATGATGAAGATTGGCGGATGCCCATTCGCCAATATCTGGAAAATGGAGATTTACCGGTTGACAAGAGTTTGGCCAGAAAGCTAATTGGACAGTCATCGAGATATTCAATTCGAGATGGGACTTTGTACCGGAAATCATATACATGTCCATGGCTGAAATGTGTTAGCCGCAATGAAGGGGATTACGTGCTGAGAGAACTCCATGAAGGAATTTGTGGTGCACATGAAGCATCCGCGGCATTGGCAAGAAAAGTGAAGTTGTTGGGATATTACTGGCCAAAGATAGTGGAGGATTCCCAGCAAATGGTGGCGGAATGTCACAGCTGTCAAATCCATGCGAATGAAAAACATGTCCCTGGAGCAGAACAAGTCACTATTATGACGGCGTGGCCATTCGCGATATGGGGGATCGATATAGTGGGCCCATTCCCAAAAGCAACAAGGAAAAGGAAGTACTTAGTGGTCGCGGTTGATCACTTCAGTAAATGGGTAGAAGCAGAGGCGGTGACTACTCAAACGCCTGAGCGAATGATCGAGTTCTTGCAAGAGAACATCATCATGCGGTTCGAAATCCCGCAACTGCTCATAACCGATAATGGTACCCAGTTCAATTGTGTCAAATTCAAGGCATATTGCGAAAGCATGGGGATCAAGAATCATTTTTCCTGAGTGAATCATCCCCAGTCGAACGGTATGACAGAGGTTACAAATAGAGCCATGATCCAGGGCATCAAGAAGCGACTCGGCGATAAGAAAACGGGTTGGGCGGATGAGATACCGCATATGTTATGGGCATACAGAACTTCAGTAAAGGCAGCAACAGGTGAAACACCCTTCTCGTTGGTTTATGGGACCGAAGCAGTCCTTCCTGTTGAAATTAAGTCACCTACGGACAGGGTGATTTATTATTGCGACACCCAGAATCCTATCAATGTTAAAGATGCATTGGATTCTGTTGAAGAACGAAGGGAGAAAGCTTACATGCGAATGGCAGTGTATCGCAATAGAATCAAAAAGTATCATGACAGAAGGGTGCGAAAGGTGATAATCAACGAGAGTGACTTAGTCTTGAAGAAAGCGGATAAAATACAATCCAGAGAAGGCAAAGGAAAATTAGGTGTCAATTGGATTGGGCCTTATAGGGTGTCCAAGAAGTTGGGACCCGCAACCTTTGAAATAGAAGAAATGGGCGGCAAAAAGCTCCCGCGCACCTGGAATTTGGAGAACTTACGCCTATATAAGCAGGCTGGGTAGTTAAGGGAAATGAGGAGTACTCTTTTTCCTTTTATTAGTTTTATCCCACTGGGTTTTCTAGTAAAAGGTTTTAATGAGGCTTTGATCCCACACAATTTATGTATCCATGTAAAGTGAAGTCTTTTTAATAGCAAAATAAAGATATTCAATGGTGACAATTACCTTTTCAAATGATAATAACACATAAATGTGTTGCCTACAAAAAGAAAGGCGGATGCATGATTACGCATCATTCGCAAAACCTTATGATAACTTGCTGGATCCGCTTTGATATCCTTTGCCGGAGTTACCTGCAAAACAAAACCGGAGACAGGATCTCCGGAAAAACTCTCCGACGATCAAGTCAGTTTTTGTATGGATGAATCTATAATTTAGCAATAGCTTTGTGGGAAAAAATGTGTACGTACCTCCCCCCTTATTCTTAAGGCCTTTTATAGATGTTTTTTGGGTAACCGCCGAGGGCGGTTACTCCTTAGTGGGCCACGTTCTGAGGGCGGTTACCCCTTTTTAGGCCATGTCCCTTTCGTGGCTTTCATGGCAACGAACGTGGTTTTGAGTGGGAGTCCTGACGCTCCGTCTAGGAATTCGGGGCGGTTTACTCGCTGCGCCCGCTTCCTTCATTCGGGTCCCGTCCAATCTTAGCCCATGGGGCTTTAATATGGGCTGGGCTTGCGAAATGAATATAACCCGTTTTGGGCTTCGCGGGTTATCACATGCCTCCCCCTTGGTCTAGCAAGAGCCCTTTTAGGGTCTTTTTATAGGGGACGCTTCGTCTTTGTCCGATTATTTCAAAGTTTTGAATTTGTGCATTTCCCTTCTTTCGTTTTCTCCGGCGTCGACCTTTTAATTCCGTTACTTCTTTTCCGGCGTTGACCTCTTAATCCCGTCACTTCACTGTGTTGTCTTTTTCATGTAAGTTTTTCTTTTCACATTTGTTCCTTGTTCGGCTTTTTGCTTCTGTTTTCCTTTTATCGATCATGTCAGACCTCGACTTCGCGCCGTTTGACGACGATTATGTCCGCGAGGTCTCTAACGAGGTCGAAGAGATGGTTGAGGAAGCTTCAACCAGCTCTCCTGGGTGTAATTCTCATCCCGCCGACTTCCTTCATCTGGCGAATACAACCGACGAGGGTTTAGGTTTTGACCCTAAAAAGTTGATTCCGCCACCTGTCCCAACCCCTCGTTTGTTACCAAAGAAGGACAGGTCGGGAAGTCTGGTTTGTCAAGAGACAATCGATGATTTACGGGAGCATTATCCCTGGCTCCGAGGTCTCGAGACGATCATTCCTGGAGAGGATAGGGGGCCGGGCGATTACCCAAAGGGGTACTTCACTGTTTTCGTGGCCCAGATTATCTGCGGCTTCACTTATCCGCTGGCGGATGAGATTGCTTCCGTCTTAGGCGGTTATGGAATCGCGCCCGGGCAACTGCATCCTAACGGCTGGGCCGATTTGACTCTGGACAAATTTTTGGCGGATTGTTTGGAGGTTCCCTTTTCGCTCAAGATCTTCTCCAAGCTCCACCATTTCAAAAGCTCAGCGGGGTATTTCACTTTCATCCGCCAGAGCGGATACTATGGTTTTGACGAGAAGCTGAACAAGATCCGCGAGTGGGATCGATCTTACTTTTTTATCAAGTTTAATGAGGAAAACCTGAACTTCCTTCGTTGCTGGAGCCGACCCAACGTAAAGAGTTTGAACTTCGGGTATCCCAGCAAGGAAGAATCCGCCGTTATCAAGTTCCTGAAGAGCACTCCTCCTTTTGTATGGACATACGATCAAGCCTTTCATATGCTAAGGAGCCGAGTAGCGATTGCGTACCGCGAGGGGGATCGCGTTGTCTATATTCCTTACCGCGTTTTTGTGCAAGGTACTTTTTATTTCTGAGTTGATGGTTTCTTTTAACCCTTTGCAGGGGTGATCCTTTATCTCAAATCGCTGCAGATCGGGAGGCCAAAGCCCTGGCGAGAAGAAAGAAGCGGATGACGGAAACCGCTTCCGTTGCAGGGGCGGATCCTTCTGGAGGGACGATTCCTTCTATTGGGGTGGCTTCCCCGGTTAGGGCTTCTGCTTCACAAGGTCCCGCTTCTGCCTCTGAGAATCTTCCTTTAACCAGGAAGCGGAAGATAAGTGCGGATACAGAGTCTTCTCGTTCTAAAAAGAAGAGCACTTCTGTGTCCCTTACTGTTGGCGGCGCACCTGTATCCGCCTCATCTAAAGGAAAGAGCAGTACCCCCATTCACGAGGTATCTTGATCTACTCCCTCTCGTATTGCTACTTTTTCCTCATGAGCTATCTGCCGTTCTCTTGATATTTTTCTTTATGCTTTTGCAGCCAATCCCCGATATTAGCGGATGGTGGACTAGGACTTTCGGCCTGGCCGTGAACTTCTCTTGCAAGGATATTGTATCTTCCATATGCAATGTCCTCGGGCGACTTCCCTCCGCCTCCCGTGTGCGCGAGCAAGTATCGCTCCATGCTGCTGTGGAAGGGATCGAGAAGCGTTCTGTAGAGGTATATTATTGCTTTGTCCTTCGCTTTCAAATATCTTGTGTTTATTGTAACCGTATATTTCTATTCGCCCATTTTTATTTGTGAGTCGTGTTATATGCAGATTCTCAATTTCGCTGAGGGCATTCTCCGAAGGGATGCAGAGCGAGCCAAGGAGTTGGAAAGTCTTGGTATGGAATTGGCGACTCAGAAGTCGCTTTATGATGATGTCCAAGGGAAGGTGAAGGTCCTAGAGGGCACCTATCAGAAGGCCGTGGGCGAGAAGGAGGAAGCCCTTAAATCCCTTCAGGCTAAGTCCGATGAACTGCAAAAAGCCCTCGACGACCTAGCTGCTTTCAAGGAGGCCCAAAAGAAGAGGGTTGAGGAGATTTTGGCTGAAGATGGCGCCCGCATCTACTGGTATGGGGAGCAGATTCATGCGGCTTATGAGCACGGGCATCAGGGTCTAGTACTTAACCGCCCCAAAGTTCCCATCCCTGAAAAGGATTTAACTGGGGAGTGGGATAAGCTGGAAGCCGAGGATGCTGATATGGATGAGGTACTCTTCTTAGATTGGAAGAGTCTTCAGGATCCTCCGATTAGCTGCGAGATCCCTATTCAGCCCGCGGAAGGAGAGGCACCCCAAGCCGTTTCTCAACCTGTGCAAGAGGTTCCTCTTACCGAAGAGGTTACTGAAGCAGTTACCGATTCAAGGGTTGAGGATTCGCTTGAAGTAGATCCTCCTACCGGAGGAGATGAGGGAGTTGCCGCAGTCCAGAAGGGCATTAGGGGCGAAGGAGAGGAAGCTGTAGCATAGCTTAACTTATATTTGGACTTTTGTATGTACAAACCATGTAACAAACCGCTCTGATATATATATTTTCTTTCGGTTGTTGGTTTTCATATGTGTGTGATTGTCACTTTTTTGCCCTTTATATGTGCCCTTTGTCTTTTTGCCGACTCCATATTTGTGTTTCTTCATAGCTAGGGTGGCCAGACCCTTTTTGCAATTTTGAGTACTCGTTTATCCGCTTAATTTTATGCCTTAACTTATAATTCTTCTTTCGAAAATAATCATAAGTTTTGATCATAAGGTTTTGCGAGTGATGCGTAATCATGCATCCGCCTTTCTTTAACAGGCAACACGTTTATGTGTTTTTGATTTTAACCCTAAGGTTTTTTGATTTTGACCCTAAGGTTTTTTGCGAGTGATGCGTAATCATGCATCCGCCTTTCTTTAAGAGGCAGCACATTTATGTGTTATTGATTTTAACCCTAAGGTTTTTTGCGAGTGATGCGTAATCATGCATCCGCCTTTCTTTAAGAGGCAACACATTTATGTGTTTTTTGTAAAGAATCCGCGTTTTGTTGTAACATACTGAGTGAATGTAATAACTTTTATTGATGACGAGAAAAAGTTTATTACATATGTACACCAATTGTGCGGGATCGAAGCCTCATTAAAACCTTTTATCAGAAAACCCAGTGGGAAAAACTCATAAAAGGAAAAAGAGTACTCGTCATTTCCTCGAACTACTCGGCCTTTCTATATAGGCGTAGATTCTCTAGATTCCAGGTGCGCGGGAGCTTCTTTCCGCTCATTTCTTCTATTTCAAAAGTGGCTGGTCCCAGCTTCTTGGATACTTGGTATGGTCCGATCCAGTTGACGCCCAGCTTGCCTTTGCCATCTCTGGATTGTATTTTATCCGCCTTTTTCAAGACCAAGTCGTTTTCGTTGATTATTACTTTTCGCATTCTTCTGTCATGGTATTTCTTGATTCTATTGCGGTACATTGCCATTCGCATGTAAGCTTTCTCTCTTCGTTCCTCCACAGAATCCAAAGCATCTCTGATGTTGATAGGATTTTGTGTGTCGCAATAATAAATTGTCTGATCTGTGGGCGACTTGATTTCAACTGGTAGGACTGCTTCGGCTCCATAAACTAGCGAGAAAGGTGTTTCGCCTGTTGCTGCCTTTACAGAGGTTTTGTATGCCCACAACATATGGGGTATCTCATCCACCCAACCTGTTTTTTTGTCACTTAGCCGCTTCTTGATGCCTTGAACCATGGCCCTGTTGGTAACTTCTGTCATACCATTTGATTGGGGATGGTTTACAGAAGAAAAATGATTCTTGATTCCCATGCTTTCGCAGTATGTTTTGAACTTGGCACAGTTGAACTGGGTGCCATTGTCGGTTATAAGCTTCTGCGGGATCCCAAATCGCATGATAATGTTCTCTCGTAAGAACTCGATCATTCGCTCAGGTGTTTGTGCGGTTACTGCCTCCGCTTCTACCCATTTGCTGAAGTGGTCTACTGCGACTATCAAATACTTCCTTTTCTTTGTTGTTTCTGGGAATGGACCCACTATATCAATTCCCCATGTTGCGAATGGCCACGCCGTCATTATAGTGATTTGTTCAGCTCCGGGAACATGCTTTTCATTCGCATGGATTTGACAGTTGTGACATTCCGCAACCATCTTCTGGGAATCTTCCACCACCTTGGGCCAGTAGTATCCCAGCAGTTTGACCTTTCTTGCCAATGCCGCCGAAGCTTCGTGCGCGCCACAAATTCCTTCGTGTAGTTCTCGCAGCACATAGTCTCCTTCATTGCGACTAACGCATTTCAACCATGGACATGTGTATGATCTCCGATACAAAGTTCCATCCCGCATTGAGTATCGTGCCGACTGCCCAATTATTTTTCTGGCTAAGCTCTTATCAACCGGCAAATCTCCCTGCTCCAGATACTGACGGATTGGTATCCGCCAATCTTCATCGTCTTCCAGTTCCTCGATGATCATAATCTGATCAACCTCGAATGCTGGTGCCGATTTTATTTCCAAGCTGCATGCTTTTTGACTCCATGGTTCTCTACTTGCCGCTGCTTTTGCCAATTCGTCAGCTTTTGCATTTTGGCCTCGTGGAACATGCACCATCTCCCAAACGACTCCCTTGTGCGTTAACTCTTGTGTCAATCGGCCGACTACCTGATGGTATTTTACGAGCTCCTCTTGTTTCACCAGATAATTTTTTGTGATCTGGTTTATCATGAGTTTGGAATCGCTGTAGATTACAACTCTTTCTGGGGTGAGTTCATTGAGCAACTTCAATCCGCATATCATTGCTTCATACTCTGCAGCATTATTGGTAGTTTTGAAAGTTAATTTTGCTGCATAGCACAGGCGAATAACCTCCGGGCCCTTGATGACGAATCCTAGCCCAGCTCCGTCTGCAGATAAGGCCCCATCTGTGTACATGCTCCACTCTTCTTTTTGTGCCTTTGGACATTCATCATCATCCCAGGTGAATTCGTTCATGAAGTCGGCGAGCACTTGGCTCTTTAGCGCTGGTCTTCCTTCATAGCGGATATCGAATTCGCCCAGGCGAATTGACCATTCCATCAACCGGCCGGATGCGTCAGGTTTCTGCAGTACCTTTCGCATTGGATGCCAGTTCTCACAATGATAGTATGCGCCTGAAAGTATGGTTTCAATCTAGCCGCCGTGGTTATCACTGCGAGGGCCATTTTGTCCAACCTCGAATACCGGAGTTCTGCATCCTTCAGGACTTTGTTCACGTAGTACACTGGATATTGTTGCCCTTCTTCTTCTCGCACCATCATAGTGCATATCGCCATGCTGGTGACGGATACATAAAGAAACAAATCTTCTCCGTCTTCCGGCCTGCTCATTAAGGGCGGATAACATAGTAATCGCTTTATCCCCTCAAATGCTTCTTGACAATCCGGCGTCCATTCAAAGGACTTGGATTTTTTGATGGCATTGTAGAAAGGTAGACATCGCCTAGCTGAGCATGATATGAATCGCCCTAATGCCACCAACCGCTCGTTCAGTCTCTGTACTTCCCTTATGTTCCTTGGGGTCTTCATCTCCATTACTACTTTAACCTTCTCAGGATTCGCCTCAACCCCTTTGCCGCTAACAATGAAACCCAGGAACTTTCCCGCTCTTGCTCCGAATGTGCATTTCTCTGGGTTCAATTTGAGGCCATATTTGATCAACACTTCTAGGATTTCTTTGATATCCCGCGGGTGGTCTTGCATTTTCTTGCTTTTGATGATCATGTCATCAACATAGATCGAGAAGTTCTCGCCGGATTTGTCTGAAAATATCTTGTTCATCATCCTCTGGTATGTTGCTCCCGCGTTTTTCAATCCAAAGGGCATCACCTTGAAGCAATAAGTCACCTGGTGAGTTATGAATGATGTTTTGATTTCATCCGCCTTCTCCATGGGTATCTGATGGTAACTGGATTTCACGTCGGTGAATGATAAAGCTTCATATCTTGCAGTTCCATCTACCAATATATCAATGTTAGGAAGTGGATACATATCTTTCGGACATGCCTTGTTCAAGTCTTTGAAGTCGACGCACATTCTGTACGTTCCATTCGGCTTTTTGACTAGCACCACATTGGCTAACCACTCCGGATAGGTGACTTCTCGAATTGCATCTGACTTTAGCAAATCCGCCACTGCTTTTTCAATCGCCTTTTGCCGCTCAGGAGCATGTCCCCTCTTCTTTTGCCGCACTGGGGTTGCCCCTTTGTCTACATTCAACCGATGGGTTGCTACGTCTGGGCTTATTCCTTTTAACACTTCATTTGGGGCGGCAAATGCCGACGCACATTGGATCAATACCTCGGTAATGGCCTTCTTTGTTTCTTCTGAGAGTCCAGCCGCTATTCGCACGTTCTTGTCCTTCGAGATGGCGAATAGTTCCGTTTCTCCCAATGCTTCCGCCGGGAGCTTCTCTTCGACTTTATCCTCCTCTTCCGGTTTTGGTTCAAGTGATAATGTATAGGCCTGTTGAGATACAAGTTGATCACCTTCAACTATGACTCGCCCTTGGTGTGTTGGCAAATGTAACGTTAAATGTTTCATTGAGATGAGCGACTCCGTCTCCGACAGGAATGGCCGTCCCAGAATTATGTTGTAGGCCAGTGGGAGATCAACAATTGCGAATTCTAAATCACCTCGCCATTTTAGATTCTTATCGCCCATTTCTGCCTCCAACACCACCTGCCCACTTGTTTGGGAGGATTGACCCCCAAAACCAGTTACATCCATGAAGGTGTGTTCCACCCGCTCGTCGTTGATTCCCAACTTATTGAATGCTGTCCGGGTAATGACATTGCAAGAACTGCCTGTGTCGATAAGGACCCGCTTGACGTCCCATCCTTCAACGGCCATCGTGATCACCAAGGCATCCGCATGTGGCTCCGTGATTCTCGCAAATGAGTAATTGAAGGCATCCCCCCTATGTGTATTGCTCTTTCGCCGTTCACGGCGAGTTCTTTTTGTTGGAGGCTCGTAGATTCCGCCTGCTATCACGTTTATCACCCCTTTCTTCTGCTTCTTTTCTGGCCGTGTTTCTCCCTCATGCGGGAGCGTTGTTTTTTCATCAGCTGTATCTTTTCTTACAAATTGACTCAGCTTGCCTCTCTCGATCAGTTTTTCTATTTCCTTCTTCAGTTCGTAGCAATCATCTGTGTCATGGCCATTCAACCTGTGGAACCTGCAATATTTGTTAGGATGTCGCCCCAAACTGGTTCGACCTTTTACCTCGGGGAACCGCACATCCTTCTTTAGGGGGCTTTTTTCGATCCAAAGTAACACCTCCTGGCGAGTCGTGTTTAGTGGCGTGTGATATCCTCCACCTTGAAAGGGACGATCGCCTCTTCGAACAAAATTACTTTTGGACTGGGTCTGACGCCGACTGTCCGAAGTGGTTCTAGCGGCATCTCTTTCTCGCCGAGTTTGGGCCCTATGTTCCCTATTGACATCATCCACTTCCATGAATTGCTTTGCTATCTTCATGAGCTCAGCTACAGTGTGTGGTTTGTTACGGATGATTTCTTCCCGCATGCTCCAATCTGTGGTTCCATCCGCCATGATGTTGCGAATACTCACGATATCTGGGTTCTGCAATCGCACCAGGATATCGTTAAAGGCGACAACAAATTCCCTTAGGGAATTATAGTTCCTCTGTTTGATCTCCTTCAGCTGCCTATCTGTCACATCTGCTGCTTTACAGCCCACGAACTTCGCACAGAAATCCCGACTATATTGTTGCCAATTGTGAATAGATTCTGCCGGTAAAGATCGAAACCAATCAGATGCCGCACCGCCCAAAGTTGTCGAGAATAACCTGCAAATTATGCTTTCGCTTGCCCCTGCAACATCCATTAACTCTCTGTAGTTCCTGACATGAGCCTCAGGGTCAGAATTTGGATCCCCATAGTATTTTGGTATGGCAGGCGCTTTGATTCTATGATCTGGAATGAATTCCCGCAATGAAGGGGCAAAAGGTGAATCGCTCTGGATCTCTGCTCTCGGCCTAGGCGAGTACCCCATTCGCTCCATCATGCTTCGTAATTGATCTTCTAAGTCAATATCGGGTATTCACCGGACTTCTTCCATCCGCTGCTGGTGAATTCTGGGTGGCATCCATCCGCCCATCGGTGTTGAGACGTGTGCCTGTTGGGGGACTAACCGCTGTCCCGTTATAGGATCAAAGTTCCATGTGTGCTCTCGCCTAGGAGTCATCAACTCCGAATGTCTATGAGGAAAAGGTTCCACTTGCTGTAGCGGAAAAGTGCCTTGCACTCCTGGCAACGGTTGGGATGGCTGCCAGGTCGGATGTATCATCGTAATGAGATCTGGGTGCGAGTAGTTGCTCGGGTGGCTGTGTGGGTTTGTGCGACTACTCTGGCCCACTTGATTTGGCGCCTGAGATGGCTGCGGGAGGGCCGATATGACAGGGATAGTCGGTGATTGTGTTGAGATAACCACAGGTTCTTGAGGAGCAGCCGCCACGGTGGTATTGTGTTCGGCGAGGGCCGTTAGTAAATTAATCATTCGATCTCCAGCCGCCTGGCTCATGTTCGAAGCCAAGACTTGTCCAGCCATCTGTACGAAATCACTATTGGACATTTCCATCTCAGTTTGCACTTGGACCTCCAATAACGGACTCAATTGTCCCGAAGGACCCGATGAGCTAGGCGCCACAGACTGTGTATTTGCAGGTTGCGAATTCGCAATCCGTGGTCCCCTGAAGTTCATACTGGTTGATCTAATGGTAACGCCGGTCGTTCGTGATGGTTCTGACATATTCTTCATGTACCTTTAACCAAATGTTGGTAAAAAAGGTCCACGTTCACCGCACCAATGATAACTTGCTGGATCCGCTTTGATATCCTTTGCCGGAGTTACCTGCAAAACAAAACCGGAGACAGGATCTCCGGGAAAACTCTCCGACGATCAAGTCAGTTTTTGTAAGGATGAATCTATAATTTAGCAATAGCTTTGTGGGAAAAAATGTGTACGTACCTCCCCCCTTATTCTTAAGGCCTTTTATAGATGTTTTTTGGGTAACCGCCGAGGGCGGTTACTCCTTAGTGGGCCACGTTCTGAGGGCGGTTACCCCTTTTTAGGCCATGTCCCTTTCGTGGCTTTCATGGCAACGAACGTGGTTTTGAGTGGGAGTCCTGACGCTCCGTCTAGGAATTCGGGGCGGTTTACTCGCTGCGCCCGCTTCCTTCATTCGGGTCCCGTCCAATCTTAGCCCATGGGGCTTTAATATGGGCTGGGCTTGCGAAATGAATTTAACCCGTTTTGGGCTTCGCGGGTTATCACCTTATGATTAACCTTATGATTGTTTAAAAATTACAAGGCATAAAATTAAGCGAATAAACGAGTACTCTAAAAAATTGAGAAAAGGGTCTGGCCACCCAAACAAAAACAAAACTACGAAAAAAGTACAAGTATGAAGTCGGCAAAAGGCAAGGGTCGTATACGAAAGTAACCGACATTAAGGAGACAAGGAATAGAAATCCCGCAGAAATTGCACATATAAGCAAAAAGCGAAAAAGTAAGGTTGTTCGATTAAAATGTACTTAAAGTTTGTTACATGCAAAAGTTAAGATGGGAATGAAATTATTCTACAGTTCCTTCCTCTTCGCCTCTGTTGCCCCCTTCGCCTCCAGCGGCTCCCTCCTCTTCTTCAACGGGGTGATTTGTTTCAAGCGAATCCCCAACAGTAAGATCAGTAATCGCATCAGGGTGAGGTAACTCTGGCTCAACATGAGAAACATTTTATGGCGCACCTTCTTCCACATTCTGCTCTGGGTTTCATGGCCGATTGGAGAGTCATGAAAATCCTGCCAGTCAAGGAAAAGTACCTCATCCATGTCAGCATCTTCTGCCTCCAACTTGTCCCATTTTTCAGCTAATTCCTTATCAGGAATAGAAACTTTGGGGCGATTGAGTATACGCTCTGGATGCCCGCGCGCATAAGCCGCATGGATCCGCTCTCCGTACCAGTAGATGCGAGAACTATCTTCGGCTACGATCTCCTCTGCCTTCTTCTTTTGCATCTCCAAAGCTTCATTGGACGAATTCAGATCATCAATTGCCTTCTGAAGCTCATTGGATTTAGCTTGAAGTAATTTAAGAGCTTCCTCCCTCTCACTGACGGCTTTTTGACAGGCATCCTCGAGAGTCTTTACTTGGCCTTGAGCATCATCAAGAAGCGACTTCTGAGTCACCAATTCAGTACCAAGGTTTTCCAGTTCTCTCGCCCTTTCAGCATCCCTACAGAGGGCACCCTCAGCAAAATTGATAATCTACACGTGAGACGATACATGAATGAAAGAGCGAAAGGAGGCGTATATTTGAAAGATAGAACATGAGTGAAAAGCAGTATACCTCTATGGCACGCTTCTCAATTCCCTCCATAGCAGTTGGAAGCGGCACCTTTTCGCGGATGCGAGAGGCAGATGGGAGTCGTCCAAGGACATTGCCTATGGAAGAAACAATGTCCTTACAGGAAAAACTCACGGCCTTACCGAATGTTTTAGTCCACCATCCGCTCATATCAGGGATCGGCTGCGGATGCGTAAGGAAAAGGAGCAGGAGAATAAGATGTGGTGGAAAATAAAGAAAACGAGAAGAGAAGGCAAATTATGATACCTCGTGGATGGGAGCGCGGTACTTTTCTTTTGATGGGGTGGATGCGGGCGTGACACCAACAGGCAAGGTTACAGAAGTGTTTTTCTTCTTGGGGCGGGAAGACTCCGCATCTGCATTGTTCTTTCGTTTCCGATTTAATGGAAGGTCCTCAGAAACGGGGTCCGGTGGAACGGAAACAATTGCAGTACAAGTCGCCTCAACAGAAGGAGACGCCCCCACAGATGGATTCGCCCCTGCGGAAGAAGTTGTTTTCGCCGACCGTTTCTTCCTCCTCGCCAAAGCTTTCGCCTCTCGATCTGCAGCGAGTTGGGATAAAGGGTCACCCCTGCAAAGGGTTAAAAGAATTCATCAAAAAGGAAATAAACTAATAATACCTTGTACGAAAACACGATAAGGGATATAGACGACATGATCCCCCTCGCGATAAGCAATCGCCACTCGGCTCCTTAACATATGAAATGCTTGATCATATGTCCATATGAAAGGGGGAGTGCTCTTCAAGAATTTTATAACGGCGGATTCTTCTTTGCTCGGATAACCAAAATTCAGACTCTTTATATTAGGTCGACCCCAGTAGCGAAGGAAGTTTGGGTTCTCTTCATTAAACTTGATGAAGAAATAAGACCTGTCCCACTCGCGGATTTTATTCGACTTTTCATCAAAGCCATAGTAACCGCTCTGTCGGATGAAGGTAAAATACTCCCCCGATCCTTTGAAGTGGTGAAGCTTGGAGAATACCTTGAGCGAGAAGGGGACCTCCAGACAATCCGCCAAAAACTTATCTAGAGTCAAGTCCGCCCATCCATTCGGATGCAGTTGCCCAGGGGCGATTCCATAACCACCAAGGATGGAAGCAATCTCATCCGCCAACGGATATGTGAAACCGCAGATGATTTGACCAACGAATATGGTAAAGTACCCCTTGGGGAAATCGCCGGGACCTCTATTTTCCCCAGGAATGCTTGTCTCCAAGCCTTGAAGCCAGGGATACTGCTCCCGCAAGTCGTCAATCGTCTCGCGGCAAACTAAACTTCCTAACCTATCTTTCTTCGATAACAAATGGGGAGTTGTGATAGGTGGTGGAATCAACTTCTTAGGGTCAAAACCTGGGACTTCATCAGTCGTATTCGCCAGGTGGAGAAACTCGATGGGATGAGAATCAGACCTAGGTGAGCTAGTTGAGACTTCATCAATCATCTCATCAACTTCATGGGACACCTCGCGCAAATAATTCTCGTTGAAGGGTGTGAAATCGAATTCGGAGTTTGACATGTCAACGAAGGAAATATGCAGAAATTAAAGACGGTTGAAAGAGTTACAGAAAAAGAAACTTACATGAGGGGAAGAACGCAGGAAAGAACGAAGAAGAGAAGGTTGATGCTGGAGAGGAAATGACAGAAAATAGAAAGCCACTGGTTAAAACCCTCGAATTTCAAACCCAGATGAATCTGAAGAGTTGCATAAACGCAGGAAAAGACCCTAAAGGGCTCTATTCAAACCAGGGGGGAGGCATCTGATAATTCGTGAAGCCAGCCAGATGGGCCGAGCCTAAAGCACGGGCCCAATCTAAAATAACTTAAGCCCACACCTTAAGTTAAACGGGCTCTTAATAAAGGAAAAGGCTAATCGCCCGCCCGAATTCCTAATAAAACAATAACTACCCAGAGACAGTTATGAAGGACCACGCATGCATGTGGCCACGTTGAAGACGTGGGAGTAACCGCCGAGGGCGGTTACCTGAAGAGGCCTATAAAAGAAATAGGGAAGCCTAGAAGAAGGGTAACTTCACTTTTTAAACCTAATATGTTCATCAATCGACTCAATTTTCTAAAAAGCTGACTTGATCGTCGGAGAGTTTTCCCGGAGATCCTGTCTCCGGTTTTGTTTTGCAGGTAATTACGACGAGGATTATTCAATCAAATTCGCCAAGTTAAAATTCAGTGGCTGAGTATAATTTACCATTTTCATTTACCCATTTAACTTGTTTTTTTTTGTTACAAATTTGACATTAATAATATTACCAGTTAATATTATTGATTCAATGGTTGAATTTTTGTTCGTAATGATGATTTGGGATAAATGAACAATCCGAGATAAATATTATCTCACGGTTATTTTATCACCAATAGTTATAAAAACTTTCTTTTCTATCTCTTTCGACCCTAATATAATAAACTGCATTTATTTTCATCCTTGTCATAACTTTAGTTTTATTCATTTCTTTAATCTAACAACCTTTTGTTTAATTTATTCTAACCCTTAAAATAAATAACTTTATGATGTATTCACTTCAGCCCCTGCTTTAGTAACTTTCTGATTTATTCGTTTTAGTCCCTATTTTAGGAACTTTCTGATTTATTCACTTTACCTCCTGATTTAACACTTTTTGTTTTATTCATTCTAATCCTTAAAATAATTAACTTTCATTCTATTCATTTTGATCCCTGATTTAATACGTTTTTTTAGGGTGTTGTTAAATCCAGCCCCATTTTCCCACCCCTAGCCCCGTGAAATGATGAAATTACCCTTTCATAGGTTTTGGGGTGGAAAAATCACTTTTTTTTCCTCTCTCGATGCAAGGGCGTATGGACATCACGCCTCACCACATGGTGGGGCATGTGAAGATCACGCCTTCCCGTGTGACCTGGCGTGATAGCCCTACGCTTCACCGAGTGGTTGGACGTATGAGTATCACGCCCGACCACTCGGTGAGGCGTAGGGCTATCACGTCTGGCCACACGGAAAGACGTGATCTTCACACGCCCGTGTATTGAGAGAGCAAAAAAAATGTGTTATGTATCCCGTATATAGGCCGTTAAACCCGTAAATAGTCCGTTAAATGTACTTAACAAAAAAAATTTAAAAACATAAAAATTAAAATAAACATAAACATTTATAAACGTAATATATACAACAAAAAGTGTTCAAATGTATGAAGTTATAAAAAAAATAATCTAGTTCGCCCGACGCCACGCATCCATAAACTCATCCATCTCCCTCTTAATGCGTGGAACATTCTCATCAGATCGGTGGGTAGCCGCTAGTTGGGTGACACGCTACAACCAGCTAACCCACTGCAAAAAATATCAATAAATAAATATTTAAAATTAAACACATATAAACCAATACAAAATAATAATATTAAAAAATAATAAACTTACCAATTCGTTGTTGGCGCGAGAATGTTGTACCGGTCCAGCCTGTGGTGCATGAAGGAGATGGGGATGCGAATACTGCATATACCAATCCATATAAGCAGGATCACAGGCAGTGGGATCGTATCCGACTGGTCGGCATCTCCTCCGATCGATGCCCCGAGCCGATGGAAATCTCCGCCAGGTGTCCTCAACTGTGACTAAGGAATGTGTGAGCTTGTACGATAACGACTTCCATGGTCGTACTGCTTTATCAGGTCTAATACGCTCAGCTGGGATATGCTGAGTATATCCGACCTGTCGCAGCGCTCGGTCGGGCATATACGGCTCGACGATGTCTCTACGCCGTATCCAACCGGCGTAGGACACCCGAAGCTGGTCATCATCAGCGACAGGACCATAAGGCAACCACGTCACCTGGAAAAAAGTAATACTCAATTATACAAATAATATACTATAAATAATAATTAAATAAATTCTAGAATTTTATAAAATACCTCTGCCGCCGTCATACGATCCAGCTGCCCCCGATAGGTATCTAGTCGGGCGGTCGTCTTGCCTGGGACCCCGACCTTCCATCTCAGTGCACGGGCATGGTCAGCTGGGATCAGGTGAGCTCCTCTATGCGGCCGGAAAACCGGAAAATACTCATACATCCATGCATGCAGTAGGGTCAAACATCCGCATATACCGGAGCAATCTCATCTGCTCGCTATCCCCAGCTGCCGGTACAACATGGCTAATGTGGCAGACCCCCATGATAGTCTAGCTGCCCCGCTGACACCACTGTAAACCTCATGAAGATGGACCGGCCTAATCCTATCTCCACTCTTGTCAACAAACAGAGTGGATCCAAGCATAAGCCACATCCACGCCGCTGCCCGAGTAGCTTCATCCCTACCCTCACCCAGTAGCCTCTGTACAGCCGCAACAAATACACCTCCACCTGACCATAAACGACTAGTCGGTAATAGAAGCTCAGCCTGACTCACCCCAAACATCATCATGCACATGGCATGAAGCGAGTCAACAGGGGGAGACTCAGACACCATCTGACCGTCGATCGGGATCCGAAGAATGTGCCACACATCATGCAGCTGGATAGTCATCTCACCGAACGACATGTGGAAGTAGTTCGTATCGGACTGCCACCGCTCCACGAACGCAGTCAATAGCGAAGTATCGAGGTTCCTGAACATGGCACGTGGAAGGTGGGACAAACCAGTCCTCTCGATCATCTCCCTCAGCTGTAAAATGACACATAAAATTATAAGATTACAGAATGTTTTGTATGTTTATAGTTAAAAATACGAATTACAATAAATATTGACACACTATATTATGCTTACCTCGGGTAACGCATCAGAAAACCACTGACACAAATCTCGGCATGCTGCTGATCTGTTGTAGCATGTCAGAAACGACCGAATCTCTCCTCCCAACATCCGTGAGGCAACATGTCCTAGAAAACTAGGAATCACGGAACCATCAATGGGACCACCAGCAACCGGTCCAGTAACTACCCAGCTCTCGTCCTCACTAGCTTTGGAACGTTTGCTTGTCCCTGATAATTATAAAATTATACAAAATTATACTAGATTATACTAAATTATACTAGATTATACTAAAAAATACTCAAAAATACTAAACAATACTAGATTATACTATAAATACTAAATTATACTAAACAATACTAAATTATACTAAAAATACTAAATTATACTCAAAAATACTAAAAAATACTAGATTATACTAAAAATACTAAATTATACTAGATTATACTATAAATACTAAATTATACTAAACAATACTAAATTATACTAAATTATACTAAAAATACTAATTTATACGAAATTATACTAAAAATACTAAATTATACTAAAAATACTAAATTATACTCAAAAATACTCAAAAATACATGTACCCGCAAAACGACCTCCTACGCGTTGGGTCGGCTGTCTCCCCAGGGTCGGCTGCTCATCGCTCTCCTTAACCTCGCGATCATGTGCAACAGCGGACTGTCGCACTGCCCGGACTACCACATCGAGGTAGTCCTGCAAAGAATCGCTACCGGACTCTCTGTCATCAAAATCAGTCGCCCCCTCTGCGTCATGAATATCGGCCTGATCCGCAATCGGCCCCCTCCTCAACTGCTCCGTCGCAGCCCCTCTCAGCCTACGACTAGATACATCTACACCACGCAATCTCGTTTGGCGTGGTGTATCATCCTCGTCGTCCATATCTAGACGACGAGCAGATGACGTGATGGATTTTTCACCCCTAGTAGGCCGCTCCGTCTACATAAAAAAATTATACTAAATTAATAAAATTGTAAATATACTATAATTATAAAATTATAATAAATTATACTAAAGTTTTAATCAATTTATACCAAAATTATAAAATTACCCTAAATTAATAAAATTGTAAAAATCATGCTAATACTATACTAAAATTAAACTAAAATTAATAAAATTTTAAATAATATACATTAAACTAAAATTAATAAAATTTTAAATAATATACATTAAACTAAAATTAATAAAATTTTAAATAATATAAATTTTAAAAACCCACGTGGGCGTAAGGGAATCACGCCCGAACCATTGGTAGGGCGTATGAGCATCACGCCCTGCCAATGGTTCGGGCGTGATATCACCAGGCCCTCCCTGCGGTGCGGGCGTATGAGTATCACGCCCTACCGTTGATGAGGGCGTATGGCTATCACGCCCTCACCATTGGTAGGGCGTGATACTCATACGCCCGACCTGCGATTCCGGTGAATTCCAAAAAAAACAACACAGATTCGTTACGAGCTCGAATTCAACGAAATAAAGCGGTGAATCTTACCACTTTAACTTTTCCTTTACGTCTTCTGTCGCCATCCATGATTCGGCTCAATGTGTTATCCCGATTTGAGCAAAAAACGTTTAGGGTTCTTGAGAGGTTTTGGATTTTTTGAAATTTAGTCCAAAGGGTATTTTGGTCAATTCTAGGGGCTAGAGGTGGGAATTAGTGGCTAGGTTTAGTAACCCACTTTTTTTATGTACTTTGATCCCTATAAGTATATTTTCTATTATTAACATGTTTAAATCAAGTAATCTTAGTTTAATTACTTTGTGATAATTATTTTTTAGCATTATTTCTATAAATTAGTATTTTATTTAATTATTAGAAGTTACTAATTAGTGTTTTGTGGAGTTTCAGAGCAAACGGAGTTAAAAAATAACGAGAATTAAATTAAATAAAGTAGAAGGTCTCTCCACCAGATATTCTGTCAAAGAATTCTGCAGGGAATCAGAAACAGGCAATCACAAGTTTTTGACAGAAATCTTCTGTCAGTAATGTTGAAACTCTCTTTTTCCTCACTATCTCCTTAATTCTTCGTTTCTAACTCGCAGGTTTTATTATGATAATTAAATATGATTGAAGATCTGTAGATGTCTGAATGTATTTGTAATTTAATTTATTAATTTTGTATAATTAATTAATTTGATTTGGTAATTTTCATCATTTATGCTATTTTTCATATAAAACAAAACAAGTTTTTTTCAAAAAAAATTCAAACCTAAAGGAATAGTATGATTAGTCTGGTAAGGTTCAAAATGTTAAGTAGGAGGTCGATGGGTTCACAGGGTGTCTAATATTTTTTTCCGAGAGGATATTAGCATTCTCCAAAGTGTACCAAATTTTCCGAACCCACTTGTTTCCCACAAGAAATCTCACTAACATTTCTCAGACTTTGTATGACGACTCTTATTCTCTGGTGCCGATGTTGTCGAAAATGCATCGTGATTTCAATTGGATCCCCGAGCCCAAAATAGTTGTGTCGTCAACGGTTCTCTCCGTCGGCTTGCCGATGAGGCACTGAACCTACAACTACTATGAGGTTAATTTGTACCAGAGGCAACTTTTCCGCAACTGTCAGTTTATGATCCAGAAAGCTATGAGTGCTTCCATTATCAATGAAGATCATAATTAACTTTTTGTTGATTATCCCATTCAATCTGAATGTGTCATCAGAAATTCCTCCTCCCAAGGCATGAATAGAGAGTGTAACTTCTTCAAGAGGTTCCTCTGAGTCTTCTTCCACTTGTTTCAATTCCTCGATCTCCCCCATTCTCCTTCATGGTGTAATTCCACGACATTCATAGCATTGAGCTTTTTAGCAACACATTAATGCCCTGGGAAATATTTTCCCCCGCATTTCCAACAAGCTCCAGGGATATTCTTAAAGGGTGTGTTATAGGTGAGTTGTTTTGGTGGAGTTAGTTCAGGTAAGGAGCTGGAGGAGCTGGAACGGGCACTTGGTTGAGTATTTGGCTTATAAACAAATAGAGAATTGGGTTGCTAAACCCGTGGGGTAGTGGTTGGCTTAAAACTGGATTTAGGTCTCATGATTTCCATGACTTCTTTTAGATGTGTTTCTTGATATTTGGCTTGCTTAATTGCTGTGTATTTGTCACCAGGTTCATGGGATCTCATAGTAGTATGTAATTCAGGTTTGAGCCCTGAAATGAAACACGAAACATAGAAGGCTTCCTTATTCGCAGGATGAACTTTCTCCATTTTCAACTTAAACTCTTCAAATTCCTCATGGTACTGGAGAACTGTAGTTGTTTGTTGAAGTTTAGACCATTGCTCCATTACATCAATCTTTTGATGATTACTTCCACAAAGATCCACCAGGTCTACTTTCCTCTCATCTACTACTTCATAAAGCTGGAAATACTTCTCACATTTACTTAACCATGCTTCTATGTCAGTTCCCCGAAAATAAGGAAGGGTACATTTTGGTATCATTTTACTAAAATAAGCGGTTCTATTGAGGGAATTAGTGTTATCATTCTCATGATGAGATCCTAGAATTCCTTTACCAATATTGACAAAGACGAAGGAAGAACTACCTTTATCCTTCTGCAATTGAGAGTTTGGTTGATTAGCTTGGACCAGTTGGATAATGTTGGTTGGCGATTTCACTCTCTCTTCCATGGGGTACTGTGCTCTGTTCTGATCACGTTGGATGGAATCCAAATGCAGGTTCTGAACTTTTGGACATCTCAAAATTGATCCATCCTATCTATGTTTGCTCCTTCAACTTAGCATTCAGTGCCTTAATCTGTTGTTCTATGGCTTCCATAGCTAATTCGTGTGCTCATTTGGCTGCTCGAGTCGTTTTATCATTACCAACCATATAAGTCGGAATAATGACTGAGAATCGATATCTCTGATACCAATGTAAGAAAGAGAGAAGAGAAGAATGATTACATTAATTTTTGAATATATCTAGCCAGTACATAGTTATCATCTTAAATAGAGAATAGGGCCAAGGAAACAGTTACACCAGCTCTACCAAGTGCTGGCTGTCTAACAAACTGTTTGACCTATTCTGAGATATTACTAACAAACTATTTAACCTATTCTAAGATATTTGGCAGCCATTTAACCTATTCTAAGGTATTACTAACAAACTATTTAGGGTTAGGGAAGATCATAAAGCAAATAACAGAATATTTAGCAGAGTGGTAAGTAGCTAGTTAGTCCTTCTTCTTCTTCCGCTTATACGTGACAGATGTTGATTCAACAGGTGGTGACGCTGTCAAATTTTGTGACGCTGTCGAATTTTGTGAAGAACTGCTGGCTGGAGGAGTAACAGGCATTTCAGAAAGGCCCAAGAACTTATACACCCATGGAACCTTAATTGCTGAAAGTAATAGGCAACACAGAAATAAATAGTTAGGCAATCACGACAGTTTCAACTTTGTTACTTCATGATGAAAATGGTGATTGCTCATGATTAGAATCAAAACTCACCCCTGTAGTAGGCGCGTGAGAATAAGTTGGATGTTAACAAACAACAAAATATAGCCTGCAAGTAAAATAGGAGCCAACTTAATTATTGCCTCATTTCTAAACATATTCAGTCAGTAAAAAGAAAGCACATCCTTATATGGAAGTGACGTAGTACAACCAATGTTATAAAAAATCGAACCGGACATCAAATCGGATTTATAATTGGGTCGTGAATCACTTGTTCGAATCGAATAGTTTGGATTGATCGAACATAGTAAATAAATAAATAATATTTATATATATAATTAATTTTAAATTATTTTTATAAATTATATATATAAAAAATTATAAACAATTTTTATAAATTAAAATCTTTTCAAAAAACATAAAACCAGCTATGTATATAATATATATTATACTAATTTGGGTACAAATTACAAAACTAATAAAATCCATATGACTAATTTGAGGTATAGCCAATGCATGCACGTGATTCAATTTGTCCTTTTTCTATAAAAAAATTAAACAACTTCAAATGGTTTCCACGTGGATTTCCTCAAACAAAATTTTGTCCCACATCGGAAACATGGGGTCAATCAGATCCAAGATACGTGCAATATATAGTTTCAAGACTCAGAGAAAAATTTGCCTCGAAACAAACGGTAAGAACCAGAGGCGGAGCTACGGAGGGTCAGCGCACCTGTTAGGTGCAGAAATCGTCATGGCTGGGAGCTCCCCACCCCAGCCATGGGGATGGAGAAGATCTCCCATCTCTGTAATTCTATTTTTTTGTTTCAATTATACAGTTATAAAAAAGGGATAATTACTAATCTGACCTAATTAAGGACCCCAATTTACATATCTAACCCACCATGTCTTAAAGTTACCAAATTAGACACTTTCACCCATTTTGGACAAAACTAACCTTAGTTCTTGATCTTCTTCTTCTTCCGCTTATCCTTCTTGTCGTTCTTCTTCTTTTTCGGTTCATCTTCTTCAATTTCTGATACCAATCGATAACGATTTTTGACATATTATGTTCAATTTTCCGTACAATTTTTAGCTTATACGCTTGTTTTTCTCATTGGTTTTGCCTCTTTCTTCATCTGTAATGATATCGTTTCAAGTTGCTCTATTTTCCATAAAAAAATTTCATTTTTCTCCATTATTGTCGCATTTGTGGCGAAATTGTCGTATTTCGTCACAAATGCGACAATAATTGCCGCATCTCGTCGCAACTGCGACAACCCTGTCGCATTTGTCGCATTTCATCACAAATGCGACAAGAGTTGTCGCATTCCGTCACAATTGCGCCAAGAGTTGTCGCATTTCGTAGCAAATGCGACAACTCTTATCGCATTTGCGACGAAATGCGACAACTCTTGTCGCATTTGGGACGAAATGCGACAATTTCGTCACAAATGCGACAACAATGGAGGAAAATGAAAAAATTTTATGGAAAATTGAGGAAATTGAAACGATACCATTACAATGAAGAAAGAGGCAAAACCAACGAGAAAAGTAAGTGTATAAACTAAAAATATACCATTTGTACGGAAAATTGAACATAATATGTCAAAAATCTAAAAAATTGCTATCGATTGGTATCAAAAATTGAAGAAGATGAATCGAAGAAGAAGTTGAAACGGAGAAGACGAAGAAGCGTATGAAGCGGAAGAAGAAGAAGGAGTAGACCGATCGATTGATCGAATAGAACTAAGGTTAGTTTTGTCCAAAATAGGTGAAAATGTCTAATTTGGTAACTTTGAGGCAAGGTGGCTTAGATATGTAAATTGGAGTCCTTGATTGGATCAGATTAGTAATTATCCCTTTAAAAAATTATGTACCTTTCATTTAACTTAACATTTAAACATGTATTACACAGCATTTGTTATTTACTCCTCTTCATTCAACGTCGCCAATCGCAGGAAAGGAAGGAGAGGAGCTGCTGCCTGCTGCCGCCATTCAACCTTCTTGCTGCTGCCGGCCGCCGTTCATTTGCTGCTGCTGCCGGCGCCATTCGTCTCTGCCGCCGAAAGTTGGGGAAGAGAGATGTATAGGTTAGTTTTTAATTTAAGGTTTTAATTTTAGGGATTTGATTTTAAGGTTTTAATTTTAGGGGTTTTGATTTATTGAATTGATTGAAATGGATTGAATTGAATGTGATTCTTTTAGGGTTCAATTGAATTGAATTGGATATTTTGAGGGTTCAATTGAATTTAGTATTGAATTGAATTGAATGTGATACTGAAAAACTTGTAAGAAACTTGTAACCTTATTAAAATTTATTAAAACTTATTAAATTAAATTGAATTTAGGATTGATTGAATTTTTTTTTCCGTACATGGTCAAGCCCTCCAAGCTTAGAGTCCTGGCTCCGCCACTGGTGAGAACTGTTTCTATTGTGGCAATGAATTATTTTTATCAGTCATACCGGTTACCGGCACTGGCTGAAACCCGGTTTCCCATCTGACTCCTATTCTGTTTATTGCAAATGCAACAAACATTGAGTAGCACAGCATTGCTTTAACAATGAAACATAATCTCAAAATAACATCGACATGGTGAACTTAAGCGAACTGAACATTGTAATTAATTCAGAATGGATGCATCACTTCTTCTTCTCTCTCTCTCTCTCTCAGAATATTACCTTAGGGAATCCCATGGTGAAGAGAACTGTCAAAGCAGCAAAGCCCCAATCCATTATTTTCATGGCAGCGCTAATTCCTTCCTGACCCTTTTCACTTTGGTACTGAGGAGATATATAATGTAGTAAATTGAAAGTGAGCCACAAAGGAGCATATTGTGGAGCATATAGAGCAAAGTAAGTAGAGAAAGATGGCCATACCTCCTTCCCATCTATCCAGAATGTTAATGCTGTTAAAACCGGAAAGATGTATAGAGTATCAGGAGTACTCAAATCAAGAAACCAATATGCTCCACCAGTTTTAAATGATGGCACCTTTTCTGCCATGTTTGAGATCTGGAAAAATTAGATCATGATCATTCCAACAGTAGTTTTCCTTCATTTTATGCTGTTTCCAATATTAGAAAGAAAAAAGGAAATTAAGTAATTACCGCTAAGAAGAAACAGATAAAGACGGACCACTTAATACACAACCCCTTCATTTCTGTAGATAAAAATTCCGAATATCTGCAATTCCTTAAAAAAATAAATGAGCCAAAATAGATAGATCGAGGAATTAAAAATCACAAAAGCAGGCTAACATAATAGTACAAGCATGCAGAAAAGGTTGCTTACACTTTCATATGCATCGGCGTTTGTTTATCGGCATCATACACAGCCAAGCGCTGGATTATGAGTGAGAGAAAGCATGTGTGAGAAAGGAAGTTCTCAAATAAAGCATTTACTTGGACAGCATTTTATGTAAGTGTGCTCAAGAAGAATACTGGGCAATCATAAACAAGGCCAAAAAGGCAGAAGCAGATCATTTTTCAAAGGAAGTGACCAGTATTTCTTAGCTAACAAATACCATAACGGACATGACAAGTTCATAACCACAAGATTATAAACATTGCAAGCTTCCCATATAGCTTTCATCACTGATGCCCAAATGCCTTAAGCTAAAATATCATACCTAAGTCATGAGATTCAATCTTTATGTAAGTTATCATTTAAATGATACTGCTTAAGAGAATATGCAACAAAACAGGCGTAGAAGGTGATAAAATAGTTAGCAAATGGTGTAAGTTTATCATCTCCAAATAGCATGTTACAAATGATAGGATAATTAGAGAAGTAACAACTATCAAACCCCATCTTGCATCTTTTGTAGTATCTCCGCCAAAAGTAGTGGATCAACTATCTGCAACATGGAAAAAAAAATGTTGCTATTGAACAAAGTTAAGCATGAAACAACAATTCTTGTGAAAGTATTCATGTGATATGGACGCCTTTATTGGCATGGATTACCAAAGAAAAAAGAAATCTCCAACCTAATTACTTTTCTATTAATACTTTCCTATTCCAGAATTTAAATTTGTTTCCTTTTGTTAGGAAACAAATTTTAATTCTGGAATAGGAAGTATTTAATGGGAAAGTAATTAGGCTGAAGATATCTTCTTTCTTTGGTAATGTCTTCCAATAAAGGCATCCGTACTAGACACAAAAGACCTCTTCTTTGAATCTATATTGAATTGGCAAAGGCAGACTCGTACTTGACAGAACCCCTTTCTAATACTGAATTGGAGAGGATGAAAAATAGATATTTTATTGAATAGAAAAGCCTTTATTTATAGACTGCAGATACAAGAGAATACTAGATCCTAAATTATAGGGATAATTATATCCACCCCTACAAGTTGCAAAAAAACCAGCGAACAATGCAAATAAGAGGACTTACCAGGAAGATGCAGTAGCAAGAGAAGATAACTCACCTCGAGTTGTGAAGCAACTTTCTGTTGATTTTTATTTACCACAAGTGGGAGGACTGCCACTCTAACGAGTATAGTTGTTAACGCTATGGAAGCCCACCTAAAAGAAATTTTGAAAAACAAAAAACTCTATCATGCCCTGAACATACAGTAAGAACATTCAAGTAAAATTAGAAGAATGAAACATGTTCATCTTTAAAATACACAACAAATTTACATTGTGCTTCAAGTGTTGAAGTTTCAATCCAAAATATACTCATATTTGCATCTTAAACCATTACTTTATGGAATTTGTGAAATAAATCGCTATTCTATAAATGTCAAACTACAGCCAAAATGTTACTTGTTTGCACAATTAGTAGTCACTGTATGCACTGAAGTTCAATTAAACACTTTGGAGATCTATCTCTCTGCAGCTATGATGAAAGGAAACGGCGGCTAAACGTTATTTCTAGTAAACCTAAATGCGGAAACGCTAGCTAATGAAAAAGAGTTTCTGTGCAACATAGCTCTGCAGATACTTACCAGTTAAGGCCGGTAAAGGAATGGACAGCATCGATAAAATGTTGAAGTACAGCAGCAGGGAAAAAAGAATCAGCAGCTGCAATAGCAACTTCATTGAGAGCAGGTCCCTGCGAGGCAACAGCAGCTTGTACAGTGGTATCAGAAAGAACATCAGCGATCAACTCAATTTTGTCCGTCCCTTCACCGATAGTGGTTGACATCTGCCGAGAAAAGGAAGCCCCGATTCCGATTGTTGGTGAAAGAGAGGAGAAATCAATGCATCTCCTACCAAGTAAGGATGAATTAGTAAAGAAATTGCTAGTCCCCTGGTGCGAAGATGGTCGTTTGGGGATGGAATCATGTTTGGTATCATCTTCACGATGAAGAACGTAACCAAATGATGGGTGGCACCGTCGTGTAAGAAGGTTTGCCCTGGTGGAGAGACTGCGGATGTAAGCCATTGATAACTATTTTGATACTGATCGGTTAATTTTCAACAGTAAATCCTCAAGATTCACTAACCCTAACTAAAAAATTGAAACCCTAACTAAAAAAATGAGTCAATGGAAAGAAATAGATATCCTCCTCAAAAACCTAAAACCTCAAACAACAAATTAATATATCATTTTGATAACACTATCGAAACTTGTGATCGGATCACGTCCCTGTGAGGCGCCGTTGGGATCGGTCGGCCGAGGACACTCCGATGCCAAAGTCAGTAATATTTCTGAGAATAAACTGTAAGCACAAAAGTAGAGAATCAGTAAGTGTACCTTTGATCCTAGGAAGCTGAGCTATTTATATAGGTTTCTGTAACCTTCAGCATTAATGGGGAATTCGTAACCTCTAGGTAACTAGAAAGTCTCCATTAATGCTCATTTAATGGCGGTTACAAGTTATCCTGGCGGTTTGAGACTATTAATGATTCATTTAATGATCATTTATGGCCAAGGCGGCGGCCAGCCGTTATCTAGGTGAATGGAGAGATTCGCCTTGGAGATCCGCCAGCGGATCTCCTAGAGCTAATCCAGGGAGATCCGTCGGGCGGCTTCCTGTGCTACGTGGCATACTTGAGGCAATTATCTCTTTTGGTCCTTGCGATAATATCCCGATGTTATCAGAAGCCCCCCCCCCCCCCCCAAAATGCCTTAAAAGCCCTTTAGGGCTTTTGGTCTTCTGCGCGCCGTCACACGCTTCCGTATTTAATGAACACTCTGTCCAACGCTCTTTGATGGTCGACACGTGTAATAACACACTGCCCTAGGAGTGTAAAAAACCATCTTCATCTTTCGGAGTTCCCTTTCTTCCTCACTTTTCATCTTCTTCTGTTCTCGAAGCTTTTTCCTCAGAAACTTTCGAAGATCCTACTCAAGCTTTCTGCATTTCCATGTAAGTGATCTTTATTTTACCTTGAATGTTCAGGAGTTCATCTTCGTCTTCTGGGTCAACTTCTGAACTCTTTAATTTGCCATCTCCTCCTAGGATCGAAGTAGATTTTAGTTGGACCTCATCTTCATCGGAGAACTCCCAATCTCCCGTTGGAGAGATTAATTCCGGTTTAGCCGAGTTTAATAACTCGGCACAAAGCCATTATCAAACTCGTTCTTCCGGAAATCCTTCTTTTCCTTCTGGTGTTGCTCCGGCCGCTGCCCGTAACCGGTTTTTGGGTTTAATGGCTTTTTCCTCTATTCCTGTTAGAAAAAAGAATCCTCGAGCGGAGTCCACTTCGTCTCGTATGAGTGCCGCGGATTTGGCGAATCTATCGAATCGCTTTCCGTGGATCAAAAATTATAAAACCCAACTCCCTGCTTCTCATCAACGCCCCTCCAATCCGCCGAAGGGCTTTTTTACTGTATTTTGTAGTCATATTGAGAGAGGGTTCCGCCTTCCTCTTCCTAAGATGCTGGCGGATATCCTCTCGTATTTTGATATCGCCGTTAGCCAGCTACACCCTAATGGCTGGCTTGACATGGCTTTAGATTGCTATCTCGCGTCTAATTTAGGAGTAGCGTATAATGGCCGAATCTTTAGAGCTTTTCACAAACCTTCCAAAAGGAAGTCAGAGTCCTATCTTACATTCGCCAAGTTCGGCGTCTACTCGCCCTTCTACCACAAGATGTCTAACGTGCATAGCTGGGATGAGAGTTTCTTCTATGTGAAGATCAAGGAGGATGAACCGTTAGATTTTCCTCTAGTTTGGAACTCTCGTCCGCTGCATATGGCGGGTGACATGCGAGTCCTAACGTTCAGTGATGAAGAGGTGGCGGATCGCATGAAGCAGATTAAGGCGGATGCATGGACTTATACGGATGCCTTAGCCTTCATGATGAGTGACATTCCTCTGATCCGCCAAGTGGAAGATCAACTCATTTATTCAAAAATTACTCAGTTTGATGAAGTTACCTTGCCTATTTCTAGAGCTTTAATTATCTTAATATCTTCTTTGGCAGGGGTGTATCTAAGGCCAATCATGCTCTTGCAGAGACGCGCAGGCAGTTTCGAGAAGAGGAAGCCCGCAAGAAAAGTCAAGCGGCTAACCCTCAACCTGATACGGGCAAACGCCCTATGGAGACGGCTGTCGATCCGCCACTAAAGAAGAGGCGACCCAATACTGTTGCGAGTACCAAGATGATGGCGGATGCGATTAAATCCGCCAAGCCTACTGAGAAAATGGTTCAGGTAATTCGTCTCTTAATTCTGTTTCCTGCTCATCTGATTTTAAAGCGGCCTATGGTTTTTCTTGTTTGTGCAGGTGGCGAAACCCGATATTGGCGGATATTGGTCCGCCAAGTTTGGGGTTCAAGGAACTTTCGAAAATGAATCTCTCTTAAATGACCTGGACGAAGCTTTAGGACAGGTGGGAGAAGTACAAAAGGATTACGACCAAATCCACGGATCGATCCACGTCCATAAGGGAAAGTCGGAGCTTCTTTCGGTGAGCATTGAAAGAATACGATGATTTTTTACTCCTGTTTCGTTTTTGGACTAAATCCTTTTATTTTTCTCAGCTGTATGCCCGCTTGCGCACCTTGGAGAACGGGCTCCTTCAGAATGTGGCGGATAGGGCGACCATCGAAAAGCTAGAGAAAGAGTTAGCGAATGCCAATTCTGTTATTGCCGCTGCCAATGTGAACCTGGCTTCCGCCAATGCGAACCTAGCTTCCGCCACAGCCGCTTTAGTTCTCCGAGACGAGGAGATACAAAAGCTGAAGGCAAAGATAGCTTCTGATGCCAAAAGCCATGAAGATGCTCTTGGGGAAGCGGAATACACAGCAGACGAACAGGCATTCTTTTATGGAGAAATGCTTATGGCGTACTTCTCTCTGGCCCATCCTGGAGTTGATTTCACAGATCCTGAGTTCGCCGTCCCCGAACCAGAAGATGTGGCGAGGTTCAAAAAGATGCCCAATGCCAAGGAGTATCTCCGCAACTACGTACGAAAATGGATGAAAGGAACTTTGCCGGAAGTCAAGCCTTCTACAATAGTTGTGGAGGATGATCCCCAAGAGATGCCGTCTAAGGTTGATTCGGAAAAAGGGGATAAGGAGGTATCTCTTGACGGCGAATCTGGGACTGCGGAGAAAAAGGATCCTCCAGTGAGCATCGTGGGCGAAGGAAGCGAAAAAGGGGATGCCCCTGTTATCATTTAATTTAGCAATTTTTGTAAAAACTTTCCAAGTACAATTCCAAATATTGCTATATATTTATTTCACTTTTACACTTGCGCGGGACAGTGTTTTAAATGTGAGTATGTTTAGGATTTTTGTTTGAAGTAGGTGGCCAGCCATACTTCACTGTATGAACCTTTGTGAAGGTTTGAAGCTATTCTATTCCTTCTTAGAGGAAGTAAAGCTGCCCAGGGGTTCGTTTTGCCACCTATCTTTGAGGTGAAACGATCCGCCCGCAGGACTTGTAAATGTCAAACTACAGCCAAAATGTTACTTGTTTGCACAATTAGTAGTCACTGTATGCACTGAAGTTCAATTAAACACTTTGGAGATCTATCTCTCTGCAGCTATGATGCAAGGAAACGGAAACGAAACAGATACGGCTAAACGTTATTTCTAGTAAACCTAAATGCGGAAACGCTAGCTAATGAAAAAGAGTTTCTGTGCAACATAGCTCTGCAGATACTTACCAGTTAAGGCCGGTAAAGGAATGGACAGCATCGATAAAATGTTGAAGTACAGCAACAGGGAAAAAAGAATCAGCAGCTGCAATAGCAACTTCATTGAGAGCAGGTTTGCCCTGGTGGAGAGACTGCGGATGTAAGCCATTGATAACTATTTTGATACTGATCGGTTAATTTTCAACAGTAAATCCTCAAGATTCACTAACCCTAACTAAAAAATTGAAACCCTAACTAAAAAAATGAGTCAATGGAAAGAAATAGATATCCTCCTCAAAAACCTAAAACCTCAAACAACAAATTAATATATCATTTTGATAACACTAGCGAAACTTCTGATCGGATCACGTCCCTGTGAGTCGCCGTTGGGATCGGTCGGCCGAGGACACTCCGATGCCAAAGTCAGTAATATTTCTGAGAATAAACTGTAAGCACAAAAGTAGAGAATCAGTAAGTGTACCTTTGATCCTAGGAAGCTGAGGTATTTATATAGGTTTCTGTAACCTTCAGCATTAATGGGGAATTCGTAACCTCTAGGTAACTAGAAAGTCTCCATTAATGCTCATTTAATGGCGGTTACAAGTTATCCTGGCGGTTTGAGACTATTAATGATTCATTTAATGATCATTTATGGCCAAGGCGGCGGCCAGCCATTTATCTAGGTGAATGGAGAGATTCGCCTTGGAGATCCGCCAGCGGATCTCCTAGAGCTAATCCAGGGAGATCCGCCGGGCGGCTTCCTGTGCTACGTGGCATACTTGAGGCAATTATCTCTTTTGGTCCTTGCGATAATATCCCGATGTTATCACATTTGTATTGTGAATTTGTCCAAAAAAAAAAAATTTGATTCATCCCCTAAATTTTTAAAAAGCATCTATAGTCCCTTTAAGTTGAGTCGAAGTAAGACAGAATATTTGGGGTGTAAGTTTAGCGGCCGTAGGAGTAGGGAGGCAGGGACAATCACCCTAGATGGGAGAGTTGTTCAGGCCTCGGATTACTTCCGGTATTTAGGATCTATTATCCAAACGGATGGAGAAGTAGATGGAGATGTTGCTCATAGGATTAAAGCTGATTGGGCGAAGTGGAAGAGTGCTACGGGTTTCCTTTGTGATCCTGGCATGCCTAATAGATTGAAGGGAAAATTCTACCGAACGGCAATTAGACCAGCATTGTTATATGATACGGAGTGTTGGGCAGTGAAACACTGCCACATCCATAAGATGTCGGTGGCGGAGATGCGTATGTTGAGATGGATGTGTGGTCATACAAGAAAGGACCGGGTGCGTAATGAAATAATTAGGACAAAAGTAGGGATCACATCTATTGAGAATAAAATGAGAGAAAACCGACTAAGGTGGTTTAGCCATGTGAGACGTAGAGCGCTTGATGCGCCGGTTAGGAGAACCGAAGAGTGGCAAAGGGATGTAGTGGTGAGGGGTATGGGAAGACCTAAGCAAACTTGGAGGAGGGTGATCGAGAGTGATATGAGTTTACTGGGAATTGAGGAAAATATGATAGTGGATAGGAAGGAGTGAAGGGAGCGAATCTGTGTCGCTGACACGACTTGATTTTCACGGTTTTATATGATGGTTCATGTTAGCCGATCCCGAATCATTTCGGGACTAAGGCTTTGTTGTTGTTGTTGTTGTTGTTGTATCGATAGTCCCTTTAACTTACATAAAATATTCAGTTAGTCTTTTAAATTTACACAAAATGTAATCAATTGAGCACTCGATTGTAAAAAAAGTAAGTTAAATACGAAAGATGTAAGAATTAAAACGACCAAAATCGGGTATGCGGTTCTAATATTACAAAAGACAAGTTTTATATTGAGTAAGTTTTATATTTTTGAATTATGTAATAACATTTTAAGGTGTCGTTTGGTTCGCGAAATAGAATAGTTATTCCAAAAGAATGGAATAGCAAAAGAATGGAATAGGTATTCCCAAGGAATACCTATTTCTATATTTAATTGGTGGAATAAGATAGAACGGAATAGATAACTTTTTATCCAAAAGTCAACATTGCCCTCAAATGTAGTTTGTTATTTCTTTTAAAATTTTAATTATTACTATAAATTATTCAAATATTTAATATATATTATTTTAAAAAAATATATTTTAAAAACTGAAAAATGAAACACGAAAACAAACAATGTTAAAAACACGAAAACCTGAAAAAATATGAAAAACAGAAAAACGTGAAAAACACAAAAACAAAAGTAAAAATTGTTAAAAACACAAAAACATGAAAACACAAAAAGTGGAAAAATCTGAAAAACACGATAATTAAAAAAAATTAAAACAGGAAAATATGAAAAAAGTGAAAAAATATGAAAATCATGAAAAGTAAAAACAAATGTTAAAAACGGGAAAATATGAAAAAAGCGGAAAAACACAAAAACGTGAAAAAAGCGAAAAATACAAAAACGTGATAAAAACGTTAAAAACACAAAAATGTGAAAAACATTTTAATGTTAAAAATAAAAAAATGTGAAAAAATATGTTTATAACATTCGTGTTTTTCATATTTTTTCACATTTTGTGTTTTGTAATTTTTCATGTTTTTTCATGTTTTCATTTTTTTTTTTGGGTTTTCTCACATTTTCTTCTTCTTTTTTTTGCGTTTTCACGTTTGTCACATTTTTGTGTTGTCGTGTTTTTCACGTTTTTGCATTTTTTGGGATTTCGTGTTTTTCGTGTTTTTCGCGTTTGCTCAAGTTTTCTTGTTATTTACGTTTTTCACGTTTTCATGTTTTTTTTTGCGCTTTCTCACCTTTTCGTTTTTTTTAGTTTTTTTTTCATTTTCATGTTTATCGCGTTTTTCACGTTTTTGTGTTGTCGTGTTTTAGCGTTTTTTCACGTTTTTGTTTTTGTCGTGTTGTGTTTTCGTGTTTTTGCTTTTTTTTTTGTTCTTGTATTTTTTATTTTTTAACGTTTGTATTATTCACATTTTTTTTTTGTATTTATAACGTTTTCCATAGTTTTTTCACATTTTTTAGGATATAAATTATGGATTTGTAAAAAAAAAATAGCATTTAAGAAATTAGTTAGGAGGCAAACGAATTTGGACACTTTAAGCATATTCTTTAATTTATGGAATACACGGAATAGTTATTCCGCGTAAAAAAAGGTTGAACCAAATGTGGGAATAGGAATGTCTAAGGAATAACTATTCTATTCCCTCCCTATTTCATGAACCAAACAAGCCCTAAGATGTGTAAAATACATTTTCCGTATTTAACTTATTTTTTTTACAACCGAATGATAAATTGATTAAATTTTATACAAATTTAAAGATAACTGAATATTTTATATAAGTCGAGGGGGCTATTTGAACACTTTAAAAGTTTAGGGAGCAATTAATTAAATGTATTGAATTTGAACAATGGGCAAATGAAGTATTAAGCCTATTTTTAATTGAAAGGACATGCAATTGACGTGGTATACCAAACTTACTGACATACAGATATTTTTTTAAAAGAGCGTGAAAAAGTTGTTAGAGAGGTTATGTACTGTTAATACGACAACGGATCATCAAATAAATTAGAGCATGCGTACCTGCAGTAAAAAGTTGTTAGAGATAAGGTGGTTTACAGCTGTTAATATGACAGCTCAGCAAATAAATTACATCACACTAAACTCTGATGCTTGTGTATATAAATAGAGATGATATATTCTTCGTGTCAAAGTTTAACAATCCTATCCAAAAAATACAAACTGAAATATTTTTGCAAAATAATAGGAGTAATAAACATGTTTGATTTATTGGATTGCTAAATACCGTATCTTTTTATTAGTTATCGTTATCATTTGGACTTTTTTTTTTTTTTTTTTACCATTCTCATAATTTTGATTAAAAATTAAAAATTCTTTCTCCAAAATCACGAGTTCGAAAAACAAAAATTGAAAGGGATTTGCTATTTACCGTTCTCAAATTATTTATTACCGTTCTCATTTGGATAATTTTACCATTTGCATAAAAATTTTGCAAAACTGAAAAAAAAAATTGAGAAACTATTTCAAAATTTGGTCTAAACGGATGACAAGTACCCTCCGGCCCATGGTGGGGGCGGATGCGGCATCCATCCGACCCATGGCGGGAACGGATGGCGCATTCGCCCCCACCTTTTGGAAAATGCAAAATTCTACAATTTTAAGTGTTCAATTTTTTGTGACGAAAAATGCAAAATCATCATGAAAAATATGTATTACTTTCATGAGTTCTTTGATAAAAAAAAATGTAAATTTTAATATTTTCGACTCATAATCATCCATTTTCGAGGTTCGGGGTTGTCACACATCAATTATTTTCATAATTTCAATTATTGTTGTTCAGATTTATGATTTTGGAGAGATGATTTTCAGTTTTTGATCAAAATTATGAGAAGGACAAAAAAGTCCAATAGGAGCGGTGATAAGTAATTTGGGGTGGTATTTAGCAGCTCACAATTGAAATTATAAAAATAATTAATGTGTGACAACACGAACCCCAGAAATGGATGATTACGAGTCAGAAACATTAAAATTTACATTTTTTTTATCAAAGGACTCATGAAAATAATACATGTTTTTTATGACGATTTCGCATTCGTCACAAAAAATTGGAGAATTTTACATTTTTCGTTGTAAAAAATTGAACGATTAGTATTTTTAGTATTTTTCGTCACTAAAAATTTAACGATTTTACACCGGCCAAAATTTGGCTTAGGTGGATGCGGCATCCGCCTAGGCCAAATTTCGATCGATTCTCTAAAAAAAATTCAGTTTTGAAATTTTTTTATAAAAATGGTAAAATTGTCCAAATGGGGATGATGATAAGTAATTTGGGGCGGTAAATAACAACACCATTGAGAAATTGGGGTTAATCAATATTCACCTTCCAGTTTGAGGAGTAATAGAGATATAAATTATTATATTTATTTAAGGGAAAAATTGTAATTTACTCTTCATAAGAGTTAGTTAGAATATAGCCGTAAGACTTAACGCTATATAAACTTTGTTTTCTATTATTAGTAAATTAGGATTAGACTATGCTTACTTTGTTTTTGACAAAGTAAGTCTTACTTTGTTTTCTCCACTATTGGATGGTGATGAACTTTGACAAAGTAAGTTCATCCAATGGTAGAAAAAATAAAGTAAGACTTACTTTGTTAAAAACAAAGTAATGATTTTGATCTTCTTTGTAAACGATATGTAATAGATTTGAATCTTAATCCTTATAGGGATATAATGTAATTTTTTTTTTTTAAATTGGGTTATTTATAAAAATGGAAACAAAAAGCTTGATTATATGATTTATCACCCACTGACATATGAGAAAGTAAAGAAAACCAATTGATGGCTAATTTACATTCATGCCCACTCAATTTTACCTCCATTAAAATTGGGTGTTGTTAGAGCGTCCACAATGGATATATTGAACCATCAATGTATCTTATTGTATCACAGTCTCCCATTGGAGAAAGTATGATACAAAATCATTCGTAATATTTTTCAAATTCGATGCGACGCAATTGGTAAAAGGGGCCTTTCTCCCCTTCAAAAATGTACTGCAGCTATCCGACAATTAGCATATAGTGCGGCAACTGATCAATATGATGAGTACATATGAATCAGTGAGAGTACAACTATTGAGTGTTTGGAAAATTTTTGTCGATGCGTTATTGAGATATTTGCACCAAAATATCTTCGAAGGCCTAATAGTGAAGATATTCAACGACTACTTCAATTGCATTCGGAGCGTCATGGTTTTCTCGATATGCTTGGTAGTATTGATTGTATGCATTGGAAATGGAAAAATTGTCCAGTCGCATGGAAATGTCAGTTTACTAGAGGTGATCAAGGGGCTCCAACAATAATGCTAGAAGCAGTTGCTTCAACAGATTTATGGATTTGACATGCTTTTTTTGGAGTTGCGGGATCAAACAATGATATCAACGTACTTAATTAATCTCTGTTATTTAATGATGTTTTGAATGAAGTTGGTCCTGACGTTAAATTCATGGTGAATAACAATAATTATACGAAAGGATATTATTTAGCTGATTGGATATATCCGGAGTGGGCAACCTTTGTTAAAAGTTTTTCATTTCCGGAAGATGCAAAAAGGATTAAGTTCAAACAAATGCAAGAGGCTGCAATAAAAGATATCGAACGAGCATTTGGTGGGTTACAATCTCGATGGGCAATTGTTCGGGGTCCTGCACATTTTTGGCATCGAGACAAGTTGAGTGATATAATGTATGCATGCATTATATTGCATAATATGATCGTTGAAGATGAAGGAGAATGTTTAAATAATTGGGATGATGACGAACCTCCTATCACGGTAAATCAAGGTTCAATTCAAAATTTTCAACAATATCTTCAAATAAATGCGGCATTACGTGAACGAGAAATACATAATGACCTCCAAAATAACTTGGTGGAGCATATTTGGCAACATTTTGAAGATTCTGAAAAGAAAATCATTATAAAAAAAAATATTTTTAATTTTGTAGTACTTAATGTGTAAAAGTTGAATTATTGTTATTTTTTTTTTTTTTTGGTAGAAAATGAAAAGAAAAACGAATAACAACAAACTACCCAGGAATTAGCCTAGGGAAGCTAACCCCAATCCTATCTTCTAAGAGAAGATGAGAGATGAAACTAGGGGAAACAGGAAGGGTAGTAACGCCTAACGTCCCTTCATGGCCCGCCGCCGCCAAGCGATCAGCAACACGATTCTGCTCTCTAAAAATGTGTCTGAACTCTAGTTCCGCCAAGTTGAATTATTGTTATTAATTATTAAATTATCGTTCCATTGTTGTGTCGTTTATTTCCAATCTAGAAATTAAAATTATTGTTAATTTATATAGAAAATTATTTTGTAATATGGCTACTAAACTGAAGTCAGAGCGTAGCAATCTTGGCAAATAACATTATGGCTACTAAACTTTAAAATGTAATATAAAAATTATAGTCATTAAACTATAATTAACCTCTTAAAAAGACGATTTATGATTTCAAACAATTGATTATATTTTAATCAATTTTAATTTTTCAATTTTAAGGTTATTTGAGTATTGTTTGATTATGATAGAGAAAATGAAAATTTAGAGAGAGAAAGATCTCGGAAATGGTTATTTTTTAAGATGAAAACTCTAGTTCTAAGCAACTTTAATTATTAAATATTTTCATTTTGAAGTTGCCAACCGTAATTTTGAAGGGTTAAATGTACCATTCGTCACTAAATTTTCATGGTTGTCTTAAAATGGTAATTTTAAGAGTAAAAAGACACTGAAAAAGTGACGTGACTACCACATCAATAGTAGTCAATTTTCACTGCTAATCCAACCGACACGTGGCTGCCACCTAGCTGACTGAAATGATATGTTACTGTCACCCGACTGACACGTGTTATTTCTGTCAGTTAAGTGGCAACCACGTGTCATCTAAATGACAGTCATGTATCATTTCTGCCAGCGGTGAAAGTTGACTACTGGTGATGTGACATTCACATTACTTTTCTAGTATCTTTTTATTCTTAAAATTGTCGAAATGACTTAATTGAGATAAATCTAAAATTAAATGATTTTATTGAGATAAACTGAAGTTGAATATGATAATTTCAAAATAGCCATAAAAGTTAAGTGATCAACGATATATTTGACACTAATTTTGAAGCATTAATTAAAGTCTAATGGTCTTAATATCGAACAGTATAAAGTTTAACACCGTGAAAGTGAAAATGACTAAAATCCAATAGCCATGTGTGTAATTTACCCAACAACTAATCCATGGTGTCAATCCTTAAAAATAAAAACAACCCATCATCTCCCAGCACAATGTATTCCAAATTCCTCCACTAACAAACAACTGTATAATGTGTAAAAATATTCATAACATTCCGATGAAGAATAATTTTATTTTTAATATCTAAAATTGTGCAATTTTATTTCGCATTGACAGTAAAGAGCAATTTTACCTCTAACATTGGTAAATTTTATCAATTTTAGACATTATTATAAAATACAGATATTTTATTCCTTATTTTGCACCAATTACATATCTATTAGTTCTAAAAAAAGATTTTATTTTTTTATGATTTAATAATAGAATGAAGATTAATAATTATAAATTCGGTAAAATATATGAATTTTTTTGTCAAACCCGTACAAAAGATAGTATATTTAAAAAAAAATATTCTTTTCATGTATAATCATATATTTGTTATTCATTACTAATAAGTGATAAAATGACGCACATATCGTGTCATTAGAAAAGAAACAACAAAGAGGAGATAGAAAAAGGGGAAACAAACACCCTCATAAAGTATACAGTAGATGATAAAATTCATAACCAAGAACACAGTTTGATGAATTATTTCTCAAATTGAGTGAACTTATCAATGTTAGGAGGTAAAATTGCTATTTGATGCCAATTTTAGGAGTAAAATTGTACCATTTTAGATGTTAAAGGTAAAATTATTTCTGACCGTAGACGTTAGGGGTACTTTTGCACCTTATCCAAATAAATAGCTAGAATCTTTGTTCATCTGTCAACATCTTGATTTGCAGCTCTTCTCAAAATCAATAGCTTCTTGGGTTGGATTGAATCCATGGAATGCAAATAGAAGGAAGATCTGATGCTAGGGATTTCTCAATCTACTGATCTCTGGTTGCAAGTTCCATGAATATGGAAGACTGGTCATTTAGAGAGCTTTCTAAACTTTTCTGTTCCCTCATTTTCTGTGAGACCAGATGTAGCAGAAAACAATCCGAAACCCCGGCAAGCGGCCGGAGAATTGAGAAAAAATATTTTTCTAGTAACGGTGTTTGGTAATATTTTGGAGAAAATTAGATTGACTCTACGTAGTATTATTTCAATGTTTAAAGGTAGATGAGAGGGTTAAAGATGTTCGCTTCTATTTGAGAGGTTCTATGTTTGACTCTCTTTAATCTCATTTTTTTTTAAAGTTCTTATTTTATTTTGATAACACTTTTGAATTGATAAAAAAAGTAGACATATTTAATATTTATTTTTATTATGTCTTTACCATTAAAAAAAGTAAACATATTTAATTTTCTATTAGTTCAATGCTAGTTTCTAAAAAAATGGTAACATTTTTACAGTTTTAATGCGTTGGAGTCTAAAAAAATTTTACCCTGCCCTAATGGGTTGGACTTTGAAATTTTACCGTCAACCGCGCAGTTAATTTTGATTTTTTTGACGTTTTAAATTATTTTTTACTGATATGTTTGAGCTCCGGGTCATCCGGGGTCCTGATTCCGCCACTGTGTGGGAGGATTGATTTCTCCATCTTAATCGAATCCGACGTGCGGTGCGGTGAATGCATAATTGATCCATTTTACACATGGTCCATAAAAAAAATCTTCAATTATTTTAGTACATATACATGTTATCACCTGAGTGGTCTAGAACAAATTTTTACATACCACGGTAAAATTTCTCAAAAGTAAACTAGATTTTAACTAAAAAGTAAGAGTGAATCGTTTTTATCGCCTAAAAACAGCTACTATGTATTAACCAAGTTGAATTTTGTAACTAAATATAAACTTAAAGAGTTAATTAACCATCACAAACCTTAATTTATTAGAAAGATGTGGTCAAAACTAGACCTGACAATTATCGTGTTCGAGTCGTGTAATTTCGGGTTTATGTTAGAAAAAAGTAAACCCAAATCCAACTCAAAAACTTTCGTGTCACAATCGTGTTAACCTATTCGAATTAGTATCGATTTCATGTCGTGTTTTCGGATTACATGCAATTTTGTTATTCATATGTATATATATTAATGGTAACTTTTATACATATGATACTATTTTTAAATATTTTTATCTCATTTTTATATTAGTATGTTAATATTAACTATCGAAAAATCCACTAATATCATATTTAGGAGGTTCAAATCATATATGATTTGTAAGTAATAATTATAATTTTATTATCTTTATTAATAAAATGACATATAAAAATATGAGAAAATATAATAATAATTTTAAATATTTAGGTTATTTCGTATTGTTTTCAGGTTAGCATATCAATCCCAACCCAATTTAAAAATTCACGTGTCAGTTTCGTATCAATCCAAAAATGACACATTACCTGCCAAATTAAACCTAAACACTAATATTGCGTATCGATTTCGTGTCGTTTAATCGGGTTATGTATACTTTTGCCACCTCTAATCGAGACTATCCATAATAGGATTAATTCTAACGGCCGAAGGAACCAAAACCATCAATAATAGGATGGTTCAGCAGCTAGGATGACCTAGTGCCCTTCAAGCACCCTTATATCTATTGATGGTTTTGGTTCGGCCGCCGGGATGACCTTACGCCCTTTAGGCACTCTTATATACACCCTACTGTTCTCAATGACGAGTCTTCCTCTTCATGGAACTTGCAAGGACTGATCATTTCCTTGGCTTAATTAATGACATTTGGAGTGGCGAATACATGATTGGTATGTTACGGGGCCAATTTTATATATACGTGCATAAAAAAAATTGTTAAATCAAACTTGCTCATTTTTTCATACATATGTGTTATCATCCGAGTTGTCTAGAACCAATTTTTACGCACCAATGTAAAACTCTCAAAATTAAGCTAAATTTGGACTACAAAAATAAGATTGATTCGTTTTGAACAAATCTAGAAAAATTTATCGCCTTACATATATTAATTAAGTTAGATTTTGTAATTAAATACAATCTGAATAAATTAATTAACTATTCCGAACCTTAACTTGTCAAAGATAGAAGACAAAACCCATTTATAATAGAAGTAGTTCCAACGACCAGACAATCGGAAACAAGTCATGGTAAAGGTAGTTCCAGTGGTCGGGGAGCTTAACCCCTCCAGGCCCCCTTGTAGGATGTTTACAAGAACAAAGTTGGGGTTAAAGATATGTTTATGGTAATGTAGCAAACTTTTCATTTGATTTGGTTAAATTTGTAACAATTTCTGGTTTTATCAAATGCGTCTGGGATTTAGAATCCTGGATAAAGCTGTAAATGAGTCGAGCTGCTCATGGACGGTTTGGTATCATCTCAATAAAATTCGATCATATTCAACTCAGTTTATTAACAAGTCAAATTTGAGTACGGTGAAACTCAACCCAATTTTTTTTTTTGCAAAGAATACTCGTTTGTTCCGGCATTAGTTGGCTTAAAGTATTATTTTGTCCTCCGATCTATTATTATATGTAATGTTGATCCTTAGACGTATATCAATCAAGCATATTTGGTCCCTAACATATAGGGATTAATCACATTTGATCCAATTTAAACAAAAATTAGTGTCTATGTAAGAAGATTAGTTAAATAGTCGTCAGATGATTACTAATCAGATGAAGAAGGTTATAGAGGCAGAAAACAAGTGGTAGTTTTCGGATGTGAAATATTATATAAAAATTGAGACAACTAAACAAATTAACGAAATATTATAACTTTTATGTTGCAATTAGCAATCATCATACGTCAAATATTGAACAAGTTTCCTTATACACACACTAATTTCTATCTAAATTGGACCAAATGTGATTGATCGTTATATACGAGGAGCCAATGTCACAAAATAATAGGCTAGGTAGCAAACGCAAACATTTTTAATAAGACAAGGGTCAATATCACAAAATAATAGATCACGACAAACAAAAATATTTTAGCTATGTTGCACAGAAACTCTTCTTCACTGGCGCTTCAACGTTTCATTTACTTTTCCGTTTCTTTTCAGTTTCCAATATCGTTTCTTAGGTATACTTTTATAGAAATAACATTTACTGGTGTTAGTTTATGTTTCCATGCAATATAGATCAAGAGTTAAATAGTGATTCAAGTCAAATATATTCTATGATGCACGGAAGGAAACTGACACGGAAACTGGAAAATGTTGTTTCTAAAAAAAATATAGCTAGGAAACAGACACAGAAATGAAACATGGAATCGCTATTGACGAAGAGTTTCCGTGCAACATTGCAATCTGTTGTTAGGAAAACAGAGAAGAAGAAGAAGAACTTGAAACACTTATATACAAACTAATTTCCATCTAAATCGGACCAAATGTGATTGATTGTTATACACGAGGTGTCAATGTCACAAAATAATAGGCTAGATAGCAAACACAAACATTTCTAATACGTGAAGGGTCAATATCACAAAATAATAGGTCAGGAAACAAAGGAAAATATTTTTTTACATATCACGAGCTATTTTGCACGAAAACTCTTATTCACTAGCACTTCTGCGTTTCGTGCCCGTTTCCGTTTCTTTTCAGTTTCCAATACCATTTCCTAGCTGTACTTTTCCAGAAATAACGTTTCCAAGTGTTAGTTTCCCTTTCCGTTTCTGTGCAACATACATCACAAGTTAAATAGTGATTCAAGTCAAATGTATTCTATGTTGCACAGAATCAGAAAGTGACACAGAAAGGAAACCGAGAAACTTTGTTTCTAAAAAATATAGCTAGGAAACGGAAAAGGAAACGGGCAAGAAACGTGGAAACGCTAGTGACGAAGAGTTTCCGTGCAGCAAAGAATATATATTAGATAATTACAGAAAAGTAGAGCTATCATTAATGAAAATGAACTACTAGAATGCCCTCTCATAGAAGTTTTGCAATCTGTTAGGAAAACAGAGAAGAAGAAGAAGAACTTGACACTTACAATCAATGAATAGATTCCTTGAGTGTATGATTCAAAAAGGCTTCTGAGAAGGTTTCCTATCAAACACAGCTACCCGAACTGGAGAAGACGATGGAGCACTGCTATCCAAAAACTCTAACAGCTTTTTCATTAACAAAAAAAAACCCTTCTTTCTCAAAGCTTCAATAAAACTCCTTGCTTCTTCAACACCCTTATGCTTACATAACCCATCAACCAAACCAACAAAAGTAGCAACATTCGGAGAATGACCCGAATCCAACATTTGAAAAGAGAAATCAACAGCATCATCAATGGAATCAAACTTATACAGTATAACTACAAGCATTAGGAGTTATACCATTATCAAGCATTTTCCTGAAAAATCTCGGATGTAAGGAGATCCGTTAAATTGAGTGAGAGATGATTACGAATCGGGTGGAGAAGAACTAACGTTTTCCAAGGTTGTAGAAGTAGAGAAACAAGTGGTTTTCGGATGTAAAATATTATATGAAAATTAACGCAACTAAGTAAGTTGCCGAAATACTATAACAGTTATGTTGCAATTAGCAATCATCAAACGCAAACATTTTACGGGTCTCCTTATGAACACACTAATTTCCATCTAAATTGGAACAAATGTGATTGATTGTTATACATGAGAGGTCAATGTGACAAAATAATAAGTCACGTAGCAAACACAAACATTTTTAATAATCAAGGTTCAATGTCACAGAATAATACGCCAGGATGCAAACGAACATCTTTTTTATACATCAGCAGCTATGTTGCACGGAAAATTCTTCTTCATTAGTGTTTAAGCGTTTCATGTCCGTTCCTTTTCCGTTTCCAATACCGTTTCCTAGCTATATCTTTGTAGAAATAACACGTGTAAGTTTATCACAGAAAAGTAGAGTTATTATTGATGAAAATGAAAGAACTATTCAAATGCCATCTCATAAAGTTATGCAATCTGTTAACAGAGAAGAACTTGAAACACTTACAATTAATGTGTAGTGACTCTAGATTCCTTGAATGTATGATTCAAAAAGGCTTCTGTGAATGTTTCCTACCAAACACAGCTTCCCAAACTGGAGAAGACAATGGAGCATTTCTATCCAAAAACTCTCTAACAGCTTTTTCATTAACAAAAAACCCCTTCTTTCTCAAAGTTTCAATAACAGCCCTTGCTTCTTCAACACCCTTATGCTTACATAACCCATCAACCAAACCAACAAAAGTAGCAATGTTCGGAGAATAACCAGCATCCAACATTTGTAAAGAGAAATCAAGAGCCTCATCAATGGAATCACACTTATATAATCCTTGAATCAATACAGTATAACTAAAAGCATTAGGAGTTACACCATTATCAAGCATTTTCCTGAAAATTCTCTTAGCATCATCGAGTTTTTGTGCTTTGCAAAATCCATCAACAACAGCAGTGTAAACAACAACTTCAGGCATTGTACCTTTCTCACGCATTACAGCAAACAGTTTCATGGCATCTTGAACTAGTCCATCTTTACACAGCCCGTCGAGCATAGCAACAGCGTTCGGGATAAGTCCGGTTTCCTTCATCTTCTTGAAGATTTCATTAGCATCTGGAGGAGGCATATCCCTGTCTTGATTCTCATCTGTTGGTGAAGGAGTTTGATTGTTTGGTAGAGGGGTTTCATTCTCCTTCCTCTTGTCAAGACCGAGTTTGAATTTCTCGAGAAAATCAGCATCAGACCGATGATTATCATGATGAGTTTGATTGGGGGAACCATTGAATCTGACATTTCTCGGTGACTGATGAGGTTGAAACTGAGATTGGCGTGAAGACCTCTCCTCCCTCTCGCTCCTCTCGCTCCTGTCGCCCCTCTCGGCTCTGAAGGGTTTATTAGGTTGAGATTGAAATTGATAGGAGCTTCTCTCGCCTCTGTCGCCTCTCTCGGATCTTAAGGGCCTGTTTGGTATGGGTTGAGGGGGATTCTGTGATGTTCTTACATCATCTTCTTCGGAGTTGGAATTGGAACTAGAATTGAAACTTGTTCTCTCTCGCATCGAGTTGAAATGGCGAAGAGGTGAACGGAAATTGCACTTGGATCCAATCAGCTTCAACATTCGACACTGTGATGAAGCCATTGATGAATCGATTCTCTGCTCCCAATTTCGCTACTGAATTTTGGGGGAACAAGGGTTCTGGACTCTAGGGTTTACGAGATGAAAATGGGTTAAATTATTATTTAGTCCCTAATCTATTAAAATGTTTACATTTTCCCCTCAAACATAGCGATCAATTGCACTTGCTCCAATTTAGATAGAAATTAACGCGGATGTAAGGAAATCCTTTACGGGGTGTTTGTTAGAAGGGATATAGGAGGTGGGATATGGATAAAAATATGAGATAAGTTATCCCGTTTTTGTTTAAGAGATAGAAGAGTGAGACAAACGAGGGATAAGTCTCTTATCCCTCAAATCATATACCCAAGAGGGGGTGGTATAAGGAAGTGGGATAAGTTTCTGCGATTTTAATAGGATGGAAAAGATCATCTCATCTCTCAAATTAATGTTATGTAGTTTAAATAAAGTTAAAATAGTAAAATGTATTATTTTATCCCTATCTCTATCCCACATACCAAATATTGAATAATAATTCTCGACTATCATATTTTTATCCTTATCCCAACCATTTATCCATATCCCTATCCCTATCCCAACCTTATCCCTATCCCTATTCCTATCCCAATAGAATACCAAACGCCCCGTTAAATCGCATGTAAAATGATTGCCAATCGGATGGAGAATAATTAATGTCCTCCAAAGGTTTTTTTTAAAAAGAAGTAATGGTTTCAATTTTAGAAAAAACAGTACATATAAGTAATTAAAAAATTATAAACTTTAAAAAAATATTCAATATGTATATTCAATACCATTGATCGTGATAAAGCAACAATAGATAGTGTTTAAAACTGTTTTCGACACAACGGCGAGAAACACACTCCATCCAGAACAGAATCGACTTCATAGTTTTTTTTTCCTTGAGAAATGATTTCATAATCTTTCAATGAGTCAGATTTATATGATGATAGACGAAACTCTTCTGTTTTTTCGTGAAGGAAAACATTATAACACTCATGATACCGTAGAAAATAAATAAACGACACGTGAAGCATTAAGAGCATTCGGATCAAATAGCCACGTGAAGCATTAAGTGCCTTCATCGGATCTAATAAAGCTTCACGGAACTGTTTTCCATGAAGGAAGACTCGCCTGCCGCCAAGGTAACATCGTCGAAAAGATGTCTTCTACTAGAATACAGCTCCTAATAGAAGAAGATTTCCTAGAAGAAAATGGATTCGCTAAAGCACTATAAATAGACCATAATGGAAAAATCTATGTTTAAATCACTACCTCATAATATTTCATTGTTTTCAACCCTTCAAAATATTTGCTTATCTGCATTGGAGTGGGTTCCACAGCTGCCAACCTCTCTCTAATTGTTGTTCTTTCTTACGAGTGGTCTAAAGAAGGGGTTTATCTTTCGACTATAAATAAAGAGAAAACTCTAAAATTTAGATGAAGAGGATAAAAGTTTTTTTTGGGTGAACATAAAGCCCAAGAAAAAAGTAAAAAGAGAAAATGCACCCGACTAGGCTCGGATGATTCTGCTTAACGTTAAACCTCTACTGTCTTGAGAGAGGATGTCCTGAAGGTCTGCATGAGGCACAACAAACTCATGGTGATCCAAAGAATAAGAATCTATGAAGTGCGCAAGCCAGCAGCAACACTATTACCTTCTCTATAGTAATGGATGAAGATGGTCTCCCAGTCTCTATCCCGGTACAAGATACACCGGGATATGATGAATGTCAATTATGTCTGTCATGAAGCGAAGAACACTTGTGAATCAAGTTCCACTGTGACTCTTTTGGATAAAAGTTTTTCTGATAACCAGGTTTATTAAAATTACATTATTTATTTATTTATCTAGCTAAACTGTTTAAAATGGTTACTAAATGATAGTTGAAAAAGATGATTTGATTTTTTCCAATGCTATGTAGTAATATATAAGTCATTATTTTTCAACTTTACTCACAATAATATCGTGGTATTTGAATTGATGAAAATAATTTTATTGAAATAAAATAAAAAATTAATTATTTTATTGAAATAAAATAAAATAAAAAGATAAGGTATTAAAATAGTTTGAAAAAAAGTGTTAACTTTTTTTTTTTTAATTTGCGCACAATGCGCTTACATTAAAGAAGAAAGAAAAATATGAGTTGGGCCGGTTTGTTGCAGCTAAAAATGGTATCTTACAGAATTATCAAGATGCATCATTCATTGAACCGCTATCGGTCTGTGAAACTCTTAGTTGGATCAAAGACCGCGGATGGAAGGATGTAATCATTGAATCAGATTCTTTAATCGTGGTTCAGTCTAAGGCCCGCCCGTTAGAGGTTTCATCTCCTTTTAACATCTTAGCCAATGATTGTCATTTTTCATTGAACGAGCTTTTTAATTGCTCTATTCGTTTTGTCTGTCGTTCTACAAATTCTGTTGCTCATTTGTTAGCTAGAAGTAATATTTTACCTTTACATCGGGGTGAGTGGTTTTCTGTACCCCTGATTTTATTTGTAATATGCTTCTTTTTGATTCTTAATATATGCTTCATTGGTTGTAAAAAAAAAAAAAAATCTCCATCAGATTCGGATGTGATTCGAACCCATGACCACCCTAGTCATAGGTAAGCTCTCAACTAATGGTGAAAATAACCAAGTAAGGCTTACGTTGTCAAAAACAAAATAACCATAGAAGGCACCAAAATATAAGGTATTATTTATCATTCATTTATTCAAAATTTTATTATTTGATCATATTTAGCCCTAGTTATTTTAATTAGTAAAATTTCATCTAATTTGTATGAAAATTTGACGAAATCGTTATTTCATTCCGTTAAATTTTAATCATGGTTTTAAGAACCGAATCATTACCACTAAGCCTTTAATTCAATTATGATTATTATTAACTATTTAAAAATAATATAGTAATTTCATAAATTAAATAAGCAAAATATTGTTAAGTATTAACTATTTCTATTTTATATTTAGATAAAAAAAAAAAGATAAATATTATCTCCTTAATATTAATAAATTTTAATTAAATTCTACCAAAAAAAATAAATTTTAATTAATATTTAAACTTTAACGGTTAAAAAACCAACTATTTAATTTTATAAGTCTACATCTTTTTTAATTTTTAATTTTTTCATATTAAATTTATTAATTTGATATCTCAAAATATCATAATATTAAAGAATTATTATTATTAGTATAACTTTTATTAATATTGTACTATGTTTTTTTTTTAATCAAAAGAGCAATGAATTAATGAGCTAAATCATGGCAGAATTGTAATAATGAAGCAGAAATAGAACTCGGTAATAAACTAAAAAAAGAAGGGCAATTGGATAAACGAGAAGACTGTGCTAACACATGTGTCATCCCATTCGCTTGCCGCCGTATCCATTTGACTGAGTAAGAGTCATTCGATGTTAGAATCGATTGTGTTTGAATAATTCTATCCTCAAATTCGGAATCATCCACAGAACTAGAATTTATTGCATCAATCACTTGTTTAACATCAGATTCGAAAACCACATTCCTTATTTCATCGGCTTCTATCCATTGCATAGCCTGTAATAGAGCTTCAGCCTCACATTCTCGTGTTTGTCAGACAACATAACAGACTCACACATCTCCCCATTACAAACTGTCCATTTGCATCTCGTACTGCTGCTCCCCTTCCTGTACGACCATCAACGTTAAAACATGCAACATCAACACAACACGAGAGAAAACCTTCCGATGGTGAGTGCCAAGCCATGCAACCAGCAGATGAACTATTTCTTACTATTGTATTTTCGCCTGTGAGGGTCACTTGGTGGCCTTTACAGCCGGTCCCAAGCCCGGACAAAGGAGGAGGGTTGCGGTAGGTTTGTGGCGGCCAGCGTAAAACTTAGCCACATCTTATGACATGAACCATAATATAAATATCGTTGGGGCGTTCCCTACTCAGCGACGCGCTGCACTTCCTAGACCCGGGTGTAGTGATAAATGTGCAAGGGTTGCTAGGTCGTCGCCCCGAAGCGGCGCGCCACCCCAGGACCCGGGGGTGGTGTCAAATATGTAAGGGTTGCGGGTAAATAAGCTAGTCCACGGTAATGGTAGGGGTAGGGGTAAGGGTAGTAGATTACGCTTTGGGACATGGAACATAGGTTCTTTGACAGGAAGATTAGCTGAAATTGTAGATGTTATGAAGAGGAGGAGAATAAATATATTATGCCTACAAGAAACCAAGTGGGTTGGAGCCAAGGCTAGAGAGATAGCTCCTTGGGGTTATAAGCTTTGGTACTCAGGAAAGGATAAGGTTAGAAATGGAGTAGGTATTCTTATTGATAGGGAGTATATTGATGATGTAGTAGCGGTGTCTAGGAAGAGCGATAGAATTATGAGTGTTAAGCTAGTGATAGGGGATGAGGTTGTGAATGTCATTAGTGCATATGCGCCACAAATAGGATTAGATGTGTCTATAAGACAAGCTTTTTGGGATGACTTAGAGGAAGTGGTGCAACAGGTTCCTAGGGATGAAAAAATGGTACTAGGGGGTGATCTCAATGGACACGTGGGTTCTAGGCGAGATGGGTTTGAGAGTGTTCATGGAGGGTATGGTTTTGGAGATAAGAATGAAGCAGGAAATGATATTTTGGAATTCGCATCAGCCTATGACTTGAGTATCATGAACACATGGTTTATGAAGAGAACATCCCACTTAGTGACTTATCGGAGTGGCGGTAATGCGAGCCAAATTGACTTCTTCTTAGTAAGGAGTGCTTGGAGAAAGAGTTATATTGATTGTAAGGTGATCCCTGGTGAGAGTACGACAACCCAACATAGAGTAGTGGTGATAGATTTTCGAAGTAGGAAATGTATAAGAAAACAAACACCTCAAGTAGAGACTAAGATTAAGTGGTGGAAAGGGGAGAATCAACAAAAATTTGTGGATGAGATGACCAAAAAAGATATTTGGACTTGCAATATGGATTCAGATATAGATTCGATATGGAATAAGATGGAGCAGAGTATAAGGGAAGTAGCGAAGGAAGTTCTAGGGGAATCTAAAGGTAGCATGCCACTGGGTAAGGACACATCTTGGTGGACAGAAGAAGTACGACAAGCAGTAAAGAGTAAGAGAGAATCCTATAAACTATTGGGGAAATGTAGGAGTGACGAGAACTACGAAAAATACAAAGAGGCTAAAAGGGAAGTAAAGAAGGTCATACGAGATGCTAGAGCAAAGGTGAATCGGGATCTGTATACAAGATTGGATACGAAAGAAGGGGAAAGAGACATATATAGAATTGCTCGGATGAGAGATAGGAAGACGCGAGATCTCGGAAAAGTTAAATGTGTGAAGGATGTGGACCAGAAAGTCCTAGTTGGAGATAAGGATATCAAGGAACGATGGAGGTCCTATTTTGATGACTTATTTAATGGAGATCGCCAACAAGATGTTGGAGATATAAGTATCCATCACGATATGATAAATCACGAATGCCTGTGGAGAATTCAAAAGGGTGAAGTCAAAATGGCATTAAGTAAGATGAAGTTGAAGAAAGCAGTAGGACCTGATGGCATCCCTATTGAGATTTGGAGATGTTTGGGAGAAAGAGGAATCGAATGGTTGACGACGTTCTTCAACAAAATTTGGAGAAACAATAAGATGCCATCAGAATGGAGGAAAAGTACCTTAATCCCTTTGTATAAGAACAAAGGCGATGTCCAAGATTGTGCCAACTATCGGGGAATCAAATTAATGAGTCACACTATGAAACTTTGGGAGCGAGTGATCGAACAAAGGTTAAGGAGGACGGTGAAGATCTCGGAAAACCAGTTTGGCTTTATGCCGGGAAGATCAACTATGGAAGCCATCCATCTAATGAGACAATTAATGGAGCACTATCGAAATAAGAAGAAAGACTTGCATATGGTTTTCATTGACTTGGAGAAAGCATATGATAAGGTACCAAGGGAAGTACTTTGGTGGGCCTTGATAAGGAAAGGCATTTCGCGGAAATATATTGACATCATAAAGGACATGTATGCGGGAGTATGCACGAGTGTACGTACTAGTGTTGGGAAGACTGAAGAGTTTCCTATTACGATTGGAGTGCATCAAGGTTCCGCACTAAGCCCATTTCTTTTTGCCATCGTTATGGATGAACTAACAAGTTCACTTCAAGATGGTATACCATGGTGCATGCTGTTTGCAGATGATATCGTGTTGGTTGATGAGACGAAAGAAGGAGTGGAGAGGAAGTTGGAACTATGGAGACAAACTCTAGAATCTAGAGGCTTTAAGTTGAGTCGAAGTAAGACAGAATATTTGGAGTGTAAGTTTAGCGGCCGTAGGAGTAGGGAGGCAGGGACAATCACCCTAGATGGGAGAGTTGTTCAGGCCTCGGATTGCTTCCGGTATTTAGGATCTATTATCCAAACGGATGGAGAAGTAGATGGAGATGTTGCTCATAGGATTAAAGCTGGTTGGTCGAAGTGGAAGAGTGCTACGGGTTTCCTTTGTGATCCCGGCATGCCTAATAGATTGAAGGGAAAATTCTACCGGACGGCAATTAGACCAGCATTGTTATATGGTACGGAGTGTTGGGCAGTGAAACACTGCCACATCCATAAGATGTCGGTGGCGGAGATGCGTATGTTGAGATGGATGTGTGGTCATACGAGAAAGGACCGGGTGCGTAATGAAATAATTAGGACAAAAGTAGGGGTCACATCTATTGAGAATAAAATGAGAGAAAACCGACTAAGGTGGTTTGGCCATGTGAGACGTAGAGCGCTTGATGCGCCGGTTAGGAGAACCGAAGAGTGGCAAAGGGATGTAGTGGTGAGGGGTAGGGAAAGACCTAAGCAAACTTGGAGGAGGGTGATCGAGAGTGATATGAGTTTACTGGGAATTGAGGAAAATATGGTAGTGGATAGGACGGATTGGAGGGAGCGAATCTGTGTCGCTGACACGACTTGACTTTCACGGTTTTATATGATGGTTCATGTTAGCCGACCCCGAATCATTTCGGGACTAAGGCTTTGTTGTTGTTGTTGTTGTTGTTGTATTTTCGATCTGTTGTTCTTCCGTACCAGTGTGATTCCTCAAGGCATTTGCTTCTGGCCAATCATTAAGCACTGTGCAGGCATGAGCCACTATTTGATATGTTGTGTGAATCTCATACTTCCAAAGACGAGTATTTCTAGCCTGCCATAAACTCCAAAGGTGCATCAAAAATGTTTTCACAATTTGTTCCGGTGCTGCTCTAATCATATTATGAAACCATATTGTTAGGTTCCCAGCCACCGCCGCCTCCGTATTAATTCGATCCAGAAGTCTCGCCTTCTGCCACACTCTTATAGCTTCTGCACATTCAATAAAAAGATGCCATCCATCCTCCCAAGGTTCGTTACATATCACATGAGTACTACATACCTGTAACCCACGAAATTGCAGATTCACCCGCATTGGGAGACAATTGCGTGCTAATTGCAAACCAAAATGCCGGACCTTGTGTGGAATTTTGGCATACCACAATTTTTTCCAGGCTCCCTGAACATGAAATCTCTCTCCTACTTCCAACGTTGTAGCCAATCGGTAAGCACTTTTCACTGTGTAAGGTCCTGAAGAATGAAATTTCCATATTAACCGATCCTCACTACTCAATGTACCAATAGACAGTTTATGAATTTATGTTATATCTCTATGCTCAAAAAGTTCCTCCAACAACTCTTCATCCCAATCCCTGGAATTATGGATAAACAAATCATTAACTTTTAAATACTCCAACCCTTCTACCATAGGGGTTCGTATATAGTCATCCTCCTCATCACGCAACCATCTCTCACTCCACACATTTATTGATTGACTGTTTCCAATTTTCCACCTGATTCCTTCTTTAATGATTAGTTGAGAACTCCAGATACTTCGCCATATAAAACTTGGTGAATGCCCCCAATGAGGCCCCCATAAAATCCCCTTTTAGATAATATTTAGCTTTGAAAACTTTACTAACAAGCGAAGATGGATTGGTAAATAACCGCCATCCCTGTTTTCCCAACATAGTAAGATTAAAGGCTGTGAAATTTTGGAAACTCAGTCCTTCCATCAATTTTGGAGCACATAACATGTCCCATGCCATCCAATTCAGTCCTCTCTCACCTAACTTTTTATTATCCCACCAAAATGAATTCAGCATTCGTTGTAATTCCTCAGCCGTCAATATAGGGAGCAAGAATACACTCATGAAATAGATTGGTATGACTTACCCTGCTGCTCGAATAAGTGTAGCATTACCAGCTTTTGATATTCCTTTCCCTCTCCAGCGTTGTAGCCTCTGCCATAATCTGTCTCTGAAGTGTGCAAAGATTGCTCGTTTTGTTCTACCCACCAACGATGGAAGACCCAGATACCTTCTCGAATATTCAACGGACTAGTAATACCCAAAATGCTAGAAATTCCTATAGCCATGTCATTTGCTACATTTCTACTAAACATGATTCTAGATTTTTGAAAATTTATAGCTTGCTCTGAAGCTAATTCATATGATCTGAGTAATTTTTTTAACACTCTAATTTCAGATATAGTAGCCTGGAAAAATAAGAATGCATCATCAGCAAAGAGAAAATGTGAAATCGCAGGCGCCCCTCGCTTAACTCGGCACCTATGCAATAACCCCCTATTCTCAGCTGCCACCAATAATGACGTCAACCCTTCAACACAACGCAGGAATAAGTACAGTGATAGTGAATCACCCTGGCGAAGTCCTCTTTTTGGGCAAACAGGACCAACCAACTGATCATTTATTCTAACCATATATTGCACAGAAGTTACACAATGCATTATCAAATTCATCTATTTATCTGCAAAACCCAACTTTAACATCAATTCTCTTAGATAATTCCAATCCACCATGTCATATGCTTTACTCATATCAACTTGTAGTGCCACATTACCTACTTTATTATCAACGTTATTGTTAATGCTATGAATAAGTTCAAATGCGATCAAAACGTTGTCATGAATAGACCTTCCTTTAATAAAAGTAGATTGATTTTCAGAGATAATACCAGGCAAAAGCACTTTGAATCTATTCGCTAAGACTTTGGAGAAAATTCTGAGTATAACATTACACAGTGCTATCGGGCGAAGTTCAGTCATAATAACAAGATTCTCACACTTTGGAATGAGAGTAATGATAGTATTATTAAGCTCAAAGTGGAACATACATTGATCAAACCATGTTGATCCAGCAGTGAAGATATCATCTCCAATTATGTCCCAGAATTTTTGATAAAATCTTGGATTAAATCCATCAGGTCTTGGAGCCTTATCAGGATGCATATCAAATAATGCTCTCTTGAACTCCTGTTTTGTAAGTGGTCGCAGTAATTGCTCATTGTCCCGATCAGTGATGCGTGCCTGCATTAAATCAACCACTTCACTCCATTCGCTATTACTATCAGAGAAAACCGATTCAAAATACTGTATTGCAATTTGCCCCATCCCATGTTTATCATCAATCCATTCTCCTGCATTATTCCTAAGCCATGTTAAACTATTTTGCTTCCGCCTTCCATTAGCAAAAGAATGGTAAAAATGAGTATTTAGATCTCCCTCCTAAAGCCATAAGACTATTGCTCTCTGTTTCCAGTGGTCTTTCTCTTGAACCATAATTCTCACATACTTAGCTCGGGTTGACTCATACTCATTACTATTATTTGGGCCTCCCACATCATGTAGTTGTATTAACTTTGCTTTTAATTGCTTAATATTCTGACGGAAATTGACATCATTACTTCTGCTCCATCTCATAAGCAATTTTGCCACATGCGTTAACCGCGAACTCAGTACTATTTGCCTATCTGATCCCTATGGCTCCTTAATCACATTCCAAATCTCCTTACCCCTTAGCCATCGTTGCTCGAATCTGAACTGCTTTTGCCTCAGAACAGCTAAGTCAGTTGACGTATGCAATATTATTGGGGAGTGATCTAAAGTGGGAGCAATAGAATTAACGCAAAAATTACCAAGAAAATGTCTTCTCCACGCATCTGTACAAAGGCTTCGATCTAAACCAAATATTGTACTATGTTATAATGTTAAATGTGAATAAAAATATAATTTTCACATAATTTTTTTGAATACCAGTTGAACCCTGATTACCTTGGTTGAACCTCTAATCCTTGACCTTTTATGTCTTTCGATTTTGATAATCATGATTTTAATACAAATTAGGTGACATTTCACCAATTGTATTAGATCAGTGACCAAATGATAAAAGTGTTTTAAACCTTTATAAAATGATGTAATTAGAGTTTTAGAGAACGAAAGTTAACACCTCAAATATACCTACTGCTAACTCAATAGCTATACTTGCACTATTTAGGAACATTGAAGTTAAAATAGTGTTATTTTATATGTCGAGTTAAATTGACATTAAAAAAATATGGGTAAATTTCAAAAACAACCCTTGTGGTTTGTTTTTACCAAAAAAAAAAAAGGACTGTGACTTACGCTGTTACAACAATTACGGAAATGGAGAAAACGCCGTTTATCTTGGTGACGTGGCAAAGGGTAGATTTGTCCGAAATTATTGGGAGACCTATATAAGCTCCGGAACTTTCTATAACAACGTTTATCTTTAGTGACTTTTTAGTTGCATTGATCTTTTTCCAAAATCGGAATACAAAGTGGCAGCCAACCAAGAACTCATCCATAACCACTTCGATCATAGTTCCTACTACTGAAGGTGTGTGTTTTCTGAAGCGACGAAGCTAGTTAGACGTTGGAATCGCTTGTTCGAAGTGGGTAGGGCAACCACAGTTCAAGGTTTTGCAAGGGGTTACGTGTCAACCAAGGTAAGGGCACCATATCCATGGATATTTCGATTTTTTCTTATGTTACATGTGTTCCTGGTTTCGGGTTTTGTTTGAGTAAGTTAGGGTTTTCTATTTTTACGATGAATAATCGGATTTGTGGTTTTTTTGTTGGGTATATTAATCATCAATAGTTTAATCGATTGGTGTTAGGATTTTGGACTTGTCATTTTATGCATCTCTTTGTTTCTAGTTGTCGATTAGTGTTGTCTGTTGGTTTTGTTGGTTTGATATATAAGTTGAGTTATGGTTTTGTTGGTCATTATATAGCTATTTATTATTGTTTTGTTTGTTTTTGCCGGTTTGTTGAATGAATGGGTGCAGATTGCTGGATATGTGACTCTGGTATTTCACCATGGAGGCAAATGGTCCTCATTTGATGAGTCTATGAAATATTTAGGGGGAGATAAAGTTGAGATTACATTAGATAAAGATTATTTAGGCTATTATAGGTTGTTAGAATATTATAGGCAGCTAAAGTATACATGTGGGTGTAGGATGTGGATGCATGTTATAGGACTTAGAGGTGAATGGAGTTATTGGGAGATAGTAGATGATAAATCATGTCTTATTGTGTCAGATGTGAATAGAAATTGGGATACTTGGGATGTTTATTTTGAAGCTCTACCCAAACCTATGTCAACGATTAGGGATGATGTTTTTGTCAATCTGGTTGATGGTGATGAACATTCAACTGTTGAGTCAAATGCATCCAACTCATATAATAGCCTACACTCTATAGTTGGTGGTCTTGAGCTAGTGATGGTAGAGGAGATAGAGGATTTAACTCTAGTTGATGATGGGGTTGGAGTACAACTAGCTGAGGAAGTAGGTGTGGATGGAGATGAACAAGTTGAGGATGTGAATGTAGCTGTGGGTGGAGATGAACAAGTTGAAAATGTGAATATATGTGTGGCTGGAGGTGATGATAGTGTGGACAATGAAGATAGTGACTTTGAATTTGTTTCAGGATTTGATAGCACAGATAGTGAGGATGTGTCATTAGATAGTGAGGGTGGAGGAGGTGTAGATGATGAAGCATTAGTGCATGGAGTAGATCCAATTGAGGGTGTATATGTGGCTGATGGTAAAGAAGCTAGAGAAGAAGTAATTAGGGATGGTAAAGAAACAGTTGATGAAACAGTAGAAGCTAGAGAAGAAGTATTAGAGGAGATTGGTGTTGATGGAGGAAACATATTTGAAGATGTAGTAGGGTTGGATATAGGTATGGATTGGGATGCATTAGATGAAGTAGAAGTTCAAGATTGTTTTGTTCACAATGATATGGGTAATGTTAGTGGGGAAGATATATGTGAATATGGAGGAGAAGACATGGGGGAAGATGTGGGTAATGTTAGTGGTGAAGATAGAGGTGAATGTATGGGAGAAGATAGGGGGAAGAAATTGTTGAGGAGAGTGGTGAAAGTGATGATGGCAATGATGGTGAGGATGATGGTGATGAGGACAGTGATGGTGATGAGGACAATGATGGGGAGGATGATGGTGATGATAGTGAAGATAGTGAGTTTGAAGTTGTTTCAGGGTTTGAGAAATCGGACGGTGAGGATGTGTCATTATATAGTGAAGGTAATTTGTTCAATGAAATTCCAAATGAAGGTACTAGTAATGTCCCTAATAGAGAAGTGCACAATGATGGTTTCAATCACAATTCAAACATGAGGGAGGTAGAATTTGAGTTCAATGAGGCTGCTCCTGACCTGGATGATGAGTTAAAGAGCTTGCAAGGTTCAGATGATGAGGGAGCAACGCCAAATATAGAATACAATGCAATGACTAAAAATTTGGCATTAAGTATGACATTTAGGAGTGTTAAGGAGTTTAGAAAAGCCTTGAGGGCTTGGGCCATAGAGGGCGGGCACACATTTTATTTCAGAAAGAATGGACCATCAGTCGTGCATGTGAACTGTGATGCAGATGGTTGTGAGTTCAGGATTAGAGGATCTATGGTTAGAGACACTCAAACTTTCAAAATAAAGACATGTAATCTCAACCATACTTGTCCTATACAATACAATGAGAAATTTCGTAAGGTTTCATACCTTTGTGAGAAATATTTGGAAGACTTGAGGGATGATAAGGATTTGAAAGTGTCGTACCTGAAGAATAAGATTAAGAGGGATTTGGGTTATGAGGTGTCTATTCGAAAATGCTATAGGACTAAGAGCAAGGGGAGGAAAATCATTTCTGGTCAAGTTAGGGATTAATATAAGAGGCTGTATGATTATGCTGAGACTCTCAAAGTAACCAATCCAGGAACTGTTGTCAAAATCAAAACTGAACTGAAGCTAGACCATGGGTTAGGAGTTCCTCGGGAGATTGTTTTGTTTCAACACATGTACGTTCAGATAGCTGCCCAAAAACAAGGATACTTCTCTGGCCTACGGCTAATTATATGCCTTGATGGTTGTCATTTGAAAGGAATGATGGGTGGGCAGTTGTTGGCTGCAATTGGTAGGGATGGCAATGAGAACCTATTTTCGATTGATGTTGTTGTTGTTGACTCTGAGTGCAAAGAATCCTGGTCATGGTTTCTACAAGTTTTGCATGATGATTTTGGCACGGTTAGAGAAACTGGATGGGTCTTCATGTCGGATCAACAAAAGGTTAGTCATGGTTATTATATTTTTGTTAGTGTTAATTCATAATTAACTACTGATGGTTTGTTCTTATTTTATAGGGGCTGGTGCAAGCTATGAAGGAGTTAATGCCGGATGTGGAACATCGTTTCTGTGTCAAGCACATGTACGAGAACATGAAAATGAGATTCAAAGGGGTTGAATAAAAAGATCATCTATGGAAGGCTGCATCAGCTGGTACTATGAAGTTATGGGAGAATCATATAGAGAAACTCAAATCATTTGACCCTGCGGCTCATCAATGGGTGATGGACCATGATCCGCACACATGGGCAAGGAGTCACTTCAACCCAAGAACCAAGTGTGATGCAATTCAAAACAACATTTGTGAGTCATTTAATAAGATGATATTGCCTTGTAGGGAGTTGATGTTGGTCCCTTATAACATCGCAAGTATAGTTCCAAGGGGGGGTTAGGAACTATTTAAACTTTTTACAGAATTTGGGCAAACTTCTTTTCTTAAGAGAAAAGGATTTAACAGCGGCACTGAGTGATCAGTAAGATACTGGCTTAGTCAACTGGTGACTAGGTCAGTTTCTTGACTTGAGTCAGGAAATAACACTTAAAGTCTATTCCTGAGCTCAGATGTTTGATGCGCACAACTCAGCTTGACCTCTTTACTTGGTCAGTTTTTTTGGTTATTTAAGCAAACAATATATATAAGGAGTTTAAGGTAAGAAATACGTTACTCAGCAGATTTATCCAGGTTCGGCTTCTTCTAAGCCTACGTCCTGTCCCCGGAACAAGTTCCAAGATTTCGAATCCTCTACTGAGCTCTTTAAAGGTAGAGCCTCAAACCTTTTACAATCTTAGCAACTGAGTATAACAAGAGTACCTTCCTCTATACCTCTACTCAATCCTAATCTCACGCTGAGTACTATAACCGAATACTCAGCCTCTCCTTTCTATTCTCTAGAAATGATAAGTGTTTTGTCCTATACAATGATTTGCTAAGACACCTTAGATGATTCAATAATCACTCTAGACTTTTACACAAAAGATATTGAATGTAGTGTAAGATTGCTTTGCTTTTTGCTTGCAGAACTTTGCGTAGAGATTTGGTCAGTGTAATGGCTTGATCAAGTTCTATGTGTGTTGAAGCTTCTGATGGCACTCTATTCATAGAGATGTCTGGGCATTGGTCATTTCGAATTTCGAAATAACCGTTGGAAGGAAACGGCTTCCTGTCATTGTCATCCTGACTTGCTCAGAGCTCTCGGCCAATCAGATTTGTGTATCTTCTGTCCTCGGTCAGCTTTAAGACAGCTCAGCAGAATGTCTCTCCTTTTATGGTAAAGTCAACTAGACAGTATACTGTGTCGTCTGAACTTTACCCAAAGTGGAAATACTTTGTCTGGAAGTTTTCCTTAGCCAGCTGTTGTCTTGTACGCTTTGTCGAATCTACTCAGCAGCTTCATCTTGAAGTTGTTCCTGAAGGTCTTCTAGATCCTTCTTTCGCTGAGTTGCGTTTTGTCCAAAGAGACAACGTTTTGACAAACGCGGGCCGAGTTTGTACTGAGTTGTTTTACTTAGGCTTTTTCTTTCGTATTGGGCTTGGGCCTTTTGATCTTGTGTCTTATAAACAGTTTTAACTCAACATTGAACAAACACATTAGTAGAATAAATCAAAGCATTTAAACTTAGTGTGTTTAGAATATTTTACTTAAACAATTTTGTCAAATCAAAATTATGTGGAAAGGTGTTTCAACAAACTCCCCCATTTTGATGTTGGCAAAACCATTCAACGAAGAACTCAGTATTGAGCTCCTCCATGATAGTTGACCTATTATAACTTAGCAAACTCCCCCGTTAGGGTTGAGCTACTGACTTAGTTTTACTCTAAACATTTAAAGGTTTAATCGAGTAAGTCTAAGGTCAGTTTTCAGATATAGGTGAGCTTATGTAACATATTCTATTTACTCAGTATTAAGCGGAAGGTTTAAACATTTAGAGTGCGCTGAGTAATTTGTTGTTCAATGAGTTCTTAAAAGACAATGTTTTATAAACGCATAGGTCAATGTCAAACATGTTATCAGCATTTGATTCAATCAATAAGTTTTATAAGTATTAAACATAGCTGATTTAATTGAAGATACATAATGACTCAGTACACAGCAACATATATTATAACTCAAGAATAGAATGAAAGATGCAGATATGATATATTGATATCGGTAGTTAGTGTTTACACAAAAGAAAAATTTAAAGACAATGCATATAGATTACATCATATTTAGTCTATACTGAGCTAGCCTATATCTATTTCTTTTTCTTTTGTTGGGACTGACTAGACCCATGCTGTGTTCTTGCTGGTGTTCTTGCTTGTTCTTTCTCCCCCGTTTTGTCAGCATCGGGAGGAGGAATCCTAAAGCTGTCGGTTAAGACAGCCCTGGTCAGCTCGTTGGACAGTGTTTTAAGGCGGTTAGCGCTTTCATTGACACCATCAAAAATGGCAACTCCCTGATTTGAGACTTTATCAGGTATATTGAGTTCGGCAGCGCTGATCATACTGACGATGAAGGCTTCAGACTTACCAATCCATATAAGTGCATTAGTCAGTCCAGTAATGACTTGATGAAAGGTTTTGAGTAGGTAGGTGTCAAAGTACTGATGCTGAACATTTGTGTGACGGATGTGATTGAAGGTTTGCCTTGTGATAGACAGCATCTCATTTTGTTTCATTGCGTCAGTTTCCATCTCCTGCTTGTTCAGATTGAGCAATCGAACAGCTTCACCAATTTGCTCCACTGAGCACTGAGAGTAAGAGACCATTTGCTCATTGGTCTTGAGTTGCTTGGTGTGAAGCTGAGCAAAAAGCATCTTTACCTCATCAGAGGTTGCATATCCAGGTTGCACAACTAACAAGTTATGTACTTGCTGTTGTAGAGCATTTAAGTGTTGCACAGTTGTCAGCTGGATCCCGACCAGCTTGGCGATAGAATCCTGCTTAGCTTGCTGTGTTTGATAGGAGATGATGACGTTCAGCAAGTCCTTGAGTCCCTTAACTTCGTTGAGAAGTTGAGTGACCTGGGAAAGCTGAGTAGTCTCAATAGATGAAGACCCAACAGCAGGAGGAGTGGATTGTTGAAGGTCTCTGATCAACGCTTGCACTGAGTCAATTATTCTTTTGCCGGACTCAGTGGCATTCAAATAGCTTTGAGAGCCTTCAGTGACATCAGTGTGACCGGTAGGAAGAGGAGTTAGAGGAATGACATGGTCAGTGACTGGAATGGTGTTTTCAATCTGCACTTGAGGTTCTGGTATGGTTGATTGATCAGGAGAGAGGTGAGTTAGAGAATTAGTAACTCGAATACTGTCTGTGCTGACGGGGGCAGATATGTTTGGGGTCAGCACTATGCTTGGAGTAATAGCATTTACAGTAATCGGCTCAACCTGACTTGTTGAGGTGGCAGAATCATTTTGGTCGGCATGTTCATGTTGGGAAGAAACAGAGGCTTGTTTTTCGATGGATGCCGCAGGTTTTCTACCAAAAAATTTGAGTTTTAGAGCAGAAGGGTCGTTGGTGGGTTGTTGAATGGCAAAGGTAGGAAAAGTTGATAGTTCAACAGAAGTCTCAACGACTTCTTTCTGACTTACTTTGACGAGTTTTCTTCTTCGAGGAGGAGGAGGATTGTCAGCTTGAATAGACTCTCCTGAGTGAGAAGGAGAGGTTTCTTCCTGATCATGATGAGGGAGGTCATCTTGCTCATGGACTTGATCAACATTGTGTTGGTCAAGTTCTTCCTCTTCTCCAGCAGCCAACCCAGTATTGGCTTGCTCAGCTTCGATTTCACTAGCTGTCTCCTCGGAGTCAGCATCATCGTTGTTCTCATCATCGTCATCAGAATCCCCATCCAATTCTTCCTCAACTTGTGCAATGAACTGGTCGTCCAAATGCACCTCGTCTTCCTGTTCCTCAGACACAGTTCCTAAACACTGTGTGTAGTGAGAGTCATCAGGCACAACTATGTCAGTAGGGATAGCATCGAGGGGAGTCAGTGTAGAAGACTTCTTCTTCTTCTGAGATTGCTCATTAGTGTCCTCAGTTTCAGGCTCATCTTGCCTGCTCCTTTTCTCAGCTGACTTAGCAGCTGACTTCTGCCTCTTAACTGGAGACTCAGCATCATGTGAGGTAGTCTCAGCATCTTTTCTTTTTCGGGAAGCTGGGGCCTTAGTCCTTATTCCTTTCTTTGGGACAGCAATTCCCTCAGCTTGCTGTTCAGCACCCGTAGCAGCAGCAGCTTTACCTTTCTTCAAAGGCTATTAGAACTTTAATGCTCTTAGCGAAGCCGCTGTGATTTCAGAACCATGAGTCATCTCCTCATCGATAAGATCAACTTTGTGGTCAATTAGGATTCTGGTGATGAGCGATCCTAGCCTCAGCGTGCCAGTACTGCGTTGGAAGCTAGCGATAAGAAATACTGGCATGTTGATCGGTTTGTACGTCAGCATATGCCAGATAAAGCATTGTTCGAAGTTCGTTGCTGAGGTAGTGCAGTTGATCTTCGGATAGATAAAATAGCTCAGTAGATAATGAGCCATCTTCTGGTGCTGACCCATGGATGAAGCTGAGACTTCTCCTGAGTGGCCTGCTAGTTTACAGAAGTTGACCTCGTACCCAGTACCATCCTGATCTCCAGATCTCCTTCGCCTTGCTCCCTCAGTTTTTAACTTGAGCAAATTTCCTAGGTAGAGAGGGTTGATGAAGATGGTTTTCTCTTTCACCATGGTTACCAGGTAGTCCTGGTTATCATTATCCATGTGGAGGTTGTGGTAGAACTCCTTGACAAGGCCAGGATAGGTGGGATCCCTAATAGAAAACAACTCAGTCCATCCATTCTGTGGAATCCACTCATAAAAGGGTTGTTCGGTTTGTACGAAGGCTTCAGATACCCATCTTGAGGGCTCAACCTTCCATTCTCGGACGTTTTCAAAGACCTTTGAATAGGTCCAGACTTTTTCAGGCTTTCCCTTACCAGAGGTTTGGCTAGTTTTTCCCTTGATCGGCGAGGTGACCTTGGTAGATTCCGGCATAGAGGTTTGCCTGGAAGTGTCATCGGAGCTGGGCTTAGGGTGGCCAGCACCGGAGATGTTGAAGGAAACTTTAGTCATAGTCGAAGGATGTGTTTGGGAAGCTTTGAGAGTGTTTAGAGAGAAAGCTTTCTTTGCCAGAGAGTTCGATAATCGTAAAGAATAAAAAATGGGGAATTACCCATTATTTATAGAGGTGAGGTGTGGTGTGGATTTTATCGAATCCATGTGTCAATTTTGCTTTGGGATTGTCAACCGACAAAGATCCTAGCATTTATGACACATACGGTATATACATCATCCTATGGGCTATATGCATGCTATTGCATTTATTCTAACCGATCTAACACTCAGTGTTTAGAATACTAAGCGTTTGATATTCTGAGCGGCCAGTATTGCATAAACAGATGATTTCTAAGTTTAAACTAACTTACTCAGTGTGCAAGTTTACTCAGTATTTGCTGTTCAATTAATTTCAATGAGCACACAGCAAAAACAATCATTCAGCATAGTAATTCACTCAGCATGCATATTCATTTAGTTCAGGAATTTACTGAAGAGGATTAAACATACCAATAGCTTCTCTCAGTATGCTGAACTGCTCACGGGCCAGTGGCTTCGTGAAGATATCCGCAAGCTGCTCGTCCGTTGGGACAAAGGTCAGCTTGATCTCACCCTTGAGTACATGATCTCTAATGAAGTGATGTCTGATGCTGACATGCTTCATTCTGCTGTGTTGAATTGGGTTCTTTGAAAGATCAATTGCACTTTTGTTGTCACATTTGACTTTAATTGTCTTTGTTTGAACACCATAATCTTCAAGCTGTTGTTTAATCCATAGGACTTGAGCAACACAATGACCAGCAACAATGTACTCAGCTTCAGTGGTAGACAAGGCTACTGACGCCTGCTTTTTGCTGAACCATGATACAAGACAGCTTTCTAAGAAGTGACATCCTCTAGAGGTGCTTTTACGTTCTAGCTTATCCCGTCCATAGTCAGCATCAGTGTATCCGATGAGTGTGAAATCATGAGTATTGGGATACTATAAACCTGCGTTCACTGAGCTTTGCAAATATCTAAGGATTCTTTTTACAGCAATGTAATGAGATTCCTTAAGGTTAGATTGATATCTAGCACAGTAGCATACTGAAAACTGAATATCCGGTCTGCTTGCTGTTAAGTAAAGTAGAGAGCCTATCATACCTCGATATAATTTACTATCTACCGACTTACCATTCTCATCAGCGCATAGGACAGTGTCAGTGCCCATAGGAGTGAACATTGGCTTGCAATTTTCCAAATCATATTTCTTTAATATCTCCTTGGCATATTTGGCTTGACTGATGAAGATGCCATTCTTTCCTTGTTTAATTTGAAGACCGAGGAAGAAGTTGAGTTCTCCCATCATGGACATTTCAAACTCAGTCTGAATTTGTTTGCTAAACTCCTTGCACATTGATTCGTTAGTTGCACCAAATATTATATCATCAACATAAATTTGGGCCAGCAGGGTATCTTTACCCTTTCTCTTAATGAATAAGGTTGTATCAGCTTTGCCCCTGACGTAATTTCTAGTCAGCAGGAAACTGGTCAGCCTCTCATACCAAGCACGTGGTGCTTGCTTGAGGCCATACAGAGCATTTTTGAGTTTGTAAACGTGGTTTGGGAATTTAGGGTCCTCAAAACCTGGAGGTTGATTAACATAAACCTCCTTGTTTATAACTCCATTAAGAAATGCACTTTTGACATCCATTTGGAATAATTTAAAGTTCATGTAGTCAATACCTTCTTGCTAACTATAGCCCTGAGCTACAATTCTTGCTTTGTTTCTAACTACATTCCCTTATTCATCCATCTTGTTCCTGAAGACCCATCTTGTTCCAATGGTCTTTTGACTCTTTGGATGAGGCACTAGCTCCCATACATCGTTTCTTCTGAATTGATCGAGCTCCTCTTGCATGGCGATCATCCAGAATTCATCGTACTCAGCTTCAGCGAAATTCTTCGGTTCTTGAACTTAGACGAAAGCTACATTGCTGAGGTACTTCCTGAGTTGATTCCTCATCATCAGGGTATTCCCAGCAGAATCAAGGATTGCACTTTCCGAGTGCCCTCTTGGAATCCTTATTTCTTTAGGTAGATTTATATCTTGTGTTGTCTGTGTTTCAACAATCTCTGTAGAAGTAGATGGGTCAGTAAAAGTAATCTTAGGTTCACTCTTACTCTTGGTCAGCCTTTTAGTGAATGACTCAGTAGCTGGTTCTTGGTCAGCAGTTACTGAGTGTGGATCATCTTCGGTCAGCGGCTGGTATCTACCAGCAGGGTTAGTTTCGTCGAACTCCACATGTACTGACTCTTCTAGAACTTGAGTTCGCTTATTAAAAACTCTGTATGCTTTACTGTTTGTTGAGTAGCCCAAAAAGATAGCCTCGTCAGCTTTTGAGTCAAACTTTGCTAAGCTATCTTTGGTGTTTAAAATAAAACATTTACAGCCAAAGGCACGAAAGTATCCAATGTTGGGCTTTCGTCCTTTCCAAAGTTCATAGGGGTCTTCTTTAATATAGGTCTAACTAGAGCCCTATTAAGAATATAGCACGCTGTGTTAACAGCCTCTCCCTAAAAATACTTTGGAAGCCTATGCTCATCCAGCATTGTCCTAGCTATTTCAACCAGAGTTCTGTTCTTCCTTTCAACAACCCCATTTTGTTAAGGTGTTCTAGGAGCAGAAAAATTATGGTCAATGCTGCTGGCTTTACAGAATTCAACAAACTTTTGGTTTTTGAATTCTTCACCATTATCGCTACGGATGTGAGCTAATTTTAGGTCTTTATCATTTTCAATTTTTCTAACCAAATTTGAAAATGTCTCAAAGTTTTCATCCTTGCTACTTAGCAAGATGACCCAAGTGTATCGAGAGAAGTCATCTACAATGACCAAGGAAAATCTTCTTCCACCCAGACTCAGCGGCTGGACTGGACCAAAAAGATCCAAGTGTAGTAACTCTAACGGACGCTTAGTTGAGACAATATTTTTGCTATAAAAAGATTGTTTGGTTTGTTTTCCAGCTTGGCAAGCGTGGCATAATTGATCTTTTTCAAATTTAAGTTCAGACAGTCCCTCAACCAGTTGTTTTCTTGCTAATTTGGCCAGGAGGTCCATGCTTACATGACCAAGTCTCCTGTGCCATAGCTAGGAATTCTCTTCCTTTGATACTAAGCACACAGTTTTTGAAAACTTTTTCTCTAAGTCTAGCATAAAGACATTATCTATGCGAGGGGCAGTTAAGATTAACTCATTTGTTTTACCCTCGTATATTTTACATCCAGTAGCATCAAATATAACTTTTCTCCCATTGTCACATAGCTGAGCTACGCTGAGTAAGTTATATTTGAGTCCGCTTACTAGGGAGACAGATTCAATAGTAGGATTACCTCCAATGGTTCCTGACCCTACTATCTTACCCTTCTTATTGTCTCCAAAACTTACACTTCCTCCTCGTTTATGGTCAAACGTGATGAACTGAGTTTCATCACCAGTCATATGCCTCGAGCATGCGCTGTCAATATACCACATCTTTGACTTCTCAGCACATCTCGGGCTTACCTGCATTGTAACTAGTTACTTTTAGGTACCCAATTTTTTTTGGATCCTTGCTTGTTAGGTGCAACAGGTAAAGCATCATATTTAATTTTATGGCGACATACTTGGACAGTATGGCCATTCTTTCCACAGAAGTCACAACTGACCTTCTGTTTAGGATGTTTCACTGACTGGTCATCACCCCAGTGCTGAGCGTGCCAGCACACCTTAGTGGTGTGTCCTTTCTTCCTACAAAAGTCACACTGGACTTTTAGCTGGGGATTCCATCTCTGCTGAATACCTTGGTACTGAGTTCTCGGAGGAATGTTTCTTTTATTTGGAACCTTTAGTTGGTTCTGGATAGTTGTGACGTCCTTTCTCAGTTTCTTTAAAACTGATTGGACTTCAGAGACAGACTCATGTATGATTTTCATGTTATCATGCAGAGTTGAGTTGTCCCGAAGAAGGAATCTGAGGTCACTCAGTTTGACCTCTTCCACTTCATCACAGCGCCTGCTGAGTGCTCTAACTTTCTTATTACACTTCTTGACAAGTGTGTAAAGATCACTCAGGGCATTAACCATATCGTTTCTAAGCTGGGAAAGAGTAATTACCTCATTTGATTGCTCCTCGTCATCTGATGCGACGGATAGGTCAGCATGCTCAGAGACGCACGGCTCAGCAAGTTCATCAGCCATGAAGCATATCTTCGCTGACTCGGTGGCCTCAGCTTCTGTAGATGAAGACTCATCACTGTCGCTCCATGTAGCCACCATTGCCTTTTTGCCGCTCTTCTTGTCTTTCCTCAGTGTGGGGCAGCTTGACTTAATATGGCCGGTTTGATGGCACTCAAAGCATGTAATGGGATTTGAGCTGTCCTTTTTGTATTTGCTGTCGCTTGAGTCAGCTTTATACTTATCAAACTTTCTGTAAGGCTTCTTAGAATATTTGTCATTCTTCCTGAATAGCCTTTTCATCTTCCTTGTGAACATGGCCATCTCCTCATCATCAGTTGAGCTCCCGTCAGTGGAGTCAGCTTTCATGACAAGAGATTTCTGCTTCTTGTCTTCAGATTTTTCCTTCACCTCGAAGTTTTTCATAGATATCTCATGGGTCAGCAACAAGCCGATGAGTTCGTCATATTTGTAGGTGGTTAAATCCTGAGCTTCCTCAACAGTTGTCTTCTTTGCTTGCCAGTCTTTAGGAAGACTCTTGAGTATCTTTCTGACTTGTTCTTACTCAGTGAAGATTTTCCCAAGTCTCTTAAGCTCATTAATGATGTTGGTAAACCTTGCATTCATGTCTGAAATGCCCTCATCATTGTTCATCTCGAACAGCTCGTACAGTCTCATCTGCTGATTCACCTTGGACTCCTTTACTTTATTGGTTCCCTCGTAGGTGACTTCCAGCTTTTTCCAGATCTCTTGTGCTGACTCACAACCTGAGATTTTATTATATTCTGCAGCATCGAGCGTACAGTGAAGCATATTGATAGCCAAAGCATGATTTTGAAGCTTCTTAAGATCATCCTTTGTCCATTTGGCCTCAGCTTTTACAACTGTTAGACCAGCCACAACTTCGACAGGTACAAATGGGCCTTGAACTATAGATAGCCAGACACTCATATTTGTAGCCTGAATGAAGTTTTTCATCCTATTCTTCCAGAAGGTATAGTTAGACCCGAAGAATAGGGGAGGCCGAGTGATGGACAGCCCCTCAGGCAGTATCTGAGTTGTTTGATTTCCTGAGAGAAACCGAGTACTATTTTCGCCCGTGGTAGGGATCAACTTAAGGTTGTTAGACCTTTTACAGAGAGCTTTTAGGCTCTAATACCACTTGTTGGTCCCTTATAACGTTGCAAGTATATTTTCAAGGGGGGGTTAGGAACTATTTAAACTTTTTACAGAATTTGGGCAAACTTCTTTTCTTAAGAGAAAAGGATTTAACAGCGGCGCTGAGTGATCAATAAGATACTGGCTTAGTCAACTGGTGACTAGGTCAGTTTATTGACTTGAGTCAGAAAATAGCACTTAAAGTCTATTCCTGAGCTCAGATGTTTGATGCGCACAACTCAGCTTGACCTCTTTACTTGGTCAGTTTTTTTGGTTATTTAAGCAAGCAATATATATAAGGAGTTTAAGATAAGAAATACGTTACTCAGCAGATTTATCCAGGTTCGGCTTCTTCTAAGCCTACGTCCTGTCCCCGGAACAAGTTCCGAGATTTCGAATCCTCTACTGAGCTCTTTAAAGGTAGAGCCTCAAACTTTTTACAATCTTAGCAACTGAGTATAACAAGAGTACCTTCCTCTATACCTCTACTCAATCCTAATCTCACGCTGAGTACTATAACCGAGTACTCAGCCTCTCATTTCTATTCTCTAGAAATGATAAGTGTTTTGTCCTATACAATGATTTGCTAAGACACGTTAGATGATTGAATAATCACTCTAGATTTTTACACAAAAGATATTGAATGTAGTGTAAGATTGCTTTGCTTTTTTCTTGCAGAACTTTGCGTAGAGATTTGGTCAGCGTAATGGCTTGATCAAGTTCTATGTGTGTTGAAGCTTCTGATGGCACTCTATTTATAGAGACGTCTGGGCATCGATCATTTCAAATTTTGAAATAACCGTTGGAGGGAAACGGCTTCCTGTCGTTGTCATCCTGACTTGCTCAGAGCTCTCGGCCAATCAGATTTGTGTATCTTCTGTCCTCGGTCAGCTTTAAGACAGCTCAGCAGAATGTCTCTCCTTTTATGGTAAAGTCAACTAGACAGCATACTGTGTCGTCTGAACTTTACCCAAAGTGGAAATACTTTGTCTGAAAGTTTTCCTTAGCCAGCTGCTGTCTTGTACGCTTTGTCGAATCTACCCAGCAGCTTCATCTTGAAGTTGTTCCCGAAGGTCTTCTAGATCCTTCTTTCGCTGAGTTGCGTTTTGTCCAAAGCGACAACGTTTTGACAAACGCGGGCCGAGTTTGTACTGAGTTGTTTGACTTGGGCTTTGTCTTCCGTATTGGGCTTAGGCCTTTTGATCTTGTGTCTTATAAATAGTTTTAACTCAACATTGAACAAACACATTAGTAGAATAAATCAAAGCATTTAAACTTAGTGTGTTTAGAATATTTTACTTAAACAATTTTGTCAAATCAAAATTATGTAGAAAGGTGTTTCAACAGTTGCCTATACTTAGTCTGTTGGAATGGATCAGAAAAGCCTTAATGGCAAGACATATACCAAGTTCATTGATATGAAGAACTACAATGGAAATGTGTGCCCAAATTACCAGACTATGATTGAGAAGATAAAAGTGGAGAGTCGAAACTGTTTTTGCACACGAGCAGGTGATCAATTGTATGAAGTTGATCATTATGGAAAGAATGTTGATGTTGATCTGAAGGATAAGTCGTGTACATGTAGGATGTGGGATATTTCTGGAATTCCTTGTAAGCATGCAGTGGTTGCCATCATTCATCTGAGAGAACAACCAGAGCAATATGTGCATGACTATTTTTTGAAGACAACGTATTTGGCAGTATATCAACATGTGTTCAAGCCTGTGCCATCACAAGAGGAGTGGGAAAGGACAACACTACCTGACATTCATGTTGGGGTTGTACTTAAACCGCCTGCAGACAAAAGAAGAGAAGGAATAGGAGGGCAGATGAACCAAGGGACCCTATAAGGTTTCGAGGATAGGAGGTGGTGTTAAGTGTGGCTTATGTCAAAGGTTTGGCCATAGTGCTAAGGGATGCAAGGCTGGAATAACAGGTGAAACCCCATGGCAAAGAAGGCAGCACAAATTAGCCAACAAAAGGAGTGGTAAACAAGTTCAAGTAAGTCCATACTATTTGTATAATCAACATTAGATGGCCATTGTTCATTTCTCATGTTTGAGGCAATGTGTATTTATTTTTTTTGCAGGATAGTCCACCTAGAAAGGTAGGCAGGCCTAGAAAATTCACTAATGCAACCACTTCCAACCCTGTACAATCTAGTGTAAGTTGGTGGAGTATTAAGGTTTTTGCTGTTTTTGTTAGGATTTTGGAATAATAGTGTAACTTAGTTATTTATTGATGCAGCAAGGACATGTAGGTGGAAGTGCTTCACAGCCCCCCCCCCCCCCCCAACACATCAACGAGCAAATGCTGGTGGTGTTAATAGAGAAAGTGCTTCACAGCCATCGGCAAGGGGACAAACCCAACCAGTGGTGAGAGGCAGAGGTAGCGGCAGGGGCAGAAATTTCGTGGCACCAACAATTTCTACATCCAGGAAAAGAGCCAACCCAACTGAAGCAGAGCCAAGTGTCCCAAAAACACCAAGAAGAGCTGCAAACCTTGCTGATTTAACCAGGAGGCATGGCCTTTTTACTGGAAATGTTGAAGATTACTAAGAAGTTTGATAGGCATATTGGAACACTACTTTTTGTTACCCATTTTTGTATATTTTGTGAATTGTGACCTTTATGGTACACTAATTTGTGTGTAGGGTAATCAAAATTTATGACCTTATATGGTATACCTTTTGTTTGGCATTATAGGTACATTTCCAATGCGTTATATGTAATACCTTTGTGACAATTAAGGTTCTTTCTAATGACTTATATGTAATACCTTTTGTTTGGCATTATATGTAATCAAGGTTATTTGCTATTTACATATATTGTGACATGAACTTGTTAACATTTTTAGGTATATTGAGTGTGCACAAGTAACATTTCTAGTCATTTTGTGTATGTACAAATAAGAACCCGACATTTCTTGTCATTTTACACGAACTTAGGTAATAATTAACACAAAATTACAAGCCAGTAAGTTGCACAACATTACAAGCCAATGAACTTGGGTAACAATTAACACTACCAATAAGTTGCACAAAGTTACAATCCAATGAACTTGGGTAACAATTAACACAAGACAATAATTTGCTTTTCAATCCAGCTTCATTTTTCACACAAACATTTACACAAACAGGTAAATGACAATACACTGAGAACTACAAAGTGTAGTTTGCCTACCACTAAGGCAACCCAAATCTACCATTTACCCTACTATCATTATCTATACTGGCAATCATCATCACAATCAACCCAATTATCACTACAATCACAATAACAATTAATTTCTTCCTTAAACACCCATTTTCTGATTTCAAACTTCTATTTTCTTCGTTCTCCTGCAACAGTTCCTTTCTCAGTTTTCCATTTTCTTCCTTCACCTGCAACAATTCCATCTCTACCTTTCGCTTACCCTTAGAAGTAGACCGTAACTCCATTTCGAGTTCATCTACACGAGCACGACAAACTTTTAAATCATCAGGATCAATCCACTCAAAATAATGACAAGCAGCTCGATCAGGATATTTCGCATAACCAACGAACCTCCTTCCATTATTTAACTTTGTTGAAGCTCGGCGGATTGGAGCTCTAATCCCACAGAAGCAGTTTGATTCATGCCATTGACCCAATGAAATTTGAGAATTGGACGAATTCGACGAACTCATCTCTTCACGCTTTTAGGGTTTAGTAAATTCTACGCGAATTAGGCGAAATTAGAACACCAAATCATGGGGTTTACATTCTAAACTTCAAGAGAATCACGAATATGCTAATTACTCAACATGATTTGAAGGAATTTGGATTTTAGGTTTTCGATTGAAAGAAGAAATTGAGAAGAAGTAGAAAATTAGGGGAAGAATAGAAAGTTCTGGAGCTTATATAGGTCTCCCAATAATTTCGGACAAATCTACCCTTTGCCACGTCACCAAGTTAAACGGCATTTTCTCCATTTCCGTAGTTGTTGTAACGGCGTAAGTCACAGTCCTTTTTTTTTTTTTTGGTAAAAACAAATTACAGGGTTTTTTTGAACAACATGAAACAACAGAGGTTGTCTTTGGAATTTACTCAAAAAAAAATATATATATATCTCTGGTAAAATAAAAATTAACCTTTGTGAAATATACCACAAAGATCACCATCAGTCCAATTTACCTCAATAAAAAACGAGGATGGTATCGTCTTTTCACAAATTAAAATGAGGGCAATTACGGTAGAAGGTGAAAGATCATTACACTGCGGAAATTTAAAAGGGAAAAACGAAAAAGATAAGGTCTCTATCTATAGCATTTGCTGTTGAACTAAATTTCCATGGAGATGAAGCTTTTGCTTGCATAAGCTTCTTCTCAATTAGACAGCTCTTCAGTTTCTCCATTCCCGCTTACTCGCTCAATCTGATAATAGGTAAAGTCCCAAACCTTTTTCTTTTTTTTGATTCAGCATATTTATCTTCTTCCTTACTATCTTCACTGTAATTATTTAAATTGATTTGAGATTCCTCAATCTTTGTGTATGATAGTGTTGTTAATGGAGAATTCATATCAGTACTTCTATTCTACCTGCTTAATCTTTTCTTAACAGTACATACACTTAGCTTTGTTGTGCTGTTCTGTTCTATATAATGTTAATACATTTGATTTTAAACCCTAATTCTAATTTGTAATTGTAATGTTCCTTAGAAAGATGCACAGATGACAGATGTAATAATGCTAAAGTTTGATTTCTTGTTTTAGATTTTTTAGATTGTGCGTTTTCAAGAACCAACCTTATCGTTATTCAGCATTGTTTATCAACTGCAAATTTTGTGAAATTTTGTTGGTTTGACAGCCTAGTCACATGATGAAACTGTGTCTGGTTATATGTCTTTTTCCCCACACTAACTGCCCCCAATCACTTGCTGATTTTGAGGTTTAAGCATAGTTGTTAAAGGCGCTCCGTACGCAAGGCTCAAGGTAGTGAGCCTTTATTGTACAAGGTGAGCCGCAGTTTAAAAGGCTCTCGTCTTGTGCACGTCTTGTGTGCCTCACACTAACTGCCACCAATCCCTTGCTGATTTTGAGGTTTAAGCATAGTTGTTAAAGGCGCCCCGTACGCAAGGCTCAAGGTAGTGAGCCTTTATTGTACAAGTTGAGGTGCAGTTTAAAAGGCTCTCGTCTTGTGTGCCTCACTTGGGCTTCGGAGACTGAGTCAAGCCGTGCCTCAGTAACAAATACTGTTTTCATTTACTGTTTTGTGTAAAATAAATGGTTTATTAATCTCAACCACTGATCCAATATAGAAAGACTAGAGAGGGATTAAGAGCAGAGTCACATAATGAATAGTCTCCTCTCAAACAGAAACTATGACACACAAAAGAACCAGCAGAGAACGTGCAGCCTGGAACTGTGTTAAGACGTTAAGTATGTGTTAATGTCTCTATGAGTGTGAACTTAACTTGGTGTTTTTGACATGTAGTATTATGTATTTTTACGTGGTTTTGTCTTGTTTGTGATCAAAAGTGTTTTTTTTATGCTTTAACTAGAGTATATATTTATTTTTTCTGCGCCTCATGTTCCTTAGGCGTGCACCTTGCGTTGCGCCTTGAGCCTAGGCTCCAGGACTCCTTAGCACCTTAGTGCACCTTGCGTCTTTAACAACTATGGGTTTAAGAGCACTGTATGCACTAGAAACAGGGAATCTAGCACCTATGTTGCACGGAAGGACACTCTTCTTCAGTAGCATTTCTATCCGTTTCCATTCCCTAGCTATACTTTTTTTAGAAATAACATTTTCTGGTGTCTGTTTTCGTTTCCGTGCAACATAGTCTACCACCACTGCTATTGTTCTTCCACTTCACAATATCTTCCACATTACTCTGAATTGAGTACTGATTTCACTAAATCAGAGGCCCTAACAGTTGAAACATTAGTTGGATCAGGGAGATTCCACCCTTTGACTGTGCCAAACTTCACTCACTTTATCTCCACTAGGAATATCAGCATCAGCCACTGATATATCTGGAAAATGCATTTCCTTTAAACTCTTTACATTGATCAAGGGTCATGCTAAAATGAAAATTTGACCCCATTCCCCGTTTCGTAACAGAAAAACTCTCTTAACTCTCGTTTCACCTTATTAACACCCCTCCAACACCAACTAGCATCAATGGGTCGAGTTATTCCCCAAAAACTCAGATGTTTAAGTTTATCGGTTATACCCTCTTAGCCCACAAAGTTTCTTTCTCAGTGATAATGTCCCGTATCTGCTTCCCTATGGACGCTTTGTTCCAAATCAACAAATCTCTAATACAGGCACAGAATTCCAAGCCATAAGTGCGCCATTGATATCAACACTTGTTCCTTTCCAAATGAAATTCCTGCATCTATAGTCTATAGATTTTATCACTGCTGTAGGGAGGAGAAAGATAGACATCCGGAAAACTTGTAAGCTTCTCAACGCTGAAATGACCAACTGCACACGTCCAGCATATGATAAACTCTTCGAAGCCTACGAATCAATTCTACTGGTAATTCTGGTAACCAACAAGTTACAGATTAGAAGATGTCAGAAGCACCCCTAAATATATCTCACAGGTTATTGTCCCTCATTAAATCCAATATAATTCAGAATACTCTGCTTCACATCATTACACAGTCCACGGAAATGAATTTCGTTTTTTTGATCGTTGATCTTCAGCCCAGGATATTCCCCAAACCTCAACAGCACATCATACAACTCAGTCGCTGAATGTAATTCAGCTTTACGAAAGAAGAACAAGTCGTTTGATTAACGGAGAATTTTTGTAGTGGAGTTTTGTATTGTTTTGATATGTTTTGTGATTCTGAAACTTCATGGTTTATATCGAAAGTAACTGCAAAGGTATAATTGTTTAAATTTGTGCTTATGGCGAAGTCCCTTTTCTTGCATTCTCTTATCTTAGTGATTCTGCTGTTCACGGAGAGTTTTTATAGTCATTTTTATATCCATTTAACAGGTTTTGCAATTCTGAAACTCGTTGTTCGTATTGAAACTAATTGCAGTGATATAATGTTTGAATTTGTGCTTATGGCAAAGACCCTTTTCTTGCATTCTCTTAGCTTAGTGATTTTGTTGTTAATGTAGAGATTCTATAGTGATATTTTTTTATATCCGTTTATTAGGCTTTGCAATTCTGAAACTTCATTGTTCATATCGAAACTAATTGCAGTGACATACTGTTTGATTTTGTGCTTATGGAAAAGACCCTTTTCTTGCATTCTCTTATCTTAGTGATTTTGTTGTTAATGTAGAGATTTTATAGTGATTTTTTTTATATTCGTTTAGTAGGTTTGGCAATTCTGAAACTTCATTGTTCATATCGATACTAATGGCATTGATAGAATTGTTGGCGAAGACCCTTTTCGGGTTAGTAGTGTTTGCACAAAGTTACTGACATACGCTTCATTTCTTCTCAGGCCATATGGAAATGGCGAGCACTTCAAATGGAAGCAGTATGATGTGGTTTTTTCGGGACAAAGGTTTCGATGATAAGAGCATTCATGAAATGTTCAAAAAGTGCAAACGCCTCGAGGAGATGCAAAAGGAAAGAGCATCGGAGAATTGGGATTACCTAAACAGCATCGGCATTCAAGAGCGAAAGCTTCCTAACCTTATCTCAAAGTGCCCAAAAATCATTACTTTAGGCGTGGATGAGAAACTCGTACCAATGGTTGAATGTCTCGCTACATTAGCAACAAAACGCACCGAAGTTGCTTCCGCCATAGCCAAGTTCCCTCACATACTTTCTCATAGTGTGGAAGAGAAGCTCTGTCCCCTTTTGGCATTCTTTCAAGCACTCGGTGTTCCGGAAAAGCAACTCGGGAGGATAATATTGCAGAACCCGAGGATTATCAGCTACAGCATCAATACCAAGCTGACGGAAATTGTCAACTTCCTTGCTGCTCTTGGCCTTAACAAAGAGGGGATAATCGGAAAAGTTTTGGTGAAACACCCCTACTTGATGGGTTACAGTGTCGAGAGAAGGCTCCGCCCTACTTCGGAGTTTCTCAAGTCAGTTGGCTTGTCGGAGCAGAATCTTCAAACTGCAGTCATCAACTTCCCGGAAGTTTTGTGCAGAGATGTGAACAAAGTCCTGCTACCCAATTTCACTTATTTGAAAAGCTGCGGATTTGAGGATAGACAAATAGTCGGTTTGGTTGCTGGTTATCCTCCTATTCTGGTCAAGAGTGTTAGAAATTCGTTGGAGCCGAAGATCAAGTTTTTGGTCGATGTAATGGGGAGACGGATCGATGAAGCTGTCGCGTATCCCAGCTTCTTTCAGCACAGCTTGAAGAAGAGATTAGAGTTGCGGCATAAAGTTTTGACACAGAAGAAAATAGATTGTAGCTTGAGTGAAATGTTGGAATGTAATCAAAAGAAGTTCTGGTTGAAATATGGTTCGAGTTTAGTTTAATAGCAGTTCATGGTTTTATATGATGGTTCATGTTAGCCGACCTCGAATCATTTCGGGACTAAGGCTTTGTTGCTGTTGTTGTTGTTTAGTTTAATAGCAGGTTTGCTGTATGTACGAGTTGATTCGATATGTTGCGCAGATTAATCAGAACTCGGGTCTTCCGACATTGATTTCTTGTTCAGTGATTGAATTTTTTAATCAGATTCAGCACAATCAAATGTTAATGAATGATATATTACAAACAAATGTAATCCTCTGCCATTTTGTTTTCCGATTAGGGGTTACCGCAACCAACTACGACAATATCAGTCAAATGGGTAATTCACAAATGAATGCAGCAGTTTACGCCCTAAACCGCGGGTTGAGATGTTGTCATCTGCACCATGGTTAGACTTGATGATCTACCACTATTTTGAGTAGACAATGTGATTCCGGAGAGTGAAGTGTCCGTATTATCTGCATTACTCATCGAAGGCCACATGAAAACGGGTCTAAACGGAGGTACATGAGGAACCGGTGAAGCTCCGGATATTATCTGGAGAAGATCCTGTGTTTTAGGCCTAGAACTCTGAGTAGGGTGTGAGCATGCTAATCCTAAAAGCAACAGCCTCTTCGCTTCATCCTCGACGAAATCATTCTCAAGTTTTTCGTCAACAGCTTCTTGTATTCGCCCTTCACGGTGCAACATCCAAACCCAATCGACCAACGAATAAAGATGTTGGTTGTGGTGGATCTTAATCCCGGGACCTTTACCACATAAAACCTCGAGGATTACTGCTCCGAAACTAAACACATCGGATTCAGGGGATGCCTTTCCAGTGTGGAAGCATTCTGGCGCGACGTACCCAAAAGTACCCGGAACACCACCTACTCCTAGCTCTGCGTAGGAGTTCTTTTCATTCTCCAAGGCTCTGGCAAGCCCGAAATCGCCTAGCCGAGCATTGAAGTCCTTATCGAGCAAGATGTTGCTAGCCTTCAAGTCTCTATGAATGACGACTTGATCATACTCGATATGAAGATAATGCAATGCAGAAGCTACTCCGGCCAACACCTTGCACCGGCGACTCCAATTCAATGTATCTTCGTCGGAAGACGCCTCGTACAAATGCTTCTCCAGACTACCATTTGGCATGTAATCATATACTAAAATAAGCTTCCCTTTCTCATAACACCATCCTGAAAAGAATGTATAAGAGTAATTATTCATTAAGAATTTAAATCTGTTTTATTATTATTATTATTATTATGGTAAATAATTTATTAATTCTCGCATTTTTACCTAACACGCTGTTTAGTCCCTCTATTTTGAAAAACATATACTAATCTTTTGGTTTTTCTGTCTATTATTTTAAGATTTTTAACCGTTATATTCGATATAAATAGACAAATAGAAAAAAAAAACAAAATAACATGACCATTTTATATCGCATTATGTCGTTCCTGAAAGCTAAGATATTTTTGGTTAAAAATCTAAAAAATAGACAAAATGACTAAATGATTAACTTACCCATATTATTGTAATTGTTATTTTTTTTTCCAAACAACTTGTACCTCTAGCCAAAAGAACCAATGAACTAAATTCACAATTAAACTGTTGTTTATAAGATGAGATAAAATGTACTTGTTTTCACCAAATATACGGGTATATATGTAAAATATACTACTATATATAAGTCCTTAATCTTTTTCATTTTTGTTAATTAAATCCTTGATCTTTCAATTTGACTCATTAAACTTTAAATCAACCATAATCAACCATAATTACACAAATTAAGTTTCTATTTGCCGAATTAGTTAGCTATAACATCTAATTCAATTAAAAGAGTTACTTATTTCATATGCATGAAATTTTTAATTTTTTTTACAGTTTAAAAAAAATTTACAATATTTTTATAGCCACATCAGAAATATAAAAGTTACTTTGGAACCATTAAAAATACAAATTTTTAAACTCATATTGAAATAAATAATTTTATGTTAACCGAATTTTATATTAAAAATTGATTTTTTTATCACCAAATGGTTAATCGATAAAATTCGTAAAGATAATGGGAGTTGGAATTTTTTTCCTATAATAAATAATTTTAACTCAAAAGTCAAATAAAAATTTCAAAACCAAAAAGGAAATTTCTTAATGATTGCAAATGGGATGAACTTTGAAAATTGAAAATGGAAGCAAAAATCCTTTGATCACAAAACAATTTCTCCGAAAGCATATGGTAGTATTTATAAACCAAAAATCTTCAAAAGTCAACGGTCAAAACCAAATTTTTTTTTTTAAGAAGGTCAAAACCAAATACTAATTTGTTTTATTCAGGCGAAAAATATATGTAATTTGGTGAAATATTATTTGCAATATAAAATTATTTCTTTGTTTTCAAAATATTTAATTGTAACCTAAAGTCAATATTTTCTAGTGTCACATTGAAAAGATGATTTTAAACAGAATTATTCGTTAGATAGTATGATCATTTCGGAAAATTCATATGAAATAAATATTTTAAAATTTAGCTAATGTAGGGCCAAAATAAATGAAGAAACAAAACGAATAAACTTCAATTAAAAACATACAATAAATCAGTTGACTTCAGTTTGTTTCTTTTTTTTTTTGGATAAAATGTTGACTTGGGAATTTTGAAGTTATTGAAAAGTAAAAAAAAAAAAATGGAACATGAAAATTAGGCGGTTTGACTTTTTTTTTTATTGTTTCTTCACCAACTATTTATTCCAAACTTTTCTACTTCACCTAATTCAACTTTTCTAGTTTTCTAATTATCCAAGGATTTATTAATTTTCTTTGTCTCTTTTTTCAGAAAAGAAAAATGTACACAAAAAGATAACTTTATTTCAAAGTTTACTTATAATAATTCCTAATTTTGTTGATTTTCTTTTAGGGTGTGAAAAGATTAAAGAAATTTGATGTAAGTATACAGAAAAAAGTACCATTTCCCCAACCTCATATTTTGATATAAAGATTCACAGTTAAATCTATTAAGCTTTATTGACACTCAAAATATTATAAAGTTTAGATTTAGGTTTTTTTTTTTTTTTTTTTGAGAACAATTAGAGGCTTGAACACTTTAAGGGTTTTGACTAGTCAAATTTCTAATAATGGTGTTTGATGAAGAGAAATTTGAAAAAGCTTATTGAGTCCAAAAAGTTAATTTTAAAAAAACTTATTGCTCTATCTCTTTTTACGGACATTTTTACCCATAATTAATACTTTTTAATCTCAAATTAATATTTTACTATGTCCTTATTTATCATTTTACACAAACAGCTATTAACAATCAACTAAATTTTACCAAACAAGTTCACCAAATTCTCTAGTCAAACCAGCTAGTCAAATTCACTAACAAAAAAGGTAATCAACTAAGAGCTAATTATCGAACAAGGTTTTAATAAGTTTAGATCTAACAGTGAATGATATGATTTAAGTGAATATTACTGAATATCAATGGTTTATACCTGATCGGTGGCTGGTCAAATGAACTTGATTTTCATATAATAACACGATTTATAAACACAATCCTTGTAATATAATTTTTTTTTTCTTGTGTATTTATGTTCTGTATAATTATAGAAAACACAATACGGGTATCTTAAATTATCACCTCTAGAATTTTCAATGGAGTATAATAATATAAATTAAAGAATTTTTATATTAATAGATAAAGTTTAATAGCAATGATTCACATGGCAAGAGTGTATTATACCCTAATCAGATAGCTTTCTTTTTCTGTATTCTAACAACCCACTAGAAGCTTTAAAAAAAAAATAAAAAAAAAATAAAAAATAAAAAAACCACTAGAAAAGGAATCCTAAGCAATCCCATTATCCCATTAATTGTTTATATTATTAGTATAAATAAACGTGTTGCATAACATAAAAAATGAAAATACTAATAACCTAATCACCACTTGGGTCTTTTTTTAATTTTTTTTATATTGCCCAATTTGGATCTAAATGAATTTCATAGATTCTTTTGTGCTAAAATCCATATATTAAAAAAAGGTAATAGGATAAATTATTAATCATAAAATTAAACTTAAACTTATTTAACACCAATTATTAAATTAAAGTATTTTTTTATCCTTACTATAAAGTGTTGAAATGAATTATAAACTTATAATCAAATCAATTACGGACCGTACCTAGTTGGAAAACAAAATAAATTTTAATTCCATGTTCTAGATTCAATAAGTCAAAGTTAATCATCAAATTATCATATAAAAATTTCAATAAGTCAAAGTTAGTCATCAAATTATTTACACTTAATACATCAAATTTAACCGTTAAATTTGGTATGTTTTACCTATTAGCATTCTAAACTTTTAAAATAACATATCATATATCTATAGTTGGCTATAAAAACCCATCACACATTTATATTTATAGTTGACTTTGAAAATCTATCACACATCTATAGTTGGCTCATTCGAATCTCATGCACACAAAATCTCGCTGATCTGTCATCTTTGACAGTTGAGGTGACATACGTGCTATAGGAAAAAAAAAAGCACGTGAGTTCGTTCTGTATGCCGTCTCATTTGTTAGAAATGACAAATCAACGATTTTATGTACAGGAGGTCCGAATGAACCAACTATATATGTGTGATGGGTTTTTTAAGTCAACTATAGGTGTGTGATTGATTTTTAAAGCTAACTATAAACACGTGATAGGTTATTTTAAAAATTCCGGGTAACAAAAGATAAAACTTACCAAATTTAAAAATGTAAATATATATTAAAACCGATAAATATAACATTTTTAAAAATATTGGCAACAATTGACTTTTCTTGACAATTGTACTAGTCCAATTATTTATCTATATTTATCTTCAGTTATGCATATAAAACACAATAAATTAAAAGAATAATGGCTAAATTTGGTTTTTTATACTAATTTGGATAAAATATACTAAACGCCATTAAAGTTTAGGATATGTTCTAAAAAATCTTTAAATTTTAATTTAATAAAATTATTCCAGTGAATTTATATATAAAAATTAACCATAATGTTATTATGATAAAAAAAATATATTTCATTGATACGATTAACTTTTATTATTGACACGGTATTTTTTTCGGTAAATTATTGACACGATATTGACACGACAAATTAAGACATTTCGTTTCATATGAAATATTTTAAGAAATTAAAATATAAAAATCACATCTTTATTCAATATGGTATTTAAATAATGTATAATTAACTTTTTTTTTTTTATATAAAACTATTTTTTGTTTCATAATTAATATTGGAGTGAGTTTTTGTATATAAATTGGTTATATTTGATTTTATTAGAAATTAGATGTGAAACTTAATAAATTTATAGAAAATGAATTAGATAATTTTAAAACAAATTAGATAATTTATCCATATTAAATTAAATTTTTTTATGAAAACATTTAATTCGAAAATTAGATAAAAAAAAATTCAGAAAAAAAAAAAAAAATTTACCTACTAACCGGACAAGATGCTTGTGACGAAGACGATGAATGATTTGAAGTTCAGCCAGAAAATCCTCTTTTCTTCCTTTGATATTATCTCTGCAAAATTTCTTCACTGCAATTTCCGATTCTGAAATTTCTCCTTTGTAAACTATACCAAATCCACCTTCTCCGAGCTTCTTACTTTCATGGAAATCACTCGTCGCTTTCTTCAATTCCTCGTATTTGAACTCCCTCGCCATTCCCGGCAACCACCTCAGCTGTTTCCCCATCTCTCTTTCATCTTCCTCCGCTCCTTCTCCGGCCGCCGCCGCCGATTTCATCTTCTTCCTAATTCTAACACACAACACAGTTATCATTATTAGGGATAGTATTCCAATTCCGACTCCGACTCCGATTCCAATCTTCAACTGCAACTTGTCGCCGTTTTCCTCGCTCAAATTCTCGATCTGAAACTCCCATTTTAACACGCAGTTGAGCTCGATGTGAGGATCGCCGGTTGAAGCAGCGAATCCGAAATACGATTCTTGTTTCAGATACTGCTTTAGATTCACAGTGTGGTTGAGGATCGGGTTTCGAGGTTTGGAGTTTCCTTCTTTAACCATATAAACCTCCATCAGCTGGATCTTGCCGTTGTAGTCGATCCAGACTTTGTAATTAGCTCCCGGCGGCGGCGGAGATAGTGTGATGTTTTGATCAGAAAGCGAGGCTGAAACTTCCGATTTCACGGAGTTGATATTGATGCCAATATGATCTGCTTCAATCTCATCTACTCCGTTTTGCTTCTGCGTATCGAATTCGACGGCGAGGATGTAGTTGTTAGGGTTTGAATCGGTGGAGGAATTCGTCAGGCCCAGCCACTTTCCGAAACTTCCATCCGGCAAACCGCTGATATTCGGAGCGATTAGGAAAGCCAATCCGTCGCCGGCATCCCAATCGGAATCTCTGTAAAGATTAATCACGAAGCTAGTGTTGAAGGAAGCTAGTAAAGAAGATGAAGATGAAGACCAGAGCGTGAAAGGTTCAGGATACATGATTCTTCCTGATTTGTTGAGGTGAGTAGGCCTGAAAGCTTGATTAATAGATTCAGGAGTGAGTTGAAGAGCTCCATTGTAGACGGAGGAAGCAGGACCTTGGAATTTGAAGAAATTTTCATCGTCTTCAGAGAAATTCTGGTATCTGAAACTCTTGTAATCAATGGATTCAACAAAATTCCAGTGGAAGAATAAGTTGATAAACATCAAGAATTGGGTGGAATTCATCATTTTCCGTTAATTCAAAGAGGACAAAAAAAAAGAAAGAGGAAGAGAGTTGCAGTGGATAATCTATCGAGTATATATTGACAATTATCAAAACTAAAAACTATACTCTATTAAAAAAAAAATATTTCTAAAACAAAGAGAGTATAATATATATATATATATAAAAAAAAGAATATTCATAATTGTATACCAACCGTGTGTTTGTATTCATCCTCCCTTTTAAACAATTTGACCATTAGACTAAATAATTTATTAGGGAAAATTAAATACCAAATTGAAGTTCCATTAAAAAAAAATATATATCAAACAGTAAAACCTATAAATTAAAACCATCTTTAACCATCTACCGGCCCTGTTTAGTAGATAGCGTTTTGGGATAAAAAAAAATGATTTTCACCAACTTTAGCGGTTAGACCACTGAAACCGCTGATTGGAGTGTTTGGTGGAGAGAGGTTTGGGAGAGCGTTTTGGGATGAAAACGCTAATTTAGAAAAAGCTCTTAAAAAGAGTTTTTTCAATTAGCGTTTTGCAATATTAAAATAAATGGACTTCTTTAACCCTAATAGATAGACTCCTCTTCTCCTGCGCCAAAATTAATGCTCTTATTCGTCTTTTTGCACAAACCGCTATTACCAATCAGTTAATTTTTACCAAACATGTCTACACAAACAGCTAATTAAATCATATAGTCAAATCAGCTAACAGCTAATGTAGTCAACTAACAGCTAACAGTTAATTCCCAAACAATATCACTCTATTTTTCCTACTTCAACTCTATTTTTTTCTACTACATCTTCAATTATAGAGTTACTACAGTAACACATCTCCAACCATCTACTCTATTTAGAACTCTAAAAAGAATATTTCTATTAACAAATAATATTTTACTATTATTATATTAATTTTACATATCATTTATTATATAAAATGTTATTTTTATTATTAAATAATCATTAAACCTTACTCTAAAAATAGAGTAAGGTTTTAGAGTGTCATTGAAGTGCACTTTTACTCTAAAAATAGATTTTAGAGAATGGTTGGAGATGACCTAATAATGCTGGAACATAAAATTTTATTAATTTATAAAGATATTAATTTATCGATTATAAAATTAGTGATCTGGCCCAAATCGGGACCAGAAGAAATTATTAATTTATCGAGTATTAATTTATGAAGGTTTTACTGTAGTTTTTGAGCTAGGGGGTTTTTGAGCTTACCTAATTTGGGGTTGAAGGATCTCCTTCATTGTCGATTTTTATTGAACTTTTCCTTGATTCTGTCTGCTTCCTCGTGAGCGGCCGACACATGCCATTTTTCCAGTAAGATGGAGTCCATGGCTCATGACTGCCTTAACCTTTCGCTGGAAACGAAGGAATCGACACTGATAATAATCCCGAGCAGGGAGGCGGTCCCATCCCATGATCTTCGTTGGAGTTGTGTGGGTCAGTTATCACAGAAGAACCGGTAAATGTTGAGAGAATGAAGGTGACACTTTCCAAGTTGTGGAAGTCGGTTGGTGGAATATCCATAGTGGACCTGGATGGTGATCGATACCTCTTTCGGCTCAACCATTTTCTCAACATTAATGCATTGATGAATGGTGGTCCTTGGTATTTTGATAACAAGCTTCTAGTGTTAAAATAGATTGATCGTCAGGAGGATTTTTATACCATGTAGCTGAACGAAGTAGCCTTTTGCATGCAATTATACGACTTGCCTAGGGGTTTTCGATCAGAAAATATAACTGCGTGTGGAGGTCGTACATAGGAGTTGTGATACGAAGTGATCTACATGATTATGTGGAGCCTTTCATCAGATATCTATGGGGCCGAATGCTTATGGATACTAGACAAGCTTTAAAAAGAAGGATGAAGCTTGGTATATCAGATTCGCGCTGGGTGTGGATTACTTTTAAGTATGAACGCTTACCTCACTTTTACTTCTTATGTGGCCTTCTTGGCCATAATGAACGTGCCTGCTCGACTTATAGGGCATTGCAATACCCGGAACACCCCATATTATATGGAGCATTCCTTTGTGCAGCTCATCATCGGTTCCTTCCGAATGTGTCCCCATGGTTAAACACTTCACCCTTTCTAGTGAATACATCATGCTAGGGGCTCTAAAATTTTGGGTTTTAAATGGGAAAATGGTTGATTTGGACTTCCTAACGAGGATTTTGCCATGATCCATTTTTCATCATATTTTTCAATCATCTTTAAAGGTTTTCATCATAGGGCTTATGCTCAAGTGACTACCGTTGCCCATACTTTATCATGCATTGTGAGTTGTGTCCATTTTGAAAGAAAACTAATTTCAAAGTTAATGTTTTGAAAAAACGGTGTTTTGTCCCCTACTTTGAAGAGGCTGAAGCAAAATGTGTGTAATAGAACAAAGTAGGATAAAGTAAATACTAACCTAAAATTGGAGCGATTTTGTGGCTCATGCGATTGTTGGTGTATTGTTTTCCATTCCAAAAACGTTACCAGACTTGCTGAGAGAGATGTCGTTCCCTATTCTGAGAATGACATGAATTGTCAATGCATTGTTTTCCGTTTCGAAAATGTACCAGACTTACTGAAAAAATATTGTTCCCCATTCCGAGAATGACATGAATTATCGATGTATTGTTTCCCATTCCGAAAATATTGCTAAACGTACTGAGCTGTCGACATATTGTTTCCCATTCTAAAAACGTTACAGGACTTATTGAGTTGCAGATGTATTGCTTCCCATTCCGAAAATGATACAGGCTTATTGAGTTGCCAATGTATTGTTTCTCATTTAAAAAATGTTATCGGACTTACTATTTTGAATGTCGTTCCCCATTCCAAGAATGACATGGATTGTCAATGTATTGTTTCCCATTCAGAAAACGTTACTAGACTTACTTATAAAAAATGGTGTTCCCTATTTTGAGAGTGACATGGATTGTCGATGTATTATTTTCTATTTTGAAAATGTTACCAGACTTACTAGAAAATTGTCGTTCTCCATTTTTTAGAGTGATTAGAATTGTCAATGTATTATTTTCCTTTCCGAAAATGTTACTAGGTTTACTAAAAAAAATTGTTCCCTATTCCGAGAGTGACATGGATTGTCGATGTATTATTTTCCATTTCGAAAATGTTATGGGGCTTAATGGAAAAATTTCGTTACCCATTATGAGAGTGGCATGGCTTGCCAATGTATTGTTTTCCATTTTGAAAACGTTACCGGCTTACTGGAAAATTGGTGTTCCCCATTTCGAGATTGACATGGATTGTCCATGTATTATTTTCAATTCTGAAAATGTTACCGGGCTTACTGGAAAAACATCATTCCCCTGAGAGTGACATTGATTACCGATATATTATTTTCTATTCTGAAAATATTACTGGGCTTACTTAGAAAAATATCATTCGTCATTCTGAGAATGACATAGATTGCTTGTGTGTTAATTGGCCTCAATTGGTGATTTTTGGGACTATAAGCTTCGGGAAACAATCCAGATTAATCTTTTAAACAACTTTCTACACAGAGAAAAAGAAATGTCCCACTTCATGGAAGATGTCAAATGTATGTGAAAAAATGAACAAAATATGACCAAATAAGTACTCATCTAGATTTAGAAGATACTGATTGGAGTTTCAGAGAAAAGATAGGGAATTGTGCTTGATTTATCGATTGAGTCTCTTAAATGACCGGTGCGTGATGTTCTCTTGAATTATATGATGTTGTGTATCTCTTGAATATCTTTAGATTGTAGGTCTCTTGAATAATCTTCCTTTCTTGCTCTCTTGAATGATCTCTTTGAGCAATGTTGTCCCTCAAACTATTCTTTTGGTGTTGCTTTTTAATCGATTTCATATATTGTAGGTCTCTTTAATGACATATAGCTGTGGATCTCTTACATAATCCCGGATTGTAGGTCTCTTCAGTGACTTATAGTTGTGGATCCCTTCAGCGATCTCAGATTGTAGATCTCTTCAATGACTTGTAGTTTTGGATTTATTGAGTGATCTAAAATTGTAGGTCTCTTCAATGACATGTAGTTTTGGATCTTTTAAACGATCTCAGATCATAAGTCTTTTCAACGACCTGTAGTTTTGAATCTCTTGAGCGATCTCAGATTATAGGTCTCTTCAATGATCTGTAGTTTTGTAACTTTTGAGTGAGCTCAGATTTTAGTTCTCTTCAACGATTTGTAGTTTTAGATATTAAGCGAGCTCAAATTGTAGGTCTCTTCAATTTTTAGTTTTTTGTGATTTGAAAAATTTGAAAATGACTGCTAATACTTTGTATTATTAGCCATGTTTCTTAAATGTTTTTGTCTTTACTGGTTTTTTAAAACATAAATAGTGATTTCTCGCGGATGATGGAGAATGGAGAATGTTGATAACGTTTTTGAAAAATTTGTAAACGGGGAATTAAGATCCCATGGGGATGGGGTGAAGATAAATTTGTCCCCACTTAACTCACAAAAACAGGAATGAAAAATGCATTCTCTACCCTACATGTCCCATTTACATCCTTAAAAAGCTAACCGCTGATAGCAACCGCAATAGCTACTAATTAGCTGAACCAAAATTTTGCAAGTTAATAGTAAAATTAATTAATATTTTTTCAATATTAGGGTTTTTATTTTACTTTTATTCCAAAATTAAATTTATAATTTCGTTAAGAATGATAATAATCATATGAAAGCAAGTGGTTCCAATATAAAGGGTAGATGAAAACAATCAAATAATCGGACGGCTGAGAAATGGCCCTCTATCAACTAAGAAAACACAGTCATTGAAAATGAAATAGGAAGCAGAACAGAAGAACACAGCCTCATCCCCGCCGAATTTCCGATCCTTCTCTCTCTCTACTCTGAAACTGAATTCGCTCCCTCCGCTTCATCAAATTTGATCCTGCTTTCAAATTCCCACAATTGAGGAGTTCGTCGTCGGCTAATTCTAAGGTTTCTCTGCAACCATTTTCTTTCTCTGAAACCCTAGAATTCTTCGGCCATTTCATTGTTGAGTTTCCATTGGCAATTCTCGCGCTGGACTCAAAGAAATTATGGTTGGAGTATAAACGGTTAGTTGATTCATTCTGTTCACACTTGCTTCTACTTGTTTACAGTGATTTGAATTAGACTGAAACAGTTTAGATTGTAACGATTTTATACTCTTTGTTGTTCGTTCAATTGCTCTGAAATAGTTGAATTCGTTGGGAAAAAGGATGGAAAGCGAAGTGCTTGAATTTGATATAGGCTTAGGAGGTATAAATGATGGTGTAGATGATGATGGAGTTGAAATTGAGCATCATGATGATGAGGATATTCCTGATACTCCTGTAAATGCTGGTTTTAGTGGTATTAGTACTGGTGAAATTTACCTTCCTGAAGGTGACCTTTTGGATCTTGAACCTTATGAGGGAATGGAGTTTGAGTCTGAAGAGGCTGCCAAGGCCTTCTACAATTCCTATGCTAGGCGTGTTGGTTTTAGTACTCGGGTCAGCTCATCGAGGCGGTCTAGGCGGGATGGAGCGATTATACAGAGGCAATTTGTTTGTGCTAAAGAGGGGTTTAGGAATTTGAATGAGAAACGGACTAAAGATAGAGAGATCAAGCGTCCACGTACGATTACTAGAGTTGGATGCAAGGCATCCTTATCTGTGAAAATGCAGGATTCTGGGAAATGGGTTGTGTCCGGGTTTGTTAGAGAGCACAATCATGAGCTTGTACCACCTGATCAGGTGCATTGCCTCCGTTCGCATAGGCAAATATCTGGTCCTGCTAAGACCTTAATCGACACATTGCAGGCTGCTGGTATGGGTCCTCGAAGGATTATGTCTGCGTTGATAAAAGAGTATGGTGGGATAAGCAAAGTTGGTTTCACAGAGGTTGATTGTCGAAATTACATGAGAAATAACCGTCAGAGGAGTATGGAAGGAGACATTCAGCTTCTTTTGGATTATTTGAGGCAAATGCATAGTGAGAATCCCAATTTCTTTTATGCTGTCCAGGGGGATGAGGAGCAGTACACCGGCAATGTTTTCTGGGCCGATCCGAGAGCCAGGGCAAACTACACTTACTTTTGTGACACTGTTACATTCGATACAACCTACAGGTCTAACAGGTATCGCTTGCCCTTTGCACCGTTCACAGGTGTAAATCATCACGGACAACCTGTTTTATTTGGTTGTGCTTTTCTAATAAATGAAACAGAGGCTTCATTTGTCTGGCTTTTCAATACGTGGCTTACAGCGATGTCCGGTCGTCATCCCACGTCAATCACCACAGATCATGATGCGGTGATAAGATCAGCCATTATGCAGGTGTTCCCCAATACACGCCATCGATTTTGTAAATGGCACATCTTCAAGAAATGCCAAGAGAAGTTGTCCCATGTTTTCCTTAAACACCCATGTTTCGAGGCTGACTTTCATAAATGTGTTAATCTGACCGAGTCAATTGAGGAATTCGAATCTTGCTGGTTGTCACTCGTTGATAGATATGAACTCCAGGACCACGAGTGGCTTCAAACAGTATATTCCGCTCGCAGCCAGTGGGTTCCAGTGTATCTGAGGGACACTTTTTTTGCAGAGATGTCCATAACTCAGCGAAGTGATAGCATGAATTCTTATTTCGATGGTTACATTAATGCTTCAACCAATTTGAACCAGTTCTTTAAGCTATACGAGAAAGCCCTAGAGAGCCGGAATGAAAAAGAAGTCAAAGCAGATTATGATACTATGAATACTATGGCAGCTTTGAAGACCCCATCTCCAACAGAGAAACAAGCATCCGAACTTTATACACGAAAACTATTTTCGAGATTTCAAGAGGAACTAGTCGGTACACTAACTTTCATGGCATCTAAAGCAGAAGACGACAGCGAAAGCATTACTTATCAAGTATCAAAATTTGGGGAAGATCACAAAGCTTACTATGTTAAATTCAATATTTTGGAGATGAAAGCATCTTGTAGTTGTCAGATGTTCGAGTTCTCAGGTCTTCTTTGCAGGCATGTGCTAGCAGTCTTCAGAGTTACCAATGTGCTTACTCTCCCATCTCATTACATTTTAAAGAGATGGACAAGAAATGCTAAAAGCAGTGTTATTTTAGAAGAACGTGCTCCGGATCGATACACTAACTATCTCGAGTCTCACACTGTTCGATACAATACCCTTCGTCATGAAGCATTCAAATTTGTAGACGAAAGTGCTGAATCCTTAGAGATTTGTGATGTCGCAGCAAGCGCTCTGCAAGAGGCTGCAAAAAGAGTAAACCTTGCATCAAAAAACGACGGGAGAAGTTCTATGGCGAATGGTCGTAATAGGGGCGACTTGGTGAGCAATGGAAGTAGGATTATTCTTACGGGCACAAGTGGGAACAATGGAGAGAGTTCAACCCAGCAATTGTCTGAGGTGAGATTGTTATCTGTTTATTAATATCTTGGCCATGATTACTTTATAAGTTAATATCCTTAAAGTTTTTGGACATCCTAAACCTGCAATTTTTTTTATTTTTTTTTCATTCAATTAAGTTTTCAATATTATGCAACTTACCCTGAATTTATTCTAGTGACTGCCGATTTTGTAAGTTTCATCAGAAAAAATTGAATAGTTATCAAATGCGCGCCTCAGTCTCAATAGGCACTAGGCTCCAGGCATGTCGCCTGAGAAGCCAAAAGGTGGACTCTAGTTACGAGTGCACCTGAGTGCGCCTGGCACGTTACCAAGATGTGTCTACACTCGAATTTAGAAGCTACACAGTATTTTTTAGAATTTCATGCTAAAAGTAGGATGTCTTACAATTTAATCTAAGCCTGAAATTAAATTAGAATAAAAAGAAAAAAGATTTGGATGGCAGAAATGTAGCAAACAACAACACACACAAAAAAACGCTACTCCATTTTGAAGAATTTAGAAATATAGCAAATGGAGACTTTAGTTTGATAAAAAATACTCCCTCTGTTAACTTTCTAGACTAAAGTTTTCGTTTCATAATACATGACTTTTTTATTTAATCCATGCTCATTAGTCCATTTTTACCAAATATATCTTACTTAAGTTACCTTTATATGAGTATTCATTAATGAGTAATGCAATTAATATAAGGATAACAAAGTGTTTTTTAAAGTATACAATTAATTGCGTTTCTTAATTCTTGTGCATCCTCATAAAGAAAGTCATCTCTTTGAACAGAGGGAGTAGTTGTTAGACTATTCGTTAATTAACTTATGATTCGGTTGAACTTTAGTCTTTTGATTTAAATTTTTATATGAATTATGATTATGAAAGAGTTAGTAGCTATGTTGCACGGTTACAGACACAGAAACATTATTTCTAAAACATAACAAAATAGCCTTCGAACAAAAACAGACACGGATGTGAGACGGGCACGGACACGGACACGGAGATGGACGTGAAACGCTACTAAATAGAAGTGTCCATGCAACCGAGGCTAGTAGTAAATTTGAAATTTATTTCATGCATTTTATGATCAAGATCGTGGATAATTGGATATGATCTAGTAGTTAACTATTTGTTGCATTTTAGAAATGTTAATTGTTGTTATATATGATGTTTGAGTCTCGTGTTGTGCGCCTGAGCCTTGCACCTTTGCGTAACGACAACATATATTACTTTGAATTCTTCCACATTTGGTTTCGAAACAGATGCATTGTGCACCATTGAATTTCTCGCTTCCTTGTTTACAATCTGACAAGATATTCGAACGTCCAAGGCGTTGACTGATCTGTTGTCTTTTCGAATGTTGTTTTGCAGGATGATATGGACAAGAAGATCGAAGAACTCAGGAACGACCTGGAGTATGCGAATCGAAAATGCGAAGTTTATCGAGCTAACTTGCTTTCGGTATTGAAAGACATCGAGGATCATAAACTGCAGTTATCAATTAAAGTACAGAACATAAAGATCAGTATGAAAGACAGTATGTGAAAGTGAAAGTACAGAACATAAAAAGATTAGTTACGAAAGACGGTATCTGAAAGATGCAAATGCATTTTTATAGGTAATTTTAATTGAGTAGAGCTTGTTTAGAATTTTTCATGTTCTGTTTTCTTCTTCTTATTCTTGTATAGTTTATCTACCATCTTTAAATGAGCACTTCAAGTGATAAATTCCTTAGCCCAATTTTTGCTCAACTGGAGAACCTACTTCCAAAAATGTCATTTCTTACTAATATTTATAGTAAAAAGGCATTCCAGGGAAGTCATAAAATCGGACCGGTGATCGGGAAAGTCATAAAACTATAAAAATCAGCTTAGAACATTAAACTTAGTTATTAGAATCTTATTTATTTTATTTGCAATTGAGCTTTGCATTTTCACCGTTTGAAAGTTATTAGAATCTTATTTTATTTTATTTATCTTTTTTTTTTTTTTTTTTGCATGTAATCATAAAGAAATTGTAAAAAAATTTATGAGAAATTATAAAAACCTTAGGTGATCAAGAAAGTCATATGTTCAAAACATAAAATTCAGCAAACAAAACGCTAGTCAATTTTATATACGTTCAAAATTTACATATTGGGTCGTTTGTTTACCTAGTTGTTTGTTGTTTGCTTTTTGATTTGTTGTTGGAAAAAACTGTTTTTCCAAAAAGCAGAGATTTTCTGCTTTTGTAAAATGCTGCTTTTTGGATGTAAAAGGCAAACAGGAGATTACTAACCAAACACCTAATGCTGTTTTTCAGATGTAAAAGGCGAATAGAAAGTCACTAACCAAACACCTAAAACTCTTCGTTTTGAAGTGAAAAGGCAAAAAGAAGCAACCAAACACCCCATGGTTCAAAAGTAGTTTCTTTTTTCTATTAGAGAAACTACAAAAAGAAATCATTCCCAATTGTAAAAAAATGACGATTTCAAACTTAAATGTTACAACTAACTAATTTGTCAAATATGAATTTAAGAAACTCACGTCTTTTTCATTTAAGTTTTGAGTTTTCTTTCGATTTTTATGCCAATTATTTGTTTTGATTTGTTTTTTTTATTGAATAATTTTTTTATTTACCTATTATAATAGATTTGATAGTTTTTTCTTTATTTGTAGTTTTTTTTTTTTTGGTTCTTTCTTCTTTTATGAATGATTGTAGCCTATCCCTCTATGTAAGTGCTTGTTGTCTGTTTTCCTATATGGGTATTATCATGTTTTTCTTCATCGGAAAATAGAGAAAATATATTTCTCGTTGTTGTGTAAAAACAGTTTTAAACACTATCTACTATTGTTTTATCATGAAACAAATGAGATGTAATGAAATATTTTTATTTATGAATTTAATAAGCGTGGTCGAAAGCTCATTTTGACAAAGGCATATTGTTTTCAATATTTATATACCATACCACTAACAAAAACATGACTCGTATTTATTCCACTCATATTACATGACCCTGCGAGCTATAAATTTGTCACTGTTTTTTTTTTTTTTTTTTTTTTTGGAGAAAAGCAATTTATACCCTATAACAAGTACATCATTATATAATGAAGGGGGTTGATTAATGCAATGGTTGGTTTTCAACGAGAAATCCTTAATAAGCTCGAGTCATTAGCTCGTGTTGACATCCATACCATCCATTATTCCTACAGATTAAATGGTTCGGTGAAGGCCGGTGACATCACAAAAAATCCGTTGAATCTTATCGTTTAGAGGAAGGAGAAGTCGTAGCAAAGTTTCTCTTTGTTAAAACCTGCACAGATACTATACATCTAAATGAGGACATTAAAGATAGCCAATTCACCATGCTTTCATTAGATGTCATTCAATTTTTTTTAGCATAGCCGGCCGGAGCAGTGAATGTACAGTTGCCTGAAATCTATCTCCCTGTTCTATCACTGTTAAACTACACAATCCAACAACAAATCGAAAACGATCTAAGATATGATACATTACTGTAACGTATTGAATTTAACATGCATTTACAGATTTCAGTCCTTCAGACTAAGCCTTGCATTTTGAACTTTAACTGAAAGTTTCAGTTTCTGTTCTTCCATGTCCTTCAAAACAGCTAGTAAGTTTGCTCGATACACTTCGCATCGTTGATTTGTACTTTCTAACTCGGAAGTCAGTTCGTGGATTTTCTTTTCCTTCTCATCCTGACAGAAGAAGTACACTAACTCAAAAGAAGAACACAAAGGAAAATCTGTATTGAACTCCGATCATGATAGGAATGCGTGTAAACGTGAAAGGTGTTTTGATGCATATTTGTAATGATAAACATGGTAAAATGTTAAGGCTACATTATGAAGGAAATGCAGATCTTGCACAGAAGTAGCATGACTTAAGGCGAAAACATGCCAACCAATTTGACGCATGTACTCGGTATAATCTATTATTTTGGTTCCTATACTTCAAATTTGACACATTTGATCCCAATTTTAAATTTTCTCAAAATTTGACAACTGCATTAGCATGACTTACGAGTTACTAGCACTTAGCACATGGTCAAATTACGAACTGCAATTATGCAACAGTGCGTGTAATACACTGCTAACAAAACTGTTATTCAAGGGAAAATTTTTGTGAAAAATTAAAGTACAAGGGACAAACGTGTCAAATTTGAAGAACAGGGATTAAAATGAAAAACTGTGCCAAGTACAGGGTCAAATTTGAACTTCTTCCCCTTGATTAAACAAGTACATGCACAACATGATAAATATGAGTTAAGGGCATGAGCCGAAGAATTAAAATGCATCCAATGATACAAAACAATCTGAATTGGGTTGTAGAAGACTAGAAACTCGGACAAATATTTGACTCGACACCAAATGCTTGCGAGTCATGAAAGGTTGCGTTGAATTAAGGTATGTGAAATTTTGCTTTCAATGAATTTCCAAAGTTTTTTCCTCCGTAATGACTAGAAAGTCTTTCTGAAACCGCTATGGAAGGGATAAAAGCATATATGACACTAAATTTTGCATTTTGTTCATAAATTTGAATGTCTAAATTAAGTAATTGCAAAATGGAAAGGGATAAAAGCATATATGACACTAAACTCAGGAAACGTTAGCAATTAACCATCATTTGATGCATATTGTGATCCTTGTGCTAACACTGCAAATAGGATCCTCTAAGTTTGATTTGGGCTTTTGACGGATGAAGCACTTACATGATATAACAATTTAAGTAGGCTGTAAATAAGCCAAGCCGCTCAGCTCGACCATGTTCGACTCGATTTGTAAAGAAGCCGAGCTTGAGCATGGCAAAACTCGACTCGAAATTCCGCGGGCAGGCTCAGCTTTAGGTTCATGAACAAGCTCGATTATAATATTCATGAACACCCTGTTGCCCAAGTTTGGTTCGATTATTTTTTTAATAGTAGTATTTCTATCAAGGGAGAAATGCAAAACAACGTAGTTTTATGTAAAGTTTAGTTTCGTATGTTTCAAAACTATGTAGTTTTGTGTTAAAAAAATTTCAAATGAACATAATGAATGAGTTGTTCGGGAGCGAAGTTCATGAACAAATTAACGAGCTGCTCGCGAGTAAAACTCATGAGGACCTCACGAACACGATGTTAAGCTCGAGTTCAAGCTCGTCAATTTTCTAATGAGCCGAGTATGAGCAGGCCATGGCTCGGCTTGGCTCAGCTCAATTACAAACCTAAATTCAAGGGGGGGATTGAGTCTGTGTTCAATCTCTGTTCCACCATTTTTGGTCACCCAGAATTTGTGAGGAAGTGGATAGAAAAGAGAGAAATGACAGGAGCAGAAGGAGTATCTTCTATGGCATCTACTCTAAATAAACTTAAATTTTTTAATAATTTAGTAAAAGTCACAACTTCACAAGGCTCAAATGAGTACAAATTTTAAATAAAAGGTTGCTGCACCCAAGCGAACAAAATAAAATAGAGGTTCCGAATTTCACATTCAGCATAAGTACAAGAAGCCTCCATATGCAGTTAGTCTCATTTTTATCAGTATAAACACATACAGACATACAACATGCAAGAAATGTCGCCTATACTTTTATACAACTAAATTGTACCTATGAAGCACCGAAACTTCTAAGAGGTCAACGTACGCGTCGAGATACATACGGGATACGGCTTGGAAGTATCCCCTTTTTTCCTTTTTCTTTTTTAATTAGGGGATACGCGGGGATACTTCAGAGATACTTCTCATAATTAATTAGTTAAATTGTAGGGGTTTTTTTTATTTTAAAATATAAGGATTATATAACAAATTAAATAAAATAATATCAACAAATTAAATTAAGATTTTGATAACAAATTAAAAAACTTAAAAAATATAAAGATTATATGACTTATTAGTTAATATTGTAGATGTTATTTTATGGTTTTATAATGACTTTATGAATGTGATTTGTGGTTTATATATTTATATATCTTTTATATTTTTCAATAGAAATGATATAGGTATATTATTAATTATATATAAAATTTGCCGTATCCCCGCCGTACCCGTATCTCATATTTTTTAGAAATATTGTTTGCCATACCAGTACGCGTAACAGTATCAGTGCTTCATAGTTCTGTACTTCTTTAACAGAAAAATGATTTACAAGCAATAGCTATACGAAACAAGTACAGAACTATAAGAATAAAGAATATTCATCATAGCATTTGGTGAGCAGAAGCTTCCAAGTCTTGCAATGGAAAACTAGTTGATCATAGTTTTTACAAAACTGTATTTTATACAACAACAACAGAGCCTTAGTCCCGAAATGATTCGGGGTCGGCTAACATGAACCATCATATAAAAACCGTGAAATCAAGTCGTGTCAGCGACACAAATTCGCTCCCTCCACTCCGTCCTATCCACTACCATATTTTCCTCAATTCCCAGTAAACCCATATCACTCTCGATCACCCTCCTCCAAGTTTGCTTAGGTCTTCCCCTACCCCTCACCACTACATCCCTTTGCCACTCTTCGGTTCTCCTAACCGGCGCATCAAGCGCTCTACGTCTCACATGGCCAAACCACCTTAGTCGATTTTCTCTCATTTTATTCTCAATAGATGTGACCCCTACTTTTGTCCTAATTATTTCATTACGCACCCGATCCTTTCTCGTATGACCACATATCCATCTCAACATACGCATCTCCGCCACCGACATCTTATGGATGTGGCAGTGTTTCACTGCCCAACACTCCGTACCATATAACAATACTGGTCTAATTGCCGTCCGGTAGAATTTTCCCTTCAATCTATTAGGCATGCCGGGGTCACAAAGGAAACCCGTAGCACTCTTCCACTTCGACCAACCAGCTTTAATCCTATGAGCAACATCTCCATCTACTTCTCCATCCGTTTGGATAATAGATCCTAAATACCGGAAGCAATCCGAGGCCTGAACAACTCTCTTATCTAGGGTGATTGTCCCTGCCTCCCTACTCCTATGGCCGCCAAACTTACACTCCAAATATTCTGTCTTACTTCGGCTCAACTTAAAGCCTCTAGATTCTAGATTTTGTCTCCATAGTTCCAACTTCCTCTCCACTCCTTCTTTCGTCTCATCGACCAACACAATATCATCTGCAAACAACATGCACCATGGTATACCATCTTGAAGTGAACTTGTTAGTTCATCCATAACGATGGCAAAAAGAAATGGGCTTAGTGCGGAACCTTGATGCACTCCAATTGTAATAGGAAACTCTTCAGTCTTCCCAACACTAGTACGTACACTCGTGCATACTCCTTCATACATGTCCTTTATGATGTCAATATATTTCCGCGAAATGTCTTTCCTTGTCAAGGCCCACCAAAGTACTTCCCTTGGTACCTTATCATATGCTTTCTCCAAATCAATGAAAACCATATGCAAGTCTTTCTTCTTATTTCGATAGTGCTCCATTAATTGTCTCATTAGATGGATGGCTTCCATAGTTGATCTTCCCGGCATAAAGTCAAACTGGTTTTCTGAGATCTTCACCGTCCTCCTTAGCCTTTGTTCGATCACTCGCTCCCAAAGTTTCATAGTGTGACTCATTAATTTGATTCCACGATAGTTGGCACAATCTTGGACATCGCCTTTGTTCTTATACAAAGGGATTAAGATACTTTTCCTCCATTCTGATGGCATCTTATTGTTTCTCCAAATTTTGTTGAAGAACGTCGTCAACCATTCGATTCCTCTTTCTCGCAAACATCTCCAAATCTCAATAGGGATGCCATCAGGTCCTACTGCTTTCTTCGACTTCATCTTACTTAATGCCATTTTGACTTCACCCTTTTGAATTCTCCGCAGGCATTCATGATTTATCATATCGTGATGGATACTTATATCTCCAACATCTTGTTGGCGATCTCCATTAAATAAGTCATCAAAATAGGACCTCCATCGTTCCTTGATATCCTTATCTCCAACTAGGACTTTCTGGTCCACATCCTTCACACATTTAACTTTTCCGAGATCTCGCGTCTTCCTATCTCTCATCCGAGCAATTCTATATATGTCTCTTTCCCCTTCTTTCGTATCCAATCTTGTATACAGATCCCGATTCACCTTTGCTCTAGCATCTCGTATGACCTTCTTTACTTCCCTTTTAGCCTCTTTGTATTTTTCGTAGTTCTCGTCACTCCTACATTTCCCCAATATTTTATAGGATTCTCTCTTACTCTTTACTGCTTGTCGTACTTCTTCTGTCCACCAAGATGTGTCCTTACCCGGTGGCATGCTACCTTTAGATTCCCCTAGAACTTCCTTCACTACTTCCCTTATACTATGCTCCATCTTAGTCCATATCGAATCTATATCTAAATCCATATTGCAAGTCCAAATATCTTTTTTGGTCATTTAATCCACAATTTTTTGTTGATTCTCCCCTTGCAATTTCCACCACTTAATCTTAGTCTCTACTTGTGGTGTTTGTTTTCTTATACATTTCCTACTTCGAAAATCAAGCACCACTACTCTATGTTGGGTTGTCGTACTCTCACCAGGGATCACCTTACAATCAATATAACTCTTTCTCCAAGCACTCCTTACTAAGAAGAAGTCAATTTGGCTCGCATTACCGCCACTCCGATAAGTCACTAAGTGGGATGTTCTCTTCATAAACCATGTGTTCATGATACTCAAGTCATAGGCTGATGCGAATTCTAAAATATAATTTCCTGCTTCATTCTTATCTCCAAAACCATACCCTCCATGAACACTCTCAAACCCATCACGTCTAGAACCCACGTGTCCATTGAGATCACCCCAGTACCATTTTTTCATCCCTAGGAACCTGTTGCACCACTTCCTCTAAGTCCTCCCAAAAAGCTTGTCTTATAGACACATCTAATCCTATTTGTGGCGTATAGGCACTAATGACATTCACAACCTCATCCCCTATCACTAGCTTAACACTCATAATTCTATCGCTCTTCCTAGACACCGCTACTACATCATCAATATACTCTCTATCAATAAGAATACCTACTCCATTTCTACCCTTATCCTTTCCTGAGTACCAAAGCTTATAACCCCAATGAGCTATCTCTCTAGCCTTGGCTCCAACCCACTTGGTTTCTTGTAGGCACATTATATTTATTCTCCTCCTCTTCATAACATCTACAATTTCAGCTAATCTTCCTGTCAAAGAACCTATGTTCCATGTCCCAAAGCGTAACCTACTACCCTTACCCCTACCCCTACCATTACCGTGGACTAGCTTATTTACCCGCAACCCTTGCATATTTGACACCACCCTCGGGTCCTGGGGTGGCGCGCCGCTTCGGGGCGACGACCTAGCAACCCTTGCACATTTACAAAACTGTATTTTATCTTGGAAGATATTTATCCAATGACTTCTACATGGCAAATATATAAAACTAAGTGACATGGAATTAAAAAGCTTAAGCAATACATATAAAAGCTCAAACAATGTATGGTTAAGAGGATTGAGAAACTAACCGTTGACTGAAGTGCAACCGAACTATTTTCATCAGCAACGTGCAATTCTTGACCATTTCCATTTGTCAATGCCACACCCTGTGAGGCACCAGAACTTTTGTTCTTTGCAGCAGCAACCTTCTTAGAAGCCTCTTGCAAAGCCTCCATTGCCACATTATAAATGTGAATAGATTTTGCACCTTCTTCAACATATTTGATTGCCTCCTGCCGCAAGTTGTTATACCGAACTGTTAAAGACTCTCGAGAATTATTAGGCAATTCAGAAGCACCTTCATCCATTACAGCTCCACTCTTTGCATTCCTGGTCCACCGTTTCAATACGTATTGAGATGGAAGTCTAAGAACATTTTTTGCTCTAAAGACTGCTAATACATGCCGACAAATGATTCCAGTGTATTCAAACATTTGGCAGCTGCAACTAGCTTTTATCTCAAAAGAGTTGAAATTCACAGTATGTGCTTTCCGTTCTTCCCCGAATTTTGCCACACGATAAGTTGTAATAGTTCCAGAGTCGTTAATCTTTGTTGCCGGATTAGCAAGAGTCTCAACCAATTCCTCTTGGAACTTCATAAAAATCTTCCTGGTATAAAGGTCAGCAGCTTGTTTCTCCATAGGAGAAGGTGTTCTTAATACTGGCATAGTATGAATGGTGTCGTAATCCGCTTTTAACTCCTTCTCATGCCAGTTTGCTACAGCTTTCTCATATTGCTTGATTAACATCTGTAATGTGGTTGATTCATTCATAAATCCATCAAAAAATGAATCACTCCCTCCAAGCAACTCTCCGAAAAAGGTGTTTCGCATATAAACTGGAACCCACTGCTGTCTCGCATTATGCATAGATTGAAGCCACTCATTATCCATGATATAGAATCTCTGTAGAAGTGCTTGCCAAGATGATTCAAACTCATCAATTGTCTCTGTCTCGTCCACGCACTTCTTGAACTCTATCTCAAATGTAGGCTGAGATTGATATACATGAGCCATTTTCTCTTGTGTTTCCCTAAGAATTCCCTGCATACCAAATCGATGGCGAGTCGCCGGGAGAACTTGCGAGACAGCCACTTGTATAAGCCTATCAGGATCAGTAGTGATAGAAACCGGGTGTTTACCAGACATTGCCTGAAGCCAAGTCTGAAATAGCCAAACAAATGAGGCTTCAGACTCATTAAGAATCAGTGCACAGCCAAACAATACTGGTTGCCCATGATGATTTACACCAGTGAAAGCAGCAAATGGAACCCTAAACAGGTTTGTTCGATAAGTAGTATCAAACACAACAGTATCCCCAAAATAAGTATAGTTAATTTTGGAGGATGCATCAGCCCAAAATATGTTTCCACCTCCATTTTGATCTGTTTCACTCTGAATTGCATAAAAGAAAGCAGAATTCTCTACTTGCATTCTTTTCAAATAGTCCAACACATTTTGACCCCCGCCGCCGAGGGTTCTCTGCCTATTACCACTCATCTCATCTAACTCTCAAACTCCAACTGTAGCGAGGAAAAAAAGATCGAAAATTATTTCCGCCATGAATAAATTATCATTCCGCAAAGTGAAGTTCCATTGTTAGTTAAAAATCAAGACTCTCATGTTTACTAGCTGCAAAAGCACGGCAATTGCGGACCATTTCAATTATTGTGCAACGGGCGATAAGAAGAACAAGAACAAGTAGTGAGTAGTGAGGTGGCTAAAAACGTACCTGTACACAGCGGTGGTCGGACTCCGATCTTCAGATTCTTGAGGACGACGGTTGCGGGCGATATTCCGGAGAGTTTTTTTATTATTTTTTCTTTTCTTATTGATACCTTTTCATGGGCTCTTATATTTGTATAATGGGCTTCTATTATAGTTTCTTGGGTATTTTAATAAGGGCTCCTTACATTAAACTCATTAATCATATTAAATAATACATAAAACTCACAATAAAAAAGCTAATTCCAATTATGTCAAATATTATTAAACTATTATTTTAAATAACATTTTCCTACAAAGTAGGATACTTATTCGGTTTATTTTGTTAAAAAAATAAATAAAAACCCCCCATTAAAAGAAATCGGCAATAGAAAAGTAAAATATGAGATAATCTTATGTAAATCATCTCTAATATGTTATTAAACTATAATATTTAATAATATCATGAAAATAAATACCACTAATGTTACTGAACTTTTCTGCAGTGAGATTTTGAATATTGAAAGTAGAAAACTTGTCATTAATTTCCATGAATGTAAAAATTTAATTCTAAAATTTATTAAAAACTTCCATGGCCGTTTATCAAGGTAAGTAACTGTTTTTATAAGTGGATAACTGTTAAATATGACAAAACAATAAAAAAGAATTGGGTTTTTGATATTTTGATTAATAGAAAATAAAGAATTGATAAAAACCAATAAAGATCCAAATTAATTGTAAAATATATTTAATATGTGATTAATGGTGTAATTTCCTCTTTATTAAAGGGAAAATTACACAGAAATTCATCTTTCAAAAACTATTCACAACTTCTCAACAAAAAAAAAAAAAAAAACTATTTACAACTATATCAAATCATAATTTTTTATTATATCAAATTAGTAAAATTATTACTTTTAATATAATTTAAGGATTAAAATTTATAAATTAGAAATCTAAAATATATTTTCTACGGTTTATGATTTATGAATTGGAGTCTAGATTTTTAAATTATGGTGTAAAATCATAATATATAGAGAATAATTACATATTAAGAATTAAGTTTGGTGATATGACTTAGTTGTAATTTTGTACTTAATTATGATATTCATGTATTTGATCCTTTAATAAATATCTTATAATAATAAGAGAAATTTACATAGAAATTCATTTTTGAAAAACTATTTTCAACTATATCAAGTCATAATTTTGAATTGTATAAAACTAATAAAATTATTATTTTTAAATATTAAAATTTATAAATTAGGGGTCTATAATATTTCTTTTTTGAATCAAGGGGTCTATAATATATTATCAAGAGTTTGAGATTTATGAATTGAGATTTAAATTTTTTAAATTAGGTGTCAAAGCATATTATATTTGGTATATATAGAAAAAAAAATGACATATTGAAAATTAAGTTTTGATGTTGTAATATCGAATCACCACGCCTTAAGACCTGTAAAACAGAACCATGTCAGATAGGGAGCTGGTGACCAGCGAACCGTCTCAGAAGCTTAAATCAATATGTGAATAAATGACTTAAGATGGAAATTACTAGTTCTAGAGTATAGAATAATGTGTACCTTTCTCCTTGTGCTAAGCCTCTATTTATAGTAATTCGAGCTTAACTCATGTACACGTGCCAGCATCATATTAGTCTGGAACCTAAATTCCCTCCTTAATTGAGCTTAGCGTGTTTATGTGGTCCGAAACCTTATTTTCCAACTGGACCATTTTGGGGACCCTAAATGAGTCGGCCCAAAGAGTAAGTTATGGGCTTTCCGGATGCCCATCTGATATTATTTACCATATCAAGTTTGATGATATGATTTAGTTGTAATTTTGAGTCAATTATGATATTCGTGTAAAAAGCCCTAATAATAATAATATTTTGATTTTAATCAAATTGATAATTTACAGATAGATTATTTTTATTTTAGAATTATAAAATAGAGGCTTAATACTCTCATAGCCTCCTTAACTTGTCCAAATTGGTCATTTTACCTCCCTAACTCATCGAATGTCCTATTTACCCTCTTAACTTCATAAAAGTGGTATTTCTCGCCCCCTCAATTTGTCTATTTACTCCCCAACTCATAGAATGTCCTATTTATCCCCTTAACTCCATAAAAATGGTATTTCTCACTCCTTACAATCCGTTATCGAGGTCTGAATTGATACAATTTATTAAACGTAAACCTATATTGGTGCTATTTTGTACGTGTAACCTAAATTGATACTTCTCCAAAAACCATTGGCCTATTTTGATACCTTATCCCTACATATAATGTCTTTAACTTGTTTATATTAATGTTCTTGTTATTTGTATATTTTATTCATTCTCTCTTTTCATTTTTTTTCTTGCTAGTTAAATTTTGATTATCTAATTATTGTAATACAATATTATTGTAATAAAGACATGAAGGACCAATATAATTATCAAATTAAAACAAAATAAAAAGTTGATATTAAAAAAATATATTTTAAAAGTCATTTGAATAAGGCCTATTAATTTTGTACTATAAAGGGGTAAAAAAATACCACTTTTATGGAGTTAATGGGGTAAATAGGGTCATAACAGGTGAGAAATACCACTTTTATGAAGTTAAGAGGGTAAATGGGACATTCGATAAGTTGGAGATGGGTAAAATGTCCAATTTGAACAAGTTAACAGAGTGAGAATTACCATTTTTATAGAGTTAAGGGGGTTAAATAGGACATTCAATGAGTTGAAGGGTAAAATAACCAATTTAGACAAGTTAAGGAAGCTGGATGAGCATTAGACCTAAAATAAAAGATAATCATCATCTTTTAACTTTTTTCAAAATAGTTAATTATTCATAACTTTTATAATGATAAAATAGAAAATAAGATTTGAAATAACCATAAATTTTTCATGACATGTAATTTTTCCTGTAATTTTCTTTAGTTTCGTTTGAACGAGTTTCCTTATGATCCTTTTCTTTTTATAAATATATATTTATTTGGCATAATATATAAAAAGAAAAATTGAGAAACAACAAGTTTGATTAAGAAGAAATAACAACACATTACACATAAAGGAGGGTTGAGAAACCCATACTCCACAGATACAGAATCCATCGCTCTAGCTAACATATGGGCTACGTGATTCACTATCAGACTCAAGGAGGACATTATTGTAGCCTGAAGCTTTCAACCAACTCAATACTTCCTTGTAGCTCAAGGCTTTCGCAAGGAGATGATCTAAGAGACCCAACGAGAGCCCATTTTTCATAAAAACAAATGAACCATTACTGTCATGCAGTAGAAAACCATACCCAGTTCTTCGCGAAGTGTCAAATACAGCTCCATCAAAGTTAAGTTTTAGCATATTCGCAAGAGGTGATGTCTAGATAGAAATCGAGTGCGGGTTCATTTATATGCCAGACACCAAGACCAGTCGAGCTTGCTTCTACTTAGAGAGTAGTGTTGTTGAAGTGAAATATGCCTTATCATACCTTATCATCCCTCGCTCCCCAAATGGCCCAGCATATCATGGCAGCAAGTTCTAAATATGCCTTAGCAAAATACCTTGCCCAAAGTTGAGTGAAAGATGAAGTTGAAGTGCTACAATTACTCAAAGCCGAGAATATCCAGAGCTGATGTGCCAAATGATAGTTAACCAGTATATGAAACACATCTTCGCCATATGAGTTGCACATTAGGTAGACATCAAGGACCGGAAAGTTGAGTTTACAGAGGCATGCAAGAAAGTTGAGTTTGGATAGTACATGACCCTGTATATTTTATGGGCCTAATTATTATTTTCCTTTGTTTTACTTTAAATATTTGTCCCATTCCAAATTTCATTTGTTAAATTGTCCAATAAAAATTTCCATTTTGTTGAAAAGAATCAAGGTTGCACCAATTCTCGGTTCAATCCCGAGCCAGTCCGGCTTATTGAAAATTCAACAAATCAGGCCATCTCAAATCAGACTTTTGATCGTTTCTTAATTCGACCGGTCGAACCAATTGATCCAGTCTAGTTTTTATAACACTGGTAATGAATCACGTGAAATTTTCTATGACTTTTATTTCTTGTTAGCGAATAGGGTTGTCCATGTTATATTTAGGCAATCTATTTCCAACGGTAACTTTCTCATTTATTCCATTCCTAGTTGGTTACAGGATGCTTTCTTTAAGGGTTTTAATTCAATTGATTAATGATGTTTATTTTCCTAAAAAAAAGAGTTAGAAAGGGTTATAAAGAAAGATATTGTTAACAAAGAAAAATATTGATATTTTTCATGTATTTAATCGACGAAAACCAAAATACTAAATAATAGACTAAAATGATTTATAAGTCGTAATTCAGCTAGCAATGTAAAATGAGTTTGTAAGAATAGATCTTAAGTTTGATTATCACTGAATAGTAAACCTTTCGTATGAAGAGTGAGAATTTTAGAGAGAAGAGAAACATAATTGAAGAATTGCATTTATCAACCAATACAAGGAAAAATGAAATTCATGTTCATTTATATAGAAAAAAAACCAGAAACTAGCAGTTAAACAAGCATGGAGCGTTTAATTGATAGATTTGTATCAGTTACAAATTTGTTATGAATCTGTTAACAGCCAGCATATTACTCTTTCACAAAGAGTATAATGTTGAAACACCTTTCCACATAATTTTGATTTGACAAAATTGTTTAAGTGTAATTAAAAATATTCTAAACACACTAAGTTTAAATGCTTTGATTTATTCTACTAATGTGTTTGTTCAATGTTGAGTTAAATTGTTTATAAGACACAAAGATTAAAAGGCCCAAAGCCCAATACGGAAGTCAAAGCCCAAGTCAAACAGTTTAAGGCTACTCGGCCCGCGTATGTCAAAACGCTGTCGTTATGTACAAAACGCAGCTCAGCGGAAGAAGGATCTAGAAGACCTTCGTGGAACAACTTCGGGACGAAGCTGCTGAGTTGATTCGACAAAGAGTACAAGACAGCAGCTGGCTAAGAACAACTTCCAGACAAAGTGTTTCCACTTTGGGTAAAGTTCAGAAGACACAGAATGCTGTCTAGTTGACCTTACCATAAATGGAGAGACATTCTGCCGAGCTGACCAAAAGCTGACCGAGGACAGAAGATACTCAAATCTGATTGGCCGAGAGCTCTGAGCAAGACATGATGACAACGACAGGAAGCCGTTTCCCTCCAATGGCTATTTCGAAATTCGAAATGACCGATGCCTCAAACGTCTCTATAAATAGTGCCCTTCAGTTGCTTCATTCAACACAGAACTTGATCAAGCCATTACGCTGACCAAATCTCTACGCAAAGTTCTGCAAGAAAAAGCAAAGCAATCTTACACTAAATTTCATATCTTTTGTGTAAAAGTCTAGAGTGATTATTCAATCATCTAAGGTGTCTTAGCAATCGTTGTTTAGGACAAACACTTATCATTTCTAGAATTAGAAAGGAGAGGCTGAGTACTCGGTTATAGTACTCAGCGAGAGATTAGGATTGAGTAGAGGTATAGAGGAATGTACTCTTGTTATACTCAGTTGATAAGATTGTAAAAGGTTTGATGCTCTACCGTTAAAGAGCTCAGTAGAGAATTCGAAATCTCGGAACGTGTTCCGGGGACAGGACGTAGGCTTGGAGGCCGAACCTGGATAAATCTGCTGAGTAACATATTTCTAACCTTAAACTCCTTTATATATTTATTGCTTGCTTAAACAAAAAACTGACCAAGTAAAGAGGTCAAGCTGAGTTGTGCGCATTGAATATCTGAGCTCAGGAATAGACTCTAAGTGCTATCTCCTGACTCAAGTAAAGAAACTGACCTAGTCACCAGTTGACTAAGCTAGTATCTTGCTATTCACTCAGCGCCGCTGTTAAAACCTTTTTCTCATGAAAAAGAAGTCTGCCCTAACTTAAAATTTTTAAATAGTTCCTAACCCCCCCTTGGAACTATACTTGTAACGTTATAAGGGACCAACAAGTGGTATCAGAGCTTAAAATCTCACTGTAAAAGGTTTAACCACCTTGAGCTGATCCCCACTATGGGCGAAAACAGCACTCGGTTTCTCCCAGGAAACCAAACAACTCAGATCTTACCTGAGGGGCTGTCCATTACTCGGCCTCCCCTATTCTTTGGGTCTAACTATACCTTCTGGAAGAATATGATGAAAAATTTCATTCCGGCTACAAATATGAGTGCCTGGCTATCCATAGTCCAAGGCCCATTTGTACCTGTCGAAGTTGTGGCTGGCCAAACAATTGTTAAAGCTGAGGCCAAATGGACAAAGGATGATCTCAAGAAGCTACAAAATCATGCTTCGGCTATAAACATGCTTCATTGTGCGCTCGATGCTGCAGAATATAATAAAATCTCAAGTTGTGAGTCGGCGCAAGAGATCTGGAAGCAGCTGGAGGTCACCTACGAAGGAACCAATAAAGTAAAGGAGTCCAAGGTGAACCAGCAGATGAGACTGTACGAGCTGTTCGAAATGAACAATAATGAGGGAATATCTGACATGAATGCAAGGTTTACCAACATCATCAATGAGCTCAAGAGACTTGGGAAGATCTTCACTGAGGAAGAACAAGTCAAAAAGATACTCAGGAGTCTTCCTAAAGACTGGCAAGCAAAGAAGACTGCTGTTGAGGAAGCTCAGGACTTAACCACCTACAAATATGGCGAACTCATCGGCTCGCTGCTGACCCATGAGATATCAATGAAAAACTTCGAGGTGAAGGAAAAGTCTGAAGACAAGAAGCAGAAGTCTCTTGTCATGAAAGCTGACTCCACTGATGGGAGCTCAATAGATGATGAAGAGATGGCTATGTTCACAAGGAAGATGAAAAGGCTGTTCAGAAAGAATGACAAATATTCTAAGAAGCCCTACAAAAAGTTTGATAAGTATAATGTTGAGTCTAGCAACAGCAAATACAAGAAAGACAACTCAAAGCCCATTACATGCTTTGAATGTCATCAAACTGGACATATCAAGTTAAGCTGCCCCACGCTGAGGAAAGATAAGAAGAACGGCAAAAAAGCAATGGTGGCAACATGGAGCGACAGTGATGAGTCTTCATCAACAGAAGCTGAGGCCACCGAGTCAGCAAAGATATGCTTCATGGCTGATGAACTTGCTGAGCCGTGCGTCTCTGAGCATGCTAACCCCTCCATTGCATCTGACGATGAGGAGCAATCAAATGAGATGATATCACTTTCCCAGCTCAGAAACGAAATGGGTAATGCCCTGAGTGACCTCTATACACTTGTCAAAAAGTGTAATAAGAAAATTAGAGCACTCAGCATGCGCTGTGACGAGGTTGAAGAGGTCAAGCTAAGTGACCTCAGATTCCTTCTTCAGGACAACTCAACTTTGCATGATAACATGGAGATCATACATAAGTCTGTCTCTGAAGTCCAATCAGATTCAAAGAAACTGAGAAAGGACGTCACAAATATCCAGAACCAACTAAAGGTTCAAAACAAAAGGAATATTCCTCTGAATGCTCAGTACCGAAGTACTGGTCAGCAGAGATGGAATCCCCAGAGGAATGTCCAGTGTGACTTCTGTGGGAAGAAAGGACACACCACAAAGGTGTGCTGGCACGCTCAGCACTGGGGTACTGACCAGTCAGTGAGAAATCGTAAACGGAAAGTCAGCTGTGACTTCTGTGGAAAGAATGGCCATACTGTCCAAGTATGTCGCCATAAAATAAAATATGATGCTTTACCTGTTGAACCTAACAAGCAAGGACCCAAAAAGAATTGGGTACCTAAAAGTAACTAGTTACAATGCATGTAAGCCTGAGGTGTGCTGAGAAGTCAAAGATGTGTTATATTGACAGCGCATGCTCAAGGCACATGACTGGTGATGAAACTCAGTTCATCACGTTTGAGCGTAAACGAGGAGGAAGCGTAAGTTTTGAAGACAACAAAAAGGGTAAGATAGTAGGGTCAGGAACCATCGGAGGTAATCCTACTATTGAGTCAGTCTCCCAAGTCAGCGGACTCAAATATAACTTACTCAGCGTAGCTCAGCTATGTGACAATGGGAGAAAAGTTATATTTGATGTTACTGGATGTAAAATATACGAGGGAAAACAAATGAGTTAATTTTAACTGCCCCTCGGATTGATAATGTCTTTATGCTAGACTTAGAGAAAAAGTTTTCAAAAACTGTATGCTTAGTTTCAAAGGAAGAAAATTCTTGGCTATGGCACAGGAGACTTGGTCATGTAAGCATGGACCTCCTGGCCAAATTAGCAAGAAAGCAATTGGTTGAGGGACTGGCTGAACTTAGATTTGAAAAAGATCAATTATGCCACGCTTGCCAAGCTGGAAAACAAACCAAACAATCTTTTCATAGTAAAAATTTTGTCTCAACTAAGCGTCCGTTAGAGTTACTACACTTGGATCTCTTCGGTCCAGTCCAGCCGCTGAGTCTGGGTGGAAGAAGATTTTCTTTGGTCATTGTAGATGACTTCTCTCGGTACACTTGGGTCATCTTGCTGAGTAGCAAGGATGAGACCTTTGAGACATTTTCAAATTTGGTTAGAAAACTTGAAAATGACAAAGACCTAAAATTGGCTCACATCCGAAGTGATAATGGTGGAGAATTCAAAAACCAACAGTTTGTTGAATTCTGTGAAGCCACCGGCATTGACCATAATTTTTCTGCTCCTAGGACGCCTCAACAAAATGGGGTTGTTGAAAGGAAGAACTGAACCTTGGTTGAAATAGTCAGGACGATGCTGAGTGAGCATAGGCTTCCAAAGTACTTTTGGGGAGAAGCTGTTAACACAGCGTGCTATATTCTTAATAGGGCTCTTGTTAGACCTATACTAAAGAAAACCCCCTACGAGCTTTGGAAAGGACGAAAGCCCAACATTGGATACTTTCGTGCCTTTGGCTGTAAATGTTTTATTTTAAACACCAAAGATAGCCTAGCTAAGTTTGACTCAAAAGCTGATGAAGCTATCTTTTTAGGCTACTCAACAAACAGCAAAGCATACAGAGTTTTCAATAAACGAACTCAAGTTTTAGAAGAGTCAGTACATGTTGAGTTCGACGAAACTAACCCTGCAGGAAGATATCTGCCACTGACCGAGGATGATCCACACTCAGCACCCGCTGATCAAGATACAGCCGCTGAGTCATTCCCTCAAGGGCTGACCAAAGGTAAAAGTGAACCAAATATTGTTTTCACTGACCAGTCTTCACTTGCAGAGATTGTTGAAACACAGACAGCACAAGACATCAATCTACCCAAGGAGATAAGGATTCCAAGAGGGCACTCAGAGAGTGCAATCCTTGATGCCGCTGAGAATACCCTGATGACAAGAAACCAACTCAGGAGGTACCTCAGCAATGTAGCCTTCGTCTCAGTTCAGGAACCTAAAAACTTCGCTGATGCTGAGGAAGATGAATTCTCGATGAGCGCAATGCAAGAGGAACTTGACCAATTCAGAAGAAACGATGTATGGGAGCTAGTTCCACATCCAAGGAGTCAGAAGACCATTGGAACAAGATGGGTCTTCCGCAACAAGCTGGATGAGCAAGGAAACGTGGTCAGAAACAAAGCAAGACTTGTAGCTCAAGGCTACAGTCAGCAAGAAGGTATTGACTACGGTGAGACCTTTGCCCTAGTGGCAAGGCTAGATGCAATTAGAATTTTATGTGCATATGCATCTTACATGAACTTTAAATTATTCCAAATGGATGTTAAGAGTGCATTTCTTAATGGAGTTATAAACGAGGAAGTTTATGTTAATCAACCTCCAGGGTTTGAGGATCCTAAATTCCCAAACCACGTTTATAAACTCAAAAAGGCTCTGTACGGCCTCAAGAAAGCACCACGTGCTTGGTATGAGAGGCTGAGCTGTTTCCTGCTGACTAGAAATTATGTCAGAGGCAAAGCTGATACAACCTTATTCATTAAGAGAAAGGGTAAAGATACCCTACTGGCTCAAATATATGTTGATGATATTATTTTCGGTGCTACTAATGAGTCAATGTGCAAGGAATTTAGCAAGCAAATGCAGACTGAGTTTGAAATGTCAATGATGGGAGAACTCAACTTCTTCCTTGGACTTCAAATCAAACAAGGCAAAAATGGCATCTTCATCAGTCAAGCTAAATATGCCAAGGAGATATTGAAGAAATATGATCTTGAAAATTGCAAGCCAATATCCACTCCTATGGGCACTGACACTGTCCTCTGCGCTGACGAGAATGGTAAGTCGGTAGACAGCAAATTGTATCGAGGTATGATAGGCTCTCTACTTTACTTAACAGTAAGTAGACCGGACATTCAGTTCTCAGTATGCTACTGTGCTAGATATCAATCTAACCCTAAGGAATCTCATTACATAGCTGTAAAAAGAATCGTTAGATATTTGCAAAGCTCAGTGAACGCAGGTTTATGGTATCCCAACACTCATGGCTTTACACTCGTTGGATACACTGACGCTGACTATGGTCGAGACAAGCTAGAACGAAAAAGCACCTCTGGAGGATGTCATTTCTTAGGAAGCTGTCTTGTATCCTGGTTCAGCAAGAAGCAGGCGTCAGTAGCCTTGTCTACCACTGAAGCTGAGTACATTTGCTGCTGGTCACTGTGTTGCTCAAGTCCTATGGATTAAGCAACAGCTTGAAGACTATGGTGTTCAAACAAAGACAAATGAGGTCAAATGCAACAACAAAAGTGCCATTGATCTATCAAAGAACCCAATTCAACAAAGCAAAATGAAGCATGTCAGCATAAGACATCACTTCATTAAAGACCATGTACTCAAGGGTGAGATAAAGCTGACCTATGTCCCAACGGATGAGCAGCTTGCGGATATCTTCACAAAGCCACTGGCTCGTGAACAGTTCAGCATACTGAGAGAAGCCATTGGTATGTTTAATCCTCTTCAGTAAATTCCTGTTCTAAATATAAATTTATGCTGAGTGAATTACTACGCTGAATGATTAATGAAAATGCATGCTGAGTGATTGTTATGCTGAGTACTTAACGCAAAATACATATCAATACTGAGTAAATATGCACACCGAGTAGTAATCTCAAACTGAGAAATCATCCTTTTATATACTACTGACCACTCAGAATATAAAACGCTTAGTATTCTAAACGCTGAGTGTTAGATCCGTTGCATTAAATGCAAAAGCACGTGAATAGCCACCTAGGATGACGTATGCGCCGAATGTGTCATAAAAGCCAGGATCTTTGTCGGTTGACAATCCCAAGGCAAAACTGACACATGGATTCGATAAGATCCACTCTTCACCGCTATAAATAATGGGTAAATCCCCATTTTTTATTTTCTTTACACTTACCGAATTCTCTGGCAAAGCATTCTCTTGTTGAAACACCTTTCTACATAATTTTGATTTGACAAAATTGTTTAAGTATAAATTAGAATACATATTCTAAACACACTAAGTTTAAATGCGTTGATTTATTCTACTAATGTGTTTGTTCAATGTTGAGTATAAATGTTATAAGTCATAAGGATTGGAAGGCCCAAGCCCAATACGGAAGCCAAGGCCCAAGTCAAACAACTCAGTACACTCGGCCCGCGTATGTCAAGACGTTGTCGTTTTGGACAAAAACGCAACTCAGCAAACGGAAGGATCTAGAAGACCTTCAGGAACAACTTCACAATGAAGCTGCTGAGTAGTCTCGACAAAGCGTACAAGACAGCAGACCGGCAGAGGAAAACTTCCAGACAAAGTGTTTCCTCTTTTAGCAAAGTTCAGACGACACAGTATGTTGTCCAGTTGACTTTACCATAAAAGGAGAGACCATCTGTTGTGCTGACCGAGGACAGAAGATACACGATTGTGATTGGCCAAGAGCTCTGTGCAAGTCAGGATGACAACGACACATAGCCGTTTCCCTCCAACGGTTATTTCGAAATTCGAAATGACCCAATGGCCAGACGTCTCTATAAATAGTGTCATCACAAGCTTCACCAAACATAGAACTTGATCAAGCCATTACGCTGTCCAAATCTCTACAAGTTCTGCAAGCAAGAAGCAAAGCAAAATTCTTACACTACAAAGTCTATTCATTTGTGTAAAAGTCTAGAGTGATTGTTTTTCAATCATCTAAGGTGTTCTAGCAATTGTTGTTTAGGACAAAATCTTTATCATTTCTAGAAGTAGAAAGGAGAGGCTGAATACTCGGTTTTAAGTACTCAGCGGAGAGATTAGGATTGAGTAGAAGTATAGAGGAAGGTACTCTTGTCATACTCAATTGCTGATATTGTAAAAGGTTTGAGGCTCTACCTTTAAAGAGCTCAGTAGAGGATTTGAAATCTCGGAGGTGTTCCGGGGACAGGACGTAGGCTTAGAAGAAGCCGAACCTGGATAAATCTGCTGAGTGAAGTATTTCTAAACCTTAACTCCTTACTCATATTGCTTGCTTAAAACAAACTAAAACTGACCAAGTAAAAGAGGTCAAGCTGAGTTGTGCGCTACCAATGAGAAGGTTCAGGAATAGACTCAAAGTGTTATTTCCTGACCTAAGCAACGAAGCTGTCCTAGTCACTAGTTGACTAAGTCAGTGTCTTGTTGTGTGCTAAGTGCCGCTGTTAGATAAACTTTTCTTAAAGAAAAGAAATCTGCCTAAATTAGTTTAAAAAGGTAAAATAGTTCCTAACCCCCCCCCCCCTTTGGAACTATATTTGCAACCTTACAAGGGACCAACAAGTGGTATCAGAGCCTAAAAGCTCACTACTAAAGGTCTAACAACCTTGAGTTGATCCATACCATGGGCGAAAATAGCACTCGGTTTCTCCCTGGAAACCAGACAACTCAGATATTACCTGAGGGGCTGTCCATTACCAGGCCTCCCCTATTCTTCGGATCAAACTATACCTTTTGGAAGAATAGGATGAAAAACTTCATTCAAGCTACAAACATGAGTGCCTGGCTATCTATAGTCCAAGGCCCGTTTGTACCTGTGAAAGTTGTTGCTGGCCAGTCAGTTGTTAAAGCTGAGGTTGAATGGACAGAGGATGATCTTAAGAAGCTTCAAAACCATGCTTCAGCTATCAATATGCTTCACTGTGCGCTCGATGCTGCAGAATATAACAAAATCTCAGGTTGTGAGTCGGCACAAGAGATCTGGAAAAAGCTGGAAGTCACCTACGAGGGAACAAACAAAGTAAAAGAATCCAAGGTGAATCAGCAGATGAGACTGTACGAGCTGTTCGAGATGAACAATGATGAGGGCATTTCAGACATGAACGCAAGGTTCACTGAGGAAGAACAAGTCAAAAAGATACTCAGGAGTCTTCCAAAAGACTGGCAAGCAAAGAAGACAGCAGTTGAGGAAGCTCAGGATTTAACCACCTACAAATATGACGAACTCATCGGTTCATTGCTGACCCATGAGATATCAATGAAGAACTTTGAGGTGAAGGAAAAATCTGATGACAAGAAGCAGAAGTCACTTGTCATGAAGGCTGACTCCACTGACGGGAGTTCAACTGATGATGAGGAGATGGCTATGTTCACAAGAAAGATGAAGAGGCTGTTCAGGAAGAACGACAAATATTCCAAAAAGCCTTACAAAAAGTTTGATAAGTATAAGGCTGACTCAAGCGACAGCAAATACAGAAAGGACAGCTCAAAGCCCATTACATGCTTTGAGTGCCACCAAGATGGCCATATTAAGTCAAACTGCCCCACGCTGAGGAAAGACAAGAAAAGTGGGAAGAAGGCAATGGTGGCTACTTGGAGTGACAGTGATGAATCTTCATCAACAGAAACTGAGGCCACCGAGTCAGCGAAGATATGCTTTATGGCTGACGAACTTGCTGAGCCATGCATTTCTGAGCAGGCTGACCAATCTGATGAGTCAGATAATGAAGAGCAATCCAATGAGGTAATCTCACTCTCTCAACTCAGAAATGAAATGGGTAACGCCCTGAGTGATCTCTATACACTTGTTAAAATGTGTAACAGGAAGATTAAAGCACTCAGCCGGCGCTGTGATGAAGTAGAAGAGGTCAAACTGAGTGACCTCAGATACCTTCTTCAAGACAACTCAGTTTTGCATGAAAATATGAAAATCATTCATGAGTCTGTCTCTGAAGTCCAGTCAGTTTCAAAGAAACTGAGGAAGGATGTCACAACCATTCAGAACCAATTAAAGGTTCCAAACAAAAACAATTTTCCGCTGAGAACTCAGTATCAAGGTACTCAGCAAAGAAGAAATCCCCAGCGAAAAGTCCAATGTGATTTTTGTGGGAAGTTAGGACACACTACTAAAGTGTGCTGGCACGCTCAGCACTGGGGTACTGACAAGTCAGTAAAAAATCCTTAACAGAAGGTCAGTTGTGACTTCTATGGAAAGAATGGCCATACTGTCCATGTATGCCGCCATAAAATAAAATATGATGCTATACCTGTTGCACCTAACAAGTCAGGACCCAAAAAGAGTTGGGTACCTAAAAGTAACTAGTTATAATGCAGGTAAGCCTGAGATGTGCCGAGAAGTCAAAGATGTGGTATATTGACAGTGCATGCTCAAGGCATATGACGGGTGGTGAAACTCAGTTCATCACGTTTGAACGTAAACGAGGAGGGAGTGTAAGTTTTGGAGACAATAAGAAGGGTAAGATAGTAAGCTCAGGAACCGTCGGAGGTAACCCTACTATTGAATCTATCTCCCTAGTCAGCGGACTCAAATATAACTTACTCAGCGTAGCTCAGCTATGTGACAATGGGAGAAAAGTTATATTTGATGCTACTGGATGTAAAATATACGAGGGTAAAACTAATGAGTTAATCTTAACTGCCCCTCGGATAGACAATGTCTTTATGCTAAACCTCGAAAAGAAGTTTTCAAAAACTGTATGCTTAGTCACAAAGGAAGAAAATTCCTGGCTATGGCACAGGAGACTTGGTCATGTAAGCATGGACCTCCTGGCCAAATTAGCAAGAAAGCAATTGGTTGAGGGACTGCCTGAACTTAAATTTCAAAAAGATCAATTATGCCATGCCTGCCAAGCTGGAAAACAAACCAAGCAATCTTTTCAAAGTAAAAACATTGTCTCAACTAAGCGTCCGTTAGAAATGCTACACTTGGATCTCTTTGGTCCAGTCCAGCCGCTGAGTCTGGGTGGAAGAAGGTTTTCCTTGGTTATTGTAGATGATTTCTCTCGGTACACATGGGTTATCCTACTGACCAGTAAGGATGAGACCTTTGAGACATTTTCAAACTTGGTTAGAAAAATTGAAAATGAGAAAGACCTAAAATTAGCTCATATCCGTAGTGATAATGGTGGAGAATTCAAGAACCAGAAGTTTGTTGAATTCTGTGAAGCCAGCGGCATTGACCACAATTTCTCTGCTCCTAGAACGCCTCAGCAAAATGGGGTTGTTGAAAGGAAGAACAGAACTCTGGTTGAGATTGCTAGGACAATGCTGGATGAGCATAGGCTTCCAAAGTATTTTTGGGGAGAAGCTGTCAACACAGCATGCTATATTCTGAATAGGGCTTTAGTTAGACCTATACTTAAGAAAACCCCATATGAACTTTGGAAAGGACGAAAGCCCAACATTGGATACTTTCCTGCCTTTGGCTGTAGGTGTTTTATTTTAAATACCAAAGATAGCTTAGCCAAATTTGATTCAAAAGCTGATGAGGCTATCTTTCTAGGCTACTCAACAAACAACAAAACATACAGAGTTTTTAATAAGAGAACTCAAGTATTAGAAGAATCTATACATATGCAATTCGATGAAACTAACCCTGTAGGAAGATACCAGTCGCTGACAGAAGATGAACCAAACTCAGCACCTGCTGATCAAGAACCAGCCACTGAGTCCTTCATAAAACGGCTGACCAAAAGTAAGAGTGAACCTAAAATTACTTTCACTGACCCATCTACTTCTGCAGAGAATGTTGAAACACAGATAGATCAAGACACAAGTCTACCAAAGGAGATAAGAGTCCCAAGAGGGCATTCAGAAAATACAATTCTTGACTCAGCTGGAAATACGCTGATGATAAGAAATCAACTAAGGAAATATCTCGGCAATGTAGCTTTTGTCTCAATACTTGAGCCGAAGAACTTTGCCGAAGCTGAGGATGACGAATTCTGGATGAATGCCATGCAAAAGGAACTCAATCAGTTCAGGAGGAATAATGTATGGGAGTTAGTGCCACATCCTAGGAGCCAAAAGACCATTGGAACAAGATGGGTCTTCAGGAACAAGCTAGATGAGCAAGGAAACGTAGTCAGAAACAAGGCAAGACTTGTAGCTCAGGGCTACAGTCAGCAAGAAGGTATAGACTACGGTGAGACCTTTGCCCCAGTGGCAAGGCTAGAAGCTATTAGGATTTTATGTGCATATGCATCTTACATGAACTTTAAACTGTTTCAAATGGATGTCAAAAGTGCCTTTCTTAATGGAGTAATAGACGAGGAGGTCTGTGTAAATCAGCCTCTAGGGTTTGAGGATTCTAAGTTCCCAAACCACGTTTACAAACTCAAAAAGGCTCTGTATGGACTCAAGCAAGCACCACGTGCTTGGTATGAGAGGCTGACCAACTTTTTACTGACTAGAGGTTACGTCAGGGGTCAAGCTGATACAACCTTATTCATTAAGAGAAAGGGTAAAGATACCCTGCTGGCACAAATATATGTAGATGATATTATATTCGGTGCTACTAATGAATCTATGTGCAAGGAATTTAGTAAACAAATGCAGACTGAATTCGAAATGTCAATGATGGGAGAACTCAACTTCTTCCTCGGACTTCAAATTAAGCAAGGAAAGAATGGCATATTCATAAGTCAAGCTAAATATGCCAAGGAGATATTGAAGAAATATGAACTAGAACATTGTAAGCCAATATCCACTCCTATGGGCACTGACACTGTCCTTTGTGCTGATGAGAATGGTAAGTCAGTAGACAGCAAGTTATACCGAGGTATGATTGGCTCGTTACTTTACTTAACAGCAAGTAGACCGGACATTCAGTTCTCAGTATGTTATTGTGCTAGATATCAAGCTAACCCTAAGGAATCCCATTACATAGCTGTAAAAAGGATCCTTAGATATTTGCAAAGCTCAGTAAATGCAGGTTTGTGGTATCCAAATACTCATGACTTTACACTCATCGGATACACTGACGCTGACTATGGACGAGACAAGCTGGAAAGAAAAAGCACCTCTGGAGGATGCCAATTCCTAGGAAGCTGTCTTGTATCTTGGTTCAGCAAGAAGCAGGCGTCTGTAGCCCTGTCCACAACTGAAGCTGAGTACATTGCTGCTGGAAGCTGTGTTGCTCAAGTCCTTTGGATTAAGCAACAGCTTGAAGATTATGGTGTTCAAACAAAGACAATTGAAGTCAAATGTGACAACAAAAGTGCAATTGACCTCTCAAAGAACCCAGTTCAACACAGCAGGATGAAACATGTCAGCATAAGACATCACTTCATCGGAGATCATGTACTCAAGAAAGAAATCAAGCTGACTTATGTGCCAACAGACGAGCAGCTTGCTGATATCTTTACAAAGCCTCTAGCACGAGAGCAATTTAGCATACTGAGAGAAGCAATTGGTATGTTTAATCCTCTTCAGTAAATTTATGTGCATAAATGATTATTGAATGCTGAATGAATTACATGCTGAATGATTCATTGTTTGCTGAGTATGTCATTGAAACTGACTGAATATACAATACTGAGTAATCTTGCACACTGAGTAAATTAGTTTAGAACTTGAACTTAAAATCATCCTTAAATAATGCACTGACCTCTCAGAATATCAAACGCTTGACATTCTAAATACTGAGTGATTAATCCGTTAGCATAAATTCCAAGCACGCGTATAACCTAGGATGACGTATTCGCCGTAATGTGTCATAAATGCCAGGATCCCTGTCGGTACATGATCCCAAGGCAACTGACACATGGATTTGGTTAAGATCCACACCGTTCAACTCGTCTATAAATCATGGGCAATTCCCCATCTTTTACTCCTTACGCTCAACAAATCTTTAAGGCTACGAAATCACCCAAATTTCTCTCTCTCAAATACCTCTATTCTCTCCATCTTAGAAGCATGACTAAGCTATCCTTCAACGTCTCCGGTGCCGGCCAAAATAAGTCCAGCTCCGATGAACCTTCACGAAACCCTTCCACCTCTAGCAAGGGTAAAACTGATCAAAACTCTGAAAAAGAGAAAGCTGTGAAAATACGAACCTACTCCAAAGTCTTCGAAAGTGTTCTCGAATGGAAAGTTGAGCCCTCCAGATGGGTTTCTGAGCACTTCGTCCAACATGAACAACCGTTTGCCGAATGGATTACAAAGAACGAATGGACTGGGCTGTTCTCCGTCAGAGATGAAACGTATCCTGACCTGGTAAGGGAGTTTTACCACAATCTCATGGTTGCCAATGACTCCCCTGACTATCTAAGCACTAAAGTAAAAGGAAAGACGATCTTCATCAACCCTCTGTACTTGGGAAATCTCCTCCAACTTAAAACGGAGGGAGTGAGGCTGAGGAAGTCTGGAGATCAGGACAAGACCGACTACGTCCATACTTTCTGCAAACCTGAGGGTCACTCAGGCGAGATCTCAGCATCTTCAATGGGACAGCACCAAAAGATGGCTCACTACCTGCTGAGCTACTTCATTTACCCTAAGATAAACTGCACGACCTCAGCAACGAACTTTGAACAATGCTTCATATGGCACATGCTGACGTACACCCCCATCAACATGCCCGTCTTCCTAGTTGCTGGGTTCCTACGCAGCACGGGTACAATGAGGTTGGGATCAATCATTACCAGGATCCTCATCGACCACAAGATTGACCTTGAAGGCGAGGAATCTTTCAGAGGAACCGAAATCACAGCGGCCTCGCTGAGGGCACTGAAATATGGGCAGCCTTTGAAGAAAGGAAAAGCTGCTGCTGCTGGCCAAGCTGATCAGACTGAGGAGACTATAGCTGAGCCTAAGAAAGGGCAAAGAACTAAGGCCCCAGCTTCTCGCAGGAGAAAATATGTTGAGACACCTAATGTTGTGTCTCCAGCAAAGAGGCAGAGGTCAGCTGGAAAGTCAGCTGAGAAGAGAAGCAGGCAAGATGAGCCTAACACTGAGGCAGCTGCTGAGCTCCCTCAGAAGAAGCAGAAGTCTTCAACACTGGCCCCTCTCGACGTCATACCGACGGATTTTATTATACCGGGTGATTCTCACTTCACTCAATGTTAAGGCACTGATGCTGAGGGAACTGAGGTCCAGTTAGATGACCACTTCATCTCCCAAGTTGAGCAAGAACTTGATGGAGATAATACTGAGGAAGAAGAAGAAGATGATGAAACCAGCGGTCAGAATAACGCTGAGGAGTCTGAAGAATATGCCAGCGAAATTGAAGCTGAGGACGCTGACACTGGGTTAGCAGGTGGTGCTGTGCAGACTGACACTGAGTTGGCTGCGGGAGTTGAACAAGTTGAAGAGCAAGCTGACCAGATTCAGACTGAGCAAAAGGAACCTTCTCCTACTCACTCAATAGAACCTGCTCATCATACCACTCCACCACGTAGAAGGCGAAAACTGGTTAAGGCCAGTGAGGTAATAGTCAGTGACCCTCCTGTGCAACCACCATCCATTCCTCAACTTGTCCTCTCCAAGACAACAAAGGATCCTTCTACCGTCCAATTAAAAATTTTCAAACGGCCCTCAACTTCCTCTACTACAACGCCGTTGGAAAAACAAGCCTCTCTTTCTTCTCAACAGGAACATGCCGAGCATAACACTTCAACCACTTCTACAAGTCAGGTTGAACCAAGCACTGCCCATGCTGTTTCCTCAAGCATAATGCTGACTCCTCATCCCTCTGCCGTCAGCACAGACAGTGTTCGGGTTATGACTTCCATCATCAACAACCTCTCTACTGATCAATCAAACTTACCTCCAACTCAAGTGTAGATTGAGCCAAGTCATACAGTCACTGACCAGGGTATTCCTTTCACCCCACTTTCTTCTGGTCATACTGAAGTACATCGGGATACCACTGAGTCCGGCAAAAAGCTCCTTGACTCAGTGCAAGCACTCATCCACGATCTTCAACATTCCGCTTCGCCTGCTGCTGGATCTTCAATTCCTGCCGCAACTCAGCTCTCTCAAGTCACTCTACTTCTCAACGAAGTCAAGGGACTCAAGGATTTGCTGAATGTCGTCCTGTCATTACAAGCCCAGTAAGCTAAGCAGGATTCCATTGCTAAGTTGGCAGAGATACAGCTGTCAATAATTCAACATCTGAACTCACTCCATCAGCAAGTTCAGAAGTTATCTGCTGTGAACACTGACTATGTCACTTCCTCAGAACTCAAGATGCTCTTTGCTCAGCTTCATACTGAGCAACTTAAGACAAATGAGCAAATGGTATCCTATAGTCAGTGCTCAGTCGAGCAAATTGGTGAGGCCATTCGGCTCCTTAATCTCAACAAGCAAGAGATGGATACTGACTCGATGAAGCAAAATGAGTTGCTATCTCTTGCACGGCAATCCTTCACTCACATCCGTCATAACAATATCCAGCGTCATCATTATGACTCAGCACTCTTAAAAACCTTCCACCAAGTCTTTGCTGGTCTCACTGAAGCTCTCATTTGGCAAGCCAAAGCACAAGCCTTCAGTGTGAATATGCTCAGTGCTGCTGATCTTCATATACCAGTCGAAGTATCCGCTGATGGCGTTGGCATTTTTGATGGGGTAAATGAAAGTGCTGACAAACTTAAAGAGCTTTCACAAGAACTGACTCGCGCTGTCTTAACCGATGCGTTTAAGCTCCCTGAAGTTGACAAAATGGGGGAGAAAGCGCAAGCTGCTAGAGCTCAGCATGAGCAACGTTAGTACAAGAGAAGTCAGTCACAGGGCAAGAAAAAGAAATAGTTAGGCTAGGTCTTAATTTTTGCTAATTTATTTTTGCTGTGCAACTGCTGACTTCTATCAATATATCATACTTCCTTTTCTTATTCCAATACTGAGTTATGATATATGCTATTAAGTACTGAGTTATTATGTATCTTCGTTTATATCAGCTATGCTTAACATTTATAATATTTATTGACTAAATGATATGCTGATAACATGTTTGACATCATACTATGATCTTATGAAACATTCTGATAAAGAACTCATTGAACAATAATTTGCTCAGCGCGCTCTGTCACTATACATTACTTTCGCTGAATTCTGAGTAAAATAGAATATGACCCATAAGCTGACCTATACCTGAAATCTGATCTTAGACTTATTCAGTTAAACCTTAGAATGTTTAGAATAAAACTAAGTCCGTAGTTCAGTCCTTACGGGGGAGTTCACTTAATTAAAAAGTTCAACTATCATGGGGGAGCTCATACTGAGTTCCTTGCTTAACAGTTTTGCCAACATCAAAATGGGGGAGTTTGTTGAAACACCTTTCTACATAATTTTGATTTGACAAAATTGTTTAAGTATAAATTAGAATACATATTCTAAACACACTAAGTTTAAATGCGTTGATTTATTCTACTAATGTGTTTGTTCAATGTTGAGTATAAATGTTATAAGTCATAAGGATTGGAAGGCCCAAGCCCAATACGGAAGCCAAGGCCCAAGTCAAACAACTCAGTACACTCGGCCCGCGTATGTCAAGACGTTGTCGTTTTGGACAAAAACGCAACTCAGCAAACGGAAGGATCTAGAAGACCTTCAGGAACAACTTCACAATGAAGCTGCTGAGTAGTCTCGACAAAGCGTACAAGATAGCAGACCGGCAGAGGAAAACTTCCAGACAAAGTGTTTCCTCTTTTAGCAAAGTTCAGACGACACAGTATGCTGTCCAGTTGACTTTACCATAAAAGGAGAGACCATCTGCTGTGCTGACCGAGGACAGAAGATACACGATTGTGATTGGCCAAGAGCTATGTGCAAGTCAGGATGACAACGACACATAGCCGTTTCCCTCCAACGGTTATTTCGAAATTCGAAATGACCGAATGGCCAGACGTCTCTATAAATAGTGCCATCACAAGCTTCACCAAACATAGAACTTGATCAAGCCATTACGCTGTCCAAATCTCTACAAGTTCTGCAAACAAGAAGCAAAGCAAAATTCTTACACTACAAAGTCTATTCATTTGTGTAAAAGTCTAGAGTGATTGTTTTTCAATCATCTAAGGTGTTCTAGCAATTGTTGTTTAGGACAAAATCTTTATCATTTCTAGAAGTAGAAAGAAGAGGCTGAGTACTCGGTTTTAAGTACTCAGCGGAGAGATTAGGATTGAGTAGAAGTATAGAGGAAGGTACTCTTGTCATACTCAATTGCTGATATTGTAAAAGGTTTGAGGCTCTACCTTTAAAGAGCTCAGTAGAGGATTTGAAATCTCGGAGGTGTTCCGGGGACAGGACGTAGGCTTAGAAGAAGCCGAACCTGGATAAATCTGCTGAGTGAAGTATTTCTAAACCTTAACTCCTTACTCATATTGCTTGCTTAAAACAAACTAAAACTGACCAAGTAAAAGAGGTCAGGCTGAGTTGTGCGCTACCAACGAGAAGGTTCAGGAATAGACTCAAAGTGCTATTTCCTGACCTAAGCAACGAAGCTGTCCTAGTCACTAGTTGACTAAGTCAGTGTCTTGCTGTGTGCTAAGTGCTGCTGTTAGATAAACTTTTCTTAAAGAAAAGAAATCTGCCTAAATTAGTTTAAAAAGGTAAAATAGTTCCTAACCCCCCCCCCCCCCCTTGGAACTATATTTGCAACCTTACAAGGGACCAACATCTCTCTCTAAAAACTCTCAAAGCTTCCCAATCTTGTTCTGAAATTATGACTAAAGTTTCCGTTAACATCTCCGGTGCCGGTCACCCTAAGACCAAATCCGATGAACCCTCCAGGCAAACTACTTTGCCTAAAACCACCAAGGTCACTACGCCGAGCAAAGGCAAAGCTGGCCAAGCTACCTCCTCTAAGGGAAAGCCGACCAAGGCCAGAACCTATACCAAGGTATTCGAAGATGTTAGGGAATGGAAAGTAGACTTCTCACGATGGGTTTCTGAGGCCTTCGTGACATCCGAGCAACCCTTCTGCGAATGGATATCGAAGAATGGCTGGACAGAGCTATTCTCCATTAGAGATCACACCTATCCTGACCTAGTAAGGGAGTTCTACCACAATCTCCGAGTTGCTGATGATAACCAGGACTATCTGGTAACTGTGGTAAAGGAAAAGACCATTTTCATAAACCCTACCTATCTTGCTAACTTGCTGAAGTTAAAGAATGAGGGAACAAAACTGAGACGGTCTGGAGATCATGAAGGAACTGGGTACGATACCACCTTCTGTAAACCCTCTGGCCACTCTGGAGAAGTCTCAAGTACCTCAATGGGTCAGCACCAAAAGATGGCTCACTATCTGCTGACCTACTTCATTTATCCCAAGATCAACTGCACCACCTCAGCAACGAATTTTGAGCAATGCTTCATATGGCATATGCTGACATACAAGCCGATTAACATGCCAGTATTCTTGATTGCTGGCTTCCAAAGGAGCACTGGAACTCTCAGGGTGGGATCGCCTTCAGAAACCCATTGAGGTAACTCTCAGCCAATTAATCTATTTGAGGAAACTAAGGCTAGAGGATCTGAGATAACCGCTGCTTCACTGAGGGCTTTGAAGTTCAATCAGCCAATAAAGAAAGGAAAAGTTGTTGCTGAACAACAAGCTGAGGAAACAGCTCCAAAGCAAAGCAAAAGGACAAAGGCTCCAGCTGCCCGCAAGAGGAAAGTTGTTGTGACTCCTTCAAAGAAGGCTGAGCCTCAGGCCAAGAAGCCTAAGTCAGCTGTTGAACCAGGTCAGGAGAGACCTAAGTCAGCTGAGAAGAGAAGCAGGCAAGATGAGCCTGAAATTGAGGAAAGAACAGATGCTGAAGAGCAACCTCAAAAGAAGCAGAAGTCTTCTACGCTGACTCCTATTAATGCTATCCCTACTGACATCGTTGTTCCTGGTGATTCTCACTACACACAGTGTCTAGGAACTGAAGCTGAGCATCAATAAGATGATGTGCATCTGGATGATCAGTTCATTGCACAAGTTGAGGAAGAGTTAGATGGCGATAGTGAATAAGATGATGAACAAGAAGAAGCAAGCGGTCAGGATGATGCTGAGGACGCTGAGGAGACAGCTAGTGAGGTTGAAGCTGAGCCAACCAATACTGAGTTGGCTGCTGGAGAAGAACAAAAACCTTACCAACCCAATGTTGATCAAGACCAAGAACAAGCTGACCAGCTTAATGCTGATCAAGAGGAAACTTGTCCCTCTCACTCAGGAGAATCTATCCAAGCTGACACTCCTCCTCGAAGAAGAAGATTGATCAAGGCAAGTCAGAAGTCTATCATTGACCTTCCTGTCCAAAAACCAACTGTCCCTGACTTTGTTATCCAGAAGCCGACCAAGGATCCTTCTGCACTCAGGCTGAAATTTTTCAGAAAACAGACATCTTCTACTCCATCGGCTTCCCTTGAAAAGCAAGCCTCTGTTTCTTCACCAAAGGAACACGCCGACTTGAATGCGTCCGTTAACTCTACAAGCCAAATGGAGCCAATTCCCGTCAATGCTGTTACTACAAGCATTGTGCTGACTCAGGACATTCCTGCTCCAGTCAGCACTGACAGCATTCGGATTACTTCTTCTACAATCAACACTTCTGCCGATCAATCCGTTCTACCCGAGACTCAAATGCAGATTGAAAACACACTTCCAGTCACTGACCATGTTATTCCTCTGACTCCTCTTCCAACCGGTCATACTGAGGAAACTAGGCAAGTTTATGAAGGCTCTCTCAGCTACTTACATGCCACCGAGTCTGGTGAAAGAATCATCGACTCGGTGCAAACATTAATCAAAGACCTTCATCAAACCACTCCACCTGCTGCTAGGTCTTCTACTGTTGAGACAACTCAGCTCTCCCAAGTAACTCAGCTTCTCAATGAAGTTAAGGGATTCAAGTACTTACTGAGTGTCATAGTCTCCATTCAAGCACAGCAACCTAAGCAGGATTCCATCACAAAGCTGGCTGAGCTCCAGCTAACAATTGTTCAACACCTCAACACTCTACAAGGTCAAGTTCAGACCTTGTCAGCTGCGAACACGCGATATGCAACTTCTGATGAAGTCAAAATGCTCTTTGCTCAGCTTCACACTGAGCAAATCAAGACCAACGAGCAAATGGTCTCCTATTCTCAATGCTCAGTGGAGCAAATTGGTGAGGTTGTTCGATTGTTGAACTTGAACAAACAAGAGATGGACACTGACGCCATGAAGCAAAATGAGATACTGTCTGTCACCAGACAAACCTTCAACCATGTACGTCACAGCAATATTCATCGCCAATACTACGACACATCCTTACTGAAGACATTTCATCAAGTCGTTGCTGGTCTGTCCGATGCACTTACCTGGATAGGTAAATCTCAAGCCTTCATAGTAAGCATGATCAGCGCTGCTGAACTAAATATACCCGCCGAGGTCTCAGATGATGGAGTTGCTATTTTTGATGGTGTTAATGAAAGCGCCGATAGACTTAAAGTGTTGTCCACAGAACTAACCAGAGCCGTCTTAACCAATGCCTTTAGGATTCCTCCTCCCGATGCTGACAAAACGGGGGAGAAAGAACAAGCTAGAACACAGCATGAGCATAGTCAGTCCAAAAAAAAGAAATAGAAATTAGGCTAGCTCAGTTAGCTAAGTTTGTAGTCTCTATGTTTGTGCTTATCTTTTGTTGTACACACTGACTACTTCCTTTAATATCAATACTTGCATCTGTTTATCCAAAAACTGAGTTATGAGTTATTTTATACGATGCTGAGTATTAAGTTATTATGTATCTTCAATTACATCAACTATGCTTAATGCTTATAAAACTTGTTGATCGTACCCAATGCTGATAACATGTTTGACATTGACTTGTATGTTTATAAAACATTGTCTTATAAAACTCATTGAACAACAAATTACTCAGCGCCCTCTGAATGTTAAAACTTCCGCTTAAACACTGAGTAAAATAGAATATGTTCCATGAGCTGACCTATATCTGAAAACTGACCTTAGACTTACTCAATTAAACCCTCAAATGTTTAGAGTAAAACTAAGTCAGTAGCTCAACCCTGACGGGGGAGTTTGCTAAGTTATATTAGGTCAACTATCATGGGGGAGCTCAATACTGAGTTCTTCGCTAAATAGTTTTGCCAACATCAAAATGGGGGAGTTTGTTGAAACACCTTTCCACATAATTTTGATTTGACAAAATTGTTTAAGTGTAATTAAAAATATTCTAAACACACTAAGTTTAAATGCTTTGATTTATTCTACTAATGTGTTTGTTCAATGTTGAGTTAAATTGTTTATAAGACACAAAGATTAAAAGGCCCAAAGCCCAATACGGAAGTCAAAGCCCAAGTCAAACAGTTTAAGGCTACTCGGCCCGCGCATGTCAAAACGCTGTCGTTATGTACAAAACGCAGCTCAGTGGAAGAAGGATCTAGAAGACCTTCGTGGAACAACTTCGGGACGAAGCTGCTGAGTTGATTCGACAAAGAGTACAAGACAGCAGCTGGCTAAGAACAACTTCCAGACAAAGTGTTTCCACTTTGGGTAAAGTTCAGAAGACACAGAATGCTGTCTAGTTGACCTTACCATAAATGGAGAGACATTCTGCCGAGCTGACCAAAAGCTGACCGAGGACAGAAGATACTCAAATCTGATTGGCCGAGAGCTCTGAGCAAGACATGATGACAACGACAGGAAGCCGTTTCCCTCCAATGGCTATTTCGAAATTCGAAATGACTGATGCCTCAGACGTCTCTATAAATAGTGCCCTTCAGTTGCTTCATTCAACACAGAACTTGATCAAGCCATTACGCTGACCAAATCTCTACGCAAAGTTCTGCAAGAAAAAGCAAAGCAATCTTACACTAAATTTCATATCTTTTGTGTAAAAGTCTAGAGTGATTATTCAATCATCTAAGGTGTCTTAGCAATCGTTGTTTAGGACAAACACTTATCATTTCTAGAATTAGAAAGGAGAGGCTGAGTACTCGGTTATAGTACTCAGCGAGAGATTAGGATTGAGTAGAGGTATAGAGGAAGGTACTCTTGTTATACTCAGTTGCTAAGATTGTAAAAGGTTTGATGCTCTACCGTTAAAGAGCTCAGTAGAGAATTCGAAATCTCGGAACGTGTTCCGGGGACAGGACGTAGGCTTGGAGGCCGAACCTGGATAAATCTGCTGAGTAACATATTTCTAACCTTAAACTCCTTTATATATTTATTGCTTGCTTAAACAAAAAACTGACCAAGTAAAGAGGTCATGCTGAGTTGTGCGCATTGAATATCTGAGCTCAGGAATAGACTCTAAGTGCTATCTCCTGGCTCAAGTAAAGAAACTGACCTAGTCACCAGTTGACTAAGCCAGTATCTTGCTATTCACTCAGCGCCGCTGTTAAAACCTTTTTCTCACGAAAAAGAAGTCTGCCCTAACTTAAAATTTTTAAATAGTTCCTAACCCCCCCTTGGAACTATACTTGTAACGTTATAAGGGATCAACATATAATTATAACTAAATCTTGAACAAAATTATCTCAATGATAATATACAGTGGCGAAACTAGAACACTGAACTAGTGGAGGCTCAACTTAATGAATAATGTCGCTTCATTTTAGATTCATTTAAAAATAATAATATTATTAAAACTTAAACCCAAGTTCTACACGCAAATGCCCATTGGGCTTGCAGCATGCACAACACAGGCCCATCCTGCCATATGTTTTTAATTCCACAAATTAATGAGGTTATCGAGACTCAAACCCTCGACCGTTTGGTCCTAGAGGCTCTGATACCATGTCATGAAACCGATTGAACTAAAAGCTCGAACTGATAGTTAAGGCCCAATCATAGATCTTATATTAATCTCCGACACACCCCCACATGCAAATGCCCATTGGGCTTGCAGCGTACACAACACAGGCTCATCCTGCCATGTGTTTTAATTCCACAAATTAATGGTATCGGAGATACGGTTTATGCTTCTGCTTCCGGTCAGTGATGCTGCTGATTTTATTTCTCCCTCCTCTAACCTATTCGGCCTCCCTATTCCCTCCTTCTTCCCGAAACCACTTCCTTGTTCTTCTTTACCCAAGAAAACCTAAACCCTAAACACCAATTCATTCAATCATTCTCTTTCTCCTTAGTCGGCCGATTCTGAGCTTTTCTATTCCTGTCGAAGTTCTTTTCCTCTTTCCAGTACAAAATCGATTCTTATTTCTTCCGTGTCTCAGTCTGCACTTTCCAGTCTGATTACAATTAACTATCTTCCATTTTTCTTCTGATTCGTTCATGCTTTCTATTTCTATCTCGGTCTGCATTCTGCATTTTGTTTCCGTTCATCGTCTTCAAATAGATTCTTGTTTCTGCATTTTGTTATATATATATATATATATATATTTATATATATACATATATATATGTGTGTGTGTGTGTGTGTTTCGGTCTGTATGTTACAATTCCAATCTTCATTCCTTCGTTCTAATTTCCCAAACGTCATATCTTCCACTAATCTATCCTCTTCCGTCTCCTCTGCCCACTAATCTATCCTCTTCCTAAGGCCCAATTATAGATCTTATATTAATCTCCGACAAATTTTTGGATTGTATTATGATTTGACATGTTAATTAAAAATGACATGAATATTTAAAATTATTATCTTATTCTCGTATGTTTTTACTTATCAGCTTAATTAATAAAGATGATAAAAGCACAATTATCACTTACAAACATGACTACAACCTTTTATATTTTTACATGGATAATTTACAAAACTAGACTTTAGGAGATACCTATCTATTTATATATTTAGACTCATTCCTATATATATTACCAAAATACTCTTCAATTACATATTTTCCAAAAATACTCTTAGTCTCTATATAACAAACACTTTCAAGAATCAATTCCATTTCATCTCTTAATCACTTACAAGCTCTAACATTTGTCTCCAAATCACATTTAACTGTTGAAACACCTTTCCACATGATTTTGATTTGACAAAATTATTTAAGTTAATCCCATGATTAAGACAATTAAATTTAAGTGCTTTGATTTAATTGTACTAATGTGTTTGTTCAATGTTGAGTAAGTTAATTAACAAGAACAGGAACCGAGAGTCTATAAAAGAAAAACAGAACAAAATCAGCATAAGTAAATCACACAACAAAAGCTGAGTGGAACACAACTCAGCGTTACCAAAGCAATGTCTTCTTCAGGAAAGCTTGAAGGCGAAGCTGCGAAGTCAAGCTGAGCAATATTCAAGATGCCGCTAAGTCAAGCTGAGTGATAATCAAATCAACGTCCAATTATCCGTCAACCTGTGAGACAAGGTCTGACACATTTTAGAAGCCTCAAAAATCTATTTCAAGGACCTTTTCGAGACGCATGGACCATCTGGCGTTTGGCAAGAAGACAAACCTGGTGCAAGAAGACGAACCTGACAAACCTGGCGCCTGTTGAAAACAGACGACATGATTGGCCTGTAATTCTGGAAGCTGACCTATCAATGACGAAAGAAGACCGTTTACTCCAACAGATATGTCTGAATTCAAATCATTGAAGCTTCAAAATTCACTATAAATAGACAAGTTCATCACTTGGATCATTTGCTGAAAATACAAGAGAGAAACAGACAAGCAAAATCTTCACTAAGTAAAAGATCCAAAAGAGAAGCTGTCTGATTAGAAAAAGCAAGTTCTTACACCCAATTCCAATCATTGTGTAAAAGTCTAGAGTGAATTGTATTCATCTAAAGTGTTCTTCGTTTTGTGAGAACAATCTTTTATCAATTGTAAAGGTTAAAAGAGTGAGGATGAGTACTCCGTTATAGTACTCAGTGGTAGAGAAAATATGAGCACTCGGTTATAGTGTTCAGTGGTAGATAGGATTGAGTAGACGAATAGAGGACGGTACTCTTGCATACTCAGTTGCTATTGTAAAAGGTTTGTGCTCTACCTTTAAAGAGCTCAGTAGTGGATTAAAAAATCCCGGAGGGATTCTGGGGACTGGACGTAGATGGAGAGGCCGAACCAGGATAAGTCTGCTGAGTAATCTCTAACCCTTTCTCTTGATATATATGTATGTATTACTTGCTTAAAATTGCTCAGTAAATAATCTGTAAAAGCCGACGCTGAGCAACCAGAGTGATGAGTTGGAAACTAACTAAAAGTGTTATTTCCCAACTCAATATTAAAACAGCTCTAGTCAGCATCTGATTAAAGCTGTCTTACATCTCACTCAGCATTGTTGACCTAAAGCTGAGTTAAACTATCAAATATTCAATTAAGTCAGCATTATTAAGCGGAAAAGTTACATTAGTTCCTAACCCCTTTGGAACTAATCCTACTACGTTACACGGGACCAGAGCTTAGTAGCTCACTATTCAAGATAAAACTATCTTGAGCTGATCCCTGTCATGGCTGAGAACAGCACTCGTTTCCTTCCAGGAAATCAAACAACCCAGATACTCCCCGAGGGATTATCTATTAGTCGGCCTCCACTGTTCTTCGGGTCAAATTATACATTCTGGAAGAATAGGATGAAAAAATTTATTCAGGCAACAAACATGAGTGCATGGCTAGCTATAGTCCAAGGCCCGTTTGTTCCCTATGAAATCATTGATGGTGTAAAGTCTGTCAAAAGTAAGGATAAGTGGTCAGATGATGACCTTAAAAAATTACAAAATAATGCTTCGGCTATCAATATGCTTCACTGTGCGTTAGATGCTGCAGAATACAACAAAATTTCAGGTTGTGAGTCAGCACAAGAAATTTGGAAGAAGCTGGAAGTGACCTATGGAGGAACCAGCAAGGTCAAGGAGTCCAAGATGAATCAACAAATGAGACTATACGAGCTATTTGAGATGAACGAAAATAAAGACATCTCTGAGATGAACTCAAGATTCACCAACATCATAAATGAGCTTAAAAGACTCGGTAAGAACTTCACTGAAGAAGAACAAGTGTTCTAAGAAGTCTTCCCAAGAGCTGGCAAGCAAAGAAGACTGTCGTAGAAGAAGCTCAGTACGACGAGCTCATCGGATCTCTGCTGACCCATGAGATCTCCATGAAAAATTTCGAGGCCAAAGAAAAGACTGAGGACAAGAAGCAAAAATCTCTTGTCATGAAAGCTGACTCATCAGATGATGAGGAGATGACCATGTTTACCATGAAAATGAAGAAGCTGTTTAGGAAAAATGATAAGAACAGCAAAAGGCCATTGATAGGGGTCAAAAACCCTATCTTTGGGTACGGTTTTAGAACGGTTTTTAGCGTTATTTAGTTAATAAGTGAGCAATTCTCGCATTTAAATGCTTTTGTGTGAGTTAGTTAGATATTGGAAATGTTTTACTTACTTTTCGTTGTTCAGGCTCGTTTTATGATCAATTTAGGCAAATACGGCCAAAATGGCATGCATATTATAATTCCGTTATCTTTTGAAGCTAATTGATCCGTCAAAAGTCGCACCAAACGAAGCGTTTGCTCAAATAAGCGATTGGTGGGTCAATTTAGCCTTTGGACTAATGTTGTTTGGAGTTTATGTGCGTGTGCAGGTTAAAACATGATCAATTTCAGGCAAAAATCGTGTCTCGGGGACCCTCGGCAGTCGCTCGGCGAATTGAGCATCGGTGAGCAGCCCAGGCGCTGCTCGGCGCGTAGCCCAGGCGCTGTTCGGTGAGCAGCCCAGGCGCTGTTCGGCGAGCAGCCCAGGCGCTGCTCGGTGAGCTGCCCAGGCACCGCCCAGGCACTGCCCAGGCACTGCTCCTGCTCGCCGAGCCATGCCTATAAATAGGATTTTTCCAATGTAATTAGGATCTTTCATTATTTGTAAATTACTTTAGCTTTCCCCTTGAATTTCCTCTCCATCTCCTCCATCTTCTTCGACATCCATTGAAGCTCCTTCAAAGCTGTTCTCGAGGAATATTCAAGGTCCGTCCTTAAGACCTAGGAAGCCGATTGCAGAGTAGACAGGTTCCTTGAAATGGATTTTCGTATCTCCTTTTACCTTTCCTTGTTTGTACTTTTTGATACAGTCTATGAATCCTAGGCTAATTGTATCCTGTGACATTTTTATTCATCTTTAATAATATTTTAGCTCTTATTTTGTTCTATGTTTAATTGTTTAATCTTTGTCTCACGCTTTATTCAATTGGTTTAACTCATTCAAAAGCCCCAAAATCGAGTAGGCACATATTGTGAGCTGAATCTGACCTAGTCAGAGCCTAGGAGATTGACGACCTCTTAGTTGATTAAGCCCAAATTGCTGAGCCTTAGACCTAGTTTCGGCCTTACAAGGGAATCACGCACTAGGAACTTCAAGAGGGTAAGTAGTGTTAATCGCCTTGAATACAAGTGACTTAGATTAGGTTTTTAACCAATAGACCTAATAACCTAACTTCATTATTATCGTTCATACCATGTTCCTTCGGGTGATTGCATTAGTGAAAGATCAATTAGGAGTAGTTTAACTTAATTAGGAGTAGTTTAACTTAATTAGGCGTAGAATAACTTAGTTAGAACTAGTATAACTTAGCTAGGAGTAGTGTAATTCAACCTAGGAGTAGATTAACTTAAGAAAACAAACTCAAACCCCCCTAAGCCTAGATAACACCTGAGACCAAGTAATTCGATACTTGTGGTAAATAAGTCTTGTGGATTCGATACCTGGACTTTCCAGATTTATTACTTGATAACGACGGGGTACACTTATCCCTAAGATCGGCCTCACTCCACAACCGCGTGAGGCCGCGTCAGCCATTTAAAAGAAGCGATAAATACAAAGCTGAGTCTAGAGACAGCAGACACAAGAGGGGCAGCTCCAAGCCTGTTACTTGTTTCGAATGCCATCAAGCTGGGCACATCAAATCAAGCTGTCCTACTCTGAAGAAAGAAAAGAAAGGCAATAGAAAGGCAATGGTGGCCACATGGAGTGATAGTGATGAGTCAACCTTGTTGGTGCCGTGTGATTAGTTCCAAAGGGGGGGGTTAGGAACTAATGTAACTTTTTAGTTTTAATTATGCTGAATTAATTCAATTCTTTGAGTTTCGCAACTCAGCTTTGGTCAGCACGGCCGAGTGAGGCATAAGACGGCTTTAGTCAGATACTGACTAGAACTGTTTTACACGTGAGTTGGGAAATGACACTTTTGTGATCAGCTTCCAACTCAGCACTCTGATTTACTCAGTGTCAGCTTAAACAATTTATATACTGAGTAAATATAGCAAGCAACACATACATATATATATATATTGAAGGATAGTTAGAAATTACTCAGCACGACTTATCCTGGTTCGGCCTCTCCGCCTACGTCTAGTCCCCAGAATCCCTCCGGGCTTTTTAAATCCAATACTGAGCTCTTTAAAGGTAGAGCGCAAACCGTTTACAAGGCAATTGAATATGCAAGAGTGCCGTCCTCTATTCGTCTACTCAACTCCTACTAGGTGCTATAACCGAACACCTAGATTTCTCTACCACTGAGTACTTAAAACCGAGTACTCAGCACATTCTCTCAATTTTACAATTGATACAGAATTTGTTCTTTTTCAGACAAAGAACACTTTAGATGATTACAAAAATCACTATAGATTTTACACAGAAATAGAAGTTTGGTGTAAGATCTTTCTCTTTGTTTTGAAGTGCTTTTGTATGTATGCTTTTTATTCTCTTGTATTCGGCAATAGGCAAAGGATCCAAGAAGTGTACTTGTCCTTTTATAGTTGAAACATGTAGGCACAATCATTTGAATCCGGAATTATCCGTTGGATTCAAACAGCTCCTTCCGGCGACACGTTCTGGTCAGCTTCAGATTTGCAGGCCAATCCTGTCGTCTGAATTCCACAGTCGTCAGGTTTGTCTTCTTCTTGCAGGTTTCGTCTTCTTGTGCCAGTTCGTCTTTTAGCTAACGAACAATTGACCCATGCATCTCGAAACTGTATCCGTGCATAATTCCAAGGCTTCTGAATTGGTGCAGACAGTTGTCGGATCTTTGTCTTTTAGCAAACGGATCATTCACGCTGTCCTGAAGATCACTCAGCTTGACTTTGATAACCGTTGTCTTTGATTGTTGCCAATTCAGATACTGAGTTCTCTTTTACTCAGCTTCCATGGTTAGCTTCATCTGTAAGATATAGTTCCCAAGAAGACTTCTCTACTTTTGATACTGAGTTGCGTTCCACTCAGCTTCGTTGATTAGCTTGATCTTTAAGCTTCTGTTCTGAATATGACTTATCTTTTATCACACTGAGTTATACTCTACCCAGCTTGTGCTGTGTTCTCATGCTGACTTCGTCCTGTCTTACTTTTTATTTCCATTTGCATTTATATTTATACTCAATCATTAAACAAACATATTAGTACAATTAAATCAAATCACTTAAATTTAATTGTCCCTTAATCATGGATTAACTTAAATAATTTTGTCAAATCAAAATCATGTGGAAAGGTGTTTCAACAAACTCTCCCATTTTGATGTTGGCAAAATATTTAATTGATGGAACTCAGCATTGAGATTCCCCATGATTGAAATTCTTTTTGTGCTTCTGAAATTACTCCCCCGTAAAGGTTGCATCCATTGCCTTAACTTAACTCTAAACCTTCTAAGATTTAATTGAGTAAAATTAAGACATGCTTATATTGACTTAGTTTAATTCTATACCTTCCAAGATCTAATTCAGATGAGCCTATATCAGCTTTCAGAAGAGGTCAATGTGTGTTTTACTCAGTTTGATACATGGTCAGTTTGGTATCAAAGTTATGGGAAAAATTATCAGAGCAGATGTATCAAGGTTAGTGTGTACTGAGTATATTCTTTTGTTTGTTTGTTCAATTAAGACAGATCAGCATAAAGCACAATACGTAAGTAAGCATCACATAAGATTAGTCAATTTGAATAAGAGATGCATAAGTTTACATTGATGGCCAGCGAGACAAAATACGCCAGATTACAAGTCAAGAAATTAGCAAATCTAGCCAAACTATTTCTTCCTGTGCGATCCGAACTGCTGTTCACCAATTTTTTTTAAATATAAATACATATATATATATATATATGTGTGTGTGTGTGTGTGTTTTAAAACGATTTTCAGAAAATAAGGGAAAAACTTATTAAAGATTTTTCCCGTTTTATCTTTAGAATAATAAAACTAATTTTTATCAATCTAACTATAAAACTAATAGATTTTGTTATAATGATCATCAACCAAAATAATCAGGAACATATGCAGAAACTATTTTAATTAACAATTAATTAAAATTTATTTATCTTTGGAATTAATTAATCAAAATCAGTTTCGTTAATTAACCTAACTATAAATATTCATTCAATCTGATTGAAAAACTTCTAAATTTTCATATATGAAATAACGGATTTAACGCAGGCTCTGATACCACTGAAGGGAAATAGGCAAACGTTTGACAGCGGAAATATAAAAATTTTAACCTATTTCCATTAACCCAAGATCTGTTAATCGTTATTTCATGTAAAGAGGGATAGAATGAAATACCTTTTGGAGTTCTATCTACCGTTGCAATCGTAGTGCCCACAACTTTTACTCCGAGTTCCCGAGCACAAAGCAAAACACAATTCAAAATCAAGTTAGAACTCAACCGTATAAAACAACCAAAGTAGATTGTCTTTAATTAATCAACACAAGATCAAGGAAAAAGAGAAAAATATGAAATCAATTGAATCGGTAGGAAGCGGTGGATTATTTCTTCCTCAACAAGGGGTGTCGAAATTCTCTCTCCCGGGATTGTCTGTGTTGGTCGAAATTTACCAATAGGGGGGTTATATATACTCTCTTGTATCTAAACCCTAGTTAGATAGAATTAGGTTACTGAATAAGAATTTAATTCGGAATATAATTCTTATTTATTATTTACAATTATATCTTAAATATAAAGATAATAATAATAACCTTATAGGATAATAATAATAGGATCAATTTAATCTCATTAAACTTCCTAACTTATTTATCCTTTAATTAATTTAATTCACAATTATAATCTAGTTAGAATTGTTTAAAAATCAAATTAATTATTTATGTATTTTACTACATAAAAATCGCCCCCCTCATTTACTGGGCCTTAGTGGACTCAGTTGGGCTTCCATCAATTAATTAACATCTGTTTCTCTTTTGGGCTCCAAGTCTTATGTGTGACTCATTAGGTTCTTATTGCTTCTAGCCGTATGCAACTATTAAATTAATTTTCTCAGAATTATATTTAATCTTTGCATAACGGAATGAGTACGCGAAATGTGATTAGAAAATCCGAAACATTCCCCTAGAGCTATAAGAAGACATGTTGATTCTGTCATTTACCTTTCCATGTTAGTTACAGTATAATTCGATCCTTTATCAACTACATCCTTGAACTGAATCTTATGACTATAGATAATGTCAAGTCACATATAGCGAGACGTTCGTTTTACTTGTACAGGCCGAGTCAACTCCAATTAGATAGGTTAAGTGAAATCTGTATTTCAAGTCTTAAGCTATCACCTTGCAAGGATTTAGAGTCAAGTCTTCCACAAGCGATCCTTGGACATATCTCCCATTTATCGGGAGTGACAAATGCTCAATCCAATGTATAACTATCCTGCAATTACTTCCTGTGACACCCAACGTCTGCCGTTCACATCCTAGAGTCATCTCTGTTATGGATCGTGTTACAACTGGATCAAAGCATCACATTCCATAATCCAGAATCACTAATTAACGTTCCTTTGAGTCTTAGGATTACTTATACCTATTAATACCAATGAGATGAACAGGTGACAAGGATGAATCTACCCATCCTGTTATCTCAAGTTGGGTCCCCAATCCTAATGAACTCCCTTTCATTGGATCCATGCAACTGTCCAGATTATCTGTATATCCGAAGCTTGTGAGATCAGCTCTTTGTCTTGACAGAAGACATTGTTACATGCAAGTCTCAACAGTGATATGTCAATCCTAAACATATTACTTGACTTGGGGTGGTTTTAAGTTTTTTAGTTTATTATAAAGTTTCGTCTCACTTCATGCTTGTATGAACACTTTATAATCACTTTAAACAAACTTAGGGATTTCCTTTTATTAGACTTATTTAGTTCTTTAAAAGAGGTTGCCTTTATATAGTTATGAAACCATATCTTATTAAAAGAAATGACATAAAGAACACTTCATTTATATTTAGTTCATATCCTAGAACAATTGTCTATAGGACACTAAACCCCAATAAGAAACACATGTTGAGGATAATATGGTTAAAGAAGCACATGCTGAGCTAACCAAGAAAGGAAAGAAAGTTATAGGTGAAGAAGCACCCGCTGAGCGAACCAGACAGGAAAGAAAGAGGAAAGCTGACCCTTCTGTTACACCAATAGCCAAAGACATCAATCGAACTGTCAAAAAGATTAGGCTGGTGACAAAGGAAAAGAAAGCTGCTCATATTGAGTCAGCTCAAGGGGAACCCAAGTCAGTTGAAAAACAGAAAAAGCAACCTGAGCCTGAAGAAGAAAGTGAGGAGACACTTGATCAGCCTCTAAAGAGGAAGAAAACCTCTGGATGACGCCGATAGATGCTAACTCACTTGACTTTGTAATCTCAAAGGACTCCCATTTTGTTCGAAGTCAAGAAATTGATTTGGAGAAGACACCTTGTGATCAGGAGGAAGACCAAGGTTGTACAGAGGAGCAGGCTCAAGCTGATAAGGTGGGTTCTGCTGAGCCGAGTAACACTGCTGCTGCTGAGCAAACTGCTGAGAACAGAGCTGAGTCACCAGTGAAGGACAAGGTTGTGGAAAGCCTTTATGCTGACTTTGGACTCAACTCTTCATCCGAGTCACTTAACTCTATTGCTGCTGACCCTTCTCCTCAGACCAAAAATCAAAAGGACAGTACAAAAAAGCGGTTCAAACGTAAAGCTCTGAAACCCAAAGTCATAGACTTATTGGATGAATCTCCGCTGAGGGACCCCATCACAGACCTTACTGGGCTTCAGTTCCAATTCTTCACCGACATCACTGAACCTACTCCGGATCAAGCCAAGGAAAAACAAGCCTCTGTTTCTCAAGCTGAGGAACAAGCCGACCCTAAAATCTCTAAGGGTCAAACTTATGCCGACACTGCTGCTCCACCTTCCACTAAGCAAATGCTCGAAGTCCCTACTACTCAACCCAATGAGTTAGCAAAGGAAAATCCTCATGCTCAAGACAGCTCTGAGTTGCCTCAACCTCAAATCCCAACTCAACTTCAGACTGACACTTAGCAAGTTAATGACACTGCTGAGCAACAACCTCCATCTTCTACTGAGCAGTTCATAAGCCAATAAGTTCCTATTGTTGGCCTCAATAAAAGTGTAGCCACTGACCAGGCTGGCACTTCCACTTCCAAGCAGCACCAAAATCCCCCAACACCTGGTGCTGACAAAGAAACGACCCCTGAGAGCCATACTGATGATGCTTACCCCTTTTTGGATGCTTCTGAGTCAGGAAGAAGAATCATCCACTCTGCTCAATCTCTCATTCAAGAGATACATCAGTCTCAAGCCGATGCTGCTGGGTCCATTCCTGTTGAGCCAACTCAATTTTCCTCCGTCACGCAACTTCTGACCGAACTCAAAGGTCTCAAGGAGCTGATGAGTGTTATGACTTCTCTAGTCTCTTAGCAGCCCAAGCAAGAATTCATGGTCAAGCTGGCCGAACTGCAGCTGATGATGGTTAATCATATGAACTCCATCAAAGGGAAAATCAATGCCCTAACTGCTTTAAACTCATCATCCGCAACTTCTGCTGAGGTCACTCAGCATTTTACTCAGCTGACCACCGAGCTAACTAGGGCTCGAGAACTTATCTCCTCCACTTCTCAGTGCTCCATTGAGCAAATTGGTGAAGCCATTCTCCTACTCAACCTGAGCAAAGAGGAAATGGACACTGACCAAGTAAAGACCAATGATATTCTGTACTGCACTTGATCAACACTTGCGCATGTTCGGCACATTAATACTCAGCGTCATTCGTATGATACTGCACTACTCAAGATGTACTATCAATCCTATGCTCGAATGACATACTCCATTACTTGGATTGAGAAATCACTTGAGTTCTTACTCAGCATGCTCAGTGCAAATATTAAACTCCCCGCTTCAAGTATGGCCGTCGGCGTGCAGGTCTTTAAGGGTCTTAGAGAGAGTACGGGACACATGCAACATTATTCATCCATACTAACTCGTGCTGTTCAACAAGGGTAGTTCCTTGCTCCTCCCCTTTCGACTGGTGATGCTGGCAAAACGGGGGAGAAAGATAAAGCTAAGCAGCCTGTCGGAACTCAACAGAAAGATAAAGCCAAGTAACCAGCTGCCGGAACTCAGCAGAAGCCTCCTGGCTCAACTTCTGTTGTCCCAGGCAACCAAAGTCAGCAACAGAGAACAGCCAAGCCCAAAGCTAAAACTAACCAAGTTCAAGCCAATATCAAGTAGAAACAGAACTAGACTTAGCTTGAGACTTGTAATTTTATATCTGGCATGTTCTATTTTGTTGAGCTGACTATCTATATAAGCATCCTTCTACAAACTGTCTTTATATATATGATGCTTACTTGCCGTGTTTATATGCTGATCTGTCTCATATAAATACTCATTGAACAACAAACAAATTATAACTTGTGAACATAGAAATTAAACAAGTACAACACACTCAGTATACCTCAACTCTGATATCTGAACTTAACTAAGTATCAACATTGGGTAATGACTAAATGTTCCAAGTATTGACCTTCTTCAGAAGCTCACCTTAGACTCATTTCGATTAAATCTTAGAAGGTTTAGAATTGAACTAAGTCAGTGGACTCAAGCCTTAGATTCACTCAATTAGATATTAGAAGGTTTAGAGTTGAACTAAGTCAACAGATGCAACCCTTACGGGGGATTAATCTCAGAAGAATAAAAAAAGGTCATCAATCATGAGGGATGCTCAACACTGAGTTCCTTGATTAAATACTTTTGCCAACATCAAAATGGGGGAGTTTGTTGAAACACCTTTCCACATGATTTTGATTTGACAAAATTATTTAAGTTAATCCCATGATTAAGATAATTAAATTTAAGTGCTTTGATTTAATTGTACTAATGTGTTTGTTTAATTTTGAGTAAGTTAACTAACAAGAACAGGAACCGAGATTCTATAAAAGAAAGACAGAACAAAGCCAGCATAAGCAAATCACACAGCAGAAGCTGAGTGGAACACAACTCAGTGTTACCAAAGCAATGTCTTCTTCAGGAAAGCTTGAAGGCGAAGCTGTGAAGTCAAGCTGAGCAGTATTCAAGACGTCGCTAAGTCAAGATGAGTGATAATCAAGTCAGCATTTAATTATCCGTCAACCTATGAGACAAGGTCTGACACATTTCAGAAGCCTCAAAAATCTATTTCAAGGACCTTTTCGAGACGCATGGACCATCTGGCGTTTGGCAAGAAGACAAACCTGGCGCTAGAAGACGAACCTGACGCAAGAAGACGAAACCGGCAAACCTGGTGCCTGCTGAAAACAAACGACAAGATTGGCCTGCAATTCTAGAAGCTGACCTATTAATGACGAAAGAAGACCATTTACTGCAACGGATATGTCTGAATTCAAATCATTGAAGCTTCAGAATTCACTATAAATGGACAAGTTCATCACTTGGATCATTTGCCGAAAATACAAGAGAGAAACAGACAAGCAAAATCTTCACTAAGTAAAAGATCCAAAAGAGAAGCTGTCTGATTAGAAAAGCAAGTTCTTACACCCAATTTCAATCATTGTGTAAAAGTCTAGAGTGAATTGTATTCATCTAAAGTGTTCTTCGTTTTGTGAGAACAATCTTGTATTAATTGTAAAGGTTAGAAGAGTGAGGCTGAGTACTCGGTTATAGTACTCAGTGGTAGAGAAAATCTGAGCACTCGGTTATAGTGTTCAGTGGTAGATAGGATTGAGTAGACGAATAGAGGATGGTACTCTTGCATACTCAGTTGCTATTGTAAACGGTTTGTGCTCTACCTTTAAAGAGCTCAGTAGTGGATTGAAAAATCCTGAAGGGATTCTGGGGACTGGACGTAGGCGGAGAGGCCGAACCAGGATAAGTCTGCTAAGTAATCTCTAACCCTTTCTCTTGATATATATATATGTATTGCTTGCTTAAAATTGCTCAGTAAATAATCTGTAAAAGCCGACGCTGAGCAACCAGAGTGCTGAGTTGGAAACTAACTAAAAGTGTTATTTCCCAACTCAATATTAAAACAGCTCTAGTCAGCATCTGATTAAAGCTGTCTTACATCTCACTCATCATTGCTGACCTAAAGCTGAGTTAAACTATCAAATATTCAATTAAGTCAGCATTATTCAGGGAAAAAGTTACATTAGTTCCTAACCCCCCATTGGAACTAATCCTACTACGTTACACGAGACCAACATTAACATCATCATCTTTCTCATCAGCCACACCACATTGATCATTTCTCTCATCATCAACATGTTGATTCTTTTCCTTACCATCATCCGTAGCACCATATTGATCCTCACCATTAACCTCACCCTTCGCATTAATAAACGACTCAGTTTGGACCACTTTAGAGGTTTTGACTAGTCAAACTTCTAATGACGGTATTTGAAATAACTTTTTGGGCTCAAACCTCTAATTTGTAAAAAGCTAGTTTTAGGAGTTGTTTCAATTAACTTATTACTCCATCTCTTATGACATTTTTATCTTTAATTACTACCCTTTACTTAAACAAATGTTATTTTGTTTCCTTACAAAAAAAAAAAACTAATAACATTATAAACATATTCATCTAGTTATTTTTTAGTGGTAAATGTCAATTAATAAATCTAAATTTACTTATATATTTTTGGAAATTATATTTCTATTCAAAATTATATGAATTAAAATTAATAATTAAATTAATGAATATTATTAAAAACTTTAAGAAGAATATAAAAACACTAGGTTTTGATTTAGTAAAATATTAAATTATGAATTAATTGATACATATTAGAAAATATATTATTTAATATTCAAGATAATATTAGCAATTTAATTTTAAAGTTTTTTTTTTATCAAACATTTATGATTATAGACGAAAATCTCACTTTTATTAGCCTAAGAATAATTTCATTATTTAAATATATTTTTATATATTATACGAACATAAGTTATAACATGTGTATGTGCCATTTTTTTTTAAATATAATTAAAAATATGGATTATTAAAAAAGAAAATAATACTCATAAAATATCAATGTTCTTATTTATAATACAAACAACTAAGTTTTACCAAACAAATTTCATTATTTAAATATATTTTTATATATTATGTTTCATTATACATATCATTTTATATTATCAGACGCGAGTTTATGAAAATTAATTAGAATAATGGACTTATTATAAAATAAATAAACAGAATCAATAAATAAAAATATCCTTATTTTCTATACAACTCTCTAAAACGACATGTAATATGAAACAGAGAGAGTAGTAATTAAGGATAAACATGTCTTTCAAAAGAGATAGAGCAATAAACTAATTGAAATAACTTATAAAACAAGTTTTTTAAAATTAGATTTTTAGACTAAATAATCTATTTTAAACATTTCTTTAAACACCATTATTAGATGTTTGATTAATAAAAACCTCTAAAATAACTTAAACTTTTACTTTAAAAAACTCTTTACCAAACAAAGCCAATACATTTAGGGCTGTAAACGGGTCGGGGCGGGGCGAGTATTGCATTAACCATTCCCGACCACTGGTCTATTGGAGATTCTGCGTCCCCGCCCCGAATAATATATGGGGAAAATTTTGGCACCATCCCCGTCTTGCGAGGAATCCGCATCCCCATTTAACTTTTTAATTTCTTTATTTTTTTTAAGGTTTCGAAGGTTTTGATTATCTAAAATTCTCATCCTCGCGAGGAATCTCCATCCCCGGTGTATGCATTACTTATTAGCTTTCATTTTTTTTATTTTATAATTTCCACTCCTTTTGCATAGGTTATGTTTTAATTTTAAACCAACATAATTAGAGCTTATCTTCATTTATTTTTAGAATATATTCTGTTTCAAAACAACCAGGTTACAACTCAATCTTTTTTTAGTTTATCTAACTCACATATATATTTTTTTAGTTTATCTAAATCACATATATATTTTTTTAGTTTATTTCTTTTTGATATTCAGGTATTTAGTCGGGGATCCCCGTTGGGGACATTCGGGGACGAGGATGGAGACGGGGACGGGGATGGAACACTTATAACCATACCCGCCCCGTCTCCGACTATCGAGGATAAAATAAAAACCATCCCCGCCCCATGGGGATCACAAACGGGGATTCCCTGTCCCCAACGGACCCGGTCTCCAACAGAGATGGGGAATTCTCAACTAATTAACAGTCCTAAATACATTAATTAGAAGGCCTAATACATAAATAACCCTCTGAACTTGTCCAAATATTGCAACTGCCCCTAAAACTTTCAATTGTAACAACCTACCCCTTAAACTTATCAAATTGTAAAACATAACCCCAAATTGAGATTTTTTTATCCGGTACTTGAAGCAACCGTAAAAACATTTCACCGGATTCGTATCACGCTAAAGATCTAATTGTCACTCCACGAGCATTGCAACTTTTTTATTTCACGTATTTCTTCAATTACAGTCCATGTCAGCAATTTGAGGTTATGTTTTACAATTGAACAAGTTTGAGAGGTTATGTTTTACAATTGGACAAGTTTGAGGGGTAAAGTTCAGGGGATGATAACTTGTGGAAAAATCCTTGATCGGAGCACTTCCCTGTGAGGCGCCGTTGGGATCGGCCGGGGACACTCCGATGCCAAAGTCAGTAATATTTCTGAGAATAAACTGTAAGCACAAAAGTAGAGAATCAGTAAGTGTACCTTTGATCCTAGGAAGCTGGGGTATTTATATAGGTTTCTGTAACCTTCAGCATTAATGGGGAAGCAGGTGAATAGTCATGTCATTACTCATCTTTAATTGCTATCAATTCTCCATTAATCCCAGCATTTAGCATTGAAACCCTCAAAGTTGAGGTATTCGAACAGTCAAGCCTTTATTCCCCTTTAATGGCTATTGATTGCCATTTAATTGTATTTATTCCCATTCATGGATGGTAATAAAGACGCCTTTTGGTATTCTTAGATCCGTCAAGGCGTATGTACGCTCTCCTTGAGAACAATGGCGGGTCTCCATTACTCGCTCTCATCGGGCGTATCTCGTTATGGCGTATCTCGCCATGGTCCACGTGGTGTGGCATAATGCTAGAAACTCCTTCCTTTTCCTCATTATTTGCATATTCACCCCTGCATTAATTATCATTAATTCCACATTAATCATGCATAAATATCTCTTTTAGAAGAAATAATGGTTTGTCATTATCTCTATTAATTTTCCCTTATTCCTTATTCAAGAATAATTTGGGTTGTTATCAGGGGACAGTTGCAACATTTGAACAAATTCAAGAGATTATTTGTGTATTAGGCCTAATTAAAACTATAGGAATTAATCAATTATTTAGGGTGTTGTTAAACCCAGCCCCATTTTCCCACCCCTAGCCCCGTGAAAGGACGAAAATGCCCTTTCATGGGTTTTGGGAGGGGAAAAGTTATTTTTTTTGCCAATTCGACACGCGGGCGTGTGGCCATCACGCCTCACCTCGCGGTCGGACGTGATAGCCTCACGCCTCACCGCGCGGTCGGCCGTGACAGCCACATGCCCGACTGTCACGGCCGACCGCGCGGTGAGGCGTGAGGCTATCACGTCCGACCGCGAGGTGAGGCGTGATGGCCACACGCCCGCGTGTCGAATTGGCAAAAAAAATAGCTTTTTTATCCCGTAAATAGTTCGTCAAACCCGTAAATAGTCCGTTAAACCCGTAAATATGCGGTTAAATCCGTAACTACAAAATTGTACTTAAAACCAAAAAATAATATAAGTTAATTAATAAATATTATTAATCACAACATATAAAACTAATATAATCTAGTCCAAGCCTCTCTCCTTTCAGTGTATAAATTCTCCAAGTGACGAACACTCTGATGATAAAATAATCGCCATTGGGTGGCAATGGGAGGCACTGGAAACGAAGGATGTAAATAAAGACGTATGTAGTGACGATAACTCCCCAAATGACAAATGACAATCTCTCGCTCAGGTGGTCTTCCATCGTCCGAACGCATCGGCAGTATAGTGCAACATCCTAATTGTTCTGTAGTAAAGAGGAAAATTACTGCGTTCAATACAGATGCAGTAGTAAATAAGTCATCCGGACTCACCATCCAGTGGGACTCACCACATCCCGCTCCTGCCCATTTAATACGTGTGAGGGCAACATCAAATCTGTTCCCGTACACTGGCACATACAGATCACGATTTGCCCGCATCTCATTCTCTATGAGCACTCTCATCAGCTTCCACTCCTCTTGGTTAAAAATGATGGCATCGGCTAAAACACGAAATCCACAGTTACCATCTACTACAACATCATGGAATCCAGTAATAAATGGTACGATGAGACCTTGAACCCGATGTAAATGGTGGTAACTGGCGATATCCGCATCAAATCCGACTGAAAATATTAATATATGAAATTTATCAATAAAAATATATTTACTTTAAAGTCAACATATATATAAATGAAATAAAATATACCCGGCATCTGACTGTTATGCACAGATGAGGATGAAGAACGGCCTCGACTACGACTACTCCTCGAACCTGAGGACCGTGCTCGACCTCGTGGTGACTGATTGTACTCCTATGCACTCGGATTTCGTTTTGTTGATGAATTTGCCTTTGGTCTACCCCTAACAGTGTCTTTGACCTCAGGTTCTTTAAAGCCACTTTGTTCCGGGTTTATCTGATCATGAATGTACATCGATATGCTACGCACCATTGAAGGATCTAATTTTTCAACCTTTTCCACAAGAGATTGAAAAAATCGGTGATCCTCAGACCCGTCAGCATATACTGGAGCAGTAACTGGTATGTCACTCAACCCTTCAAACACAAGAGATCTCCAAAAAGGATGGATGCGGTCAACACGGACCGATTCATTTGTGTCAATATATGTTTTAAGCTCACATGCACACGGAATGCCATGAGTCATGGGCAACACGCATCCGCATTCAGTTACCACATCCATACTCAATCTGTGCATACGCTTGAGCTCATCATTTAGTACAGCCAAGCAGTAATGTGAAACGTGTAAGTCGAGATACGTGAAAGGTTCTCCACAGTGATTCACCGCAGATCTTCTTCTCGAGTCCTCGAGTGAGTATCTGATTATATACAATGACGGATTACAAAACTAATGTATTAAATTTTAAAAGATTAAAGCAAATAACAGAATAAATGTCTTACTTGATCGCCTCGATCTGAGCCTCAATGTCCTTGTGCACCTTCGCCCACACTGTATCAAGTGCACCAGTAGATGAATTCAACCACTGTTTCAACTGTGCATGTGAACTCTCCACTCGACAGGTTCTGGTGTTTCCTAAGTGCAACACCTTGTTCGTCCATGCTCGACAAAACTTCTCTTTATGCACTAGCCACGTGGTCTCCACGTACTGAATCACACCAGGCCAGTTGCCAGTAGTATTCTTCATGGCTACCACTGCCGCCTCATATTCAGCTTCTGTCGGGGCTTCAATTATACGTTTCCATTTGGAATTCTTAAAAATTTCACCAAGCTTCTTCATTCCACTCAACTTGCCAACTCTATCCTCCACATCTTTATTAATATGCCATGTGCACAATAAATGATGAGAATGAGGAAATACCTCACGAACCGGCCGTATCAGTCCTAACTCCTGGTCTGTAGCAATGGATGTCGGATGCACATCAGGTTGGAGCAAAAGCTTCAATTTTTGTAACACCCACATGTAACTACCCTCGATTTCATCCTTCATGATTGCATAGGCGATCAAGAAGTTTTTGTTAGAAGGCGTCATTCCAATGATTTCAAAGAATGACATCTTATACTTGTTTGTTTTATATGTTGAATCCATACCAACAAACAAGTAATAAGATCGGAACAGTGTGATCGATGTTGGATGTGCCATAAATAAGTGAGTCACGACATTGCTGCCCGGCACCGCTTGCGTCCAATGTATATAGTCCTTATCTATAGCAAGCCGATAAAACTGACCGATTACATCCCGACCCTCAAAGCTCTCAGTCTTGATTTTCTCCCTATAGTTATAGATATGTCTTTGTGTCGGGCAATCCTTCGGATGTTTTTCTTTGATTGCAGCAAAAATAGCACAAGGCTTAGCTTGAGCTGAACTCATTTCACGAACAAGTTTTTTGGAAGCCGGGCTTAGTCCGCTCATCTGTCTGTAGCCCTGACGATATACAGCCAACTGATGACAGTGCTGTCCTCTATCTCCAGGAATCCCATTCACCACCCAACCGCCCGCATCAGCGATTTCCATAACCTTTATCTGGAATTTGCAACCACAGTACTTTGTTTTTGTATTCTTCCTTAGTATAACATCCATATCCACATCCTTTTTCCTTTTATAATTCTTAACACCACGAGCACATTTAACCAATATCCACTTTGACTTGCGCCCCGTCTTGTGCGACGTTGTGGTTAACTCAAACCCGATCCCAATTGCCGTCTGTTTTGCCCAGTTAACAGCTTCATGATATGTTTGAAATGTTTGTTTGGGAAAAAACTGCGAGCTGTAATCTATGCCGTTTCCGTCAAATTCTTCCCACGAAACCTCCTGTAAATGATTAATAACGAACATTACATTCCAAAACGTGACATTTCTATAGCGTTTCGGTGTCTAAACCCGAAAAACAACCACAAATATGCTCGGACGTGTGAGCATCACGCCCCACCACATGGTGGGACGTATGAGCATCACGTCCCACCTCATGGTGGGACGTATGAACATCACGCCCCACCTCATGGTGGGGCATATGAGCATCGCGTCCCACCTCATGGTGAGGCGTGTGGCTATCACGCCCCACCACATGGTGGGACGTGATACTCATACGCCCCACCATGTGGTGGGGCGTGATGCTCACACGCCCGAGTGCCGAACCAGATTTTTTTTTTCCAATTCAAATTACAGAAATGCAAGGAAGTTAAATCGGAAAAATACCTCGAATTCGGACGTAGCATCACTCCCCTCTACTCTCGGTGATAACAGATTGTCTTCCATCAAACGTGTTGTCTTTGATTCGGATGAAAATGAGTTTGAGAGAGTTTGAGAGGGATTCAAATTTTCAGTTTTTGTTCAAAGAGCGGTTAGATCTTTTTTCGGGGCTGGAAGTGTGAATATGGGGCTGGGTTTAGTAACCCACATTATTTACCCTATATTTACCAAATCTCAAATAGAAAAATGTGCCAATTATTTACCCTACCAAAATCATACTCCATAATTGTGCCTAGGTCTCAACCTTATCGTTTTCTTTATAGTTTTTTAATTAATTTTAAATTAATTTTTTTTTGGAAGAGAATTAAATTACTTTTTACATTTAAAAAAAAAAAAATCACATAAATTAAAGCTAAAATTAACACGTCAGCATAAAAAAACACACAAAAAGGAACTAAAATTAAAGCTCCAACATTTAATATTTTGGGTTTTGGGGCCAAACTTCTCTCTTCTTCTCCCTCTCTATTTCCCTCTTTAGATCTTTTCTGCACTCCCATACCAGAAAATCACACTGAAAATTCCTATTTATTGCAAACCCAGAAAACACCTAATTTATACTATCTACCAAAGTTCCGTTGCCGCTCTGATGTTTTTGAAGGGTTTTGCTCTTCAACCTGACGTTTTTCTTGCCGCTTATCGTTGAGAGAAGCTTCAACTCCCAAAAGGGTGTGTTTCTTGTTCCTTCGCATTCTTTCTTTTATCACTAATTTCTGTTAAGTGTTTCTTATCTGTTTAGAGCTTTTGTTTTTTGTTGTTTTGTTTTTCCTGTTGATTTTGCGAGCTAAGTGTTTGTTTAATTGTTTCTTACGGTGATTTTTTCGTTTTTTTTTTGCTGTTTCTTTAGGGTTTAAGGTGGCCTTTTTTTAGGGATTGTGAATAGAGTAGTGAGAACTTCAAATTTGATAGGGGTTTGGTGTCAACAGAACTTGGATTCACTGTATTGTGAAAATGAGTAGTAGTGGTAATGAAATTGTAGATGGTAAAGAGGTAGGAAATGATGTGGATGAAACCCTAAAAATTAATTTGAATGATGAACTGGTTGAAGGGGAAGCCAAAGGACCTCCAGTAGTGAAAACTCAAGAATCAACTGAAAATGGTGTAGTGAAAACGGTTGAAATTGATAGTGTTATTGATAAAAAAATTGTTGAAGCGGAAGAGCGGATTTGTGGTGAAAAGATTGCGGAAATTCCTGATGTTAAAAGTGCTGAGACATCTGTTGGTGGTGGTGATGATGATGCTAGCAAAGCTGCAAGTGATAGTAATGTCCAAGCAAATACTGAAGTTGATGCAAATGGAATTCATGATGAATATTTCAATGTGAAATTGAAGTCTGAGGATATTGTTAAGGAGGGTGCTAATGAAGTTATTGCGGATATGGATTCTAAAGAAAACGAGGAGAGTCTAGCTAATGTCTCGAATGAGAAGTCCTCGCCAGTAGAATTTGAAGATGATGGCAAAGGTAAAGATGATAAGAGCGGGGAGGCTTTGAAAGATGTGAGCAATGCGGATGTGGCTCCACAAACGCATATTAAGGAGGAGTCGTCACCGACACCAAAGTTGGATGAAGAGCATGTAACGATAATGAACACTTCAAACAAGTCATACGTTGCTGAACTTTATCCGGTTGATGAATATGAGTCAGGTACAGAAGAGGAGCAAACGGAATTTGCAAACGAAGTCAAAGCTTTTTATAGGGAGAATAACTTAGAATACAAGGCCCCGAAGTTCTACAAAGAAGATCTGAATTTGCTCAAGTAAGCTGTGTTTGTTTATTTATTCCTTAGGAACTCTTCTGATTTCTCTACTTATCATACCTTATTATATTTTGTCAATTAGGTTATGGCGAGCAGTGATCAAATTAGGAGGCTATGAACAGGTTTTTTCCTTTTTCCTCTCTTGGAATTAATCTGTTATATTTGGCTTCATGTGGTTGCAATGTCTTGTTAGTTAATGTAGCATATTCATAGTTTAGGCAATACTTTTAATTAGGGGTGGCAATTTTGGGTTATCGTGTCAAAATGAAAACGCCTGGAAACGGAAAAGAAATGTTTCCAGGCACGTTTCCGTAATTAACAAAAGATTGAAACGCGTTTCCAAAAGAAGAAAACATTTCATTGCATAAACTCAAACAGCTCTTACCTATTGCGATTCAGACTTAATAATCATATTCACTGAAAGTTTAATTGATTTCAAAAGTCACAAATCTAATTCTATTTAAACAGCTTACCACACTTAATTTCTCCAATTATCGAATCTTATTGAGATTGAAATCTATCTTCAGACTTGAGAACTTGAGAAAAACCGCAGGTATTCATCGATTCATCATAGCTCTCTGTTTGTTTTGTAGAAATTCCGATTTCTTCTTCTTCTTCTTCTTCTTCTTCGTTGAGTCTGGGTTCTTCGTTCTTTTCTCCTGTTTTTTCTTCTTCTCCTTGTTGGTTTCCTTTCTCTGTTTTTTGTTTCTTCTTTCTCGAGTGCGTGTTTGGGTGTGGTAGATGCTTTATGCTGCCTTATGTTGTTGAGGAATGTTACTCTTTATTTGTTTTTATTTTTTTTAATTTAAGGACCTTGCATGATTGACAGATGTCAAACCTTTTATATTCATTGTAAAAAAATTTGTATTCATATAAAAAGCTATAATTATGGAATTATGAATTGTACATTTTTATTGTTTTATCAATAATTAGTTATTTTATGTATTTATTATTATTTTTATGTTTATTACATTTTTTAATATTTATAAATATGTCACTATATTTTTAATATTTACACGCCGTTTTCTCTCGGTCTTCCTCGGCCCTCTTGATTTGGGATTTGCCTAATGAGTAGGTTAAGGCTCCTAGGTAATCCAGTTAAGGAGGAACCATCTTCAATGGCATCCTTGGGTAGAGTAGAGCAGAGTTCCTTGGGCCGTCTAAAACGAGAAGAAGGATCAAAACATCGAAAGCCTTTCTCAGGCTACTACGAAATATTTACTCATGGGTGGGGCAAGCTCTTCTATTATGGTTCATGCTTTCTCTTTCACGTTTCCGTTTCCTATGTTTTTTAGAAATTCCGTTTCAGTTTCCGTGCATCAAAGGATATAAATGCAAGAAAAATGATAGCCATGTTAATCGTGTTGTGTCAATTGGGTTGTCTCTATAAATCGTATTATTGTTGGAAATTGGCATCCCTACTTTTAATCTGCATCCTTATTTTATTGAAGTCAGGAACCTGAATGTTCTTCCTTCTGCAGTGTACACTTTTATTACTTGTATTTGATTAAGCTGTACAAACTTTCATTTCCCGTGTTAGTTGATCTTTATAAGATGAAGTTTTTTAACATTCTAAACAAATTTAAGAAAAGATTCTGGTTTTGTTTTTCACTTCTTTAAAATCGCAAATGTTGTTGCTTATGCTCATGTAAAAATTTGAAACCTGCTATTTTAAGAAAGTTCATTCGACAGCTTTCAATTATTTTGTTGCATATCAAAGTAGTATGGTACCCTTTTTCATTGAGAAGGGAAGGGAGACTGGGAGCGGTTGAAAACGTATGATTTTTGTTCAGTTCTGGAAATAGCTTAATCTGTTTAGTTACCTGTTGATGTTGAGAGGTACTTATGCTGGCTTTACTTGATGGAAAGAAATTTTTGAAAGGGTTTTTGAAGATTGCCGTGGAACTTAATTGTATATTAATAAAAGAGTTATTTATACAAGTGTAAGCCAAACCCTAAGCCAAACCCTAGAGCGTATAATTACAAATATAACCTTAATATATATAAACCTATCAGTTTTCAGTAGCTTTTTTTGTATAGAATGATGTTCAAGACATAGTTATCAAAGACACGAGGCATGAAATACAACAACAACAAGGGCTTAGTCCCGAAATGATTCAGGATCGGCTAACAAGAACCATCATACAAAACTGTGAAATCAAGTCGTGTCAGCGACATAAATTCTCTCCCTCCACCCCGTCCTATCCACTACCATATTTTCCTCAATCCCCAATAAACTCATATCACTCTCGATCACCCTCTTCCAAGTTTGCTTAGGTCTTCTCCTACCTCTCACCATTGCATTCCTTTGCCACTCTTTAGTCCTCCTAACCGGCGCATCAAGCGCTCTTCGTCTTAAATGGCCAAACCACCTTAGTCGGTTTTCCCTCATTTTATTCTCAATAGATGTAACCCCTACTTTTGTCCTAATTATTTCATTATTCACCCGACCCTTTCTCGTATGACCACACATCCATCTCAACATACGCATCTCCGCCACCCTAACTCTTCCATGATCATAAATAATTCATTATAATAATTCTCAAAATTAACTTGCTAATAGTCGAATAACTACTTCTCATCGTGGCTAAATTCTCCATTTAGCAATATCTCTGAACTCTTCAAAATGGAGCAACATTTTTGTGTTGTTCTTTTTGCTGTTCAAATCTTATTTCCTTTTTTTATCTATTTGTTTTTATTCTATTAATTTCAGCCGTAGATCATATACATATGGAAGGGCTGAGATTAAAACATAACTTGGAACCCTAAAAAAACAATGCGTAGCTTCTAAATTTCCCTCTAGGTGCGCCTTTGGCAAGGTGCTAGGATCATAAAGGCACACTCAGAGGCGTGCCTCTTGAACAGAGCCTGCCTTTTAGCTTCTCAGGCAACATGCCTGAAGCCTAGCGCTTTTTGAGCCTTAGGCACGCCTTTGATAACTATGGTTCAAGGTAAGTTATGTACTTCAAAAAATGAGTTAATTAGTCATTTAGTGTAAAAATGGTGACACATATTTGTCCTTCCTGAGAAAAACTGTCCTTAATTGCTTTGCCCTGATTATTTTGCCAGATAAAATGTTTCTGTTTAATTCTCATTCACTATATATATCCTCATCTCAGTAATCATCTTGTGTTTTTCTTTCTGTTTAATGGTATTAACTTTAATTGCTAATTGATTGTACTGAATTTCTCAATTGTGGTTTGTCTGGCATTAGAATCACATATTTTTAGAAATTTTTGTGTCTGCAGAAGTATGATATGGTTCTTCTCTCTCTTTCCATTTTCAGGTGACATCGTCCAAATTATGGCGACAAGTGGGAGAATCATTTAGACCTCCAAAGTAAGGATAATTCTAACTTAAGTTGATTCATAGCTTCTATTTATGAAGTTGGCCTTTCGGGTTATAAACTAGGAAATGAGGCATTTACTTTAGCAAAATTGATTGGAAGAGAAATACATTGCTGTTTTTTGATTGTTGGATGAGAGAAAATGCATTTACATCTTATAATTGGTTATGTGAATTGTGAGTTACCACGGTTTGGCTGCTGGATGTGGGATAAAGGGTCATTTTCGCTCATCAACTTGGCTCGCTGGATCAACTTGTGCCAAAATAAACTTGGTTTCAATTTAGTCTGCAACTTCGTATTTTTGGTCAAATTGTTCAAAACTGAGAAGTGACAGCTTATAGTTGGTGATTTTTTGGCACCTATGTTAAAAAAAACTTTGGTTTTAAAGCGTTTCATGTTTTTGGAACTTGAAACTATCGAAAACTTATAAGGAACTTTCTGGGTCATGTTTTTCTATGTAAAATAATTAGAAACTCGTTTCTTATAATTGGGGAATTCATTTCCTAGGATTTAATGTGTTTTCAGAAGTGAACCAATGCTAATCACATGTTCAGTAAATTCCTAATTTCTTCTAGATCATCTTGTACAAGCTTTCAAAATGAAAAATTCTCGTTTTTTCTTCTATTATTTGACCAGTATGTAATTTTTTATTTTATATATAGATATAAATTAAAATGTATCTTAATATTTTTAAAATCTATAGATATAGCCATGTATATTTTTTTATTTACACATTTCAGCTTCCTATATATTTTACAAATTAGTTTCCGGTTCCATTTCTATGTAACATAGGTTGACACGTGTCAGTTTCTAATGTTGACACGGAGTGATTTGACAAAATCAACGAAGCAACCGTGCCATCCTACCTATTTAAAGTTTGAAAATAGGTCGAGGGCCTTTCTCCCCCCCTCTAATCATTTGCTTTACCCGATAGAACTCGTTCCGAGCTCCAACTTTCTTGAGGGAACTTCAAAAGGAACCAACTACTAGACGGTTCGATTAGTATTTCGCCCCTATACCCAAATCTGACGAATGATTTGCACGTCAGTTTAGCTACGGTCCTCCACCAGGGTTTCCTCTGGCTTCCCGGCCGCTCAGGCATGTTCACCATCTTATGGGTCCGGACATGCATGCTCTCACTCGAACCCTTCTCAGAAGATCAAGGTCGTTTAGAAAAACCAAACTGAAACCTAAAGTTTGTTTTGGGGCAAATTGACCCTTTATCTGATGGATATGGGAAAAACTAAATTTTATTGGCACCGTGAAGAAGGAATGGATTGGACAATTAATGCATGGATTGAACTGTATGATTTTGTTTTGGATTCGAATGTACGAATCCATAACACCATCTACAGAGACAACCTGCCTGACAATCCGTTTGACACCATTATCATTTTTGTTGTGCTTATATCATATATAATCATGTGCATGGCAAGCCATTATGACACCCCTAATTTTGTGTTACACATTATTGTATATATATTAATACTTAACTCTTGTTATGTTCCTGATGAACAGGACCTGTACTACAGTCTCATGGACATTTCGAATTTTTTATGAGAAGGTTAGGCTCTGAATGCTAATTATATCCACCGTATTATTATGACATTCTATTGTCTGTATTTACTTAGTTAAAGATCTTCACCTATGCAGGCATTGCTTGAATATGAAAAGCATAAAATGCGTAATGGAGAGCTCCCTTTTTCTGACGATTCCTTAGTAGAGCCTGTCAGGGTTGAAAGTCAGGTAATCTGAAACGGCTCATACTAGATAGTATATGCGAGAGAATAGATTCTTATTATTATTTTTTGCATAATTGAGTATCGATTTTCCTTCTTATTTTTCTCTTATGCGAGAGAATTGTTATCATGTTGTTTGCTTTCATATTAGAATTAAATTTTTCTATCATTCTTGTAGTCAACCATAGTTGTAAATTCTGTTGTAGTTACCAGGAAGTCAAATTGTTCTTGGATCAGGCAGAGCTCGAAGAGATGCTGCAGCTCGTGCCATGCAAGGATGGCATTCTCAACGTCTTCTCGGTAATGGAGAGGTTTGTCAGCCAATTATTAAGGTGCGTGGAACTGCAGAGTTCAATATCATTTTTTTTTTGTTTAAAATTCTCGCACATTTATAGGTCAAGTACTCTAATATTTTCTTAAAAGTTGTTCCTTGACAGAAAATTTGACTCTTGATAGATAGTTCCATTCGCAGTGCATTACATGCACTGTTACACAATTGGAGAAAATAATTTGATCATATGTTGGCGCGTGTAATGTACTGCTAGTGTACAGTTCGTCAAGGGTCTAATGTTATATATACAACAACAAAGCCTTAGTCCCGAAATGATTCGGGGTCGGCTAACATGAACCGTCATACAAAACCGTGAAATCAAGTCTTGTCAGCAACATAAATTCTCTCCCTCCACTCCGTCTTATCCACTGTCATATTTTCCTCAATTCCAAATAAACTCGTATCATTCTTAATCACCCTTTTCCAAGTTGGCTTAGGCCTTCCCCTACCCCTCACCATTGCATCCCTTTGCCACTCTTCAATCCTTCTAACCGGCGCATCAAGCGCTCTTCGTCTTACATGGCCAAACCACCTTAGTCGATTTTCCCTCATTTTATTCTCAATAGATGTAATGTTATATATATATATATATATTCTATAGTAGAAAGGAGAACCAAAGAAACTACAGTAACTTCAAATCAATTGCAATTTCAGTTAGAAGTTACCAAATCACCCTTTAAATCCGCAATTATTTTTTTCCACAAATGGTATAACTTTAAGGGCTACGATATCCTTTCATGGCTTCCAAATTTCAATCCATCAGTATTCAGTTCCTGTTCCAAAATCCCTGGCGTAGTTTGAAGCCTTTATGGTAAGTTATATATTTCTCCTCTGTCTTCATTTGTTGCCAAACCAAACGAGGACGACTGGAAGCTATGGTTAGAGCGCTTTCTTCTTCTGAAAGCTACGAGCTCTGCTCTATGCTAGCTGTCTCCCTCTACATTAACTTTTGCGATTCTTTAATATCTGTTGAAAATATCCTTCTCTCTCTCTCTCTCTCTCTCTCTCCCCGTTCGCTCTAGATTTACTATATCCTTCTCGTTCTCCATTTACTCTAGATTTTCGTTCATATCTGTTCAAGATATCCTTCTCTCTCTCCATACTCTATATTTTCTTTCTTCTTTGGCTGGTCGCTGATCATCTTTCCGTCTTCTTACTTCTCCGGCAGGTAGTTGATTTTTTCTTTGGCTTCATATTTTCCCCCCCGTCTTGTATATATATAAGCTAGAGTTGTTACGCCTCCTTTTAGTATCAATGTTCTTATTTCTGATTTGCTTTAATGATTCTGTTTGCGTCAAATATATACGCGCGTGTGTATATATAAGAAAAACTGATGTGCAATGCATAAAAATTGAAGTACAGGGACAAATTGACAAATTTTTCCGAGTGCAATTCTAGCTTTTACCAAAATACATGTGTTATTATGCCTTGGGAAAACATTCTCTCTCTGTAACTTATATTTTGTTTTCTTTTTCCCTCGTGAATTAGGATAAGAACTTGAATTCTGCTTTGAAGGGTGACAAGCAGCTAAAGACAAATGGTAACATAACCACCATTTACTGTATTTAAATTGCAAAAAAGCACTGGTCTCTAAATTTGGATATTGACTCAGGTTTACTGAAGCGTAAAAAACCGTCAACTGGGGAGCGCGGAGCTAATGTTCCTCACATGAAATCAATGAGGTTGCGATGACTAGCTCCTTTGTTGTGATTTGGTTCTGGTTGATTGATAGACTCATTTTATTTTATTTTTGAAGTGCTGAAACCGGGTTTTCTTTTAACAGAATGGATTCTATGGTCATTGATATTGGACCTCCAGCTGATTGGGTGAAGGTCAATGTGCAAAAAACCGTAAGAATTTCTCTCGTTCCAACCTTACGAGTTATAACGTTCTAGTATGCTACATAATTCAGTCGTTTAACTCTATGCGTTGAATTTTTCAGAGTGACTGCTTTGAAATATACGCTTTAGTTCCTGGACTGCTGCGTGAGGAGGTAAGCTTTTTTTTTCGATTTCTTGAAGCCCACTTTCTAGCTCATTTTCTCACTGGTTGCGACTTTGAAACTGTTAATTACTGCACCGTAACATCCTTCTTCTGCTAATAGTTTTAGTTTTGTCAGGTGCATGTTCAGTCTGATCCAGCCGGACGCTTGATTATATCCGGTGAACCAGAGCACCCGGATAATCCTTGGGGGGTCACACCCTTTAAAAAGGTTTGTCAAAAGATCAATTGGAAAGTAAATGACGGCAAAATGCTAGTTTTCTGTTTAAATGTTGTTTATTCGACCGACTTGTGTGTTCTTCCAAACAGAACGACTTGTAATCAAAATTGTTTGCTCTGATTTCAGGTCGTCAGTTTGCCTTCGAGAATTGACCCACACCAGACTTCTGCTGTGGTTACCCTGCACGGTCAGTTGTTTGTGCGCGTGCCATTCGAGCAGTTGGATAATTGATGTGTAGATGGCTGTAACTTGAGTAAAAAGTAGATGCTACTTATCTGTTGAAAGACAAATTAAAACTAGCCTAATTTTTTTTGCTGAAAGTTATAGTAGTTATAGGGTCGTACTCAAGAGACACCCCGTGATCCCCCGGCCATGTGCCGTTTACAACCCTAAGTAGTTAGTACTGTCTAATTGCATTTTGATAGTTTTAGTTTTCTTTTATTATTATTTGTAACTAATGGTAGCAAAAAAACATCAAAATTGTCATTTTGAATGTCATTTGGATGAGTTCATGGAAGTAAATCTGTGCAAAATTTTGTTCTCATGCCTTCTGAGACCATTCTTTTATTTCAGGAAAATGTTGGGAAAAGTATGGAAAAACACAACCTCTGAAAAAAACTTCTTAAATTGAAACAATAAATAATATGTTGGAATTTTACGTTTTTTACTAATCTGACAGTTTGTGAACTAAATTGATATTTATCCCGTTGCAATTGTCAATATATAAATGTAATAGAAAAATAATAAAAAAAAGCTTTTATTGTCATCTATTACTTAAAAGTTTAATTTTAAATACTTTGTTTTGTAAAAAAAGTATACCAAATATCTCTATTTGCAAACTTTTAAACCACGGACCTCCATTTACAAATGAGGTAAACTACGAGCATTTTTTTCTTACTTTACCCAAAAATGTTTATAACACATTTTATCATTAAGTTTTGTCAAAACTCTGCATTTTGAATTGATTTTAATCGGAATTGAAACTTAATTTACAATTAACTGTTGAATGATACCTTGTATTTTTCAATGCAAATTGCAAAAATATGTGGTTTAATAATTTTAAACTCAACGTGATTCCCCGGCCATAATACCTTGAAGTGCCCGACTCGGTGTTTACACATGGATATTGCGGTTATGCATATTTACACAGGGAAATCGGGTTGTAGACGCTTTAGTCCGGTTCGGTGTCACTTCTCCTGCCATTTCCTGGTTGAATGCAGCACCTGCATTCTACCTGTCCTTTTTTTATGATCTTTGTAATATTATTCACTTGTATTATTCTTAGTCTCTTCTTTTTCTCTCTTTTTGTATAACATTTTTCTTTTTTTAATAAATTCGGGTTTTATCTGGCTTACGGCATGGGTGCCAATCTAGTTGAGATGCCATCAGTTAAAAACTACGAGTATTTTTTTTTTCCATTTAGAAATGTAGACTTTTGCACTGAAACATTATTTCAGATACATGACAAATATTTAAAACAAAACTTAAAAACTGAGCTTTTACCCCGTATTTCTGAACTTTTAAACAGCCAAAAAAATCTTTACAAACAATTTTTTAATAATTTTTCCTAATTATAGGTGTAAATGGTATAAACATTAATATCCAAACGTGAAAAAAATCCAAACTTTACGTGCATACAACACAAGCAACCATCAATGCTAATAAGTAGAGGGGGGAGGCGGTACAGGGGGCCGGGCAGCCAGTGGCCGAGCCAGCCTCTAAGGGTTAGGGATGCAGAAAAAAGCTTAGCTCGTAAGGGCTGGGTTAATTTCTTTTTTTCTCCTTCCCCTTTCAAGACCAAAACAGCATCAAAATATCAAAGTAGGACAGGAGGTGCAATTTTATACTCCCAGCAGCGGCGGTGTGGTTTCCAGCGGCTGAGGAGTGCTTGCCTCCGCCTCCGCCTCCACCACTGCCACTGCTGGCTGAGACGGTGGTGATGATGGCGGTAGTGGAATATGCATCATTGCCTTTATGAGTTTATCATAATCTTCCTCCAACTTCTTTACTTCATCTTCTTGCTTCTTGATAATGTACATTTGGACGATTTCCAAAACCGCCCTCTTTTTAAACTGTTCGTCGTCTACTTTTCCAGCTAGATCTTGCTGCAACAAGCTAAGTCGTTCACGCATCTGTTGCAACCTCCTCACCATTAGTGCTTCCCTCATCGAGCGAAGTTTATCTTCCGTCTGTTGCAACTTTTGATTGCTAGGATAAGCGCTGCCGAAAAACTCAGAGTTGATGAACTTTCCAGCGTGCGTCTTGATGCCACCATCATTCGTTTTGACTCGCTTATGGTGATAGTAGTATACTAGAGTTCTGCGAGAATTGCCCGATGAATCTGCTGCCTCCTGTTCACTCATGGCTAGACCTTGAGTCTGCAAACAAACTTCCATTAGTTTGATTTCCTATAAACTAGATCATTACCACAGTTATTAAAGGCACGTAGTGTATCAAGGCGCAAGGCAGTGGCGTGATACTCACGAGTCACGACACAGCGCAGTAAAAGAATCAAAAGGTATAAAACCATAAGTGATAATATTTGAAATATAAAAAATGATAAATTCGAAAATCATGACAATATTTTTAATCATAGATTCTAACATGCAATAAATCCCATATTCCTAAAGTTCAAGTGTTCAACTAAAATAGTACTCCCTTCGTTTTTTATCATATGATTGGCTTTCTTAGTTTGTTCTTTTTTATATGTCGTTTTGTATTACCAAATGCACTTTTAGAAATATTTTCTCAATTTTTCCATTATTTACAATAGGTATAAGGTGCAAAAATGCCCCTAACGTTGCTCAACAAGAACAATAACTAAATGTATTGTAACCTCGTATTCTTCTTAGTGTTGGGAAAATGCACAGATTTCTTACCAAATCTACATGTTCAAAACTCTCACCCCATTCTCGTCATCCAAAAAATCTAAGAACGCCAAAATCATTCATTTTACTCCATTTTTTTTCTTATTCCGCTGTGATTCCTTTCATGTAATCGCTGACAAGAAGTAAGAAACTGGTTAGGACGGAAACTAGAATGATGAAAAAAATGGCAAAATCCTGCTGAGGGGTAAAAGAGAAGAGTCAGTTAATATGGGTAGTATACTGGTTTTGCCATTTATAAGTTTTTTGGATTAAGAGATATGGGGGAGGGATTTGAAAAGTTAGATTTGGGATTCTTCCACAGATAGATGTAGACGTAGAATATGACGGTACAAAATGACATTTAGCGGATTTAAATCGACTGGTGGAAATAGAAATTCTAACAGTTCAAAGAGATATGTTAGTTTGGGTAGAATTGCACCAAATTGTCAATGTTGGGTCCTTAATTGTACCATTTTTTTACGTTAGGGGTATTATTGCTCTTGACTACCAAAGTTAGGAGCATTTTTGCACCTTACCCCTATTATAATAAGAGAGAGGAGTTTACTACTAATGCAAATAATCCTAATTAAGCCATAAAATTTAAGAAGAGATAATTTTTGCATAGAAAATATAAATTTATTTAGGAGAAAGATATTAAGGGTAAAATAGTCATTTTAATAGTGTAATTAATGTTGCATTGGTCCTGGTGAAAAAACTTAAACGACTTATAAAAAAGCACGGAGGGAGTAAACGCAAAGTTGACTAATAGCTACTTTTTATCAAAAGTTACCGAATTCGTCAATCATTACTCATCACCGTCACTCTCCTCATCTCCAACACCATCAAATTTTCTTCAAGGATCTAATCCTCTTCGTACTCATCTACAAACTTTGATTCATGTTGTGTATTTGCAGTCTCTTCAAGGATCTAATCCTCTTTACTTTTTTTATGTTTATTTTGGACACTAGATGTGTCTAATCCAATGGTGGAGATTAAAACCCTTAAAAAAACCTGTGTAACATTTAGGCACACCTCCTATAACCACGGACACGCGCAAATACACACCCCTTGTCGTTGCCTTGGCGACAATGTGTGCCTCGGGGGATCCTAAAGCGGCCGGCCTAATGCCTTTGTGTGTTTGGAGCCTTATGTGCTTTTAATAACTATGATCATTTCAAGTAATAGATACATTTTAAACCAGAAGCGGAGGGGGACGCACCAGGTGCATTGCACACCAGGGAGAAAATAAATGGGGATTCCATCCCTATTTGGGAGGATCCTCGTCTGGGATGGATAATTCCCGCTCCATTTTGCAATCCTACGTCTAAAGGAGGATCCATGTGCTCCAAAAATATACTAAAATTTCTCAAAAAATAGTCAATACTGTCTACAACTCTTACCACTCCTCTTAAAACAAAGATTAAGCAGCACGGATAATGGGATTCTAACCAAAATGCAAAAATGGTCTCTTATGAAACATATGGAGCTCTCATTCTTTTAGGGTGGAATTTAGAAATTCTCCAATTCATATACATCCTAGTTCAGAAAGACAAATAGAAACATCAAAATCTGTATAAGAAACAAAGTCTTAGTAAAAATAAAGCTTTTCTAGCTTTGACATATTCTGGTTTCTCCTTGTTTTCACTTGGTGGTGATAACATACTGGATGCTATCTCCGGTTCAATGATGATAGAACCAATAGGACCTAGCTATCCGAACCAAATGTTGAGGACAAGTGTTTACCTAGCAGTTTGCCAAATTCTCTCTTATATCATCATCACGTGCGAGTCCTCAAAACAGGAAGTTTGTGTCCTATTGTGTTTATACTACTTACCTATTGGATGAAATTCTCTCTTATTGATTACATCCTATATAAAGGTATGCAAATTATCATTATTGCTAATACTCTCATTATACAAGTCGTTACACTTGATTCACATAGCCATATGACTTTATCATCGGAGTTCCCACAATCAATTAACCAGCACTCTTATTTTGCAGGTCAGACTGGACTTAAGACCCCATCTAGTCTACCAAGTTACGGATAAATACTCGAATTTATCACTTGGTGTATTGTCAAACAAAGAGTACTAATTCCTATCATAAATCACATATTATCTCACATCCAATGAGCTTAATCCTTGTTTATGAAAGAAATTCATTTTTCTTTCTGGTTTGGTGAACCAGAATCAAGCTAGAAACCCATTGTTTTCAAGAACTAGGCACAAACATATGCAAAATGACTACTTTTCTCTGTCATAATTTCTTGGATAAATAATTTATTACCATTTATCTATTGCACTGGTCAACTTTCGTATTAGCAAAAATTCATTATAATGTCCTAAATTTTATTAGGGTCAATAACAAATTAGCCCCCCTGTTAAAAACCATACAAGAATCTGTTAGTCAAAGTTATTTAATAGCAACAGAACTCAGTATTTTTGCTAATACCAGCACTTACTAGTGTATATATAAAAAATCAAGGACTAATAAATTATTGACATAATACCTATTTGGCTATCCAAACTAAGGCTTTAAAGTCAATTAGGACCTTAAACTATAAAAATTATCAATCAAGTTCCTAAACTAAATCAATTGATTCCTATTCTAAACAAAAATCATCAATTGATGCCTCATCGCAAATCATTCGGTTGAATAGTTTCGGACCCTCCTCCTCAAATCCATTTTGAACCAACACAGATTATTACAACAGTCTACATCAAATAGTGACAGTTTCTGATTTTAGGATAGAATTAGAACTTATTTCATGATTTTTGAACTGATTGATGATTTTGATAGTTTAGGTTACTAATTGATTTCCAAACTTTAATTTGGAGAGTCAAATGGGTGTAATGCCTAAATTATTTATCCTAATTTCTTACAGAGCATTTCCTTAAACAGTCTAACAATAGGTATAATCCAACAAATTTAAAGCATCAAACGCAAATAGTTAACTGATGAAACCCAATCCAATGAGAATCGGAAATTGAATAAAACGCAAGCATCCAAAACACCACAAACACATTCCTAACAAATTCAATTCGAATCCCAAACCTAAAAAATCAGTCGACATTTAACATATAAGCACACGCATTAACTCAGATACAAAAAGAAAGAAAGAAAGAAACCCTAACCTCATGCGGCGTACCAACTCAGATGAAGAGGAAATGGATGAATTTCAGCAGAGGGGACGGGAGGGGAAACCGCTGGAGATTACTGTAATTGCTGCATCACCGCAAGGCCGCAGAGGGAATACAGAAAGTGGAGGGAATGAGAGCAGAGAAAGAAAAGGAAACTTAAATGCATGAGTAGGTTAGTAAAAAAAAAAAAGAGGACTAACCACTATGTTGTGGTGGAGTGGTAATGGGTCATCTCTTCTCACTTTTGTAACGTGGCCAACATTTCTAGCTATAGAGGTGTAAACCATCTCCAAAAGTGGTGGAATGATACGGGAGAAAATAAGAAACTTATATATTCGTTAAATTCCATCCTTTTTTTTTATATATAAGTAAAGGTGAAGTACAAGGGTGCACACACCAAACCGGGGTAAGGAAACGCCTAGTAGCTTTTGGTCCAAAATCTTCCTTTAGTCTCGAGGTGACTCTTTGAGGATGCGCACTTCAAGAGATAAAGAATCCACATAGTTGGCTTGCACTTCTATTTCCTTCTCTATAGATGTGGCGTAGAAAAATCTCCACATCTTTACCAATAAGCTCCACAATGGTCTCCATTAGAAAGGCGATCTCCTTGAGGGGAATAAAGTGCCAAGAAATAAAGTCGACACAAATCTTGCTATCAACTTCCAAACGAGCTTCTTTTGTAACCAGCGACCAAACAAGTCTCAAGTCTTTCATAACGCCCATGAATTTGCCTTAACCACTAAGCAAACACCCACATTCTAAGCAAAACATTGAATCTAGTCACCTTTGTTATTGTGGATAAGGCCGTCAGCCGCAACTAATAATGAGCTCCCTTTAACAGCACCATCTATATCGAGCTTGACCTAAGTGGACCCAAAGGATTCCATCCAACCAAAGCCTCTTCTCTGATGGGTTTATGCGTTGCCAGATCCTCGGAGAAAGTCTGATTACTATCAATGATGCCATTAACAGTCACTTTAATGTTTTGCACAATCTCCATAGTAGTTCTCTTAGACTCTTGGAACATAACGAGGTTCCTCTTTTTCTATAAGTGCCAACAAGCAATCACATAAACAAGATGCCATTCTTTGTAGGAGAACTAGTTTCCTAGACTTAGATTGTTATAGAACCATTCAGTTTCATTCGAGGCGATAAAAACCCAAAAATCATAGGAAAGGATTTGAAGCCAAATTGAACGTGCCAAAAGGCAGTTCCTCAAAACGTGGATAATGGACTCCACATGAAGGGAGCATATGTCGTAGAGGCTTACCGCATCAAGATGTCTTCTCTTTCTCTCTAGGTTTGTAAGTAGCTTATCTTTCATAACCAGCCAAAGGAAACTACGAATTCTTTGGGGCCCATGCCATTTCTAAAAATGCTTCCAACTTTTAAGCACACAAACAAGACTTTCCTCGCGAATAAGATCATATGCAAACTTGACTGAAAAGCGGTCAGAACTAGTTCCAATCCATTAACATTGATCAGTGTGCTTTAAAGGGTTTTAATGCAAAGTTGCGGCCAACAAGTTAATGCAATTAAGAGGCAGAAGATGCTGAATATGATCAATTGTACTCCATCCGTTCCATAATAGATGTTTCTTTAGAGAATATTTTTTTTGTTGCATAATACATGACGTTTTGATTAATGCAATACACATTAACTGACTTTTACCAAATATATCACTATTTAAGTTACATTTTTTATTTTGAAAATAGAGAAAAATTAATTAATTAATGTAATTAATACAAAAGTAACAAAGTCTTTTAATTATAATTAATTGCATTTCTTAATTCTTGTATCTTAACCTTAAAAAATAGATAGCGAGTAATATCTCACTCTGTAATATGTTGTACAGGGCAATGATTGGACATTAGTTTAACATTTAATTCTAGATTTTTTTCATAAAAAAATGGTAAATAATTTATTAGTCCATGAGTTTATGCATATTACACTAGTTAGTCCCTTTATTTTTAAAAACACATTATAATATCCACAAGTTTTGACAAAACTAACTACTTAGTCCTTCATTCATAAATTATATAAAAAATAACAAGTTTGCCCTTCTATCGCTAATTAACTTTCATCTACATTTAATTAAGTTGTATCAAATTTTATGTGGATTACTATACCCAGCTCCAATTTCACACTTCCAGCCCCGACAAAAGAAGTAACCGCCCTTTAGCCAAAAATTGAAAATTCCAAACCCTCCCAAACTCTCTCAAACTCTCCCAAATACATTTTGTTCCGAAATCAAAGACAACACATTTAATGGAGAGCGATCTGTTATCACCGCGAAGAGACGAGAATGACGTTGTCCCTGAAGTCGAGGTATTTTTCTGATTGAACTTCCATTGATTTCTATCAATTTTTTGGGAAAAAAATCGTTGGTTCGAACTCGGGCGTGTGAGCATCACGCCTCACCATGTGGTGGGGCGTTTGAATATTATGCCCCACCATATGGTGAGGCGTGATGTTCATACGCCCCACCATATGGTGGGACGTGATGTGCATACGTCCCACCATGTGGTGAGGCGTGATGTTCATACGCCCCACCACATGGTGAGGCGTGATGCTCACACGCCCCACCACATGGTGGGGCGTGATGCTCACATATTCGAGCATATTTGTGGCTGCTTTTTCGGGTTTAGACACCGAAACGCTGTAGAAATGTCGCGTGTTGGAATGTAATGTTCGTTATTTATCATTTGCAGGAGGTTTCGTTTGAAGATTTTGGCGGAAACGACATTGATTATAGTTCGCAGTTTTTCCCCAAACAAACGTTTCGAACATATCATGAAGCTGTTAACTGGGCAAAACAGACGGCAATTGGGATCGGCTTCGAGTTAACGACAGCGTCTCACAAGACAAGGGGCAGGTCAAAGTGGATATTGGTTAAATGTGCTCGTGGTATTAAGAATTATAGAAGGAAAAGGGATATGGATATGGAGGAAGTAGTACGGAGGGATACAAAAACAAAGTACTATGGTTGCAAATTCCAGATAAAGGTTCCGGAAATCGCTGAATTAGGCGGTTGGGTGGTGAATGAGATTGCTGGAGATAGAGAAAAGCACTGTCATCAGTTGCTTGTATATCGCCAGGGCTACAAACAAATGAGCGGACTAAGCCCGGTTCTAAAAAACTTGTTCGTGAAATGAGTTCAGCTCAAGCTAAGCCTTATGCTATTTTTGCTGCAATCAAAGAAAAACATCCAGAGGATTGCCCGATACAAAGACATGTCTATAACTATAGGGAGAAAATCAGGACAAAGAGCTTTGAGGGTCAGGATGTAATCGGTCAGTTTTATCGGCTTGCTATAGATAAGGAATACGTACATTGGACGCAAGCGGTGCCGGGCAGCAATGTTGTGACTCACTTATTTATGGCACATCCTACATTGATCACACTATTCTGATCTTATTACTTGTTTGTTGGTATGGATTCAACATATAAAACAAACAAGTATAAGATGCCATTCTTTGAGATCATTGGAATGATGCCTTCAAACAAAAACTTCTTGATCGCTTATGCAATCATGGAGGATGAAAATGAGGTAAGTTATATGTGGGTGTTACAAAAATTGGAGCTTTTGCTCCAACCTGATGTGCATCCGAAAGCCATTGCTACGGACCGGGAGTTAGGACTGATGAGACCGGTTCGTGAGGTATTTCCTCATAGTCATCATTTATTGTGCACATGGCATATTAATAAAGATGTGGAGGATAGAGTAGGCAAGTTGTGTGGAATGAAGAGTTTTGGTGAAATTTTTAAGAATGCCAAATGGAAACGTATAATTGAAGCCCCGACAGTAGCCGAATATGAGGCGATAGTGGTAGCTATGAAGAATACTACTGCCAACTGGCCTCGTGTGATAGAGTACATGGAGACCACATGGCTAGTGCATAAAGAGAAGTTTTGTCGAGCATGGACGAACAAGGTGTTGCACTTAGGAAACGCCACAACCTTTCGAGTGGAGAGTTCACATGCACAGTTGAAACAGTGGTTGAATTCATCTACTGGTGCACTTGATACAGTGTGGGCGAAGGTGCACAAAGACATTGAGGCTCAGATCGATGCGATCAAGTAAGACATTTATTCTGTTATTTAATTTAATATTTTAAATTGTAATACATTAGTTTTGTAATCCTTTACTGTATATAATCAGATACTCACTCGAGGACTCGAGAAGAAGATCAGTGGTGGCTCACTGTAAAGAACCTTTCCAGTATCTCAACTTACACGTTTCACATTACTGCTTGCATGTACTGAATGATGAGCTCAAGCATATGTGCAGATTGAGTACGGATGTGGTAAGTGAATGCGGATGCGTGTTGCCCATTACTTATGGCATTCCGTGTGCATGTGAGCTTAAAATGTATATTAACATGGACACATCAGTCCGTGCTGACCACATCCATCCTTTTTGGAGATCTCTTGCGTTTGAAGGTTTGAGTGACATACCAGCTACTGCTCCCGTATATGCTGACGGGTCTGAAGATCACCGGTTTTTTCACTCTACGTAGCATATCGATGATGATTCATGATCAGATAAACCCGGAACAAAGTGGCTTCAAAGAACCTGAGGTCAAAGACACTGTTAGGGGTAGACCAAAGGGGAATTCATCAATGAAACGAAATCCGAGTGCATGGGAGTACAGTCAGGCCCACGAGGTCAAGCACGGTCCTCAGGTTCGAGGAGTAGTCGTAGTCGAGGCTGATCCTCATCCTCATATGTGCATAACAACGAGATGCCGGGTATATTTTATTCTAGTAATATATATGTTGAAGTTAAAATAAATATTTTTTTTGATGAATTTCATATATTAATATTTTCAGTCGGATTTGATGCGGATATCGCCGGTTACCACCATTTACATCGGGTTCAACGTCTCATCGTACCATTTATTACTGGATACCATGATGTTGTAGCAGATGGTAACTGTGGATTTCGTGTTTTAGCCGATGCCATCACCTATAACCAGGAGGAGTGGAAGCTGATGAGAGTGCTCATAGAGAATGAGATACGGGCAAACTGTGATCTGTATGCGCCAGTGTTCGGGAATAGATTCGATGCTGCCCTCACGTGTATTAAATGGGCAGGAGCGGGGTTTAGTGAGTCCCACTGGATGGCGAGTCCGGATGACTTATATACTGCTGCATCTGTTTTGAATGCAGTAATATTCCTTTTTACTACATCACAGTTAGGATGTTGCACTATACTGCCGATGCGTTCGGACGATGGAAGACCACCAGAGCAAGAGATTGTGATTTTTCATTTGGAGAGTTATCAACACTACATACGCCTTTATTTAAGACCTGGATTTCTAGTGCCTCCCATTACCACCAAAGGCGTATATTTCGTGATCCGAGTGTTCGTCACTTGGACAATCTATACGCTGAAAGTAGAGCGGCTTGGACTAGATTATATTAGTTTTATGTGTTGTAATTAATAATATTTATTCATGAACTTATATTATTTTTACTGGTTTTAGTTAAAATTTTATGGTATTTATATGTTTTAAGTACAATTCTGTAGTTACGGATTTAACGGTCTATTTACGGGTTTAATGGATTATTTTTTTGCATTTCCGTCACGCGGGCGTGTGGCTATCATGCCTCACCGCGTGGTCGGGCGTGATAGCCACACGCCTCACCGTGTGGTCAGACGTGGTAGCCACACGCCTCACCACATGGTCGGGCGTGTGGCTATCACGCCTGACCACACGGCGAGGCGTGATAGCTACACGCCCGACCACATGGTGAGGCGTGATAGCCTCACGCCCGCGTGACGGAAAGACAAAAAAAATAGCTTTTTCACCCCACAACCCATGAAAGGGAATTTTCGTCCTTTCACGGGGCTAGGGGTGGGAATTTGGGATTGGGTTTAACAACACCCTATATCAATAATTAAAATTATTTTAATAAATAATTATAAATAAAATGATAAATTTACCAATCTACCATAAATTAGTTTAGTGTTTCATAATATTCGATAAATCATTATATTAAAAAATCAATGTAGTATTTAACTATTTTTTTCTAAACCAATTAATATTGAGTTAATTGGTAAAACATCTCAAGTTCGAGTCTTAGTATACGTAAAAAAAATTAATTGCAAGAGAATCCTTCTAAATAGTGTCTAACGAATTTTGAACCGAGCAATCAGATAAATTATATGTAAAAAAATATTTTTATACTAAAATAGTATATAATAAAATTAATTAGAAAATTTTCATAAATTTTAATTTTACTCATTAGGTTTAAAAAATATTAATAAGTATTTAACTTATATTTCATTTAACCAATTATTATTTAATAAATTAGAAAATCAATAATGCATGTATAACAATTACCACATAAAATAGATATTATATAAACGATATATTTAAATTATAATATTAAATTATTATAAAACTGATTATGTATTTTTAATTAAAAATACACTATAATATAATTTTATTACTAATATTAGATTTTATACTTGAATTAATATAATAAATAAAATTAGATAAAACTTAATTAAACATATAAGAAAGTTAATTAGTGGTTAAAAAGTTTAAGAGTTGGAGTTGTGTCAGATCTGAGGCTACTGGTCGGGCATGGGGGATTTGGCTTTCTTGGAAGCCAGATCGTGTTAATATTGATATTATCAGTATGGATAATAAATTCATTCATAGTAAAGTCTGTTACCCTGGTAGTAAACCTTTCTTTGTTACCTTTGTTTATGCTGATCCGGTTTTGACTAACCGAAAAAGACTGTGGGAGATCCTCTATTCGATAAGTACAAGCATGGTGGAGGCTTGGATGGTGGCTGGGGACTTTAATGATATCGCCCTTATGTGAACCGTTGCCTTAATCACAATCAGAATATGGATTTATGCGGGCTGTCTGACCTGGGAGCCGCTGGTCACAAGTTTACTTGGAAAAGGAATAGCGTGTTTGTTCGGTTGGACAAAGTTTACGCGAATGTTGCTGCAATTTATAAATTTCCCAAGGTAAACGTGCTTAACCTTCCTTTTCGCCATTCTGACCACTGTCCTATCCTCGTTAGGTTGGTTAAATGTAATCGGCTTAAAGGGAATAGACCTTTTAGGTACCTTGTTGCTTGAGATTCCCATCCTGAGTTTAAAAATTTTGTTAAAGATAATTGGCAACCTCATTCTAATGTTCTCCTTGCCATGGAGGGGTTTAGAAGGAATGTGGTGGGATGGAATAAAAACATCTTTGGCCACATTATCAGAAGAAAAAATAATATTTTAAGAAGAATTGAAGGCATTCAATGTTGTTTGGAGACCAGATTCGATCACAGTCTAAATTGTCAGCTTAGATCTCTCCAAAACGAGTTGGAAGCTGTGCTTAGACAGGAAGAACTTCTTTGGTTCTGGAAATCTAGAAAGGCTTGGATTAAGGACGGAGACCTGAATACTAGATTTTTCCACCTTTCTACTATCATTAGGAGATAGAGGAATCAGATCGATGCTATTAAAGACTCCAACGGTGATTGGGTCTATGAGGATGAAGATATTCGTCGTCTGGCCCTTGACTTCTATAAAGACCTTTTTAAAGAGGATGAGGTGGATTTGGATAAAGCCCTCTCTGGGGTTTCCTTTCCTAGGTTGGAGGAGGATGCTATTAAGGAAGCTTTCCATCCTATTGACCAGAAAGAAATTGATCTGGCCTTCACCAATGTTGGAGCTACTAAGGCTCCGGGGATCGATGGTATTCCTGATAAGTTTTACCATAAACACTGGAAAATTGTGAAGGAAGGCATTTACAGTTTTGTTAGAGGTGTTTTTGGCGGATCCAACGATATTAGGCTGGTTAATAAAACCCTCCTGGTTCTGATCCCTAAAGTTGAAAAACCTTCCTCCTTTTTACAAATGAGGCCGATCAGTCTTTGCAACGTGCTTTATAAAGCTATCACTAAAATTATGGCTAATAGACTCCGACACATTCTTCCGGAGATTATAAGCCAGAATCAAGGTAGTTTTGTTCCTGGCAGGCAAATGATGGACAATGTGGTGATTGCCCAGGAGATGGTCTATTCCATGAAGATGAGGAAAGGTAAGAAAGGGATTGTGGCGCTCAAGCTGGACCTGGAGAAAGCTTATGATCGTTTAAACTAGAGTTTTCTTCTGGATAGTTTAATGAGAGCTGGTATCCCGGATAACTGGAGGAGATTGATTGAGGATTGCATTTCTTCTCTTGTTTTCCTGGTTTTGATCAATGGAGATATGTCTGATGAGTTCTCTCCTTCCAGGGGAATCTGTCAAGGGGATCCTATGAGCCCCTTCCTTTTTGTTATTGCTATGGAGAGGTTGTCTCACCTGATCCAAGAGGCCGTGAACAAGGGGATTTTCCATCCTGTGTCCATCAACAAGTTTTGCCCTCCTATTACACATTTGTTCTTTGCTGACGATGTGATGATCTTTGTGGAAGGGAATGAGGAGCAAGTTGGTGTGGTTATGGAGATCCTTAATTGTTTCTGCACAACTTCTGGCCAGAAGATCAATATCCATAAATCTCGGATGCTTTGCTTTAAGAACATGGAGAAAGGCGTTTATAAAAGGCTAAGTGATTTATCGGGCATTCCTCTTACTCACTCTTTGGGTAAGTTGTTGGTGTGCCCTAGTTCATAGGCATTGGTTCTTATAAAATGTATCTGTGTCACATTAATAAAGGCATCAATCTAGTTCATTTATATCTTGTGCTATAATATGAATAGAGAATCCATTGATTGACAATCGTAAAACCATATCCCAAGTCTATTCTATCATGGGAATGATTAGGACCACAGACTTGTATATTCGACGACTGTATGGTAGTAATTGATACTAGCCATAGAACTTGATAAGTCAGTTGTGAATATGGGTACATGTTGTATACATGTGACTGGATCGATCCGCCCGGGAAAACTACATGGTGGTTGTGTCATTAGTTTTCTTAAGTAGGTCTCTAACTATCTTCAGACCTGATTTCATTATCATATCAATATGGGATCCGGTTCACTTTGACATACGCCTAACATGTCTGTAACAGGATGCTAAATACGGGTATGATTGGGTGAACAAGTGAACACGTTGGTATTGATATTGAAGTGGTGGAATTACCACTCATGTAATAGTGAGATGATATCACAGGCCACTTGATAAGTGAGATTGATAAGTGTGTGGCCACACCCTGATAAGTAGTTTACTTATCTGTTTCATCAATCTACTTAAGATCAAGAAATATCATAAACATCAGAGAGGATGACAGCCGCCATGCCTCTAGTTTATAATATCGATATCAAATGGTCAAAGAAGTTAAGAGATAACTACAGGGTCTCTGCATCTTTAGACTGCTGAAACTCTGTCTTGGTTAGGGACAGTAATGGTTTGCTAGAACCCACTTACTATCTGTGGGCCGTGAGCCCACTGCTAGCTAAGGACAGTCCCATAGGATCGTGCACATCGAACATCTGAGTTAGAACTTATAGAACGGTACATTGGAGAGATGAAATTAATTAATTGATTGATAGTAAAATATCAAGGTAATTAATTGGTGGTTAATTAATTGATTAATTGATACTTTGTATCAAGGTAATTGATTAATGGTCTTAAGTGTTGAGTATTTAATTGATTAATTAGTTTACGGAATGTAATTAATTAATTTGTAAATTAATGAAATTGCATTCGGTGAATAATTAATTAAATTAATACGGTAATTTATTAATGAGTGTTGTTTGTTTAATTGGGATAATTAAATTTAATCCAATTATAACTAATTGCATAAAATAAATACTATTGGTATTTATTTAAGTGATTAGGTTAGGATTGGATTAGTTTTGTAATTAACCAATTAACCCTAAACCAACTAGGTTTAGGAATACACTATATATATAAATTAAAAACACTCTAAACCTAATTAACACAATTAACCTATATGCTAATTCGGCCACCACTAATTCCTGCATATAGGATTTTCGGCAACCACCACCACTTTGATGAAAGTGGATTTTGTTTTTGGCAAATTACCTTATCTCTCCAGTTCTTCTTCGTTCTTCGGCTAGCACCGGTTCTAGCTCAATAGATGTTCGTGCACCTGACTACGGAGATCTTACTACTTTGTGGATTCTTCAGCCGTCTCTAGAAGAGACAATCCGGGTAAGTTTTTATCCCTAAACGGATCCAAAAAGGTTTTATTCAATCAATGGTTAACGGACAAAGATCAAACTAAAGGGATTAAAAATAAATTTTAAACCGCAATTCCGCTGCGCTACAATTGATTAACTAGCTATAATCCCTAACATAAGTATCTTGGGGTCCCCCTCCACAACGATAAAGCGTCCAAAGCCTCCTTTAAAGAGATGCTGGATAAAACGAATGGGTTGTGTGCTAGTTGGAAAGCCAATTCTCTTTCCCTGGCAGGCCGCCTAACTTTAATTCAGTCTGTCAATTACGCTGCTCCTAATCATATCATGCAAGCCTGCAGGTTGCCTGAGCCAGTTCTCAATGAGCTTGACAAAATTAACCGGCGTTTCCTTTGGGGAGAGTCAGGAGAGGGGAAGAAGATTCACCTTGTCCCTTGGAATGAGGTCTGCCAGCCGAAAAGCATGGGGGGTATTGGCATAAGACATGCTAAGGACAACAACAAAGTCTTATTAATGAAGCTTCTCTGGAGAATGTGGCAATGCCCCTCCTCTCTTTGGGTTCGCCTTCTCTGTGGTAAGTATCGAAAAGACAAAATCTTTGGGGGCCCTAAGGGGAGAGTTGTCAATTGTTCTTTCCTCTGGAAAGGGCTTAGCACCATGTTTGCAGAGTTCTGTTTGGGGGTTGGTCTATAGGTGGGTAATGGTAAGACCATCAGCTTCTGGTATGATACCTGGATTGGGGATAAACCGTTAGTTGATGTGTGTAGCTCCCCCCGCCTAGTGATATCCGTAACTGGAGGATTGCCGATGTGGTGGATTCTGAGGGGGACTGGATTTGGTCAAAATTTGATACCTTCTTTGGCCTGGAGACTCTCCTTAGAATTCGGGGAGTGAAGGTTAGTAATCAAGAGGAAGACATGGATATGCATTGCTGGGCACTGACTAATAATGGAGTTTATTCTTGCAAATATGCCTTTGAAGCTTTTGCCCTCAACAGGTTCGATCCTCCCTCGGATATTTGGAAATCCATTTGGGCCCTCAAAGTCCCTTACGGTATTAGGAGTTTCCTGTGGCTGGGAGTTAAGGACATGTTGCTTACTAATTCGGATAGGCACAGACGACATTTGGCGGACTCAGGAGCTTGCAGTAGATGCAGAGGCCATGATGAAACTTTGTGCCATGCTCTTAGGGATTTCTCTAAGAGTAAAGAGGTTTGGAAGAAAATTCTCCCACACCATATTCTCTCTTCCTTCCTGGCCCACTCTGAGAATGACTGGTTCTCTGATGGTATTAGTGGGAAATTACTGACTCACATGGAGCATGGTGACATTTTCTTTGCTATCATCTGTCACCAAATTTGGAAGTGGAGAAACGAGGAGATTTTTGGTAATAAGACTGTTTTTATTCAAAACTTAGCTGAGTTCTTCTCGAAAAAACTCTCTATTACTATTGAGAGTTTCAAAGGGGACTCCCTTGCCAGATCTACCCAGAAAAGTGATGTCCATCTCGTGGGATGGAGCAAGCCGAGAGATGGGGTTGTAAAGTTGAATACGGATGGCTCATGCCTTATCAATGGTAAGATTGCTGCCGGAGGTGTTCTTAGAGATACGGGGGGCGCCTGGCTTTCTGGGTTCACCCAGAATCTGGGGTTGGGATCTTCCTTCTCTGCGGAGCTCTGGGGTATTCTCTCTAGTATCAAGCTGGCTAAAAGCCTAGGTGTTATGAGGCTATCTGTGGAGTCTGATAACTTAGAGGCCATCAAAATGATTTCTGATGATCATGCTAGTTGTCTTAATACCCGCCACCTTATCAAAGCTATTAAAAGGCTTGGCTCTTTCTTTGAGAACTTAAAGTTCAGTCACATTTTCAGAGAGCAGAACCGAGATGCGGATCGCTTGGCTGCGGCAGGACATGTGGGGATGTTAGGTGTTACTACCCTTTCTGATCCCCCTATCTTTCTCTCTTCTCTTCTTTTAGAGGATAGGATTGGGGTTAGATTTCCCAGGCTAATCCCAGGATAATTGTTCTTTGTTTGCTTTTTTCTTTCCTGTTTCTACCAAAAAGAAAGAAAGTTAATTAGTGGTAGAAGTGATATTATTAATAACGATAGAGACTTACAGAAATAGAGACTATAAATTACTAACACCTAAGAAACAAAGAGAGATTGATAATAAGTGTTTTTTACCTTGAAATTTTGAATTCAATTCTCTTTACTCACTAGTTCTCTAGAGGCCAATCGCAGATTAAATTGATAAGGAGATTCTGAAATCGAAAGACTAAATGAAACTTGAAAGTGTTGAAGTGATAACAGCAATCGAAGGTGGAAAGTGATGAAATAGATGAAGAAAAGAACTGTGAGTTGGAACTGAAAAGGATTTTAGGGAAGAATATGTTGAAACCAACGATCGAATTTTCTTCTCTTTCCTCACTGGTTCTTTATAATTGATTTCAGAATTGAGTACTGGAAGGAAGATGAAGAGCCTCACAGATTAAAAGACGCAGAAAAAATTAAACAGTAATTAAAGGGTAATCAAGAAGAATGTTCACGTGACAGTTCTAATATTAAATTTTCTGACATGGCATCCACATTTAAGTGACATGGCATAAAAGTTTAACACTGTTTAAGTTTTCCATTCAATAGGCTCAAAATTGCACCTAGGGATGTAAATGGGGCGGGGATTACCCGTCCCCGACGGGACCCCGTCGGGGACGGGTAATCCCCGCCCCGTTTTATTATGGGGCGGGGACGAGGACTAATATGTGCCCCGTTAGCGGGGATGGGGCGGGGATGGGAAAGGGTATCCCTGCCCCGCGGGATTCCCGAACCCGTCTTGTATAGTTTAAATTATTAGAAGTATCTATTTGGCAGAAATAATTCTAACTATGTCAGGTTATAATAAATCTAAACATATATTAACAATAGAATCACAAACATTTAGGAAGAATTTGAAAGAAAAGAAATACTTTTAAGAATTGAAAAAACCGGAGTTCAGAAAATCAGAAAATAAAAAAGGAAAACTGTAGATTAATAAAATATTAACATGAATATAGGGAGGGAGAAAATGTAGAATCCCACAAATCTGCCTTTTCCCTGCATTGCCTGTAATGTACAATGGTGGTGAGAGATTGGAATCTCGGAATTGTTCTTGTCCATAACTGGAAAGATTGGAATTATTCCTTCCTCAGTGATAACTTGAATTCATAACTGTCTAATTTGACAAATGTAAAATAAAAGTGTAAGTTTTTTATACAAGAATTATAAAATATCTTGTATTGATAAAAGACACAAAGAGATGATATTTAATTGTAATATTTAATGAAAACTTGAAATTTTTTTTTTCATGTAATTTTCTCTATGATTAATCCAATCTAGATGTTTTACCTCTATAAATTTTAAATGGGTAAACGGGGATACCCGCGGGACGGGGACGGGGATGAATTTTATCCCTATTTGTTTTGCGGGGCGGGTATGGGGATTTCCCGTTTAGTTGGGGGAACGGGGATGGGAACTCCAATCCCCGCCCCGCCCCGCCCCGCCCCATTTACATCCCTTTGCACCTGTAGGAAAATCATAGACCTAAAATTTTGCTATTTCATATTTAAAGGGTAAATGTGATTTTCCCCAAAAGCGCTAGGGGAAAATTTGCACCTATGTTAAAGTAGGTGAGTTGGTTTAAATTATATATTTTAATATAAGAGATCATTGTATGTTTCCATTATTAATTACTTTTAATAATTACTTTCAATGAACTTGTTATTGCATCTTTTAACTCATTTTTTTTCCTAAAACAATTTTTTTACTTTTAAAACTTAAAAAATATGATTTTTTAATCAAATTTTAATTTATGAAAATTATAAGAAATTTAAAACTTAAAAAAATGTTATAATTTTTTAATAGCGTTAGACTTTTAAAAAATTAAATATATTTACAATTTTTAGGTTGGATATTTTAACTTTTGACCTCTAATATATTAAAACGATGAAGTTTTAGATTATTGAAGGCCAATTTTTTTTGTCCAGACTTTGCAAAAATACTCCCCAACCATATGGGTTAAATCAACGCCTCCAAGTATGGATTCATGTCTTTACCACTGTATATCATATATCGTGAAGTCTGTTTTGTAAATTAGAGGTTTTGTAAATTAGAGTCTATAATTTATAAAAATAATTAGTTAAAAATATGTAACTAATGAATTGCATAGTGTTAAATATTTTATTGATTTAGATGTTATATGACATCAAATTATTTGACTCGACGCACTACATCATGCATGAACTGTATAGTAAATCTCTCGAAGAGAAACCAATATAATTTTTTTTGCTGAAGTTTAGGAACCTTCTAGACTTTTTCATATTGGTTAATGAAGAGATTATCTGAAAGATAGAAACTCTCTTACCATCCTCGGGTATAAGAATAAAAGGAGGGTTAATTGTATCGATAGTCATTGAAGTTTGAGTCTGTTTTTTAAAGGTCATTGCACTTCATTTTCATTCCTTAAAATTATTGAAATTTCTTTTTTATTTTAATAAATTCATTCTGAACAATTCAGATAAAAAAAATTAATGAATTTTTTTCTACCATATAACATTTTCAAGCAATTTTATCTAGATAAAAAATGTAATTTTTTATTGCCACTTAACTACCATGTCATACATGAAATTAAGTTCTTTCCAATATAACTATCATGTTACCATTTCTGTGTTTTTTTTTAATCTAAATTAGCCCGAAATGACTTTACTAAAATAAAAAGTAAAATTCAATATTTTATTGAAAAATAAATAAACTTTGGTGATTTTATTGAAACAGATCCCAAATTTTAGTGACCGTTGGGACAATATAGAAAGGAGGATTCCTCTTTTCCTTTACCCTTGGGGTAAATTGCACCATTGTTCATTTAATTTTTTTAAAATTTGTTTTTATTTCTTTCAACAAAGTCATTAAACTTTCATTTTTATTTTAATAAAACCAAATTAATAACGTGACAGTTACATTAAAAAGAAATGACTTTTACGTCGAACACGACAAACTACGTGACAGTAAAAATAATAAAAATTACATTTTTATCTACTTAACTGTAAATTGCCATGTAAAACCAATAATTCACTAGTTTATAGTTGAGATCCTTTTCACCTTACACCATTTGGTACATTGAGTAGATTTGTAATTTCTCCAAACAATAGGAGCAAATTTAACACACTTCACTTAAATACTAGAGACTAAAGTATATTATTTACAATAAAATTAATTACAAATAGATGTCATGTGGTTTCATCGATTTGCAGATCAGTACCTGTAATATTTTTTTTTTTGGCGAATGCAACCTTGTAGTTTACAAAATTTTATATTTGGATTCACGTTGTCAAAATTTGACCGATAACGATTTCAAATTAAAAATTTTCAAGAGTTAAATGACGAAATGTATTTTAAACTAGATGCTCAAGGACGAGATACATAAGGGCCTATTACACAGCTAGGTCGCTAGACACCAGCCTAGAAGGGAGTTGCAGTTGACTTGGGGAAGGGGATTTTCACAACTATATAATATTTTAAGTAGTATATAGATATATACCTTTTAAATCAGAAACGGAGGAAAGGGATGCACAAGGGACTGTTGCGCCCTAGGTCGCCGTACAACAACTTAAGAGGGGTGATTCCAAATAACCTTCTATCTGAAAACAATGAGCTGAGGCTGCAAAGCGATTTGGTGAAGATAATGGCTCTGTTTGGCAATTAGTGTTAGCTGATTACTTTTTGGTTAACGAATTTTACTAGCTGATTTGACTAACGGATTGTGTGAACTTATTTGGTAAAACTTAACTGATTGTTAATAGTTGTTTTTGTAAAATGACAAACAAAGATATGGTAAAACATTTATTTAGGGATTAAAGAATATTAATTAAGGGTAAAAATGTCTATAGAAAGAGATTTAAAAATAAGCTAATTGAAAAAACTCCTAAAATGAGTTTTTTCAAAATTAACTTTTTGGATCCAATAAACTCTTTCAACCCTCTCTTCACCAAAGCACGACTATTAAAGGTTTAACTAGTCAAAACCTCTAAAGTGATTCAAACCTCTAATTTTACTTTAAAAAGCTATCTACCAAACAGTGGCAGATTTCATAGGGCTAACTTATAAAGGTAATGTAGGTTCAAACTTAGCACCACCTGGTTATGGAGGAGTCCTTAGCTACCATATGCAAACTTAATTTTTACAATCACATCCTATTTTATAAGTACTAATTTAACTATCTTGGTGGCTACACCACTATTCCTCAAGGGTGGCAGGGGGCTCCAACCCCCCGGACTCTGGCTATCTCTGCCCCTAGGTATAAAGATTAATGGCGAAAAGTGAAGGGAAAAAAAACAAAGGTTAAATTAACAGATACACTACAATGGAAGTGCTAATAAGTAGAGGGAGGAGGCAGTACACAGGGCGGTAGACAGTGGCTGAACCAGCCTCTAAGGGTTAGGGGCAGAAAAAAAACTTAGCTCGTAAGGGCTGGATTTAAATTTTTTTCCCCTTTCAAGACCAAAACAGCATCAAAATAATAGGACTGTAGATGTAATTTTATACTCCCAGCACTGGCAGGGTGGTTTCCGGCGCCTGAGGGGTCCTTGCCTCCGCCACTGCCGGCTGAGACGATGGTGGTGGTGATGACGGCAGCAGAATCATTGTCTTGATGAGTTTATCCAAATCTTCCTCCAACTTCAGTACTTCATCTTCTTGCTTCTCGATCATGTATTTTTGGACGATATCCAAAGCCGACCTCTTTCTAAACTGTTCAAACTCTACTTTTCCAGCTATATCTTGCTTCGTCAAGCGAACAAGATCAATCATACGTTGAAACTTCCTCATCAGTAGTGCTACCCTCGCCGAGCAAATCTTATCCTTCGTCTGTTGCAACAGTTGATTGCTAGGATAGGCACTGCCGAAAAAATCAGAGTTGATGAACTTCCCAGCATGCATCTTGATGCAACCATCACTCGTTTTGACTCGCTTATGGTGATAGTAGTATACTAGAGTTCTGCTAGAATAGTTCGATGAATCTGCCTCCTCCTGCTCACTCATGGCTAGACCTTGAGTCTGCACAAGTAAAACCTCCATTAGTTTGATTACCTATAAACTGAATTATTAGCGTGTTATAAAGTGCAAATTAAAGATGAAATACTACTGTGCAACAATTTTAGTTGTCAGATTTCATTCTCTTTTCACGAGTGTCAAATGATTTGTTCTTTTGATCCATCCACGTCTTCATATATTTTAACACTGAACTTATTTCTTCTTTTATGGTTCTTCTAGCAATTTGAAGCCTATTGCCAACTGCTGTTTTTCTATTCTTTAAATGCTAAAAAAGTTTTTATTTGTGTTCATGTCTAGACGTAAATGTCCAGAATCTCTATCTATATCTGTGGTTCATCTAAGGAATTTCTATACTATAATATAATCCACAAATTATCAACAGTTGGTAAAGTCCAACTTGTTGAATGAAACTATCACCAGACTATGTTGGATTTGCTCAATCAACTTGTTTAAAGCTTAGCTTCCGTCTTTGCAGGTATGAACGAAGGATTCAATGGAGCAAATCCAACAAAATCTGGTGATAATTTCATTCAACAACCGTTGATAATTTGTGGATCATATTATAATATAGAAATGTCTGAGTTCAGTGGTAAAATATATGATGACATGGATCAAAAGAGCAAATCATTTGACGCTTGTGAAAAGAGAACGAAATCGGACAACTAAAATTGTTGCAAAGTGTTGTTCTGGACAATATTGTTTGTGAAAGACCCAAAATATTCAATATCATTAACCTGGCTGGATATTCGTTTCCTAAAATTTTAAGCCAGTGATTTTGAGATGGATAATTCCCGCTCCATTTGAAATCCTATCTCTGAAGGAGGAACCATGTGCTTCAAAATTATACTAAAATTTCTTAACAAATAGTCTATACTGTCAACTCAAAAATTAACAAGCAAAGTGTAAAAATAGTCTCTTATGAATCATATGGAGCACTTATTCTTTTAGGGCGGAATTTAGAAATTCTCCGATTCGCATATATCCTAATTCAAAAAGACAAATAGAAACATCAAAATTTGTATAAGGAACAAAGTCTCGAGTAAAAATAAAGCTTTTCTAGCTTTGATATATTCTGGTTTCTCCTTGTTTTCACTTGATGGTGATAACATACCGGATGTTATCTCCAGTTCTCTGATGATAGCACGAATAGGATCTAGCTATCTGAACCGAATGTTGAGGACAAGTGTTGACCTAGCAGTTTGCCAAAAGTTCTCTCTTATACCGTCATGTGTGAGTCCTCAAAACAGGAAGTTTATGTCCTATTCTGTTTATACTACTTACCTATTGGATGAATAGGCATATTAGTTCTACTTTAATTAGGATCGATTACATCCTATATAAAGACATGCAAACTTTCAAGGTATGCAGATGATCATCATTGCTATTACTCTCATTATCTCTTATTTTGCAGGTCAGACCGGATCTAAGACCCCATACACTCTACCAAGTTATGGATAACAACAACAACAGAGCCTTAGTCCCGAAATGATTCGGGATCGGCTAACATGAACCATCATATAAAAACCGTGAAATCAAGTCGTGTCAGCGACACAAATTCGCTCCCTCCACTCCGTCCTATCCACTACCATATTTTCCTCAATTCCCATTAAACTCATATCACTCTCGATCACCCTCCTCCAAGTTTGCTTAGGTCTTCCCCTACCCCTCACCACTACATCCCTTTGCCACTCTTCGGTTCTCCTAACCGGCGCATCAAGCGCTCTACGTCTCACATGGCCAAACCACCTTAGTCGATTTTCTCTCATTTTATTCTCAATAGATGTGACCCCTACTTTTGTCCTAATTATTTCATTACGCACCCGATCCTTTCTCGTATGACCACACATCCATCCACCGACATCTTATGTGGCAGTGTTTCACTGCCCAACACTCCGTACCATATAACAATGCTGGTCTAATTGCCGTCCGGTAGAATTTTTCCTTCAATCTATTAGGCATGCTGGGGTCACAAAGGAAACCCGTAGCACTCTTCCACTTCGACCAACCAGCTTTAATCCTATGAGCAACATCTCCATCTACTTCTCCATCCGTTTGGATAATAGATCCTAAATACCGGAAGCAATCCGAGGCCTGAACAACTCTCCCATCTAGGGTGATTGTCCCTGCCTCTCTACTCCTATGGCCGCCAAACTTACACTCCAAATATTCTGTCTTACTTCGGCTCAACTTAAAGCCTCTAGATTCTAGAGTTTGTCTCCATAGTTCCAACTTCCTCTCCACTCCTTCTTTCGTCTCATCGACCAACACAATATCATCTGCAAACAACATGCACCATGGTATACCATCTTGAAGTGAACTTGTTAGTTCATCCATAACGATGGCAAAAAGAAATAGGCTTAGTGCGGAACCTTGATGCACTCCAATCGTAATAGGAAACTCTTCAGTCTTCCCAACACTAGTACGTACATTCGTGCATACTCCCTCATACATGTCCTTTATGATGTCAATATATTTACGCGAAATGCCTTTCTTTGTCAAGGCCCACCAAAGTACTTCCCTTGGTACCTTATCATATGCTTTCTCCAAATCAATGAAAACCATATGCAAGTCTTTCTTCTTATTTCGATAGTGCTCCATTAATTGTCTCATTAGATGGATGGCTTCCATAGTTGATCTTCCCAGCATAAAGCCAAACTGGTTTTCCGAGATCTTCACCGTCCTCCTTAGCCTTTGTTCGATCACTCGCTCCCAAAGTTTCATAGTGTGACTTATTAATTTGATTCCCCGGTAGTTGGCACAATCTTGGACATCGCCTTTGTTCTTATACAAAGGGATTAAGATACTTTTCCTCCATTCTGATGGCATCTTATTGTTTCTCCAAATTTTGTTGAAGAACGTCGTCAACCATTCGATTCCTCTTTCTCCCAAACATCTCCAAATCTCAATAGGGATGCCATCAGGTCATACTGCTTTCTTCGACTTCATCTTACTTAATGCCATTTTGACTTCACCCTTTTGAATTCTCCGCAGGCATTCATGATTTATCATATCGTGATGGATACTTATATCTCCAACATCTTGTTGGCGATCTCCATTAAATAAGTCATCAAAATAGGACCTCCATCGTTCCTTGATATCCTTATCTCCAACTAGGACTTTCTGGTCCACATCCTTCACACATTTAACTTTTTCGAGATCTCGCGTCTTCCTATCTCTCATCCGAGCAATTCTATATATGTCTCTTTTCCCTTCTTTCGTATCCAATCTTGTATACAGATCCCGATTCACCTTTGCTCTAGCATCTCGTATGACCTTCTTTACTTCCCTTTTAGCCTCTTTGTACTTTTCGTAGTTCTCGTCACTCCTACATTTCCCCAATATTTTATAGGATTCTCTCTTATTCTTTACTGCTTGTCGTACTTCTTCTGTCCACCAAGATGTGTCCTTACCCGGTGGCATGCTACCTTTAGGTTCCCCTAGAACTTCCTTCGCTACTTCCCTTATACTATGCTCCATCTTAGTCCATATCGAATCTATATCTAAATCCATATTGCAAGTCCAAATATCTTTTTTGGTCATCTCATCCACAAATTTTTGTTGATTCTCCTCTTGCAATTTCCACCACTTAATCTTAGTCTCTACTTGTGGTATTTGTTTTCTTATACATTTCCTACTTCGAAAATCAAGCACCACTACTCTATGTTGGGTTGTCGTACTCTCACCAGGGATCACCTTACAATCAATATAACTCTTTCTCCAAGCACTCCTTACTAAGAAGAAGTCAATTTGGCTCGCATTACCGCCACTCCGATAAGTCACTAAGTGGGATGTTCTCTTCATAAACCATGTGTTCATGATACTCAAGTCATAGGCTGATGCGAATTCTAAAATATCATTTCCTGCTTCATTCTTATCTCCAAAACCATACCCTCCATGAACACCCTCAAACCCATCACGTCTAGAACCCACGTGTCCATTGAGATCACCCCTAGTACCATTTTTTCATCCCTAGGAACCTGTTGCACCACTTCCTCTAAGTCCTCCCAAAAAGCTTGTCTTATAGACACATCTAATCCTATTTGTGGCGTATAGGCACTAATGACATTCACAACCTCATCCCCTATCACTAGCTTAACACTCATAATTCTATCGCTCTTCCTAGACACCGCTACTACATCATCAATATACTCTCTATCAATAAGAATACCTACTCCATTTCTACCCTTATCCTTTCCTGAGTACCAAAGCTTATAACCCCAAGGAGCTATCTCTCTAGCATTGGCTCCAACCCACTTGGTTTCTTGTAGGCACATTATATTTATTCTCCTCCTCTTCATAACATCTACAATTTCAGCTAATCTTCCTGTCAAAGAACCTATGTTCCATGTCCCAAAGCGTAACCTACTACCCTTACCCCTACCCCTACCATTACCGTGGACTAGCTTATTTACCCGCAACCCTTGCATATTTGACACCACCCCCGGGTCCTGGGGTGGCGCGCCGCTTCGGGGCGACGACCTAGCAACCCTTGCACATTTATCACTACACCCGGGTCTAGGAAGTGCAGCGCGTCGCTGAGTAGGGAATACCCCAACGATGTTTATATTTTGGTTCATGTCATAAGATGTGGCTAAGTTTTACGCTGGCCGCCACAAACCTACCGCAACCCTCCTCCTTTGTCCGGGCTTAGGACCGGCTGTAAAGGCCACCAAGTGACCCTCACAGGCGGAGTTACATCATCAATATACTCTCTACCAAGTTATGGATAAATACTCGAATTTATCACTTGGTGTATTGCCAAACAAGAGTGCCAATTCCTATCATAAATCACATATTATCTCACATCTCATGAGCTTAATCCTTGTTTATGAAAGAAGCTCCTTTTTTCTTCCTGGTTGGTGAACCAGAATCAAGTTAGAAACTATTATTTTCAAGAAATAGGCACAAACATATGCAAAATCACTTATTCTCTCTGTCATAAGATAAATCATTTATTACCATTCTCTGTCAGCCTTGGTATTAGCAAAAATACATTATACAACCAGCACTTACTACTAGTGTAATAGATAAAAAAATCAAGGATTAACAAATTATTTATCCTAATTCCTTACATAACGTTTCCTTGAACGGCCAAATAATATGTATGATCCAACAAATTTAAAGCATCAAATGCATGAAATCCAAGTCGAATAAAGTTTCATTTCGACGAGAATCCGAAATTGTACAAAACACCACAAACAAATTCCATTCGAAGCCCAAACCTAAAAAATCAGTCGACATTTAACATATAAGCACACGCATTAACTCGGATGCAAAAAGAAACAAAGAAACCCTAACCTCATGCGGTGTACCAACTCAGATGAAGAGGGAATGGATGAAATGAAGCAGAGGGGAGGGGAGGGGAAACCGCCGGAGATTAATGTAATTGCTGCGTCACCGCAAGGCTGCAGAGAGACATAGAAAGTGGAGGGAATGAGACGAGAGAAAAGTCTTTATACTTCATTTTCTTTCGCTAAAATTATAAAATTTTACTTTTTTATTCCAATAAATTATTCGGTGTCACGTGAAAGAAAATGCCGTGCGACTTCTCTCCCCAGCAGGATGAACATGTCGTGCGACTTTCGTTGGCCGCGCAAGCCGCACAAGCGGGAGTTTCCGTGGATTTGGGAAGCCTCTCCTGGAGGGATAAGTTGCTAGGGGTGTCAGAGGAGGATCCCATGATGGAGGTGGATGCTTTTGAGAATGATTCCGGGGATTTTCTCTCTGATTCCGATTCTGAGGATGGAGAGCCTGATAACCCGCTGTGTCCTAGGATCCGACTGTCCTCAGATGACAAGCGGGTCATGAGATCGAAGTGGAAATTGGCGTTAATCGTCACTGTGTTGGGGAAAAGGATCAGTTTCAATTATTTTGCCCAGAGGATCCAGGCTCAATGGGCAAAGAAAGGAAAAGTTACTATCACAGACCTTGAAAATGACTATTATGTCATTAAATTCACAAGGGCTGAGGATTTCAATGTTGTTGTGAATGGTGGTCCGTATATTATCTCCAATCATGTGTTGGCTCTGAGACCTTGGTTCCCAAATTTTGATCCCCATGATTGCAAGGTGATCCCTGGTGAGAGTACGACAACCCAACATAGAGTAGTGGTGCTAGATTTTCGAAGTAGGAAATGTATAAGAAAACAAACACCTCAAGTAGAGACTAAGATTAAGTGGTGGAAATTGCAAGGGGAGAATCAACAAAAATTTGTGGATGAGATGACCAAAAAAGATATTTGGACTTGCAATATGGATTCAGATATAGATTCGATATGGAATAAGATGGAGCATAGTATAAGGGAAGTAGCGAAGGAAGTTCTAGGGGAATCTAAAGGTAGCATGCCACCGGGTAAGGACACATCTTGGTGGACAGAAGAAGTACGACAAGCAGTAAAGAGTAAAAGAGAATCCTATAAACTATTGGGGAAATGTAGGAGTGACGAGAACTACGAAAAATACAAAGAGGCTAAAAGGGAAGTAAAGAAGGTCATACGAGATGCTAGAGCAAAGGTGAATCGGGATCTGTATACAAGATTGGATACGAAAGAAGGGGAAAGAGACATATATAGAATTGCTCGGATGAGAGATAGGAAGACGCGAGATCTCGAAAAAGTTAAATGTGTGAAGGATGTGGACCAGAAAGTCCTAGTTGGAGATAAGGATATCAAGGAACGATGGAGGTCCTATTTTGATGACTTATTTAATGGAGATCGCCAACAAGATGTTGGAGATATAAGTATCCATCACGATATGATAAATCATGAATGCCTGCGGAGAATTCAAAAGGGTGAAGTCAAAATGGCATTAAGTAAGATGAAGTTGAAGAAAGCAGTAGGACCTGATGGCATCCCTATTGAGATTTGGAGATGTTTGGGAGAAAGAGGAATCGAATGGTTGACGACGTTCTTCAACAAAATTTGGAGAAACAATAAGATGCCATCAGAATGGAGGAAAAGTACCTTAATCCCTTTGTATAAGAACAAAGGCGATGTCCAAGATTGTGTCAACTATCGGGGAATCAAATTAATGAGTCACACTATGAAACTTTGGGAGCGAGTGATTGAACAAAGGCTAAGGAGGACGGTGAAGATCTCGGAAAACCAGTTTGGCTTTATGCCGGGAAGATCAACTATGGAAGCCATCCATCTAATGAGACAATTAATGGAGCACTATCGAAATAAGAAGAAAGACTTGCATATGGTTTTCATTGACTTGGAGAAAGCATATGATAAGGTACCAAGGGAAGTACTTTGGTGGGCCTTGATAAGGAAAGGCATTTCGCGGAAATATATTGACATCATAAAGGACATGTATGAGGGAGTATGCACGAGTGTACGTACTAGTGTTGGGAAGACTGAAGAGTTTCCTATTATGATTGGAGTGCATCAAGGTTCCGTACTAAGCCCATTTCTTTTTGCCATCGTTATGGATGAACTAACAAGTTCACTTCAAGATGGTATACCATGGTGCATGCTGTTTGCAGATGATATTGTGTTGGTTGAGGAGACGAAAGAAGGAGTGGAGATGAAGTTGGAACTATGGAGGCAAACTCTAGAATCTAGAGGCTTTAAGTTGAGTCGAAGTAAGACAGAATATTTGGAGTGTAAGTTTAGCGGCCGTAGGAGTAGGGAGGCAGGGACAATCATCCTAGATGGGAGAGTTGTCCAGGCCTCGGATTGCTTCCGGTATTTAGGATCTATTATCCAAACGGATGGAGAAGTAGATGGAGATGTTGCTCATAGGATTAAAGCTGGTTGGTCGATGTGGAAGAGTGCTACGGGTTTCCTTTGTGATCCCGGCATGCCTAATAGATTGAAGGGAAAATTCTACCGGACGACAATTAGACCAGCATTGTTATATGGTACAGAGTGTTGGGCAGTGAAACACTGCCACATCCATAAGATGTCGGTGGCGGAGATGCGTATGTTGAGATGGATGTGTGGTCACACGAGAAAGGACCGGGTGCGTAATGAAATAATTAGGACAAAAGTAGGGGTCACATCTATTGAGAATAAAATGAGAGAAAACCGACTAAGGTGGTTTGGCCATGTGAGACGTAGAGCGCTTGATGCGCCGGTTAGGAGAACCGAAGAGTGGCAAAGGGATGTAGTGGTGAGGGGTAGGGGAAGACCTAAGCAAACTTGGAGGAGGGTGATCGAGAGTGATATGAGTTTATTGGGAATTGAGGAAAATTTGGTAGTGGATAGGACGGAGTGGAGGGAGCGAATCTGTGTCGCTGACACGACTTGATTTTCACGGTTTTATATGATGGTTCATGTTAGCCGACCCCGAATCATTTCGGGACTAAGGCTTTGTTGTTGTTGTTGTTGTTGTTGTTGTTGTTGTATGATTGCTCTGTTAACAGGATCCTTACTTGGGTTAGGTTCCCGGGCCTACCTCTTGAATACTACAGTGATAGGTTCCTGAACAAGGTTGGTAGCCTTGTTGGGAAAGTCCACCATGTTGATAAGACTACCATTGGGGCATTGAGTGGCAAGTTTGCCAGGGTCTGTATCGATATTGATCTCGCTAAGCCTCTTCTTTCTCAGTTCTATACTCAAAACAAGGTCTATCATATTGAATATGAAGGTATACACAACATCTGCTATGAATGTGGTATGTTTGGCCATACCCTTGAGGGTTGTCCTAAGAGGAGGAAGGACGTGGAGGAGTTGGTGCAACCTATCATAGGCGAAGCTGAGAAGAGTCAAGGGGAAGTAAGGAGCTTTGGCCCATGGATGCTTGCCAAGAGGCCAGTGAGAAGGAAGCCACAGGCTAATGTTAATGCTAATCATTCACCAGATATCAGTACGAAGATGACTACTCTCCAGATTGCTCCTGAGATCAAGGTCAGACCCCCGGATATTATTAAGAAGGGGATTGAGACTAGAGTGGACTCAGCTTCGGGTTCCGGGTCAAGGTTCGGTGTTTTGTCTATGGAGGAAGATCAGGACTCGGATCCTTCTGATAAGCAGATTGATTTAAGCATGCCTGGTCTGGAGTCGGTAGAGCATGCCTCTAGTCTGGGTAATTCTATTAATCCTCTATTTGTCTCTAATGCTTCTGTTAAAGGCAAAGAGATTCCCCAGTCTATCCTGTCAGCTGGGAAGGGTTTGAGTAGGGAGGCGAGTACTCTACATCCTCCTGTTGATGCTCCTATTGGTAAGACTATAGGAGTGAGTAAGTTAAACATGAAGAATCCCAAAGGGAAACCTAAAAAGAACCTTCATGGTTTGAATTCTTTGGATAAAAGGGGTCCTTCTGGGACCGCCTCTAGGCTCTCCGGAGCCCCGAACAAATACCCGATCTAGGGTTTGGGCCTGCGTCTGTAGTCTCCCCCTCTAATGGACTTCTTCGTTTGGAATGTTAGAGGTGCGGCGAGCAAGGCTACTCGCATTCATGTCAAAGATCTCATTAAACAGTTTAACCCTTCCTGCTTTGTCCTTCTTGAGACCAAGGTTAGTGGAGCCAAAGCAGATGAGGTGGTTAGAAAGTTTAAGAATTGGAATTGCGTCAGGTCGGAGGCTACTGGCCGGGTAGGGAGGATTTGGCTCTTTTGGAAGCCAGGTCAAGTCATTATTGATATTGTTACTATGGACAGTCAATTCATCCATAGTAAGGTGTGTTACTCGGGTAATAAACCCTTCTTTATTACCTTCGTCTATGTTGATCCTGTTTCGACTAACCGAAGAAGGCTGTGGGAGATCCTTCATTCTTTTAGCTCTAACATGGTGGAGGCGTGGTTGGTTGCCGGGGATTTTAATGACATTGCCCTCTTGAGTGATCAGAGAGGAGGGGGTAATCATTATGTGAACCGGTGTCTTAATTATAAGCAAAGTATGGATATGTGCGGGCTTTCGGACCTGGGTGCTGCTGGCCACAAATTTACCTGGAAAAGGAATAGTGTGTTTGTTAGATTGGATAAGGTGTACGCTAATGTTGCAGCGATTTATAGGTTTCCTGAGGTCAATGTACTTAATCTCCCTTTCCATCACTCAGACCATTGCCCTATCCTCATTAATTTGGTCAAAGGAAATCGGCTGAAAGGTAATAGACCTTTTAGGTATCTGGTGGCTTGGGAGTCTCACCCCGAGTTTAAGGATTTCGTTAAAAGCAATTGGCATCCCCACTCTGATGTTCTCCTCGCTACTGAGGAATTCAGGAGGAATGTGGCTGTTTGGAATAAAAATACTTTTGGTCATATTATCAGGAGGAAGAACAAACTCTTGAGGAGAATGGAAGGTGTTCAGCGTTGCTTGGAGGTTCCTTTTGATCATAGCCTGAATGGTCACCTAAGAGCTCTTCAGAACGAGTTGGAAGCTGTGCTTAGACAGGAAGGGCTTCTATGGTTCCAGAAATCTAGGAAGACTTGGATTCAAGATGGGGACCGGAATACCAGGTTTTTCCACCTCTCAACGATCATTAGGAGACAGCGAAATAGGATCGAGGCTATTAAAGACGCCAGTGGTGAGTGGATTTTTGAGGAGGACATTCGGCGCCTTGCCCTTGATTTCTACAAGGACCTGTTCAGAGAGGAAGCTGTGGACCTAGAGAGTGCCCACTCTGGCATTTCCTTTCCTCGTTTGGGGGAGGATGCTATTAATAATGCTTTCCATCCCATTGAGCTTAAAGAGATTGATCTGGCCTTCTCCAGCATCGGTTCCACTAAGGCTCCTGGTATTGATGGTATCCCCGCTAGTTTCTATCATAAACACTGGGACACTGTTAAAGAGGGTATATACAGCTTTGTGTTAGGTGTCTTCGGTGGTTCGAACGATATCAGTTTGGTTATTAAAACCCTCCTTGTCTTGATTCCTAAGGTTGCCAAGCCTTCTTCCTTTCTTCAGATGAGACCCATCAGTCTTTGTAATGTCTTGTATAAAGCTATTACTAAGATTGTGGCTAATAGAATCCGGAAGATCCTTCCGGATATTATCAGCCAAAATCAAGGGAGCTTTGTTCCTGGAAGACAATTGATGGATAACGTTGTTATTGCCCAAGAGGTTGTCCATTCTATGAAGATTAAGAAAGGAAAGAAAGGGATCGTGGCTCTTAAGCTGGATCTGGAGAAAGCCTATGATAGGTTGAACTGGAGCTTTCTTCTGGATAGTTTAGCCAAAGCTGGTATCCCGGAGAACTGGAGGAATTTGATTGGAAAGTGTATCTCCTCTCCTATTTTCCAGGTTATGATCAATGGGGATATGTCGGATGAGTTCTCTCCATCCAGGGGTATTCGTCAAGGGGATCCTATGAGCCCCTTCATTTTTGTTATTGCCATGGAAAGATTGTCTCACCTGATCCAAGAGGCGGTGAGCAAATGGACTCTCCACCCTGTTTCCATCAACAGACATTGCCCCCCTGTTACCCATTTACTCTTGGCTGATGATGTCATGCTTTTTGTGGAGGGTAATGAGGAACAAATTAAGGCTGTGATGGATATCATCGACTGCTTTTGTGAGGCTTCTGGCCAAAAGATTAACATCCATAAATCCTGTATGCTTTGTTCCAAGAATATGGATAATAGCTTGTGTAGAAGACTGAGTGAGATGTCTGGCATTCCCCTGACTCAATCGTTTGGGAAATAACTTGGGGTCCCTCATCATAGTGACAGGGTGTCCAAAGCCTCTTTTAAAGACATTTTGGACAAATCTAACGGTTTGTGTGCTAGCTGGAAAGCTAATTCTCTTTCCCTTGCAGGTCGCCTTACTTTAATCCAGTCTATCAATTGCGCTGCTCCAAATCACATCATGTAAGCCTGTAAGCTCCCTGAGCCGGTCCTCAACGACCTTGATAAAATTAATCGGCGTTTTCTGTGGGGAGAGTCTGGGGATGGGAGGAAGATTCACCTGGTCCCTTGGAAGGAAGCCTGCCAGCCTAAGAGCAGGGGGGGTCTTGGTATAAGGCAAGCTAAGGACAATAATAAAGTCCTGTTAATGAAGCTTCTTTGGAGAATGTGACAATCCCCCTCCTCCCTTTGGGTTCGTCTTCTGTGCGGCAAGTATAGGAAAGATAGAATCTTTGGTGGCCCGAAGGAGAGGGTTGTCAGTTGTTCCTTCCTCTGGAAAGGGCTTAGTGCTGTTTTTGTTGAGTTTTGTACGGGGATTGGCTTGGAGGTGGGTAATGGGAGATCCATTAGTTTCTGGTATGACACCTGGATTGGTGACAAACCGTTGATTGAGGTGTGCATCGCCCCTCCGCCGAATGATCTCCTCTCTTGGAGAATTGCTGATGTGGTGGACTCGGAGGGAGACTGGATCTGGTCTAAGTTCGACTCCTTTCTTAGCCTGGAGACCCTCCTTAATATTAGAGGTGTGAAGATTAGTAATCAGGAGGAGGATAAGGACAGACACTGCTGGGCCTTGACTAATAATGGTTCTTATTCTTGCAAATCGGCCTATGAAGTTTTTACCCCTAATAGGGCTGATCCTCCCTTGGAAATTTGGAAGTCCATTTGGGCCCTCAAAGTCCCCTACCGCATTAGGAGTTTCCCATGGCTGGGAGTCAAAGATAGGCTCCTCATGAATGCAGATAGACACAGAAGGCACTTGGTTGTATCTGGTGCCTGTAGCAGATGCAGCGGCCATGTGGAAACCTTGTGCCATGCTTTGAGGGATTGCCCGAATAGTAGAAAGGTTTGGAAAGGGGTCCTTCCTCACCACATCCTTCCTTCCTTTATGGGGTTCTCTGATATTGACTGGTTCTCTGAAGGCGTTGATGGGAATTTGTTGGCCAGTATGGAGCACCGAGCTATTCTCTTCGCTATTATTTGTCACCAAATGTGGAAATGGAGGAATGAAGAGTTATTTGCTGAGAAGACTGTCTTTATTCCTGACCTCCGGTTTTACTTCTCGAAAAAACTCTCTGTTATTACAAAGAGTTTTGAAGGAGAGCCCCTGGTTCACCCCTTCCCGGTTAAAGAGGTCCAGTTAGTTGGTTGGAGGAAGCCCAGAGAAGGGTTGTCAAGTTGAATACGGATGGCTCCTGCCTTAGTAATGGCAGAATTGCTGCTGGTGGAGTTCTTCGGGATGCTGGTGGCGCCTGGCTGGCTGGGTTTACCCATAATTAGGTACGGGCTCCTCCTTTACTGCGGAGCTCTGGGGGATCTTGTCTGGCATTAAACTCTCCATTCGCATGGGTGTTAAAAGACTTTCGATGGAGTCTGACAATTTGGAGGCTATCAACAGGATTTCGGATAGACAGGTTGTTTGTCTTAAGAGTCAGAATCTCATTAAAGCCATCTTGAGGCTTCGTCCTGCATTCGATTCTCTTACCTTCTCCCATATTTATAGGGAGCAAAACCGCGTGGCGGATCGCTTGGTAGCTGCTGGGCATGGGGGGATGTTAGGTGTTTCTACCCTTTCCGTTCCTCCTTCTTTTCTGTTACCTTCTCTTCTTGAGGATAGGATTGGGGTCAGGTTTTTGTTTGTTTGTTTTTTTTCTTCCCTTCTTACCAAATATATATATATATATATATATATATATATATATATATATATAGTATAAATTTATATACATTTTTGATAAATTAGACCAATGATTTTAATATTGTAAATTTTACTTCTTAACGATATATTAACTGAATTTACATTTTTTTTTAAATATTAACGGTCATTTAATTTTAATTAACTTTTTAAAATTACTGTTAACGACCTCGAAATAAAAATATTCAAGAATTAAAGTTATTCAAAAAGATATTTACTTTGAACCATATAGCTTTGTTTCTCTAAAAATTCACTCTCTTTTCTAACGAAACAACATCTAAATAATCTAAAAACAAAAATTTTTAAGAACTAAAAATCCTTAGAATATCATTAACTCTTCGATTTTTTTATTTTGAAGCCGTCAACAGTTGTTTTAAATGTTGAGTGACCATCAGTGTTAAAAAGTATAAAGTTTGGTGGTCATACCATCAAGAATTAAAATTTAGTGGTCATAATGTTCAAATTGATAAAGTTTAGTGACCATGAATGTAATTTACCTAATTTTTATTGTTACATAACATATCCAAACAGTGTATTAAGTATAAAAAAATGTTTTTTTGTTCAATTTGATGTCATGCATAAAATTTAGTTTTTTTTGGCTTAATAATCATGCATCCCTCAACTTGTCCTAAAATGTCAACTAACCCTAAAATTTTAATATATTCTAGGGTTAAGGTGCAAAAATACCCCTAACGTTTTGGACCAGGAGTAATTTTACCCTTAACTTCTAAAATGGTGCAATTTTACCCCTAACGTTGGAAGCCAAGAGCAATTTTACCCCTAATGTTGATAAATTGGGTAATTTCAGACACTATTATAAAACACAGATATTTTTGTTCATTATTCTGCACCAATTGTATAATAATTCGTTATAAAAAAAATTTCATATTTTTTATAATTTAATAATAGAATTTGAGATTATTATTTATAAATTCAGTGGATTTTTTGAACCTTTTTTGTCTAATCCGTACAAAAAGACAGTATATTTTTTTTTAATTTTTTTCACATCCCAACAAATGTTTGTGATTTGTTACTGATAAAATGACACACATATGAAGTGTAGATAACAAGATTCATGACCGAGAGACAGTTTGATGAATTATTTCTCAAATTGACCCAATTTATGAACGTTAGGGGTAAAATTTCTCTTGACTTCCAACGTTAGGGGTAAAATTGCACCATTTTAGACGTTGGGGGTAAAATTACTCCTGACCCAAAACCTTAGAGGTATTTTTGTACCTTAACCCTACTTTTTTTTGTATGTGAATCGATGGAAATGAGTTCATTAAAATAAAAAAATAAAGTTTAATAGTTTTGAAAGAAAATAAGTTCATCTTTATGAAACATGTTCTATATTAGTGACAGTTGATACAATCAGGTCCGGTTCTGACATTTTAGGGACCCCAAGCGAAATAAGAGATAATAAGTCCTTAATAAATAAAAATTGTAGTTAAAAGTCTAAAAATAGAAATTTAGACCCATTTTAAACCTAAAATGTCATATATTTGGTCCATGTTTAGACCTAATGGGTATTATAACTAAATTTATAACTAAAAGAATAGTATATATTCAATAAAATTAAAAATTTTGGGCCCCTTTTAGCCTTGGGTCCTAGGCGGCCGCACCCCGGGCTTATGCCCAGGGCGGGCCCTGGATACAATTTAGGATAATTCCGAAAATAACTCTGGTGTTTTTGCTGATTTGTGGTTGTAAAAAGAGAAGCGGTACTCTCACCCTTTTACAAAATAAATGATTTTTAAATTGACACTGTTCATTTTGATTTTAATAATCTCAAAATAAAAAAATTCAAAAATTAAGTTTGTTTAATACCATTTTTATCATAGAACCACGTTTTTATTTTCAAAAAGAAGATTTTGAGCGTCGCATTGACCGATCACTTTACCGACTAAATTGCCTGTCATCTTTACTCTATGTATATTTTTAGACGAAAATAAAATCCAAATACCAAATTATGAAGTAAGACAAAATTCAGATATAATTTACTCAATAAATGTAGGCTTAATACATCATTTGCCCTCTGAACTTGTCCAAAAAGCTTGATTGGCCCCCTGAACTTTTAAAGTGTCTCGATAGCCTCCTGAACTTACATAAAATGTTCAGTTAGCCCCCTGAACTTGCACAAAATATAATCAATTGATCACTCGGTTGTAAAAAAGTAAGTTAAATATGAAAGATGTATTGCACGAGTCTTAAAAAAAAGTAAAATGATCGAAATCGGGCTATACAGTTCTTAGATTAGAGAAGACAAGTTGTATAGTTCAGCAAGCAATAACTTTCTTTTTAACCTATTTTTGAATTATGTAATAACATTCTAAGATGCATGGAATACATCTTCCGCATTTAACTTAATTTTTGTGAGACAGAGTTGATAACATCAAGATATTATCCTGAGGACCAAAAGGGATATTCACCTCAAAGTACGCCACGTAGTGATCCCCAAAGGGAAACTAGCTGGCGGATCTATAAGGCGGATCTCTCTATTCGCCTCTATAACGGCTGGCCGCCGACTCGGCCATAAAAGATCATTAATGAGTTATTAATTAGCTAAACCGCCAGGTTAAGGATAACTCATAACTGCCATTAATGAAGCATTAATGGAGACTTTCTAGTTACCTGAAGGTTACAACTTCCCAGCTATATATAGCCCAATCCCCTAGGCTATCAAGGTACACATTCTCACAACCCTTGTCAATTCAGTTGGTTTCCTTGATTCATCTTACTGACTTTGGCATCGGAGCTTCCCCCCGTCGAACCCAACGACGCCCCCAAAGGGACGAAAGTTGATCATAAATTCTCCACTTGTTATCAATTGGTGCGGTGATCGTGGAATCCTTAATCAAACAAAGGATTTTTCGTTCACGCTGAAAACGCAATGACCAGCGGAGGTGAAAATCCCTCCTCAGGGATTGAAACGCCGTTAGTTACACCATCTAGTGCTGGTCGCACCGATACAACTGCTCCTATAACACATGTCGACAGTAACATGCCTACAGCTGCTTTTATCAATATGTGTGCCCAAGATATTGAAGCGCGATATGGACTTGAGATAGGGAATCGCCTTCGAACATTCATGACTCTTCCGCCGCGTTGGAGCACGACGTCTACATCGACCATTTCATCTTGGCCTTTAAACTTTGGCCTTGGTCCAGGTGCCCATAGCTCTTCGTCCCTTCAAGCCCACAACACTGATTCTATGTTAACTGCCACGACATCAGGTGGCGAGCGACCAATTAATCGGGAGTTATTCCCTGGTGAAGGAAGTCAAAGAAATGATACGACCCTTCCTGGCGGATCTAGGGGTCCAGGGTTGAATCTTGGCGGGCCCAATATACCCAGACGTCGACGAATTTATCCCTTGGCGGATCTAAAGGGCCAACTCATAAAAAGCGTAGAAAATAGAAAGGTAGGCAGACAAGGTCACCTTCACCCCGACGAGCGAGATCCTCCCGTCGTGGCAGATCGCCCCCATCTACTGGCCGTAGACGAAGTAAAAGGCCAGAAAAGACACCCCATGCAAACAGACCACCACAGCCGCCGCCTTCAGGAACTATTGGACACATCCCGTCAGGAGGTCAAGGGGGAGGAAACGGTCCGACTCCCCCAGGTGGAGGAAACAGAGGAGGAGGTGGTGGTGGAGGAGGAGGCGGAGGAGGAAGCGGACGCGGTAATGGAGGAAGACGTTCGCCATCTGATCCATCGTCTGATTCAAGTTCTTCTTCTTCTTCTTCTTCTCCAAGCAGATCGCCACGAAGAGGCCATCCCAGGGCGAATCCAGAAAATTTTGATGATAGAGTGAGGGCCCTGGTGCTCCGTATGAATGAAGAAAATGCCAGGCACAACCCGTTCGCCAATAAGGATTCGCCTTTTGCAGCTTGGATTGAGGCGGAGGAGACGGAAAGAGCTTTTAAGATTCCCAATCTCGCAATATACACAGGCAAAGATAATCCAGAAGCTCATGTTCGAAAGTATCGAATACTGGCCAGACTCAACCGAGCCACTGAGCCCGTGCTCTGCAAAATGTTTATCACCACGCTGGGGGCCCCAGCCTATTTGTGGTTTCAATCTCTACCTCCAGGCTCGATAAACAACTTTGATCAATTGAGCAGGGAATTTTGCGCAAAATTCGCCGGTTGTATTCCTGCAGTGGTGAAATCTGGGAAGCTTTTTGAGTTAAAGCAGAGGGCGAATGAATCCCTTCGGGAGTACGTGGACACCTTCAACCAATTATGCATACAAATTGTTGATGTGGACATCTCCGTAGTTGTGGAATGCTTCGTAAGAAATACCACCTGTAAGAGTTTGCAGGAAGATCTCATCCGAAAGAAACCCACCAGTATGGCAGAATTGATGGAACGTTGTAAAGATTTCATTAAGGTGGATGACATTCGTCGAGGTTCACCGTCATCGCCAAGAAGGGACAAGGGCAAATCTCGTCCCCGAGATAGAGACAAACATCAGGATTCTTCCTCTAGAAATAGGCGAAGAGATTCTAAGAACAAATCAACGTTTGTCACCTCTTTCACACCTCTTAATGCTTCTAAAAGTGAAGTTCTTATGTGGATTGAGAACAGTCAACACAAACGGAGCATTTCATACCCCGAACCGAAGGGAGGGGAGTACACCAATAATGGTAAAAATCCTAAAAACTATTGTAAGTATCACAGGAAAAATGGCCACGACACTGATGCATGCTGGGAGTTGGCTCGAGAAATTGAGCGTCTCATGGAAAGAGGCAAATTGGATCGGTTCATCCAAACTGAAGGCAAGAGAGGAGATGGTGACAGATCCAAGGAGGACCCAAAGAAGAAGGGAAAGGGTACCATCAATGTCATAGCGGGCGGACCTGGGTACCAGCCAACGTTGAAAAAGGCAAGGACTATCGCCCTTGACAGGACGTCGTTAAATCGCCCCTTTTCAGATGCAGGTCCTGAGATACCACCCCATGCGGATGCACTGGTCGTCACTATGATGGTGGAAGGCTGGGAGATGAAAAGGGTAATGATTGATGCTGGAAGTTCATGCAATGTCATTACCAGAGGAGCTTTCGCCAAACTCGTGATTGATCCTGTTCAAGTAGAGCCAACCGTGGTCGATATCTTGGGAGTGACAGGACATAGTATTCAAATAAAAGGCCAAGTTACCTTGGACTGTGAGCTTACAGAAGATGATCAGGTTTGGAGGGGAGATTTAGAATTTTCGGTCTTGGATGGTCAGTTAGCTTACAATATCATCCTAGGACGACCTTTTATCTCCGAAGTTGTAGCTCTTATCTCCATTCGCCACTTAACACTTTACATTCCCACGGCCAAGGTAGGTGTAATGATCAAAGGTAGCCAGAAGGTGGCCCAAGAGACGTACTCGGCATCACTAATGATTCGCCCCCAATCTAAGGAAGAAGATGAAGAGGAACGCGTTACGATGGCCTTGGGCGAGACAGAAATGTACCTTATGATGGATGAAAAGCAAGTGCGAATGGCCAAAGGGCTCAAAGATGAAGTTAAAAATGCAATCACCAAAGTGCTCCACGAGGCAGAAGATGTCTTCGCATGGAAAGATGAAATTCTCCCCGGAATCAGCCCAGACGTAATCGCTCACAAGCTCAACATTGATAAGGATGCAGTTCATGTGGCTCAGAAATGGAGAAATCATGGCCCGGAAAGGTAGAAGGTGATAGAGGAAGAGATCGGCAAGCTCTAGAAGGCGGATGCCATTGAGGAGGTGCTTTACACTCAGTGGTTGGCGAACGTCGTTTTGGTGAAAAATGCTGGCGGATCTTACCGCATGTGCATTGACTTTACAAATCTCAATAAGGCTTGCCCCAAAGACAACTATCCTTTACCATGTATTGATATGCTTGTAGATGGAACTGCCGGTCACGCAATGTACTCCTTTACTGATGTGAAGTCAAGTTATCATCAGATCCCTATGGAGCCCTCAGATAGAATCAAGACCTCGTTCGTAACACACCAAGCCACTTATTTTTTCAAAGTTATGCCCTTTGGGCTTAAGAACGCAGGTGCAACTTATTAGAGGATGATGAACAAAATATTCGCAGATAACAAAAGGGGTAACTATTCTGTCTATGTAGATGACATGATCATCAAAAGTACGACCGTAGAAAAACATGCAGACGATATAAAGGAGGTACTGGACGTACTCCGGCGCCACAACATTAAGCTGAACCCAGAGAAGTGCACTTTTGGGGCAACATATGGAAAATTCTTAGGGTTCATGATCAGCGAAAAAGGAGTTAGCCCAAACCCTGACAAAGTTAAGGCAGTTCTGGAAATGCAGGCACCGCGGAATATCAGAGAAGTACAACGCCTTAACGGGCGTATCATAGCCTTGGGCAGAGTTATCTCTTGCTCAGCCCGCAGATGCCAGCCCTTTTACAAGGTCATTAAGAAGCAAAACGCATTCGAGTGGAATGAGGATTGTGAAAGAGCCTTCTAAAGAATCAAACGGTTCCTCACGGAGCCACCCATGATGAGTCGACCTTTGAAGGGAGAGGACCTCTACATGTATGTATCGGTTACGGACAAAGCCGTATGCACAGTCATGATATGAGAAGAGGATGGCCAGCAGTTTCCGATTTATTACGTGAGCAAGGTTCTGAAAGACGCTGAAACCAGGTATTCAAAGCTTGATAAAATAGCACTGGCTGTTGTAACCACGGAAATCCGCCTTAGGCCATATTTTCAGGCGCATACCGTGGTGGTTCGAACAAATATACCAATGGGAAAGGTGTTGCAGAAACCAGACACTTCGGGAAGGCTGATGGAATGGGCAATCCGCCTGGGCGAATTCGATGTAAGGTATGAAAGTAGGCCAGCTTTAAAGAGTCAGGTCCTGGCGGACTTCGTGAATGAATTCACTGATGAAGGGATAGATCATCCCAAGCCTCTGATAGAAGAATGGTCAATGTACACCGATGGCGCCTCCTCGGTGGATGGAGCTGGCGTAGGCGTTGTGATCAAGGGTCCCCAATACATAAAATTACGGTACGCAGCAAAATTAAATTTCCAGGCAACTAATAATGCTGTTGAATATGAAGCTCTAATATTGGGATTGCGCCTACTTAAAGAAATTACTCCTGGGCGGATTATGATCTATAGTGATTCTAAACTAATGGTCAACCAAGTAATCAAGAATTACGAGGTGAAGGACGAGGTTCTGGCCAAATACGTAGCAGAAGTCAAAAAATTGCTGGATCACCTTGAGGCTAAGGAGACTAAATGGGAACTGGTTCACGTACCAAGTGAGTCCAACACAGAGGCGGATCATTTGGCCAAAATGGCCTCTTGTGAGGAGAACTGGACAGATCCGGATTGTCCCTTTGAAGTTAAAATAGCTGCAGCCTTCGCCTCAGAGGAAGTTTCTCTACTCACAACAGTGGAAGACGATTGGAGATCAGTAATCCGCCAATATCTGCTGAATGGAACCTTACCTGAGGATAAAGAAGAGGCACGGTGGATAGTTAGGAGAGCGGGTTATTTCTCCGTGATTAATGACTGCCTTTACAGAAAGTCCTTTAGTCATCCTTGGTTGTAGTGCATTCTACCGGAGGAAGGACAACAAGTCCTCAAGGAACTACATGAGGGATCCTGTGGGGCACACGAAGCATCCGCCGCCATCTTGAAAAAGTCCAGGTTAGCAGGTTTCTACTGGCCCACGGCTGAGTTGGATGCCCAAAAATTAGTAGAATCTTGTCACAATTGTCAGATTCATGCGAATGAATCACATACTGCCATACACATTCAGAGGCCAATCATAGAGGGACGTCCATTTGCCCTCTGGGGAATAGACATTGTTGGCCCATTTCATCCGACTCGCCGGCAGAGAAGGTACGTGGTAGTGGTAGTGGACCATTTCACCAAATGGGTAGAAGCCGAAGCTGTTTCCTCCATTACTGCAGAACGAATGGTGGAATTCGTCAAAGACAACATCGTAGGAAGGTACGGTGTTCCACATACCATCATCACCGATAATGGAACGCAGTTCAACTGTGGCGAATTCAAAGCTTTTTGTGAAGGGTTGGGCATCTTGAACAGATTTGCCTTCGTCTATTATCCCCAGTCCAACGGGATGACTGAAGTTACCAATCAGACGATCGTAAAAGGGATAAAGAAGAGATTAGGAGAGCATGATAAGAAGTGGGCGGACCAACTGACAATTGTTCTATGGGCTTACCGCACTACCCCAAGGACGGCCACAGGGGAAACGCCATTCGCCCTTTCTCACGGTGTCGAAGCTGTAATTCCAGTCGAAATACAGATCCCCAGTGATCGAGTGGCTTTTTATTGTGAAGAAGACAATGGTAAACAGCTAAGGGAGCATCTAGATCAAATAGAGGATCGCAGGGATCAATCCTATGTGCGCATGGCGGCTTATAAACAGCGGATTGCAGCTTACCATGATAAAAATGCCAAGCTTGTGGATCTAAATGTGGGTGATCTTGTGCTCCATAAAGCTAATAAAGTCCAATCTCGAGAAGGAAAGGGCAAGTTAGGGCTCAACTGGACAGGTCCATATCAGATAGTGGAGAAGATTGGATCCGCCACGTTTAAGATACATGACATGGAGGGTAATACACTAACACGCACGTGGAACCTCCAAAATCTCCGCAAATACTTTGTCAGAAAATGAAGTGTATATACGGTCTTGAGTACTCTTTTTCCTTTAATAAGCTTTTTCCCATGTGGTTTTTCTTATTAAAGGTTTTAACGAGGCTCACTTATAAGACCTACTTGCTGTAAAAAGGCATTTCTCCCATTAATAAACATCATTTGTTCTATTATCTATGTTCTTTTTATTGTTTAGTGCAGCAATATCAATATTCCAGTCTTAAAAAGAGGGGGGCATCCAACGCTCTCCACATTTGCAATGTATCGCTATCTTAGAGATACGTCCTCGATGCCCTTAAAAACATAAGAGGATCAATCTTATGGGCGGATTCGTCTCTAGGCGGATCCCAATCTCCAATAGAGTTAAAACGATCATTGGACGCAAGGTCTTTACACTCTCTTATCCTTCTCAGAAAGGAATTCACAAGTCCTACGGGCGGATCATTTCACCTCAAAGATAGGTAGCAAATCGATCCCCTAGGCAGCTTTACTTCCTCTAGAAGGAATAGAACAGCTTCCAAACCTTCGCAAAGGTTCACACAGTGGAGTATGGCTGGCCACCTACTCCAAATCCTAGATGTCTATATAATTCCTTACGCAAACGTAAAGGTAAAATAACATAGTTTCCATAAAGGATCAAAACAAATTGTACTTAAAAATATTTTTACAATATCTCAAAGCAAGCTAAACAACAATAGGAGCATCCTCCTTTGCGCTTTCTTCTCCCACGGTGCTTGCTTGGGGATCCTCCTTCTCCACATTTACAGATACGCCATCAGGAGATACCTCCTTATCCACCAAAGATGTGGGACCAAGTGGAAGAGCCTGGTCAGGAATTGGTTCTGCATCCGCTTTGAGGGGCGCTTCTTCAAGCTCATCCGTCAAGACCGTAGTAGAGGGTTTGGTTTCCTCCATAGGTCCCTTCATCCATCTCCGGACGTAATCAAGGAGGTACTCCTTAGCATCTGACATTTTATTGAACCTCGCCACATCTTCTGGTTCGGGGATGGCGAATTGCGGATCTGTGAAGTTAACCTCAGGATGCGCCAATGAGAAGTACGCCATAAGCATCTCGCCATAATAAAAAGCTTACACGCCCGCCGTGTATTCAGCTTCTCCAAGGGCGTCTTCATGGCTTTTGGCATTAGATGCAATCTTTGACTTTAAACTCTTAATCTCCTCATCCCTGAGAAATAAGGCGGCGGTGGCAGAGGCAAGGTTTGCATTCGCCGAAGCAAAACCTGCATTAATAGAAGCGATGGTGGAATTGGCTTCCACTATCTCTTTCTCTAACCTCTCGATAGTTGCCTTGTCCACCACATTCTGAAGGAGCTCATTTTCCATGGTCCGAAGGCGAGCATACAACTGTCAAAAACAAATGATTCAATCAAAAGGCAAAAAGAAAGGATTAAGGAGCTAATACTATCAACATCCATTCTAAAGAAACTCACCGAAAGAAACTCCGTCTTCCCTTTTTGAGCATGAATTGAACTAGGAATCTGGTTATAGTTCCTCTGCACTTCGCCCACCTGACCCAAGGCCTCATCCAGATCATTTAGGATGGATTCGTTCTCAAAAGAACCTTAGGCTCCCAATTTGGCGGACCAATATCCACCAATATCAGGCTTCGCCGTCTACACAAACATGAAAGAGTCATACTCCGGTCCCAAAACTTGATGAATGAAAGGAAATCAAAAGGTAAACTACCTGTGCAATCTCCTCAGCAGGTTTGGCGGACCTCATGGCATCCGCCATAAGTTTAGGACCCCAAGTGGTGATGGGCTTTCTCCTCTTTAGTGGCGGCTCAACCACTGTCTCTGCAGGACGTTTACCACTATTAGTTGGGGGATTTACCGCTTGACCTTTCTTGCGTGCTTCAGCCTCCAAAAACTTCCTGCACGTCTCTGCAAAAGCGTGATTGGCCTTAGATACACCCCTGCCAAAGAAAACATTAAAGTAATCAAAGTTCACGAAGAAATGAAGGTACCTTGGTCAAATTGCGCAATCTTTGAGTAAATGAATTGATCCCCTTCCAGGCGAATCAATGGGATATCACTCATCATGAAAGCTAAGGCATCTGCATAAGTCCATGCATCCGTCTTGATCTGCTTCATGAGCTCCGCCACCTCCTCATCACTGTTCGTTAAAATTCGCATGTCACCCGCCATATGTAGCGGCCTGGGATTCCAGACTGAAGGAAAACCTAATGGTTCGCCATCCTTTATCTTCACGTAGAAGAATTTCTCATCCCAGCAATGAACATTAGACATTTTTTCGCTAAATGGCGAATAAACTCCGAACTTGGCGAACGTGAGATAAGATTCGGACTTCCTTTTTGAGGGTTTGTGAAAAGCTCTAAAGATACGGCCCGTATATACAACTCCTAAATTCGAGTCGAGGTAGCAATCTAAAGCGATGTCCAACCAGCAGTTAGGATGTAGCTGGCTGACTGTAATGTCAAAGTAAGAGAGGATGTCCGCCATCATCTTTGGAAGAGGAAGTCGGAACCCTCTCTCCACATGACTATAATGCATTGTAAGGAAGCCGTTAGGCGGATAGGAAGGACGTTGATGGGATGTAGCGAGCCGAGTCTCATAATTTTTAATCCAGGGAAAGCGATCCGCCAGATCCACTAGATCCGCGGCACTCATACGAGATGGAGTAGACTCCGCTCGTGGATTCTTTTTCTTCTTAAGAGGAATCAAAGAAGAGGCCATTGATCCCCGGAACCACCTGTGGGCACCGGTCGGAACCTCACCGGAGATAGAAGTAAAAAGAGAGGGATTCCTAGTGGAACGAGTCTGGTAATGATTACGAGCCGAGTTATCAAACTCAGCCAAATCGGAATTAACCGTGTCCTCGGAAGAATGGGAGTTCTCCGACGACGAAGTGGTCCAACTAAAATCGACTTCTATTTCAGGATGGGAGGTTGAATTAAAAAGTTCTGAAGTTGATCTAGAAGATGAAGACGAACTTCTAAACATCCAGGAAAAAGTTAAGTGAAAGAAAATGAACTTACATGAGAAATCGGAAGCTTGGTGCGAAACTTTGAAGAAATCCCAGAAAAAGCTCGAGCGCAGGAGAAAAATGGAGAAATGAGGAAGAAAGAGAAAGCGTAAGAAGAAGAAGAGAGTTTTCTCCTTCCTGGGACAGTGTGTCCACTACACATGTCGATCATCCAATGGCATTAGACAATGTGCTCATTAATGCAAGTGTTTATGACGGCGCGCGGAAGTTCGAAAGCCCTAAAGGACTTTAAGGGCATTTTGGGGGGGCTTCTGATAACATCTAGATATTATCCTGAGGACCAAAAGGGATATTCACCTCAAAGTACGCCACGTAGTGATCCCCAAAGGGAAGCTAGCTGGCGGATCTCCACGGGTTAGCTCCAAGAGATCCGCTGGCGGATCTATAAGGCGGATCTCTCTATTCGCCTCTATAACGGTTGGCCGCCGACTCGGCCATAAAAGATCATTAATGAGTTATTAATTAGCTAAACCGCCAGGTTAAGGATAACTCATAACCGCCATTAATGAAGCATTAATGGAGACTTTCTAGTTACCTGAAGGTTACAACTTCCCAGCTATATAGCCCCAGTGGCGGAGCCAGAGCTCAAGGTCCGGAGGGGCTCAATTGCATGAAGATTTTTTTTTACTAACGACTCAAGGCTTTGATTCATAGTAGTCAAATCGAAATTTTCAAATTTTTGATAATATAAGGGTAAATTTGATCATAATTGGAAAAATTAAGATACAAAACCACTCAGATTCAATATGAAGTAAGGATAAGGTGCAAAAAATACTCTAATGTTTACACCTAAGAATAATTTTACCTCTAACGTATAAAATTGTGCAATTTTACCCTTAATATTGGCAGCCAAAAACAATTTTATCCCTAACGTTGACAAGTTTGGTCAATTGGAGAAATTATTCATCAAATTGTTTTCTCGGTCATGAATTTTGTAACTAAAAAATATTATTAAAAATAATAAAAGAGAATGAGGTTAATAATGATTAAAAATGATATTTTTAAAGGAGAATGAGATTTAAGGGAAAAAATTAAAATGAGATAAAAAGTGAAGGGAGGGAGATTTGAACACAAAACCACTTGGATGTAAAAATGCCTCTAATTATCACTACAACCAACTATGCAAACTTAGTTTTATGTTATATAATTACATTCTACATTATAAGTATCAATTTTAACTATTTTAAGGGGGCTTCTCGGGACTGAACCACTATTCATTAACGGTGTTCCGGAGGGTCGGGAGACCCTCCCTTACCCCCTAGATCCGCCCCTGTATAGCCCAATCCCCTAGGCTATCAAGGTACACATTCTCACAACCCTTGTCAATTCAGTTGGTTTCCTTGATTCATCTTACTGACTTTGGCATCGGAGCTTCCCCCGTCGAACCCAACGATGCCCCCACAGGGACGAAAGTTGATCAGAAATTCTCCACTTGTTATCAAGAGTGATCAATTGATTATATTTTACGCAAGTCCAGGGGGCTAACTAAACATTTTATGCAAATTTAGGAGGCTATCGAGACACTTTAAAAGTTCAGGGAGCCAATCAAGCTTTTTGTACAAGTTAATGGGCAAATGATGTATTAAGCCATAAATGTAATATACTCAAGAATGAATCTATCAACAGTGGTACATGTGCATCAAATTTTCTTCATATGGAATTTCTTCAAAATTTCAAAACCAAAAATATTTTTTCATAATTTTTAAATACGGTATGTTTGGTACGTTGTAATGCAATATAATGTAATCAAGGTTGTAATGCAATCAAATGTATAATGTAATATAATGAAATAATGATTCCATTATCATGTTTGGTTGGTAAATTTTAATAAAATTGATACGATAAAATTATCATTACAAAAAAAATATATATATATATATATATATATTAGTTAAATGTCATTTTCATGTCTTTTTTACGTGTTTTTTGGGTTTTTTTCCATTTTTCGCATTTTCCCGTTTACTTTTTTTTTTCATTTTTCGGGTTTTCCCATTTTTCGTTGTTTTTTCATTTCCTTTTTTCTTATTTTCTCCTTTTCCTTTTTTTCGTGTTTTTCATATTTTTATCGTTTCATGTTTTTCGTCTTTTCCCGTTTCCTAATTCTCGCATTTTTTCTCGTTTTTTGTTTTTTGTTTTTTCACGTTTTTCTCTTTTTCGCATTTTTCTGTTTATATATTTTCATGTTTTTTTCCATATTTCACCATTAATATAATAATAAAAAAATATAAAGATCAATCGTAATGGTGATTCATATCTATTTTGTTTATGATGGCCATTACATAAATTTGTAAATAAAAATTGAATTATGTATTTGTGATTCCATTACAACAAAATTGATAAAACTAACCAAACATAGTAATAAACCTCCATTGTAATGGTCATTCCATTACAACGCTCACTACAGTGTGCCAAATGGAGCCTTAGTTGACAAAATTAAATTAAAATTACATTCATAAAGTGGATTGCTATTTTCCGCCTCATTTTTTCTACTTACGGCCGTAATTTGGACAATTTTACCCTTTTAATAAAAAAAAAAAATTAAAATTTTCAAAAAAAAACGTCAATTTTGGCCTAGGCGGGTGTTTCACCCGCCCATCCAATGTCGTGGGCGGGTGGCTGACCCGCCCAGCCAATGGTTTGGGAGGGTGAAACAACCGCCTATACAGTGAATGAAGACGGTAAATAGCAACACCCTTTATAAACTAATATTTGATAATATTATTTTAAGTTGGAAAATATTTTTTTATATGATATTATAAAGATTAATATCCCACGTGAATGGGAAAAAAATCCAAACGTTAAGTGCATATATACAACACAAGCAAGCATCATGTCAAATTAACAGATACAATCCAAGTGCTAATAAGTAGAGGGAGGAGGCGGTACACCGGGCCGGCAGCGGACAGTGGCCAAACCAGCCTCTAAGGGTTAGGGGCTGCCAAACCAGCCTCTTAATGGTTAGGGGTGCAGAAAAAAAGCTTAGCTCGTGAGGGCTGGGTTTAACTTTTTTTCCCCCTTCAAGACCAAAACGGTGTCAAAAAATAAAAGTAGGACTGGCGGTGCAATTTTAACCTCCCAGCAGCGGCGGGGTGATTTCCGGCGGCGGCTGAGGGGTCCTTGCCTCCGCTACTGCTACTGCCACTGCCGGCTGAGACGGTGGTGGTGGTGGTGACAGGGGCAGTGGGGTATGCATCATTGCTTTTGTGATTTTATCCAAATCTTCCTCCAACTTCTTTACTTCAACTTCTTGCTTCTCGATGATGTATTTTTCGACGATATCCAAAGCCGACCTCTTTCTAAACTGTTCACACTCTACTTTCCCAGCTATATTTTCCTTTATGAAGCGCATAAGTTCAATCATACGTTGAAACTTCCTCGTCATTACTTCTTTCCTCGTTGAGCGAAGTTTATCCTTCGTCTGTTGCAACTGTTGATTGCTAGGATAGGCGCTTCCGAAAAAATCAAAGCTGATGAACTTTCCAGCATACGTTTTGATGCAACCATTGCTCGTTTTGACTCGCTTATGGTGATAGTGGTATAGTAGAGTTCTGCGAGAATTCTCCGATGAATCTGCTTCCTGCTCACTCATGGCTAGACCTTGAGTCTGCACAAGTAAACCCCCATTAGTTTGCTTACCTATAAACTGGATCATTAGAGTGTTATAAAGTGCAAATTAAAGATGAAATAACTACAAAAAGCATCCTGATGCACCACCATTGAGTCCATTTTTCCCGGGGCTTTATTTTTCACCCCAGCTGGTGATTTCGGGATGGATAATTCCCGCTCCATTTGCAATCCAAAATATACTAAAATTTCTCAACAAATAGTCTATACTGTCTACAACTCTTACCTTTCCTCTAAACACGAAGATTAAGAAACAATATGTAAAAATAGTCTCGTATGAAATATATGGAGCTCTTATTCTTTTAGGGTGGAATTTAGAAATTCCCCAATTCATATATATCCTAATTCAGAAAGACAAATAGAAACATCAAAATCTGTATAAGAAACAAAGTCTTGAGTAAAGATAAAGCTTTTCTAGATTTCGTATAGTCTGGTTGCTCCTTGTTTTCACTTGGTGGTGATAACACACCGGATGTTATCCCCGGTTCTCTGATGATAGAACGAGTAGGACCTAGCTATCCGAACCAAATGTTGAGGACAAGTGTTGACATAGCAGTTTGCCAAAAGTTCTCCCTTATATCATCACGTGCGAGTCCTCGAAACAGGAAGTTCGTGTCCTATTCTGTTTATACTACTTACTTATTGGATGAATAAGCATATTAGTTCTCCTTTAATTATGATCGATGATACATCCTATATAAAGGCATGCAAACCTTCGAGGTATGCGGATCATCATTGGTGATATTACTCTCATCATACAACTCGTCCATCATGATTCATATAGCCATATGACTTCATCATCGGAGTTCCCAAGACCGAATTACCGGCACTCCTCTTATTTTGCATCTGAACAGAATGTTGAGGACAAGTGTTGACCTAGCAGTTTGCCAAAAGTTCTCTCTTATGTCGTCACGTGCCAGTCCTTGAAATAGGAAGTTTGTGTCCTATTCTGTTTATACTACTTTATCCATTGAATGAATAGGCATATTAGTTCTACTTTAATTAGGATCAATTACATCCTATATAATGGCACACAGACCTTCAAGGTATGTGGATCATCATTATTGCTATTACTCTCATCATACTCGTCCAAAATGATTCATCTAGCCATATGACTTCATCATCAGAGTGCCCAAGATCGAATTACCGGCACTCCTCTTATTTTGCAGGTCAGACCGGATCTAAGACCTCATACATTACGGATAAATAATCCAATTTATCACTTGGTGTATTGTCAAACATGAGTACCAATTCCTATCAAATCACATATTAACTCACATCCGACGAGCTTAATCCTTGTTTATGAAAGAAGCTCCTTATTCTAGCTGGTTGGTGAACCAGAATCAAGTTACAAACCCAGAACTAGGCACAAACATATGCAAAATCATTTCTAGCGAAATTTTTGCCAATACGAGCACTTACTAGCTAAATAGATAATAAAAAAAAAAAAAAAAAAAAAATCAAGTACTACCAAATTATTTATCCTAATTTCTTACCTAACATTTCCTTTAACAGCCAAATAACAGGTATGATCCAGCAAATTTAAAGCATCAAATGCAAATAGTTAACTGATGAAATCAAAGTCAAATTAGTTTCATAACACATTCCAGAGAAACCCTAACAAATCCAATTCGAAGTCGAAACCTAAAAAACCAGTCGACATTAACATATACTCACACGCATTAACTCAGATACAAAAAGAAAGAAACAACCCTAACCTCATGCGGTGTACCAACTCAGATGAAGAGGAAAGGGATGAAATGAAGCAGAGGGGAGGGGAACGGAAACCGCCGGAGATTATTACTGTAATTGCTGCATCACCGCAAGGCCGTAGAGAGAGAGAGAGAGAGAGAGAGAAAGTGGAGGGAATGAGAGGAGAAAGAAAAGGAAACTCATATATGCGGGTAAATTGCATCCTTAATCGGTCTAGTTTGGATTAATTTCAAAACAATCACTGAACTTTTTTTTCTTAACTTTTTTTTCGGGATAAGATACCAAAATAGATTTATGGTTTTTGAGAAAGTATCAATTTAGATTTCACGTACAAAATAACACCAATACGGGTTTAACGTCTACATTTCCTACTCATCTTTATCTTCCTCGAACTTTTGACTCTCACTAAAATCTCCATTTGCAACAATCTCTCCTCAATATTGCCTTCCTTCCCTCTTTTTCATATTGTTGAATTATATGCTTGGAGGTAGGACTGTAATCGAGCCGAGCCGAGCCGAGCTTTGGCTTGTTCAAGCTTCGATCAGCTCATTAGAAAATAAACGAGCCAAAGCCGAGCTTCGAGCTTATTCGAGCCTAAAATCCAATTTGAACTTAGTCCATTAAGAAAATTATCTAACCATGAATTGTTTATAAGTAAATCGTTAATTATATTTATGAAACATCTAGCTCTTTAATTGTTACATAAATAAATACACAAACAAATTTCTTGAATAAATAAAGAAGATGCTTACAAATAATTCGTTTATTACTCATTTATGAACTTATCTAATAGCAAATGAAATAATATAAAGTTTAGATATTTATGAACTACCACAAAACTAAAATTTGTTTATAAATATTCTAATCGAGCCTGCTCGCGAGCTTTCGAGTCGAGTTTTGATTTGCTCAAGCTTGGCTCGTTTACAAACCGAGCCGATAAATCATACTCACAAGCAGTTTGTTTACAAATTGAGTCAAGCCGAGTTGAGCTTTTATTGAACTGAGACCACCAAACTGCTCATGAGTGGCTCAGCTCATTTACAGCCCTACTTGGAAGACTCTTATTATAATGGATATGAATACCAAGACAATATAGTTCTGGTAAAAGATTACAATATGTGTAAGTTTATCATTGCCTTTGTTTTTATATGATATAGATTTCTTGAAATGACAAAACAACAAAATGCATGATTTTGACCATAAGTTGCAGCAACTATTGAATTAAACCAATGCAAATAAATCTAAACAACAGTTGATTCAGTAACTGATGTTGTTGGCAGCAAGAATTTTCACATGTAAGTGAATTTGTTTATTCACCGTTAAATATAGGCTTATATGCTTTGAATCTGCATCTTAGGATTCTAATAAGTCTAAATTTAACGATGAATGAGTAAATTCTACATGCTCATTAAGGTGCATGTGATCAAGGCTGGATTGGCAGTAGCCAACAATGCGGTTATCAAAGCATATTTTTATCTTTCCATGTTGATTGATTCTTTCATGATGTTTCATAATTTTATTTTAGACTTAATACATTATTTGTCTTTTGAATTTGTCCAAAAAAATTTGATTGGTCCTCTGAATTTTCATAGTGTTCCAATAGCCCCTTCAACTTTCATAAAATGTTCAGTTAGCCCCCTGAAATTACATAAAATGTAATCAATTGATCACTCAGTCATAAAAAAAGTAAGTTAAATGCGGAAGATTGATTCCACGCATCATAGAATGTTATTACACAATTACAAAATAATTAAAAATGAAGTTATTACTTGCCCAACTATACAACTCGTCTTCTCTAATATTAGAACTGCATACTCTGATTTTGGTCGTTTTACTTTTTTTTAAACTCGTACAATACATCTTTCGCATTTAACTTACTTTTTTTGCGACCGAATGATCAATTGATTACATTTTACGCAATTTTAGGAGGCTAACTGAACATTTTATGCAAGTTGAGAGAGCTATCAGGACACTTTGAAAGTTCGGGGGACCAATCAAGCAATTTGGACAAGTTCAGGAGGCAAATAATGTATTAGCGTAGACCTGTCCATGGACACGGGTACCCGTCCGGTCCGCCCAGACCCGTGTCCCTTGGACCGGGTTTGGACAATAAAAACTGTTCATAGGTCCAGCCCGACCCAAGCCCGCCTATTTTTTGGGCGGGCTTGGGATTAATAAAAATAACACGAGCCGGTCCAGCCGGCCCGTCTATTAATATTAATTAATAAATATATATATTTATATATTAAATATTTATTTTTAAGTATCATATTTATTTTATATAATTAATAATTTTATATTTATATTTAGGTAAGCTTATATGGGTTGGGCTTGGGATTTGATTTTTAAGCCCGAACCCAGCCCGTCCCAAGTCCATCTAAATTAATAGTGGTTAGGCTGGGTTTGGGCCGAGCATTTTTATCTAAAAATCCAACAGGTCCGATCCGAGCCCGGCCCAACCCGATCCATGGACAAGTCCTTAATTTAGACCTTTACTTTATTTTCTCAACGTTTTCCATCATAAGCTCTTCCAACAATTTCACATCATATTAGTTCTATGTGTGAAAACTTATTGGTTACTTCAATGCAATTTGGGTTTGGTTCAAGTGAGTTATTGTAGTGATTTGCAGTGGTTTTCATCGTTTCTTCCAGCTTATCATATTGTTATTGATGATGTTAACTGGTGGGAAATATATAGTCTTTTCTGGGTTACATATAATTTCTTGTATGAAGTATTAGCTTGCGCTAGAGATTTTTAATGCTAAAAGGATTTTCAAATTTTTTTCTATTCTTATCTGAAGATGAAATGGATCAACTTCATATTAGAATGGGAACATCCTATATTTAGAGAAATTGTGATAGTTCAGTATGCTAAAGTAACCTATCAAGATATCATTAAAGTAGATAACTTCATTGAGAGTGTCTTTGATCCACACACATCAAAGATTTTGTGCAAAAGCTCAATGAAATGGATGCAATAGATTTTGAGCCGAGGATTTCTTTGTATGAAGTTTGGTTTAGAATTCTTTCAACAATTAGAGTTAATGAATTTTACTTTTTGGTTTAATAGAAAAGTTAATAGGGAAAGCAGTGGCGGAATCAGGACCCGCGGCTCAAACATATCAGTAAAAAAAAACGTCAAAAAAAATCGAAATTAATTGTGCGATTGATGGTAAATTTCCAAAGGCCAGCCCTAACGGGTTGGGCAAATTTTTTTTAACCTCCAACACATTAAAAAAGTAAAAATGTTATTATTTTTTTTAGAAACTAACATTGAACTAATAGAAAATTAAACATGTTTATTTTTTTTAGAGTTGCGTATTTTTTATTACAGTTTATAAATAATATAAAAAAATTAAAATTAAAATATATTTTATTTTAAATATATTTATGGTTAATCCGTACATAGTGCTAATACAAATCTAGTTTAATGCAAATTATTAGAAGTATCTGGTTCTTCAAATTATTATATAAGATCACAGTACGTAATCAAATCTCACATAAAAACGAGATGCTTAACCTAACAACTCCTAATTTTACCTTTACTGTATGCATACAACATTTGTGCACCGATTTATTAATTTGATGGTACGTGTCTCGGGGAGCAGTATATGACCTCTCCGTACTACAAAAATAACACATTAATACAATTTCATCCTCAATTGTTAGGGTTTTTCTGAGTTCAGCCGCTGCCCAAATTCTCCCTTCAATCTCGCATCACCACCATGCTCACCATCACCACCAGACGCCTTCTTGCTTCTTCCTCTTCAGCTTCATCTCTCACTTCTTCTCCATTTCATCAGATTAAGGCTTTCATTTCTCTCCTCCATACTCATAACTCTGCCACTGAGGTCAATGAAGCTGTCTCTTCCTTTAATAAGCTTCTTCGTACAAGGACCCGACCTTCTGTAATCGAGTTCAATAAATTGCTGTCTGCACTGGTTAAGATGAAGCAATTTCAGACTGTCATTTCCTTGTCCAAGCAGATGGAATTGGTGAGAATTAAACCCAATATTTACACTTGTAATATCTTAATTAATTGTTTCTGCCATTTAGAGCGTGTTGATTTGGGGTTTTCTGTTCTCTCCAAAATTTACAAGCTTGGTTTTCAACCTAGCATTGTGACCTTCAGTACTTTAATTAATGGTTTCTGTAGAGATGGTAAAATTGGTCATGCTGTAGATCTATTTGACAAGATAGAGGCCATGGGTCATCAACCTAACGTCATCACTTATAGTACTATTGTGAATGGTCTATGTAAAATTGGAAATATGCATGTAGCTGTTTGTTTGCTGAAAAGAATGGTTGAGAAAGGTTGTGAGCCTGATGTTGTGACATACAGTGCCATTATTGATGGTCTTTGTAAGTGTAACCAAGTTAAGGAAGCATTTGAGCTCTTCAAAGAGATTAAGAGTCGAGAAGTTTTGCCTAATGTTATCACTTACAATTCACTAATTCATGGTCTGTGTTATTCGAGCAAGTGGAAGGAAGCTTCTGCGTTGTTTGAAGAAATGCTGGTTAAGAATATTGTGCCTGATGTAGTTAGTTACAGTATATTAGTTGATGAACTTTGCAAAGGAGGAATGATAATGAAGGCCCAATCTATGGTCAGTAAAATGATTCAAACAGGTGTTGAGCCTAATGTCATTACATACACTTCACTAATAGATGGATATGGCTTACATGGACAAATGCATCTAGCTATTAAAGTGTTTGATGTGATGAAGAGAAAGGGATGCAATCCTAATGTCCGTACATATAACACCTTGATCAACTGGTATGGTAAGAAGAAACTTATTTACGAGGCAAAACAACTTCTTTATGAAATGTCTTCTAGAGATTTAGTCCCAAATCAATATACTTATAATTCTATTATATACGGCTTATGTCATGCCAGAAGACCTTGGGAAGCACTCGAGTTTTTGAAGGACTCATGTGCAAGTGGCTACCTTCCCGATGTAGTAACATACTCAGCTTTGCTACATGGTTTTTGTAAAAACGGGCATCTTGATATAGCATTCTCCTTATTTCATGAAATGGAAGTGAGAAAATTGAAGCCTAATGCAGTTACATATACTATCCTAATTCAAGGCATGTGCAAAGCTGGAAGGTTTAAAGATGTCAAGAAATTGTTATCTAGATTTTTTGCTGATGGGTTGCAGCCTACAATATACACGTATAGTATAATCATTGATGGGCTTAGCAAGAAAGGATTCCTAGATGAAGCATACCAGATCTTCAGAAATATGGAAAACAATCTCTTCTCGCCAAATAATTGCTGTTATAATGTGATTATTCATGGATTTCTTAGGCGCAAGGATTTGGCGATGGCAGCAAAACTCATTCATGAAATGCGTGACAAGGGTTTCTGTGCAGACAACACCACATTTGCCTTGGTAGCGGAGAATAAAGACATCGTGGAATTACTATAAACTGTCTTCAGGCATACCAGGTGAAATGATGAGCTGAAATTGACATTTATTACCTTCTTACAAATGATGTTGTGCTGCACTAAATTATTGGTCCTCTAATTCAATTTATTTTAGTAAGAGTCCGATACCCATTATATAGGTGTAAAGAGTTAGTCAAAATACTTTATAGGGAGTTTATGCTAGGGATATTGATTTTTGTGGGGGATGAGAATCTTTGTGAAGAACATGCATGATTTGATAAGTCTTTCAACTTTGTTTGGGTTGTGCAATTAGTAATATCTTATTGCACGGGCAGCAGCTTACTAAGCTATTGCATCTGTAAAATTGCAATGCCAAAATAGAATATGAGATTACTACGGTAATCAAAGCAGTTATTTGCTTAAAGTTTTCTTTTCATTTGCATGATAGGTGAGAATCTATTGTCATTTTAACGATACGGAATGAGTTTATGATACTTATTTCCCATGCTTCCAGATCCTGATTATTTGTCTTGATGTTTATTGCAATGTTTGAAAATCTGAGATAACAGTTTTTTCATAATATCCAGTAGATTAATCTGCTATTTATATTTGAAATGAGTGCTTATGAAGCTCTTATTGTTGTCTTGAAAACTGCATGTAAAAACATACAGCATTTGGATCATTGTGATGCAAAGGTATACTGATTTATTTTGAAATTTCCTTTCTACAATAATCTTAAATAATAATAGTAAATAGATATGGCTTAAATAATATTTTTGAAGGGTGTTATATTGTCAATCTCAAATGTTCGTTCCTGTTAAAATAAAGCACAAATATTGAAAGGATTCCATGGTCTTGTAAAGGTCTTTTGTATTGCCTTCGGCAATATGAATTACTTTAAGGTTAATGTAGTTTCTTACAACTATTCAAGCTTTGAAACATGAAAGAAGCAAATCAAGGGAATGTTTGAGTTTGAAAATACTTTTCAAAATTGTTTGGTGTTTATTATGTCTAAAGTAGAGGGATACATGTTGGCTTTGTTTACGTTGTTGTAGCTAATGCAAATTGATTTAGTTAGACTTTTTTGTTTTTCAGCTTTGATGCAAATGAATGGTTTTGATTATTTGAAGGAAAGGCGTCAATCTGTGTTTATAGAACTTTTGGATTCGGATAAAGTCAGTGAACACTCTGTTTTGTTCCCATTCATATGCAGTCAAAGGGAGTGTTCCAGTCTGTTATCAAGCAGGTTGTAGGATGAGCTACTTTGGAAGCAGAACTGTAACAGCAATCCTATAGTTAAATAAGCCAACTTCTGTAGTTGATCCAGTCTGTTATCAAGCAGGTTGTAGGATGATCTATTACCATACAATTTTTTTTCCATATGGAGGGGGAGGGAGTAGCTTGAGCGAACGCACAGAGAGTTCAAGCAGCCATGATTTAGACCAAGTATCCAAATGTGAACAAAGGTTCCTTTCTGCGAGGATACCGAGGATCGACTCATGCATCAGCAATTTTGCTTAAGCAATTAAATTGACATGTCCTTTATACATTAAAGGCTACTATGATGCTAAATTTAAAGGGGTACTGGATATAAAGAACAGTAACTTGCAGTAAATAGAGTATTGTAAGTTTCAATCCTTTACTTGTTGAAGCCTTTCAACCCTTTACTTGTTGAAGCCTTTCCTCTGTTACAGTATAAAAGTTTATAAGAGGGTTTCGTCATATGAGATTTCCTTAATTGTTCTATTTGGTGGAAAGTGCTGGCAATGCAAGTGTTAATTGATGAAGTGAGAAATCTCAGGCTGAAAAAAGTATGAGATTACTTAAGAATATACAATAGGAAGGATCTCCATTAACTCGCTATATCTTGAGATTTTGGGTTAAATGCGGAGTCAAGCCCAGGCTTATACTCCTTTACAAGGCTCATATTTAGCGTTTCTCCCCGGTGGTAAAAGCTCTCCAAATGGTATCAGAGTCAATAGTTCAACATAGAATGAGTATGGTGTGGCAGTTTGATGCCCTTAGCCCAATTAAGGTAGCCCAAATTTGGCTTTACGGAGTTAATGGTGAACTCTAGATTTGGCTTTATGAGATTAATTCTGAAGTTTTTGTATATTCTTTGTTGCTTCCAATGATTTCCTGCTACTCTAAGTTATTGGTATGGTTTCCAATTTTTGCACATAAAAATGCCTTCTTTTACACTTACGCTGTAATGCTTTCTATAGGATTAGTTATATGATTGTTTGAAATATATCAACATTTGGAGAATATCTTACTATTGTTGTAGCTGATACAAATGGATTAGTTAGACAGCTTGTTTATAAAACCAGATTGTACCTTAATCTTATTGGAATGTTTAAAAAATGCCTTTCTTACTGTTGGGGGATTATGTTTCTTCCTGGCACTGTTTCACTTTAGCCTAGGAGTGTTCACCTGGATCCTAAATGACCAAATAAATTTGGTCTCCATTAGATCTAAGGCTTATTAGGGGTTTTAGATCAATCGTTTGGCTTGACTTTAGGTGGATTAGAGATGCTGGATTGAAAATTAATGATTATTAGTTCTTAGTTCTACTGTTGATTGCTGTGGTGTCACTGTTAATGAAGATAAAAGAATTAGGGTACACTTCATTTTTCATTGTTTATAAAACCGACTCTCAATGCATTGCTTGATTTCCTTCTGTTGACTTTGGTTATGATTTCCTTTATGTTGTTTGTGCATTGCTTGATTCGTGGTACAAGTGTTGTTTTGCATTTCTAATTAGTAAACGCAGTTGAGGTCTTGTTGTTATTTTAAACTTGCAACCCCTTTTTGTTGTTTGATTTGTAGATATACTTGTGTTTAGTTAAGATTGAGAAATAATTTATGATAGTTAATTATCAACAACAATAATAGCGGAACCAAACAGACTCTAAGAATAGTTGAACAAGAAAGATAACATGAATTCTTTCGGTAGAGAAAATTATTCCTCATTGTTAGAGGAAAATAACAACTGCAATGGTTGTATGTTTTTAGTATTAGTATTAGAGTAGTAACCTTTAATCATTTTATTCCCTTTACACTAGTTCAAAAAGATGGTAGGAGGAGATGCGATTTAAATCTTGTTTTTTTCCACTTCTTATTTCGCAATCCTCTTCGTTATTGCTAATCCTGTTAACTTTAGGCTAATTTTGTGTTACAATAAGGTGGTATTAACATAGGCTAATTTTTGTTTTGCTTGGATCTCTAAATTAGATGAATGGGGAAACTCAATCAAGAGAGACTACCATAATACCTTGGGGAGCTGAAGTGTTGCTGCTCTCAGAGGCGAGAGACTAGCCAGGAAACTTTACGTGTGAATCCGGCCAGTACAGAAGATTGAGCACAAAAAGAAGTGGATCAGAAGATAGCCATGCCGATGCGTTGCTTTCTGTTTGTTAGTATCATTATATGGTTGGAAAGCATGAAATAGCTCGATGCTTTTTGCAATATTGTGTGACATGTACCATACTCGTTTCATAAGGGAATATTAGAGCGGGTATTCTTAGTTCCTTCCTAGATTCGCTAGTTGGTCTATATTTTACGTTTTGCACGAATTGAGTTTGTTCAATTGATTGTCACACTTTGCTTGATCAATTTATTGATGATATACTAGTGGTGAGGCTTCACTGACATTCATGTTTAGAATTAGATGATTCAACTTGAATTCAGGTCCCCTGGTTTCACTTATGTATAGAAAACACTGACATTAAGTGCTCGTTTCGTTTTCCTTTGTGTAGCTCTTTTTTGGTAAGTATTTAGTTAGGATTGAGAAACAATTGTTATTAACTAATTTAGAACGAAAATCAACAAATATCTACAAGTAATAAACAATAAATAACTAACCAATGTCTTAAAGATGTAATGTTTGGAGCGATTTTTATTTATTTAGGATCTCAAGAAATATTTGTTTCGATGTCTATCCTTCCATCTCTAATAAGCGTTGGTTTGGATTTCATTTTTTTTAGAGTCGTTAAAATTTTTAAAATAATTTTTGGTTGATGGATATTTTACAAAATAAAACATTTGGTTTGGAGGATCTACTAATATAATACATCCATGGTTTGTTAAACATCTTTTCGGAGAGGAATACAACTAGTTTGCAATTACATCTCAAAGAAAAAAATGGGAGAGATATAGTTAAAAAAATTGGGATCCGTCAGGAATTCCCCATCGGATATTAACGGGGCGGGATCGGGAATCTCCAAGAGACTGAGATACCATTCTCCATTCCTATTACGGTGGATAAAATTATCCCCATCACTGTTCCATGGGATTCTTATCAGCGATTCTCCGTTCCCATGAGGTGGATCACAGATGGGAACGAGAAATCTTCGTCCCACTTGCATCCCTATCCTAATTTGTATTTTACTTTACTCATGACATAAATTGCACCAGTGCTCACTAAATTTTAAAGTTTGTTTTATAAAGGTCATTGAACTTTCCTTTTTACTTCAATAGAATCATTTCAACAAATTCAGAAACTTGTGACCTAACAATCACATGCGAGTAAAAATAATTAAAATTACATTTTTATTTAACTCAAGTGAAAAATTGCCATGTAAAATAATGCTCTAAAAATGTGTTTTTATTTTTATTTTTTTAATCGTCAGCCTAAACTCAGTTTAGAGTTGAGATCCTTTTCACCTTAGCGTAAGGCATTTCATGCAAAAGTGATATAATCCAAGCCTTCTACTTACCCGCTGTTAAAATGTTTATTGTGTTACTAATATAACTATAAATAAATGCTAACAACTAAGTTAGCTAAAAAACTCCATTGAATCGATGTTTGAAGCTTTAAATATTTAGGGTAACCACACCCACAAAAAATTAATTAAGCACGCATTGGAGCAGCATTCCTTCAGTGAATCCGTATCCGTCACTGTGAGACGGTAGATGGAGGCGGGGCAAATGGGCTTACCGTTTCCTCTTTGAATTTTTCATAATCTTCCTTCAACTTGCGGATTTCATCTTCTTGCTTCTTGATCATGTACCTTTCCACGATGTGCAAAGCCGTCCTCTTTCTAAACTGTTCGTACTTTACTGCTCCATCTAGAGCTTGCAGCATCAAGCAAAGTTGTTCATTCATACGTTGCAAGTTCCTCTCCATCAGTGCTTGCTCTATCGAGCGAAATTTTTTCTCGATCCGCTGCAACTCTTGATTTCTAGAAGCAAACGAGCTGCTGAAAAACTCAGAGTTGACGAACTTTACAACATCTGTCTTGATGCACCCATAGCTCGCTCTGATGCGCTTATGGTGATAGGAGTATACTACAGTTCTACTGCTAGAATTGTCTGATGAATCTTCCCGATCACTCATGGCTGGACCTTTGAGTCTGCACAAGTAAAAACTTCCATGAGTTTGATCTCTTATAAACTAGATCATTCCTGTGTTATGAACTGCAACTTAAAGATGAAAAACTACGAATTCGCCTCCAAAATTCAATTAAAAAACTGCAGATTTTACTCCTAACATAAAAACTTACGTAACGTTACTACCTAATAGACAATTTGAACGGGTTGGGTTATCGTTATTTAACTGTCACATTGGATTTCCAAACAACAATTATGTCTAAAATGTTTTGTGCATTATTAACAAAGTTATAAACAACCTACCAAACGGCAACAACTATGTGTCCAGTGTCCACATATAAGTTAATGATAGAAATATTGTCCAAGCGTCTAAAATGTTCCCTATGTTACTACTATAATTACAAACAACCAGTCAAAATGCACGAAACTGCTTCTATCAGAGTAAATTTGGATCATATATCCCTATTAAATACTAGGGACTCGAGTATATTCTTTACAATATTGATCATGAAACTGGCATCACATTCACACACATTCGAAATTGACTTCAAAACAAGAAAACAAGACACTTAAGTCTTGCTGGATTCATATCATATGTGATATGATATGCCAAACACCATCTTCTATATGCATCTATTCCTTGAATTCTTATAATTGTACGATATTTTTTCAAGTAGTATATAGAGATACATTTTAAACCAGAAGTGGAATGAGGAGATACAGGAGGAGCTGTTGCACCCCAGGTCATCGGACACCAACCTAATACGTGTGATTCCAAGCGGCTCTCCGCCTGGAAACGATGAGCTGGGCTGCCAATGCTTTGGGGAAGGGGATTCTTTTAATTATATGATATTTTGTTTAGTAGCATATAGATATCACTTTAAACCAAAAAGGGACGGAGGGGATGAACGAGGGGCGGTTGCACCCTAGGTCACCAGACAACAACTTAGAAGGGGTGATTCCAGGCGATCCTCCACCTGGATCGATAGGCGGAAACTATGAGCTGGGATTGATTTGGGGAAGGGGATTCTTATAACTATATGGTATTTTGTTTAGTATATAGAGATGCATTTTAAACTAGAAGCAGAGGAAGGAGATGCAAAAGGGCTCGTTACACCCTAGATGACACCGGCTTAAGAGGAATGATTCCAGGCAGCCCTCCTCCTGGAAACAGATGAGCTGGGGGCTGCAGTTGATTTGGGGAAGGGTTGTGTTTTCCTTTGCACAGTAGCCTGTGATTTCTAGCTCCACTACTGTTTTAAATTGTACATATAAATTGGACAATTTAGTGGTTTTGATCATGTGTAAATCCATATGACCACATAGACTACAAATTATCCATTTATCTTACATCCCAATGAGCTTAATCCTTGTTTATGAAAAAGAAACCCCTTTCTCTAGCTGGTTGGTGAACCATAATCAAGTTAGAAACCAATCGTTTTCAAAAACTAGGCACAACATAAACAAAATCTCTTCTTTTCTGCCATAGTTTCTTCCATAACATTTCATTAAACAGCAAAATAAGAGGTATGATCCAACAAAACTGAAGCATAAAATGCAAATAGTTAACTGATGAAACTAGGTATTTCAGTGTCATGATTCATCGAATGGGAATTAAAATTGTATAATCCGCAAGCAACCAAAACACCACAAGCACACTACAGAGAAACCCTAACGAATTCAATTCCAAGCTCAAACCTAAAATCATTCTACATTTAATTAACATATACGCACACGCATTAACTCTGATACAAAGGGAAAAAGAAAAGATAGAAAAAAGCACTAACCTCATGCAGTGTACAACGCATATTAAGAGGAAAGGGATGTAATGAAGCAGAGGGGAGGAGAAACCGCCGGAGATTACTGTAATTGCCGCAATCCCGGCCAAAGAGAGAGAGAAAGCGAATTCCAATGCTAATCGGAAAGAGAGAAATAAGTGTAGCGGGTGATTGGTTAACTACTTCTCACCTCACCTGTAGGGGTGTTCAAAAACCGAACCGAACCGAAATAACCGACCGAATCAACGGATTTCGGTTTTTTGGTTCGGTTTTCGATCTACTAGGTTCGGTTTAGGTTTTAAATATTTAACAATATCGGTAATATCGATCGGTTCGGTTTTTATGATAAAATAACCGAATTAACCGAACCGGCCGAAATAGAGATTAATTAGATTTATAATTTAGGTAGATACTTTATATGATCTAGAGTTTGCATTTTCTTCCGACCATCCAAATAACGTAACTATTTTATAGTTTTTTTTTATCAATGGTAAGTCTAATACATTAATATTGTTCTATTAAGAAAAATACGTTAATACTGTTCAAACACTGCACTAATACTGATCAAATCAATAATATAGTGAAAATTATGGTTGTAATGCGAATTGTGGTCGTAGAAGGTTTGTACTTACATTTTAATAAAGTTTTATTTTTAATTTTCAAACTTTGCATAAATTTTATGTTGTATATTACTCAACTTGAATAACTATTTTTTAGACTTTAGATTAAACTAAATTAATTAAAACTTATAAATATTAATTTATTTTTTATTTTAACTAGTTAACATGTGTTAAAACCAAAAACCGAACCGAACCGACCGAAATAATTAGTTCAATTCGGTTCGGTTTACTAATATTATTCGGTTAGGTTAGGTTCTTATTTTAGGTGTTATTCGGTTTTCGGTTATTTCGGTTCGGTTTGGTTTTTAGACCGAACCGACCGATGAACACCCCTACTCACCTATAGTATTAGGTGTTTGTTTAGTGGCTTCATGTTTGCATTTTACAAAACTCTTTAGAAAAGCAGCTCTTTCCAACAACAAACAGTAGATAAAACAAACGGGCCCTAAAACTTCTTAATAGGTCTTACAAAAACATGAGGAATATAAACACTCTTATTAATGAGGCCTAATACACAAATAACCTCTGAACTTGTCCAAATGTTGCAACTGCCCCCTCCAATTTTCAATTGTAACAATTTACCCCTTAAACTTGTCCAATTATAAAACATAACCCCTTAAACTTGTCTAATTGTAAAACACAATTCCAAATTGCTGACAAAGACTGCAATTGAAGAAACACGTGAAATACAAAATATGCAACGCTCATGGAGTGTGATAATCAGATCTTTGGCGTGATACGAAGCTGGGAAAATATTTTTACGGTTGCTTCAAATATGGGGTAAAAAAATTCCCAATTTGGGGTTATGTTTTAAAATTGACCAAGTTTAAGGAGAAATTGTTATAATTGAAAGTTGAGGGGGGCAGTTGCAATATTTGGACAAATTCAGGGGGTTATTTGTGTATTAGGCCTATTAATTATAACAATGTTTACATGTATGTATTACGATATCTAATCACTAGTTTAACCTTTATACGTTTATGTAATCACATTAATTACTAGTTTAACCTTCAATACTAGAATATTGAAGCAGCCACTTTTAGAGACAGATGTGAAGGAGATAGTAGATAAAATAAATATGGAGGTATCAGACGTTTTGTTGCTTGGAGACCTGATAGAGGATTGCAAAGCAATTATGTAAAGTAATGCATTTTCGGTATTATTTGTGTTATAGGCTAGTGAATAGAGCGGCTCATTCTATAGCCAGAAAAACTCTTTCTCATACTAGTATTTTTTTTCATTCTTTGATTTATCGGATTGATTATCAATTGTTATTTTTTAAGAATATCAACACCTCGTTAATTTAAAGTCTTAGTATTGGATGAATGGTGTAATCCATTTAACATAGACCCCAAAGCTACAATACTACAAATGTCATGGAAAACCTCTAAACAACGGTAATAAATAACATTTTGAGGGCCGTTCTCAAAACTTTGGCTAGTTATGGGTTGTTGATTTTTTTTCTAAAAAACTTGCATCGTTTCTATCGTCTGGGCCCTTGATATGAATTAGGGAATTTAGAGAATTTAGAGAACTTCCTGTGATGTTTCTTCTTTGACGGACGACAGTCACATTTGCATCCTATAAAATAAATAGGCATGATAAGTTTCATGCCTTCCAAATTGTCAAAAAACGGCAACCGATCCTCTAAACTTCAAAACATTATAACTAATCCTTCAACTTGCTTATTTAAAATAAATAATCCATTAAATGTCATATGACAACGCGTGATTGTAATTTTAAAATGTTATAACTAACCTTTACTGTCACACGCTGCCACGTGAGATTTGAGGGGCTATTTGTTCTAAATAAACAGGACCGTAAATGAGCTGGACTGTTCGTGAGCGGCTTAATGGTCAGTTCGATAGAAACTCGCGAGCACGATTTAGAGACTCGATTCGTAAAAAAGCTGAGCTTGAACATGACAAAGCTCATCTCGGAAGCTCATAAGAAAATTCGATTATAGGCTCGTGAACAAGCTCGATTATAATGTTCACGAATAGCTTCAATAGAAGCTCGTGAACAAACTCGATAGAAGATCGTCAATAAATTCATAAATAATATCGAACATTATTTATATTTAATAATTACAATTTGATATATAACTCATTCCAAATTTTTTTTATTTGATAAGCAAAATATAAATTAGATTAGAGGATAGGAAGAAGATTTAGTTTTTTTTTTTAATCATCATAAGATCATTTTGGTTCCGTTTGTTTTATATGCTGTTTGAAAAGTCTGCTTTTTTTAAAAAACAGAGATTTCATACTTTTATAAAAATTTAATTTTCAGCTACAAAAGGTAAACATGAGGTGTCTAACCAAACACATAAAACTTTCTTTGAAAAAATGAAGGCAAACATGAGGTCAAAAAGCAGCAACCAATTACCTATTTCATATATTTATCACATTGAGTTCTCCTACTCCCATTCATTTTCTTATTTTCGCATCCCTTTCCTTACACTGTCTTTTTTTATTGGGATAATGTACCAACATAAGCCTATTGTTTTTTTGAGAAGTATCAATTTAGGCTCCATTTACAAAAGAACACCAATATAGGCTTAACGTTTTAAAAAAATGTACCAATTTAGGTATCGATAACAGAACGTGACACATCATTCATATTACTATATTAAGTTTTGATCTCTCTCCACGTATAATTGATAGAATTTAACGGTGAAATATGAATGATGTGTCACATTCCGTTATCGAGACATAAATTGGTACATTTTTTTAAATGGTAAACCTAGGTTATATTGGTGCTCTTTCATATGTAGAGCCTAAATTGATACTTTTCCAAAAATCATAGGCCTATTTTATTACCTTATCCTCATTTTATTTAATGACTAAATGAAATTTTTTAATGTTTATACATGTAAAATTGTATTATTTCATTTGCTTAACATGCTTTTATTTTAAACTTGAAACAAGTAAACTTCGTTTGAAGAATAACAAAACAGTGTAATTTTTACTCTCTTTCTCTTCTCTTCTTGCCGGTGGCGGAACGAGGAATTAAGATTTGAGGGGCTAATTTTAACCGTGCCGTTCACGGTAAATTTTCAGACACCTTTAAACATCTCATCTATTAGGGCTAGATCCTGAACCATCTCATCTACCTTTAAACATTGAAATAATACTACATAGAATCAATATAATTCTTGTAAAATATTATCATTCATGAAATGCGTGACAATGGTTTCTGTGCAGACAACACCACATTTGCACTGGTAGCGGAGAATAAAGACATCGTGAAATTACTATAAACTGTCTTCAGGTGAAATGATGAGCTGAAATTGACATTTATTACATTCTTACAAATTGACATTTCAGATTCTGATTATTTGTCTTGATGTCTACACAGCTGTTTGTGAATCCTATCTCTGGGGTTGCGACAACCACATTGGAAAGAAGCTACCCTTGTTTGCCTCACAACAGCATCTCCAGTGGTAAAATCTCTCCAAATGGTATTAGAGTCAATTGTTCGTCATAGAATGAGTATGATGTGGCAGTTTGATGCTCTTAGCCCAATTTGGGTGGCCATTATTTGACTTTTTGAGATTAATTCTGAAATTTTTCTATATTGTTGTTTCCAATGTTTTTAAATACGAGTCTAGTGTCACTACGAGTCGAATTCTGTATGGAAGATTTGTGCTAGGCAGACAGATGATAATTTTTGTAAGGACATGTATGATTTGGTAAGTTTCTCATCTTTGTTCTATGGCTTCTGCAATTAGTACTCTCTTATTGCATAGGTAGGAGTTGATGTGAAGATATGTTGCTACCAACAACCGTGGCAACTTCCCTTGCCCTAGTAGAGCATCACCACCATTTCCATTTGAAGTCCGTGTCTCTAAAGTTTGTGGCAGTCCGAGAGGTTAGCAACTTTTTGAAACTATTTCAACAGATTTCCTTGTTATAGTTTTTTTGAACCGAGTAGAAAAGAAGTTGATGCTTGATCCTTTTACATGACTGTTCATTCTGTCACTTGCATCTAAAAATGTACACTATTTAGTGACTTTTTCTGTCTACATTTAATTTAAACAGTAGTGCTTATCTTATTACCAGTCTACAATGAGGACATAATCACTTTGATTACCAAGGCAAACAATTTTTATAGAGCAAACTATGTAGTGGCTTCTTTGAGCTGAATTTGTTTTGGCTTATGATATGTTGAAACTGGTTTTTGTTGGAACGCTCAAATCTTCCGATCTGTTCAAATAAGAATCAAATTTTTTGAAAGGGTTTTATCCAATGGTCTTGTTGAAGCTCTTTGTGTCTCCTTTGGAAACATTAAACATGTACTGTGAATTCCTCTGAAGTTAAACTAAATATTGTTTAGTGTAGTATTTTCCAATTATTCAATTTTTGGAACATAAGGAAACCTGTTAACGTATCTTATGCTCATCTTTGCTCCTTTTAAATAAAAAACTAACTTGTTAATAGAATTTTATTTTCCCCCTTATTTATGATCTTGTTGAATCTCTGTGTTTTTTGGGGCAATATTGAAACATGAACTCTGAATTCTGCTGAAGGTAAAATTATTTTTTTGGGTTGTTTTTCTTTTTCCTTTCATTTACACACTCTAATGCTTTCTATAGGATTAGTTATATGATTGTTTGCTTGAGAAATTTTGCAACTGGTGGAGAATTTTTTACTATTGTTGCAGCTGATAAAAATGGATTGGTTTAGACAGTTTGTTTATTAAACCAGATTGAACCTTATTGTTATTGGATTTTTAAAAAATGTTTTTCTTATTGTTGGGGGATTATGCTTCTTCATGACACTCTTGTTATATCTCATCAAGGATAGGTAGTTTTCTTGGTCATATTGTCTTAACTTAATCTTGAAGTTGACCCTTAAAGTAGCGAGTCTGAACCCCTAATTTATGAGTAGTGGGAAAATATAATAATTTAGTATTGTGTTAGAGCTGTTAGAATTTGTCAAGGGATTTGACAGAAATTGAAAGGGACATAATCTAGTGTATTGACCATATGATTGTTATTTAGTTCATTTTTTTTCATGGCATTTTTTTCTTGAGCTGAATGTATTTTTATAGTATTTGCAACTCGTTTTAACTTTGATGACATATCAGGCGTCAAACGGTTTGGGTACCCTTTTTTTTATCTGTAGCTTAGTTTTATGATTATTCTACTTCCTCTGCTCCTTTAATCAATTAGAGGTTTTAGATTAATCATTTGGATTGAAAATTTAGATGATTATTGGTTCTTAATTCTACTGTTGATTGCTGTGGTGTCAATGAAGATAAAAAAAGGGAATACTTCATTTCTCGTTCTTTATAAAACTGACTCTCTATGCTCTTATTTTTCAGTTGAATTTGGTTCTGATTTCTTTTTTGTTGTTTGTGCGTTGCTTGATTCATGATACAAGTGTTCGTTTGCATTTCTAATTTGTAAAAATATGTAGTTATATTTTAAACTTGCAACTCCTTTTTTTGTTGTTTTAACTTTTTTAGTTCAAACAGTAGATATACAGTGGTTAGTTAAGATTGTAAAACACCTTATTGATAGTTAATACATGAAGAGCACTTGTATTTTGGCTAAATATTTGATCATCCCCTGAACTTTGGAGATGTCTCAAGTCCTCTGTACTTACTTAGCCTGACCTAGTGGCTGCTTGAACCTGGTTAAGTGACCGATTAGTTACTAAGCTCATTGATCCCCTGAACTTGTTTAAAGTGATACGCTTCACGCTTCAATTTTTATCAAAATCACCACTTTGCTCCGCCAAGTAGGGTTTATAGGGTTAAGCATATTACTTTATGGAAGTTTATGGGCTAATGAAACATCTCAAGAGTTCAAGGACCAATCGAATTATTTGGCCAAGTACAAGAGCTCCTGATGTAGTAACCCAAATATCTCCTAGCTACTAGTAACGGTAACAACTATCATCACCAACAGACCGTAAACAACAATAGAAAACATTAAACAACAGTAGTTGAACCAAAAAGATTCTTTGAATATTTGAACAAGAAAGATGTGATTAGGGTAGCCTTTTATAATTTTATTCCCTTTACATGCTTGTGATACTTGCTAGTTCAAAAGGCTGGTGGGGGTAGATAAGATTTAAGTCTTTTTTTCCACTTCTTATTTCGTAATCATGTTAGCCTGGCCCAGCATGGTCTGAACCTGATGTGAATATAGTGCCGACTGAGCTGGGTTCAGCCAAGGTAGTTAAGTGTGAAGTCCAGTTAGCCTGAACCCCATGTTAATATAGTCCGGACTGAGCTGAGCTGGCACATTAGACTTTACTCCCTCCCTTATTGTTTAGGCTAATTTTGTGTTACAAGGTGGTATTACCTTGTTCAAACCATGCTCGCCCCTGCCCTGTCTGAAACCATGATATAATTAAGTACTCATTTTGTTTTCTTTTTTTTGTAGCTCTTTTTTCTTAAAGTAAGTATTTAGTTAGGATTTAGAAACAACTGTCATTAGCTATTTAGAACGAAAATATCTACAAGTAACAACAAACAACAAACAATTAACCAATAGTCCCAAAGATGTAATGCATGGAGTGGTTTTTATTTATTTATTTAGGATCTCAAGGGATATTTGTTTCGATTTCTATCCTTCCACCTGTAATAAGTATTTGATGCCTAAAACGAGAAAAGAAAGCTCGAATATGTACATCTTTCACATCACATTTGCAAGTTTTGGGATTTAAGCAAACAACTTGAGTTGGTTGGTGATCGGTCGGCGGCATATAGGGCAATGATATTGGCATGTAGGGAAATTTGATATCATTGATCCACACTCTCTACATGTGGCCACAGTTGAAGGCAAAGCCTTTGCAGTTGGTCAGGCAAATAGGACAGGGCTTCGAGCCAAATTATAATTTTATTGGAAAGTTTTGATCATCCATAGAGTGTAGCAGTTGAGAAAAAATAAACGTAAAAAGCATCACTAGACTTCTGATCTTTCATTGGATATATTAATCCCCTAATCATTTATGTTTTTGTAACATTAAGTCATTTACTTGTTAAATTGGCTAGTCGTGAATATTTAATTCAATTTAAAAAACATTATTCATTTCATTTGCATTTGAAATTATATCTTTTACAGTTCTAAATAAAGTTTTTACACTTTTCATATAGACACATTACATTAAAAATCATTTCAGACTTAAAAATAAAAATTCAAAAGCAAGTGAAATAAATAACTATTCAAATCTAACTTTTATGGCTATAAGAGGTTTAATGCGATAGAAAATAAAAAAACATGGATTTAATGTGTCCAAATAAAAATCAAGAACTTAATACACCAAAATATGAAAAATCAATGGCTTGCGATGCTTTTTGCAACAAATCGGTAAAAGTTTTAATATATGGATAGCCTCTCCAAGATGTTCATAAGATCTGGCGGCATGTCACATTAAACTCTGATAACAACAAATTAAATTGATTTCCGGAATTGTTTAAAGTAATACACATTTTAATTTATCTAAATCTCCACTTGCATGGCCATGTAGGAACGTAAAAAGGGTTAATCTTGTCACTTGGTAATTTTAAAGGGTTAAGTCTAAGTCTCATTAAGAGAAGGTATTAGAGAAACTTGTATCCGTGATGTCTGAACTTTAGAATGTTTCACAGTTTAGCTTTTAGCATCATCAATGGCATCAAAACCTCTTGGAAGAAGATTAGAAGTTGTTCATTTTGTGTTTGGACCATTAATAAGAACATAACCATCACAAACTTGGACAAAACAATCATGAAAATGGATTCTAACTAGTAGCTATATGAAATGAGATTGGACCCTTTTGATTTACCTGCGATTTGTTGTTTTGACAAAATGCAATTCAGATATTAAAGTATGAATGAGAGTGAAGTTCAAGTACCATTGGTGTAATTTATCCATCAAATTCGCAATTGACCCGTCACTGACCGGTTAAAAGTATTAAATTGTCAAGTCAACTTTACTTGAGGTATATATTTGAAACAAAATGAAATCTAGATACCAAAATATGAAGTATGATAAAATTTAGGTACCATTGGTACTTTTTTCATGTATATCTAACTAAATATCTAAACTTTCATTGAAAAGGCAAATATGAGAAAAAAATGGAGTAAACGAACATTCTGAATTTGTTGTTGGGTTTTTATGTTGGACATGTTCTTGAATAAAATCTTACTCTCGTTTGCCTTTCCACTATAACCAAACACATCATAATTGAAACTGTAATTAAAAATAAATGCATTTCATTATTGCTAAATAATAGAGTAAAGATTTCAAAAAAAAAAAAAAAAATAATAGAGTAAAATTATACCAATGGTATTTCAAATTTGTCCTAACTCACACTTTGGTATCTAGATTTCATTTTGTCTCAAAAATATACCTCAAGTAAAAATAATAGGACAATTTAGTACCTTTAACCGGTCAACACAAGTTTGACGGATAAATTACACCAATAGTACTTAAATTTTATCGTATTTACATTTCGATGCCTAAATTTTATTTTGTTGTAAAAATAAACCTCAATTAAGGATGACAAGATAATTAAGTGACCAGTCAATGCGAATTTACGCAAAAAATTTAGGATCCACTAAGATCTCAACTCTCTCTCACTCCTTTTCATTTACATTCTCTTTACATGTGGTTTATTTTTTAATCACTTGGTTTTTTAATGCAATTGTGAGTGTTCAAGTTGGTAGAGATGTTTTAATGGGTAAATTATATCAAAAGTATACCATAATTTACATTTTGTTACTTAAATTACATTTTGTACAAAAAAAAAAAAAATGTCTCAAATATAGGTGACTGACATTCAAGTAACTTTATTAGCTGGTAGATGTTGGTCAACCCAAATTTAACCACTTTTATACAAATATATAGGCATAATGCTTTCCTAATCCCCTTAACTTGTCCAAATTGGTCATTTTACCCCTTCAACTCATCGAATGTCTTATTTACTCTCTTAACTCCATAAAACTGGTATCTCTCACCCTTTCAACTTGTCCATTTATTCCCCCAACTCATAGAATATTCTACTTACACTCCTAACTCCATAAAACTGGTATTTTTTACTCCTTACAATCCGTTATCGAAGCCTAAATTGATAACTTTTTTTAAACGTTAGACCTATATTTATGCTATTTTGTAAGTGGAACCTAAATTGATACTTCTCCAAAAATCATAGGCCTATTTTGGTACATTATTCCTACATATAATGTATTTAACTTGTTCATATTAATGTTCTTGTTATTTGTATTTTCTATTCGTTCTTTCTCTTTTCAACTTTTTTAACTACTATAAAGGGATAAGAAATACCATTTTTATGGAGTTAAGAAGGTAAATAAGATCATAAGTGGTGAGAAATACCATTTTTATGGAGTTAAAGGGGTAAATAGGATATTCGATGAGTTGAAAATGAGTAAAATGACAAATTTGGACAAGTTAAGGGGGTAGAAATACTATATTTATGGAGTTAAGGGGGTAAATAGGATATTCGATGAATTGGATGGGTAAAATGACCAATTTAGACAAGTTAAATGGGCTGGAGAAGCATTAAACCTTAATCAAATTAAGAGGTTCGTGTTAAAGTTTTAAGGTTTAAGGGCCAGTTGAATTTTTTGGATAATTTGAGGGAAATACTACAAAAAAATTAATGTTAAACACACGACAAACGTTTTTTTTCACATTTTTCACATTTTTGTATGTTTTTTCATGTTATTAACGTTATTGTGTTTTTTCACATTTTTTTTTATTTTGACGTTTAGTTTTTCCGTTTTCTTTCTTTCGCGTTTTTTATTTTTTGCATTTTTTTTTCGCATTTTGTTACTTTTTCGTGTTATTCACGTTTTTTTCATGTTTTTCGTATTTTTCATGTTTTCGTATTTTGTTTGCATTTTTTTTTGTCTTTTCATGTTTATCGCGTTTTTCACTTATTGTCACGTTTTTGTGTTTTAGCATTTTTAGTGTTTTCTTTTTTTCGTGTTTTTTGTATTTTTCACGTTTTTGTATAATTCGTGTTTTCTCACTTTTTCACATTGTTCATGTTTTGTGTTTTTTCAAGTGTTATTTTTTTGCGTTTTTGTGTTTTTCATGTTTGTTCCCATTTTAATGTTTTTGCGGGGTTTTTTCATATTCTCGTGTTTTGTAACGTTTTCACGTTATTCATGTTTTTTCGTGTTTCATATTTTTGTATTTTTACATTTTTTAATGTTTTTCTCATTTTTTCTAAATGTTTATGTTTTGGGGAAAATGTTTTACCCTTTCCAAAAGAGTAAACATTTTTCCGTACTTCTTCCTTTTCCATTGACTTGCTACTTATTTTTCTTTGACTTATTTTCCTACCCAAACAAACACTGAAAAATTGTGAAAATATTTCCCCCAAACAAACATGACCTTAATAAAGTTTTCTCTCTTTCATTAAAAAAACCCTCAATATAAACAATAAAAATAAAAAAATTAATAGTGTATTATTTATTTACTTATTTACGTCATCTGGTCCTACCAAGTAATCCGTCCCACCAAGTAATCCGTGACCTCCCTACAAATCTATTTTGATGTTCGATTTGTTATAACATTAGTTATTCTTTCCAAATAATCAATCTCACATCAACACCATGTTCACCATCACCACCAGACGCCTTCTTGCTTCTTCCTCTTCAACTTCATCTCTCACTTCTTCTCCATTTCATCAGATTACGACTTCCATTTCTCTCCTCCATACTCATAACTCTGCCACTGAGGTCAATGAAGTTGTCTCTTCCTTCCATAAGCTTCTTCGTACAAGGCCCCAACCTTCTGTAATCGAGTTCACTAAATTGTTGTCTTCACTGGTTAGGATGAAGCAGTTTCAGACTGTCATTTCTTTGTCCAAGCAGATGGAATTGGTGAGTATTAAACCTGATTTTTATACTTGTAGCATCTTAATTAATTGCTTCTCCCATTTAGAGCGTGTGGATTTGGGGTTCTCTATTCTGGCCAAAATTTACAAGCTTGGTTTTGAGCCTGACATTATAACCTTCAGTACTTTAATTAATGGTTTATGTGGAGATGGTAAAATTGGACATGCTCTAGATTTATTTGACAAAATAGAGGTCATGGGTCATCAACCTGACGTCATCACTTATACTACTATTGTGAATGGTCTATGCAAAATTGGAAATATGCATGTAGCTATTTGTTTGCTCAAAAAATGGTTGAGATAAGTTGTGAGCCTAATGTTGTGACATACAATGCCATTGTTGATGGTCTTTGTAAGTGTAAACAAGTTAAGGAAGCATTTGAGCTCTTCAAAGAGATTAAGAGCCGAGGAGTTTTGCCTGATGTTATCACTTACAATTCACTAATTCATGGTCTGTGTTATTCGAGCAAGTGGAAGGAAGCTTCGACGTTGTTTGAAGAAATGTTGGATAAGAATATTGGGCCAAATGTAGTTAGTTACAGTATATTAGTTGATGAACTTTGCAAAGGAGGAATGATACTGAAAGCCCAATCTGCGGTCAGTATATTTGTTGGAACGCTCAAATATTCCGATCTGTTCAAATAAGAATCAATTTTTTTGAAAGGGTTTTATCCAATGGCCTTGTTGAAGCTCTTTGTGTCTCCTTTGGCAATATTAAACATGTACTGTGAATTCCTCTGAAGTTAAAGTAAATATTGTTTAGTGTAGTATTTTCCAATTATTCAATTTTTGGAACATAAGGGAAACCCGTAAACGTATCTTATGCTCAAATCTTTGCTCCTTTTAAATAAAAAACTAACTTGTTAATAGAATTTTATTTTCCCCCTTATTTATGATCTTGTTGAATCTCTGTGTTTTTTGGGGCAATATTGAAACATGAACTCTGAATTCTGCTGAAGGTAAAATTATTTTTTGTGTTGTTTTTCTTTTTCCTTTTCATTTACACACACTAATGCTTTCTATAGGATTAGTTATATGACTGTTTGCTTGAGAAATTTTGCAGCTGATAAAAATGGATTGGTTTAGACAGTTTGTTTATAAAACCAGATTAAACCTTATTGTTTACGCACACTAATGCTTTTCTTACTGTTGGGGGATTATGCTTCTTCATGACACTCTTGTTATATCTCATCAAGGATAAGTAGTTTTCTTGGTCATATTGTCTTAACTTAATCTTAAATTTGACTCTTAAAGCAGCGAGTCTGAACCCCTAATTTATGAGTAGTGGGAAAATATAATAATTTAGCATTGTGTTAGAGATGTTAGAATTTGTCAAGGGAATTAGCAGAAATTGAAAGGGTCATAATCTAGTGTATTGATCATATGATTGTTGTTTAGTTCATTTTTTTCATGGCATTTTTTCTTGAACTGAATGTATTTTCATAGTATTTGCAACTCGTTTTAACTTTGATGACATATCAGGCGTCAGACGGCTTGGGCACCTCTCTTTTTTTATCTGTAGCTTAGTTTTATGATTATTCTACTTCCTCTGCTCCTTTAATCTGTTGATTAATGTAGCTCTTAAAGTATTGTAATGTAAAAGTTGAAGCTTGACTCTACCAAGAAGGTAAGACTCAATAGAATGAAACTTCTCTTTTTCAATCATTCATTTGAAGGAGCCTTACATATATATATATATAGTGATGTTTAGAGTATTCTAGAAACTAGATTATAGTTGGATACATTAGAGCATTCTAGATACATATACTTACAACTATACAAATCTCATAACATCTAGACTTTTCTACATTATTCTACTTAACTTTATGACTAACTAAAAATTACAGCAAATACAAAGTAGAAATTATCCAGGAAAAATCCACTTTTGCTGTCACTCCTCCTTGAGATTTTTCTTGGATACACCAAGCATATATTTCAAGAAGTCAAACTTGTCTCTATGTAGAGCTTTGGTAAAGATATCCGCCAATTGCTCTTCTCCTTTGCAGAAAACTAGCTTAATCTGCTTCGTTCTTTCAGCTTCCTTAGAGCATGATACTTAACATTTATATGTTTTGTCCTTCCATGCTGAGTGGGATTTTCTGCCATAGAAATAGCAGATTTGTTGTCAATGTAAATGACAGATGGAGCTTGAGAAGGAAAGCCAAGATCAACCCAGATTTTTCTGATCCAAATGCATTGATTTGCAGCTGATGCAGCTGAAACATATTCAGCTTCTGCTGTGGATTGAGCAACCACCTCCTACTTCTTAGAATTCAACGAGAAGATGCCTGAACCAAAAGAAAAACAATATCCAGATGTGCTTTTACAATCTTCGACACATCCAGCCCAATCACTATCAGCATAGCCAATTAATTTTCCATTTTCAATTTGCTTGTACCAAATACCATGATCCATTGTGCCCTTGATATACCTTAGAACTCTTTTAGTAGCACCAAGATGTTTATAGCTTGGATTATGCATGAATCTTGACAAAATGCTTACAGAGTACATCAAATCAGGCCTTGATGCAGTGAGATATAGTAAGCTGCCAACAAGACTTCTGTATTGCTTTGCACCAGTTTTCTTTTCACCATCTTCAACTTGAAAATTCCCATTAACAATCATAGGAGTAGGCACTGGCTTACACTCGTAAAGATTAAATTTCTTCAACAGAGATTGAGCATACTGACCTTGAGATAGAAAAATTCTAACAGTTGTTTGATTGATTTCCATCCCAAGGAAGAACTTCATCAATCCTAAATCAGTCATCTCAAATTCTTTCTTCATTTTTTACTTGAATTCATCAACAGCAGCTTCATCATTTCCTGTTATTAAAAGATCGTCCACATAAAGTGAGATCACAACTAGACTGCCATTTTTACCTCTTTTCGTATATAATGTGGGTTCATTCATGCTTATTTTGAACCCAAGAGACTCCAAATATGAGTCGATTCTCGAATACCATGCACGCGGAGCTTGTTTAAGCCCATATAGTGCCTTGTGTAGCTTATACACTTTATCTTCTGCACCTGCAATAGAAAATCCTTCAGGCTGGTCTACACACATGTCCTCTTCAAGCCAACCATTTAAGAAGGCTGACTTGACATCCATGTGGTGCAATCTCCACCTAAACTGAGCCGCAAAAGCAATTAAAAATCTCACTGTCCCATGTCTTGCAACAAGAGCAAAAGTATCTCCAAAGTCAACACCAGGGAGTTGAGAATACCCCTTCACTACCAGCCTTGCTTTATGCTTGAAAATGCTTCCATCTGGATTGTACTTGTGTCTGAATACCCATTTTACTCCTATTACATGCTTGTCATTTGGCTTGTCAACCAAAGACCAAGTGCCATTCTTCTCAATAGCCGTTAATTCTTCTTCCATGGCTTGTTTCCATTCAGGAAACTTGATAGCTTCTGCAAAACTTGAAGGTTCAGCTGCAGTAAAATTGCAATCTTCATATATCTCTGATAATAACCTCGTCTTGATCACATCATCATCGGTAGTGTTCTCTATTGAACTTATGTATTCTTGTTGATCAAGCTTTTCATCATTTTTCTCAGAGATATCCATTGCTGGAACTTGATTGCAATGTGCTTCTTGTTTTACCACCATATGCTTCTCCCAATCCCAATAAGCATTCTCATCAAAATGAACATCTCTGCTGATGAGAACCTTCTTTGCTTGAATGTTGTACAACTTATATCCCTTTGAATGAGATGAATAACCCAACAAAATACATAATTCAGCTTTGTCATCAAGTTTTCTCCTCCTTGTTGATGGAATGAGAGAATAACAAATAGAGCCGAACACTTTCAGCTCATTGGTAGAAGGCTTGAATCCATACCAAGCCTCAAATGGAGTTTTCCCTTCAACAGACCTGGTTGAAAGTCTATTAAGTAAATAGACTGCCGTGTTCACCGACTCTGTCCAAAAACATTTGGGCATCTTCTTTTCTGCCAATATGGATCTTGCCATTTCTATAATAGTTCGATTTTTCCTTTCCGAGACTCCATTCTGTTGAGGCGAATAAGGCACAGTGAGCCGGTGATGTATTCCTTCATCTTGACATAACTTTGCAAACTCCCTTGATGTATACTCAGAACCATTATCAGATCTGAGTACCTTAATTAGAGAATCACTCTCCTTTTCAACTGAAGCTTTGAAGGATTTGAAGGCTTCAAAGGCTTGTGACTTATGGCTTAGGAAGTACACCCATGTCATTCGCGTCAAATCATCAATGAATAACAGAAAATACTTACTGCCATTCAAAGCTGGAGTTTGCATTGGGCCACAAATATCAGTATGGACCAGCTCTAACTTTTTACTAGGAACTCCTTTGAGGGAATGACTGCCTGTGAAGCTTACCAAATTGACAAGCTTGAAAAGTCTCCTTACAGATATTAATTTTATCTAAATCATGTATCATGCCATTCTTCTTCATAAATTTCAAAGAATGAAGATTATAATGGCCAAATCTCTTATGCCACAGCAATGAATTATCCTCCATGGCAGATAAAGCATGATTATTAATTGCATTCCAATTAATCGGAAATCAATTATTTTTCATCTCAACTGTAATAACATGAGCTCCTGTAGAGTCTTTGATTTCACAAGTTTTATCTTTGAAAAATAAGCTATAGCCCTTGTTTATCATTTGGCCAACACTTAGCAGATTTTGTGCTAGATGAGGAACATAAAGAGCATCAATAATGAGATTCATACCTGTAGAAGTCAGAATCTTAACCGTACCTTTGCCTTGAGCTTGAATAGTGCTACCATTTCCCAGCCTCACTTTTGTGTTGTCACGTTTGTCTAAATGAGAAAATAAGCTTTCTTCTTTCACCATATGCCTAGTACATCCACTATTTATGTACCAGACATTGTTGTTATTAGCGACTGAATTTTGTGAGGCAATAAAGAGCTTTGCTTCAGCTTCAGCTTCAATATGATCTTCAGTAAAGTGAGCTTGCTGACTTTTTGGTTGTGAGGAAGCTTGCTGATAATTTTGGTATTGCTTTGCCTTGCAATATTTCTCTACGTGCCCAAACTTTTTGCAATGATTGCATTGAATTTGAGGTCTGCCATGCTTTTTCCAGCAGTCTTTCTCTAAATGATTTGTCTTCCCGCATGTGGAACAAGATGGAAATTTTGTCTTTCTAGAGAAATCTGGTTGCTTACCTTTCCCTTACAGCTTCTTGCCATCCCGGAGATAATTCCCCTTTTGCTTGGCTTGAAAAGCTTCTTCTATAACTTGCTTTTGTCTGACAGAACTCCTTTGTTCAGTGGCATGAAGCTTTGAGATCAATTCAGCTACTGATAAAGTACTAAGATCACAAGATTCTTCTATGGCAGAGATCTTGGACTCAAATTTTTCTGGTAAACTAACCAAGATTTTCTCCACGATCCTTTCCTCGTGAAAATCATCTCCATGTAGCCGAATACGATTGACAATCTCCATGATCTTGGCGAAGAAATCCTTGACTGATTCTGTCTCAGTCATATGTAGCAGCTCAAATTCTCTTTTCAAAGTTAAGAGCTTGAATCTCTTTACTTTGGTGTTGCCTTCAAATTCATCTTTCAACTTGTCCCATGCCTCTTTAGCAAATTTACAAGCCATGATTCTTGTAAAAATGGCCTCTGAAACTGCTGATTGAATACAAGAAAGTGCCTTTGGATCCCTAGTACTTAGCTCATCATACCTTTTGATTTCATTTAAAGTTGCATTTTCTTTAAGTGGTGGAACATCAGGTCTTCCATTCTCCAAAACATCCCAAAGACCTTGAGCTTTAAGATAAGTTTGCAATTTGATAGCCCAAACAGTGTAATTCTCCCCTGTGAAAGTTGGAGGAGCTGTTACAGCAGAGTTGAAAGAAGCCATTGCTGCAGAAAAACTCAGGAAAACAGAGTAACCACAACCCTTAAGAAATGCAACTCTGATACCACTGTTGATTAATGTAGCTCTTAAAGTATTGTAATGTAAAAGTTGAAGCTTGACTCTACCAAGAAAGTAAGACTCAATAGAATGAAACTTCTCTTTTTCAATCATTCATTTGAAGGAGCCTTACATATATATATAGTGATGTTTAGAGTATTCTAGAAACTAGATTATAGTTGGATACATTAGAGCATTCTAGATACATATACTTACAACTATACAAATCTCATAACATCTAGGCTTTTCTACATTATTCTACTTAACTTTATGACTAACTAAAAATTACAGCAAATACAAAGTAGAAATTATCCAGGAAAAATCCACTTTTGCTGTCATAATCAATTAGGGGTTTTAGATTAATCATTTGGATTGAAAATTTAGATGGATTAGAGATGCCTGATTGAAAATTAATGATTATTAGTTCTTAATTCTACTGTTGATTGTTGTGGTGTCAATGAAGAAAAAAAAAATGGAATACTTCATTTCTCGTTCTTTATAAAACTGACTCTCTATACTCTTATTTTTCAGTTGAATTTGGTTCTGATCTCTTTTTTGTTGTTTGTGCATTGCTTGATTCATGATACAAGTGTTCGTTTGCATTTCTAATTTGTAAAAATATGCAGTTATATTTTAAACTTGCAACTCCTTTTTTGTTGTTTTAACTTTTTTAGTTCAAACAGTAGATATACTGTGTTTAGTTAAGATTGTAAAACACCTTATTGATTGTTAATACATGAAGAGCACTTGTATTTTGGCTAAAGATTCGATTATCCCCCTGAACTTACTTAGCGTGACCTAGTGGCTGCTTGAACTTGGTTAAGTGACTGATTGATCACTAAGCTCATTGATCCCCTGAACTTGCTTAAAGTGATATGTTTCACGCTTCAATTTATCAAAATGACCACTTTGTTCCGCCAAGTAGGGTTTATAGGGTTAATCATATTAATTTAAGCAAGTTTATGGGCTAATGAAACATCTCGGATGTTCAGGGACCAATTGAATTATTTGGCCAAGTACAGGAGCTCCTGATGTAGTAACCCAAATATCAACACCAACAAACCGTAAACAACAATAGAAAACATTAAACAACAATAGTCGAACAAAAAAGACACTTTGAATAGTCGAACAAGAAAGATGTGATAATTTTATTCCCTTTACATGCTTTTGATACTTGCTAGTTCAAAAGACTGGTTGGAGTAGATGAGGTTTAAGTCTTTTTTTCCCACTAATCCTAGTTGTTATCACTAATCCTGTTAGCGTGGCCCAGCTTAGTCTGAATCCGATGTCAATATAGTGCCGACTGAGCTAGGTTTAGAGAAGGTAGTTAAGTGTGAAGTCCAGTTAGCCTGGCTCAAAGTTAATATAGTCCCGATTGAGCTGAGCTGACACATTAAACTTTACTCCCTCCCTTATTATTCAAATCATGATCTCCCCTCCCGTGTCTGAAACTGATATAATTTTGTGTTACAAATTTAGTTTTAGTTGGATCTCTAAATTAGATGAAGGGGAAAAGTCAATCAAGAGTGACTAGCAAAATACCTTAGGGAGCTGAAGTGTTGCTTTCTTTACGAGTGAATTCAGCCAGTACTGAAGCTGGCGAGGAACAGAAGATTCAGCACAAAAAGAAGTTGATCAGAAGACAGCCATGCCGGTATGTATGTACCATACTAGTTTCGTATGGGAATACTAGAGAGGGTATTTTTAGTTCTTTACCGAATTCACTCTTTCGTATATATTTTACGTTGTGCTCGAATTGTATTTGTTCACTTGATTGTCATACGTGCTTGATGAATGGATTGATGATATACTAGTGATGAAGCTTCATTGACATTCATGTTTAGAATTAGGTGATTCAACGTAAATTCAGGTCTCTCAGTTGGTTTCTGTTACGTACAGAAAACACTAACATTAAGTGTTGGTTTCGTTTTCTTATTTTTTTTTCTTAAAGTAATGCTTGTAGAGGCTACAATAATATTTAGAGGCATGCTATATATATATATATATATATATATATATATATAGTTCGTCAGCAGCAGTGGCAAATATAACATTAATCTGTTTGGAGAGCCAATTCTATGTGCGCCCGTAAAAAAAATGCTTTATTGTCAAATCGAACTCGTTCAATTTTTTTCCATACATATACATGTTAATACTCAATTTTATGTACCACTATAAAATTTCAGTCACTTGGTAGTATGGGAGCCACTGCTAAAATGGTAAAATGGAAATAATCTAGACTAGTTCAATGACAAGTCTCGGGTGATTAGTCAGTTTTTATAGTGTTTCTTACGTCAATTCAAGATCCAGAGACAATACACGTTACAATATCTCCCTCGCCATTGCTCCTTGTCATCTACTCACTCTCTTCCACATTACATCCTTACTCTTCCCAATTACATTGCTTGAAACTACACAAGTTTTCCTCCCATACGTTAAGGTGTTGTTTGATAAAACTCAAATAAGTGTTAAATATTATAAGTGCTGAAAGTATTAAATGATGTAATTTTTATAAAAATATTAGTTGATAATGTTTAACTTAAAATGTTAAGTAAAATAATTTGACTTATCAAAATAAGTGATTTTTAACTTAATTAACTAATTTAAGTGGTGGAGAAACAACCGTTATCAAACGCACTTAAATTAAATATGTGCTTAACATTTTAATTTAAGTAATTAAGTAGGTTATCAAACAAGCCCTTGGGGAAATTGATTGCCCATAATATATTAAACAAACTGAATTTTGTAATGAAATACAAACTCAATGAGTTAATTAACCATTTCGAACTTTAATTGCTTTCACCAATATGTTTAATGGGTTAATTGCATCAATTGTAACCTAAGTTTGGAGTTGGTTTTAAAAAGTCACCGAACTTCATTTTATTTCAAAAAAAAAAAATCATTGAACTTTCATTTCTATTTTATAAAGTCATTCTATTTAAGACAAAAATGACATGAATAGTGTCATGACAGCGACGTTAAAAATGGTTGATTTTTACATATGATATGTCAATCATATTACAACAAAAAAAATCCATATTTATTATTTATTTAATTAAATTGCTTGAAACTGTAACGTGACAATCATTTTTATTCCAAAAAAGTCATTCTAGCCATTGCAGACAGAAAAAATCACATGAATAGTGACATAATAACAACATTGAAATGATTGAATTTTACGTATGACATGATAAACATATTACAACAGTAACAGAAAAAAATCATACTTATTATCTACTTAATTCAACTGCTTGAAATTGTCACGTGACAATTGTTTTTATTTTAATAAAGTCATTCTAGCAATGTCACACAGAAAAAATCACCTGAATAATGACATAACATCGATGTTGAAAATGATTGACTTTTATGTATACCATGACATTCATATTACAAAAAAAAAATCATATTTATTATTTACTTAATTCAACTGTTTGAAACTGTCACGAGACAACCAAAGATACTTTTTTATTTTATTTTTTTCAACTGCCACACAACATACAAATGGTTGTTGTTGAGATTTTGATTTTCTGATTCAAATTTGTTTTTTTACTAAGTCTAGTTTTAACGGGTCTTTATTTTGTTAGTGAGATAAACAGTTAAGATTTTATTGTTTCCTTTAAAATCTCATTTTTTGTTGATACTACAATTTTTCTTATTAATTTCATTTATGTGTTTCTCAATAAAACTCTCAGCACCATCAATTTGTACTAGTTGCGGGGAGAAGTGCTCCGATTACAAGATGATGATGGAAAGTACGTGATATGTAAAAGAACTTTGAATCAAGAAGGAATATTGAGATTTTGATTTTCTGATTCAAAGTTGTTTTTTTTTACTAAATCAACTTGGAATATAGAATCCGGTTAATAGAGTGATATTCGTTTCTGTGAGTTTGAATTTTTTTTTACAGTTAAAAACAATTTTTTATATATGTAATATGAATACATGAAAACTATAAAAACCTTAAAAAAATTATAACTTTAAACAATAAAGAAAATATAGTTAATAAACAGAAAATATAGTTAATAAACAGAGACTAATATTTACTTTGCAAAATATGAAGCTACTTATCTTCAAATTCATCTTTTATTTTAAGGATTCAACTTAACAAGTATAAAAAGAGAATATGGGAAAGTACATCATATCCTTAATGTTTGCAGCACAGAATAACTTTTCCTTTAACGTTTAAAGTAATACAATTTTATTTTAATATTAGCAGTTATTAGTAATTTTATATTTATAAGAGTCAATTTCAGACATTATTGTAAAATATAAATATTTTATTCTTTATTTTGTATCAATTGCACATGAATTGGTTAAACAAATTCTTATGATAAATAATAGAATTGAAGATCAGTACTTATAAATTCATCAGAATATTTGATTTTTTTTTGTCCACCTTATACAAAAAAAAAAAATATTTTTTGAAGAAAAATAAATTTCATTAAATAGAATCAACATACGAGGAATGAGAAGGCCTAGCTAAAGCATGAGTCATCCTATTCGCAGAATGACCTATCAATCTAACAATGAATATGCTCTACCACTAATCGTGCATCCGACAATAATTAAAAAAAGATTTCACATTTAATCATGTTTTGTGATAAAATGATGTGAACTGTAGATCACAATATTCACTGTAAGACCACGTTTGACAAATTATTTTTCAAATTAATACAACCTGTGAACTGTAATGTCGTTTTTAGCCTCTAACTTAGAGTTAAAATTGTATGGTTGTAAACCTTAGGTTAAAATTGCTCCCTTTATTATAAACATCGGATCGATTTGAAGCCTCCAAATTCCCAAATCAAACCCCTAATTCTCTCCAATTCTAATCTGCTGTTGTTAAGGTTTTTCCATTCACCCCAAAAATCGCTCCCCATAACTACTCCAAGCTGCCCGCCATGCTCACCTCCACCTCCAGACGACTTCTTCTTTCTTCCTCTTCAACATCACCTCCATTTCATCAGATTATGGGTTTCATTTCTTCTCTCCATACTCATACTTCTGGTTCAGATATCAATCAACTCCTCGCTTCCTTTCATAAGCTTCTGCGTACGAAGCCCCGGCCTTCTGTAATCGAATTCAATAAATTGTCCTCTGTACTGGTGAAGATGAAACAATTTCAGACTGTCATTTCTTTGTCCAAGCAGATGGAAATGGTGAGAATTAAACCTGATGTTTATACTTTTAGCATCTTAATTAATTGCTTCTCCCATTTAGATCGTGTGGATTTGGGGTTTTCTGTTCTCTCCAAAATTTACAAGATTGGTTTTCAACCTAGCATTGTGACCTTCAGTACTTTAATTAATGGTTTATGTAGAGATGGTAAAATTGGTCATGCTGTAGATTTATTTGACAAGATAGAGGCCATGGGTCATCAACCTAACTTCATCACTTATAGTACTATTGTGAATGGTCTATGTAAAATTGGAAATATGCATGTAGCTGTTTGTTTGCTCAAAAGAATGGTTGAGAAAGGTTGTGAGCCTAATGTTGTGACATATAGTGCCATTGTTGATGGTCTTTGTAAGTGTAACCAAGTTGAGGAAGCATTTGAGCTCTTCAAAGAGATGAAGAATCGAGGAGTTCTGCTTGATGTTATCACATACAATTCACTAATTCATGGTCTATGTTATTCGAGCAAGTGGAAGGAAGCTTTGGCGTTGTTTGAAGAAATGTTGGATAAGAATATTGCACCAAATGTTGTTAGTTACAGTATATTAGTTGATGAACTTTGCAAAGGAGGAATGATAACGAAGGCTCAATCTATGGTTAGCAATTAGCAAAATGATTCAAACAGGTGTTGAGCCTGATGTCATTACATACAATTCACTAATAGATGGACATGGTTTACATGGACAAATGCATCTAGTTAAGAAAGTGTTTGATGTGATGAAGAGAAAAGGTTGCAATCCTAATGTCCATACTTATAGCATCTTGATCAACTGGTATGGTAAGAAGAAACTTATTTACGAGGCAAAGAGTCTTCTTTATGAAATGTCTTCTAGAGATTTAGTCCCGGATCAATATATTTATAGTTCTATTATATACGGCTTATGTCATGCCAGAAGACCTTGGGAAGCACTCGAGTTTTTCAAGGACTCATGTGGAAGTGGCTACCTTCCCAATGTAGTAACATACTCAACTTTGCTACATGGTTTTTGCAAAAACGGGCATCTTGATATAGCATTATCCTTATTTCATGAAATGGAAGTGAGCAATTTGAAGCCTAATGCAGTTACATATACTATCCTAATTCAAGGCATGTGCAAGGCTGGAAGGTTTAAAGATGTCAAGAAATTGTTATCTAAATTTTCTGTTGATGAGTTGCAGCCTACGATTTACACGTATAGTATAATCATTGATGGGCTTAGCAAGAAAGGATTCCTAGATGAAGCATACCAGATCTTCAGAAATATGGAAAACAATGTCTTCTCACCAAATAGTTGCTGTTATAATGTGATTATTCATGGATTTCTTAGGCGCAAGGATTTGGCGATGGTAGCAAAACTTATTCATGAAATGCGTGACAAGGGTTTCTCTGCCGATAACACCACGTTTGTTTTGGTAGCGGAGAATAAAGACATCTTGAAATTACTATAAAATGTCTTCAGGTGAAATGATGAGCTGAAATTGACATTTATTACATCCTTACAAATTGACATTTCAGATTCTGATTATTTGTCTTGATGTCTAAGCAGCTGTTTGTGAATCCTAGCTCTGGGAGCATGTTGCGATAACCACATTGGAAAGAAGCTACCCTTGCCTTACAACAGCATCACCATTGTTTCACTTGAAATCGGTGAGTCCCAAGTTTATTGCAATGGCTGCAAATCTGAGATGTAGAGTTTCTATCCAGTAGTAAAAGCTCTCCAAATGGTATCTTAGTCCATAGTTCGACACAGAATGAGTATGATGTGGCAGTTTGATGCTCTTAGCCCAATTTGGGTGGCCTAGATTTGACTTTTTGAGATTAATTCTGAAATTTTTGTATATTGTTGTTTCCAAAGTTTTTTAATACGAGTCTAGTGTTGCTAATTTGTACGAGTCGAATTCTGTATGGAAGATTTGTGCTAGGCAGACAGATGATAATTTTTTTAAGGACATGTATATTCAGTTAGTACTCTCTTATTGCATAGGTAGGAGTTGATGTGCTACAAACAACAGTGGCAACTCCCCTTGCCTTAGTAGAGCATCACCACCATTTTCATTTGAAGTCTGACTCTAAAGTTTGTGGCAGTCCGAGAGGTTAGCAGCTTTTTCAAACTATTTCAACAGAGTTCCTTGTTATATTATTTTTGAACTGAGTAGAAAAGAACTTATGCTTGATCCTTTTACATGACTGAGTCATTCTGTCACTTGATCTCATTGAGGAAAGATCAAATCACTGTTTAGTGACTTTTTCTGTCTGCAATTTCTTTTATATAGCAAACTATGTAGTGCCTCCCTCTTTATCATTATCACAAAAAGTTTCTATTTTGAAATGAAATCTTACCAATTCTCTCTTCAAGTTTAGTATAATCTTATAAAAGAATTGTATAAATCCTCTGGCCCAATGCACGCCCCGAGTCCCTTGTACGCTTCTTCATTTTAATAAAGTTAATCTCTTTTCTACAATAAAACCTCTTTCGTCTCTTTTGATCTGTAGTTTAGTTTTATGATTATTCTACTTCCTCTGCTCCTTTAATCAATTAGAGGTTTTAGATCAATGGTTTGGATTGAATTTGGTTTTGGGTTGTCTAGTTTTGATCTCAATTTAGATGGATTAGACGTTGGATTGAAAATTAATGATTATTAGTTCTTAAATCTGCTGTTGATTGTTGTGGTGTCAATGAAGATAAAAAAAAATAGGGTATATTTCATTTTTCGTTCTTTATAAAGCTGAATGCTCTGATGTTTTGTTGAATTTTGGTTCTGATTTATCTTTTGTTGTTTGTACATTGCTTGATTCCTGATACATGTGTTCGTTTGCATTTCTAATTAGTGAAAAAATGCGGTTGTAGTCTTGTTATTTTAAACTTGCAACTCTTTTTTGTTGTTTGAACTTTAGAGATGTCTCAATATCCTCTACACTTACTTAACCTATTGGCCCTTAAACTTACTTAAAGTGACCTATTGATCCCTTGAACTTGTTTCAAGAGATAGATTTCACGCTTCAGTTTATCTAAATCACCACTTTGCTCTGGCAAGCAGGACCTAAAAAGTTAGTCATGTTACCTTAAGCAAGTTTATGGACTAATGGGTCATTCAATTGTTCAGGGACGAATCAAATTATTTGGCCAGGTACAGGAGCTCCTGGTGTAGCAAGCCTAATTCTTCCAGTAGAGAAAACTATTCCTCAACTGCTGTGGTTTTATGTTTATAGTATTAGAGTAACCTTTGACCATTTTAGTCCCTTTACAAACTTTTTTTAGGGAAGCTCAATCAAGAGAGACTAGCAGAATACCTTGGGGAGCTGAAGTGTTGCTTCTCTGAGAGGCGAGACACTAGCCAGGAAATGCTACGTGCGAATTCAACCAGCACCGAAGCAAGGCAACATGGAATCCGGCGAGGAACAGAAGATTGAGCACAAAAAGAAGTGGATCAGAAGATAGCCATGCCGGTGCATTACTTTCTGTTTGTTGGTATCATTATATGGTTAGAAAGCACGGAATAGCTCGATGCTTTTTGCAATGTTATTCCATACTTGTTTCATATGGGAAAATTTGAGCGGGTATTCTTACATTTTGAGTTTGTTCAATTCATAGTTGCGAAAGGCGAAAGGCGAGTCGAGGCGATAAGGGCAAAATATCGCCTCGAGGCGAGGCGACTGCCTCTCGCACGTGAGGCGACAAACAATTTAGAAAAAAAAAAAAAACCATAACTCAAATTGGCTAGTTTAACTTCTAAAGTTGTAAAACAAAATAAAACTTCTAGTCTAATACTAAGATCCTAATTCCTAATAATATATCAACCATCATCATCAAACTCAATGTCATCATACTTCCCTGCCTTGACCTCTTGCACATACTTCCAACAAAGATTCATTCTTGTTGTCGCTTTCGATGTATTAGAATTACTAATACTCATGTCCAAAAGCCTGCAAAATTTGGAAAATTAGACTCTTGTAAGCTACTATTTCATACACTTTTATACATTTTCACACACTTACATAGAGTTGCAAACATTTTCACACATTTTCAGTTCACACACTTTCATAAACTTGCATAAAATTTCACATACTTTCATAATAGTAACATAAACTTTCATAAACTTTCATAACAGTAGCATTAGCATAAACTTTCACACACTTCCATTTCTCAAACTTTCATAACCTTCACCTAAACTTTCATAACTTAGTAATAATAACACAAATCGCAAAATTTGGGCAGCATAACACTTGCATAAGTCACAAGTCATAAATAAAGACTAGAAATTTGGGCAGCATAACAACAGGACGAAGATGAAAAAAAGAAAAATAGAGAAGAAAGGAGAAGATCGTAAAGAAAAATAAAAGAAATGAGAACAGAGAAGAGTATTAGAAACAAAAACAAAAGAAAGAAGAACAGAGACCGTACCTGTTTTTATGTCAACGAGGCCGTTGGGTGGGTGGAGAGGTAGTTTCTGTGTGGATGTCTGGATCGATCGGTGTTGTTGTGCCTAGTTTGCTTTTTTTTTTCTTCTATACTTCCAAAGGTTCCGATGTCTTTAACCTAAAATCCCTTTTATATTTCTTTCTTTCTGATTTTTTCAGAAAAAACTGTAAGTAACCACCAAAGTTCAGAAGGCGACCGCCTCTCGCCTGCGGCAGCCAGGCGGTCGCCTTTTGAAGAACGCCTGCCTTCCAGTGAAGAAGGCGGGGGAAGGAACGCCTGGGTCGCCTCTCGCCTCAGGCGATCCAGGCGATCGCCTTTCACAACTATGGTTCAATTGATTATCATACTTGCTTGATTAATTGATTGATGATATATTAGTGGTGAGCCTTCATTGACATTCATGTTTAGAATTAGATGATTCAACTTAAATTCAGGTTTATTAAAAAAAAACTTAAATTCAGGTCCCTTGGTCTCACTTGTGTACACAAAACACTGAAATTAAGTGCTCGTTTCGTTTTCCTTTTTGTAGCTCTTTTTTTCGAAGTAAGTATTTAGTTAAGATTGAGAAACAACTATCATTATCATTAGCTATTTAGAACGAAAATCAACTGTCATTAACAACAAATAATAAATAATTAACCAATAGTCTCAAAGATCTAATGCTCGGATTGGTTTTTATTTATTTATTTTGAATCTCAAGGAATATTTGTTTTGATTTCTATCCTTCCACCTGTAATAAGTACTTGACGCCTAAAACGAGAAAAGAAATATTACATCTTTCACATCACATTTGCAAATTCTGGGATTTAAGCAAGCAGCATGAGTTGGTTGGTGATCGGTCGGTCGGTAGCATATAGGGCAATGATATCGGCATAGAGCAATTTGATATCATTGATGCACACTCTTTACAAGTCTGCAGGAACTGGTAAATGTTAGTTTAACCAAACTTTAAAAACAACAAATTAACTCCTTAAACTAGTTTAAAGGGATAAGGTGTAAAAAATGCCTCTAACGTTAACAATCAGGAGTAATTTTACCCATAACATAAAAAATAGTGCAATTTTACTCCTAACGTTGGCAGTCAAGAACAATTTTACCCCTAATGTTGGCAGCCAAGAACAATTTTACCCCTAACGTTGATTAGTTGGATTAATTTGAAAAATAATTTATCAAACTGTCTTCTCGGTCGTAGATCTTGTCATTTACACTTCATATGCATATCAATTTATCACTCATTAGTAGCAGATCGCAAACATATGTTTAGACGTGAATTTTTTTTTTAAAATATACCGTCTTTTGTATGAGTTGGATAATTTTTTTAAAATATTTTACAGAAGTTGTAAATATTAATCTCGAATTCTATTATTAAATCACAATAAAAAATATGAAATCTTTTTTTAGAACCAACTAATATGCATTTGGTAGAGAATAAGGAACAAAATATCTGTTTTTATAATAATGTTTAAAATTGACCCGACTTGTCAACGTTAAGGTAAAATTGCTCTTGTCTGTTGTAACAGAAAGTCAATGTAATAAATGTATAGCATGCTTAGGCTAATGTGACAGCTATAGGCTGCCAGTAGGGCTACTATGTTTTCTTTATTGCAGGAAAAATCTTGTATAAATATGTGTATTCATCTTAAGTTTAATATATCAATGTAGACTCCTAATCTACATAGTATCCCATGGATTTCTCTCTATTTCCATGGTCTATTACATGGTATCAGAACCTGAGGTCTAAGGTTTCTGAATTCTTTTTTCTGGGTAGTATTTCTAGAGTTGTGAAGTATTTCCAGAGTTGTATTTCTGCAAGGGTTCAATATTTTCTGGGTAGTATTTCCCAGAGTTCCATTTCTGTCAAGAGCTTGGGTCTCTTGAATACTCACTGTTGGGGCGTCATTTTATCTCACCACCCCTCTGGTTCATCGCCTCTGATCGGCGTTTCCTCACATTCCGGCCACCCTGTATCGTCGTCGCTGTAAGAAAAGTCCTCCTTACATGGGATTAGAGCCTTGTTTGGTCTCTGTTTTGGGTTTCTAGATTGAGATTCCAGAATTTGTCTTCGGCTTTATGAGCAGAATTTATGGGTTTACATTTCTGGGTTGTTTCTTTCAACATTGTTGTCTGCCTTGTGAGCAGAATTTCTCGGTTCTTCTTCCGCCATCATCGACTCTCTGTTTTCGATTTGTCTGTCCCGTTAGTTTTCCGGTGAATCTCTTTTTGTGCACTGATGTTGCTGGCAGCCTCTTGCATGTGGCTACAACTGAGTTTTGCTTTTCTGTTTCGCAACAAAGCCGCGTGCCCTGGATTATATTTTATATTCTAAAGTATCTTGAGATATTGTTTTTAAGACCATGTTATCTGTATTTGTAGCAAGATGAGCATGATTAAAATCCATGCCTCAGCTTGAGGGGGAGTGTTACAGAAAGTCAATGTATAGCATCCTTAGGCTGTTGTGACAGCTATAGGCTGCTAGTAGGGCCACTATGTTTTCTTTATTGTAGAGAAAACCTTGTATAAATATGTGTATTCATGTTAAGTTTAATATATTCATATAGACTCTTAATCTACATGTATCCCATGTATTCTAGTGTATTACATGGTCTCTTACATCTGTCAACCTTAGGGGTATAATTGCACTATTTTAGACATTAGGGGTAGAACTGCTCCTAACTGTAAACGTTACGAATATTTTTGCACCTTATCCCTAGTTTAATAACATATTGACCTCCTAAACTTGTTTAAAGTGATATATTGATTCTCTGAACTTACTTAAAGTAGTAAATGTTTCGATTTGTTCAAATCTCTACTTGTACCGCCACATAGGGACATAAAGGGGTTAATCTTGTCACTCGGTAATTTTAAAAGGTTAATCCATTTTAAAACTTGGATGGATCATTAGAGTTTTCTAAATATTTGGGACCTAAAAAAATTAGGGTTATAAACAAGGCGGGCAGAAATAGGGTATGTTTCCTCCGTCTCCATTCTTGAATACTCGAAGAATCTCCATTCGTGTCTTTATATATGAATCAATGAAAAATCAACGGAAATTAAGTATTCTTTATGTTTAGTGTATGCATGTTCATCCTACTACGTGTAGAAAGCTTATCAATAAATAAAATTATTAGGATTTGAATCTTGATTAATTAGCCTAAAAGATTCTAATACCCAGTAGTATTCATATGGACCCTGAATAATTAGATGAATTATATATTTTTTTTTATAGTTTATGATTTCTTGGTTTGAGGGTGGTCAGACATTTTTTAGGTAGAGAACTTCACAATTTAAGCTTTTTACATACGTTAGGACTTGAGGTCCTTAACCACTCAACTCGTCTATAAATTATATTTTAATGTAAATAAATTAATAAATATTGAAAAATTCATATCAACAAGAGTGACAAGATATTTAATGTCAAGAACTGAAGCTGCAAATTTCTGGTTTTGAGAGTCATTAAATCCATGTAAATTAACAGTCTCAACTCCACTATCTTTTCTTTCAATTCGCACTTGCCAAAGGTCTCCATATATTAATAATAAATAATATTTCACAAATTTACCAATTTAATAACGGTAATCTATACTATATATATATATATATAATTACGGAAGCAGAGAGAATTTGCAAGAAGAGTTTTAGAGGTTTTTTGGCTTAGTTGGTATCGCAGGAGCAAAGAGAATAAATTAGTTAATGAGTTCTAATTATCTCTATATAATTAGTACTATGTTAACACATTATTTATTTTCCATTAATGGTCCATCAATTAAGTAATAAAATAAAGTAAGAGTTACAAGAAGATGAAAAAACACAAAGCGAAGGAAATCCAAAAGTCACAAATAAACCTATATATAAAGCATGACATATAACATTCTATCATTATATTCATTGGCCACCGAAAATCAAATTCATCATCAACCTTTTTTTTTATTTATGTATTAGTTTTGTTCTTAATCATATATATATATATATATATATATATATATATATATATATATATATTTTTTATAATTTTGTTCTGATTTCATTAAGAGATTCAAATTTATTTAGATGCGATTTCAATTGATAAACTGTATTAATAGCATTTTCTTCAAGAATTGTCAGAATTTAGACTTTGTTATCTCCAATTGAAGAAATCTGATGGAAATAAAAAAGGCATGGACAACTGAAATCGGGAAAAGCAAAAGAGTAAAAACTTATAGGAAATCGTTATGTTTCCCAAGGTAATATTCTATCATTATATTCATTGGCCACCGAAAATCAAAGTCATCATCGACCTTTATTTTTTTTATTATGTATTAGTTTTGTTCTTAATCATATAATTTTTTTTTTATAATTTTGTTCTGATTTCAGTAAGAGATTCAGATTTATTTAGGAACGATTTCCATTGATAAACTGTATTAATAACATTTTCTTCAAGAATTGTCAGAATTTAGACTTTGATATCTTCAATTGAAGAAATATGATGGAAATAAAAGAGGCATGGACAACTGAAATCGAGAAAAGCAAAAGAGTAAAAAAGTACAGGAAATCGTTATGTTTCCCAAGGTAATTATTCGATTTTTTTTATATGTAATAGTTAGTTTGTTCTCAATTCATGTTTTGTCATGATTATTCTTCTAAGTTTCTTTCTCATTTTTAGTGATGAATTCTATATCTATATTTATATATATAATAGTGGAGTCAGAAAGAAATTGAAGAGGAGAGTTTTAGAGGCCTTTTTTTTATTAGTTACCAAAATGGTAACAAAAGAAAATTATAAATATCTAATCTAATTTTTATTTAATAGATATAATAAAATAACTTACAAAATATCAAAACAAAAAAAATTATATGATGACAACATATATGTAAGAATCCATTCAAATTCCATTCATTTAACTTTAATAAATAACATTAAAATTAAAACCAATATAACTGAAAAAAATTATATTTAAATTTAATAGATATAATAAATTAAGTTACAAAATATCCCAACGAACACAAATTATATAACGATAAAAAAAATGTAAGGATCCATTCAAATTACATTCATTTTACTTTAATAAATAGCGTTAAAATTAATATAACTAAAAAAATTTATAACACATAATAATTAACACAATATTTAAACCTCCAAACTACTATCTAAACTAAATAAAATTTAAAAAGAAAGACGTACTTATTTCAAATTCATTGATTTATCAAAGGATTTAGAAAGCACGTGAAATGTTTTTTTAGGAGAACTAGAATTTGATTGAAAAAGTATCGCTACAAAGTGTAGTAAATATTTTAAAATTACAAGATTATAAAAAAAATATTATACAAGAACGAAAATGAATGATTCTTGCAAACATGTCAACATGGTATTATCAAGCAATTATAAACGGTTGTTAGTTAATTTATTTACAATTTTTAAATTTAAATTATTTTAAATCAAAATATTAATATCACTATATATAAATGATACAAAATTTTAAAAATATTAAATGTTAAATTTATGTACAAAACATTTATCATCCGCGCAACGCGAGCACAATACTAGTTGAATATTTAAATGTGGAACACAAAAATTATAATTTAATAAAAAAAATAAAATTCATTCAAATAGTATGTAAAGTTAATCAAACATATCCGCATTTAAACAAAAATAAATTAGAAACTACTATTTTTAAAATAATAATTTTAATTTTAAAATGATAAATTAGACTACAAATAGTTTTTTAAGTACCCTTAGAGCAATTCTAATGGTTGCCAAAAGGACCAGTTTGTAATTTTCTAGAGACTTCTAACCATTAGAGCAGGATTTGTGATAGTCGCTAGACCCAAGAGCCCAAATCCCTTGAAATCCAACAACATTAGGGCTGTAAATGGAGCGGGGCGGTGCGGGGATTGCCTTAACCATCCCCGACCATTAGTCAATCGGGGATTCCTGTCCCTGTCCCCGAATGACATATGGGGAAAATTTAGCTACCATCCCCGTCCCGTGAAAATCCCCATTCCCGTTTAAGTTCATAATTTTTTCAAATTCATATCACTAAAATACCAAAAAAAAAAAAGTAAAAGAACAGATATTCCAAATCTGAAACTGCATTCATATAATTTTGTCTAGGTAAATTCAAACAAATATAGATTACAAAAGACAGAGATTACAAAAAATTCAAAATCAATTTAATTTTGGGTTTGTTGTAGTTGAAGGTGCGACCATCGAATTACCTATAAAAAACAATTTAATTTTATATTACAACTTTAAAATAGATAATAGAGGTTTTCTTTTTATATATTTGGAGATATAATAGAATTACTTAGTACTGCTCTTAATTTATTTTTAGAATGGGTCACTTGTATATTTTTTAAGTATATTTTTTTTATTAATTCGGGTATTTACTCGGGGATCCCCGATGGGGACATTCGGAGTCGAGGATGGGGACGGGGACGGGGATGAGACACTTATAACCATCCCCGCCCCATCCCCGACTGTCGGGGAGGAAATACAAACCATCCCCGCCCCATGGGGATCTCAAACGGGGATTCCCCGTCCCCAACGAGGTGAGTCTCCAACGGGGATGGAGAATTCCCAACCAATTGACAGCTCTAAACAACATGCGAGATGGTAGGCTGTGTATGACATACTCACTTGTAGTTGGAGCGTGGAGTTGCAATTTCCAACCTTAGATAGTGGCTTTGAAATTTGAGAAGACAAAAGAGTAATGGTGGGTTCCTTGTTCCGCTATGCTCATAGTTGAGTTTTTTTAATTTCTTTCAAATATATCAACCGAATATTAATGTTATTTTTTTTTGAAGCATTTAATGTTATTTTTTATTTATAATATTTTTTGTATGTTTAAAAGTAGTTTATTGTTATGAATAAATTGATGGATGTTCATAAGTATAACCATCGTAACTCCGCATTCCTTAATGTCGTAACTATTCATTCATTAAGGTTGTAACTTTGTATTCCTTAATGTTTGTAACTACATAACTTATGTTCTTATGTAACCTATATTCATAATCCTATAAATATAGGTTTCCTTCATGTAATATATACACAAGTAAAAGGACAAGTGAAATACAAGCTTACACTCTCTTCATTGTTCTTATTCTATTGCAATTTATCTTTCTTGTTTTATAACACGTTATCAGCACGAAACCCTAGCCGTTTGAGCAAGCTTCTGCAATTCATGTAGAAAAATTCTCAACGATATTTTTCATCACCGAGGTTAGTAAATAAAAACCTATTTTCATTATCCTATGTTATCTTAATTATGAAACTGCGAAATCGTTGAATAAATAGGGTTTATGAAATTTTTCGATCTTGATATATGGTTTTGATATATATTCTGTTAAACCTTTATCACCAAATTCATGATAATAAAGATATATATGTATATGTTTGTATCATAATATAAAACATGGAATTGCAGTAGCTGATTCTATTTTTGAAATTGATTGTTCATCTGTTGATGGCAAGATATTATAATTCTTTACTTAAGTTTTAGCCATCATCAATGTAAGATATTTGATGACTTGTGGAGAATTTCCGATTAGATTTCGTCTCTGTGGGGGCGTCGTTGGGTTCGACGGGGGGAAGCTCCGATGCCAAAGTCAGTAACGAGGATCAAAGGGGTAAACTGAATTGACAAAGAGAGTAAGTAAATGTATGTGTACCTTGATAGCTCGAGATGTAAGCTATATATATAATCATGAATTCGTAACCTTTAGTAACTAAAAGATCTCCATTAATGGCCCATTAATGGCAGTTACTGGTTTCTTTCAAGTGTATCTGTTGGTGCATTGATAGCTCATTAATTGCTTTTAATGAAGGGTTTAGCTTAGCTGTTTCAGCTGGCGGACAGTAGAGTCTTGGCGGATCTCGTGTAGGTTTGACTGCGGATCTCATATGGCGGAGCTTCGAGGATCCGTCTCATGGATGTCGTATATGATACGCCATTGCTTTTAAAGCTGATCGATACGCGGTCGTTTCGGGTACATATCTCTTTTGGTCCTTGTGATAATATCCCCATGTTATCAGAAGCCCCTCTAAAGTTCCTTTAAAGTCCTTTAGGGCTTTTGAGCTTCCTTGGCGTGCCGCCATGACGTCTTGCATTTATGGCCTCTCTGTTCAATGCCGATCGATTGGTGACACGTGTCACAGGCGCTCGAGGTGAGAGAAATCTCCTTCTTCCTTTCTCACTTTCTCTTTCCACTTCATTTGCATTCCTTTCCTATTTTCATCGAGTTTCTCACTTCAAAGTTCTTTCGGAGTCTAGAATCCTTCAAAAAGCCTCGCATTTTTCATGTAAGTGTAATTCTTGCTTTGATTGTTGAATGTTTAGGAGTTCTTCATTATCTTCTGGGTCTTCTTTAGAACTTTTTAACTTGACCACTTCCTTCGAGCCTGTATTTAGCTGGACTTCTTCCTCTTCGGAGAACTCTGTTTCTTCCGAAAGTACTGTTAGTGGCAATTTAGCTGAGTTGTATAACTCGGCGTGTAATAGTGGCCGAACTCATTCCGGGAGATTTAGGAATCTTTCCGCTGTCGTTGCTGGCACTTCTCCGTCAATAGGTTCTAGGTGATTTTCTGGGATGGAAGCCTCTTCTTCTGCCCCATCTAGGAAAAAGGCGCCTCGTGCGGAGTCAACCTCCTCTCACCTGAGCGCCGCGGATCTAGCAAGTCTCGCGGATCGTTTCTCGTGGATAAAAAATTATGAGATTCAATTGGCGGCTGCTCATCAACGACCCGCCGATCTACCAAGCGGATATATATCTGTATATAGTAGTCATGTGGAAAGAGGGTTCCGACTTCCTCTTCCCAAGATGATGGCGGATATCCTTGCATACTTTGATATTGCTGTCAGCCAGCTACATCCGAATGGCTGGTTAGATCTAGCACTAGATTGTTATTTAGCTTCGAACCTAGGGGTAGTATGTAATCCTCGTTTTTTTCGATCCCTTCATAAACCAACGAAGTGTAAGGTTGAATCCTTCTTCACTTTCGCTAAGTTCAAAACTTATTCGCCTTTCTGTGGCAAAATGTCCAACGTCCATCTTTGGGATGAAAAATTCTTTTTTATAAAGATAAAAGAGGGCGAGTCTCTAGGCTTTCTGTCGGTTTGGAATGCCAGACCCTTGCATATGGCAGGTGACTTGCGTATTTTGACGGAGGCTGATGAAGAGGTGGTGGATCTCATGATGAGTGTCAAGGCGGGGGCTTGGACATATGCTGATGCCTTGGACTTCATGATGAATGATATTCCTTTGATCCACCGTGAAGGGGACAAGTTCATTTATTCAAAGTTTGCACAACTTGATAAACGTAACTTTGTTTTTCTTTGAACCTTGATTATTTCTGTGTTCTCTTTGCCAGGGGTTTATCTAAGGCCAATCATGCTCTTGTAGAGGTACATAAGAAACTGAAGGAAGATGAAGCCCGAAAGAAGGGACAAATGGCGAACACTCAGAAGAGCGCAGAGAAGCATCCTGCTAGTGATATGGTGGATCCGCCTCCTCCAAAGAAGAAGAAATCTGTGTTTACTAGTGGAGGAAAGCTATTGGTGGGCGCCATGTGAACCGCGAAACCATCGGCGAATCTGGAAGAGGTATGCAGATCTTATTACTTTCCCCATTGTTGTTTTTGCCTGAATCTCACTTTTGGTGTGTTTTTAAAGCTTACGCAGATAACAAAGCCTGATCTAGGCAGTTACTGGTCCACTAAGTACGTGGATAAGGGATCTCTGAAGAATGAATCTGTTATCAATGACTTGGACGAAGCTCTTGGTCAACTAGGCGAGGTGCGGGAGAGCCAGAACAAGGTTTCGGGATCCACCCATGTCCAAATGGGAAAAACTAAGCTCCTTACGGTAAATTTCTTTTACCTTTTTGAAATTTTTGGATGACAATACATTTAAGCCATGGGTGGCTAAAAGACTTTCTGTACAGGTGATCGTTCATCATGGAGAAATAAGCCTCTTTTCTTACTATCCGCCGAGCTTCTTCTCTGTCTGAGGGCAGAGTTCCATCGACCAGATATTGGTGGATGGATGATCTCCAATCACTTTCTATAGTGGTGAGCAAGGATACCTCTTCCAAGGCGAATGCTGGGGATATTTTGACTTCGAATGGGCACTACAGATCCGCCCAATTCTCCTTGCTCGAAGCAATTTTAGCTAGGTGATCAGCTTCTGTATTTGATCTGCGAGGTACATGGATCAGTTCCCACTTGGTTTCCTTGGCTTCAAGATGGTTCGGTAATTTCTTAACTTCAGTAGCATATTTGGCCAAAATATCATCTTTCACTTCGAAATTTTTTATCACTTGGTTGACCATTAATTTAGAATCACTGTAGATTATGATCCGCTCGGGAGTGATTTCTTTTAGCAGGCGTAGCCCCAATATTATGGCCTCATACTCCGCCGCGTTATTGGTTGCGAGGAAATCTAATTTTGCTGCATACCTTAGCTTTATGTATTGGGGACCTTTGATTACGATGCCAATACCTGCACCTTCTGCCGAGGAAGCTCCGTCTGCATACATTGTCCATTCTTCAACTTCAGATTTGGGAAGATTCATTTCTTCTTCAGTGAATTCATTTACAAAGTCTGCCAAGACCTGACTTTTTAGGGCGGATCGGCTTTCATATCGAACATCGAACTCTCCTAGGTGAATTGCCCATTCCATTAATCTCCCCGAAGTCTCAGGTTTTTACAACACCTTCCTCATGGGTATATTGGTGCGAACTATGATAGCATGAGCTTGAAAGTAGGGCCTAAGGCGAATTGTCGTGGTGACAACGGCTAGTGCCATTTTATCGAGCTTGGAATATCTGGTTTCTGCATCTTTTAATACTTTGGTCACGTAATAAATTGGATATTGCTGCCCATCCTCTTCCCTTATCATGACCGTGCAAACGACTTTATCTGTCAGTGAAACGTACATATAAAGATCCTCACCTTTTTGTGGCCGGCTCATCAGGGGTGGTTCTGTGAGAAACCGTTTGATTCCTTCGAAGGCCTTCTCGCAATCCTCGTTCCATTCGAATGCCTTTTGCTTCTTGATCACCTCGTAAAAGGGTTGGCATCTACGAGCAGAACATGAGATAAACTTGCCCAAGGCCACGATACGCCCGTTAAGACGTTGCACCTCTCTAATATTCTGGGGCGCTTTCATTTCTAGGACAACTTTGATTTTGTCGGGATTTGGGCTCACTCCTTTTTGGCTAATCATGAATCCCAAAAACTTTCCATACGTTGCTCCAAAGGTACATTTTTCAGGATTCAGCTTGATGTTATGACGTCGGAGTACGCCCAGTACCTCCCTTATATCATCTGCATGTTTTTCTATAGTAGTACTCTTGATGATCACATCATCTACATAGACAGAAAAGTTATCACCTTTTCTTTCTTCAAATATTTTGTTCATCATTCGTTGATAAGTTTCCACAGCGTTTTTAAGTCCGAAGGGCATGACTTTAAAACAATAGGTGGCTTGATGAGTCACGAACGATGTCTTAATCCTGTCACTAGGCTCCATGGGGATCTGATGATAACTCAACTTCACATCAGTGAAGGAATACATGGCGTGTCCTGCGGTTCCATCTACTAGGATATCAATACACGGCAAAGGATAGTTGTCTTTGGGACAAGCCTTGTTAAGATCCGTAAAGTCAATACACATGTGGTATGATCCGCCTGCCTTTTTAACCAAGACCACATTTGCCAGCCACTGTGTGTAAAGCACTTCTTCAATGGCGTCCGCCCTTTTGAGCTTGGTGATCTCCTCCTCTATCACCTTCTGCCTTTTGGGACCATGGTTTCTTCGTTTCTGCGCCACCGGGACCGCATCTTTGTCAATGTTGAGTTTGTGAGTAATCACATCCGGACTAATCCTTGGGAGAATCTCATCTTTCCACGAAAAGACATCTTCTGAATCATGGAGAACCTTAGTAATAGCCTCCTTAATCTCTCCTTTTAGCCCTTTTGCCATTCGTACCCGTTTCTCATCCACCATAAGGTACATCTCTGTTTCGCCCAAGGCCATTGTGTCAAGTTCTTCCTCATCCTCATCCTTAGACTGTGGGCGAATCATTAAGGATGCCGAATACGTCTCCTGGGCCACTTTTTGACTCCCTCGGACCATTACCCCTCCTTTGGCCGTGGGGATGTAAATGGTTAAATGTCGTATGGAGATAAGAGCTGCAGCTTCGGAGATAAAGGGCCGCCCAAGGATAACATTATAAGCTAACTGGTCGTCCAGGATGGAGAATTCTAGATCCCCTTTCCAGACTTGATCTTCATCTGATACCTCACAATCTAATGTTACCTGGCCTTTTGTTTGGATGGTGTGCACTGTTACTCCCAGAATGTCTACTATGGTGGTTTCCACTTGGATGGGATCAACCATAAGCTTGGCGAATGCTCCTCTTATGATGACGTTGCAGGAACTTCTAGTGTCAATCATCACTCGCTTCATCTCCCACCATTCTACCATCATGGTAATGACTAGAGCATCTGCATGAGGGGGAACCTCAGGGCCTATATCTGTAAAAGGGCGATTAAGTGATGCTTTGTCGAGAGCAATAGTTTTCGCTTTTTTCAATACAGGTTGATATCCAGGTCCGCCTGCTATGACATTGATGGTTCCTTTTGCCTTTTTTCTTCTAATCATCCATTGATCTGTCTCCATCACCCTTCTTACTATCATTTCGAATGAACCTGTCCAACTTTTCTCTTTCAATAAGCCTTTCTATCTCCCTGGCCAACTCCCAGCATGCGTCTGTGTCATGGCCATTCTTCCTATGGTACTTGCAATAATTTTTTGGATTTTTCCCGGTGTTGGTGTACTCCCCCCCTTTTGGTTCGGGGTATGAAATGCTCTGCTTGTGCTGGCTATTCTCAATCCACATTAGTACTTCACTTTTAGAGGCATTGAGCGGTGTAAATGTCGATACAAATGCCGATTTGTGCTTGGAGCCCCTTTTCCGACCTCTAGATGATGAATCGGGATTTTTGTCCTTCTCTCTATCCCGATGGCGAGATTCGCCCTTATCCTTCTTAGGTGGAGATAATGACTCACGACGGATATCATCCACCTCCATGAAGTCCTTGCATCGTTCAATTAATTCTACCATATTTCTGGGCTTTTTTCGAATTAGATCTTCCTGCAAGCTTTTACACGTGGTGTTCTTTACTAAAGCTTCCGCTGCCATGGAGACATCGACATCAACAATCCGTATGCACAATTTGTTGAAATTGTCTACATATTCTCGAAGAGGCTCATTCGGCTTCTGTTTCAGTTCAAAAAGCTTTCTTGATTTCACTACTGGTGGGATGCATCCGGTGAATTTAGCACAAAACTCCCTACTCAATTGATCCCAACTGTCTACTGATCCGGTCGGAAGAGATTGGAACCAATCATAAGCGGGGCCTCCCAAGGTGGTGATGAACATCCGACATAAGACGGCCTCACTAGCCCGATTGAGACCAAGCAACATTCGGTACTTTCTGGGATGGGCCTCGGGGTTGTCTGCACCCATGTAGACTGGGATATTAGGAATTTTAAAATGCCTATATGTTTCTTCAGCTTCGATCCATGCAGTGAAGGGCGAATCGCGATTGGCGAACGGATTATGCCTGGCATTCTCCTCATTCATGCGGAGCACCGCCGCTCTAACTCGGTCCTCAAAATTGTCAGGCTCTGCCCTGGGACGTCCTCTATTTGGAGAATTACTTGGAGAGGACGAGGAGCTAGAGCCAGATGATGGATCAGATGGTGAACATTCACCTCCACCTCCATGTCCTCCAGGAGGATCTTGTCTGTTGTCACCTTCACTTCTCCCAGAAGGGACTGGCCTATCCTCTTCCTGGTTTGGCGGGGGTGGTGGCCTATCTGAACGAGGTGCTTCTATGGGCCTCTTACTTTGTCTCCGATCAGAGGATGGTGGTGATCTACCACGGCGGGAGGATCTTCGTCTAGGCGAAGGTGACCTTGATCGTTTGTTTTTCCCGTTTCTCTGCTTTTTGTGCCTTCGGCCCGACGATCCGCCGTCTAGGAGATTCGGCCGTGTGTGACCAGGTGCACCAGATCCGCCAAGAGTCATTCTAGGGTTTGGTGGTCCTCTAGGATGAGTTGAGGCATTCCTCTGACTTCCTTCCGCCGCATCAAAATTGAGTCGCCGATTAAGTGGCAGGTCACCAGCTGCCGCAGTTGTAACCACCATAGAATCCGTAGGTTGAGGCTGGAAGAATGAGGAGTCTAAGGCACCTGATCCGACAGCTGCAGTTGTCCATGGAGATACCGTAGTAGTTGACGCCATACTCCAAAGCGGGGGAATGAGCATGAATGACCGCAGGCGGTTCCCCATATCTGGTCCAAATTCTCGTCCTATTGCTCCTACACATAGGTCGATGAATGCGTCTGGTGCCATACTCCCTTCAGCTGGCGTCGTTGGTGTATTTGTATCAATGCGACTAGCGCTGGTTACAGGTTGGCTTGATGGTGTTATCGATGATGCATCAATCCCCGAGGAGGGATCTAGACCTCCACTTGCCATGTTCTTAAATGTGAACGAAAACCCTTTATTTGGTTAAGGATCCACCTTCACCGCACCAATTGATGACTTGTGGAGAATTTCCGATTAGATTTCATCTCTGTGGGGGCGTCATTGGGTTCGACGGGGGGAAGCTCCGATGCCAAAGTCAGTAACGAGGATCAAAGGGGTAAACTGAATTGACAAAGAGAGTAAGTGAATGTATGTGTACCTTGATAGCTCGAGATATAAGCTATATATATAGTCATGAAGTCGTAACCTTTAGTAACTAAAAGATCTCCATTAATGGCCAATTAATGGCAGTTACTGGTTTCTTTCAAGTGTATCCGTTGGTGCATTGATAGCTCATTAATTACTTTTAATGAAGGGTTTAGCTTAGCTGTTTCAGTTGGCGGACAGTAGAGTCTTGGCGGATCTCGTGTATGTTTGACTGCAGATCTCATGTGACGGAGCTTCGAGGATCCGTCTCACGGATGTCGTATATGATACGCCATTGCGTTTAAAGCTGATCGATACACGGTCGTTTTGGGTAAATATCTCTTTTGGTCCTTGTGATAATATCCCCATGTTATCAATATTATAATTCTTTACTTAAGTTTTAGCCATCATCAATGTATGAATAAAATCTATTTTTGTGAAACCCAAAACATAGTTTGAATATATTTGAACCTATTTTGGCTCTACTGGATAAATCGGTTGATATTAAGTATGATGTATGTTGCTATAGATATTAAGTATGATATTAGTTGGAATATGTGAATCTAATTTACAACATTATCAAATTATATCAGAATGATTAAGTGATATTAGGGTGTTCTGAATCTAGTATAAAATATAAACTTGACATGATTATGTTTATTGGCAAAGTCCTAATTGGTGAATTTTCTCTATAGTGCTATGTCGAATCTCACAAAACTTGAATTTGACGCCATTGATATTACTGGAGACAACTATTTGTCTTGGGTGTTAGATGCTGAAATTCACTTAGATGCAAAAGAACTTGGTGATACAATCAAAGAAGGCAATGTAGCAACACGTCAAAATAAGGCAAAGGCCATGATATTTCTTCGCCATCACCTCCATACGGATCTTAAAATTGAGTATCTGACTGTGAAAGACCCACAAGTCCTTTGGAACAATCTAAAGGATAGGTATAACCACCAGAAAAATGTGATATTACCTAAAGCTCGTCATGAATGGTCTAATTTAAGACTACAAGACTTTAAGTCAGTAAGTGAATATAACTCAGTCATGTTCAGAATTACTTCACAATTGTTATTATGTGGAGATAAAATCACTGATGCAGAAATGTTAGAGAGAACATATTCTACCTTTCATGCGAATAATGTTGTCCTGCAGACACAATATCGTGAAAAGGGATTTAAGAAATATTTTGAACTTATATCTTGTCTCCTTGTGGCTAAACAAAATAACGAGCTATTGATGAAAAATCATGCATTACGTCCAACTGGTTCTGCTCCATTCCCTGAAGCGAATGTGATATCCTATAATGTGAAAGGAAAAGATCATACGAATCATAGTGGTCGAGGACGTGACCGTGGACGTGGTTAAGGACGTGGACGTGGATATGGTCAAGGACGAGGCCGAGGTGGTTATTTCAAGAACTCACAATCCCACCTGAAGTGGGCTAATAAAAATGGTCACAAACAAGGCAAAGATAACAATGAGGGAGTGACCAATACATGTTATCGCTGTGGAGGACAAGGTCATTGGTTTCGCACATGTCGTACACCAACGCATCTTGTTGATCTTTATCAACAAACATTGAAGCAAAACAACAAAAAAGAAACAAATCTTGTGTATGAAGATGGCGAAGATGACTTTGATTGTAGCAATACAACCCTGAAGGTTGATGATTTCATTCCCCCCAAGGATATAAATTAGACATAGCAGTAGTAGATTATTTATTTTGGATGTTTAAGGGTTACACTAGGATCTCTTTATTCTTATGACTTTATGGATTTGTGTTAAACTATGAGTTTATGATTTTATGAATTTTGCTATGCATGAGATATGATTGAACTTGACTTATTCAAATTAATTGTCTGTATGTGACTGTTATTTTATTTATTTGAAGAACATGGATAGTGAAGTTTTATGTCTAGCAGACAGTGCAACTACTCATACCATACTAAGAAGCAGGAAATATTTCTCTCATTTGACAATGAAAGAAACTTGTGTTAATACTATATCGGGCAGTACAAAGATTATTGAAGGTTCCGGAAGAGCTAATATATTATTGCCTATGGGAACGAAATTTGGCATTATGAATGCGTTGTACTCTTCCAAGTCTCAAAGAAATTTATTGAGTTTTAAAGATATTCGTCGGAATGGATATCATATTGAGACAATAAGTGAAGGAAATGTAGAATCACAAGTATGACTCAAGGCACTAAACATATCGTTGAGAAATTACCTGCATTCTCCACCGGATTGTACTATACTAAAATTAGTACAATTGAATCATATGATATAGCAAACCAGAAGTTTATTGATAATGTTACTGTTTGGCATGACCGGTTAGGCCATCTGGGTTCAATAATGATGCGAAAAATAATCAAAAATTCATGTGAACATTCATTGAAGAACCAGCAGATTCTTCCTAATGATTTTACATGTGCTGCTTGCTCACAAGAAAAATTAATAATTAGACATTCACCAGCCAAAGTTATACATGAATCTATCAATTTTCTGGAACGCATAAAAGGAGATATTTATGGGCCAATTCACCCACCATGTGGATCATTTAGATATTTTATGGTTTTAATCGATGCATCGACTAGATGCTCACAGGTCTTCCTATTATCAACTCGCAACCTGGCGTTTGTGAGATTACTTGCTCAATTGATTAGATTAAGAGCACATTTTTCAGATTTTCCTTTGAAGGCAATTCACCTTGATAATTGTTAAGCCCAGAATACACCTAAAATATCATTAATAATTACATCAGTTTTATTACGAATTTGTGCTATTTATATCTATTTAGAGTACTTTTACTTCCGAATATGTTTATTTCTTGCAAGGTACCTAAATATTTGGTAAAATCCAAATAGGAACGAAAAGAGCTTAAAAACAGAAGAAAACCGTACAAAAGGAGTCAAAGACGACGAAGATCAAAAACGCCAAATCGAGGACGAGGACAAAAGACGAAGGCCCGGAAAAGCTCCGTGCAGCGACCGCAGATCTCCCATTCTCGGTCGCGACACGCCTTTGCCAGTCACCTCCTTCCTTTCGTCTGAAGACCAAAATCAGCTCCCCCATTCTTGGTCGAGGATTTGCATTCTCGGTAAGTTCAGAATTTCTGGAAGAGCTATTTGCACACTTTCGTTTTCGATAAAACGCGTTCATTCAAGTGGATAGAAACGTCCCTTCACAAAAGACACGACCCTTCACAACGGACACGACTCTTAACCAACGGACACGACTCTTAACCAACGGATACGTCTCTTCACAAAAGACGCGACACTTCAATCACAACCCTTCAACATCTATAAATAAAGAGTTGATGTGGAGAGAAAATACAGTGTGATAATTTTAGATATAGAGAATTTATAGAGTAGAACTAATGTAGAAGTTTTAAGTCAAACGATTCGAAAGTTAGAAGTTCGATTCTGTAAAAAACAATATGATGTACACACATTGTTTATAAAATAATTACAAACACAGTAGCGTTTAGATTCGTTCATATTAGTTTACATTTTGGTAGAGGCCTTCCGCATCCCTATAACGAAGTTACATCGAGAAGATTGAGTAGAGGATCCGCCCCGGAGTCTGACAAACTCTAACGAAGCCCAAGGGAAGAATTGACAACCTTTCACTTGCAATCGTAAAAGTTTCCATGCTTGGTGTTCTCTGTAAACTTGTATCAATTCATATTTCATCTAATAAAGTTTATTCTCTTCAATTCAATTTTATGTAGCACTTATGGTAACCAATCCACTAAAGTGAGTTCTGGTATTTTCATTAAAACGTAGTTAAATTCAAAATCATTACAAGGAAACTTTGTTGAACAACTTAAGCAAGTTAGTACTTTTAACATTAAAAATTTGTACTAGGTTGGTTAGGGCAACAATACTTTGCTGAAAGATTGACTGCAGTTCAAAGCCCAACACATTGAAGGAGTTCATGATATTACATTTTCATAGTGTACAAAGTTTAAAGTTGATTTCTTTACTTAATGCAAATGAATACATTTAATTGCTTTTCTAAAAAGAACTAAACGTTCATGTTTTGTAAATTCATCCCTAAATCAGAAGACATTTCTAACATTCGATATATTCTAATATAACTCTTATTCTAGCATTTTCAAATACCCAAATCCCCAAATCCAACTAAACGATTTTACTCTTTATTAACTTTAAAAGTAAATCTAACAAATTCGAAACTAACAGATTCAAAAATAAGTTTTTCGTTAAAAAACGTATCCTTGTGGGATCGATATCTTTTTATTACTACAAGCGAAACCGTGCACTTGCGGAAATCGCTCAACAAGTTTTTGGCGCCGTTGCCGGGGATACGCCAAAATTTTTGACAAAATTTTTATTTTTCGTATTTTATTTTCGAATCTAGGTTTACACATATTTATTCTGACTTTTATATTTTATTTATTTCAGTTTATTTAACATATTTATTTTTCAAATTCTGTTTTGAAGATAGTTTGGCTCGTGCAACAATTTCAAGTTCATGCGCAGTTCTCGAAGTTCAGGCATTTCACCAAAACCATTTGATCCAGAAATTGAAAAGACCTTAAAGAAAGCTAAAAAGAAAAACAAAGAAACAATAGATTTAGAACCTCAGGCAGAACATATGGCAACACTTATGGAGTATGCTAGGCTAGGAGTGGCTGGTGTAACAAACAGTATAGTTAGACCCCGTATAAACGCAAATCAATTTGAAATTAAGCCTGCTTTGCTTAATATGTTGCAAAACAACGTAACGTTTTATGGACTACCTAACGAAAATCCTAATACCCATTTGACAAATTTCTTAGAAATTTGTGACACTTTTAAAATTAGTGACGTGCCAGCCGAAGCACTCAAACTTTGCCTTTTTCCTTTTACTTTGAAGGATCGAGCCAAAGAATAGTTAACTTCTATGCCAGCCGCAACATTTGAAACTTGGGACCAACTTGCCCAAGCATTTTTATCAAAATATTTTCCTTTAGCAAAAACCGCAAGAGTCATAAAAGAGTTGACATCTTTTTTACAAAATGACAATGAAACTCTTTATGAGGCTTGGGAACGTTTTAAAGAACTTCAACGTTTATGCCCACACCACCAATTGCCCACTGAACTTTTAATGCAAACATTTTATAATGGATTAAATTCTACAACTAGAGGTTCATTAGATGCAATGTCTGGAGGGTTATTTATGAAGAAGACATCCGCCCAAGCAAGAGAACTTTTGGAGGAAATGGCAATCAACAGTAGTATGTGGCCCGCGGAATGTCGACATATACCAATGGCAAAACCATCATCTTCAAACACATCATCGGTTAAAGGTATAGTGAATCTTGATCCAGTTGCAATGTTACAAGCCCAATTTTCTGCCTTATCGCACAAAGTTGATAGGTTTATGGCACCGTGTGATCCTAATGGTAATCAAATCCAAACGGATATTGATTATGAAGGTATGGATGAGATCGAACAGGTAAATTTTGTCCAAGGACAAAACCAAACTAATAATCCTTATTCTAATACTTATAATCATGGATGGAGAAATCATCCTAACTTTAACTGGAGAGACAATAATAACAATAATGCAAATGCTAATCAATATCGTAACAATAACTATCAAAATCAATCAAAAGATACGATTAGCACTCTATCTTCTAAGATCGACAAATTTATAGATGATATGAATGGAAAAATAAGTAATCAAGACGATGGTTTTAAACGGATCGAGAATAAATTCGATCAGCTTATTAAAAACCAATCATCTAGCATCCATAATTTGGAGGTTCAAATTGGACAACTTGCTAAATCAATTCCATCCCAAAAAGAGGGAAGTCTTCCCAGCCAAACGGAAGAAAATCCGAAGGAGCATGTAAAGGCTATCACTCTTCGTTCAGGGAAAAACTATTTAGGTCCGGAAATTCCCGGAGATTCAACTTTACCTGGAACTGATTTACCAAATTCCAAAGAAGATACATTAAAAAAAAAAGATGCACCAATTGACTCTGGTACAAAAACTTTTGTACCAAAACCACCTTTTCCACACAAGATCCGAAATAAGGACCATGACAAACAACTTTTATCATTTTTAGATAAACTTAAAAATTTGCATATTAATTTAACATTTATGGATTCAATTACGCAAATTCCTAATTATGGAAAGTTCTTGAAAGATTTAATTTCGAAGAAGATTAGTTGGGAAGGAATTTCATCCATTTCGCCAACTGAAGATTGTAGTTCGATAGTATCAAGTAAACCAATAAGGACGCGGGATGAATTAATCCGAAGCCGGTCTGATGTCGCGGCAGATGCATTTCACTCCTTCCATCCAGCCTAGTGGAACATCCCACTATCAGAAATAAACCGACCAGTCTCCGACGCCCCTCAGGTGAAATCGTCGCCGGCAAACGCTAAGGCAAGATCCCCGCCGCTCTGAATCGAAACCAGCCGCCGGTGAGAAGATGGTGAAGGTGGGAGAAGGAAGAAGATCGAATATGTCGAGAGGAAATTAGGAATCCCTAAATCGTAAAGGGATGAGGAGGAACCGGGTCAATAGTACTGGATCCGAATACAAAATGGGGCCGACCCATTCCTTAAGGCTTTTTTTTCTCTTTAAATTGTTTAAAGTCCATTTGTTTCCTTTTTATTAATAATTCTCAATTTATTCATTTATTTTAATTACCTAACTAATTGTTAAAGCTTAATTCTAGTTTATTTTAACTTAATATAGTCTACTAGTTGTTAATTAATTAACTATTTGAATTTATTTATTTCCCTTTTAGTTTAGATTAATCTTAACTATTTATAGTTTATGTTAGTTTGTGAATAAATCCCTTCCGTAGACCCCGTTAACTTAAGTTTGTTGTTTAATCCAAATATCTTTTAGCTTCTCAAACGTCGGCTTAAAATTAATGAAAACATGATTCGAATTTCTAAGCGATATAGGTCCCTCACGAACCCCCAATTAACTCTATTACCCAATGCATAAGGTTATGTCATAGCCGTATGCACGGTAAATAAAAAATGATAAAGCGTGCACGAATAATAGTAACGTTATCTATTACCCAATGCATAGGGTTATGTCATAATTGTATACATGGTAAATATGAAATAATAAAATCACATAAAAATAATAGTAATATCCTCAAAACATATTAAACCGCTATATAAGGTTATGTCATAACCGTATGTATGGTAAATAGAAACGACAAATCATTCGAAGATAATGTCAATATACCTTAAAAAATATTAAGCTCCATGTATAAGGTTATGTTATAATCGTATACACGGTTATCAAAGTCGTTTCTACAACTCAATGTTATTTTCTTGATATTTTTCGATCATCGAACCCGCTACACATAGTTATGTCATAACTACGTGAATGGTTCACGAACGTTAATCCCGCAAATGATATAGTCTCGAACTCTCTGTATGTGGTTATGTGATAACCGTGTATACGATTACGACATTTAAAACACGATAAAAATTATTAAACAAACTCAAAGAGTCGTCTTAGAATAAAAAACAACGCGTAAGGTTATGTGATAATCCTTACGCAATTAAAAATTCAAGCGAGGTAGCCAACATTATTGTGCATTAAAACCTCCTCATACCAGTGAGTATGGTCATGTTATGACCCATATCCATTCACGGATCCAAGAGACTTCATGAACAATGAAGAAAGGCTTGAATGAACCCAGTCAGCAATCAAAGCAATACCGAACACGAACACGTAAAACAAGCAGGCAGAAATATAACAGTACTGATTTATCGGACGGGGTAGGGTGAGATTACGTCTCTTCCCTACATGTAACCAGAAACCGAAATTAGAATCATCGCAGACCACTATTGATAACATTGAGATATTATCTGAGGACCAAGGAAGATATTAACAACAAGACGCGCCACGTCCGGCGTATCAAAGAGCTCCGCCAAAGGCTGATCACGAAGACAGGATCCTATGAGATCCGTGGGCGGATCACCAAGGCGAATCTCCTTATAAACGGTCAGGTTAGACGCAGGAATGAAATCCATTAAATGAGCATTAATTTCCTTTAACGGACATCTTAAAGGAATCCTGTAACCCGCCATTAATGAAGCATTAATGGAACTAAGCTGTTATAACTCACCAACTCTATAAATAGCCTACATCTAGGGCTATCAAAGGTACACATACTTTATATATTCTCTAAGCTTTGTCAATTCAGTTTATTCTCCAAATCTCTACTGACTTTGGCATCAGAGCTTCCCCCCGTCGAACCCAACGACGCCCCCCACAGAGACGAACTCCGATCAGAAATTCTCCACTTGTTATCAATTGGTGCGATGATCATGGAGCCTTAATCAAATCAAGGTTTTTACAAGAACATTTCGAAAAATATGACAAGTGAAGATCAAAATCCCACCTCAGGGATGGAAACTCCATCAGTAACACCATCTAGTCAACCGGCGACTAGCACTGTTCAGGATGATCAAACAGAAGTGAGCATGCCACCTGCGACAATGATCCATATGTGGGCAGGCGCAATTGAAAGGGCGTATGGAACCGAAATGGGTAATCGTATGCGGTCATATATGATTATCCCTCCAACTTGGAGTTTGGCATCAACATCAACAACTACACCATGGCCACATCAAATGTTCCTGGGCCCACAGGCACAAAGCTCCTCGTTTCTTCAGGCAACCGCAACGGATTCTGTGGTCACCACTGCCATGCCATCTGGCGTACCGCCAATCAACCGTGAATTATTTTCTAGCGTCCCCCGGCATGTGAGATCTGGACTCCCAGAGGGAGGTTCTGGTTCGCAAAGGCATAAGAAACAACGGATAGAAAAGCATCGTAAAACCTCTCCGTCGTGAAAGCCAGGTTCTTCTCGCAAAGGTCGATCACCTCCATCTCCAGTACGTCGATATAGTAAAAGGCCTATTGACACAAATCGGAATACCGGCCCGCCAGTATCATCCTCCCGACCAACAAACATTGGACACGTCTCTGCAGGGAACCCCGGAGGTCAGGATCGGTTAAATATATGCGGATCAGGAGCCGGCGGTTCAGGAGGTGGTGGATCAGATAGAGGCGGACTTGGTAATGGAGGCGGATCAGGAGGTAGAGGCGGACGTTCACCATCAGATCCATCTTCTGGATCTAGTAGTTCAACTTCTCCCAGTAGATCTCCAACCAGATCACCACAACATAGACGCCGAAGGCGAGAACCAGGAAACTTTGAAGAACAAGTTAGGGCAACCGTGATTCGTATGAATGAGGAGGAGGCCAGGCACAACCCATTCGCCAACAGGGATTCGCCCTTCACGGCCTGGATCGAGGCTGAGGAAGCTACCCGGAACCAGAAAATTCCTAACATTCCTCTTTATACAGGCACAGATAACCCTGAGGCTCATGCGAGGAAGTATCGGATGTTGCTTGGTCTAAACCACGTTAGCGAAGCTGTTTTATGCCGAATGTTCATCACAACCCTGGGCGGGCCTGCATATGATTGGTTCCAATCTTTGCCTCCTGGATGAATTGACAGCTGGGACCAGCTAAGCAGAGAATTTTGTGCAAAGTTCGCTGGATGTATTCCACCAGTCATCAAATCTCGCAAGCTTTTTGAGTTAAAACAGAAGGCTAATGAACCTCTCCGGGAGTATGTTGATAACTTCAACAGGCTGTGCATACGAATTGTTGATGTGGATGTTTCTATAGCTGCGGAGGCATTGGCTCAAAATACGACATGTAAAAGCTTACAGGAGGACTTGATCCGACGAAAACCCCACAATATGGCGGATCTAATCGAGAGATGCAAAGCATTCATGGAGGTAGATGACATACGCCGTGAAACATTATCTCCAGCACGTAAGTCTAAGGGCGACTCTCATAACCGTGATCATGAGAAGGATAAAAATCGGGATTCTTCTTCCAGAAATAGGAATAAGGGCTCTAGACATAAATCAACATTTGTTCCTAACTTTACTCCACTCAACGCTTCTAAGAGTGAGATACTCATGTGGGTGGAGAATAGCCAGCATAAACGGAGCATTTCATACCCCGATCCCAAAGGGAGGAGTCAACCAATATTGGTAAGAATTCCAAAAAATATTGCAAATATCACAGGACAAATAGCCACGATACAGATGCATGCTGGGAATTGGCCAGAGAGATCGAGAGACTTATCGAAAAAGGAAAGTTGGACCAGTTCGTCCAAGGTGATGGAAAGAAGGGAGATAATGATAGAACCAGGGATGACTCAAAGAAGAATGCCAAAGGAACTATCCATGTCATTACAGGCGGACTCGACTATCAACCTGCACAAAAGAAAGCAAAAACCGCAGCTCTGGATAAAGCATCTTTGAATCGCCCGTTTGCAGATAGTGGTCCAGAGATCCCACCACATGCGGATGCTTTGGTCATTACAATGATGATAGAGGGCTGGGAGATGAAGAGAGTGATGATTGATACGGGAAGTTCTTGCAACGTCATCACCAGAGGTGCCTTTGCTAAATTGATGATTGATCATATTCAAGTAGAGACGACAGCAGTAGACATCCTGGGCATAACCGGACACACCATCCGAACAAAAGGTCAGGTAACTTTGGATTGTGAACTGTCAGATGAGGATCAAATCTGGAGAGGTGACTTGGAGTTTTCTATCCTGGACGGACAATTGGCTTACAATGTCATTCTGGGTCCTTTTATCTCCGAGACTGCAGCTCTTATCTCCATACGCCATCTAACACTTTATATCCCAACGGTCAAGGGAGATGTAATGATCAAAGGAAGCCAAACAGTAGCCCAAGAAACATATACAACATCTTTAGCTATTCACCCACAATCGCCAAAAGAAGATGAAGAGGATCTTACAACAATGGCCTTAGGCGAGACAGAAATGTACCTTTTGGCGGATGAGAAGCAGGTACGAATGGCGAAAGGACTAAAAGAGGAAATCAAAGATGCTATCACTAAAGTTCTCCTTGATGCCGAAAGTGTCTTCGCTTGGAAGGATGAAATTCTCCCAGGAATTAATCCTGACATAATCACACACAAGCTGAACATTGACAGCAGTGCCACTCCCATAGCCCAGAAAAGAAGAACACGTGGTCCAGAAAGACAGAAGGTGATTGAGGAAGAAATCGCCAAACTCAAACGAGCAGATGCCATTGAAGAAGTATTATACACTCAGTGGCTGGTGAACGTGGTCCTTGTTAAAAAACCTGGCGGATCATATCGTATGTGTATTGATTTTACAGATCTCAACAAAGCTTGTCCTAAAGACAATTATCCTTTACCATGCATTGATGTTCTAGTAGATGCAACCGCCGGGCATGCCATGTACTCATTCACCGATGTGAAGTCGAGTTATCATCAGATCCCCATGGAGCCTTCCGATAGAATCAAGACTTCATTTGTGACTCACCAAGCTACTTACTGTTTCAAAGTCATGCCCTTTGGCTTGAAAAATGCAGGAGCCACATATCAGCGGATGATGAACAAAATATTCGCAGATAGCCAAGGTGACAATTTCTCCGTCTATGTGGATGACATGATCATCAAAAGTACCACAGTGGAGAAACATGCAGAGGATATAAAGGAGGTACTGGGCGTACTCCGACGTCACAATATCAAGTTAAATCCAGAGAAGTGTACCTTCGGTGCCACATCCGGAAAGTTTTTGGGATACATGATCAGTCAGAAAGGAGTAAGCCCCAATCCGAACAAAATTAAAGATGTGTTAAACATGCAGGCACCTCAGAATGTAAGAGAGGTACAATGCCTCAATGGGCGGATCATAGCCTTGGGCAGGTTCATTTCATGTTCGGCGCGTAGATGTCAGCCCTTCTATGAAGTTATCAAGAAGCAAAAGGCATTTGAATGGAATGAAGATTGTCAAAAAGCGTTCGAGGGAATCAAACGATTCTTGACAGAGCCGCCCTTGATGAGTCGACCAATAAAAGGTGAAACTCTTTATATGTATGTTTCAGTTACTGATAAAGCCATATGTACGGTTATGATCAGGGAGGAAGATGGGCAGCAATATCCCATCTATTATGTGAGCAAAGTGTTGAAAGATGCTGAAACTAGATACTCCAGACTGGACAAAATGGCTCTAGCTATTGTCACCACCGCTATCCGCCTCAGGCCCTATTTTCAAGCTCATACTGTTATAGTTCGGACACATATACCTATGAGAAAAGTGCTGGAGAAACCAGACACCTCTAGACGCCTGATGGAGTGGGCGATTCGCCTAGGCGAGTTTGATGTACGGTACGAAGGGCGATCCGCTTTAAAAAGTCAGGTCTTGGCAGACTTCATAAACGAATTTACTGACGAAGGAATGAATCTCCCAAAGATTCCAGTAGAGGAGTGGACAATGTATACCGATGGAGCTTCTTCGTCGGATGGTGCAGGAATTGGAATTGTGATCCAAGGCCCTCAGTATATAAAACTACGGTATGCAGCTAAACTTGATTTTCTAGCAACAAACAATGCCGCGGAATACGAGGCTTTGATATTGGGTTGCGTTTGTTAAAATAGATCACTCCGGAAAGGATCGTAATTTATAGTGACTCCAAATTAATGGTCAATCAAGTGATCAAAAATTACGAGGTAAAAGATGAGGTTTTGGCCAAATATGCGTCTGAAGGAAAGAAATTGCTGGATCACCTAGAAGCCAAAGACACTAAATGGGAGTTGGTTCATGTACCTAGAGGATCAAACATCGAAGCAGGCCATCTAGCTAAATTGGCTTGCAGTAGTGCCAATTGGACTGATCTTCAGTGTCCCTTTGAAATCAAAGCATCTCCTGCCTTCGTCACAGAGGAGATAACTTTATTGGCGGCGGTAGAGAATGATTGGCGAACATCAATCCGCCAGTACCTATCAGATGGCGCCTTACCTACAGATCAGGAAGAGGCTCGGAGGATAGTTCGAAAAGCAGCTTATTTCTCCGTGATGAATGATCATCTTTACAGAAAATCTTTTAATCATCCATGGTTGAAATGTATCTTACCAGAAGAAGGGTGCAATATCCTTAAAGAATTACATGAAGGAACCTGTGGGGCTCATGAGGCATCCGCCTCCATGATCAAAAAAGCTAGACTAATGGGATTCTATTGGCCCACAGCTGAGCTGGACGCACAGAAGCTGGTGGAGACATGCCATAATTGCCAAATTCATGCCAATGATTCACATGTTCCTCAAAATCTCCAAAGACCAATTGTGGAGGGAAGGCCATTCGCCATCTGGGGCATAGACATCGTGGGACCTTTTCCAACCACTCGTAAACAAAGGAGATACGTGATAGTAGCGGTAGACCATTTCACCAAATGGGTAGAAGCAGAAGCTGTATCGTCAATCACCGCAGAAAGAATGGTGGAGCATAAAGACAACATTGTGGGAAGGTACGGTATTCCACACACCATTATATCTGAAAATGGTACACAGCTTAATTGTACAGAGTTTAAAGCTTTCTGTGAGGGATTGGGCATCCTAAACAGATTCTCCTCGGTTTATTACCCCCAATCTAACGGCATGACCGAAGTCACAAATCGGACAATTGTGAAAGGGATAAAGAAAAGGCTAGGAGAACATGACAAAAAATGGGCGGATTAGTTGATGAATGTCTTATGGGCGTATCAGACTACTCCAAGAACGGCCACAGGGGAAACACCATTCGCCCTGTCTCATTGCATAGAAGCAGCCATCCCTATTGAGATAATGATTCCAAGCGACAGAGTTGCATTTTACTGTGAAGATAAGAACCATCTACGCCTAAAGGAAAGTCTTGATCACGTAGAGGATAAGCGAGAAAATGCGTATATTAGGCTGGCCGTTTACAAGCAGCGCATTGCGGCTTATCATGATAAACATGCCAAGTTGGTGGATCTCAATGAAGGAGACTTAGTACTCCGCAAAGCTGATAAAATCCAGTCCCAAGAGGGAAAGGGAAAATTCGGGATCAACTGGACAGGTCCTTATCGTATTATCGAGAAAATTGGATCCGCCACCTTCAAGTTACAAGACATGGAAGGACGTCTATTGCCAAGAACTTGGAATCTCCATAACCTCAAGAGGTATTACGCCAAGGAGTGAAAACGCGATAAACAGGTCTTGAGTACTCTTTTTCCTTTAATAAGTTTTTTTCCCAAGTGCTTTTTCTTGTTAAAGGTTTTAATGAGGCTCACATGTAAGATCTGCTAAATGTAAATCTCCTATCAATAAATAAAAATTGTTCAAATATTTATGTTCTCTTCTTTTGTTAAGATTTCAGTATGAGTAATATAAATATTCCTATGGTCACAATTTAGGGGGGGTATCAATCTAAACAATTATTATCACCATTGGTCGGGCACCAAATTGGTCGGACACCGAATGAGTTAAAACATTCCTTGGACGCAAGGTTTTTACACTCTCAACTCTTCCCAAATAAGAGTCTAAATAGAAAGCCCTACGGGCGGATCACTTCACCTCAAAGATAGGAAAGTAAGTTGATCCCCTAGGCAAGCTTTACTTCCTTTTTAAGGAATAAAACAGCTTAAACTAAACCTTCACAAAGGTTTTTCATGCAAGGGTATGGCTAGCTACCTACTCTAAGTTATATTCTACAAAGCACTTGTAAGAATCATGCAATTACTCAAAAAGTAAATTAAAATGCAAATTGTACTGTTTACAATTAAAACAAAAACAAAAAGTTACACTGGAGCGGGCGTATCCCCTTCAATGTTCTTCTCGCCAGACACACTTGCCTGGGAGTTTCCAATTTCAGCTATAGGGGGTACGCCAACAGGAGCATTCTCCTTCTCTAAAGGTATAGCTTCTTGGTCAAAAGTTGGATCAGTGGTCACGTCATCCGCCACCTCGCCCCCTTTAGCAGCTTTTTCTATGGACTTCCGAACCTGAGCACGAAGGAAGCTCCTTGAATCCTCTATCTGGTTAAGCTTCTGAACCTCGTCCGGGGCAGGGATCTCGAACTGCGGATCCACAAAATCCAAGTCAGGATATGTCTCCTAAAAGTAGGCGATCAGCAGCTCGCCATAATAAAAGGCTTGCTCTCCAGCTGTGTACTCTGCTGCCTCCAAAGCCTCTGCCCGTTCCTTCTTATCCTTCTCGATCTTCTCCTGCAACTGTTTTATCTCAGCATCTTTCTAAGCAAGATCGGCATCTTTCTGGGCAAGGGCGGACGCAGCGGATGCAGCTTCACTTTCTAGCCTCGTTATGGTGGCCTTGTCCACCACGCCCTGGAGAATCTCAGACTCAACCAAACGGAGTCGAGTAAATACCTGCTAAGGAAAATATAGACCATGCATCAGAATATATCATGGATTAGAACGTTTTCTGAAACCACAAGGTTTTACCTCGATAAGATCCATTCGGGATCTTTAGATGTGAGTCGAGGCGAGGACTTTGCTATATTTACTCTGGACTAAGCTTAACTAGCTAAAAGCCTCGTCCAGATCATTGATGAGGGACTCATTCCTCAAAGTCCCATGGTCCCCATACTTGGAAGCCCAGTATTTGCCTAGGTCAGGCTTCACCACCTGAATAAACGATGCCAATGTCAAAACACTGCAAAGATACAACTAAAAAGGCGAATAGAGTGGAAAGACTTACCAGGTCATCTTCCCTCACCACCGAAGTGGCGGACCTTTGAGCATCTGCCATTAGCTTCGAAGCAGGAGGTGCTCTTCTTCTCTTCAGTTGCGGATCGTCAGAGGCATCCGCCTTACTTTTACCGCTATCCTTTTGTGGATTCATCGCTGTAGCCTTCCTTTGAGCCGCCAGTTCCATCAACTTCTTGCGCCTCTCTGCAAGAGCGTCATAGGCCTTAGATACACCCCTGCCAAATGAAGCAAAATCCAACAATTAAAAGAGAAGAAACTCTATGTTACCTTGATCAAATTGTGCAATCCGGGAATAAACAAGCTTGTCCTCTTCCTGGCGGATCAGAGGAACATCGCTCAGCATAAAATCCAAAGCATCAGTATATGACCAGGAGCCCGCCTTCACCTCCCTCAAAGTTTCTATATAGACTTCATCAGTCTCCGTCAAAATGCGCATATCTCCTGTCATATGCAAAGGCTTGGGGTTCCAGCAGGAGGGAAAACCTAGGGGTTCGTTCTCCTTTATCTTCACAAAGAAGAACTTTTCATCCCTGCAATGGACATTGGACATTTTACCGTGAAAAGGGGCGTACAACCCAAATTTGGAGAAAGTATAAAACGACTTCGAGGTTCGCTTACTAGGCTTATGAAGAGCGCGGAAGACACGGGGCATACAAACTACCCCAAGATTAGAAGCTAAGTAGCAATCAAGTGCTAAATCTAGCCAACCATTCGGGTGCAGTTGGCATACGGTGATATCGAAGTAAGAGAGGATATCCGCCATCATCTTTGAAAGAGGTAGATGAAAGCCTCTCTCCACATGACTATAATAAACGGTCAGATAACCGTTTGGCGGATCCGCGGGTCTATGATGCACCTCAGCTAACAAAGTCTCATAATTCTTTATCCAAGGAAAGCTATCCGCCAGATACGCCAAATCCGCATAGCTCATGCGGGATGAGGTAGAAGCAGCTCGAGGAGCTTTTCTCCTAACAGGGATAGATGAAGAGGCATCCATCCCAAAAAATCTCCTAAAAATACCTAAACGAGTTCTACTCCTATTACACACCGAGTTTCGCAACTCAGTTAAATCTATGCTATTCGTACAGTCTGAAGAAAGAGTCTCCGACGAAGAGGACGAAGTGGACCAACTAAACTCAACGTCTGAGGCTGATGTTAAGTTAAAAAGATCAATAGTTGCTTCGGAAGAGGAAGAACAACTCATAAACATTCAACAAGAGATAGAAATAGCAAAGGAAGTGAGAACTTACATAAAAATCGATGAGGAAAAGCTGGGATTCCGGAAGAAAAACTTCTCTGGAACAAAAGAGAAATTACTGTTGAAAGAATGAGAATAATGAAAGAAAGAAGGAAAGGAGGAGAAGATGTCGAAAAGACATCTCTGCTCTCTCTCCTGGAACAGCGCGCCATCACCGCGTGTCACCAGTCGAATGGTCTTGAATATGGTGCACATTAAATGCTTGAAATGATGATGGTGCAAGGCACATCAAAAGCCCTAAAGGACTTTTAGGCATTTTACGGGGGCTTCTGATAACATTGAGATTATCTGAGGACCAAGGAAGATATTAACCACAAGACGCGCCACGTCCGGCGTATCAAAGAGCTCCGCCAAAGGCTGATCACAAAGACAGGATCCTATGAGATCCGCGGGCGGATCACCAAGGCGAATCTCCTTATAAACGGTCAGGTTAGACGCAGGAATGAAAGCCATTAAATGAGCATTAATTTCCTTTAACGGACATCTTAAAGGAATCCTGTAACCCGCCATTAATGAAGCATTAATGGAACTAAGCTGTTATAACTCACCAACTCTATAAATAGCCTACATCTAGGGCTATCAAAGGTACACATACTTTATATATTCTCTAAGCTTTGTCAATTCAGTTTATTCTCCAAATCTCTACTAACTTTGGCATCGGAGCTTTCCCCCATCGAACCCAACGATGCCCCCCATAGAGACGAACTCCGATCAGAAATTCTCCACTTGTTATCAACTATCTTATCCAAACCAACCCGAAAGGGTTAATTCGGAACCAAATCGGTGTCCAATCAGACCGTCAAACTGATTGATGGCGACTCGAAAACCAGACAATAGTCTCCTTAGAGGGACTATCCAATACCGTTGAAAACCAGTAGAGCGGAAGCCACATCAAATAAATAAACAGTTCGCAGTCCGCGGGCATGGGCGCGACAACCGGCTCGGTCAGGCCGTGCCTATTCAAAAGGGACTACTCACTCATACTGAGCAGTGAGCAATCTGATGTTCTTGATACAGCTTGAGACTCTATGGGAGCTCTCATTTTCTTCTAAACTAAAACTATATTCAAAGATAAAACAAAATCCAAACTCCCTTTCTTCCTTTCTAAACGCCTACTTAAAGAAGAAAGAAAGGGGCAAAACTGGTACATAAAAAAAAGTACCATTTCATAACAAAAGTCAACTAAAAAGAAAATAAAATGGAATGATTAAGAATCCTTTTTGACCCTTGAACACTCAAGGGTCGAAACATCATGTCATCTTGCTACATTGAGAAACACCTCCGCAACACACTTCCACCTGCCGCTCTGCCTCTGCCTCTGCTACCCCTGATCTGTCGTTGTCCATCATTGGATATCCGACGTTTGACCGCTGGACTAATACAGGCTCTACTCCTCTTTGGCAGTAGCCAAACAAGCTGTTTTCAGCGAGTTCAACATTTATCTTTGCTTATCTGCATAAAGACAATAATCAGCCCTCATTCTTTATCAAATAACAAAAAAACACCCCAAAATCTTTTACAAATGCTCTGTTAAACTTAGTCAATTTCATGCCTAACAAATGCCTTCCCCTTTCGAGGAAGCATCAGCATTAGCGTTAACATTAGCACTAGCAGGTGTTGCAGGCATGTTTCTTACCAGGATTTTTACAGAAAAACCAGACAGACTTTCCTTGCCATGTTCCTCAATACAGATATTCTTAAGCATATCAATTGATCCTTGCTGAGCCTCGTACTTCTGCTCCAGAGCGAATATCATTTCACGATTGGCTTAATTCTGTGCAAATAAGGAATTGAACTTATCCATGATGTCCTCACTGGATAGCCTGGCACACTTCTGATAGAAACTCAAATCTTTGGGCAACTCGACTTGTTCAGAGTCTGATGATACAGACACAGTTGGTTCGTTCTTCCGTTTGCGGCTTTCTACTTTCTTGGATGCGCAAAAATCTGACATCCATATCCACTTCCCATTCACCATTTTTCCAAACAACATCTTCTGCAAGCTCCGGAGGTTAATCTGGTCCGGGTGGTTCACTATGGTAAGCCAAGAGTGGTCTTCGGGCTTAAAAACTCCGATAGACTCAGCGATCCGGATGATGATGCTTCCGCAACAGATGAGTGAAGAGTTTTTCTTACAAAAGGCGCTGATGTATTCACCAAACCAGTACCCCAGATTCATTCTCGGCCCAACTACCATACTCCACAAAGTGGTGAGATATGCATGTGGCATGGTGGCTTGATTTTCTCGGGAAAATATTGTGCTAGATATTAGCTTGTGCAAATACCGAACCGCATAATCATCAATATTGGAAGCCTTGGACACGCTCCCGTCATAGTTTTTCTGCCCTGAAATCGATTCCCAGAAATCTGTAGGGTTAAATACATCTGGTGTTTTGGTGAATGCTTCTTTGTAGCTGTCGGATTCTAGGTCATCATCATCGGCAGCACCCAACATCTGGTTAAACAGGTTAAGCGAACGCCTCTGGGTGTGCCCCATGAGTCTGAAGCTGAACTTTCCCTCTTCTTTGGGGTCTGTTATCTCAACATTATGCTTAAATGTGGCCAAGAACTCAAGTGTCAGCTCCCGATAGGCAGGTTCTTTCATCTCAAATAAACATCCAAAGTGGCGTGTCTCCATGAGTGCACGAACACGAGCATCGAGCTTTAAGCTGTTGGGGTTTAGTGTCCTATAGTCAATTATTGCAGGATACAAACTTATTGTAAATGAATTGTTCTTTATATCATTTGTTTTAATGAGATATATGTTTATAACTATATAAAGGCAATCCCTTTTAAGCACTAAATAAAGTCTAATAAAAGGAAATCCGTAAGTTTGTTTAAAGTGATTATAAAGTGTTCATACAAGCATGAAGTGAGACAAAACTTTATAATAAACTAATAAACTTAAAACCACCCCAAGTCAAGTGATATGTTTAGGATTGATATATCACTGTTGAGACTTGTATGTAACAATGTCTTTTGTCCGACAGAAAGCTGATCTCACAAGCTTCATATATATAGATATCTGGACAGTTACATAGATCCGATGAAATGTCGTTCATTAGGATTGGGGATCCGATTTAAGATAACATGATGGGTAGATTCATCCTTGTCACCTGTTCATCTCATTGGTATTAATAGGTATAAGTAATCCTCAGACTCAAAGGAATGTTAATTGGTCATCCTGAATTACTGAATGTGAGACTTTGATCCTGTGGTCCCACGATCCTTAACAGAGATGACTCTGGGGTGTGAACTGCAAAGGTTGGGTGTCATAGGAGGTAATGTCAGGGTAGTTATACATTGGATTGAGCATTTATCACTCCCGATAAATGGGAGATACGTCCAAGGATCGCTTGTGGAAGACTCGACTCTAAATCCTTGCAAGGTGATAGCTTAAGAGTAGAAATACAGATTTCACTTAACCTATCTATTTGAGTTGACTCGGCTTAAACAAGTAAAACAAATGTCTCGCTATATGTGACTTGACATCATCCATACTCATAAGATTCAGTTCAAGGATGTAGTTGATAAAGGATCGAATTATACTGTAACTAATACGAAAGGGTTAACGGCAGAATCAACCTGTCTTCTTAACGGACTCTAGGGAATGATTACGGACATGCCGATAACATGCTCTGTACATCATTCCGTTATGCAAGGATTAAATATAATTCTTGAAGAAATTAATTTAATAGTTGCATACGGCCAGAAGTAGTAAGAACCTAATGGATCACACATAAGACTTGGAACCAAAAGAGAGATGGATATGATTAATAGATAGAAGCCAAAATTAAGCCCAGTAAGGCCCAATTATATGGAGGGGCCGAAATTTATATATGTTTTGGTAAGGAATTAATTTATTCCATTCATCCTAATTTGATTAGGATTGTGGAATTAAAATTAATTAAGAAATAATCAAGTTAGGAGTATTAATTAGATTAATATACTCCTATTATTATCTAACTAGGTTATTTATTATTATCCTAATTATATTAGATATATAGTAAGATAATAATTAGAAATCCTATTCCGAATTGGATTCCTATTAAGTATCCTATTCCTATCTAACTAGGGTTTAGATACAAGAAAATATATATACCCCTCCCTCATGTGAATTTCGACTCATGCTTCCTCCTCCCCTCATTGTGTTTTTCGAAAATTGCATTTAGAGAGAGAAAGTGAATTCCCATCCCCAAGTTCGTGGACAAGAATTCATACGGCTTCCGTCAATCGATTAATCTCATCCATCTCTTTTCTCTTTGATCTTGTGTTGATTTATTAGAGGCAATCTATTTTGGTTGCATCTCATACGGTTGATTCTAACTTAATCTGATTGTGTTTTCTGTGTGCTTGGAAAACTCGGAGAAGAGTTGTGGGCACTTCATTAACAACGGCAGATAAGTTCTTCAAAAGGTATTCCTTCTTATCCCTCTTTATATGAAATAACGGTTAACGGATCCTACGGTTAAATGGAAGTTGGCTAAAATTTTTATATTTCCGCTGCTTTACCTTAGCCTAATTTCCTTCATTGGTATCAGAGCCATCGTTAAATCCGTTATTTCATATATGAAATTTAGAAGTTTTCAATAGGATTGAATGAATATTTATGGTTAGGATTAATTAACAAATTGTTTGATTAATTAATTCTAAAGATAAATAAGTAAAATAGATTATGCATATGTTCCTAATTATTTCAGTTGATAATCATTATAACAAAATCTATTAGTTTTATGGTTAGATTAATAAAATTAGCTTTATTGATTCTAAAGATAAAACGGAAATCTATTGTAGTTTTTCCTATTTCTGAAAATCGCTTTTCAACCGTTTTGAAAATCTGATATATATATGTGTTCAAAATTAGTTTTGAATATAAATTACATATATACATGTTTCGGAAATTAATAGTTTTCTGTTTTGATTATCGAATGAAAATTCGTTTAAAAGTTTGTTTTTACCAAGTTGTAAATCAAAGCGTTAAATGAATTGAAATCAAAATAATTGGGACATGCATAATTGACGTTTTGTGTGGTTATATTAATCTAAGAATTAATATAAAGATACAAAGCGATTAGAAGTAAAATTGGATGAAAATTAATTTGATGAGTTAATGTGATTAACCTAAATATTACATAAATCAGTTATGTAATCAACCAATTAAATTTATTTAATTGAGTCTTTGCATGTTTGGAGTTATGGATATATTTGGACCCTCTTTTAGTCTTTTGGTATTTTTGAAATAGGGCCTGCGCGTCCTGCCTTTCTACTATCTATTGTAATTTCTCCTCTCATCTGATTCCCTTCAATTCAATTGAAGTTTTCTTTTAGTAGTATAGAAATTAATATGTAATTTCAAGGCGCCATGGAGAAGACGGAGGACCTAAAGAGAAATATGTAATAGTTAGTATTTCCTTAGGTTTGGCCTTTTATTCCGTCTCTGGCTCGACGAAATAATTTAGATGATATGTCCATAACGCTAATGTATGTGTGAATGTATGTCTGATGTATGCTAAAACAAATCAAGACTAAGTTAGATTATGAGACTTAAATAAAAACCCCTCATTAAAAGTTAAGGGAATAAGCAAGTTATTAAAATCGGTTGCCCCTCCCTAATATTATAATTTAGCCGGCAGTACTGGGGGCCTTTGGGTTGTTGAGCAAACTCAAGCTCGGGGTCTTATGGTAACACCTGAATTCTCGAAAATCGTTCTTTCATGAATATGGGGTAATACTTAAATTAGATTATGATAATTGGATGAGCAAACTCATGTTGTCATAAACTAATGGGCAATATGGTTGGGATTAATATGAGTAACATACTAGTTACTAATGTGGTTAGTAACCCAATAACCTAGGAGTCACATTCAAGATGTGATTGATTACATGAATCTACCTAACAAATGGGACTAGCTTGTTGAGCAAACTCAAGGCGAAATCTCAGGAGTTAGGATCCTAGCTCACTAAAGGATTTGTGAAATTCTTCGAATTAATATGGAGGATTATTAATTTGGCAAAATAGTGGGAGCAATCTGAAATAAATTAAAAGGCCTATAATTTTAGATTGTTATACTTTAAAACAAATGAATGACATACGTTTACTCTTTCTCACTCTCAGGTTTTTAAACATACGCTCTTAAAATCATGACTAAAACCAATCTACAAAACATTCTTACCGATAACAAATTGAATGGTTCAAACTTCACCGACTGGTTTCGTAACCTCAAAATTGTTTTGAAGTTCGAGAAAATTGGGTATGTACTTGATACACCGATACCCCCTATCCCGAAAGATGATGCTCCCATCGAGGAAATTGATGCTTATCAGAAGCACAAGGCTGATGATGATCATGCCGGCTGCATCATACTTGCATCGATGACGTCGAAATTACAACGGCAACATGAGGAGATGGATGCCTATTCCGTCATCATGCACCTAAAGGAATTGTTTGGGAAACAAAACAGGTGCGAATGCTACGAGATATCCAAGCTGTTATATCATTGCAGGATGTAAGAGGGCACATCAGTCATGACACATTGTGTCAAGATGATTGGCTACATTACCAAACTTTCTAGTATTGGATTCGTGATGGATAACGAATTAAGTGTAGACTTAATTCTTCAATCCCTCCTGGAAAGTTATTCACAGTTCATTATGAACTATCAGATGAATGACTTGCAAACCTCTGTTGAAGAGCTTGCAAACATGCTCAAGTCAGTTGAGCCCAATATGAAGAAAGACAAGGCCATACCGGCTCTTGTAATTGAGGGATCAAAGAAGAGGAAAGGGAATTTTCCCAATCCTAAACATCCCAAGAAAGGTAAGAAAGCTGTGTCCAAGGGAAAGGAAGTAAAAAAGCCCAAAGGAGAGTGCCACTTCTGTGGTAAAGACGGGCATTGGAAGAGAAACTACAAGGAGTATCTAGCCACCCTCAAGAAGGGAAATGGCGGTGCTTCAACATCTGGTATGTTTTATATTGAAATAAATACAGTTTCGTAATCTGAATCTTGGGTACTTGATACCGGATGTGGATCTCATATTTGTACAAATATGCAGGAGCTAAAACAGATTAAGGAACTAAAGAAAGGAAGCATAAACTTGCGAGTGGGAAATGGAGCAAGAGTTGTCGCCCTTGCAATTGGAGATTATGTTTTACCTTTGCCCTCTGGGCTTGTAATAGAATTAAGGAACTGTTTGTACGTTCCTAAGATGTCTTGTAACATTATTTCTATTAGCCGTCTAGTTGATGACGGTTTTCATATTTCAATAAAAGACAAACATTGCGATTTTTATAGAGATTCGATTTTCTATTTTTCAGGAATATCACAAAATGGGATTTATGTGTTGAATGATAATATTTATGTTTTCGCAATTGATACCAAAAGACATATGCTAGATAATTCGACTTACTTGTGGCATTGTCGTTTAGGCCATATAAACAAGAGACGCATGCTAAAGCTTCATTCAGATGGGCTTATAGATTCAATTGATTCTGAATCATTGGAAACATGCGAATCATGTTTAAAAGGTAAAATGACAAAGACACCCTTTAGCAATAAAGGTGAGCGTGTATCAGACACTCTAGGACTTATTCATACAGATGTATGCGGTCCTATGTCAGTCCAAGCAAGAGGAGGATTCAGATACTTCATTAGCTTCATAGATGACCATACTCGATATGGTTACATCTACTTGATGAAGCACAAATAAGAAGCTTTTGACAAGTTCAAATGCTTCAAGAATGAAGTGGAAAATCAATTAGAAAAGAAGATAAAGACACTTCGATCCGATCGAGGTGGCGAATATCTTTCTGATGATTTTCTGAATTATCTAACTGAATGTGGGATATGCTCACAATGGACACCTCCCTATACACCACAACACAATGGTGTATCCGAGAGGAGAAATCGTACCCTATTAGACATGGTACGATCCATGATGAGCATGGCCTTGCTTCCAAAGACGTTCTGGGGCTATGCCTTAGAAACTGCCCTCTTCACCCTGAACCGAGTACCAACTAAATCCGCTAGTTCCACACCATATGAATTGTTCGTTGGTAGGAAACCTGTGTTCTCATTTATGAGAGTATGCGGTTGTTTAGCATATGTCAAACGCATTGCGTCCGACAAATTAGATTCTAAATCTGATAAATGTTTCTTCATTGGATATCCCAAAGAAACCGTAGGGTATTACTTTTATCATCCAGATGATCAGAAAGTAATAGTATCCAAACACGCAACCTTCTTAGAGAAAGAGTTTCTCGAAGAAACACAAAAGGGAAGCGTGATTGAACTCGACAAAGTTCAAGAGGAAGAAACACCAACTGAAACAACGGAGACGGTTGAGGTACCCGAAGTAGTCCCATTGGATGAGACTACAGTGCCACCTATTCGTAGATCACGAAGAATTCATGAACTCCCAGTTAGATATGGTTTTCTAGTGGGAGATGATGACGAGGTTCCCGTATTAGATGACGAACCCGAAAACTACGAAGAGGCTCTTACTAGTCCAGATTCCAAAGCATGGCTTGAGGCAATGGATTCCATGTATACTAACCAAGTGTGGACTTTGGTTGATCCACCTGAAGGGATAAAACCCATCGGGTGCAGGTGGATCTTCAAAAGGAAGACTGACATGGATGAAAAGGTTAGCACCTATAAGGCTAGGCTGGTAGCGAAAGGATATCGTCAGAAACATGGTGTTGATTATGACGAAACCTTCTCTCCTGTTGCTATGTCAAAATCAATCAGAATCATGCTTGCAATTGCCGCTCATTTTGATTATGAGATTTGGCAAATGGATGTGAAAACAGCTTTCCTAAATGGAAATCTGCTTGAGGATGTATACATGATGCAGCCTGAAGGTTTCATATCAAAGGATGCAAATAAAGTTTGCAAACTTCAGAGATCCATTTATGTGAAGGAAATTAGGGCTAAGGTAAAGCAGCGGAAATATAAATTTTTTAGCCTATTTCCTTTTAACCATTGGATCCGTTAATCGTAATTTCATATAAAGAGGGATAAGAAGGAATACCTTTCGATGAACAATCTACCGTTGTTAAAGAAGCGCCCACAATTCTTCTCCGAGATTCCAACCACGAAGTTTAACATGGTGAGGTTAAGATAAAATCAACCTTTATGAGATGCAACCAAAATAGATTGCCTCTAATTAATCAACACAAGATCAAGGAGAAAGAGGGATGAATAAGATTAATCACTCGATGGAATGTCGTATGAATTCTTGTCCACGAACTAGGGGATGGAATTCTTTTTCTCTCTCTTACTAAGCAATTTCAAAAATCACTATGGGGAGGGATATAGGCATGGTCGAAATTCACTAGGGGGAGGGGTATATATATTAGCTTGTATCTAAACCCTAGTTAGATAGGAATAGGTTACTTAATAGGAATCCAATTCGGAAAAGGATTCCTAATTATTATCTCACTATATATCTAATATATTTAGGATAATAATAAATAACATGATTGGATAATAATAGGAGAATATTAATCTAATTAAAACTCCTAATTTAATTATCTTTAAATTAATTTAATTCATAATCCTAATCAAATTAGGATTAATTGAATAAAATCAATTCCTTACTAATACATACAAATTTCGGCCCCCTCCTTGTATTTGGGCCTTACTGGGCTCAATTGGGCTTCCATCTATTAATCATATATCCATCTCTCTTTTGGTTCCAAGTCTTATGTGTGCTCTATTAGGTCCTTACTACTTCTGGCCGTATGCAACCTATTAAATTAATTTCTTCAAGAATTATATTTAATCCCTTGCATAACGGAATGATGTACAGAGTATGTTATTGGCAAGTTTGTAATCATTCCCCCAGAGTCCGTTAAGAAGACATGTTGATTCTGTCGTTAACCCTTCCGTATTAGTTACGGTATAATACGATCCTTTATCAACTACATCCTTGAACTGAATCTTATGACTATGGGTAATGTCAAGTCACATATAGCGGGACGTTCATTTTACTTGTTCTTGGCCGAGTCAACTCAAAAAGTTAGGTTAAGTGAAATCTGTATTTCTACTCTTAAGCTATCACCTTGCAAGGGTTTAGAGTCGAGTCTTCCATAAGCGATCCTTGGATGTATCTCCCATTAATCGGGAGTGATAAATGCTCAATCCAATGTATAACTATCCTGAAATTACTTCCTGTGACACCCAACCTTTGCAGTTCACACCCCAGAGTCATCTCTGTTAAGGATTGTGGGACCACAGGATCAAAGTCTCACATTCAGTAATTCAGGATGACCAATTAACATTCCTTTGAGTCTGAGGATTAGTTATACCTATTAATACCAATGAGATGAACAGGTGACAAGGATGAATCTACCCATCCTGTTATCTAAAGTCGGATCCCCAATCCTAATGAACGACGTTTCACCGGATCTATGTAACTGTCCAGATATCTATATATGTGAAGCTTGTGAGATCAGCTTTCTGTCGGACAGAAGACATTGTTACATACAAGTCTCAACCGTGATATATCAATCCTAAACATATCACTTGACTTGGGGTGGTTTTAAGTTTATTAGTTTATTATAAAGTTTTGTCTCACTTCATGCTTGTATGAACACTTTATAATCACTTTAAACAAACTTACGGATTTCCTTTTATTAGACTTTATTTAGTGCTTAAAAGGGATTGCCTTTATATAGTTATAAAATATATATCTCATTAAAACAAATGATATAAAGAACAATTCATTTACAATAAGTTTGTATCCTGCAACAATTGACTATAGGACACTAAACCCCAACATACTCCCACTTGGACTAAAGCCAATTGTTTCTAAAACTTATCCCAGTAGAAGTTAAATGACGATCATGTACTTTCTGGGTTAAAGGCTTTGTCAACGGATCTGCAACGTTGTCCTCTGTAGGTACTCTTTCTATTCTCACATCTCCTCTAGCCACAATCTCTCTTATGATGTGGTATCGCTTTAGGCAGTGCTTGGATGCATTATGAGACCGTGGTTCCTTTGCTTGCGCAATGGCTCCATTGTTATCACAGTACAGAGTAATGGGATTGACAATGTCAGGCACCACTCCTAGTTCTGTAATGAACTTTCTATTCCAAACTAGTTCCTTTGCTGCTTCCGCAGCAGCGATGTACTCTGACTCGGTCATAGAGAAAGCTACGCTTCCCTGCTTGGAACTCTTCCAAATGACAGTGCCCCCATTTAGGATAAACAGGTATCCTGATTGGGATTTAAAATCATTCTCATCTGTGAGATGACTAGCATCTGAAAATCCTTGTATTTTCAAATCTCCTTCTCCGTACACTAGGAACATATCTTTAGTTCTTCTCAAGTACTTAAGAATGTTCTTGACGGTAATCTAATGCTTGTCTCCCGGATTCCCTTGGTAACGACTCGTTACAGATAACGCAAACACTACGTCGGGTCTAGTGCATAGCATAGCATACATAATCGAACTGATCACGCTGGCGTACGGGACTACAGCCATGCATCGTTTGTCATCATCAGTTTTAGGACATTGATGATTGTTTAACTTTACTCCATGTACCATGGGTAAGTTACCTCGTTTCGATTCAAGCATGCTAAACTGATTTAGCACCTTTTCAATGTGTGTAGCCTGTGAAAGACCAAGCAGTCTACGTGATCTATCCCTATAGATCTTTATACCAAGTATATAGGCTGCTTCACCGAGGCCTTTCATTGAGAAGTTACCGGATAACCATATTTTCACCGATTGTAATAGAGCAATGTCATTTCCCATTAACAGTATATCGTCCACATATAGTATGAGAAATGCTATAGAGCTCCCACTTGCTTTCTTGTAAATGCAAGCTTCTTCGCAATTTTGTTCGAAACCAAATTGTTTTATGGTTTCGTCAAAACGCTTGTTCCAGCTTCTAGATGCTTGCTTGAGTCCATAAATGGATCTCTGAAGTTTGCAAACTTTATTTGCATCCTTTGATATGAAACCTTCAGGTTGCATCATGTATACATCCTCAAGCAGGTTTCCGTTTAGGAAAGCTGTTTTCACATCCATTTGCCAAATCTCATAATCAAAATGAGCGGCAATTGCAAGCATGATTCTGATTGATTTGGACATAGCAACAGGAGAGAAGGATTTTATTCAATTGATCTTAATTTGATTAGGATTATGAATTAAATTAATTTAGAGATAATTAAATTAGGAGTTTTAATTAGATTAATATTCTCCTATTATTATCCAATCATGTTATTTATTATTATCCTAAATATATTAGATATATAGTGAGATAATAAATAGGAATCCTTTTCCGAATTGGATTCCTATTAAGTAACCTATTCCTATCTAACTAGGGTTTAGATACAAGCTAATATATATACCCCTCCCCCTAGTGAATTTCGACCATGCCTATATCCCTCCCCATAGTGATTTTCGAAATTGCTTAGTAAAAGAGAGAAAAAGAATTCCATCCCCTAGTTCGTGGACAAGAATTCATACGGCATTCCATCGAGTGATTAATCTTATTCATCCCTCTTTCTCGTTGATCTTGTGTTGATTAATTAGAGGCAATCTATTTTGGTTGCATCTCATAAAGGTTGATTTTATCTTAACCTCACCATGTTAAACTTCGTGGTTGGAATCTCGGAGAAGAATTGTGGGCGCTTCTTTAACAACGGTAGATTGTTCATCGAAAGGTATTCCTTCTTATCCCTCTTTATATGAAATTACGATTAACGGATCCAATGGTTAAAAGGAAATAGGCTAAAAATTTTATATTTCCGCTGCTTTACCTTAGCCCCAATTTCCTTCACATAAATGGATCTCTGAAGTTTGCAAACTTTATTTGCATCCTTTGATATGAAACCTTCAGGCTGCATCATGTATACATCCTCAAGCAGATTTCCATTTAGGAAAGCTGTTTTCACATCCATTTGCCAAATCTCATAATCAAAATGAGCGGCAATTACAAGCATGATTCTGATTGATTTTGACATAGCAACAGGAGAGAAGGTTTTGTCATAATCAACACCATGTTTCTGACGATATCCTTTCGCTACCAGCCTAGCCTTGTAGGTGCTAACCTTTCCATCCATGTCAGTCTTCCTTTTGAAGATCCACCTGCACCCGATGGGTTTTATCCCTTCGGGTGGATCAACCAAAGTCCACACTTGGTTAGTATACATGGAATCCATTTCAGAATCCATGGCCTCAAGCCATGCTTTGGAATCTGCACTAGTAAGAGCCGCTTCGTAGTTTTTGGGTTCGTCGTCTAATACGGGAACCTCGTCATCATCTCCCACTAGAAAACCATATCTAACTGGGAGTTCATGAATTCTTCGTGATCTACGAATAGGTGGCACTGTAATCTCATCCAATAAAGCATGAAATGCTTCTGTAAAATGAACTAACAAAGAAAAGAAAGAAATATGGTGAACGACTTATCGTAATGAGATAGAGCTTCTTTAAGTAGGGGAAGCAGATACGTCCTGTTGCCAATCTGCCATTATGAGGTCGATTCAGAGGATGCCACTTGGACAGATTGGCAGAGAGGCGTGTATATTCGAACTGGAATTAGGGGCGATGAACGATCATGATTTTAAATTTCGAATTTATTGCCGCCTATCCGTTCGATCTTATCGAGGAAAACATGCGGTATGAGTGCCTATGGGTATAGGAGTAGAAGTTTCTATTTTTTTTCTGATTTTTATTTTTCCTACCGCCCAATTTCCCACGATAAAATGCTCCCCTACTAAACAGGTACATTTGTAAAACTTCACCCTTTTGTAAAGGGTTTGAGTTTTACCACTGTGCCTGTTTAGGAGATACTCATTATGAATCAATGCTCGACAAAAAGTAAATCTATCACATTTTTACATTACTTAACAAAACTAAAATAAATTTAATACGAAGTTACTTGTGCTACAATTGATGTTTGTAGCGGACACCTTGTTCTTGTGCTTCTACTGACTAGGGGGATCTTGAAAATGAACGGTATCGATCTTACTTGTGTGATCATTCTCGAGATATGGTTTCAATCTCTGCCCGTTCACCTTAAAACATTCCTGACCTTCCCTGTCGATTTCAACTGCTCCATGACCAAACACCTTGTGCACCAGATAGGGTCCTGTCCATCTTAACTTCAGCTTACCAGGAAACAGCCTGAGTCTTGAGTTGTATAAAAGGACTCTCTGCCCTTTGTGGAACGTCTTTGGCTGGATCTTCTTATCATGCCACACCTTTGTCTTGTCTTTGTAATTCACTGCATTCTCATAAGAGAACAACCTGAATTCTTCCATGTCACAGAGTTGGAGTCTTCTCTGGTCTCCAACAGCCTATTGCTTAAAATTTAAGAAAATTAAAGCCCAAAAGGCCATGTGCTCCATTTCAATAGGAAGGTGACACGATTTCCTGTATAAAAATCTAAACGGAGACATTCCGATTGGTGTCTTATAGGCAGTCATATATGCCTAAAGAGCATCGTCAAGCTTGTTTGCCTAGTCTCTCCTAGAATTGCCAACAATTTTTTCTAAAATTCTCTTGAATTCACGATTAAAAATTTCTACCTGTCCACTTATTTGTGGATGGTAAGGTGTGGCAATTCTGTGAGAGACTCCAAGCTTGCCCATCAGCTTTTCAAATTGGGCATTGCAAAAGTGGGTTCCTTGATCACTAATGATCGCTCGTGGGACACCGAATCGGGCAAACAGCTTTTTTAGGAATTTTACAACCACACGGGCGTCATTGGTGGGACTGGCAATTGCTTCAACCCACTTGCTCACATAATCTACAGCCACTAAGATATATTTATTCCCATAAGATGTAGGGAAAGGGCCCATAAAATCTATGCCCCAGATATCAAAAATTTCGCAAACAACTATGTTGTTGAGGGGCATTGCATTCCTAGCTGAAATGTTTCATGTTCGCTGGCACTCGTTGCAAGTGCTAACGAACAGGTGGGCATCTCTAAAAAGTGTTGGCCAGAAAAAACCTGACTGAAGAACCTTGGCTGCAGTTCTGCTAGCACTATGGTGTCCTCCAACTTCTCGGTCATGACAGTGGCTCAAGACATCTTGTCCCTCCTCTTGCAATATACACCTTCGAATCATTTGATCAGCGCACAACCTGAAAAGATAAGGGTCTTCCCAAAAATAATATTTAATCTCAGTATAAAATTTCCTCCTCTGATTAGTGGACAGGTTGTGAGGTTTCAGCGAGCTTGCTAGGTAATTAGCAATATTGGCAAACCATGGCGCAGGCTGAATGAGATATAGATGCTCGTCTGGAAACCTTTCCACAATCTCTGGTGGTTCCTGGCTGCCTTGGTGATCAATCCCGGATAGATGATCAGCTGCGATATTTTCTGTTCCCTTTTTTTCCTTAATTTCGGGATCAAACTCTTGAAGAAGTAATAACCATCGGATTAACCTTGGCTTAGCATCCTTTTTCGCGAACAAGTAACGCAACGCAGCATGGTCTGTGTGAAAGACAACCTTGGATAACACCAAGTAAGGCCTGAATTTATCGAAGGCATACACAACCGCCAGAAGTTCCTTCTCGGTCGTTGTGTAGTTCTGTTGGGCTTCGTTTAGCATTTTACTTGCATAGTAAATAGGCCGGAACTTCTTCTCCATCCTTTGTCCAAGAACAGCTCCCACACAAGTATCGCTTGCATCACACATCATTTCAAAAGGTTTCTTCCAATCTGGTCCTGCCAGTATAGGCGAGTTGATTAGCTTGGTTTTTAAAAGCTCAAATGCCTTCACACAGCTTGCATCAAACAAGAATTCGGCTTCCTTGTGAAGTAAGGTTGACAAGGGGAGCGCAATCTTTGAAAAATATTTGATAAACCTGCGATAAAACCCTGCGTGCCCCAAAAAACTTCGCACATCTTTTACATTTGCAGGCACAACCAGCTTTTCTATCACTTCTACCTTTGCTTTGTCCACTTCCATCCCTTTCTCTGAAATTTTATGCCCTAGGACAATCCCTCCAGTGACCATGAAGTGGCACTTCTCCCAATTTAAGACTAGGTGAGTCTCCTTGCATCGCACCAACACAGCTTAAAGGTTGTCCAGACAGCTATCAAATGAGCATCCGTAGACCGAGAAATCATCCATAAATATTTCCACGGTTTGTTCCACCATGTCATGAAAAATGGACATCATACATCTTTGGAAAGTGGCAGGAGCGTTGCACAGTCCGAAAGGCATTCGTCTGTAAGCATACGTCCCATATGGACAGGTGAACGTTGTTTTCTCCTGGTCCTCACAATGAATTGCGATCTGATTGTATCCTGAGTATCCGTCGAGAAAACAATAGAATGCATAACCAGCTAGCCGCTCCAACATCTGATCAATTAATGAAGGGTAAGGGGAAATGATCCTACCTCGTGGCTTCGTTGAGCTTTCTGTAGTCAACACAAACTCTCCATCCTGTTATTGTTCTTGTAGGTACCAGCTCGTCTTTCTCATTAAGGACTACGGTGGTTCCTCCCTTCTTCGGTACAACGTGAATCGGGCTGGTCCACACACTATCTGAGATTGGGTAAATAATACCTAAATCTAGAAGCTTGATCACTTCTTTCCGCACAACCTCCTTCATATGGGGATTCAATCTCCGATGTGGCTGGATGGATGACTTGTGTTCCTTCTCCATTAAAATTCGGTGGACACAGACTGTGGGACTAATGCCTTTTATATCATCAATTTTCCATGCGATTGCATCCTTATTTCTTTGCAAAACAGTCATAAGCTGCAACTTCTGATCATGGGTTATCTTTGAGGATATTATGACTGGACTTCCACAGGGCGGTTCCAGGAAGGCATACTCGAGATGAGCAGGCAATGGTTTCAACTCTGGTTTAGACACTGGCACAGTTGGTATCTCCATTGGCTCTTGATGAGTGGGAAGAGTAGGATCGACCGAATGCATTGGTAAGGTAGATTCGATGGAACAGCCTGTCCCTTCGCATATATTCACTTCTTCTCCCAACAATGTCTCCAGGGCATCCTGTTCCTGAAAAATAGACAAACTTTGAACGTCATCAAGGAAACAGCATGTGTCATCATGATTATTGGCACGTCTCATTGCCTCATTCATTTTAAAAATAACTTCTTCACCATTTATCCGCAAGAATAATTTTCCCTCTCCTACATCTATCAATGCTTTTCCTGTCTAAAAATGGTCTACCTAGGATAATCGGAACATGCAAGTCTTCATCGATGTCCATTATAATAAAATCGACTGGCAATATGAATTTTCCTACTTTGACTAACACATCTTCCACTATTCCCCTAGGATAGCATACTGAATGATCGGCCAATTGAATGGACATACGAGTAGGTTGAGGTTCTCCTAATCCAAGTTTTGCATATACAGAATATGGCATAAGGTTTATGCTAGCTCCTCAATCACATAGTGCATTTTCAATATTTAACTTTCCAATGGAACACGGAATAGAGAAACTCCCTAGATCCTTGAGTTTTTTCAGTAGCTGCTGCTTGTTTTGGAGTATCGAGGAACAATCTCTGTTGAGTTGAATCATAGAGATGTTTTCCAGCTTCTTTTTGTTAGACAAGATATCCTTGAGGAACTTTGCATAGGTCGACATCTGTGCTAGTGCTTCTACGAAAGGAATGTTGATGTGCAACTTCCTCAAGGTGTCCAATACTTTAGAGTTCTGTTCTTCCAGTTTTTGTTGATCAGACGCGTTGGATAAGGTACAGTTGGAACATATGGTGGTGGTGGCTTACACACTCTTTTGTTTTCCCTTTGATTCGGCACACTAACACAGGTTGTCTTTCCTTCTTCATCCTTGATGTGAACATCTTGTTTCTGCTCCTTGTCAGTTTCTCTGAGCGTTCCTGTGCAACCAGCATTTTCATCAGTTGAAATAACGGTTTGAGTTTGCTTACCAGATCTCAGTGTAATTGCCATAACATCGCCTTTTGGATTTGTCTCTGTGTTTCTAGGCATGATTCCCTTTCCTTTTAATGTGGATGCCGCTATCTGATGAACTTGTGTCTCTAGATTCTTGATCGATGCATGTGTCTGTTTCATGAACTGCATCATCATTGTCTTCATGTCTGGCTCTACTTCTTCCTTTGGTGGCACATGTTGCTTGTAATGCTATTGAGGCTTCCTTTGGTATTATCCTCCTTGCTGTTGTTGATATCTCGGTTGCTCCTGCTGGTTTGGTTGGCATGTCCATCCAAAATTCGGATGGTTTCTTGTGGCAGGATTATACGTGCTTGAGTAGGGGTTTGGTGGATTCCTCTGATTGTACCCCGCATAATCACATTCTGCCTGTGCACTTTTCCCTTGCTTAACCCCGGGACAGTTGATGCTAAAATGAAATCATCCACAAAAATCACAAATGTCATTGAATGGTGGTTCGTTGTGAATGGATGAGACATTTATCTTTCCCAGCTGTCGAGTAAGCTGCTCTACTTGGCTTGTCAATTTTGACACCACATCTTCATTATCCGACCTTTTTCCTTCACTTCTGGCAAAGTGCCAGTTGTAACTCATGCTTACCACTTTCTCAATAAGGACATACAAAGCCTGTGGCTCAAGATCTTCTGGGTTACCATTTTCAATTGATTCGATCTGAATCTTGTAAATGTTGGTCACGCCATTATAGAAATTCTGCACCTGCATCCACATAGGGATACCATGATTTGGCACCCTTCTCAACAGTTCTTTGTACCTTTCCCATGCTTCTGCCAACGACTCGTCCTCATCTTGTATAAATCGAGACACTTCATTCCTCAATTTAATGGCTTGTCGAGGTGGGAAATACTTCATCAGAAAAGCTCGTGCCATCTCTTCCCAACTTGTGATAGTTCCTGGCTATAAATTTTGCAGCCAGGTTTTCGCCTTATCCCTCAGGGAAAAAGGAAACAGATTTAGTCTGATGATGTCATCAGAAACGCCTCTATTTGATCTAAATGTGTTGCACAAAGTGATGAATTCCTGAATATGCCCATTTGGGTCTTCAGATTGAAACCCATTAAATTGTACTGAGGCCTGGATCATCTATATCATAGACCCTTTCACTTCGAACATGTTGTTCCCTTCGTTTGGCAACATGATACATGATGAATGTCCCTCTGTTGCTGGTCTTGAGTAATCCCTGATTCGCATAACAGAGGGGTTGTTATTTTCTCCTTCTTCTTCTTGGTTTGGCGAAACTGGTTGTTCGGGTGGTACCCTTCCAGCCATTCTTCTCTCTCTTTGTCGTTCTCTTTATCGTGCACGTCGAGCTCCCGCTCTGTTTCGTCTACATGTTCTCTCTAATTCGAGATCGATAGGAAAAACAGGAGGTCCAGCTTTGCGCATAAACTAGAAAAGCACTTCTTTTTCCTGCACGCCTTAGCAAACAGATTAAAAAACACCCTGCTTCTCAGAAATTTCAGATATATTTTGTTGCTCTCAATCCCCGGCAATGGCGCCAAAAGCAAGTGCACTAGATACAAGTAATAAAGTGATAAATAAAGTATCGTCTCCTCAGGGATTGAGATTCAAAGCTATACCAGAAATCCTTTCTAACAGTGTGTGGGTCAAACAGGTCACTTCTTTTTAGTTTGATTGTTTGGTGTTGGTTACTTGAACAAAAAGCAGTCTAATGCTATAAGAAATATGTTAAATCAAATACGGATTAAAAGATAGAACATGTTAGGCGCTACCGAACAGGTTGTGCTAATTCTTACAACACTCTAATGAATTACAGATAATGCCCATGAAGCCAAAGTATCAGTTTAATTCCCTGCTTAAGTCAACTTTCGTGTGTTCTTAAGTTCCTAAGATTTACTGGAGCCTTTAGCGTCCTAAAGGTACGTTTTTTCTTGTATTAAGATTGAAATTGCATTTCTTTGTTAAGAAAACCCTTGACACAACCATCTAGCAGGTCTGCTTCGAGGTTGTGAGATTAAATGAGATATCAGTGAAGATGTAAGCAGTGTCCTAACATCCATCTACCACATGCATAAATGCCGAAGCACAGAAGTTAAATCTTCATCAATCACAACATAGGCAAAATACCGAACATTTATTAAAACAATGTAAAAACTTACATTACCGGCTCGGCCTAGCCTTGCCTATTCAAAATGGACTACTCACTCATAATAAGCAGTGAGTAATCAGTTTTTCTTGATACAAACAGAGACTCCATGGGAGTTCTCTTATTCTTCTTCTCTAAAACCACTAATCTATTCTAAAAATTAAAACTTTCCGAACTCCCTATCTTTCCTTCTAACCGCCTATTTAAAGAAGAAAGACAGGGACAAAATTGGTACATAGCAACAAAGTACACTTACAGAACATAAGTCAACTAAAACAAAATAAAGTGGAATGATTAGAAATCCTTTTTGACCCTTGAACACTGATGCTCGTAAGATATATAGCGGTTAATAGGACAAGTGTATCCTATCGCAGCAAGTAATACAGTGCTAAGCACAGGATCGAACCACAAGGACTATTTATCACAACTAGTCGCCCCAAGGTAGGAACACAATTGTTCGGAAGGTTAAATATGTGGTGGAGTGATTAAAGAGACAAATTTTCTAAAATAAAAGATAAAAAACGTTTGACATGGAAGAATTCGAATTAATTGATGACACAATCTAAGATGGGGATTCCCTTAATTGGATCCCATGTATGATTTACTGGGATTTAGTTTCATATCATAATGATAATTGACGGTAACCACCTAATTAACCATGGGGAGATTGTCAATCTCCTGTAGTCTATTCACATGCATTTGGTTGACGGCTTGATTAGGCATAAAACCTAGGGCATGCAAAGCGTTAGGGTCTGTGGTGATTAAGGCTAAAGCCGTAGCCCAGCCACTAGCCCGCACTCCTAGTGGTCTCTAGCGAGGTCAGGTTATCCTAATTCGGATTAGGTAGTTCCTTGGTCAGGCATCTACCTATCTAAAATCCTAAATTTGTCAGACTCAAGGCATTAGGTTCTGCTATGTCAAGCTAGTTGATCATCATCGAATCTCATTCTAGCAAACATCCTATCTCTGACAAATCTAGACATTAAGCTCGCATAATCTAATCAATTGGAAACAATCCAGTAAACTAAATCCCTAATCATACATGGTTACGCAATCAATTCATCCCCATCCCAGATTGGATAGGGATTAGTTCATAATTAAACTGATCAAATCATTAAAGCACAAATTATCAACAGGAATCATCATTAATTAAATAAATAAAAAATAAGAGACAGATTGAGGAATTTAGAGATCTAAAACCCGGCTTTGTCTGATTCTGATTACAAAAGGATAGATGCTTTCCTTCCCAGTCTTCAAATAAATTCAAAAGCAATTACAATCGAAAGATCGAGAGGAAGAGAAGCCACACAAAAAAAAAGAAAGAAAAAAGGTAACCCCCCAAAAGAGGCATAATGTTCTATTTATAACGCTAGGTGTGTTAGGGGGTATTTTGGACATTTTTCTGGCCAAAATTCGCGCCCTGGAGGTGATAAGACGCTGGGAAACTACTTCCCAACGTCTCGTCTCGGTGAGACATTGGGTGTCTCGTCGAGACACCACGTGATGGTTCCCTTTGGGAACCATCGGCTCGCCTCGTCTCGGCGAGACAGGATGTGTCTTGACGAGACGAGGGCCTGTCTCGGTGAGACAAGAACTGTCTCGACGAGACAGGTGCTGAGACAAGGCAGTTCTCTCCGGAAGTTATCTGTTTTGGTCCTTGTGCTTCTGGCACTTGCTCTAGCGGTCCCCGAACTGTCCGGAAATGCTCAAACCGTCCTAAAAACACCTGAAAATACAGAAAATGCCATAAATAACGGAAATTACTAATTCTAACTAAAAGACAACAAAACGATAATAAAACTGAAAGGAAATAAAGCAAAAGGAAGCTAAAAGGGGCCTAAAAACCCTATACAAATGGGAGCTATCAACCACTCAAGGGTCGATACTTCATGTCATCATGCTTCTTTGGGTAATGCCGCCGCAACACACTTCCACCTGTCGCTCTGCTTCTGCCTCTGCCACAACTGATCTGTTGCTGTCCATCATTGAGTATCCGGCGTTTGACCGCTAAACTAAGAAAGGCTCCACTCCTCATTGGCAATAGCAAAACAAGCTGTTTCCAGTGAGTTTAGCATTTATCTTTGCTTATCTGCATAAAGATACTAATCAGTCCTCATTCTTTACCAAATAACATAAAAACACCCCAAAATATCTTTAAAATGTTATGTTAAACTTAGCCAATTTCATGCCTAACAATAAGTGTTGAACATCATGTAGCTCATGTTCATACACAAAATGGCCTAGTTGAATCATTAATTAAACGTTTACAATTGATTGCTAGACCATTACTTATGAAGTCCAAACTCCCAATATCAGCCTAGGGACATGCTATATTACATGCAACAGCATTAATTCGCATCAGGCCAATAAGTAATCAACAAATCTCCCTATCACAATTGGTTCTTGGTCAAGAATCAAATATTTCTCATTTGAAATTTTTTGGATGTGCGGTATATGTTCCAATTGCTCCACCACAACGCACTAAGATGGGTCCTCAAAGGAGGATGGGAATATATGTTGGATTTGAATCCCCATCAATTATTAAGTATCTTGAGCCAACTACTGGAAATTTATTTAAAGCTCGATTTGCTGACTGTCATTTTAATGAGTCAAATTTTCCAACATTAGGGGGAGAAAAGAAACAGCTGGAAAAGGAAATTAGTTGGAATGAATTATCTCTGTCTCATTTTGATCCTCGTACTAAAGAATGTGAAATAGAAGTTCAAAAGATAATTCATTTACAAAACTTAGCGAATCAATTGCCAGACGCATTTTCTGACCCAAAGAGAGTGACCAAGTCACATATTCCAGCTGTAAATGCTCCAAATATAATTGATGTCCCTGAAGGATAATATCAGACTGCTAATGAGTCTCACAGACGCATGAAGCGTGGTAGACCAATCGATTCCAAAGATAAGAATCCCCGGAAAAGAAAAGGAGCAGAATTTGGCAATGGCTTTTCTGAGGAACCAAATAGAAATGGAGGATCTCCTGAAGAGACCATACACATGACAAAGAATGAAATTCAGGTACCTGAGAATGAAGAGATCTCAATCAATAATGTCATGTCTGGAATAAAATGGAACCGAAATAAAATCGACGTCGATGAAATTTTTGTATTCAATGTAGCAGTTGATGTTATGGATAAAGATGAGGATCATGAACCAAAATCCATTGAAGAGTGTACAAAAAGTAATAATTGGCCAAAATGGAAAGAAGAAATTGAGACAGAATTGAAATCTCTTGCAAAGAGAGAAGTATTTGGACTAGTAGTCCGTACACCTAAGGGTGTAAAACCAGTGGGATATAAATGGGTTTTTGTTGAGAAAAATGAATGAAAATGGTGAAATTGTGAGATCTAAAGCACGTTAGTTGCACAAAGATTCTCACAAAGACCTGGAATTGATTATGAAGAAACATACTCCCTTGTGGTGGATGCAACTACTTTTAGGCTTCTCATAAGTCTGGCAATAAGAGAAGGGCTTGATTTACATATGATGGTTGTAGTCACAGCCTACTTATATGGGCCACTGGATAATGACATTTATATGAAAGTCCCATAAGGATTTAAATTTCTAGAAGAAACAAAATCTAGTTCTCGAGAAGATTACTGCATAAAGTTAAATAAATCTCTTTATGGACTGAAATAATATGCGCGCATGTGATATAATCCTATTTGTGAATATTATTGGAACTCCTAAAGAGATTCCAAAAGTAGTGGATTATTTGAAAAAGGAATTTAAGATGAAAGATCTTGGAAAGACAAAATATGTACATAGTTCTTTGTTTGCTTGTTTACATGTTCATTGCAATTGAATTTTATGCTTGTAATGAACGTAATTGGTTAGTTATATGCATGGTTATATTGTTTATATGCTCACTCTTATCTGATTGCTAAACTTGTAATTGTCATGTTTGGTTGGTTGATGTGTCAAGCTTGTGGTAATAACTGACTAAGTGCTATTAGTATTTATTGTTATTAATGATAATTGAGATTGAAATGTGATTGATGGTTGGTATGTAATTATTTGGTTATTAATTCTATTTAAGTGAATTAATTATTTATAATGGTTGTTCGATCACTTGATAAAAATAAAGATCCTTTTCGACCTCGAACAGATAAGGAAGAGATTCTTGGTCCTGAAGTACCATATCTTAGTGCAATAGATGCACTAATGTATCTTACTAACAGTACGAGGCCAGATATTGCTTTTCTATCAATTTGTTATCCAGAATAGCTTTGCATCTACACGAAGGCATTGGAATGGGATTAAACATGCACTCCGTTACCTCCAAGGATATTTATCGGATCCTCATACTGCTCGATCACAAACTGGATATGTGTTTACATGTGGTGGTACTGCTATTTCTTGGCGTTCTATGAAGCAAACTATAACATCTACTTCTTCTAATCATGCAGAAATTTTAGCTATTCATGAAGCTAGTCGTGAATGTGTGTGGTTACGGTCTATAACTCAACATATTAGAGAAGATTATCGTCTATCCATCGGGAAAGAAGCTCCAACAGTTTTGTATGAGGATAATGCTGCATGTATTGCACAGTTGAAGGAAGGATACATTAAAGGAGATAGAACGAAGCATATCTTACCAAATTTTTTCTTCACCCATAATCTATAAAAGAATGGTGATGTGCAAGTTCAACAGATTAGTTCAAGTGACAATTTGGCAGATTTATTTACCAAGGCGTTTCCAACTGCTACTTTCAAGAAGTTAGTTCATCGCATTAAACTGCGTCGTTGTAAAGATTTTTAGTTATGTATTCATGAGGGGGAGTAAATGTGTGTTGCACTCTTTTTCCCTTGACCATGGTTTTTCCCACTGGGTTTTCCTGGTAAGGTTTTTAATGAGGCAACATCCCCAAGCGTATTTACTTATTTTGCATGGATGAACATCCAAGGGGGAGTGTTATGAATAAATTGATGGATGTCCATAAGTATAACCATCGTAACTCCGCATTCCTTAATGTCGTAACTCTTCATTCATTAAGGTTGTAACTCTGTATTCCTTAATGTTTGTAACTACATAACTTATGTTCTTATGTAACCTATATTCATAAGCCTATAAATATAGGTTTCCTTCATGTAATATATACACAAGTAAAAGGACAAGTGAAATACAAGCTTACACTCTCTCCATTGTTCTTATTCTATTGCAAGTTATCTTTCTTGTTTTATAACATTTATGATATTTTTTTAAAGGAGTAATTTATGATATTTTAGTATACTAATTACTGGGTAGTATTTGATTTTCTTTTTACTATATCATATTAATTGTTGCGGATTTACGAATCCGCGATAAAAACATGCACGGTTAATTAAAATTGGATCTAGTTGAGCATATTTGAAAATGTTTTTGAATCACCAATCTTACTACTTGAGCTTTGGAAATTTTATTCTTTGAATCATGTTTTCCTTTTAATTTAATGCATTTACCTTGTTCGTTTTCCTCAAATATATGTTTTCTTAATGTAATGCACATTTGTTAATTACTAAAATCGATTAAAATTCGGAAAAAATAAATTATATTTATGCTATTAATTTTTAAATCCAATTAAATAAATTATTCAAATTATAAATATTTATTCGATTAATATTAAATATTGATAAATTTTTTATTCAATTAATATTAATTTATTAAGAAATTTTATTATTATTATAAAATATGTTAATTGATTAAAAGTAAAGAAAATTAAATATTATATGAGGTGTGGACCCGTGATTGTGACTAACCACTAGAGATGATTTTTTTATTAGAGTTGTTTTGTGGGGAGAGTTGTTAAATATTGGTAAGGTGGAGTGGTTGGAGGGTGTGCAACCCTCCAGCCACTAGAGTTGCTCTTAGAGATATTCTTAAATAGATCAATCAAAACATGAGAAGTCTCACAAACTGCTGTTTCCTCTTTATGCGACAGAGAATCAACCTCAGCTTGTTTTTCATTATCAGCCTGAGTGCGACGCCATACCGTGCTGATTGATTTCTTAGTTTGCATACTCTTCTGAGCTGGTGGATTGGAGGCTTTGACATTTCTCCGACAGACGGAAGAAGAGTGCCCAACAGAAGAACAAGTGCCACATAACAATGGGAGATTCTCATATTCTAAAAACACCCATTGCTTCTGATTTTCAGTGTCAATCCGTAGTCTATCTTGAATTTCCAATGATAACTCTACATTAATTAGCACCCTAGCATAGTGCCCAAATTCCCCATTAACTGTGTTGTTATCAAATCTAATGGGCACACCAACGGCTCTAGCAATGCTAGCAATAATTCTGGTATCCCAGAATTCCCAAGGTAAATTATAGAATCTTACTCATACTTGCACAGAGGTGGATTTATAAAGGTCCAGATTGAATCCTGGGTACCAGAGCGAGAACCTTATGATGCCTGTCTTCAAAGAAATCGCTCCCTACCCCCCAAATAGACTGTATAGCTCTTTCATCTGGCATGACAAATTGATAGAACCCCTTGCCAAGAGATATCATTTTCTAGTCAAGGTTGCGCTTCCATTTTTGATTCAATCTCTGCTTTAGATCAGTATGTGTCCAAAGTTTTTCTCCTTTGCTCAGCGAAACCCGCCCAATAACTGAATGTTGTACAGCTTTGATTCTTTCCTCGTAAATTTTCTGAGGAATTTTGATTACCTGGAAACCCCATTCTTTTGTGATTAGCGGCAGTGAATAGCTGGGAGATGTCGAGGAACTAAACAGAGGCGGCGAGGGAATGGCAGTCGAGGAGATTGAGTTCTCAACAACATCTGCGAATGAAATTCCAACCGGTGATGATCGTCCGCTGGCAGCAGCAGAGAATTTGGAGAAGGAGTTTCTATCGAATAGGTGGGCAATTGCAAAAGCCGCAGCGTCGTCGGCGGCCGTCGAGGAGGAAGACATCTCTGATCTAGGTCATCGACAATCGCTCCTATATTCAGCTTCTTGGATTGGGTTTGGATTTACCCTTTTTAACACGAATCAGAAAATGACACAACGCGAATACGATAATTTCCAAGTCTATAGTTAAGAGTAATTTTATCTCTCAACGTCATAAGTAGTATAATTAGTCTGATCCGTCAACATACATATTTAGTATAATTGGTCTCACCCGTCAACATATATATTGCATGTTGTTATGCTCACTATTAATGTCTATGTTGGTATTTGATATATATTTCTTAGGTTTAATACATCTTTTGTCCCTATAGTTAGTCTAAAACTTCACTTACTTAATGAATTTTCAATACTTTCAAATGGTCTTATATTTTTTGTCCCCAATGGCGTTCCATAACAATCTATTCTTGTCCTATTATATTCAATAACTCCATATTTTTGTCTAATTGCATTCAATGACCACTCTATTTTTTTCCAATTATATACAATAGCTCCAGAATTCCAACTGCCTCGAACTTTTAAAAGTTCATACTTTTTTTTGTCTATTTGACATTTTTTAACATGTGATGAGCACTTTAATATATGAAGAAGTGTGTCTCTCATTTTCTGCATCCAACAAATTTTATTAAAAAATATGAGATTATTGGCACTCACTCTGTTCCATAATGGATTTTTTTAAAATTAATGTACAATAATTAAAAAAAATGTAATTAAATTTAATTAAAAGACTTGTTAACCTTGTATTAAATATATTAACGAATATATTTTTATTTATTCTCAAAATAAATAAAAACAACTTAAATAAGGTATATTTTGTAAAAGTTAATTAATGTGTATAGATTAAATCAAAACGTATTTTATTATGTAATAAAAAAAATTTATTTATAAAGACATCTATTGTAAAGAGGCAGTAACTAGTAAATGATGTGAATAGTATTATTGAATACCATTATGGATTCCTCTCTTTTCTGTCTCATTTTTAATTTCTTTTATTACCTAGCATGTTGTTATGTTTCTCATTTCTATGATTAGCTTAATGACCCGATTTGGTAAAAAGCATTTTGGGATAAAAAGAACGGTTTTGACCAACTTTAGCGGTTTGACTACTGAAATCGCTGATTGAAGTGTTTGGTGGAAAGAGTTTTGGGATGAAAACGCTAATTTAGGAAAAGCTCCTTTTAGGAGCTTTTTCAATTAGCGTTCTACAATATTAAAATTAATGGACTTCTTTAACCCTAATAGATAGACTCATCCTCTTCTCATGCGCTAAAATTAATGTCTGTATTCGTCTTTTTGCACAAACCGCTATTATCAATCAACTAATTTTTACCAAACATGTCTACACAAACAGCTAGTCAAATCAGCTAATCAAATCAGCTAATGTAATCAGTTAACAACTAACAGTTAATTCCCAAACAGACTCAATATATAACTACACCTTTATATTTGTAATGATATGATGTTTTACACTTATATTTAGATTATCACATATCTAAATTTATTAATTTGACTATATGTTATATATCTTTGTAAATTTTGGAGATACTTGTATTTGCTGATTTTGCATCAAAAATTAATAAAACATGATATGTAAGATTTGAAGTTTATCAAATCACTAAAAATCATAAGATTAATTGCATTAATGATCCACTTGAATTTGAAGTTAGTTTAAAAAAAAGTCAAAGAATTTTCATTTTGTTTCATTAAAGTCCTTAAATTTTTATTTTTATTCAATAAAATCATTACAATCATTTTAACCTGAAAATTTCCTCCCCAAATAGTAACATGATAACCATGTTCAAAATTATTGTTTTTTGGCTTAATACATCATTTGCCCCTGAACTTGTCTAAAAAGTTTGATTGGTCCCCTGAACTTTCAAAGTGTCCCGATAGCTCCCTGAACTTGTATAAAATGTTTAGTTAGCCCCCTGAACTTGCGTAAAATGTAATCAATTGATCACTCGGTCGCAAAAAAGTACGTTAAATGCGGAAGATGTATTCTACGAGTCTTAAAAAAAATAAAACGACTAAAATCGGGGTATACAACTCTAATATAAGAGAAGACAAGTTGTATAGTTGAGCAAGTAATAACTTTATTTTTAATTTATTTTTGAATTATGTAATAACTTTCTAAGATGCGTGAAATACATCTTCCGCATTTAACGTATTTTTTTGCGACCAGATGATCAATTGATTACATTTTATGCAAGTTCATGGGGCTAACTAAAAATTTTATACAAGTTCAGGGGGTTATCGAGACACTTTGAAAGTTTAGGGGACTAACCAAACTTTTTAGACAAGTTCAGGGGTAAATGATGTATTAAGCAAAAAAAACTAGATTGGTCTCTAGGGTATATATATCATACTAAGTTATACAAGCAAATTTCTAAATCGGGTTATTAATAAATTATGGCTACACATTCAGCTTTTATAATAAATAAATAATACATCTCATTGCATTCAACATATGCCTCACAATTTGAAAAGGAGCATACTATTTTTTTAAGGAGAATATAAATTTTGTATGGAATATTTATAATTATATCTTTTGAGAATTTGCTTTGGGATTTCTCCAGAAGATTTTGTGGTGTAAAATTATACCATTTATGCAAAAAAAAATTAACAATGGTTAAACATGATTAAATTATATCTCTATATATAGTTAAATATTTTTAAATTCTCTTCTAATTAATTTAATTAACATAAATTATGTATTTTATGAAGAAAAAAAACAGTTTTATGTTTATCTCCGGTTACAATCCTTTCGATACTTTTCTGTTTAAAATTATATGAATACACATCATATTGATCATACAAAACATAGATTTTATCTCCATTCTTGGAAAATCCCAAAATTACTCCACTTTTAAAGATGGAAGAAGCGGAAGAAGATTGTATGTTAGAAAGTTGGTGATATCTAATAGAGCATAATTTAGTCCAAAAGAAATTACCTTCATCATCCTTCCTTCTAGCATATAACTCCCAATGTTGATTCCAACACAGAGACATCCTTCAACAACCTCCAAAGTTGGATACTCAAGATATCTTTCACCAAAACGCAGATCAAAAAGAGAAAATTTAGAAAACATCTCTTTCGCTAAATCAAATGCAAATATTACACCATCAACACGTAAGTAATAGAAAGCACCATCCTTAGAAAGCACCATCCTGAAAAATCACCGGGGAGCTCAATCCTTCTCCAATAGCATGATCTTAATCCCCAAATCCAAATATCATATTGGTCCTTGTAATCATAACTACCATCACCCCAGTCAAAATAAATAACCTTGGCCTCTTTTATTAGTAGAAAACCCCAACCTTTAATCTTAGGTAGAGGTTGATCAATTGGAACTTTTTCATAGGGTAAAACAGGAAGTTTCTTGTATTTCCGGGTAGATGGATTCCACACAACAAGACTAAAATGAGCTTCCTCCACTAGCACCAAACTATTGCAGTAGGCAAGAAAGTTGTTTGAAAATCGATCATGCATACCTGAATCAATTGGCTCCCCTAGAAGGAATGGATCATCGATTTCATAAACATGACTCGGGACGTCAGATAGCATGTAGAAAAATAATATTGTTGTGAGTTATGTTGTACGGAGATACGCCTTGATGAATTCGGGGCTATCAATGATAGCACAAATTGATCTAGACATGGATCTGAAACGGAGAAGAGTGCTCACTGGAGACGATTGTAGAATTTGGTTGATAAAATCTTGTGTAACTTCTTCCATAACACTTGATAGGGGCGTTTCGTCCCTATCTTTTAGCGTGATTTACGGTTTAATTTTAGAAGAAATAAATAAGTTTAATTACAAAAATAGAGTGTTTTAATAAAATAATAAAATAAAAATAAAATCCGAGATTTCGGTTAATTTTCCTTGTTTTTGATTAGTTTAGGGAATAAAAACGTCAAGCTAACTCGGTTCTCAAGATTTGTATTTCAGGTACGAGGAAGGAGTGAAAAGCTGCTCAAATACGCAAGGCGTATCCTCATTTACGCAGGGCGTATCCTCATTTACGCGGGGCGTATTATCATTTACGCGGGGCGTATCGTCATTTACGCGGGGCGTAAAACATGGTGTCAGAAATAATTGCCTTATCCGCAGGCACCATGTGGAAATGACTCAGCATACGCGGGGCGTATGACACATGTCGGAAATAATTGGCCTAATCCTGAAAGTCAGACTGCACTGTCTTCCGGAGTCAACTCTTTTACGCGGGGCGTAAAACCATTTACGCGGGGCGTAAAAGGTAGTTCTTCAACGTAAAAAGATCAGAGACTCATTTATGCGGGGCGTACTTCAAATACGCAGGGCGTATTTGAGACAATTAGACACAGAATTGGTCCACATGCAGGAGATTTCTGACGGAATGGGCGTATACACGGGGCGTGCCTCACCATACGCGGGACGTATTATGGGATTTCTGCACTCAATGATGTTGCTCCATACTTGTACCTTGTGAAGTTACAATTCTACCCCTAGCTTGATGTATAAATAAGAGTGACTAGCACTCATTTAAACACCTTCTACACTTTCTACTTTCTATCTTCTACTTCTATCTTACCTAGATAGTTGTTGTATAGTTTTGGTTTGAGATTCAGTTTTTGTGTAATAAAACTCTCCCACCTCGAGAGCTTGTTCGGTTATTCCGGCGTTCCATCAACGTTCCGCTCCATCATTCGTCACCAAGCTCGAGAGTTCCACCTCCAAGTCCTAAGTGACGGCCTTGAGTCCGCTTGGCTAGTTTCGAGGGCCGATTCTTCCCTCTTTGCTTGCTAACTAGCTTGCACTCTTCCTATGTACTAGGCTTGGTTGTATTCATCATTTTTATTCGCCATATTTATAATATATTATTTGCAATTTCCGTTTTTATATACGTGTTGATGTTTATTACTTGCTTTGATACTTATAATTGACTATTGTGTAGGGGAACGCGATTTCCGACGCCATTCGGGCTATCCTTAGGGATTCATATAGGTGTTGCCTTACCGGAAGTGACGCTCCGGAAACCGTAGGAATTGACACACCACGGAACTTACGGGCCCTAGTTTCTGATCCCCAGCATTAGACACGCCTTGACTAGGAATCACGTAGTCTAAGTACTTCACGGGTCGGTCGAACTACACGTAGTCGTCTTTGCAAGAGTAGATTATTATCCGTATATATTCGGAGTCTTTGTTTGTCGTATTTATAACTTATCGTCGCCATTGCACTTCGTAGAGTATTTATTATATAAAATCTGTCTCACTAATAGTTTAGGAGTAGTTTGTAGTTGGTCCACACTTTACCCCAAAGTAATCATCGCTTAAATAACTTACGAAACCGAGTAGTTTAATACTTGTAATTATAAATCCCGTGGATTCGATATCCAGTCTTAACCGGATTATTACTTGATACGATGGGGTACACTTGCCCCTAAGTAGTCATGACGTCTAGCGAATCTAGAGCACTTATAAAGATCAAATCCATAGTCCCGTAGCTCACTCATATCACCAACATCCGTATAAAACACCACTAGACTCGCGGCGCATCAAGTTTTTGGCGCCGTTGCCGGGGATTTATAATCTCCTACAATATTAGACAAAAACGTTTCATTGTTAGTTTAAGCATTTGTAAATATCATTTTATTTTTGTGAATAATTTATTTATTTCTTTTTGTTACTAATGATCTTTTTCGTGGTATGATGTCTTATAGTCGTCATCTATGGGGTGACCTCATGGACGACGAATGTTCGCACCAACATTCATCCTCGCAATTCGATGTGGTAATCTCTATGCTTAAAGATATTCAAGTGAGATTATCTAATATTGAGGCATATTGTAGGGATTTTGGAGATCAAATCACTAGATTGACGTCTCGTCTCGATTCAACCGCGGACGAATCAATTCGAGACGCCAATCCGGGTGGTCAAGTTGTAGGGGTCGAGTTAATTGAGCCCTCTCAAGAGGAGTCCCCAAGTCATGTAGGATGTCTCAACTACGAGGAGCCGGAAATCTTAATCGATGAGCCGGTTGTGTGCGGACCCATGGAAACGACTCTACAACTAGAAGAGTTTGAGGTTCCTTCTATCTCGGGTTATTTCACTCTCTTTGAGCTACCCAAGGAGTCAAAGAGGGAGCAAACGAAACTCTTCAATAATTTCTGTAAATATAGTTTTTGGTTTTTGCTAAATTTTTTTGAAGCCAACAATTCGTTTTGTAGGTACGGATTGTTTATTCAAGAATTTACATTTCTCACGCGAATGGAAGCATACACCTAGGAGGAAATGCTAAGTCGAGCTCACCGACTATAACGTAGCGCTTCTTGGGAGGCAACCCAAGCTCGAATAAGGGAGTTTTCTTTCCCAACTTTTATTTTCTTCATGTCATTTCTTTAAAAAAAAAAATCCCACTTTATCCAAAGGTGAATAAGTCACGCGGGGCGTACACACCTATACGCCCCGCGCACCGTACTTGTTGTTTTTGTTTTTGCGTGAGTTAATAACGTTCACGCGGGGCGTATCCCATCAGTGCGCCCCGCGTGCCCCACATGCTAAAAATAAATTGTCCAAAGACAGGAACACGCGAGGCGCCTCTCCAAGTGCGCCCCGCGTGTTTATGTCTCTGGCCCGAACGTGCATAAAAAGCACATTTTGCGCGGGACGCCCTCTCGTGTACGCCCCGCGTGGGGACCAGACCATCTGGACCCTTCTTTAACGTTAACTTTATATTTATTTTTGTTTTTTTTTCTTTCTTTTCTTTTGCGACGTTTTTGGAATAAACGTCATTTTAATAACGCGGAGGGACGTGCAACCCCGCACTCTTAGTTTGGTTTGCACTAACAAAAACAAAAATAAAAATAAAATAAACAACAAAATAATTAAACTAATTTATTGACTCTTCTAATTTTTCCGACACGCTATCCCTCCTTCGGAAATTAACTAAAGTTCCGTTATTTGTCATAAAAAATAAAAGCGTCGGAACATAAAGGAATGGTTTAGTTGAGAAATTTTAGTCTTGATTTTGAAATTAGGGAATTTGTGCAAAGCTTAAATTAGTACTAAACTAAGGTATTGAGTCTTAACCCAAATGTTATCTCCATAATGAACTTTGAAAAGGCAATAAAAACGGGATGTTCGAGAGTCTAGCGAAGACTCGATAGTACACAATTTAAACCCGAATTTTTGTGAGGTATTTTCGAGCCTAAAAGAGTTCGTACGAGAACTCTATTTCTTTCACAACTTTTCGAGAGCTTTGACTTCACTCGACTCATAGAATTTGCATCAAATACCGGGTCAAGTACACGTATTTGTGGTAAAAAGGGAATAGATGATAAAATGAACCCACTTAGGCTAATTTTTCTTAAATTATTTTCTCGTTTTCATTAACCCTTAGGAAACCCCTTCGAGCCTATTAACCAATTTTTTTGTTAATACCCTTTTAACATTTAACCCTTTTTCCTCTTGTTCAAATACCGACAAAATCAATTTGCACCCAAATCACTCGGAAAAAGTCACGGCCTTAGCATATGAGCACCATAAGCTTTCAAAATATTGTTTTTGTGCCTCTATCAAAACAAAGGATACAATAAAAGTAAAAAGGCATTCTAAAGCTCCACCCGAGCAACTTTAAAGTACATCTTTTGAGATTCGCCAAGGCCAAAATAAGCAATAATGTGGTGCAAGCACAATTCGGTATTTTTGAACTCGAGTTTCCCTAACCTTAACAAGAAGCCACCCACATTACAACCCCCTTCCGGGTTCGTTTTTAATATTGCCTAACCAATTTTAAGAGGAAAAACCCGGATGAAAATGCAAATTCAACATGATCTCGAGTAAGTACAAAGGAGAGCGATAAAACACAAACCCACCAAAATTGAGCATAAGAGCGAAATCCCTTGGTGAGGTACTATCGGGTTCTCAAAAGATAATCAACCCCCGTTAAAATTGCCTATTAAACTTAATCATGGAGGTCTCAAATAAGTTTTTGTACTCAATTGCTTGCGTAGGTACTTACCGAAATCTTTGCATAAAACCGTAACTTTGAAATCACGCACTTGGTAAAACCAACCTTCGGTTTGTTTCTCAATTATCTCAATCCCTTGTCTTTCGATTTCTTTTACTTGAGGACAAGTAAAACTTTAAAGTCCGAGGAGGTTTGATAAGGGTGTTTCGTCCCTATCTTTTAGCGTGATTTACGGTGTAATTTTAGAAGAAATAAATAAGTTTAATTACAAAAATAGAGTGTTTTAATAAAATAATAAAATAAAAATAAAATCCGAGCTTTCGGTTAATTTTCCTTGTTTTTGATTAGTTTAGGGAATAAAAACGTCAAGCTAACTCGGCTCTCAAGATTTGTATTTCAGGTACGAGGAAGGAGTGAAAAGCTGCTCAAATACGCAGGGCGTATCCTTATTTACGCAGGGCGTATCCTCATTTACGCGGGGCGTATTATCATTTACGCGGGGCGTATGACACCTTACGCGGGGCGTATGACACATGTCGGAAATGATTGGCCTAATCCTGAAAGTCAGACTGCACTGTCTCCCGGAGTCAACTCTTTTACGCGGGGCGTAAAACCATTTACGCGGGGCGTAAAACCATATACGCGGGGCGTAAAAGGTAGTTCTTCAACGTAAAAAGATCAGAGACTCATTTACGCGGGGCGTACTTCAAATACGCAGGGCGTATTTGAGACAATTAGACACAGAATTGGTCCACATGCAGGAGATTTCTGACGGAATGGGCATATACGCGGGGCGTGCCTCACCATACGCGGGGCGTATTATGGGATTTCTGCACTCAATGATGTTGCTCCATACTTGTACCTTGTGAAGTTACAATTCTACCCCTAGCTTGATGTATAAATAAGAGTGACTAGCACTCATTTAAACACCTTCTACACTTTCTACTTTCTATCTTCTACTTCTATCTTACCTAGATAGTTGTTGTATAGTTTTGGTTTGAGATTCAGTTTTTGTGTAATAAAACTCCCCCACCTCGAGAGCTTGTTCGATTATTCCGACGTTCCATCAACGTTCCGCTCCATCATTCGTCACCAAGCTCGAGAGTTCCACCTCCAAGTCCTAAGTGACGGCCTTGAGTCCGGTTGGCTAGTTTCGAGGGCCGATTCTTCCCTCTTTGCTTGCTAACTAGCTTGCACTCTTCCTATGTACTAGGCTTGGTTGTATTCATCATTTTTATTCGGAATATTTATAATATATGATTTGCAATTTCCATTTCTATATACGTGTTGATGTTTATTACTTGCTTTGATACTTATAATTGACTATTGTGTAGGGGAACGCGATTTCCGACGCCATTCGGGCTATCCTTAGGGATTCATATAGGTGCTGCCTTACCGGAAGTGACGCTCCGGAAACCGTAGGAATTGACACACCACGGAACTTACGGACCCTAGTTTCTGATCCCCAGCATTAGACACGCCTTGACTAGGAATCACGTAGTCTAAGTACTTCACGGATCGGTCGAACTACACGTAGTCGTCTTTGCAAGAGTAGATTATTATCCGTATATATTCGGAGTCTTTGTTTGTCGTATTTATAACTTATCGTCGCCATTGCACTTCATAGAGTATTTATTATATAAAATCTGTCTCACTAATAGTTTAGGAGTAGTTTGTAGTTGGTCCACACTTTACCCCAAAGTAATCATCGCTTAAATAACTTACGAAACCGAGTAGTTTAATACTTGTAATTATAAATCCCGTGGATTCGATACCCGGTCTTAACCAGATTATTACTTGATACGACGGGGTACACTTGCCCCTAAGTAGTCGTGACGTCTAGTGAATCTAGAGCACTTATAAAGATCAAATCCATAGTCCCGTAGCTCACACATATCACACCAACATCTGTATTCATAAACTACACCACTAGACTTCACGTTCATCAACACTCATAGCTGAAACAAGAAATAAAGTTGCTGAAAATTTGTATGTTTAATTACAAGTTTAGTTGTCAAGATTCAACAATAGAAAGCCATGTCTTTTAAGGTTAATGCAAACTAATTAAGAAATGCAATTAATTTTAAGTAAAAGACTTTGTTACCCTTGTATTAATTACATCCACTAGTGACTTTATCTATTCCCAATAAGGGTGTGCATCGGTTAAAAACCGAATACCGAAAGTACCAAAACAATTCACACCAACATTGAACTGAATAACATATAAAACTGAAATATAACCGAACCGAAATATTCGGTGCGGTTTGGTTTTAAACAGAAAAAACCAAATTTCATTAAAAAATAAAAACAATAAATACAAATCACTATATTTTATCATTAAATTTACCTCTACAATAAAAATTTGAAATACTCTCCAAATATATTCATTACTATCTAGACAATAATAAACAAAAACTAAACTTATAAATTCAAATATATGTGTATTTATATAAACTAATATAGAATGTGTGTAATTCGCTACGGTTCGTTTTTTTTTACATTTTTTGTCAAATTGAATCGAATACCGAAATGCACTAAAAAATAAAACCAAAGTGTCAAAAAACCAAATTCAATCAGTTCGGTTCGGTATACGGTTTAAACTGCACTGATGCACACCTCTAATTCCCAAGGCAAAAGTTAACTTAAATAGGGATATATTTAGTAAAAGTAAATTAATGTGCATATATTGAAGCAAAATAGCATGTATTGTGGAATAAAAAAATTCTCTAGAAAGACATCTATTTTTGAGACGGATGGACTATTATAAAAAGGCTAATTGAAAAGAATAGATTCATCAATTACTTTTAATGTATTTTCTTCCACCTTAAGGCGTAAGTATCAGGTATAATATAAAACCATGAAAGAGACAAAAGAAAGAACATACAACTATTGTAGGAGAGAGAGAAGCTATTGACCGGAATAAGTGATTCTTCGAAGCAGGACCTTCTTCAACTGAGGAATCAGAACTTAAGGAGTTCAACACATGAGAGTTGCCGCCAACTAAATAAAAATTTGAGTTATAATTTGTTATGCCTTGAGTTAGAGGGACAAAGACACAATTAGAGAGAAAGGAGAGCTAGAGAGAGAAAGGGAGAATTAAAAGTGATGCTTGTAAAAGAAAATGGAAGAGAAAGAAAATGAGGATGGCAATATAAGGTTTACGAAGTCGGTGGATTCCATTTTTTTTTATTAAAAATTGAATTAAAAATTAGTGATGTGGCATTTTGACTAAATTGACTGGTCAATTTTATTCATGTATATTTTAGTGGGAGATCACTGTAAGTTCATATAGTTTTGTATGAAAAATAAAAATTGTACATCAAAGTATGAAATATAGTAAAAGTTACACACCACGTATATAATTTATCATGAGTATATAATATTTTGTTAAATCAGTGATATGGAAAAAAAATAGCCAAAACATATAAAATTTTCTCTAATTATAGAAAAATAGTCAAAATACTAAAAACAACGAAAACATTTCTGTAATTATAGAAAAAATAACTTGAAAAAATAATTTATGCATTGTACGCTCCAAAATAATTTACCCGGAAAATATTTTTCATTGTTTGGCTTAAATATGTATATATAATATCTTAATTTAAGATTGCCAAGTAATTTAATGTTGTATTTTCTTAGATTTTGTAAATAAATGTTCATTCTCAAAATAATAAGTTGTATTCCTTTATTTTTAGATTTTTTTCGATCTATAAATAACTAACTAAGTTACCTTTAAGCTAGATTTAATTTACTACTTTTATTTCCAAGCACTTTACAATTTTTAAGTTATTTAATACAAAGTTAATTGCATTTATTTCACTAAAACTTGGAGTTACCTTCAACTCTATCAAACTTATTTGTTTTAATATAATTATTAATTTTTTAGACAACGAAGATTCCCTAAATAGTAGTTCCATTTTAGACGTTTTTAATATAATCATTACTTTTTTAGACAGCAAAGATTACCTAATAGTAATTCCATTTAAACGTTTTAATATAATCATTAATTTTTTAGACAACGAATATTAACTAAACAGTAATTCCATTTTAGACAAAGAAGGTTACCTGACATATAGTCACTCCAAGTAACCTTCTTTGTCAGGTAACCTTCTTTGACAGTGAAGATTGCATTTTGGACATGAGTGACTATGTCAGGTAACCTTCTTTGTCTAAAATGTAATTACTGTTTAGTTAATCTTTGCTGTCTAAAAAATTAATGATTATTAAAACGTCTAAAATGGAATTACTATTAGGTAATCTTCGTTGTCTAAAAAAGTAATCATTATATTAAAAACGTCTAAAATGGAACTACTATTTAGGCAATTTTCGTTGTCTAAAAAATTAATAATTATATTAAAACAAATAAGTTTGATAGAGTTGAAACTAACTCCAAGTTTTAGTGAAATAAATGCAATTAAGCCCATTTTCTTATTAACACTTTAACACTCATCAACTTTGACCTAATATTTAATAAACTCAAACATTCTAATATCATGTTAATTATTTTATGTGTAATATGTTCACAAAGCATATAAGTTTTTTAATTCTATTAAGTCGGATAACACATAAGAATATAGAAAGTTCGAATCGTACTGGTAGTTAATAAAAAATATATTTGAATTAAAAAAAATCATATATTATTAAAAAAAATATTAAATATATTTACTTCTTTTAGACCGATCACTTTTAATTTTTTATTATTCAATGTACCGAAATGACGAAGATTTAGGGGATTAGAGGTGATAACATTGTGATATTATCCCAAGGACCAAAAGAAGATATTAACCACGAGACGCGCTGCATCTGGCGTATCAAAGAGATTCGACGAAGCTGATCACCAAGACTATGCCACATGAGATCCGCGGGTGGATCTCTAAGGCGAATCTCCTTATAGCGGTCAGGTTAAATACGGCAATAAAAGCCATTAAATGAGCTATCAATTGCCTTAACGGTCATCTTAAAGGAAATCTGTAACCCGCCATTAATGAAGCATTTATGGAACCAAGAAGTTATAACTTCCCAGCTATATAAATAGCCTACATCTAGGGCTATCAAAGGTACTCATACTTTCCGTATTCTCTAAGCTTTGTCAATTCAGTTTATTCTCCAAATTCTCTACTGACTTTGGCATCAGAGCTTCCCCCCGTCGAACCCAGCGACGCCCCCCACAGAGACGAACTCCGATCAGAAATTCTCCACTTGTTATCAATTGGTGCGGTGAACGTGGAGGCCTTAACCAAATCAAGGTTTCTACAAGAACATTCGAAGGAATATGGCAAGTGAAGATCAACACCCCACCTCGGGGATGGAAACTCCATTAGTAACACCATCCAGTCAGCCTATCACCAGTGCTGTTCAAGCTGATCAGGCGGAGGGAAGTATGCCACCTGAAGCTTTTATCGATATGTGTACTGGAGCAATTGGAAGGGAATTTAGAGCAGATATGGGTGCTCGTTTACGGTCGTTTATGATTATTCCTCCAGTCTGGAGTATGGCTTCCGCGTCGACCATTCCCCCGTAGCCACATCAGATGGCCCTAGGCCCAAACGCCCAAAGCTCCTCGTTTTTTCAAGCAAGCGTAACGGATTCCCTGGTAACTACTACTATGCCAACTGGCGTTCCGCTAATTAATCGTGAATTATTTCCTAACGTCCCCCGGCGTATGAGATCTGGACTTCCGGAAGGAGGTTCTGATACGCGAAAGCATAAGAAACGGCGGACAGAGAAACATCGTAAAACATCTTCGCCTCGTAGACAAGATTCTTCTCGCAGAGGTAGGTCACCTCCATCTCCGATACGCCGACGTAGTAAAAGGCCTATTGACACACCCCAGAGTACCGGCCCACCACCATCATCCTCCCGACCAGGAGACGTTGGTCATGTCCCTGCAGGAAACTAAGGAGGTAATGACCGATTAAATATAGGCGGATCAGGCGGTGGTGGATTAGGCGGCGGAGGATCAGGCAGAGGCGGATGTGGTAATAGAGGCGGATCAAGAGGTAGAGGCGGACGTTCACCATCAGATCCATCATCTGGATCTAGCGCTTCCGCTTCTCCTAGTAGATCTCCAACTAGATCACCACGACGAAGACACCGAAGGAGAGAGCAGGAAAACTTTGAGGATCGAGTTAGGGCAAATGTGCTTCGTATGAATGAGGAAGATGCTAGACACAACCCATTCGCCAATAGAGATTCGCCCTTCACGGCCTAGATCGAGGCCGCGAAAGCCGCAAGGAATCAAAAAATCCATAATATTCCTCTTTACATAGGTACAGACAACCCTGAGGCCCATGCAAGGAAGTATCAGATGTTGCTCAGTCTTAACCGTGTTAGCGAAGCTTTACTATGCCGTATGTTCATCACTACCCTGGGCGGGCCTGCATATGATTGGTTCCAATCTTTACCTCTAGGATCAATTGACAGCTGGGATCAACTAAGTAGAGAATTTTGTGCTAAATTCGCGGATGTATTCCTCCAGTTATCAAGTCACGCAAGCTTTTCGAGTTAAAACAGAAGGCGAATGAACCTCTCCGGAAATATGTTGATAACTTCAACAAGTTATGCATACGGATTGTTGACGTGGATGTTTCTATATCTGCAGAAGCTTTGGCCAAAAACACAACATATGGATCGAGAATAGCCAGCATAAACGGAGCATTTCATACCCCGATCCCAAAACTGGCAGAAATCCAAAAATTATTGCAAATATCACAGAAAAAATGGCCATGACACAAACACGTGCTGGGAATTAGCCAGAGAAATCGAGAGGCTTATTGAAAGAGGAAAGCTGGACCGGTTCGTCCAAAATGATGGAAAGAAGGGAGATAGTGATAGATCCAAGGATGACTCAAAGAAGAAGGCAAAAGGAACTATCAATGTCATAGCAGGCGGACCCGGATATCAGCCCGTGCAGAAGAAAGCAAAAACCATGGCCTTGGATAAAGCCTCGCTTAATCGCCCATTTGCTGATAGTGGTCCAGAAATCCCCTCACATGCAGATGCTCTGGTCATTACGATGATGGTAGAAGGCTGGGAAATGAAAAGAGTGATGATTGATACATGAAGTTCTTGCAACGTCATCACAAGAGGAGCCTTTGCTAAACTCATGATTGATCCAATTCAGGTAGAAACTACAGTGGTCGACATCCTGGACGTAACCGGACATACCATCCAAACAAAAGGGCAGGTAACTTTAGATTGTGAACTAGCGGATGAAGATCAAATCTGGAGAGATGACCTAGAATTTTCTATCCTGGACGGACAATTAGCCTACAATATCATTCTTGGTCGGCCTTTTATCTCTAAAGCCGCAGCTCTTATCTCCATACGCCATCTAACTCTTTATATCCCCACGGTCAAGGGAGGTGTAATGATCAGAGGAAGCCAAAAAGTAGCATAGGAGACGTACACGTCATCCTTAGCCATTCGCCCACAGTCCCCAGGGGAAGATGAAGAAGATCTCGTGACAATGGCCTTGGGCGAGGCAGAAATGTATCTTTTGGCGGATGGAAAGCAAGTACGAATGGCAAAAGGGCTTAAAGGAGAAATCAAGGAAGCAATCGCCAAAGTTCTCCATGATGCTGAAAGCGTCTTTGCTTGGAAGGATGAAATTCTCCCCGGAATTAATCCTGGTATAATCACACACAAATTAAACATTGATAGCAATGCCACTCCAGTTGCTCAGAAAAGGCGAACACATGGCCCTGAAAGACAGAAGGTGATTTAGGAAGAAATCGCCAAACTTAAACGGGCAGACGCCATTGAAGAAGTATTGTATACCCAGTGGCTGGCGAACTCGGTACTTGTTAAAAAACCTGGCGGATCATATCGTATGTGTATTGATTTTACAGACCTCAACAAAGCTTGTCCCAAAGACAACTATCCTTTGCCATGCATTGATATCCTTGTAGACGGAACCGCTGGGCATGCCATGTACTCTTTCACCGATGTGAAATCGAGTTATCATCGGATTCCTATGGAGCCTTCAGATAGAATCAAGACTTCATTTGTAACTCACCAAGCTACGTATTGTTTTAAAGTCATGCCCTTTGGTTTGAATGCCACATATCAGCGGATGATGAACAAGATATTCACAGATAGCAAAGGGGACAACTTCTCCGTCTATGTGGATGATATGATCATCAAAAGTACCACAGTGGAGAGGCATGCAGACGATGTAAAGGAGGTATTGGGCGTACTCCAACGCCATAATATCAAGTTGAATCCAGAAAAATGTACCTTCGGTGCCACATATGGAAAGTTTTTGGGTTACATGATTAGCCAGAAGGGAGTGAGCCCCAATCCAGATAAAATCAAAGCTGTGCTAAACATGCAGGCACCGCAAAACGTGAGGGAGGTACAACGCCTTAATGGGCGGATCATAGCCTTAGGCAGGTTCATTTCTTGTTCGGCACGCAGATGTCAGCCCTTCTATGAGGTCATCAAGAAGCAAAAGGCATTTGAGTGGAACGAAGATTGCAAGCAAGCATTCGAGGGAATCAAGCGGTTCCTGACAGAGCCGCCCTTAATGAGTCGGCCATTAAAAGGTGAGAATCTTTACATGTACGTTTTAGTTACTGATAAGGCCATATGCACAGTTATGATCAGGGAGGAAGATGGTCAGCAATATCCCATTTACTATGTAAGCAAAGTATTAAAAGATGCTGAAACTAGATACTCCAAATTGGACAAAACGGCTCTAGTCATTGTCACCAATGCCATCCGCCTCAGACCTTACTTCCAAGCACATACAGTTATAGTTCGGACATATATACCTATGAGAAAAGTGCTACAAAAACCAGACACTTCGGGGCGCCTGATGGAGTGGGCAATCCGCCTAGGCGAATTTGATGTGCGGTATAAGGGTCGATCAGCTTTAAAAAGTCAGGTCTTGGCAGACTTCGTAAATGAATTTACTGACGAAGGAGCAAATCTCTCAAAGGTTCCAGTAGAAGAGTGGACGATGTACACAGATGGGGCTTCCTCGTCAGATGGGGCAGGAATTGGAATTGTGATCCAAGGTCCTCAATACATAAAGCTACGGTACGCAGCCAAACTAGATTTTCTGGCGACTAACAATGCAGCGGAGTATGAAGCTTTGATATTGGGGTTACGCCTGTCGAAAGAGATTACTCCTGAGCGGATCGTAATCTATAGTGACTCCAAGCTAATGGTCAATCAAGTGATCAAGAATTACGAAGTGAAAGATGAGGTTTTGGCCAAATATGCCTTCAAAGTAAAGAAATTGCTAGATCACCTAGAGGCCAAAGAAACTAAATGGGAACTGGTCCATGTACCCAGAGGATCAAACACCGAGGCAGACCATCTAGCTAAATTGGCTTGCAGTAATGACAATTGGGTGGATCCTCAATGTCCATTTGAGATCAAAGCATCTCCCACATTTATCACAGAAGAGATAACTTTACTTGCGACAGTAGAGAATGATTGGAGGACCCCAATCCGCCAATACCTGTCAGAGGGCGTAATACCCACAGATCAAGAAGAGGCTCGGCGGATAGTCCGAAAGGCAGCTTATTTCTCAGTGATTAATGACAACCTGTATAGAAAATCTTTTAATCATCCTTGGTTAAAGTGTATTTTGCCAGAAGAAGGACACAACGTCCTTAAAGAGTTACACGAAGGGACTTGTGGAGCTCATGAGGCATCCGCCTCCATAGTCAAGAAGGCCAGATTGATGGGATTTTACTGGCCTACGGCCGAGCTGGACGCGCACAAATTGGTAGAGACCTGCCATAATTGCCAAATTCATGCCAACGATTCACATATTGCCTATCATCTCCAAAGACCAATCGTAGAAGGAAGACCCTTCGCCATCTGGGGCATAGATATTGTTGAAACACCTTTCCACAGGATTTTGATTTGACAAAATTATTTAAGTACAATTAAATATTCTACAACACACTAAGTTTAAATGCTTTGATTTATTTATACTAATGTGTTTGTTCAATGTTGAGTTTATAATTGTTTATAAGACATAAAGATCATAAGGCCCAAGCCCTATATGGAAGTCAAGGCCCAAAGTCAAATAAGTTCAAGACCACTCGGCCCGTGTATTTCAAAACAATGTCGTTGAGTGATGAAACGCAGCTGAGCAAAGAAGGATCCAGAAGATCCACATAGACAACTTCGGCACGAAGCTGCTGAGCTGTCTCGACAAAGAGTACAAGGCAGCCGCTGAGCACAAAGCAACTTCCAGACAAAGTAATTGCTCTTATGGTAAAGAACAGAAGACGCAGGAAGCTGTCTAGTTAACATTACTAGAATTGGAGGAATATACTGCCACACTGACCGAAGATAGAAGAGCTGGAATCTGATTGGCTAAGAGAACTGTGCATAAACTGAGTGAAAGCGACATGAAGCCGTTTCCCTCCAACGGTTATTTCGAAATTCGAAATGACCGATGCCTCACAGCTCTCTATAAATAGAGCCTTCAGAATCTTCATTCAATACAGAACTTAGAGCAAGCCGTTACGCTGACCAAAACTATACAAAATTTCTGCATAAAAAAGGCAAAGCAAATCTTACACTACAAGTTTACATATTTGTGTAAAAGTCTAGAGTGATTGATTCTCAATCATCTAAGGTGTTCTAGCAATTGTTGTTTAGGACAAATTTTTGTCATTTCTAGAGATTAGAAAGGAGAAGCTGAGTACTCGGTTTTAGTACTTAGCAAATTAGAATAGAAGTGAGTAGAGGTATAGAGGAAGGTACTCTTGTTATACTCAGCTTCTGATTTGTAAAGGGTTTTTGAGGCTCTACCTTTAAAAGAGCTCAGTAGTGGATTTAAAATCTCGGAACGTGTTTCGGGGACAGGACGTAGGTGATAGGGGTCAAAAAACCTTATCTTTGGGTACGGTTTTAGGACGGTTTTTAGGTTTATTTGGCTAATAAGCGAGCAATTCTCGCATTTAAATGCTTTTGTGTGAGTTAGTTAGAAATTGGAAGCATTCTATTTACTTTTCGTTGTTTAGGCTCGTTTTGTGATCAATTTAGGCAAATACGACCGAAATAACACGCATATTAGAATTCCGTTATCTTTTGAAGCTAATTGGTTCGTCAAAAGTCGCACCAAACGAAGCGTTTGCTCAAAATAAGCGATTGACGGATCAACTTGGCTTTTGGACTAATGTTTTCTGGAGTTTTTATGTGTGTGCAGGTGTAAGTTCGGACAAAAAAGGGTTTTGAAGTCATCCGGCACGGATCGAGCGCGCTTCGGGCGAAAACGCTCGGCGAGCAGGGCCCCCCGGGCCATTTCTGCTCGCCGAGCAGGACTCTGGAGGCCTGCTCGCCGAGCAGGCCGCCAGAGGCCTGCTCACCGAGCAGGGCGCCAGGCGCCTGCTCGGCGAGCAGGGGCTGCTCGTCGCAATTCTGCTCGGCGAGCAGCCTTTCCTGCTCGGCGAGCAGACCTGCGGGAATTGGTCAAAAAGACCAATTCCGCCCCCACGAAGCCACGTTCGGCCCCACGTCTTCCAACACCAACAAGGACACGAAATTAGGTCAAAACGAGGCCCGAGACGCGTCTATAAATAGGAATTTCCAATTGTAAATTAGACATCTTTCGTTTTTGTAAATTATTCAAGCTTTCCCCCTTGTAATTTCTCTCAATCTTCCTCAAACTCCATTGAAGCTCCTTCAAAGCTTTCTACCGAGGAATTACAAAGGTCCGTCCTTAAGATCAAGTCGCCGGCTGCAGAGTAAACAGGTTCCCTGAAAGGGATTTTTGTATCTCCTTTCATCTTTCTATGTTTGTACTCTTTGATACAGTTGCCGAACTTGTCTTATTGTATCTTGTGACAATCATCTCGCTTTTAATAATAATTTAGCTCTTGTTTTGTTCTATGATTATTGTTTAATCTCTTTCTTACGCTTTATTCAATTGGTTTAACTCATTCAAAAGCCCCAAAATCTAGTAGGCACATATTGCGAGCTGAATCTGACCTAGTCAGAGCCTAGGAGATTGACGACCTCTTAGTTGATTAAGCGCCAATTTACTGAGCCTTAGACGTAGTTTCGGCCTTAGGGAATCACGCGCTAGGAACCTCAGGAGGGTAAGTAGGGTTAATCGCCTTGAATACAAGTGACTCAGATTAGGTTTTAATCAATAGACTTGATAATCTATCTTAATTATTATCGCTCATTCCATATTCCTTCGAATAGTTTCATTAATGAAAGATCAATTAGGGGTAAAGTAACTTAGTTAGGGTTAGGATAACTTAGTTAGAATTGGATAACTTAACTAGGATTAGCATAAATTCAACCTAGGAGTAGTTTAATTAAACAAACCAAACTCAAAACCCCCTAAGCCTAGATAACATTCGAGATCGAGTAGCTTGATACTTACAGAAATAAATCCTGTGGACGATAACCTGGACTTAAACCGGAAATTTATTACTTGATAACGACGGGGTACACTTATCCCTTAGTGAGGATTCTCAGGAATCCGCATCAAGTTTTTGGCGCCGTTGCTGGGGATTTATTTCTTCTGCAATATCGAACCAAAGGTCGACTTGTTAGTTTAGGCATTCTTTATGAATACTTTCCTTGTTAATATCATATATCCTTTGTTTATATCGTTTATACTTGTTTATAATCATTCATATTCGTATATATATATACTTGTTAATATACTATTACTTAAATTGGATCGTTCTTCCAGCAACTATGGACAACAGAGAATCAAACCCGTCCATGAACGATCTCAACACAAAAATGGACTTCCTGATGGTGTCATACAACCAAAATAACCAACCCAGGATACCATTCTGCGAGAGATGCGGCCAGAATCACCCCGGTAGGGTATGCCACATCAACTATTACGTACCTAGAGGTGAGAATGTAAGTTATTCGGGTAATCATCAAAGGTATAATTCTGAACCCTCAACTTACAACTACTACGATCAGGAGCATGCACGATATCCACCGGCGCCCTACCCGGCTCCTATGGATACCCTTCCATGTCCTTATCCTAACTCTGATTTTTATGGCAGGCAGACAAGGCACTCAGAAGGAATAATGACTCTCCTAAAGGAGATATCTGTCCGACTGGCAGCCAACGAGGAGGCATGCAGGACCCTGAGTGACCAGCTCGCCACAATCAGACAAGAAGAAAGGGAATGCCACGAGGCGTTCCTCTTGCAAAAAGAAGCGGCTCAAACCATCGCCCTAAGGAGCGGCAAGGAAGTGGACACACTCGCGGCATCTCCATCGCAAATGCCTCTGTCACCTCAGGTAAGTAGGGAACCGGAAGTGGTAAGCAACCCCGGTCCCGCATCTGAAACTTCAGCCTCTGAAAAAGCTGTAGAAAAAGTGGTTAGGCCTTATACACCAAAACTGCCATTCCATCAGAAGCAGAAAAAGGCCAGCTTAGATAAGAAATTTGCCCGGTTCTCGGAAATCCTTAGTAGATTAGAAATAAACATTCCATTAATGGAAGCACTAGAGGAAATGTCGAACTATGCAAAATTTCTTAAAGACATGTTGTCGAAAAAGAAAAAGTTTGGGGAAAATGAGATAGTGGCTTTAACAGAACAATGCTCGGCCATAATCACCCATAAATTACCCCCCAAGCTTAAAGATCAAGGGAGCTTTACCATCCCGTGTAGGATAGGCAACATGCACATAGATAGGGCATTATGTGATTTAGGAGCAAGTATTAATCTTATGCCTCTATCAATTTTCAGGAAGTTGGGGCTCGGAGAACCTAAGCCAACAAACATGACACTGCAGCTAGCGGATCGGTCAATTGCACGGCCTAGAGGCATAGTTAAAGATGTGCTTGTAAAGGTGGACAAACTGATCTTCCCAGTCGATTTTGTGGTCCTCGGCATGGAAGCAGATGACTCCGTCCCCATTCTCCTCGGGAGACCGTTTCTTGCAACCGGTAGGACATTAATAGACGTCCATGGAGGTAAATTGGTCCTAAGGGTGCAGGACGAAGAGGTAACATTTAACGTTTATGAATCCATGAAATTTCCTCAAGAACGCTCCAAAAGTTGTAACTTTGTGGATGCACTTATAGATGAATGTGTTGAGGAAGTTGATCTTGATATAAGAAATGCCTCTTTAGAATTCGATCTAGGTGGTGAGGAATGTGAAAGCTCAAGTGAGCCATTTGAAGATCTCCCACCTGAAAAATGTTATTGGGTTAAGGGTAGAAAAGAGGACCTTGATCGCGAGATCAAACCTAAACCTAAGACCTCGTTGGAGGAACCTCCAAAACTGGAGCTTAAACCCTTACCCAACAACCTGAAATATGTTTTTCTTCAACCTCCCACAGATTTACCCGTTATTATTTCTTCTTTGTTGACAGTTGAATAGGAAGAAAAATTGGTGGAGGTGCTGATGGAACATAAAGGAGCCTTTGGATGGTCAATCCACGACATCAAAGGTATCGACCCCAAAATCTGCACACATAGGATTTTCCTTGAGGAGGAGATCAAGCCATCTGCCCAACCTCAACGACGGCTCAACCCTAACATGAAAGAGGTGGTAAAAGTCGAGGTTATAAAACTCCTCGACGCAGGTATCATCTTTCCAATTTCTGATAGTCAATGGGTAAGCCTGGTTCAATGTGTGCCCAAAAAAGGGGGAACAACGGTAATGGAAAATGAAAAAGGAGAATTAATCCCAACTAGAAAGGTTACGGGTTGGCGTGTATGCATAGATTATAGGAAATTAAACGAAGCCACCCGTAAAGACCACTTTCCCTTACCGTTTATTGATCAAATGTTGGAGCGATTGGCAGGGCACGAATTTTTCTGCACTTTAGACGGGCTATCTGGCTATATGCAAATCCCTGTGGACCCTTTGGATCAAGAGAAAACAACATTCACTTGCCCCTATGGGACTTTTGCATATAGACGGATGCCTTTCGGATTATGTAACGCCCCTGCCACGTTCCAACGTTGTATGATGGCTATGTTTTCTGACATGGTCGAGGAGTTCCTAGAAATTTTCATGGATGATTTCAATGTTGTAGGACCTACTTTCGACCAATGTCTTGAAAACTTGGACCGAGTCTTAGAACGTTGTGAAGACAAGAACCTGGCACTTAATTGGGAAAAGTGCCAGTTCATGGTCCAAAACTGTATAATATTAGGACACAAGGTGTCAGGGAAGGGGATCGAGGTCGATCCGGCAAAAATTGAGGTGATTGAAAAACTGCCACCTCCTACTAATGTGAAATTAGTTAGGAGCTTTCTAGGACATGCGGGGTTTTATAGACGATTTATAAAAGACTTTTCAAAAATCACTAAACCCCTCACTCAATTATTACTGAAAGATGCTGATTTTAATTTCAATGAAGAATGTATGTCTGCATTTAAATTACTGAAAAAGAAATTAATTGAAGCACCCATTATGGTAAGCCCGGATTGGTCCCTTCCCTTTGAGTTGATGTGCGATGCCAGTGATCTGGCCGTAGGAGCCTGTCTTGGGCAGAGGGTGGATAAACTGTTCCGTCCAATCTTCTATGCTAGCAAAACCTTAAATGATGCACAGCAGAATTATTCAATAACCGAAAAGGAATTGCTAGCCGTAGTGTTTGCCTTTGATAAGTTTAGATCCTATTTGGTGTTATCTAAGGTAATTGTTTTTACTGACCATGCAGCCCTGAGATATTTGATGAGCAAACAGGATGCAAAACCTAGGCTGATCCGTTGGATCTTACTACTCCAAGAATTTGACATCGAGATCAGAGACAAGAAAGGGGTGGAAAACGTAATAGCAGACCACCTATCCCGGTTAGAGTCAGATCAACGAACCTTAGAACATGAGACAATCAAGGAGGTATTTCCAGACGAAACATTGTATTCGGTACGATCTCTCCCCTGGTTTGCAGACATCGCAAATTACAAAGTCGGTAACATTCTTCCCCCTGATTTAGATGCAAGCAAGAAACGTAAGTTCATGTTTGAAAACAAACAATACTTTTGGGAAGAACCATATTTATTTCGATTCTGCACTGATGGCATAATTAGGAGATGTATACCTGAAGAGGAGGTAGATTCAGTGATTAATATGTGTCATTCTAGGGAACCAGGTGGCCACTTCGGGCCAGATAGGACAGTGGCAAAAATCCTCCAAAGTGGGTTTTGGTGGCCACAAATGCATAAAGATGTTAATGGCTATATTAAATATTGTGATGCATGTCAGAGAGTAGGAAATATCTCTAGGAGAAATGAAATGCTTCAACAAGGTATACTCGTGTGTGAATTATTTGATGTTTGGGGCATAGACTTCATGGGACCTTTTCCCATGTCACACAACAACCAATACATTCTTGTGGCGGTTGATTATGTTTCCAAATGGGTAGAAGCAGAAGCTCTACCCACAAATGACGCTCGAGTAGTGATAAGATTTCTGAGAAAGAATATTTTTACCAGATTCGGGACCCCCCGGACCATAATTAGTGATGGGGGATCCCATTTTTGCAATAAGCAATTTGACATGTTGCTCCAAAAGTATGGCGTAGCTCATAGGGTCGCAACACCTTACCACCCTCAGACGAGTGGCCAGGTAGAAGTGTCAAATATGGAATTAAAACGTATTCTTGAGAAAACAGTAGGGAATGCTAGAAAAGACTGGAGCCTTAAGCTGGATGATGCTCTTTGGGCATATCGAACAGCTTTCAAGACTCCAATAGGAATGTCCCCCTATCGTTTAGTTTTCGGAAAATCTTGTCACTTACCGGTTGAACTAGAGCATAAGGCTTATTGGGCGTTGAAATATTTGAATTTTGACCCAAAACTTTCAGGTGAACTACGACTAACTCAGCTGCACAAACTGGATGAGCTCCGGTACAACTCTTACGAAAATGCCAAGCTGTACAAAGAACGAACCAAGAGGGTGCATGATAGGAAAGCACAAAAGAAAACCTTTGAAGTAGGTGACCAAGTACTCCTATACAACTCCCGACTGAGATTTTTCCCGGGCAAACTCAAAAGTAGATGGCACGGACCATTCTCGGTCATCAACGCACATCCCTCCGGAATGGTTGAAATCCAAGGGAAGGATGGAGCCACCCAAAAGGTAAATGGGCACCGCCTGAAGCTTTATCTTGGCAAGAACGACTCGGACGTACAAGTTCTGCGCCTACAGACAAGCACAGAATGGGCGGCCGATCAGTAAGTTGTCTTCTCCACCCTAACTTTTTACACTCGTATTTCATGATCTATAATGCAATGTTGGAACTTATTGCACATTTTAAGTGTGAGGAGGAGGGGTAGACAAACTTACAAAAATTGTATAAATTTTTAAATTTTTGTTGCGTCGTGTCTAGTTTAGGTTTGCGTTTTGACGTTTTATTATGTTTTTGCATGATTAGGACCTAAAAACCGTGAACCTCCTTCGAATCTAAACTTCGTTATTTGTCTTTAAGGGCTGAAAACTGAATCTAAAATTGCATGACAACTAGTTTAGGCGTAGGACACAACTCTTGTATCTATAAAAGCATGAGCTACAGTTTGCATTTAGACTCTACTTTTGAAAAAAATGCTAAAATCATTACTTAGGTAGATAACTTAAGAATTGAAGGCATGTGATATTAAACTTGAGTTTGGGGAAAACTAGTAAACACAAAATTGAAACCCAAAGAATTGTGAGCTGACTTTGAGCCTAAGACCGAACATCAAAAAGCTCTTTTTCTTGACATTTTTGTGTGAATGCTTTGACTTGTGGAAGATTATAGATTTTGCACCTAATACTGTGTTGAACCTACATGCAATGATTTGAGATGATAAACGATGAATCAGCCTCATTAGAATTAACCTTTTCTTTACCTTGTTTTTCTTTTTCATCCACTCTAGGAAGCCCCTTTGAGCCGACTTTTTTTTGTAGTTTTAGATTTTTCTTTCGTTCTAACCCGTTTTTGCGAACCACAACTTGGTTCGCTACTTAACCTTTGTTTTTGCAAAGCTCGAATTGAGCCTTTGTTTTTCTCTAGCACTTTATCGTTGTTTATGGCATTATAGTAGCAAGCCAAAAGGCTAAGAAGTGAATGAGCATCACTATCCCAAAAGAAAAAAAAAAGAGAAAAACAGAAAAAGAAAAAGAAAAGAGACGAACGAAAGGGAAGAACTCCATTCCCCAGTTCTTGGAAAAATCAAAAACGTCTCAAAGAAAACATCCCAAAAAGAAAACAATAAGGGACGAATAAAAAGCTCAATCACTTCATATTTGCTAAAGCCATTTAAACTTTGTTGTTGTAGCGCTAGAACACTTAACCTTTGTTGTACCTTTAACCCTCTAACCACATTACAACCCCAATTAGAGGCTGTTTTTGATATCATCGGAGTCATATAGCATAGTAGAGGAACTCGGATGAACGTTCAAAATCAACGTAATCCTAAGCAAGAATATAAGCCGAGAGTAAACACTTTAGCCACCAAAATTGTGTGAATGAGTGAACTACCTATGGTGAGGTGTTTTACTTAGCGATCCCCTCAAGCTCGTTTAATTGAACATGTGTCCTTTTACTTAAAACTATGACTTATTGTAATTGAAATGTGGCTTTTGGATATCGTCTCTCTACTTTGTATTTCCGAATGCATGTAATTACAGATGCTCGAAATTGTGTCAAGCACCTAGTCAAACTGGGAAGTTTTCTAGCTTGCTTGCGATGGTGGGTTTAGTTTTTTTAGTTTACTTGGGGACAAGTAAAGTTTTAAGTGCGAGGAGGTTTGATAGGGGTCAAAAACCCCTATCTTTGGGTACGGTTTTAGGACGGTTTTTAGGTTTATTTGGCTAATAAGCGAGCAATTCTCGCATTTAAATGCTTTTGTGTGAGTTAGTTAGAAATTGGAAGCATTCTATTTACTTTTCGTCGTTTAGGCTCGTTTTGTGATCAATTTAGGCAAATACGGCCGAAATAACACGCATATTAGAATTCCGTTATCTTTTGAAGCTAATTGGTCCATCAAAAGTCGCACCAAACGAAGCGTTTGCTCAAAATAAGCGATTGACGGATCAACTTGGCTTTTGGACTAATGTTTTCTGGATTTTTTATGCGTGTGCAGGTGTAAGTTCGGACGAAAAAGGGTTTTGAAGTCATCCGGCACGGATCAAGCGCGCTTCGGGCGAAAACGCTCGGCGAGCAGGGCCCCTCGGGCCATTTCTGCTCGCCGAGCAGGCTATGCCTGCTCACCGAGCAGGCCCCTGGTGGCCTGCTCGCCGAGCAGGCCGCCAGAGGCCTGCTCGCCGAGCAGGGGCTGCTCGTCGCAATTCTGCTCGGCGAGCAGCCTTTCCTGCTCGGCGAGCAGACCTGCGGGAATTGGTCAAAAAGACCAATTCCGCCCCCACGAAGCCACGTTCGGCCCCACATCTTCCTACACCAACAAGGACATGAAATTAGGTCAAAACGAGGCCCGAGACGCGTCTATAAATAGGAATTTCCAATTGTAAATTAGACATCTTTCGTTTTTGTAAATTATTCAAGCTTTCCCCTTGTAATTTCTCTCCATCTTCTCCATCTTCCTCAAACTCCATTGAAGCTCCTTCAAAGCTTTCTACCGAGGAATTACAAAGGTCCGTCCTTAAGATCAAGTCGCCGGCTGCAGAGTAAACAGGTTCCCTGAAAGGGATTTTTGTATCTCCTTTCATCTTTCTATGTTTGTACTCTTTGATACAGTTGCCGAACTTGTCTTATTGTATCTTGTGACAATCATCTCGCCTTTAATAATAATTTAGCTCTTGTTTTGTTCTATGATTATTGTTTAATCTCTTTCTTACGCTTTATTCAATTGGTTTAACTCATTCAAAAGCCCCAAAATCTAGTAGGCACATATTGCGAGCTGAATCTGACCTAGTCAGAGCCTAGGAGATTGACGACCTCTTAGTTGATTAAGCGCCAATTTACTGAGCCTTAGACGTAGTTTCGGCCTTAGGGAATCACGCGCTAGGAACCTCAGGAGGGTAAGTAGGGTTAATCGCCTTGAATACAAGTGACTCAGATTAGGTTTTAATCAATAGACTTGATAATCTATCTTAATTATTATCGCTCATTCCATATTCCTTCGAATAGTTTCATTAATGAAAGATCAATTAGGGGTAAAGTAACTTAGTTAGGGTTAGGATAACTTAGTTAGAATTGGATAACTTAACTAGGATTAGCATAAATTCAACCTAGGAGTAGTTTAATTAAACAAACCATACTCAAAACCCCCTAAGCCTAGATAACATTCGAGATCGAGTAGCTTGATACTTGCAGAAATAAATCCTGTGGACGATAACCTGGACTTAAACCGGAAATTTATTACTTGATAACGACGGGGTACATTTATCCCTTAGTGAGGATTCTCAGGAATCCGCATCAGTAGGCTTAGAAGAAGCCGAACCTCGATAACTCCGCTGAGTGAAGTATTTCTTACCCTTAACTCCTTATATATATTGCTTGCTTAACATAACCTGAAACTGACCAATTAAAAGAGGTCAAGCTGAGTTGTGCGCTATAAACATTTGAGTTCAGGAATAGACTCTAAGTGTTAATTCCTGACTCAAGCTAAGAAACTGACCTAGTCAACAGTTGACTAAGCCAGTGTCTTGCTGTGTACTCAGCACATCTGTTATATACCTTTTTCCTAAGAAAAAGAAGTCTTCCCTAATTTTTGTCAAAAAAATTTTAAATAGTTCCTAACCCCCCCCCCCCTTGGAACTATACTTGCAATCTTACAAGGGACCAACAGATATCGTTGGGCCTTTTCCAACCACACGTAAACAAAGAAGATATATGGTAGTAGTAGTGGATCATTTCACCAAATGGGTAGAGGCAGAGGCAGTATCATCTATCACAGCAGAGAGAATGGTGGAGTTTGTTAAAGACAACATTGTAGGAAGGTACGGTATTCCACACACCATCATCTCTGACAACGGTACACAGTTCAATTGTGCAGAGTTTAAGGCTTTCTGTGAAGGGTTGGGCATCCTAAACAGATTCTCTTCAGTCTATTATCCACAATCCAACGACATGACCGAGGTAACGAATCGGACAATCGTGAAAGGAATCAAGAAAAGACTGGGAGAGCATGACAAAAAAATGGGCGGATCAATTGATGAATGTCTTATGGGCGTAACGAACCACTCCAAGAACGGCTACAGGAGAAACGCCATTCGCCCTATCTCATGGTATAGAAGCGGTCATTCCTGTTGAGGTACATATTCCAAGTGACAGAGTTGCATTTTATTGTGAGGATGAGAACCATCTGCGATTGAAGGAAAGCCTTGATCAAATAGAAGATAAGAGAGAAAAGGCATACATTCGTTTGGCCGCATACAAACAACGAATCGCAGCTTATCATGATAAAAATGCCAAACTTGTGGATCTGAATGAAGGAGACCTAGTACTCCGCAAGGCTGATAAAATCCAATCCCAAGAAGGAAAAGGAAAATTGGGAATCAACTGGACAGGTCCCTATCGCATTGTAGAAAAGATTGGATCCGCCACTTTCAAAATACAAGACATGGAAGGACATACATTGCCAAGAACTTGGAATCTCCACAACCTCAAGAAGTACTTCGCCAAGGAGTAAAAAGCGATAAACAGGTCTTAAGTACTCTTTTTCCTTTAATGAGCTTTTTTCCCATGTGGTTTTTCTTGTTAAAGGTTTTAATGAGGCTCACATATAAGATCTGTTAGATGTAATTCTCCTATCAATAAATAAAATTGTTCAAATATTTATGTTCTTTTCTTTTTCAAGATTTTAGTACAAGTAAAATAAATATTCCAGTGGTCATTTTTAAAGGGGGTACCCAATCTAAGATTGTTACCACCCTTGGTCAGTCACCGTTCAATAAACGAGTTAAAACATTCCTTGGACGCAAGGTTTTTACACTCTCTAAAGGCTCTTCCCAAAGAAGAGTCTCAATAAAAAGTCCTACGGGCGGATCACTTCACCTCAAAGATAGGTAGCAAGCTAATCCCCTAGGCAAGCTTTACTTCCTTTCAAAGGAATAGAACAACTTACTAACCTTCACAAAGGTTTCCATACAAGAGTATGGCTGACCACCTACTCTAAATTACATTCTACAAAGCACACTTGTAAGAATTATAGATTTACGCAAAATGTAAAAGCATACAATATAAGTACAAATAAAAGTTAGAAAATAAATTGTACTGTTTACAATCAAAATTATACTCCAGCGGGCGTATCCCCTTCTATGTTTTTCTCACCAGACACACTCGCCTGGGAATTCCCTATCTCAGCTACGGGGGATACGCCAACAGGAGCAACCTCCTTTTCTACCAACGATACTCCTTCGACAGGAACGGTATCATTGGTCACCATATTCGCCACTTCGCCTGGCTGATCTTTGCCCTCTTCAGTAGATTTCTATAGAGACATTTGGACACAGGCTCGGAGGAAGCTTCTTGGATCCTCCACTTGATCAAGCTTTCGAACTTCATCAGGGGCGGGTACATTAAATTGCGGATCCACAAAATCCAAGTCTGGATAGGTTTCTTCTATGTACGCCATGAGAAGTTCGCCATAGTAATAAGCTTGCTCTCCGGCCATGTATTCCACAGCCTCTACAGCAGTTGTTCGCTCTTTTTTCTCCTCTTTAATCTTCTCCTTTAGCTGCTTTATTTCAGCATCTTTCTGAGCAATCTCAGCATCCTTTTGAGCAATGACGGATGCGGCGGATGTAGCTTCCTTCTCCAATCTTGCTATGGTGGCCTTATCCGCCACCCCTTGGAGGATTTCAGATTCAACCGCACGAAGGTGAGTATACATCTGTTAAAGGAAAGATATAAACCACATTAGAATATCCTCCTGTCCGAATTCAAAAGCTTTTTAACAAAAAGACTTACCTCTAGGAGATCCATCTTAGATCGTTGGATGTGAGTAGAGGCTAGAATCTGGTTCTGTTTGCTTTGAACCGAGCCCAATTGACCAAAAGCTTCATCCAGGTCATTGATAACTGACTCATTCCTTAAAGTACCATGGGCCCCACACTTGGCGGACCAGTACTTGCCTAGGTCAGGCTTCGCCATCTGAGCAAACGATATCAGTGTCACAACATTGAAGATCAAATACTTCAGATGAAAAAAGAACAAATAGAGCAAAAAGCTTACTTACTCATCTTCCGTTATCGCAGGAGAGGCGGATTTCATGGCATCCTCCATCAGCTTGGATGTAGGAGGAGGCTTCCTTTTCCTCACAAGCGGATCCTCAGAGACATCCGCCGGACGCTTCCCGCTATCCTTCTGGGGACCCGTAGTCTTCTTCTGAGCAGCCCTCTCCAGCTGCTTCCTACGCTTCTCTGCAATAGCGTCATTTGCCTTAGTTACACCCCTGCCAAATGAAGAAAATCCAACAATTAAAAGAAAAGCACAACCCAAGTTACCTTGATCTAACTGTGGAATCTTTGAATAAATTAGTTTGTCCTCCGTCTGGCGGATCAAAGGGACATCACTCAGCATAAAATCTAAGTCATCGGCGTACGACTAGGAACCCGCTTTTACCTCCAGCAAAGTTTTTATTGAGGCCTCATCACTCTTCGTCAGTATACGCATATCTCCAGTCATATGCAGAGGTCTAGAATTCCAGCAGGAGGGAAAACCTAGAGGTTCATCTTTCTTTATCTTCACAAAGAAAAATTTTTTGTCCCAGAAATGGACGTTGGACATTTTACCATAGAAGGGGGCGTATGAACCAAACTTGGTGAAGGTATAGAAAGACTCAGAAGAACGTTTGGCTGGTTTATGGAGGGCACGAAACATACGAGGCGTACAAACCACTCCTAGATTGGAAGCCAGATAGCAGTCAAGGGCTAAGTCTAACCATCCATTAGGATGCAGTTGGCAAATCGTAATGTCGAAGTAGGAGAGGATATCCGCCATCATCTTGAGAAGAGGCAATTTAAAACCTCTCTCCACATGACTGTAGTAAACAGTCAAGAAACCGCTTGGCGGATCAGCTGGTCGATGATACGCCTCAGCAAGCTGAGTCTCATAATTGTCTAACCAGGAAAAGCGGTTCGCTAGATCCGCCAAATCAGCATCCCTCATACGGGAAGAAGTGGAATCCGCCCGAGGGGCTTTCCTCCTAAAAGGGACAGATGAAGAGGCATCCATCCTAGAAAATCTCCTAGAATTACCTAAACGAGTTCTATTTCTATTACACGCCGAGTTTCGCAACTCAGCTAAATCTACACTATTTGTATGGTCAGAAGAAAGAGTTTTCTCCGACGAAGAAGAAGTGGTCCAACTAAACTCAACGTCGGAGGTAGATGTCAAGTTAAAAAGATCGACAGTTGCTTCGGAAGAAGAAGAACAACTCCTAAACATTCAAAAATGATAGAAATAGAACAAGAAAAGGGGAACTTACATGAAAAATGGCGACGAAAAGCTGAAATTCCAGGAAGAAAGCTCTGAGACAAGGAAGAAGGGGGATACTGGTAAACGAATGTGAGGGGAAATGAATGAAAGAAAGAAAGAAAATGGAAAGAATGCCGAAAAGACATCTTTGTTCTCCCTCCTAGAGTGGCACGCCGTCGACACGTGTCACCAATCGTATTGCCTTGGACAGAGCGCTCATTAATGCTCGTAATGATGACGGCGCAAGGAACACCAAAAGCCCTAAAGGACTTGTAGGCATTTTGGGGAGGCTTCTGATAACATTGTGATATTATCCCAAGGACCAAAAGAAGATATTAACCACGAGACACGCCGCATCCAGCGTATCAAAAAGATTCGACGAAGCTGATCACCAAGACTATGCCACATGAGATCCGCGAGCGGATCTCTAAGGCGAATCTCCTTATAACGGTCAGGTTAAATACGGCAATAAAAGCCATTAAATGAGCTATCAATTGCCTTAACGGTCATCTTAAAGGGAATCTGTAACCCGCCATTAATGAAGCATTTATGGAACCAAGAAGTTACAACTTCCCAACTATATAAATAGGCTACATCTAGGGCTATCAAAGGTACTCATACTTTCCGTATTCTCTAAGCTTTGTCAATTCAGTTTATTCTCCAAATTCTCTACTGACTTTGGCATTGGAGCTTCCCCCCGTCGAACCCAACGACGCCCCCACAGAGACGAACTCTGATCAGAAATTCTCCACTTGTTATCAAGAGGCTAAAAAAAATTTATTCAACCCTAACGGCCTGAAGTTTATAAATTTTCTCTATCTCCATAAATCTAACTTCAACACCAACCTCAAAGCTAAAATTAGCCCCTCATATATAAAATCATGATTCGCCACTGCATCTGTCTATATGCTTGATGAAGGGATTTAGAGGTAAACTACATGCATTCGTAATCCAAAGATTGTCTCATTTAGCGACGAATGTGGAGCATTTTTCGTCATGTAAAATTTCCTCGCTAAAAGGGCATGTCCATATGTGTAGCTCCGTTGACCGTTAGTTGATGATATTACTAAAATCATTTCAAAAGCAAATAGATAAAACTGAAAGTTTATTTCATTTAGGGGAAAAATTGCTTTCGACAAAAAATATAAGGACCACTTCTATATTAATCCAATAATTAATTAATGTCACTCGTCTGTCGTAGAGGGTTCATATGAATATATAGGTTTTGTAGAGTAAATTACACCAATAGTACCTGAATTTTACCCTAATTCATATTTTGGTACCTAGATTACATTTTGTCCCGAAAATATACCTGAACTAACGATGACCGAACAATTTAGTACCGGTCAATGCGGGTTTGATGAGTAAATTATACTAATGGTACCTAAACTTTATCTTAATTCACACTTTGGTACCTAAATTTTATTTTGTCCAAAAAATACACTTCAAATAAAGATGAATATAATTTAGTATATTTGACCAGTCAACGTGAGTTTGACCATTTTAAATTAGACTCATCATATACTCAATTAACATATATATTACTACCCTTTGGCTCTACATATATATTAAAGGGTAGTATTATAATTTTATGTTAATTGGTTGTATTGTAGGTCCTAATTTTTAATTCAAAATGGTCAAACTCTCGTTAATTGGTCACTAACCGATCAAATGTACTAAATTATCCAGTCACCTTCACTTGAGTTATATTTTTAGGATAAAAAAAATCTAGGTACCAAAAGTATGAATTAGAAAAATTTCAGGTACCATTGATGTAATTTACTCAGACAAACTTGCATTGATCGATCATTTACCGGTAAAATTTACTAAATTGCCCGGTCATTGTTACTTCAGATATATTTTTAGGATAAAATATAATCTAGGTACCAAAGTGTGAAATAGGTAAAGTTCAGGTACTATTGGTGTAATTTATCCAGGTTTTGTATATCGTGAATTGAACGCTATGCCTTTATTGAAGTAATGGGCCTGTTTCTATATGGGTATGTCTTAAATGGACTTTAACCTTTTATGGGGCAATTTGTATCATATGTTAAGGGTAATTTTTTTTTTAAATAAAACACTTATTAATTATTAGAATCGGAAGCAAGAATAACATTGAGATAGGGTGGTGGACATGCCTACACATCACGAACAGACTAAGAAATGACTTTCTTAGGTAAAAGATGAGCGGCCGAATTCGCTAAACGTTTTACATAAGAGATTGAGCAATTTCCTAGCTCTTTTAAGATACTAACACAAGACAAAATGACCTCAAAATCAAACTGTTTATTTATTTGTAAGATGCGTTCTGAGTTAACCATTGTCTCCATAAGAAACACTAACATGTGCCTATGGACCTGCACTAGATCCTTTAGAATACTAATTGTCTGTGGGTTGCCTAGCCCACAACAGTTCCATCTTGTAAGACTCATAACCCCAAGCAGACCTGGACTCTAGGACCAGCCCCATATCCGTTTTTTATAGGATATCAGATTCTACTTCCATACTGACATTCTCCATGCGTGGCGGTTTTGGATCGTGAATAAGTCCGCCTTCAATAGAGGGATTCTGACTCTCCTTATTATTTGAACTGTCAATTCGGGAGGGTCCACCACTTGTTGGTATATTCTTACTCCTAAACGCCTTGGATTTAGACTTATCCCCTATAGGAACTTCATCAACGTTTGAACTATCTAAATTATTCTCATCAACTGCCTCTAATGGATTCCTCAGACATCCTCTTCCAATTTGGGTCGTCTTTCTTCTTGGTTGGGCATATAGATGACTGCCAAAATATCTCTCAATAGGATCATCAGGATTTGTCAAATAGCAATTGGTAGAATTTGTCTGAGTGTCCGATATTTCCACATAAAAATAGAAGGGTGGTAATCTCTCATAGCGAAAATTGATCCACAACCACTCTCCACCACTACGTTTTAACTTTTGACCCCTTTTGATTGGGTTTCGAACATCGATAGTAACTTTTATTTGCTAATAATTTCTCCATGCACTAGTAAAGTTATTCGGATCTGATTCCAAGTAATGGCTTATTTGGTTGCCTAGAATTTTATATATAGCCTTTGTTTGAAAGCCAACTGGAAGATCAGATATCTGAACCCATATGATTAAGTCATGTAATTCAACTTGGGTTGCTTGCTCCATTATATCCAGGTGTCTCAATATCAGCATGTTTTGATTGAAAGTCCAAGGACCGTCATTCAACATTCTCAATACATCTTGCTCGTGAAAAAATTGGAAAAGAAATCTCCCCTTCAAGTCTGATTCAGTGATGGTGACTCCCTTCACAGGCTTCCATACTGATGCTAGCATATTCTTCATACTTTCAAGATGTACATATTTGGCTATTAGAAACTGACCAACAGCAAAGTAGAAACCTTGATTAGGATTAACAACATGTTCTTCTTCCAAAATCACCCCCTTCTTCCTCCTCATCTTCTAAACATAATCGGGAATATGCCTCCATTAATCCCTTCCCTTAGTCCATTGATAATCAGGTCGAAACCCTAGCTTGTAAGGTAAGTATCGCAGAAAATATAATTAGGTTAAAAACTTCTCAAGAGAGAAGACAACTAACGCTCCAACATGAGGAATTGAGAGCTAGAAGTTATTTAAACAAAAAAGATGTTTAAGAAGAGAAAAAAAATGAACAAAACAAAAGAAGACAAGAAGCATATATAAAATCTTCAAGAAGCAAAGAAAAAAGGCAATGGAGTAAAGAAAAAAAGATGAAGAAGAAACAATGAACGGGATGAATGGAGGTGGACTCTCAAAGGGAATTTGTTAGTCTGGAACAACATCTTGAATTCATTGAAATAACTTAAAAATTGTAAAGTGCTTGGAAATAAAAGTGCTGGAAAATTAAATCTAACTTAAAGGTAACTTAGTTAGTTATTGATAGATCGGAAAAAATCTAAAAATAAAGGAATACAACTTATTATTTTGAGAATGAACATCTATTTACAAAATCTAAAAAATGAAAATAAAACATTAAATTACTTGGCAATCTTAAATTAAGATATTATATATACATATTTAAGCCAAACAATGAAAAATATTTTCCGGGTAAATTATTTTGGAGCGTACAATGCATAAATTATTTTTTCAAGTAATTTTTTCTAGAATTACAGAAATGTTTTCGTTGTTTTTAGTATTTTGACTATTTTTTTCTATAAGTAGAGAAAAATTTATATGTTTTGGCTATTTTTTTCCATATCACTGATTTAACAAAATATTATATACTTAGGGTAAATTATATACGTGGTGTGTAACTTTTACTATATTTCATACTTTGATGTACAACTTTTATTTTTGCATACAAAACTATATGAACTTACAGTGATCTCCCACTAAAATATACATGAATAAAATTGACCAGTCAATCTAGTCAAAATGCCACATCACTAATTTTTAATTCAATTTTTAATAAATAAAAAATGGAATCCACCGACTTCGTCAACCTTATATTGCCATCCTCATTTTCTTTCTCTTCCATTTTCTTTTACAAGCATCACTTTTAATTCTCCTTTTCTCTCTCTAGCTCTCATGTCTCTCTAAATTGTGTCTTTCTTCCTCTAACTCGAGGCATAACAAATTATAACTCAAATTTTTATTTAGCTGGCGACAACTCTCATGTGTTGAACTCCTTAAGTTCTGATTCTTCAGTTGAAGAAGGTCTTGCTTCGAAGAATCACTTATTCCGGTCAATAGCTTCTCTCTCTCCTCCAATAGTTGTATGTTCTTTCTTTTGTCTCTTTGAGGGTTTTATGTTATACCTAATACTTACGCCTTAAGGTGGGAGAAAATATATTAGAAGTAATTGATGAATCTATTCTTTTCAATTAGCTTTTTGTTTTTTTTTTCTGTTCATAGCTATAATTGCAACTATTGGCATTTTTTTCTTTTTACGAGGTTTACATTGTTGTCGATTATCAAAAACAAAAACTTTGATGTTTATTTTCTCTATAAACAATTGCTCCTTTTGGTTATTGAAATGTGAGAGATCATGACTTTTTCATTAGACATCTATTGTGTGCACTCCATCAGAATATGATTGTCCGTAATTCTGTGGAAGAAAAGTCCCATATTTCTGGAATAGCCCTTTGAATGACTCAATTTTGCTATTCTTTTCGGCAGACAAAATTTGGTCTCCGATCATTCCATGTTGATGTCGGTGCAAGTTTTGTGCTCAGTTTTTCCTTGCGGACAACTTTGGTGAAAAAGAGGGGAAACCACCGGAGATTACAGTAATTGCTGCAATCCCGGCCAAAGAGATATAGAGAAAGCGAATTCCAATGCTAATTGGAAAGAGAGATGGCAAGTTTTGGCTACTAGCATTTAACCTTTTAAATAACCTATCGGCCCCTTCAAACATGTTCTCACGCATCTGTGAACTTGGTCATTTACTGTTAGATCTAAGTTTATTAAATCTATATTTTTACCTTAAGATTCTAATGAATCTAGATCTAACGATGAATGTGATCACATTAAGGTGCATGTGATCAAAACCGCCACACACTTATATTTGGCTTTAAAAAAACATATCACACACTTATAGTTGACATTAAAAACCTATCATATATCTAAAATTGCTTATTCAGACCTTTTTCATACAAAATTGTGGATCTGTCATCTTTGACAGACGAGGTCACATGTGAGTGCTATAGAAAAAAGAAAAGCATATTAGTTCGTTTTGTATGTCACCTCATATTGTCAAAGATGACAGATTAATGTTTTTGTATGCAGGAGATCTGAATGAACCAACTTTAGGTGTGCGATACGTTTTTAATATCAACTATAGGTGTGTGATAGGTTTTTAAAGCAAACTATAAGTGTGTGATAGATTATTTAAAAATTTCAGGGTGCCAATAGACAAAACTTGCCAAGTTTAAGGACATTCAGCCTTATAATAATGTTTACATGTATTTATACTAATGTTTATAATATATAATTACTATTTTACCCTTTGTATGTTTATATAATTACATTAATAGTTACACATGAAAGAATATGAGGACAAGCAAGATGGCAACAGCAAAGTCGGCAAGTCCAGTGGCAATGTCATATGCGGGGCTGATTGAAAATTAATATAGATGGCATGGTGTTTCAAGCAGAAAAATACAGTGGGTGGGGAGCAGTGGTTAGGGACGATGATGGGCAATTTATGGCAGAAGCAATGGACAAGATATATGGAGCGCATGAAGCGCGAATGGTGGAAGTATACGCGCTGAAGGAAAGCCTAAAATGGGCTAAAGAACAGATATTGAGGCAGCCACTTTTAAGACAGATATGAATAAGATAACAGATAAAGTAAATATGGAGGTACCAGATGTTTCGTTGTTTGTAGATTTGATAGAGAATTGCAAAGAAATTATGTAAAGTAATGCATTTTCGGTATCATTTTGTTTATAGGCTAGCGAATAGAGCGGCTCATTCTATAACCAGAAATGCTCTTTCCATGTTAGTACTTTTTCATTCTTTGATTTACCGGATTAGTTATCAATTGTTATTCTTGAAGATATTAAAATAAAATCTAAGGACAAAAACTAAGATGAATGGTCTAATCCATTTAACATGGATCCCAAAGCTACTATGCTAAACCTCTAAACAACGGTAATAAATAACATTTTGAGGGCAGTTCTCAAAACTATGGATAGTTATGGGCCAACAGTGCTTTTAAGCCCTATAAAATAAAATAGGCATGATAGGTTTCCAGTTATTCAAATTGTCTAAAAACTGTAACCGATCCTCTAAACGCAAAACATTATGATCTTGTTTGGCAATTAGCTAATTACCTTTTCGGTTAGCTGATTTGGCTATCAAATTTTGTGAACTTATTTAATAAAAATTTGCTAATTGCTAATAGCTGTTTGTGTAAAATGACGAATAAAGACATAGTAAAATATTTATTTGGGATTAAAGAGTATTAACTAGGGGTAAAAATGTCCATAAAAGAGATGAAACAATAAGATAATTGAAAAAAATTCTAAAATTAGCTTTTTGGACCCAATAAACTCTTTCAAATCTATCTTCACCAAACACCACTATTAGAGGTTTGACTAGTCAAAACCTCCCAAACCTCTAATTTTACTCCAAAAATCTCTTTACCAAATAAAGCCTATAACTAATCCCCTCAACTTGCTTATTTGAAATAAATAATCCATCAAATGTCATGTGGCAAAGCGTGATTAGAACTTCAAAATGTTACAACTAACCCCTATTATCACACACTGTCATGTGAGATTTGAGGGGTTATTTGTTCTAAATAAGTAGGATCGTAAATGAGCTGAGCACTCATGAGCGGTTTAATGGACGGTTCGATAAAAGCTTGACTTGGCTCGATCTTTAATCGAGCCACTCACAAACACGATTTAGAGGCTCGATTCGTAAAAGAACCGAGCTTGAGCATGACAAAGCTCGTTTCGGAAGCTCACGATCAGATTCGGTTATAGGTTCATGAACAAGCTCGATTATAATGTTCACGAATAGCGTCGATAGAGGCTCATGAACAAGCAAGATAAAAGATCGTCAATAAACTCATGAATAATATCGAACATTATTTATATTTAATACAATTTGATATATAACCAATTCTAATTTTTTTATTTGATATTATAGTAATATATAAATTAGATTACGGGATAAGGAAGAGATTTAGTTTTTTTTTAATCAAATTACTTCATATATTTATCACATTTATCACATTCAGTTTTCTTACTCTTAGGCCTTGTTTGATAAAACACTTAATTGCTTAAATTAAAATGTTAAGCACTTATTTAATTTAAGTGCGTTTGATAACGGTTGTTTTTCCACCCCTTAAATTAGTTAATTAAGTTAAAAACCACTTATTTTGATAAGTCAAAATATTTAACTTATCATTTTAAGTTAAACATTATCAACTAATATTTTTTTAAAAATTAAATCATTCAATATTTTCAGCACTTATAATATTCAGTACTTATTTTTTCAGCACTTAATTTTCAGTTTTATCAAACAGCACCTTATTCTTCTTGTTTTCGCCTCCCTTTCCTCACACTATTTTTTATTGGCATAAGATACCAAAATAGGCCTATGGTTTTTTTGAAAAATATCAATTTAGGCTTAATGTTTTAAAAAATTTACCAATTAGGTATCAACTATTGAATGTATAGTTTGATATACATGAATAATATGGAGATAGAGAGAGATAAGTAATAGGCACAATAATATTTTGAATCACCTTAATGATTATGGCTCTGAGGCTTTGTATTTATAGTGAGACAATTGTAGTTTGTATAGGAATACAATATATAAGTATAAGAGTATTGAAACTCTACCTAACTAGTGATATAGACAAATTAAGACTCTAACTAGATAGGAATCTATTTACAGGATAATAGGAACATTATTTCTAACACCCCCCTCAAACCGATGGCGGACATGAACAAAGAGTCGAGAGCGGAGCATCGTGAAGCGAGCAGGAGCTAGCGGCTTGGTGAGTATGTCTGCAACTTGATCATCAGTTGGAATGAATCGGACATTGAGAAATCCATTTTGTACTTATTCTCTGACAAAGTGATAATCAAGCTCGATGTGCTTCGTACGAGCATGTAATACTGGATTTGAAGTGAGATAAATTGCTCCAACATTGTCACACCATAATTGAACCGGGGTGGGTAAAGGGAAGCCCAGATCCGAGAGAAGTGATTTGAACCATAGGAGCTCTGCCGTGGCATTTTCCACTGCCTTGTATTCACTCTCGGTGGAGGATCTGGCTATTGTTGGTTGCTTGCGAGTCTGCCATGATACAATGCTAGATCCAAGGTAGACACAAAAAGCACCCGTAGATCTTCTATCATCAGGACACCCTCCCCAATCGCTATCTGAGTAACAATAAATGTGATATAGTGGTTTGATAGACATGACTATCCCAAATTCGGATGTGCCTTGAATGTAGCGTAGGACCCTCTTGACTCCTTTCCAGTGTTCGTCAGTTGGACAGTGCAGGAACTGGCATAGTTTGTTAACTGCAAATGCAATGTCAAAACGAGTGAATGTTAAATATTGAAGTGCTCCCATAATGCTTCGGTATTCATCTCCAAAGGGTAAACTGATGTCGAGCTCTTTGGAAAGCATTGGTGTGGTGGCTATGGGAGTCATTGTAGGTTTGGAGTCAATCATCTTCACTATGTCTAGGATGTCAGTCATATACTTGGCCTGACACTAGTAAATGCCATCTTTCTCATATCTTATCTCAATTCCTAGAAAGTTTTCTGCCTTGCCAAGGTTACGAATGGGAAACTCTTATTCAATGGCTACAATTGTGTTAGTGATTTGTGCAAGGTGGTTACCTGTTATGAGGATATCATCAACATAGCACAAAATGTAGGTCTTTTTAGTGTCGGTGCGTCTGATGAACAAAGAGTTGTCAGCCTGTGACATTTTGTACCCAAGTGAGAGGAGGAATGTTCGAAGCCGTGTGAACCATTCTCACAGTGCTTGCTTTAACCCATAAAGACTCTTTTTAAGAAGACAAACATGATCCGGTCGGTCACTGTCCCGTAACCCCTATGGTTGTTCCATATAGATTGTCTCAGATAAGTTTCCATAAAGAAATGCATTAGAGATGTCCAGTTGATTGATGAACCAGTTGTTTGCTGCTGCAATGGCAAAGATAGACCGAATGGTTGTAGCCTTGATTACTGGACTGAATGTCTCTTTGTAGTTAATCCCAGCTTTCTGATTGAATCCATGTGCTACTAGACAAGCTTTGTATCGATCAATGGTTCCATCTGACTTCTTCTTTATGCGAAAGAGCTTCCTAGAGGTGATGACATGCTGATCATGTGGTCTTGGTACAAGTTGCCAGGTGCCATTGTCAAGAAGAGCTTGAATCTCGTCAGGCATTGTCGTGCACCATTCGGGTTGTTTGTTGGCTTTGCTGAAGCACGTGGGATCTACTGTGTCATTTGGATGTGTAGCTAGAAGTCCCTCAAAACGTCCCCTCAAGTGAAGAGACGACTGTCGAAGTTGCATATAATGTTGACGTGGACCAATTATGGATGTAGTACGAAATCGGGGTCTTGCAGTAGGAACAGGAGCAGGTGGTGCAGATTCATGAGGAAGAGGCTGTGTTTGTGGCATGATGTGCTCTTCATGAGGTACTACATTTGGTATGTCAGGTGTGTCGATGTCCACAGAGTCAACAGGTGTAGTGTAATTGTTCTGAGGAATTGGTGTTGATGCAGATGTGATGACTGGTGACAAACATTGGCGTGGAGCAGTGTTTGTTGCTTCAGAGTTAGGGGGAGTAATTGGGGTACCAGGATGAGGCTAAGAATGGACAGGTGTGGTTGGTTGGGAATAAGGAACTAGATGTGAAGGAGATAATATAGGATTGGGATTAGAGAAATTACTTGGATACGGGCCGAGTAGAGATGGTAGTTGACATGATGTGCTTACCCCCAAGTTGCTAGATGAAGGTGGTGATGCAGTGGCTATTGAGGCAGGAAATATATCTTCATTGTGCTGCACAAATTTATAGATGTATATGCATCCGGTTGCATACTCAAGACAAATATCCCCAGAATGGTTTTCCGATGGACCAAGGTAGACACATAACTTAGAACGAAAATCAAATTTGTGCTGGTTGTACAGACGAAGGAGAGGATAGATACCACTTCCAAAAATGCACAATGCCTTGTAGGCGGGCTGTTTCTTGTAAAACAGGATATAGGGTGATTTGTTGTTCAAAATTTTAGTGAGTAGGTAGTTGATTAACCTAATGTTGTGGATCATGACATAGTTCCAAAATTTGAGGGGCAGAGATGCATTGGCTAACAGAGTAAGGCAAATGTCAACAACATGTCTAATTTTTCTCTTAGGTATACCATTTTGTGCATGGGTATGGGGGCACACAATTTTGTGTATAATGCCATGCCGTTTGAAAAAAGGTTGTAGTTTTTGAAATTCTCCCCCAAGATTTGAATAAATATTCTTAACCATTGCACTATACTAATTAGAGATCATGGCATAAAAGTCACAAAAGGTTGAAAAAACATCACTTTTGTTCTTTAAACAGAAAACCCATCCAAATCTACCGAATTCATCAATGATAATTAAAAAATAGTGGTGACCAAGACAAGAAACAACTAGAGCTGGTCCCCAAACATCCAGATGTAAGTTTTCAAAAATAAATGTGCTAGAGCGACTAATAGAGGGTAAAGAGCTTCTAGCAAGTTTGCCTAATGGAACAAAAGAACAATTGTTGACTGGCTTTGAAGAGGATAGATTGTTTCCTTTGAGAACTGTACTGACTGTCTGATTCTGACAATGTCCAAGTCGTGCATGCCACCTTTCAAAAGACACCTTCTCTCCTACAAGCGCCTCCTTTAGGGTGAGTGTAAGCACATATAGCCCATCTTTACTCGGGCCTCGTAACAGGATTTCCTTAGTTGTTTGGTCCTTCACAAGAAAATGGTCAGGCCAAAATTCAAATAAACATGAATTATCACAGAAATTTTTTTGAACAGATAGTAAGGATTTAGTGAGCTTAGGAACAAGTAAGGCATCATTAATTTTCAGATTATTTATATGTGAGTTTCCAAAGTGAGAAATTTGCAGACCTTGACCATTGCCAAATTGAACTGTATCATATCCTGGATATGGCTGCATCTGTTGAAGTTGAGCTGGATTTGTTGTCATGTGATTTGTTTCTCCAGTGTCAGGATACCACGACTGATGAGGACCCATGAATGGATTTGGTGGTTGTTGCCACGCCATGTGTGCTTGTGGTCCAGAATTGTAGCTTGAATGTGAAGTGTTCTTCGGTCTTTTGCACTTATCAGCCTAGTGACTCGGATAGATTGTTGACTGGCTTTGAAGAGGATAGATTGTTGACTGGCTTTGAAGATGACTGGTGACAAACATTGGCGTGGAGCAGTGTTTGTTGCTTCAGAGTTAGGGGGAGTAATTGGGGTACCAGGATGAGGCTAAGAATGGACAGGTGTGGTTGGTTGGGAATAAGGAACTAGATGTGAAGGAGATAATATAGGATTGGGATTAGAGAAATTACTTGGATACGGGCCGAGTAGAGATGGTAGTTGACATGATGTGCTTACCCCCAAGTTGCTAGATGAAGGTGGTGATGCAGTGGCTATTGAGGCAGGAAATATATCTTCATTGTGCTGCACAAATTTATAGATGTATATGCATCCGGTTGCATACTCAAGACAAATATCCCCAGAATGGTTTTCCGATGGACCAAGGTAGACACATAACTTAGAACGAAAATCAAATTTGTGCTGGTTGTACAGACGAAGGAGAGGATAGATACCACTTCCAAAAATGCACAATGCCTTGTAGGCGGGCTGTTTCTTGTAAAACAGGATATAGGGTGATTTGTTGTTCAAAATTTTAGTGAGTAGGTAGTTGATTAACCTAATGTTGTGGATCATGACATAGTTCCAAAATTTGAGGGGCAGAGATGCATTGGCTAACAGAGTAAGGCAAATGTCAACAACATGTCTAATTTTTCTCTTAGGTATACCATTTTGTGCATGGGTATGGGGGCACACAATTTTGTGTATAATGCCATGCCGTTTGAAAAAAGGTTGTAGTTTTTGAAATTCTCCCCCAAGATTTGAATAAATATTCTTAACCATTGCACTATACTAATTAGAGATCATGGCATAAAAGTCACAAAAGGTTGAAAAAACATCACTTTTGTTCTTTAAACAGAAAACCCATCCAAATCTACCGAATTCATCAATGATAATTAAAAAATAGTGGTGACCAAGACAAGAAACAACTAGAGCTGGTCCCCAAACATCCAGATGTAAGTTTTCAAAAATAAATGTGCTAGAGCGACTAATAGAGGGTAAAGAGCTTCTAGCAAGTTTGCCTAATGGAACAAAAGAACAATTGTTGACTGGCTTTGAAGAGGATAGATTGTTTCCTTTGAGAACTGTACTGACTGTCTGATTCTGACAATGTCCAAGTCGTGCATGCCACCTTTCAAAAGACACCTTCTCTCCTACAAGCGCCTCCTTTAGGGTGAGTGTAAGCACATATAGCCCATCTTTACTCGGGCCTCGTAACAGGATTTCCTTAGTTGTTTGGTCCTTCACAAGAAAATGGTCAGGCCAAAATTCAAATAAACATGAATTATCACAGAAATTTTTTTGAACAGATAGTAAGGATTTAGTGAGCTTAGGAACAAGTAAGGCATCATTAATTTTCAGATTATTTATATGTGAGTTTCCAAAGTGAGAAATTTGCAGACCTTGACCATTGCCAAATTGAACTGTATCATATCCTGGATATGGCTGCATCTGTTGAAGTTGAGCTGGATTTGTTGTCATGTGATTTGTTTCTCCAGTGTCAGGATACCACGACTGATGAGGACCCATGAATGGATTTGGTGGTTGTTGCCACGCCATGTGTGCTTGTGGTCCAGAATTGTAGCTTGAATGTGAAGTGTTCTTCGGTCTTTTGCACTTATCAGCCTAGTGACTCGGATCGCCACAGTTGTAGCACTTGCCACTTTTTCTCTTCTTTGGATTCTGCTTCTTTGATTGTGTTGGTTCCATGGTGGAGACGTTGGCTTCTCGGTGCGCAGGTATTCCATCAGAGTGAAGCAGAGTGGTCTTTCTTGTTGATTGAATCATGCCTTTAACGGTCTTTAAACTGTTCAGAAGGTCCTGATAATTGATGTTTGTGCCACATTGAGTGACAAGATTCTGAACTATGGAGTGATACTCTTCTCCCAAACCCTTGTAGAACACTGATGGTGGTAGATGTCGAGGGTAAGGGTTCCCTAAAGTAGCCAGATCATCAAGGATAGACTTCACTGTTGGTCCCGTGTAACGTGACAATATTAGTTCCAATGGGGGGTTAGGAACTATTTACAAATTTTATCCATTAAGACTGACTTCTTTTCATACAAGACTTTAACTTAGTCTTTTAGCACAGTGGTACTGAGTAGTTTTCGACACAAGCTTAGTCAACTAGTGACTAAGACTGCTTCTATTCTTAAGTCAGGAGATAGCACTTAAGTCTATTCCTGAACTCAGCTTCTCATTTCACTCAACTCAGCGTGTGTTCATTTTAGTGTTTTACTAGGCAGTGTTTAAGTAAGCAAGAAATAAAGGAGTTAAGTGTTAGAAAGATATTACTCAGCAGACGTATCCTGGTTCGGCCTCTCTGCCTACGTCCAGTCCCCGGAATTCCTTCCAAGCTTTTCAGAATCCTCTACTGAGCTCTTTAAAGGTAGAGCACAAACCTTTTACAATAGCAACTGAGTATACAAGAGTACCTTCCTCTATTCCTCTAATCAATCATATTTCTACCGCTGAGTACTATGACTGAGTACTCAGCTTCTCCTTTCTATACTTCTAGAAATGATAAGTGTTTTTGTTCTAAACAACAATTGCTAAGAACACTTTAGATGAAATAAGAACACTCTAGACTTTTACACAAAAATTGGAATTGGTGTAAGATTTGCTTTGCTTTTCTAATATAGAACTTCGAATATCAATTTCATCAGCGTTTCGACTTGATAAAGATCTGCATCGAATGAAGCATTTGAAAGGCCTATTTATAGTGACACCTGAGGCACCGGTCATTTCGAATTTTGAAATAACCGTTGGAGGGAAACGACTTCCTGTCGTTTTCACTCAGTCTATGCTCAGCGTCCTCGGCCAATCAAATTCTTGTATCTTCTGTCTCAGGTTGGTCAGAGTGTCTCCATATTTTTGGCAAAGTCTTCCAGACAGCTTTCTGCATCTTCTGAACTTCACCCAAAGTAGAAATACTTTGTCTCTAAGTTTGTTCAGGTCAGTCGCTGACCTGACTTCCTTATTGCACAACTCAGCAGCTTCGTCTTGAAGCTTTTAGATGAAGGCTTCTCGATCCTTCTTTTCACTGGGCTTGCGTTTCATTCAGCTTGAGCTGCGTTTTGATCTGCTTGGGCCGTGTGGCTTTCAGACGTTGACTTTGGCTTGACTTTCTCTTGTGGACTTTTGGGCCTTTCACTTTAGTGTCTTTAATCTTATAATTTAATTTACTCAACATTGAACAAACACATTAGTACAAATAAATCAAAGCATTTAAATTTAATGTGTTAGAATATTTTTATCATGGAGATTTAATTCTACTTAAATAATTTTGTCAAATCAAAATCATGTGGAAAGGTGTTTCAACATTCACTTTTTGCATGTAAGTAGTAACTGACATCCCCCCTTGTTCAAGCTCATGTAGTTCAACACCTAGCTGAAACTGTTTGGTTCCTATGATAAGCCCTTCAGTGATGGAATTTAGGAGCAAAGTCCTAACCATATTCTCTAGATCATCCCATTGGGAAAAAGATGGATTTATGATTAAATCCGCAGCAGATGTCATAAAACCTGTTCTAGAAATAAATTGAGGTGGAGAGGTGTTGAACTGATAATATGAGAAAAAAGATGATATGTTTTGAGGGTAGATTCCATAGACATTCTCCAGGCTTTGTAGTTGCGAGGGGTTAATTTGATGTTAATGGTGATATTTGTGGGAGGTTGTCTTGGTTGGGTGACAGAGGCGGAAACAGGTTCTGTATAGACAGGATTGGTTGAAGGAGGAGGATTTGAGGGAGGAATAAAATTAGGTCAAAATTATTTGAAGGTGCATCTACAGTATTGTGAAAAGAATTTGAGAAAAAGGATGGAGAGGGATGATGGGCTGATTGAGAATTGTAAACAAACGGTGAAGTATTGGATTTAGAAATAACCTGATGTTTATTACTGGCTTCAGCTGCTTGATAGTTGGCTAGAGCAGCAAGAACGGATGGAGAAAATAGGGTTTGAGTGGCTGTGGTGACAGATGGTTGTTGAGATTGAATTAATGGCTACTGAACCGGGATCTATTGATGGTGCAGTTGCAGCGACACTGCTGCCTGATACGCTGCAAGAGAAGCTAACACCGCGGCATCGACGGTTGAATTATTCGGAGTTGGCAGAACAAGTTGCGGATTGCGCTGAGCAGCGGTAGTGGATGGAGCCGTGTTCTAGTGCGATGGAGCCTATTGCAGTAGAACTTGGAGGCTGGCCGCCTGGTACATGGCTAGGGCATCGCGAACCGCCTATGGAAGAGAGTCGACCATCATCGGCTGGTATTGTGGAATAGCCGTGGTATTTGGCATTGCCGTCGTAGCGAGGAACGAAGAATCGCCGGTGACGAAAGACGAGGTGAAACGCCAGCCGGATGTTGCGATTAAAGCGCCGAAGGCGTCCTACATATTTTGATCAAATGCGGCAGACGGTGGTGCGACAGTGATGATGGCGGTGGCGGTGGCGGTGGCGATGGCAGCAGCTTGGTATGCGGTGCAGGAGGTGGATTGAAGATTATCAGAGGATTCAAAAGAGGTAGAAGTTGAGACTACTGATACCATGTTGAATGTATAGTTTGATATACATGAATACTATGGAGATAGAGAGAGATAATTAATAGGCACAATAATGTTTTGAATCACCTTAATGATTATGGCTCTGAGGCCTTGTATTTATAGTGAGGCAATTGTAGTTTGTATAGGAATACAATACATAAGTATAAGAGCATTGAAACTCTACCTAGCTAGTGATATAGACAAATTGAGACTCTAACTAGATATGAATCTGTTTACACGATAATATGAACATTATCTCTAACATCGACAATAGAACGTGATACATTATTCATATTACTCCGTTAAGTTTTGATTTCTCTCTCTACGTACAATTGATAGAACTTAACGGAGAAATATGAATGACGTGTCACGTTCCATTATCGAGGCCTAAATTGATACATTTTTTTTAATGTTAAGCATATATTAGTGTTATTTCGTACGTAGAGCCTAAATTGATACTTTTCCAAAAATCATAAATCTATTTTAGTACCTTATCCCTATTTTATTTAATGACTAAATGTTTATGCATGTAAAATTGTTGATGTCTGGTGATAAACTTTCGACCGGAATCCTTCCCTGCGGGGGGCGTCGTTGGGATCGGCGGGGGGAAGCTCCGATGCCAAAGTCAGTATATAGTAATTGGAATAAACTATATTGACAAAGTAAGGTTTAAGAGAGTGTGAATGTGTACCTCAATAGCTTGAGATACAAGCTATTTATAGTCATGTAGTTGTAACCCTCGGTAACTAGAAAGTCTCCATTAATGCTTCATTAATGGTGGTTATTGATCTCATTCAAGTATGACTGTTAGCATATTAATGAGTCTATCGGTTACGTTAATCAGGAATCGGCGTACTTATCCTGCGGGCGGATCGAGGCATGATGGCGGGTCTCCTATAGGTTTGACTATGGATAGCGTGTGGAGGAATCCCCGTGATCCACCACTTTGGTAGCTTGTGTGATACGCCGTAGCTTTCCCGATTAATTAGATACGCGGTCATTTTGGTTAATATCTCTTTCAGTCCTGTGGATAATATCACAATGTTATCAGAAGCCCCCCTAAAATTGCGTCAAAGTCCTTTAGGGATTTTGCACTTCCTGGCGTGTCGCCATGATGCATCGCATTAATTGCTGCTCTGTTCCAGACCATCCTTCGTGCGACAGGTGTCCTAAGCACACCGCTCGAGGTAAGTGGCGGCCTTTCTTCAACCTCTCTCCTATTATTCTCTTCATTTGCTTATTCTCTTCCGATTTTTACCTGTGTTTTTTCAGTGCCTTCCTTGTGTCAAGAATTCTTCGAAGCTTCTAATTTTCCATGTAAGTTGACCTTCCTATTCAATTTTGTTGTCATATGATTTTTATGAGTTCTTCCTCTGGTTCTTCCACTGAGCTTTTCGATTTAACCACTTCCTTTGAGCCTTCGTTCAGTTGGACTTCTTCCGAGAGCTCTAGTTCCTCTGAAAGTACCTCTAGTTGCGATTTATTAGAGTTGTGCTATATAGTAAGGGCACATAGGAATTGCCACCCCTGTTTAGTTGAAATCCAGAACCCTTCCGCCACCGTAGCTCTTATCGCTCCAGCGATAAATCCTAGGACCTTTTCCGGAATGGAAGCTTCCCCTTCTACCCCAATTAGAAAAAAAACCTCGTGTAGAGTCTACTCCATCTCGTATGAGTGCCGCGGATCTTGCCGATTTGGCGAATCGGTATCCGTGAATTAAAAATTACAAGACCGAATTGGCGGCCGCTCATCAGCGACCCGCCTTCCCCCCTAGGGGATACCTTTCTGTATATAGGAGTCATGTGGAGAGAGGATTTCGCCTTCCTCTTCCCCGTGTGATGGGGGATATTTTGGACTTCTTTGGAATCACTGTCAGCCAGCTGCATCCAAATGGCTGGCTGGACATAGCTTTAGATTGCTTTTTAGCTTCGAATTTGGGGGTAACCTGTACTCCCCGTGTTTTCCGATCTCTTCACAAGCCTTCGAAATGCCAAACCGAATCTTTCATCACCTTTGTCAAATTCAAAGGTTATTCACCTTTTAGTGATAAGATGTCAAACTTCCTTCTCTGGGACGAAAAGTTTTTCTTTGTCAAAGTGAAAAGGAGCGAATCTCTTGGATTCCTATTGAACTGGAACGCTAAACCTCAACATATGACTGGGGACTTGCATATACTGGCCGATAGTGATGAAAAAGTGGCGAATCTCATGAAGAGCATCAGAACTGATTCCTGGACATACGCCGATGCTCTGGAATTCATGATGAATGACATTCCCTTAGTCCGTCGAATGGGGGCTGAGATTACTTACATGAAGTTTACTCAACTTGATGAAGGTACCTTTGTTCTTTCCTTGAACCTTGATTATTTTGTTGTTCCCTTGTCAGGGATTTATCTGAAGCCAGTCGCGCCTTTGTAGAGAGGCGTAAAAAGCATAAAGAGATGGAGGCTCAGGAGAACACGCAGGCGGCGAATCCCAGTAAACGGGACGAGAAATGCCCTTTAGAGGGTGTTGCGGTTCCCCCGAGTAAGAGAACGAGATCCACAATTGCTGGTGGTGAGAAACTGCTGGCGGATGCTTCGAGGGCCGAGATGCCTAAGAGAGCCTAGCTTGGCTTTAACCAAGAGCAGGTATGGCTACTTTATCATTCTTTGCTCATTTGTTGTAGATTCTGATCTTCCGCTTTCTATGGGTAGGTGACCAAACCTGATTTGGGGAAATACTGGTTCTCCAAGTATGGCACCAAGGAGTCCTTGAGGAACGAGGCGGTCGTGAACGATTTAGATGAAGCCATTGGCCAGCTTGGAGAAGTTCAAGAGAATCAAACCAAATTCTCTGGACCTGATCATGTCAAGATGGGGAAAAGGGATCTTCTTTCGGTAAGCTTTTCTCTTCTTATTTTTGCATTTTTGGATGAAAGAGTGATCTCCATGAGAGAAACTTTGTTTCTGAATGGTCTTCTTGATTTGTTAGGCTTATGCTCACATGCGCGCTATGGAGGCGGATCTTCTTCAAGGAGTCACGGATAAGGCAACTATCAAAAGGCTAGAGAATGATGTCGTCGTTGCTAATATGAATGCGGCTGCTGCCATTGCTCTTAATCAAAGTAAGGATGAGGAGATCCGCAAACTGAAAGAGAAGATGGCGAAAGATGCAGAGGACCACAAAGCTGCCTTGGTAAATGCAGAGATTATGGAGGGTAGTCAGACGTATTATTATGGCGAGCGAATCATGGCCTACATTAGGCTTTCCTGCCCTGAGATTGATTTTGTAGATCTGGAGTACGTGGTACCTGAGGTCGAGGATGCCATTAGATATGACAGGATACCGAATGTTAAAGATTTTATCCGCGATCAAGTTTGGAAGGAGCTGAGTGGATCATGCAAGGAGAGCAAGCCTGTTGTCGACCTTGAATCGGATGATCTTAGCGAAGCATCCAAAGAGACGAGTGTCAAAGCCAATGACACGGTGATAGATAGTGCGACTCCTCAGGCGGGGATTGTTGTTACAGAGCGTGGGGCTCCTCCAGAGGGCGCATCTTTAGAGAAAGATGCTAATGAGGATGCCGTTGTAAACATTTAGTTCATTTGTGAATGTAACTAAGTAAAATCGTCATTTTTTTATTAATCCATTTTCAACCATTAACTTTACTTTATGCTTTATATCTTTCAGTAAGTAAATTTCTAGGTTTTAGGACTTATTTTATTTGTACAAGGTAGGTGGCCAGCCGTACCTCGGAATGTGAGCCTTTTTGAAGGCTTAAAGCTTTTATTCCTTTTGAGGAAGTTAGCTGCCCTAAGTGATCGATTGCTTCCTATCTTTGAGGTAAATCGATCCACCCACGGGTCTTAATACTCTTCTTTTGAGAAGAATACTTGAGGGTGTAAAGATCTCACGTCTAAGAAATTTTTTAATCCGCCTCTAACGGTGATCAATCGTTTCCTATCTTTGAGGTAAATCGATCAGCCGTTGTTGTTCTCCTTTCTTTGAGGAGGAGGTAGGCATGCTATAATAGCATGGTTCTACCGTGGGAATGCTTTTGTTGCCTCCCTATTTTGAATCTGAAATATTTATATTTCTGCAAAAAGATACTTAAGAAGGAAATTGTAAATGAAAATCTCTCTTTATTGAATGGCGATTCGCCTTATTACAACAAATTGGTCTTATGCGTGAGCCTCATTAAAACCTTTAATAAGAAAAACCATATGGGATAAAACCTTACTAAAGAAAAAAGAGTACTCAAGACCTGGGTTACATTTTACTCTCTGGTGAAATACTTGCGGAGGTTCTGAATATTCCACGTCCGTGGCAGTGTGTTCCCCTCCATATCTTGAATCTTGAAGGTGGCGGGTCCAATTTTAGTGATTATCTTATATGGTCCCGTCCATGTGACCCCTAACTTTCCTTTGCCTTCCATGGATTGAATTTTGTCAGCTTTCCGGAGCACCAGATCTCCCGAGTTCAGATCTATGAGCTTGACATGTCTATTATGGTAGGCTGCTACCCTCTGCTTGTAGGCGGCGATTCATGCATACACTTTTTCCCTTTTCGCCTCCAGCTGATCGAGACTTTCCCTCAACCTTTGATCATTCTTGTCCTCACAATAGAATAAAATTTTGTCGCTGGGGACCTAAATCTCTATAGGGATCACAACTTCTACGCCATAGGAAAGGGCGAACGACGATTCTCCTGTCGCTATCCGAGGAGTGGTCCTGTTTGCCCATAGGACATTCATCAGCTGATCCGCCCACTCCTAATCTCTTTTTTATGCCTTTGACAATTGTTCGATTTGTGACTTCAGTCATCCCATTGGATTGAGGGTAGTAAACTGAGGCGAACCTGTTTCGAATGCTTTGACTTTCGCAGAATGCTCTGAACTCTCCATAATTGAACTACGTCCCATTGTCGGTGATAATTGTGTGAGGGACTCCGAATCTTCCGATGATATTATCCCTTACAAACTCAACCATTCGCTCTGCATTTATGGAGGAGCCAGCTTCTGCTTCTACCCACTTCGTAAAGTGATCAACAGCTACTACCATATATTTTCTTTGTCTCTTGGTAGGAGGAAAAGGACCGACAATGTCGATACCCCAAATGGCGAAAGGTCGTCCCTCAATGATGGGCTTTTGTAGGTGTTTATCCATGTGAGATTCGTTTGCATGAACCTGGCAATTATGATAGGACTCTACTAGCTTTTGAGCATCAAGTTCCGTTATAGGCCAATAAAATCCCGACAACCTGGACTTTTTCAGAATGGAAGCGGATGCTTCATGGGCTCCGCAACCACCTTCATGTAACTCTTTGAGGATCTCCTGTCCCGCTTCTGTCGTAACACACCTCAACCAAGGCTATGTAAAATATTTTCTGTACAGGCTACCGTTTATTATGGAGAAGTATGCTGCCTTCCTTACCATTCGTCTGGCTTCTTCTTTGTCTTGAGGCAAAGTTCCGTCTGCAAGATACTGTTGGATTGGTGATCTCCAATCTCCAATGGCGGATGTAAGAAGAGCTACGACTTCTGGGGTGAATGCCGGTCTAGTTTTCACCTCGAACGGACATTGCAGGTCCACCCATTGATCTTTGCTAGAAGCTAATTTAGCTAGGTGGTCCGCCTCTATGTTTGATCCTCGAAGCACATGGACTAGCTCCCATTTGGTTTCTTTGATCTCTAGGTATTTTAATAGCTTTTTGACCTCCTCTACATATTTGATCAAAGTTTCATCTTTCACATCAAAGTTTTTGACCACCTGGTTGGCCATCAGTTTAGAGTCGCTATAGATCACAACCTGTTCCAGTGTGATCTCCTTCAACAGGTGTAGCCCCAATATCAAGGCCTCATATTCCGCATCATTATTTGTTGTGGGAAATTCTAGCTTTGCAGCATAATGTAGCTTGATGTAATAAGGTCCCTTGATCACTATGCCTATCCATGCACCTTCTGCTGAAGAAGCACCGTCTGTGTGTATCGTCCATTCCTCTACTTTTGGTTTAGGAAGATTCACGCCCTCTTCAATGAATTCATTCACAAGGTTTGCCAAGACTTGGCTTTTCAAGGCGGATCTACCTTCATAATGAACGTCGAATTCGCCCAGGCGGATTGCCCACTCCATCAACCTTCCTGAAGTTTCTGGCCTTTGTAGCAACTTCCTCATGGGTATGTTGGTGCGGACGATAACTGTATGAGCCTGGAAATAGGGTCTAAGGCGAATCAAAGTGGTGACCACAGCTAAGGCCATCTTATCCAATCTTGAATATCGAGTTTCGGCATCTTTTAGAACTTTGCTTACATAATAGATTGGATATTGTTGACCACCCTCCTCCCTTATCATGATGGTACAAATGGCTTTATCTGTAACAGAAACATACATGTATAGATTCTCACCTTCCAAAGGCCTACTCATTAAAGGTGGTTCTGAAAGGAAGCGTTTGATCCCTTCGAAGGCTTGTTTGCAATCTTCATTCCATTCGAACGCCTTTTGTTTTTTGATCACCTCATAGAAGGGTTGGCATCTTCGAGCTGAGCATGAAATGAACCTGCCAAGTGCTATGATCCGCCCGTTAAGACGTTGCACTTCTCTAACATTTTGTGGCGCCTTCATGTCCAGTACAACTTTAATTTTATCTGGATTGGGACTTACTCCTTTCTTGCTGATCATATATCCTAGAAATTTTCCATAAGTTGCTCTAAAAGTACACTTCTCAGGATTTAGCTTAATGTTGTGATGGCGAAGGACTCCTAAGACTTCTCTTATGTCCTCTGCATGCCTCTCCATGGTGGTGGTCTTAATGATCATGTCATCCACGTAGACTGAGAAGTTGTCACCTTTCCTTCCTTCAAAAATCTTATTCATCATCTGCTGGTAAGTTGCTCCAGCATTTTTTAGCCCGAAGGGCATGACCTTAAAGCAATAGGTCGCCTGGTGAGTTACAAAGGAAGTTTTGATCCTGTCTGACGGCTCCATGGGAATCTGGTGATAGCTTGATTTCACATCTATGAAGGAATATATTGCGTGTCCTGCGGTTTCATCAACTACGATATCAATGCAAGGCAGAGGGTAGTTGCCTTTGGGACAAGCTTTATTTAGGTCCGTGAAATCGATACACATGCGGTATGATCCGCCTGCCTTTTTCACTAGGACCACATTTGCCAGCCATTGCGTATAAATAACCTCCCCAATGGCATATGCCTTCTTCAATTTATATATCTCTTCCTTTCTGTCTCTCTGGACCATGATTCCTTCTCTTCTGAGCTACGGGGACCGCGTCTTCGGCAATATTGAGTTTGTGAGTGATCACATATGGACTGACCCCTGTGAGGATCTTATCTTTCGATGGAATATGTCCTCTGATTCAAGGAGAACTTTCGTAACCTCCTCCTTAATCTCAACTCTCAGCCCTTTGGTGATCTGTACCTGTTTACCATCAATGAGGAACATTTCTGTATTCCCAAGGGCCGTCGTGACAAGCTCATCTTTCTCATCATCCTTAGACTGTGGGCGGATCGATATGGACGTAGAGTATGTCTCCTGAGCAACCTTCTGATTCCCCTTTGATCATCACTCCTCCTTTGACTGTAGGAATGTACATTGTCAAATGGCGTATCGATATGAGAGCCGCCACTTCTGAGATAAAAGGTCGCCCCAAGATGATGTTGTACGCTAATTGACCGTCCATAATGGAGAACTCCAGATCTCCCGTCCATACCTGATCTTCATCTGCCAACTCACATTCCAATGTCACTTGTCCCTTTGTCTGGATAGTGTGACCTATTATGCCCAGGATGTCTACGATGGTGGTCTCTATCTGAACGGGATCAACCTTGAGCTTCGCAAACGCTTCTCTAGTGATGACATTGCATGAACTGCCAGTGTCAATCATCACTCTCTTCATTTCCCATCCTTCCACCATCATGGTGATGACGAGGGCATCTGCATGTGGAGGGATCGCTGGACCAACATCCGCAAATGGGGGGATTGAGTGATGCTCTAATGAGAGCAATAGTTTTCGCCTTCTTTACTGTAGGCTGATACCCTGGTCCGCCAGTGATGACGTTAATGATCCCCTTAGCCTTCTTCTTTGGCTCATCTCTCGTTTTATTGCCATCTCCTTTCTTGTCATTCTAGACGAACCTGTCTAACTTCCCCCTCTCAATAAGCCTTTCAATCTCTCTAGCCAGCTCCTAGCATGCATCTGTTTCATGACCATTCCTCCTGTGATACTTACAATAATTCTTGGGGTTTTCCCCCGTATTGGTGTACTCCCTCCCCCCCTTTGGTTCGGGGTATGAAATGCTCCGCTTATGTTGACTGTTTTCTATCCACACCAGCACTTCACTTTTAGAGGCGTTTAACGGCGTAAACAATGGCGTATATGTTAATTTGTTCCTGGAGCTTATCCGCCTACTTCGGGAGGATGAGTCAGGGAACTTTTCTTTTTCCTTATCCCTTCTTCGGGATTCGCCTTTCCCTTCTTGGAAGGAGAGGCAGACTCTCTTCAGATATCATCAACTTCCATGAAATGCTTGCACCTTTCCATCAGCTCCGCTATGGTTTTTGGTTTATTTCTGATGTGATCCACCTGCAAACTCTTACAAGTCGTGTTTTTTACCACCGCTTCCATGGCCATGGGGGACATCCATATCTACCACGCGAATGCATAACTTGTTGAAGTTATTAACATAATCTCTTAGAGATTCGTTTTCTTTTTGTTTTAATTCGAAGAGTTTTCATGATTTAACCACTGGCGGGATGCTTCCTGCGAACTTCGTGCAAAATTCTCTACTTAATTGGTCCCAACTATCTATCGATCCCGGTGGGAGAGATTGAAACTAATCATACGCTGGGCCTTTTAGCGTGGTGATAAACATTCGGCACAGCACTACTTCACTAGCACGGTTAAGCCCAAGCAGCATACGATACTTCCTCGCATGAGCCTAGAATAACCTGGTATATTTGGGATTTTGAAATGCCTGTCAGTTTCCTCAGCTTCAATCCGCTCTATGAAGGGCAATTCTCAGTTGGCAAAAGGATTATGCCTGGCATTCTCCTTATTCTGCCTACGTACTTCTTCCCTGATCTGATCCGCTATAGAACCTTGATTCCTCCTCAGGCGTCCCCTACTATGAGATCTGGTTCGCTGGGAAGAAGAGGAGCTGGATCCCGATGATGGATCTGATGGTGACCGTCTTCCACCTCTGCCACGCCCTCTTGGGGGGGATCGCCCATTCCCGCCTTGATTTGGTGGGGGGGGGGAATGGTCTGGTGAGGTTACCTCGCTCCGAGTTCATCCTCCCTGCATCTTGGTGGTGGCAGTGATCTTCCCCGGCGAGGAGATCTAACTCGACGTCTATGATGAGAACGGGATTTGGATCGCCTTCTCCTACGTGATCTGGTTCGCCTTTTATGCCTGCGATCACTACGTCCGCCCTCTGGGTATTCCTGACCCGCCTGTATTCCAGTTTGCACTGGAGGAACTTGAGATCCGCTAATAATATTTTCTAGGTTGATCGTGTGCCCCAAAGGTGCCTGATCATTCCTCCGACTTCCCTCTGCTGTGTCTGGAAATAACCTTCTATTTACTGGTATGCTACTTGCGAGCTCAGGATTAACGACCATTGAATCCGTGGGTTGAGAGATTAGAAATGCGAATCGTGGAGGGCGCCCGATCTATAGTAGGCGGCTTGCCATTGTGATATGGTTGGCCTTGGTGGACGATGATGATTCAGTGAGGGAATAGACACTGTTGTGGGTCCACCAACGTCTTGGTTATCTAGATAGGCTCTTAACCGACCCTCCATAATGGGTCCATGCTCTCTTCCTATAGCACTTGTGCAAATCTCCCAAAAGGATTCTGGCGACATGTCTCTTTCATCATGGATGATTGGCGCATTGGGATCAGCACGACCAGTGCTTATAGGTGGATTAATGGAAGGGGGGTACTAATGGTGTTGTAGTTCCAGTTGTGGGGTTAGACCATCCACTTGCCATGTTTGTAATCGTGAACTAAGTCCTTTTTAGATCAGGACCTCCATGCTCACCGCACCAATTGATGTCTGGTGATAAACTTTCGATCGGAATTCTTCCCTGCGGGGGGTGCCGTTGGGATCGGCGTGGTAAGCTCTGATGCCAAAGTCAATATATAGTAATTGGAATAAACTATATTGACAAAGTAAGGTTTAAGAGAGTGTGAATGTGTACCTCAATAGCTTGAGATACAAGCTATTTATAGTCATGTAGTTGTAACCATCGTTAACTAGAAAGTCTCCATTAATGCTTCATTAATGGCGGTTATTGATCTCATTCAAGTATGATCGTTAGCTTATTAATGAGTTTATCGGTTACCTTAATCGGGAATCGACGTACTTATCCTACGGGCGGATCGAGGCATGATGGCGGGTCTCCCATAGGTTTGACTATGGATAGCGTGTGGAGGAATCCCCGTGATCCACCACTTTGGTAGCTTGTGTGATACGCCGTAGCTTTCCCGATTACTTAGATACGCGGTCGTTTTGGTTAATATCTCTTTTAGTCATATGGATAATATCTCAATGTTATCAATTGTATTATTTCATTTGTTAAACATACTATTATTTTATTTGATGTTATTTTGTTCGCACATAATAAACGAGCAAATTTATGAACATGCTTAACGAGCTGCTCGTGAACAAAATAAACGAGTTGCTCGCTAGTAAACTCGTGAACAAGATAAATGAGCAGACCCGTGAGCAGTCCGTGAATAAACATGCCGAGCTCAAACATAAATTTGAGCTTGAACCGAGTTTCGTTAATATTGTAACGAGTCGAGGTTGAACATGTCAAAACTAGACTCGACTCGATAACAGCCTACAAATAAGCAAGTTAATAGTATTAATTGTAATATTTTAAAGTTTAGGGGTTTGTTAGTAGTTTTTAGACAATTTAGGGGATGGTGATATATTAGTCCGTATTAGAGGGTAAATTACACTCATGTCCACTAAACTTTACCCATTTAATAATGTGGTTTCTTAACTTCAATTCTTGATAGTATGATCACTAAACTTTACACTTTTTAACACCGGTGACCACTTAACCAAGTCTTCAAAATGGTCGTTAACGACATCAAAATGAAAAGATTCAAGAATTAAAATTGGTCAGAACAATATTTACCATGAAACCATATCTTTAATTTTCTAAAATCACATTTTTTGGAGTTTTCTCTCTCTAAAAACTCACTTTCTCTCTCCTAACCAAAAAACACCTGAATGACCCTAGAACAAAAAAAATTTAAGAATTAAAGTTCTTTAGAATATTATTAACTCTTCAATTTTTTTAGTGTGTTACTAAACCCAGCCCATTTTCACACTTCCAGCCCCGAAAAAAGACTTAACCGTCCTTTGAACAAAAACACAAAATTTGAATCCCTCCCAAACTCTCTCAAACTCATTTTGATCTGAATCAAAGATAAAAAGTTTGATGGAAGACAATCCGTTATCACTGAGAGTAGACGGGAGTGATGCTACGTCCGAAGTCGATGTATGTTTCTGATTTAACTTCCTTGAATTTCTATAATTTGAATTGTTAAAAAAAATTATGGTTCGGCACGCGGGCGTATGAACATCACGCCCCACCTGAAGGTGGGGCGTATGAGTATCACGTCCCACCATGTGGTGGGGCGTGATGTTGGTGGGGCGTGATGCTCATACGCCCGAGCATATTTGTGGCTGTATCCGAGTTTAGACACCGAAACGCTATATAAATGTGACGTTCTAATACAAAATGTTCGTTATTAATCATTTACAGGAGGTTTCGTGGGAAGAATTTGGTGGAAACGGCATAGATTACAGCTCGCATTTTTTCCCTAAACAAACATTTCAAACATATCATGAAGCTGTTAACTGGGCAAAACAGACAGCAATTGGGATCGGGTTTGAGTTAACAACAGCGTCGCACAAGACGGGGCGCAAGTCAAAGTGGATATTGGTTAAATGTGCTCGTGGTGTTAAGAATTATAAAAGGAAAAAGGATATGGATGTGGATGTTATACTACGGAAGAATACAAAAACAAAGTACTGTGGGTGCAAATTCCAGATAAAGGTTATGGAAATCGGCGAATTGAGCGGTTGGGTGGTGAATGGGATTCCTGGAGATAGAGGACAACACTGTCATCAGTTGGCTGTATATCGTCAGGGCTATAGACAGATGAGCGGACTAAGCCCGGCTTCCAAAAAACTCGTTCGTGAAATGAGTTCAGCTCAAGCTAAGCCTTGTGCTATTTTTGCTGTAATCAAAGAAAAACATCCGGAGGATTGCCCGACACAAAGGCATATCTACAACTACAGGGAGAAAATCAGGACTGAGAGCTTTGAGGGTCGGGATGTAATCGGTCAGTTTTATCGGCTTGCTATAGATAAGGACTATGTACATTGGACGCAAGCGGTGCCGGGCAGCAATGTCGTGACTCACTTATTTATGGCACATCCAACATCGATCACACTGTTCCGATCTTATTACTTGTTTGTTGGTATGGATTCAACATATAAAACAAACAAGTATAAGATGACATTCTTCGAAATCATTGGTATGACGCCTTCTAACAAAAACTTGTTGATCGCCTATGCAATCATGAAGGATGAAACCGAGGGTAGTTACATGTGGGTGTTACAAAAATTGAAGCTTTTGCTCCAACCTGCTGTGCATCCGGTAGTCATTGCTACAGACCGGGAGTTAGGACTGATGCGGCTGGTTCGTGAGGTATTTCCTCATTCCCATCATTTATTGTGCACATGGCATATTAATAAAGATGTGGAGGATAGAGTTGGCAAGTTGAGTGGAATGAAGAAGTTTGGTGAAATTTTTAAAAATTACAAATGGAAACGTATTATTGAAGCTCCGACAGAAGCTGAATATGAGGCGGCAGTGGTAGCTATGAAGAATACTACTGGCAACTTGCCTGGTGTGATTCAGTACGTGGAGACCACGTGGCTAGTGCATAAAGAGAAGTTTTGTCGAGCATGGACGAACAAGGTGTTGCACTTAGGAAACACCACAACCTGTCGAGTGGAGAGTTCACATGCACAGTTGAAACAATGGTTGAATTCATCTACTGGTGCACTTGATACAGTGTGGGCGAAGGTGCACAAGGACATTGAGGCTCAGATCGAGGCGATCAAGTAAGACATTTATTCTGTTATTTTCTTTAATCTTTTAAGGTTTAATACATTAGTTTTATAATCCGTCATTGTATATAATCAGATACTCACTCGAGGACTCGAGAAGAAGATCCGCGGTGAATCACTGTGGAGAACCTTTCACGTATCTCGACTTACACGTTTCACATTACTGTTTGGCTGTACTAAATGATGAGCTCAAGCGTATGCACGCATTGAGTATGTATGTGGTAACTGAATGCAGATGCGTGTTGCCCATGACTCATGGCATTCCGTGTGCATGTGAGCTGAAAACATATATTGACACAAATGAATCGGTCCGTGTTGACCGCATCCATCCTTTTTGGAGATCTCTTGCGTTTGAAGGGTTGAGTGACATACCAGTTACTGCTCCAGTATATGCTGACGGGTCTGAGGATCACCGATTTTTTCAATCTCTTGTGGAAAAGGTTGAAAAATTAGATCCTTCAATGGTGCGTAGCATATCGATGATGATTCATGATCAGATAAACCCGGAACAAAGTGGCTTTAAAGAACCTGAGGTCAAAGACACTGTTAGGGGTAGACCAAGGGGAAATTCATCAACAAAACGAAATCCGAGTGCATGGGAGTACAACCAGTCACCACGAGGTCGAGCACGGTCCTCGGGTTCGAGGAGTAGTCGTAGTCGAGGACGTTCTTCATCCTCATCTGTGCATAACAGCCAGATGCCGGGTATATTTTATTTCATTTATATATATGTTGAAGTTAAAGTAAATATATTTTTATTGATAAATTTCATATATTAATATTTTCAGTCGGATATGATGCGGATATCGCCAGTTACCACCATTTACATCGGGTTCAACGTCTCATCGTACCATTTATTACTGGATTCCATGATGTTGTAGCAGATGGTAACTGTGGATTTCGTGTTTTAGCCGATGCCATCATTTTTAATCAAGAGGAGTGGAAGCTGATGAGAGTGCTATAGAGAATGAGATGCGGGCAAACCGTGATCTGTATGTGCCAGTGTACGGGAACGGGTTTGATGCTGCCCTCACACGTATTAAATGGGCAGGAGCGGGTTGTGGCGAGTCCCACTGGATGGTGAGTCCGGATGACTTATTTGCTGCTGCATCTGTATTGAACGCAGTAATTTTTCTTTTTACTACAGAACAATTAGGATGTTGCACTATACTGCCAATGCGTTTGGACGATGGAAGACCACCTGAGCGAGAGATTGTGATTTGTCATTTGGGGAGTTATCGTCACTACATACGTCTTTATTTACATCCTTCGTTTCCAGTGCCTCCCATTGCCACCAAGTGGCGATTATTTTCTCATCAGAGTGTTCGTCATTTGGAGAATTTATTTGCTGAAAGGAGAGAGGCTTGGACTAGATTATATTAGTTTTATATGTTGTGATTAATAATATTTATTAATTAACTTATATTATTGTTGGTTTTAAGTACAATTCTGTAGTTACGGGTTTAACCGCATATTTACGGGTTTAACGGACTATTACGGGTTTAACGGACTATTTACGGGTTTAACAGACTATTTACGTGTTTTTGGGAGGGGAAAAGCTATTTTTTTGCGGAATCGACACGCGGGCGTGTGACCATCACGCCTCACCACGCGGTCGGACGTGATAGCCCCACGCCTCACCGCGTGGTCGGTCGTGACAGCCACACGCCCGACGGTAAGGTGGGGCATGTGCCTGTCACGGCCGACCACGCGGTGAGGCGTAGGGCTATCACGTCCGACCGCGTGGTGAGGCGTGATGGCCACACGCCCGCGTGTCGATTCCGTAAAAAAAATAGCTTTTCCCCTCTCAAAACCCATGAAAGGGCATTTTCGTCCTTTCACGGGGCTAGGGGTAGGAAAATGGGGCTGGGTTTAACAACACCCTTTTTTATCTTTAGCCCTTGTTTGGGAGAAGGTTAATGGGAGTAAATGAAAGTAATGGAAAGTTAAGTATTAAGTTAACCTCGTTTGTGAGTTATTTTTTGAGAGTAAATGGAGATAAATGGGGTTAAATGTTTACTTCCTCTAATCTTCAAACTCTAACCTCCAAATTGGAGGTTAATAGGAGTAACGTAAAATTTTTTAAAATTTCTTGTCTCTGCAGTGTAAATTTAACTTTTTTTCCCTCCATATTTAAACTCCCAAACAAGGTTAAACATTTAACTTCATTTACATCCTATAAACTCCCAAACAATGTTAACTTTTAACTTTCCATTCCATCACTTCCCTTCCCTTTCAATTACTTCCTTTAACTCTTACATCCATTAACCTCCAAACTCCCAAACAAAGGCTCGGACCTTTAACGGTGGTTTTGAGATGTTGAGTAGCCATCAATGTTAAAAAAGTGTAAAGTTCAGTAACCATACTGTTAAGAATTGAACTTCACTCACCACAATCTTAAATGACCACAATCTTAAATGGGTAAAGTTCAGTGGTCATGTGTGTAATTTACCCCGTATTAGATAAAGTTTAGGACTCCTTTCCAATCCAATATAATATAGTCAGTCATATAGAAAGACTAGAAGCATCAAAGCTGCAGTAGATAAACCAGAGAGAAGTAACCAAAGATTCTCCGTAGTTGCAATCCACGCAATCCTTCCCTTAAAATCACAAAAGAATCGATTCGATCTTCTTCCTATTGATCGGAAAAAGAATTTCAGCTGTTTCCACTCATCAAATCCTCTCTATTTTACCCCCTCATTTGAGCGAGATCTGAAATTCGATCGAAGAAGATGAGATGGGAGGGGTGGTTTCATATCTGCTTAAACCAAAGCACAAGTATCTCAGCCGCAGTATTGACGGCGACGAAGGCGGAGATCTGAAGGAGATTAGTAGGAAAAAACAGATTACAGTCTACTCTGCTTCTTCGCATAGAAATAGCGATAAAATGTCGAAAGAAACTTCATCATCGACTGGTTTTGGAAAGAAAAACTCCATCAAGCAAAAGTATGGTTTCATTCCAGATCAGTTTTCTTCCTTGGAACAGGTTCCTCTCTTTCTCTCTGCAATTTTTTTTTTTAATTTTCTTGTGGAAATGCAAATATAAATATCGCTGTTCATCTGGTTCGAAAGTTACAAATACAGATTTTTTCATTAGAATTAAAATCATCCAAACTTGGCTACAAGACAAAAAAAAAATGTAAATTACACCAATGTCCGTTGAACTTTATCTATTTTATATGATGGCTATTAAATTTCAATTCTTCATTTTTACCTTTTTTAATACTCATGATTATTCAATTTTAACTAATTTATCAAAATGACTTTTAATAATAATATTTAAAAATTAAAGTTATTAAAAACGATATTTACAATAAAATTACTTTTTTATTTTCTAAAACCGCTCTCTCCAAAAAAAACTACACTCTCAATCAAATAAAGTTAAAATTAAAATTTTTTAAAATATTATTAACTTTTCAAATTTTTTATTATATCAACAGTCGTTTTTAAGCGTTGAGTAGTCACCGTTATTAAAAAAATGTAAAGTTGAGTAAACATATAGTTAAGAACTAAAATTCATCAACCATAATGTTAAAATCGTGTAAACAGTATTAATTATGGGTGTAATTTACCCCAAAATATATAAAACGAAACTTTTCAGTATTGTTTTTGTCCCGTTTATACCTCTCAAGTCTAGAAAGATATAAACACATTTTAGTGAATTTTTTTTTAATAATATGACTATTTTTTTAGTAACTATTTTAGTGAAAAAGTTTACATTTATAGAGGATGAAACCTCGTGTAATTTTACAAATGGCAAATTTTAAATATAAATATTGTGGTTTTGGAGATGCTCCTCTATGTGTTTTTTTTTTTCCTTTTAAAAAATAAGACAGTTTTAGGTTGATATGTTACCGTTGAATTTCAAAATAATTTTTTTTTAAATTATTCTGTTTTAACAATTTTAATTTAATTTTTTCCAAAAACATTAAAAAAATATTTAACAACTTTATTTTTTTCAAAAAGTTTTTAAAATTATTTTCGGTTAAATTTAATAAAATTAATAAAAAATAAAAATTTACAAACCACAAACAAACAAAAAATATATAAATATTATATGTAAATCCCTGGGTAAAACCACCTACGTAAAAAAAACCACAGTTTTGTTTTTGAAAGGAAAAGTAGCCAAGAGTTTTTGTTTGCTTAGTGGACTGACCCGTTGGATAATGTTGTAAGATAGATATTGACTTGTTAGGGATTATTAGTCTCTGATTTATTAATCATTTAAACTAGACGGCAGTGGATACCTTTACGAAAAATTAATCATTTAAACTAAAATATAATATTAGTCATTTATTTAATTTTAGTGTATGATAAGAATGATTTTTTATTATTTAAATTAATTAATTAAATTAAAAATTACTTATTTTGATAAATCAAAATATTTAATTTAATATTTTAAATTTTTTTATGTTTTTTACGTTGACATTTTAAGTTAAACATTGATCCTGATTAGCAAATAGTTGTTAGCTTATTACATATTATCTTTTTGGTTAACTGCTTTAACTAGCTAATTGTGTAAATTTATTTAGTAAAACTTAGCTGATTGTTAATAGTTGTTTGGGTAAATAACAAGTAAAGACATAATAAAATATTTATTTGAGATTAAAAGGTAATAATTAGGGGTAAAAATGCCTAGTGGTTAAGAGCTTCCCTATGACTATGAAGATCATGAGTTCGAATCACATCCGGATGGGGTGAGAATTTTTCTTTCTTCTTTAATGTAAACGCATTATGCGCAATTTAAAAAAAAAAAATAGAGTAATAAACTAATTGAAGAAGCTCATAAAATCAATTTTTTCAAGATTAGTTTTTTTTTTTTATCCAATAAGCTCTTTCAAATCCATGTTCACCAAACATAACTATTAGAGATTTGACTAGTCAAAACCTATAAATTGGTTCAAACCTCTAATTTTATTTTAAGAAGTTTTTTTTATCAAAAAAAGGTTTAAACCTTTAATTTTATTTCAAGAAGTTTTTTATCAAACAGTGTCATTTTGAACTAATATTTTTTATATTCAATATTTAATATTGATCAAATAGTTACATCATTTAATACTTATAGTATTTATAATATTAAACACTAAAATACTTTATTTTTTAACATTTAATTTTTAGTTTTATCAAACAATATCTAAATATATATATGTTCGTCACTATTAAATTTATGGTTATTAAATTTATTAAATAGATTAAATCATCCAAAATTAATAGGGTGACTAAAAGTTACATGATTTGTTTTTTTTTTTTTTGAGATAAAAACTTACATAATTTTAATGTTAAAATATATGTATTTTTTTTTTTTTTTTTGTTGTTGATGGAAAATTGTAAGGGTAAATAATTGATTAGTTTTCATATTTTTACCTAATACATTTTTAAATTTTTATTTTGAATAACATATTATAAATTTTTTTTTTCAATATTAATCATTTGATTATTTTGCCTATTTTTTCTAAATTTTTAATTGTTATATTTAAATAGATAAACAGAAAATAATAAAGTTACATGTTTATTTTGTACCATACTATAACGGTAATAAAAATTAAGATATATTTGGTTATAATCTATATTTCAAAATGTGTTAGATAAAAATATATAAAAATTAATAAATTATTTACACAAATCCCAATTCAACTGAAAAGGAAAGGCATTGATTCTTTTTGTTGGTTGGTAAACTTTAAATTCTTGCGTGCGATGAAAAAGACAGACATTGATTTTTTTTTTTTTTGTTAGGTCAGTAAACTTTAAATTCTTGCGTGCGAATGGGTTTGTTGAATTTAATGTATTAATTTAATTTGAAGAAAATGATAAAAAAATAAATAAAATTAAAACTCAATTGTTTATATCAACTATTTTTTTTAATTATAACCAAATACTTTATACTATCAAATAGTTTATAAATGACCCATTTATTTTACTTGTTTGTTGTTTCCTATTACGGTTTATTGTTTTTGTTTGAAAATGTGCAAAGGTTCCATGTTTTTAAACTACAAAAAACAAACATAAGGTATCTAATTAAACATTTAAAACTCTCATTTTCAAAATGAAAAAACAAACAAAAGATTAAAAAGCAGTAACTAAACATCTCCAAATAGAGTTTAAAGTAAAACAATAGAAAAATCTGATAAAGATGAGAATCATGTATCAGACTATTTTATGAAAGAACAGCAAAATTAATTTTTCTTGGGATTAAAAGATGGTGATAAAGTATCAAAATGTGTTTAAATTTTTTTATAAGAGTATCAATTTCGGTTTTATATATAAAATATAATTAATTTAAACTTAATTTTTACAAAATAGATTAAATTTAAATTTTGATAACGAAACGTGACACATTATTTATATTATTCTGTTAAATTTTAGTTTCTATTCACGTACAGTTACTTGAATTTAACAAAATAATATGAACGTTTAGCTATCGAGATCTAAATTAATTTTTTTTCAATCTAAATTAATTTTTTTTCAATCTTCAAATCTTTTATTTTGAGACCGTCAATATTTGTTTTAAAGTGTTGAGTAGCCACCAATGTTAAATAAATGTAAAGTTCAATGACCACAATATTAAAATTGGTAAAGTTTAATGGCCATGAGTGTAATTATCCACTTAAAATTTAAATTTAAAAGTTTTTATTTCTCACTATTCAAATTATTTAGTCCTAATATTTTGAGTAAGAGTATTTAATTTTAATGTAAAAAATGATAATCCTTAGTCATTGATTGTTTATTTAATAGTTGGGTCAATTACAAATAACTAGCATGTGGCTTGATCGATTTGCGATGTGGTATCTGTGGTATTTTTTTTTTTTGCCAAACACAATCACATGGTTGCAAAATTTTACATGTTTTTTTTACTTTGCTAAATTTGGCCGATGACAATTTCAAAATGAAAATTTTCAAAAGTTAAATGATATTTTAAACAACTTTAATTCTTCAATTTTTTAGGTTTGAGGTCATTTAGGTGTTGTTTTTTATGAGAGAGAAAGAAAATGTTTAGAGAGAGAAAACTCCAAAAATGATGATTTTGAAAAATTAAGAATATGGTTCCATAGTAAATATGATACCAAACAAGTTTAATTTTTGAAAATTTTCATTTTGAGGTCGTTATCGGACAAATTTGGCAAAGTAAAAAAAATGTAAAATTTTACAACCATAGGGTTGCGTTTGCAAAAAAAAAATACCACAGGTACCACATCGCAAATCGGCCAAACCACAGGGTAGTTATTTATAAGGGTAAATTCCAAAAAAAACTCATGTGGTTTCATGTTCTTTCAAAAAAAGAACCCATGTGGTTTATGTCGTTACCCAAAAAAACGGAAAATGGCTTAACACCGTTAAAAAGCTAACGTGGCACAGGGGTAAAATTGGAAAATCGATTTTTTTTTTATTTTTTTACTTTTTCCCCTTTCTATCTCTCCTCCTCCTTCTTCCTCCTACTTATTCTTCTTCTCTCCTTCTCCTTCTTCTTCATCTCTTCTCTCCTTCTTCTTCCTTTTCTTTCTTCCTCCCCCTTCTTCTTCTTTTTTTTCTAATGTTAAGAGACACAACTCCAAAATCCGTATCGCAAGTGACTCCAGTGAAGGAGCAATGAGCAGAAGGAGAAAACGACGGCGACGGTGACCAATCGTGAAGGCCAGAGCCATTAGGTCCGATCATGGAGGATTTAAGCTTCAAAAGCACTTCAAAATCACTGTAATTAGCAGTGCAAGTAATAGCATATAGAAGAATAATAAGAAGAAAATTCAGAGAACTTTTGGTTTCCATGATCTTCTTCTTGCTCTGTGTGGTACTTTTCATCACTGTTATCCACAGGAGAAGAGGAAGGAGAAGGGTGAGTTATATGAATGCGACTTGCTGTTAAATCAAGTAGCCGCGTTGGTGGAGTGTGCCTCGGAAAACAAATAGAAGACTCGCAGTATCAAAATTGAACGAATAAACAAAAGGCGAAGAGAGAGAATAAGAAATAACAAAAGAAATTGTAGGGATTGGGGAATTCCAGAAATCTGGAAAATTTCCAGATTTCCGACGGAATTCTGGAATTTCCAGATTTCCATCGGAAATCTGGAAATTCTTCAGATTTCCGAAGAAATCTCGAAATTTTCAGATGGAAATTTCCAAAACTTAAAAAAAAAAGAAAAAAAAAAGAAGGAAGAAGAAGGAGGAGGAAGAAGAAGAATGGAGAGAGGGAAAAAAAATCGATTTTCCAATTTTACCCTTATGCCACATCAGCTTTTTAACAGTGTTAAGCCATTTTTCGTTTTTCGGGGTTTTTTTTTTTTTTTTGTAAAAACAAACCATAAGGGTTTTTTTGGAAGAACGAAACCACAAGGGTTTTTTTTTGAAATTTACCCTATTTATAATTAACCCTTAATAGTTTAGTCCTTTAAATATTTGAATTATTAAATAATTTAATTCTTTTATAAAAAAATTAAATGGTTGAATAGAATAAAAGTCAAGGATTAAACAATATGTTAGATAAAAATGTAGAAAACAATAAATTATTTACTCTTTTATTTATACAAAATTAATATTATATTATAAATTACTCCCTTTCCCTTTTTATATTTTAATAAAAGGGTAAAGTTTAAATAAAACCCCTGTGGTTTTATTAATTTTCAGATAAAGGATTGTGGTTTACTTTTTGTCAAAACGAGAACTGAGGTTTTCAACTTTAGCAAAATAAGGACTTTTTCGATTGATACTATTAAAATCACCCTTAACAACTTCAAAAATTACATATTTTAAGAACTATTAATATTCTAAGCAACTTTAATTCTTCAATTTTTTTATTTCGAGATTATTTAGATGATGTTTAGTAAAGAGAGATAAAGTTAATGTTTAGAGAGAAAGTTCCAAAAAAGATGATTTTCTAAAATCGAAAATGTATGTTCCATAGAAAATATGAATTGAACAACTTTAATTCTTGAAAATTTTCATTTTCAGGTCGTTAAAGATATTTTTAATAGCATTATTAAAAGTGTGAAACCTCAGTCATCGTTTTGACAAAAAGTAAACCACAGTCCTTTATCTGAAAATTAGTGAAACCACGGGGTTTTATTTGAACTTTCCCCTTAATAAAATGCATAAAATACACCACATAAGAATAAACAATCCCTTTGCATATAATTAGCAAAGGGATGAAGATACTCACTTTTATAGTTTTGTTTGACTTTGACAATTTCATTATTAGGGTTAATTACAAATAACTACCTTGTGGTTTGGCCGATTTACAGATCGGTACCTGTAGTATTTTCTTTTCAAACACAACATTGTGATTTCAAAATTTTACATTTTTTTTTATTTTGCCAAATTTGGCTGATAACGATCTCAAAATGAAAATTTTCAAAAATTAAACTTATTTAGTATCATATTTACTATGAAACCATATTCTTAATTTTTCAAAACCATCATTTTTAGAGTTTTCTCTCTCTAAACACTTTATTTCCCTCTCATAAAAAAAACACCACCTAAATAAATGACCTCAAACCTAAAATGTTGAAAAATTAAAGTTGCTTAAAATATCATTTAACTCTTGAAAATTTTCATTATCGACCAAATTCTGACAAAGTGAACTCAAATGCAAAATTTTGCAAACCATAGGGTTGCGTTTGCAAAAAAAAAAAAATACCATAGGTAAAGGTCTGCAAATCGGCCAAACCACATGGTAGTTATTTATAATTAACCCTTATTATTATTATTATTATCATGTAAACCAACATTTCAATATTAATTGTCTGGAGTTATAATCATTGAGGTCATGAAATTTATAATAAGCTCTTTTCTTTTATAGGTCACAGCAGCCTTGAAAGAAGCTGGTTTGGAATCATCAAATCTCATTGTTGGCATTGATTTCACTAAAAGCAATGAATGGACTGGTATGCTATAAATTCTTGACCCTTACTTCAAATTATAATTCCACATATTAAGGTTCTGGTGACAAAAAAAAAAAAAAAAAAAAAAAAAAAAAAAAAGTCCGCTTTGAATATAAAACTCGGTGATTAAAATGGTATTCATTTCATCTAAATTTGAAATTACTTTTTAAATTTTGGATTCAATTTTCTTTTATATGTTTGATGTGACTATAAAAAATTAGAAAATCCTTTTTTTCAAAATTTAAAATTGCAATTTCAGATGTGGATAAGATAAATAATGCTATGATAAGTTCCATGAATGTTTGTTTGTTGTGAAGTTTTGTCTACTATGTATGAAATGAAGTAGCCAATGGATTGATTTTGTTCTTAAAGGGAAAGTTTCATTCAACAACCGTAGCCTGCATGCCATTGGTGATACACCAAATCCATATGAGAAGGCCATATCTATTATTGGAAAGACTTTGGCTCCCTTTGATGAAGACAACTTAATTCCTTGTTTTGGCTTTGGTGATGGTAATTTTTTCTACTCCCTTCAACTTTATTTTCGTTATAGTTTTTTATTTTTCTTGTTGAACGTACTTTAAATACTCGAACTTGCTTAAAATGATCCACATTTCTGTCATGGAACCGATTGAACTAAAAGCTCGAACTGATAGTTAAGACCCAATCATATATCTTATATTAATCTCCGACAATTTCAACTTGTTCAAATATCCTCACGTAGCAATAAGGGATTAATCAGTGTCACATTAAGAAAGTTTTGGGACTAATGAGATAGCATTATAGTTGAAAGAGTCAAATCAATTTTTTTTTGAGTCAAATTCAAACTGGTGAACTATTTTGCCATAAAAAAAATAGAATGAAATCGTTGCGTAAATTGTACCAAAGACCATTGGAATTTGGGGCCAGTTTCAAAAATGTCACCGGACTTTATTTGTTTCAATAAAGGGTTAATTGCAATGGTCACCAAAGTTTGGAGTTAATATCTTGAACTTCCATTTTTATTTCATTAAAGTAATTCCGACCATTTCAGATAGAAAAAACCACCTAAATAGTGATGTGACCGTCACATTGAAAATGATCGACTTTTACGAATAACGTGACAGTCATATGACAAAAAAAATTATATTTATTATTTACGTAACTCAATTGCTTGACACTGTCATAAGCCAACAATATATATATAGCTGATAAATTTTGTTCAAAACGACTCAATCTTACTTTTATAGTTCAAATCTATTTTAATTTGATTCCGGACCATTCAAATAATAACATGTATATTTGAACGAGTTCGATTTAGTAAAAAAAAAATAAATTAAATTAATTTTTTTAGGCACGGACGTATAAAATTGCCTAAGCAAACCAATCCAGTATTTGCCACTTGTTGCTATTATGTTATGTGTTTTTGATAGTTGGAGGGCCGTGAATGTAATTATCCCTATATTTCCATTCTCATTTATTTTGTTGGATTGATACATTTTTTTATATATAGCCACTACTCACGATCAAGAGGTGTTCAGCTTTCAGAGTGATCATTCGCCTTGCCATGGTTTTGAAGAAGTCTTATCTTGCTACAAAAAGATTGTTCCCACCTTACGACTCTCAGGTTGGTCTTTTTCTACCTTGCCATAAAAGATCGTCTTTTGTAATTGCCACTGGCACTAAGTAAATACAGGTAAATAGTACTCACTGTAATCACTGAAGTTTGGTGTTTGTTTCACCAGGCGCTGTACAAAAGGCTCTCGCCTTGTACGCCTCACTTGCACCTTAGTGCCTTACCGCACCTTTAACAACTATATGACAAGGTTATAATTGCACCATTTCACAAACCTTGAGACTAAAATGGTACTATTTTGTACATTTAGATTCAATTAACCATTACTAAAAAACTTAAAGCCGCGATTTTTAGTATCTTATCCTTTTTAAGTGAAGTTTATCAACCTTTAAACAGATACCAAATTTCCTTCTATGCATCTTAAATATGAATGTTTGAACTTGGATTGACTATGATCAACTCCTTAGACTTTTTTAAATTGATTATTTAAAGTGATATGCTATCAATTTTTCCAAATGTTCTCTTACTCCTACAACTTAAAGAGTTAATCCTATTTACTTTGAAGCATTTTACAAAAGAGTAATATGAATAGTTTAAATGTTGAAGGGGTCATTAAAGTTTTCTAGATAGTATGGGAACTAAAGATCTATTAGGCCAAAGAAATGAATTTTGGTTATCTTATCTAGCTGTTGTGCTATTAAGTTTGTGATGCTTATTTCAAGAGTGACATCTTCACAGATAAAATGTATTTGTTTTAAGGGCCAACCTCTTATGCACCGGTGATTGAGGCTTCGATGGACATTGTGGAAAAAAGTAGAGGCCAATACCATGTATTGGTTATCATTGCAGACGGACAGGTCCAAAAAAAACTCTACCTTGCTTACCTTTCTTCATGTATTTATCTAGATTATCCAGTTTGGCTCTTAAATTTCGGAGATGTTTCATTAGCCTCTGAATTTGTTTAGAATGTCTTAATAGCTCCTAAGTCCACGTGTCGCCAAATAAGAAAGATTTAGATAAGTTAAAATCTGCATCACTTTAAGCAAGTTTAGAGGATGAATAGATCATTATAACCACTTTAGGTGCAATAGGTCATTATAAGTTAGCCAAACAAAAAAAGCATGCTTAATACATCAAGGCCTCGTGCACTTATCCAGATTTTCCGATTGACCCTTTAAATTTTGGAGATCTCTAATTAGCCCTTAAACTTGTTAAAATGTCTTAACAGCTCCCTAAGTCCATGTGGCCAAATAACAGAGATTTGGATAAATTAAAGCGTGCTTCACTTTAAGCTAGTCTGGAGGGTGAATAGATCATTATAATCACTTTTAGGGGTCAATGGATCACTTTAAGCAAGTTTGGACAGCCAATAGGTGATTAAAATCAAGTTCATTGGGTTAATGAGGTATCTCCAAAATTCAGGAGGGTAAGCAGCCTGATGTATTAAGCAAAAAAAACTGTAATATCAAGTGGTATCTCCGATAATGGATTTGCTAATTTCAGAACAAAAGGACAATAGAAGAAATAAAAATCAAAAGGCGCGGGATTTGTCGTTGGAAAATAAAGAATTGTGATAATTTTGTTTCATTTTTAATAGTTGAAGGCCCATAAATGTAATTAACCCTACAATCTTATATGTCAAATTTCAACATTTTTTCTTATAAATTTGTGAAGGTTACGAGAAGTATCGACACAAGCGAGAGGGAGCTTAGCCCACAGGAAGAGAAAACAATTAAATCAATTGTGGATGCAAGGTGCACCCTGTTACATAACCTCACTTTTCTCTTGCTTAAGAAGAAATTATATAAGGGTAATGTAGGTAATTTACCATAATTTATAGTGATGTGGATAAAAGAGAGTTAACGATGTAGATGTAGTTAAATTTATCGAGGTCATTCTTTTTCTAACGGATTTTTATTGACTTGCATTTTGATGCTACAATAATGTAAGGCCTAATTCTAGCCTCCAGGAAAGTCAACTGTCCTTCTATATATTTTGAACATTCTATTTACCCTTTAAACTTGTGTAAAATGCCCTATTGATCCCTTTATATCTACGTGGCCGAGTAATGGGAAATTTTGGACAAGTTGAAGTGTACATAACCGTAAGTAAGTAAGTATTAGGGACCAATAGATCACTCTAAACAAGTTCCTTTAAAAAAGTCCAGGGTGTCAAAAGATCACTTTAAGCAAGTTCACCGGATACATTTCAAAAGTATAGGGGAATCTACATTTTTGGACAAGTATAAAAAGTTAGAAATGTATTAGGCCATAGTGTAAAATTTAAGAATTTCATGTCAAAAAGCGAAGTTGAGAGACCACGTTGTTAATAGCGTCATGGTTCAGGTACTATGAATGTATGTCAACATTTGAGAGTTATTGTGCTTATATGTCTTAACATTGTTATGTAAGTTTTGGTTCAAATCCGACACTCTAGGCCTCACGTCTTTAAAACGTGTATACATGTATTATAAATCCACCTTACTAATAAGCACCAATCACTCTTGTCTCATCATCATTCTGTAGGACCACTCCGTACTTAAGTTTCTATCCCGACACAAGACACTCCTAACTGGATCGTTACAGTATGGTTTAAGAGTGATTCTGAAAAAGTTTGAGCAAATAATATGATGTTATCGAATCTGTTTGTGCTGAATATGTATGTTTCCATTGTAGCTCATACCCTCTTTCAATAATTCTTGTTGGTGTTGGTGATGGACCTTGGGATGACATGAAGAAATTTGATGACAAACTCCCAACACGTGAATTTGATAACTTTCAGGTACTCTACTACTAGAAGTTTTTTATTTTTTATTTTTATTATTTTTAAAATAATAATAATAATATAAAATTATCATCAACCAATTGAATTAAAAATTTAAGTTAATATCTGACACATCCCTCATACGAAGCGAATCTTTGATCACTTGGTCAAAGATGCTCATATACCATATTATCGAACCAATTGAACTAAAAGCTTATAGTTAAAGGGCACTTCATATTAATATCTGATAAAAGTCAATGGTGGTCTGTGTTTGGCTAAATGATTGGAGTGGACTCTCTGAATTTTTGGAGATTTTTTGGTTAGTTTCTGAATTTGCTTGAAATAACTTGTTGACATTTTGGACTTACTTAAGATGATTTATTGATCCCATTGAACTTGCTTAAAGTGACCTATTGGCCATCTTAACTTTCGTAAAGTAACCTATTATCTCCTGATCTTGCTTAAAGTGCTATACGTTTCAACTTGCCAAAATTCTCCACTTACTCCGTCTTGTAGGACTTAGAGAGAATTAATCATGTCAATATAAACAAGTTCTGTCTATGAGAGATTTTCAGGAAGCCAATCAGATTATTGGCTAAGTACAGGGGTCTATAATGTATTAAGCTTTTAAAATACAACCATTGTCTCCTAAACTATAGTGTTACTAACATTATTGCTCATAGACTTCACTTTTTGTTATAAAATCCTTAAACTTTACATTTATATAACATTAAATTCCAAATAAACAAGCATTCATAAAAAAAAACGATATGATAACCTTGACATGTTTGAGTACACCATTGACTCTTTTTTACTCATGTGACTGTAAATTATGGTGAAATGCTTATTTTACCCCTCATCATTTCGTAAAATTGACTTGGAAATATAAAGCTGAAAGATTTTTATGTTAATAATAACTGATGTTGAGATGCCATAATGTTTGTATCCTTATAATTCAAAGGGCATGAATGTAATTTACCCTCAAAATCTGTTTTCATTGTGTTAAAATTTTTCTTTTTATGTGTAGTTTGTCAATTTCACAGAGATTATGTCCAAAAATACAACTCCATCTGCGAAAGAAACAGCGTTTGCTCTCGCTGCACTGATGGAGATTCCTCTCCAATTCAAAGCAGCTCTCGAGTATGGCATTGTTGGGTAGGATCTACTAAACCTCTTCATTCATATATTATCCGAATTTAAGTGACTGTCACAGCTATGTATCCCTACCTATGTTGCATGGAAAAGTTATTTTTAAAACATACATTCATAAAATAACCTAAAAACGGACATAGATACAAAATGCAGAAACGCCATTGAAAAGGAGTGTTCGTGCAACATAGATCCCAACATATCATGTTGCAACTGTTTTGTTGGAATGTCAGTTTTTAATGTTCTCAAATGCTGGGATTGTTGCATATCTCAGGGCAAAATGCATGGATGACCTGAAGTTTGGTTCTGTTTCACAAAATTATTAGACTTCATTTTCTTTAATAAAATCATTCAACTTCAGATTTGATTTCGATAAATTTATACCGGCTAATTTGGGTAAAAAAACTCACTGAAATATTGACACGTCACAAAAAGACACTTGACTGCATATGCCAAATAAGTGTCATGCCGAACATATATAACTTTTATGGTTAACATGGCAATCATGTGTGTGCCCTGCCCTGTGGCATAGGGACTACAATATCAACATTCATGTTAGTTTTTATATACACAAAGTAACTGAAATGAATTTATTAAAATGAAATGTGAAATTTAGTGATTTTATTGAAAAAAAAATTCTTGTAAAACACACATTTAAATAACTGCAGTGCATTTTACCCTTCAAATTCTAGGTAGCTAACATATGAAGCTATCAACAGCTGATTGGTATGGCTGATCCGTCCTACTAAATAGAATCAAAGAATTAGTAAATATGTTCCGTCCAAAAAGAGAATGCCTTAAAATTATGAACTGTAAGATCTGATAATTGAATCGATTCCATGATTATAAGTTCATTTCATATCGGATCAAACCAGAATAAGCTTATATACATTGTCATTATGAGAAAGAATAGGTTATTCTTCGAGTGTATCTAAATAGATATTATGCTTCTATATGGATGTCTTGGGTCTCATTAAATAGATATTATTCCATTTAGGATTTAGCAATAGGCGTAGGATCTCCTTTTTATATGTATCTCTCCTTTCATAATATGTTTGATTCGGTGAGATGCAAATGCTTATTCAATTAACTGCATTCATCTGCAGACGTACCACCGGAAGAGCCAAAAAGATTGTACCAAGGCCTCCTCCAGTGCCTTACAGTCGTCGGCCAACAGTGATAGAGCGTGAATCAAGCAACTTCTCATCATCCACTGTAGATGAGAGAACACAGGTATGGTAACGTTTACTTTTTACCTTTCATTAGATTTGTTCATAGGTCGGGCTGGAAAGACCTCACGGGTTTACCACTAAAACATTCAACCCAGCCCAAGCTCCTTGTATATTTTTTCGTTTTTAATTATATTGTATAAAAGAATATGTAATATTAATATACCGGTCAGCCTCTTATAAAAAGTCTCAAATTTTTCCTAGAAGTAAATAACTTAGGCGAGGGCGAGCCTTGGCGCAACGGTAAACGTTGTTGTCGTGTGACCAAGAGGTCACGGGTTTGAGTCTTATGAGCGGCCTCTTGCCAAATAAATTGGCAGGGAAGGCTTGCCCAGTACACCCTTGTGGTGGGACCCTTTTCCGGACCCTCGCTCAGCGGGGACGTGTAGTGCGACCGGGCCGCCTTTTTTTTTAAATAACTTAGGCGGACCGAGTCTAATATCATTTTAACTTGTCCAAATCCAGCCATTAGATACAGACTAGTAGCCAAGAGGGATCGGTATCCAAACCCGTGAACATGTATACTTTTAGTGACTTCACCATCCAAAAGTTTCATAAATTTGTGAGTGGATAGATAGCAGTGAAAATTACCCTAGTAATTTGGCAACTTAGACCATACAAGTTTAAGGGTTAAATGTACGGCTGGTTACTGAACTTTGAAGTTTGTCTCAAAATGGTTACTGGACTTTAATTTGTCTCACTAAAGTCATCGAACTTTAGATCTTGATTCAATAAAGTCACTCCGATAACTTCAGACGAAAAGTATTGGAATCCTGATGTGGTGTCCACGTTAGAAATTAACCAACTAGATTAAAGCTTATAATATCAAAAGAAATGATATGATTACACAAAATTTACCAAATCCTTGTGTATTGCATCCATGATCAATAAAAGTTTGTCTATTGGAAAAAATTATGGGTAAAATTTGCAAAACAAATACAATAGTTTAACACCAAACCAAAGTCTCGAGAATTTTATCGAGACAAATTGAAATTCAATGACCATTTTAAGCGAGTTCAAGAAATAGAAATAAACCAGTTGTTTTCTCCGGAGGGACAATGGGCTTTCATTGATTAGCTTTCTCTATAATTTGGTTCTAAGTTCTAACATGAATGCAGGCTTGCCCTATTTGCCTCACCAACGGCAAGGACTTGGCTTTCAACTGTGGTCACATGGTAATGAATCGGAGATGGCTTTTGATTATTTTCTTCTTTTCTGATACCATTTTTCATTCTAATCTAATATTAACTAACATTCACCAAATGGTTAAATGGTGCAGACTTGTAGAGAGTGTGGATCAATGATATCAAATTGCCCTATATGCCGCCGGCCAATCACCAACCGGCTCAGGCTGTTTGCTTAAATGCCACTACTTTAGAATGTGAAAAGAGTACATATTTCGAGCTTTTCTAGTTTTAGGCATCAAGACGTAATTGTTAACTACTTGTATTTCTGTCCGAAGAGATGTTGAACAAATGATGTATTGTATTAGTAGGTCTTCCAAACGGAATGTGTTGTTGAGCAAATGATGTATTGTATTAGTAGGTCTCCGAAACGAAATGTGTTATTTTGTAAAAGTACATCAACGAAAAAGGTTGCATTATTATTAGGAAAAGAACAGGTTTTTAGAAATTTTAATAAAATATAATTAGATAAAATAGTTTGACTCTAAAAATAACACTGTTAAAAAACGAGGCCATTTGGACCCTTTAGGCGCTCGAAATCGAAAATCCGTTTTAGTCTCTCTAGACGTTTTCTTACTCTCTAAACGATTTTTAGCCATCCGGGTTCTGTCTAGGCCGTCTTGACACCGTCTAAACGATGACGGACAAAAACATTTTATTATGAATTTATATTTTTCTTTATTACAATTTGCTTTTGAGTTGTTTCAACGATATTGTTGTTAAAATGTTGATGTTTGGACATTTTTAGAGATATATGTTACAAATGTCCATTATTTTTTCTATATTAAACAATTTTATATTATCTAGAGATAATATAATATATATTTTAATTGAATTTATATAACATTTGGTTGATTAACAAATAAAAAATATAGGAAAATATAAATCCAATTAATCCCCGACTACTTTGAAAGTCCTGTTTGCTCGATTAGCGGTTTTTACAACCTGAAAAATAATGAGATGGATTCATATATGCATAAGTAGAATAACAACTAATAATCATTAATTTTCAATCCAACATCTCTAATCCATCTAAATTGAGATCAAAACCAGGCAACCCAAAATCAAATTCAAGCCAAACAAATTGATCTAAAACCTATAATTGATTAAAGGACTAGAGGAAAGAGGAAAACGGGTTTATTCTGGAAAAGAGAAGAGCTTTATTAAAATGAAGCGAGCAAGGAACTTGGGGCGGGCATTGGGCCGCGAGGGTTTATACATGTACTTTTATAAGATAATATTAAGACTTGAAGCTTGGATTGGTAAGATTTCATCAAAATAGAAACCTTTTATGATAATGATAAAGAGGGAGTTGCACCATCAGCAGTCCATAACAGTTACTTTGATATAAATAAAAAAGGGTACCCAAGCCTTTCGACGCACCTGATATCAAAGTTAAAGCAGTCAGAAACTACTCGTATCGATACTAGAGATATTCCAACAAGTCGCAAATACTAAGAAAATACATTCAGTTCAAGAAAAGATGCCATGAAAAAACATGAACTAAACAACAACCATATGATCAATACACTACATTATGAACCTTTCGTTCATTTTCTGCTAATTCCCTTGACTAGTTCTAAGGGCTCCTGTACTTGGCCAAATAATTCGACTGGTCCCTGAACGCTTGAATGTCGCATTAGCCCATAAACTTGCTTAAAGTAACATGACTAACCCTTTAAACCCTGCTTGGCAGAGCAAAGTGGTGATTTAGATAAATTAAAGCGTGAAATGTATCACTTTAAACAAGTTCAAGGGATCAATAGGCCACTTTAAGTAAGTTTAAGGGTCAATAGGTCACTTTAACCAAGTTCGAGAAACCAATGGATCACGTTAAGTAAGTTTAGAGGATATTGAGACATCTCTAAAGTTCATGGACTAATTGAATATTTGGCCAAATACAATTCCCGATGTATTAACCTATCATAAATTCTTTCTCAATCTGTATTAACTATTATAAGTTGTTTCTCAATCTTAACTACACAATGTATATCTACAGTTCGAACTAAGAAGTTCAAACAACAAAAAGGAGTTGCAAGTTTAAAATAACAACAAGACTTCAACTGCATATTTTTACTAATTAGAAATGCAAACGAACACTTGTATCACGATTCAAGCAACGCACAAACAACAAAAAAGAAATCAGAACCAAATTCAACTAAAAAATAAGAGCATAGAGAATCAGTAGAATTAAGAACTAATAATCATCTAAATTTTCAATCCAAATGATTAATCTAAAACCCCTAATTGATTAAAGGAGCAGAGGAAGTAGAATAATAATAAAACTAAGCTACAGATTTAAAAAAAAAACGGTACCCAAGCCGCCTGACACCTAATATGTCATCAAAGTTAAAACTGTCAGAAACTACTCATTGCATTGATACTAGAGATATTCCAACAAGTTGCAAATACAATGAAAATACATTTAGTTCAAGAAAAGACGCCATGAAAAGAACATGAACTAAACAACAATCATATGATCAATACACTATTTCCGCTAATTACCTTGACTAATTCTAACAGCGCTAACACAATACTAAATTATTATATTTTCCCACTGTACAGATACATAATCCTTGTCATAAGTTGGGGGTTCAGATGCTATGAACGCTACTTTGGGGGTCAAATTGGATATTATGTTAAGAAAATATGACCAAAAAAACTACCTATCCTTTATGAGATATAACAAGAGTGTCAAGAAGAAGCATAATCCCCCAAAGGAAGCACTACATAGTTTGCTAAATAAAAAATTGCAGACTGCAAAAGTCACTAAACTCATTTTAGACTGATAATAAGATTAAGCATTACTATTTAAACTAATGGTAGACAGAAAAAGTCACAAAACAGTGGTTTGATCTTTCCTCAACTAGATCAAACTGGTGTACACATTTTTGCATGCAAGTTTAGAACCAAGTGACGGAATGACTCAGTCATGTAAAAGGATCAAGCATCAACTTCTTTTCTACCTAGTTCAAAAATAATAAAACAAGGAAATCTGTTGAAATAGTTTGAAAAAGCTGCTAAACTCTTGGACTGCCACAAACTTTAGAGACACGGACTTCAAATGGAAATGGTGGTGATGCTCTACTAAGGCAAGGGAAGTTGCCACTGTTGTTTGTAGCAACATATCTTCACATCAACTCATTGCAGAAGCCATAGAACAAAGATGAGAAACTTATCAAATCATTCATGTCCTTCAAAAAAATTCTCATTTGTCTGCCTAGCACAATATTCCATACAGAATTTTGACTCATAGAAACTAGCGACATTATTTAAAAACATTGGAAACAACAATATACAAAAATTTCAGAATTAATCTCAAAAAGTCAAATCTAGGCCACCCAAATTGGGCTAAGAGCATCAAACTGCCACATCATACCCATTCTGTGTCGAAAAAATGTACTCTGATACCATTTGGAGAACTTTTACCACTGGATAGAAACTCTACATCTCGGATTTGCAGCCATTGCAATAAACTTGGGACTCACTGATTTCAAGAGAAACAATGGTGATGCTGTTGTAAGGCAAGGGTAGCTTCTTTCCAATGTGGTTATTGCAACATGCTCCTAGAGATAGGATTCACAAACAGCTGCTTAGACATCCAGACAAATAATCAGAATCTGAAATGTCAATTTGTAAGAATGTAATAAATGTCAATTTCAGCTCATCATTTCACCTGAAGACAGTTTATAGTAATTTCACGATGTCTTTATTCTCCGCTACCAATGCAAATGTGGTGTTGTCGGCACAGAAACCATTGTCATGCATTTCATGAATGAGTTTTGCTGCCATCGCCAAATCCTTGTGCCTAAGAAATCCATGAATAATCACATTGTAAGAGCAATTATCTGGCGAGAAGACATTGTTTTCCATATTTCTGAAGATCTGGTATGCTTCATCTAGGAATCCTTTCTTGCAAAGCCCATCAATGATTATATTATACGTGTAAATAGTAGGCTGCAGCCCGTCAACAGAAAATCTAGATAACAATTTCTTGACATCTTTAAACCTTCCAGCTTTGCACATGCCTTGAATTAGGATATTATATGTAGCTGTATCAGGCTTCAAATTTCTCACTTCCATTTCATGAAATAAGGAGAAAGCTCTATCAAGATGCCCGTTTTGACAAAAACCATGCAGCAAAATTGAGTATGTTACTACATCAGGAAGGAAGCCACTTGCACATGAGTCCTTGAAAAACTCAAGTGCTTCCCAAGGTCTTCTAGCATGACATAAGCCGTATAAAATAGAATTACAAGTATATTGATTAGGGACTAAATCTCTAGAAGACATTTCATAAAGAAGTTGTTTTGCCTCATAAATAAGCTTCTTCTTATCATACCAATTGATCAAGGTGTTGTAAGTAGTGACATTAGGATTGCAACCCTTTCTCTTCATCACATCAAACACTTTCTTAGCTAGATGCATTTGTCCGTGTAGACCATATCCATCTATTAGTGAAGTGTATGTAATGACATCAGGCTCAACACCTGTTTGAATCATTTTGCTAACCATAGATTGAGCCTTCGTTATCCTTCCTCCTTTGAAAAGTTCATCAACTAAGATACTGTAACTAACTACACTTGGCGTAATATTCTTATCCAACATTTCTTCAAACAAGGCCGAAGCTTCCTTCCACTTGCTCGAATAACAGAGACCATGAATTAGTGAATTGTAAGTGAAAACATCAGGCAAAACTCCTCGACTCTTAATCTCTTTGAAGAGCTCAAATGCTTCCTTAACTTGGTTACACTTACAAAGACCATCAATAATGGCATTGTAAGTCACAACATCAGGCTCACAACCTTTCTCGACCATTCTTTTGAGCAAACAAACAGCTACATGCATATTTCCAATTTTGCATAGACCATTCACAATAGTACTATAAGTGATGACGTCAGGTTGATGACCCATGGCCTCTATTTTGTCAAATAAATCTACAGCATGACCAATTTTACCATGTCTACATAAACCATTTATTAAAGTATTGAAGGTTATAATGTCAGGCTCAAAACCAAGCTTGTAAATTTTGGCCAGAATAGAAAACCCCAAATCAACACGATCTAAATGGGAGAAGCAATTAATTAAGATGCTACAAGTATAAATATTGGGTTTAATTCTCACCAATTCCATCTTCTTGGACAATGAAATGACAGTCTGAAATTGCTTCATCTTAACCAGCGCAGACAGCAATTTAGTAAATTCGATTACAGAAGGCCGTGGCTTCGTATGAAGAAGCTTGTTAAAGGAAGAGACAGCTTCATTGACCTCAGTGCCAGAGTTACGAGTATGGAAGAGAGAAATGAAAGTCGTAATCTGATGAAATGGAGAAGAAGTGAGAGATGAAGCTGAAGAGGAAGAAGGAAGAAGGCGTCTGGTGGTGATGGTGAGCATGGTGTTGATGTGAGATTGAGGATCGATTTTGGGCAGCGGCTGAACTATGAAAAACCCTAACAATTGAGGATGAAATTGTATTAATGTGTTGATATGAGATTTGAAGATGCTTCAACTGAACTCAGAAACAGAATTTAGGAGAAAAGGGTCACATATCACTTAAACGGTAAAAAAAATTTAACAAACGGAAACAAGCACTGAACAGTTCACTAAAAAATGATTAGGGATTTCATCATATGTTTTTTAAAATACAAGGATTAAATAGTGTATTTTATCGAAATATAAGAACTAATAAATTAATTACCCTATAATAAATAAATAAATAAATAGTATATTATTAATTTGTATTTATTTATTTTAGAACTGTCCATGAGCCGGTTTGGGCCAAGTTCAATCCGAGTCCAGCGGGTTTTTGTCTAAAAATACTCAGTCTAAAGCCAGTCAAGTCCGCTGTTAATTTAGACGTGTTCGGATCGGGTTGGGGTCGGCCTCAAAAATCAAATTTCTAAACCCAACTCATATAAGTCCACCTAAATATATACGTATAATTTGTAATCATAAAAAATTAAATTTATATTTATAAATAAATATTAATTTATAAATTTATTAATCAATATTAATAGACGGGCCGGACACAACCTTTGCATATCTCAGAGGGTACCCATTTAATACTATTTTGTAAACCAAGAACTTATGATATTTAGCAGTCAAATACAATCGCCATGCCATTATTATTTCGGACCATAGTTCTATCCCAGTTTGTTGTTCTACACAAAAAGTTGAAGCATTGACATTACACTTCAACTTCCCGACTTTCGACAGCTTCCATTCGATTCTTCGATTTGTGTAACTCTACTGCTAGGACGATATCCATCTGCTATATTGATAGATGATTTAAAGCAAAATAATGTAAATATATGATATAAATGTTTGTTTTGAATTGTAAAATGGTTGGTTAGAATGGATGGATTTTTTAACATTCTAAGTGCATCACTTTAAATAAGTTGAGGTGAATCAAGGTTGTAAAAAATGGCAAGGGATGGACGGATATGATCCTCAAGGATTAATCAGAGATTAGTCGAAGATTAATCATATTTCTATTTTTTTTATTTTTTATTTTTTAATCAATAAATTGTTATATAAATTCTATTAAAATATGTATTATACTATCTAAAAATAATAATATAAAAAACACGTTGTAGATATCCAGGTTCGTCCGGAAGACCCGAATGGATAATATTGTTGAAGACCCGAATGGATAATATTTTTTAATCAAGCTACTCGGTTGGACCGGAGCTCGGAAATGAAAGAGTCGCCACCCACGAGTGGGAAAATGATCACCGGATCCCTTGTGGGAGACCGGTTGGGTTCAGGAAATTTGGTACGATTCGAGAAGGCTAGCTCCTTTCCGAAAAAAGATTACTGGACACCCCATAATCGTCCGGTTTGAACCATCGGCCTCTTACTTAACACTACTAAGCGCTAATGATCTAATTGCATATTCCTTTAAGTGTGAAATTTGTTTGAAAACATTTTCTTTCTCGTTTTGAAAACCGTTTTTTAGTATTTTACTTAAAGTTATTTAGTTTAAATGAATCATATGTGATTCACGATTAATATGTGTGCGGAAACGTAAAGTGTGGTAAAATAAATTACAACATGAGGAATATATATATTTACATCAACGTAGATCAACTATATGCTAATCTAATTAACATTAATATAAGGGTAAATTCAAAAAAAAAAAAAAAACCTGTGGTTTCATGGATTTCGCAAAAAAATCTTGTGGTTTGTTATTACAAAAAAAAAAAAAGGACCGTGTTATACGCCGTTACCCGAAAAACGGAAATTGACTTAACGGTGTTAAAAGTGATGACGTGGCAAGGAGTAAAATTGGAAAAATAAATTTTTTTTATTTCTTTTTTTTCTTTCTTCTTATTCTTCCTTCTTCTCTTAGATTTCCGACGGAAATTTTCAGATTTTTGGAATCGAAACTTAAAAAAAAAAATTAGAAGAAAAAAAAGAAGAAGGAGAGAAGAAGAAGAAGAAGAAGAAGAAGAGATAAAAAAAATCGTTTTTCCAATTTTACCCCTTGTCACATCATCCATTTTAACACCGTTAAGCCATTTTCCGTTTTTCGGGTAATGGCGTATAACACGGTCCTTTTTTTTTTGTAATGACAAACCACAGGAGTTTTTTGCAAAATTCATGAAACTACATGAGTTTTTTTTTTTTGGAACTTACCCTTAGTATAATAAGCCTTTTGAAATAGGTATTTAAACTTTATTCTAGTAGATTTTATTTTGTTCCAAAAATATACCTTAAGTAAAGATGATTAGACAATTTAATACTTTTAACCGGTCAATAACTGGTCAATCGCGAGTTTGGTAGGTAAATTACACTAATAGTACCTGAACTTCAATCTTATTCACAATTTGGTATCTGAATTGCATTTTGTTTAAACAACAAATCATAGGCAATCGAAAAAGGCCCAATCTCATTTCATATAGCTTACCGTCTAGTTAGAATGCTATTGCATGATTGTTTTAAGTTTATGCAGGTTATATTCTTATTAACAGGAGTGAACATCGGTTCGGTTTGATTACTAACCGAAATATCATTAACCGAACCGATATTTATACATTAAAAACTAAACCATACCGAATAACTAAAATAACTGAATTTGACCGAACCGAAAATTTTCAATTCGGTTCGGTTACCAACCAAATAACCAAAATTTTTATATTTTTAATTTAAATGTTATGAATTATAAAATTTAAGTTTCACTAATTTGGAACTTGCAATTTCAAACTCAATTAACCAAATACTTTAGATATTATAAATTAATTTAATAATGTTTAAAACTAAAATTTTAGACTTTCTTATACAAATTGAAATATGAAATATAAATGATCTAGGTAAAATTACATTTTTTATTTAAATATAAATTTGGTTTGGTTTTCGGTTAAACCGATATTTTTTTAGAATAACCGAATTGATTACCGAATATCGAATAAGAAAAATTTGACAATCGAACCGAACCAAATTAAAATAACCAAACCAAACAAGAATTTATTTCAGTCGTCTATTTTTAGATTTTTTGCTTACCCCTACTTATTAATGGTCCCAATATAAAAAGAACAGTTCCTAATCTTCTTCTAAGAGGTTTTGATGCCATTGATGATGTTAAAAGCTAAACTGTGAAACATTCTAAAGTTAAGATATTACAAATATAAATTTTCCTTGTATCTTCTCTTAATGAGATTTAGAATTAACCCTTTAAAATTACTGAGCGACAAGATTAACCTCCGATAAATAAAAAATAGATTATTTTATACTAGCTTAGAGAGTTAATTAGTTGTTATCAAAGTTTAATGTGATATATATTAAAACTTTTATCAATTTGTTGCAAAAATACATTCTTCTTCTTGATCTTTTATTTAGACACATTAAACCCATGATTATAATTTTTTATTTTTTATGATGTTAAACCTCCGATAAATAAAAATTAGGTTTAAAGTAGCGAGACACGCTCCTTCCAATGCTAGTTGTTATTCTTTTTTTGATAAGCCGGATTGGCTAATAAATGTAATTCAAAAGGATATTCAAGCCTCATTAATATAAGTTTTCGTTTTTTCCCCCAAAAAAAAAAAAAATAAATAAATAAATAAAAATTAGATTTGAATATAAAATCAGATTAATATATAATGTTGTTTATTTCACCAGCTTTTTTACCTTTTTGCCTTCAACTGTGGCCACATGGTAAAAAAAACAGACATTGCATTGATTATTTTTTTTCTTTTTCTTGTACCATTTTTCATTCTAATATTAACTAACATTTATCAATTCCTGCAAACGATATATTGAATTAGTATGTCTTCCGGACCGAATGTATTATTTTGTAAAATATTCATTAACCAAAAAGGATTTTAGAAATTTTAATAAAAAATAATTAGATCAAAACAAATATTCCTTATTTTGAGAATATTAATTGTTTTTTCGTTCTAAAGTAGCTAATTACAGGTGTTTCCTAACTAAATACTTTAAGAAAAAAGCTACAAAACAAGAGGTTAAATGCACCATTGGTCACTGAACTTACACGGTTATCTCAAAATGGTCACTAAACTTCAATTTGTCTCAAATAAAATCACTCAATTTTGAGTTTTGTCTCAATTAAGTCACTCCATCGATTTTAGTGGTTAAAACGCATCGAAATGATGACATAAGTGATACGTCAATATGTGACAACTCATATTTCTAACCGAAATGACATAAGATATCCACATATGCGCCACGTGTGGATTATTTTTATGAAAAAAAACTAAAATTTAGTTTTTTTTCATAAAAATACCCGACATGTGGCTGTCACATTTCGTTTCGGTCAAAGATTTGAGTTAACTCATGTTGACCGTGTCACCTATGTCATTTTTTCGATGCGTTTTAACCACTAAAATCGACGTTGTGACCTAATTGAGATAAAATCCATAGTTGAGTGATTTTATTGAAACAATTTGAAGTTAAGTGACCATTTTAAGACAACCATGTAAGTTCAGTGACCAATAATGCATTTAACCCACAAAACAAGTACTTAATGGATCAGTGTCTTTTTGTACATAACCGAAACCAAATGACCTGAATTTAGGTTGAATTCTAAACATGAATATCAATGAAGCCTCACCACTAGTATATCCTCAATCAATTGAACAAACTCAATTCGTGCAAAACGTTAAATATTGACCAAAGAGTGAATCTAGGAAGGAACTAAGAATACCCGCGCTAATATTCCCCTATGAAACGAGTATGGTACATGTCGCATAACATTGCAAAAAGCATCGAGCTATTCCGTGCTTCTTAACCATATAATGATACCAACAAGCAGAAAGTAACGCACCGGCATGGCTATCTTCTGATCCACTTGTTTTTGTGCTCGATCTTCTGTTCCTCGCCAGCTTCCATGTTGCCTTGCTTCGACAGTGGCTGAATTCGCACGTAAAGTTTCCTGGCTAGTGTCTCGCCTTTCAGAGCAGCAACACTTCAGCTCCCCAAAGTATTCTGCTAGTCTCTCTTGATTGAGTTTCCCCATTCATCTAATTTAGAGATCCAAGAAGCAAAACAAAATTTGTGAAGATATTAATTATATCAGTTTCAGACAGGGCAGGGGAGAGCATGCTTTGAACAAGGGAGGGCCTAACCGGACTTCAGTTAGAATGATTTCAGTTAAGGAATTTGAAGTTTAGGATGATTTCAGTTAGACATGTTCATGATCTGGGCAGGGCCTAACCGGACTTCACACTTAAGCTACCTTGTCCAAACCAAGCTCAGATGACACTATATTTACACCGAGCTCAGACTAGGCTAGGCCAGGCTAATAGGATTAGCGATAAATAAGAGGATTACGAAATAAGAAGTGAAAAAAAACAAGATTTAAATCTCATCTCTATTAGGAATAAATACGAAAACGAAAAATTGAACACACAAGAATTGTTTACCCAGTTCGCCACTCGATTAGAGATGACTACGTCTGGGGGCACTACCAAACCAGGATATTTCACTATAATGAATAAGATACGGATTACAGAGAAAGCGGTTACATTTATACTCCTGAAACCCTAACCGTCTGAAACCCTAATCGCCCAAAAAAACAATCCTGCAGTTGGATCGCTTCAGTTGGGCCTATTATATTAGTCTCCATAAGCCCAACAATCTCCCACCTGGAGACTAAATCCTTTATCTGATGGTAGTGCGGTGCCTCTAACTCAATTACCAAGGCCAGCTGAAGCCATACAAAGCTTCAGCTTCTCTAAGGTTACAACCTTAGTCAACATGTCTGCAGGATTCTCTGTGCCTGGAATCTTCATCAACTGCAATATCTTTTTATCCAAGAGATGTCGTATGTAGTGATACTTCAACTCTATGTGCTTTGTCCTTGAGTGAAAGGCGAGATTCTTTGCCAAATGAATGGCACTCTGACTGTTGCTGTACAGAACCGGATCCTTCTGTTCCTTCCCCAATTCACGCAAGAAATTTTGCAACCATACCATCTCCTTACTGGCCTCAGTCACTACGACGTACTCAGCTTCTGCAGTAGACAAGGCCACCACCTTCTGCAGCTTTGAAGCCCAAGAGACAGCAGTACCACCCAATCTGAAGACATATCCGGTTGTATTTCTTCTCTTGTCAAGGTCACTGGATGCCAAATCTGCATCCACATATCCTGTCAACATAACTTCTTTTCCCTCAAAACATAGGGCTTGTTCAGCGGTTCCCTTCAGGTATCTCAGAATCCACTTTACTGCTTCCCAATGCTTCTTACCAGGGTCTCCCATGAAACGACTAACAACTCCCACAGCATGTGCAATATCCGGCCTTGTGCACACCATTGCATACATCAGGCTGCCGATTGCTGAGGCATACGGAGTTCTCTCCATCTGGACTCGCTCTTCATTGCTCTTGGGTGAGTCCTGTCTAGATAGCTTGAAGTGGCTACCCAAAGGAACCGTAGCTGGCTTGGCATCTTGCATGCCAAATCTAATCAAGACCTTCTTGATATACTCAGCTTGTGAGAGATATAACTTTCCAGCCTTCCTATCTCTTTCAATTCTCATGCCCAAGATCTGCTTAGCTTCTCCAAGATCTTTCATAGCAAACCGCTCAGATAACTGCTTCTTCAGTTTTCTCACTTCTCGAGCACTCGACCCTGCAATCAACATATCATCAACATATAACAGTTGGATCGCTGCAGTTGGGCCCATCACTTCAGTTGGGCCTATTATATTAGTCTCCATAAGCCCAACAATCTCCTCCCACCATCTTTTTGAACTAACAAGTATTAGAAAAGTGTAAAGGGAATAAAATGATTAAAGGTTACTACTCTAATACTAATACTATAAACATACAATCATTGCAGTTGTTATTTTCCTATTTTTCTCTACCGAAAGAATTCATGTTATCTTTCTTGTTCAACTATTCTTAGAGTCCGTTTGGTTCCGCTATTATTGTTTGTTCTTGTTGATAATTAACTATCATAAATTATTTCTCAATCTTAACTAAACACAAGTATATCTACTAAGTTCAAATCAAACAACAAAAAAGGGGCTGCAAGTTTAAAATAACAACAAGACTGCAACTGCATATGTTTACTAATTAGAAATGCAAAACATCACTTGCATCTCTAATCCACCTAAAGTCAAGCCAAACGATTGATCTAAAACCCCTAAATAAGCCTTAGATCTAACGGTAAATGACCAAATTTATTTGGTCATTCAGGATCCAGGTGAACACTCGTACGCTAGAGTGAAACAGTGCCAGGAAGAAACATAATCCCCCAACAGTAAGAAAGGCATTTTTTAAACATTCCAATAAGATTAAGGTAGAATCTGGTTTTATAAACAAGCTGTCTAACTAATCCATTTGTATCAGCTACAACAATAGTAAGATATTCTCCAAATGTTGATATATTTCAAACAATCATATAACTAATCCTATAGAAAGCATTAGAGCGTAAGTGTAAAAGAAGGCATTTTTATGTGCAAAAATTGGAAACCATACCAATAACTTAGAGTAGCAGGAGATCATTGGAAGCAACAAAAATATACAAAAACTTCAGAATTAATCTCATAAAGCCAAATCTAGAGTTCACCATTGACTCCCTAAAGCCAAATCCGGGCTACCTAAATTGGGCTAAGGGCATCAAACTGCCACATCATACTCATTATGTTGAACTATTGACTCGGATACCATTTGGAGAGCTTTTACCACAGGGGAGAAACGCTAAATATGAGCCTTGTAAAGGAGTATAAGCCTGGGCTTGACTCCATACTTAACCCAAAATCTCAAGATATAGCGAGTTAATGGAGATCCTTCTTATTGTATATTCTTAAGTAATCTCATATTGTTTTCAGCCTGAGATTTCTCACTTCATCAATTAACACTTGCATTGCCAACACTTTCCATCAAATAGAACAATTAAGGAAATCTCAGATGACGAAACCCTCTTATAAACTTTTATACTGTAACAGAAAAAAAGCTTCAACAAGTAAAGGATTGAAACTTACAATACTCTATTTAGTGTAAGTTACTATTCTTTATATCCAGTACATTGTAAGTTACTATTCTTTATATCCAGAAAACCCCTTTAAATTCGAATTGAGCATCATAGTATCCTTTAATGTATAAAGGACAGGTCAATTTAATTGCTTAAGAAAAATTACTGATGCATGAGTCGATCCTCGGTATCCTCACAGAGAGGAACCTTTGTTCACATTTGGAAACTTGAACTCTCTGTACTTCTGCTCAAGCTACTCCCTCCCCCTCGATACGGAAACAGATTGTGTATATAATAGAGTAAATAATTTATTAGTCACCTCCTTTTTACTTAACGTATTGTTTAGTGCTCCTATTTTGAAAAACACATTTTAAGGTCCATATCTTTTGGCAATATTAACTCTTCGATTCTTCTATCTATTTTTTTAGATTTTTCACCGAACATATCTTAGCTTTCAGGACAGTCATAGTACGATATACAATGAACATGTTACTCTGTTATTTTATGTTTGTCTGTTTATGTCAAATATAACGGTTAAAAATCTTTAAAAAAATAGACATAATAACCAAATGGCTAATATTGTCAAAAGATATGTTTTTTAAAATAGGAGGACTAAACATTGTGTTAGATAAAAATGCAAGGACTAATAAATTATTTACCCTATATAATACATAAAAATAACTTATATATATTATTTATTTATTACGTCTAGTCCGATTAATCCGAGTCATTCGACCCGATCAAGTGACATGTAACCTCTATATAAATCTGGTTTGATGCCCTGTCCGATTCTTATGACATTGTAAAAGCACTCTCCACTCTTTCCATGATCTGAATTGAAGTTTTTGTTGAGAAAATTAACTATTAATTTAAAATAATTAAATAAATAAAAAATTATTGTGAAGTCTCAATTAATGATGGATTATTTTTATAATTTGTAGTAATGAGAGATTGTTTTTGTAATTTGTAATTAAAAAAAATGTCAAGTTAATGTATTAATTTGGGTGGCACAATTTCGGTATCACCCATCATCTCTATCGCAAGAAAATCTGTTGTCCTCATTTCGGTGTCCCTTTCATGTCCCTCTCATAAAAAGTGGTCACTTTTAATCATGCGGGTCCTATTGGTAATTAAAATATATTATTTTAATTAAAAGGGACCACTTTTTGTGAGAGGGACATAGAAGGGGACAACAAATTTTCTCTCATCTCTCCCAACAATAACTTTAATTGTTCTTGTTGGCTCCATCCCTTGCATTATAAAATGCCAAGAGTGGATGCTTATTATTTTTTTGGAGTAGAGAAGAGAAAATTGAGTGGTGTGATGATTGAGAGAGTAAATTAATTTTGAGGGTAGTCTAATTATTTTTGGGGAGAGACAAAATAGTAAGATAATTATTAGCAAACAACTGAGTGTTATTATTTTGGTCTTATCTCATTGTAACTCTAGAAAATTTCTAGAAAACGCCCTCTTTGTACACCTACTATTTTTAGTGGAAGAATTTACTTTCGAGCTTGTTCGTGGACGTAGTCTGTAAGGACGAACCACGTTAAATTATCGGTGCCATTTTTATTGATTATTTTGCTCATCAATATTTTACGGAATAATTTTTTTGCCGTTATTCCTCATCAAACATGAGTAACGGGAGCTAAATTTTCGGATTGTTAAGTGCAAAATATAAAACTGGACATGTTTTTAGATGTGGTAAATCTTAAAAGAAATCATAATACATCGAATACAACTCCATTCCGGGGCTTCAAATATTCTCTGGGCTCATTGAGATGTCTAGAATAAAAAAACCTCGTCATTTTTCCAAAAACCTTGCTCGGTTTTTCAAACAGGCTCAACTTGTTTGCTTAAATGGTGCAGACTTGTAGAGAGTGTGGATCAATGATAATGCCACAACTTGAGAATGTGAAAAATATACATATTTGGAGCTTTCTTTTCTCGTTTTAGGTGTTGGGACGTAATTGTTAACTACTTGTATTCCTCTCCGAAAAGATGTTGAACAAATGATGTATTCTATTAGTAGGTCTTCCAAACGGAATGTATTGTTGAACAAATGGTGTATTGTATTAGCAGATTTGATCACATGGAAGTTAATGACCATGTAGTATTTGGTTATTCACCGTTAAATTTATGCTTATTAAAATCTTAAGGTGGAATTCAAAGCATCCGGATGTTTAGATTGAATAACCCTATAAGTGTTTAGATTTAATAACTCTAACGTAGTGTTTGTTAGAAGGGATATAAGAGGTGGGATAGGGATAAAAAAAAAACGAGATAAGTTATCTCGTGTTTGTTTGGGAGATAGTAGAGTGAGACATATGAGGGATACGACTCTTATACCTCAAATCCTATATCCAATAGGGGGAGTGGTATAAGGAGGTGAGATAAGCTCCTGCGATTTTAATAGGATGAAAAAATTTATCTTATCCCTCAAATTAATGTTACGTAGTTTAAATAAAGTTAAAATAGTAAAATGTATTATTTTATCTCTATCCTTATCCCGCATACCAAACATTGAATAATAATTCTCGATTATCATATTTTTATCTTTATCTCAACCATTTATCCTTATTTCTATCTCAACCTTTATCCTTATTTCTATCTTAATAGAATACCAAACGCCCCGTATAGATTTTCCAAACAAAATGTGTTATTTTGTAAAAAAAAAAAAATCACGAAAAAGGTTACACTCTTTTCAGAAATTTTTATAAGATAGTTTGATTCCTAAAAAAACTAAATTTAGTTAGGAGTTCTCCATAATAAATTATACAGCAGTTTCACTCTAAATATTTAAAGATTTCTCCCAATCATATTAAAATGAACACAATCTTTAAACATATCATTTGTTTCTAATAAGCAATGTTATAAAAAAACGGATCGGATATCAAACCAGATTTATAATTGGATCATGAGTCAATTAGTAAGACCAGATGATCAAATTAGTCGGACTAAATGATTTAATAAATAAATAATATTTATATATTATATATATACGAACAGTTATACATATATATTATTTGTAATAATGTAAATTTTTTACCCCAACTATAAATCCATTTTGATATTCTGTCTGATTCTTATACATTGAAAAATGTATACATCTCCCTTGATTTTTTGTTTTTTTAAAACACCTTTCTTTATTTACTATTCTTTGTTTTTACTCTCATAGTTTCTTTATTATAACCATTTGTATTGAATTATGCATATTTTGAGTTGTCTTTCTTTTCTTGAAACGTATTTTGAGCTGTTTCTCACCTATTCAATATCTCACATCGGTGGACCGAAGCAGAGACCTCCATATGGATATAAAATTGGTGGCGTCACAGTGGCATTGTCAATTGTTTAGGGATGGCAACGGGTAGGGTACCTGCAGATAATGGGATTCCCAAACCCTTACCCTTTGATTTTTTAATTATCCGTACCCGTCTCATTACCCTATCGGGTATACTTTTTGCATCCCATATCCTTCCCATTTAATTCACGGGTATCCGCGGGTACCCTTACCCGTTAAGAATCAATAAATAAAAAAAAATATTATAAATTTAACAAACTATAAATTTAATAAATCATCAATCTAAAAATTGAACCTTAATTAATAAGAATAAAGTAGTTTAGTGGTATCACTCAATTGTTGAAAAATAAATAGTTGGGGTTTAAATTTCACGTCTTACATCTAAAAAATAATGATATTTATTAATATAAATTTTTTTTATGACGGGTAACGAGTACCGAGTACTCTAGGGGGTATTCTCATACACGTCCCATTACCCTAACGGGTAATGATTTTGATCTCATACCCTTTTATACAGGGTACGGGTAGTCCCATTAGGGTCGGATAGTGCCGGGTACCCGCGGATACACTACCCGTTGCCATCCCTACAATTGTTGCTTGAAAAAAACTTTAGTTTTTAAAAAAAAGTGAAAAACTGGGATTATACCGGTTTCCGGTTTGTTGAAGATTCAACGAACCCATCCCATTTAGATCGGAAACTTGACCGGTTCCCAATTGAACTGGTCAAATTGGTCAGTCTGATCTGAGTTTTATAATATTGATCATAACTTGTGCACATATGAATCCATGTCATTAGATATACATCATTCAACCGCAATTAATCATAACTTATGCACATAAGAATCCATCTCATTAATGATTATATATATATATAAATATAAACTGAAGCGTGTTTCGAAATATGATTGTGGCCTCTTTAAGGCTATTGGCTAATTGTTTATTGTTATTGGTAGATATTAATCGATTTTCGTTCTACAAACATTTGTTTCTCAATCCTAACTAACGAGCACTTAATGTCAATGTTTTCTATACATACAGAAACCAAGGGACCTGAATTCTATAAATGAATGTCAATGAAGCCTCACCACTAGTATATCATCAAGCAAGTATGACAATCAATTGAACAAACTCAAATTCGAGCAGAACATAAAATTTAGACCAAAGAGTGGATCTGGTAAAGAACTAAGAGTACTGTCTCTAGTATTCTCGTACGAAACAAGCATGGTAAGTGTCATGTAACATTGCAAAAAGCATCCAGCTATGTCATACTTTCCAACCATATAGTGATACTAACAACAAGAAAGTAACAGTGTTCTGCTGATCTACTTCTTGTTGTGCTCAATCTTCTGTTCCTCGCCAGCTTCCATGTCACCCTGCTACTGGCTGAATTCACACAGTAAAGTTTCCTCGCTAGTGTCTCGCCTTACAGAGCAGCAACCCTTCAGCTCCCCAAACTAAATTTGTGAAGATATAATTATATCAGTTTAAGACAGGGCAGGAGAGAGCATGCTTTGAACAAGGGAGGGAGTAAAGTTTAATGTGCCAGCTCAGCTCGGTCGGGACTATATTAACATCGGGTTCAGACTAAGCTGGGCAAGCTAACTGGACTTCACTCTTCACTACCTTGTCTGAACCCAACTCAGTCAGCACTATATTCACATCAGGTTCAGACTAAGCTGGGCCATGCTAACAGGATTAGCGATAACAACTAGGATTACGAAATAAGAAGTGGGAAAAAAAAAGACTTAAATCTTATCTACTCCCACCAGCCTTTTGAACTAGGAAGTATCAAAAGCATGTAAAGGGAATAAAATTATCACATCTAATCACATCAGGACCTCCTTTTGATAAATTGAAGCCTGAAGCATATCACTTTAACCAAGTTCAGGGGATCAATGAGCTTAGTGACCAATCGGTCACTTAACCACGTTCAAACAGCCACTAGGTCAGGCTAAGTAAGTTCAGGGGACTACTGAGACATCTCCAAAGTTTAGGGGGATAATCGAATATTTAGCCAAAATACAAGTGCTCTTGATGTATTAACTATCAATAAGGTGTTTTACAATCTTAACTAAACACCGTATATCTACTGTTTGAACTAAAAAAGTTAAAACAACAAAAAAGGAGTTGCAAGTTTAAAATAACTACAAGACTGCAACGGCATATTTTTACAAATTAGAAATGCAAACAAACACTTGTATTAGAAACAACAAAAAAGAAATCAGAACCAAATTCAACTATGAAATCATTGACACCACAACAATCAACAGTAGAATTAAGAACTAATAATCATTAATTTTCAATCAGGCATCTCTAATCCATCTAAATGTTCAATCCAAATGATTGATCTAAAGAACATGAACTAAACAACAAGCATATGATCAATACACTATTTCTGCTAATTCCCTTGACTAATTCCAACAGCTCTAGCACAGTACTAAATTATTATATTTTCCCACTGTACACATACATAATCCTTGTCAAAATTGGGGGTTCAGATGCTATGAACGCTACTTTAGGAGTCAAATTTAAGATTAAGTTAAGAAAATATGACCAAAAAAACTAAGTGTGTCAAGAAGAAGCATAATCCCCCAACAGTAAGAAAAGCATTTTTAAGGAAGCCAATAAGAATAAGGTTCAATCTGGTTTTATGAACAAACTGTCTAAACAAATCCATTTTTATCAACTGCAATACTAGTAAGATATTCTCCACCTGTTGCTGAATTTCTCAAGCGAACAGTCATATAACTAACTAATCCTATAGAAAGCATTAGAGTGTATGTGCAAAAAAAAGGGAAAAAGAACCAAAAAAATATCACTTTAATTTCAGAGTAATTCAGAGTTCATGTTTCAATATTGCCCCAAAAAACACAAAGAGCTTCAACAAGACCAAATAAGGGGGAAAATAAAATTCTTTTAACAAATTAGTTATGTTAAGTGGTTTCCCTGATGTTCCAAAGGACCAAAGATTTGAGCATAAGATATGTTGACTGGTTTCCCTGATGTTCCAAAAATTGAATAATTGGAAAACACTACACTAAATAATATTTAATTTAACTTTAGAGGAATTGACAGTACATGTTTCAATGTTGCCAAAGGAAACACAAAGGGCTTTAACTGGACAAGGAAAAATCCTTTCAAAATATTTGATTCGTATTTGAATACAAAGTCACTAAAAATTGCAGACAGCAAAAGTCACTAAACTCATTTTTAGACTGATAATAAGATTAAGCATTACAATTTAAACTAAAGGAAGACAGAAAAAGTCACTAAACAGTGGTTTGATCTTTCCTCAATGAGATCAAACTGGTGTACACATTTATACATGCAAGTTTAGAACCAAGTTACAGAATGACTCAGTCATGTAAAAAGATCAGGCATCAACTTCTTTTCTACCTGGTTCAAAAATAATATAACAAGGAAATCTGTTGAAATAGTTTGAAAAAGCTGCTAACCTCTCGGACTGCCACAAACTTTAGAGACACGGACTTCAAACGGAAATGGTGGTGATGCTCTACTAAGGCAAGGGAAGTTACCACTGTTGTTTGTAGCAGCTAAATCTAAAAGGCAAACCACATTTAAGTGTTATTTAGCAATAATGAAAATGCATTTATTGTTAATCACAGTATCAATTATGATCTGTTTGGTTATAGTGGAAAGGCAAACCAAAGTAGGATTTTATTCAAGAACATGTCCGACAACATCATCCATAGTTAGAACAACAAATCCAGGTGTTCGTTTATTCTTTTTTTTCATATTTACCTTTTCATATTAAAATGAAAGTTTTAAGTATTTAGTTAGGTAACTATTGTTGTTGTTTTATACATGAAAAGCGCCTTTTTCCAATAGGAAGGAATCCATACTTTTTCAATAATAAATTGTAACAAGCAATCAACAAACCACAAGTAAGCCAAACGGATACAATCTCATTTCAATTCACATCTTAGTATAACTCCTAGTTTACTTAGAATGCATTTTCATGATTGTTTTGTCCAAGATTGTGATGCCATTGATGATGCTAAAAGCTAAACTATGAAACATTCTAAAGTACGGATATGGATACAATTTTCCCTAGTATCTTCTCTTAATGAGACTTAGAATTTCTCCACATGTGAAATGTCAGGTTTAAAATTGTACCATTTTATACTCGTCATGATTCTATTGTTTTGGAAAGAGATCCTGGACCAAATTAGTATATATATATATATATATATATATATATTTCTTAAGTTCGGGTATTTCAAAGTACAAACTTAAAGTTTAAGTATAAAATGTGAAATACATTAAAGTTCAGGTTCAATAGATACAATTTTATTTACCATTTTCTCTTGCCCAGTTTGTAGGGCTGTAAATGAGCCAAGCCGCTCACGAGCGGCTCAGTGTTCGGCTCGATAACCTAGAACCAAAATTCAACAAAACATTAGAGCATTCAGAGTCAGCTTTATAAAGAACGAAAAATAAAATATACCATAATTTTTTTTTTCTTTATTGACACCACAACAATCAACAGCAGAATTAAGAACTGATAATCATTAATTTTCAATCCAACATCTAATCCATCTAAATTGAGATCAAAACCAGACAACCCAAAACCAAATTCAATCCAACCTCTAATTGATTAAGGAGCAGAGGAAGTAGAATAATCATAAAACTAAACTACAGATCAAAAGAGAGGAAAGAGGTTTTATTGTAGAAAAGAGATGAGCTTTATTAAAATGAAGAAGCGTACAAGGGACTCGGGCCGGAGGGTTTATACAATTCTTTTATAAGGTTATATTAAACTTGAAGCGAGAATTGGTAAGATTTCATTTCAAAATAGAAACTTTTTGTGATAATGATAAAGAAGGAAGTGTCATAATAACTGTAACTCGACAAGCCCTATCGATCAATTGAAAATAAAGAAGGGTATCCAAGCTGTTTGGCGCCTGATATGTCATCAAAGTTAAAACATTGAGAAACTAATCATTCTATTCATACTAGACCTATTCCAACAACTTGGAAATACTATTAAAACACTTCAGTTCAAGAAGAAATGAACTAAACAACAATCATATGATCAATACACTACATTATGACTCTTTCAATTCTTGCTAATTCCCTTGATTTACAAATTCTAACAGCTCTCACCGCTACTCATAAATTGGGGATTGAGATGCTATGAACTTGCTTAAAGTAATATGATAAACCCTATAAACCCTACTTGGCGTATCACTTTAAGCAGGTTCAAGCAGCCACTAGGTCAGGCTAAGTAAGTTCTGGGGACTATTGAGACATCTCCAAAGTTCAGGAGGATAATCGAATATTTAGCAAAAATACAAGTGCTCTTGATGTATTAACTATCAATAAGGTGTTTTACAATCTTAACTAAACACAGTATATCTACTGTTTGAACTAAAAAAGTTAAAACAACAAAAAAGGAGTTCCAAGTTTAAAATAATTACAAGACTGCAACTGTATATTTTTACAAATTAGAAATGCAAACGAACACTTGTATCATGAATCAAGCAATGACAAACAACAAAAAAAGAAATCAGAACCAAATTCAACTGAAAAATAAGAGCATAGAGAGTCAGTTTTATAAAGAACGAGAAATCAAGTATTCCCTTTTTTTTATCTTCATTGACACCACAACAATCAACCGTAGAATTAAGAACTAATAATCATTAATTTTCAATCAGGCATCTTTAATCCATCTAAATTTTCTATCCAAATGATTAATCTAAAACCCCTAATTGATTAAAGGACCAGAGAAAGTAGAATAATCATAAAACTAAGCTACAAATAAAAAAAAGGGTACCCAAGCCGTCTGACGCCTGATATGTCATCAAAGTTAAAACGAGTTGCAAATACTACGAAAATACATTCAGTTCAAGAAAAAATTCCATGAAAAAAATGAACTAAACAACAATCATATGATCAGTACACTACATTATGTCCCTTCTAATTTTTGCTAATTCTCTTGACTAATTCTAACAGCTCTAACACAATACTAACTTATTATATTTTCCCACTACTCATAAATTGTTAAGAAAATATGACCAAGAAAACTACCTATCTTGATGAGAATGTCACAAACAAACTGGTTTTAAAGAGTCCAATAAGAACAGGGTTCAATCTGGTATTACAAACAAACTGTCTAAACCAATCCATTTTTATCAGCTGCAACAATAGTAAGATATTCTACACCTGTTGCTGAATTTCTCAAGCAAACAGTCATATAACTAATGCTATACAAAGCAATTAGAGTGTGTAAATGAAAAGGAAAAAGAAAAACAGCCCAAAAAATAATTTTACATTCAGCAGATTTGAGCATAAGATACGTTAATGGTTTCCCTTATGTTCCAAAAATTGAATAATTGGAAAATACTACACTAAACAATATTTAGTTTAACTTCAGAGGAATTCACAGTACATGTTCAATGTTGTCAAAGGAAACACAAAGAGCTTCAACAAGACCATTGGTAAAAACTCTTTCAAAAAATTCGATTCTTATTTGAACAGATCGGAAGATTTGAGTGTTCCAACAAAAACCAGTTTCAAAATATCATAAGCCAAAACAAATTCAGCTCAAAGGAGCCACTACATAGTTTGCTCTATAAAAATTGTTTGCCTCTTTTGGTAATCAAAGTGATTATGTCCTCAATGTAGACTGATAATAAGATTAAGCACTACTATTTAAAATAATTGTAGACAGAAAAAGTCACTAAATAGTGGTTTGATTGATTAAAAAAAGTGGTTTGATCAAAATGGTGTACATTTTTAGAACCAGGTAACAGAATGACTCAGTCATGTAAAAGGATCAAGCATCAACTTCTTTTCTACTCAGTTCAAAAATAATATAACAAGGAACTCTGTTGAAATAGTTTGAAAAAAGCTGCTAACCTCTCGGACTGCCACAAACTTTAGAGACACGGACTTCAAATGGAAATGGTGGTGATGCTCTACTAGGGCAAGGGAAGTTGCCACTTGTTTGTAGCAATATATCTTCACATCAACTCCTACCTATGCAATAAGAGAGTACTAATTGAAGAAGCCATAGAACAAAGATGAGAAACTTATCAAATCATACATGTCCTTAAAAAAATTGTCATCTGTCTGCCTAGCACAATCTTCCATACAGAATTCGACTCGTACAAATTAGCGACACTAGACTCGTATTTAAAAACATTGGAAACAACAGTATACAAATATTTCAGAATTAATCTCATAAAGTCAAATCTAGGCCACCCAAATTGGGCTAAGAGCATCAAACTGCCACATCATACTCATTCTGTGTCGAAATATGGACTCTGATACCATTTGGAGAGCTTTTACCACTGGATAGAAACTCTACATCTCGGATTTGCAGCCATTGCAATAAACTTGGGACTCACCGATTTCAAGTGAAACAATGGTGATGCTGTTGTAAGGCAAGGGTAGCTTCTTTCCAATGTGGTTATCGCAACATGCTCCTATAGATAGGATTCACAAACAGCTGCTTAGACATCAAGACAAATAATCAGAATCTGAAATGTCAATTTGTAAAAATGTAATAAATGTCAATTTTAGCTCATCATTTCACCTGAAGACAGTTTATAGTAATTTCACGATGTCTTTATTCTCCGCTACCAATGCAAATGTGGTGTTGTCTGCACAGAAACCATTGTCACGCATTTCATGAATGAGTTTTGCTGCCATTGCCAAATCCTTGTGCCTAAGAAATCCATGAATAATCACATTGTAAGAGCAATTATCCGGCGAGAAGACATTGTTTTCCATATTTCTGAAGATCTGGTATGCTTCATCTAGGAAACCTTTCTTGCTAAGCCCATCAATGATTATATTATATGTGTAAATTGTTGGCTGCAACCCATCAGCATAAAATCTAGATAACAATTTTTTGACATCTTTAAATCTTCCAGCTCGGCACATGCCTTGAATTAGTATATTATATGTAAATGTATTAGGCTTCAAATTTCTCACTTCCATTTCATGAAATAAGGAGAATGCTGTATCAAGATGCCCGTTTTTACAAAAACCATGTAGCAAAGTTGAGTATGTTACTACATTGGGAAGATAGCCACTTCCACATGAGTCCTTGAAAAAGTCGAGTGCTTCCCAAGGTCTTCCGGCATGACATAAGCTGTATATAATAGAACTATAAGTATATTGATTTGGGACTAAATTTCTAGAAGACATTTCATAAAGAAGTTGTTTTGCCTCGTAAATAAGTTTCTTCTTACCATACCAGTTGATCAAGGTGCTATAGGTATGGACATCAGGATTGCAGCCCTTTATCTTCATCACATCAAAAACTTTCTTAGCTAGATGCATTTGTCCATGTAAACCATATCCATCTATTAGTGACGTGTATGTAATGACATTAGGCTCGACACCTGTTTGAATCATTTTGCTAACCATAGATTGAGCCTCCATCATCATTCCTCCTTTGCAAAGTTCATCGACTAAGATATTGTAACTAACTACATTTGGCTTAATATTTTTATCCAACATTTCTTCAAACAAGGCCGAAGCTTCCTTCCACTTGCTCGAATAACACAGACCATGAATAAGTGAATTGTAAGTGATAACATCAGGCAAAACTCCTCGACTCTTAATCTCTTTGAAGAGCTCAAATGCTTCCTTAACTTGGTTACACTTACAAAGGCCATCAACAATGGCATTGTACGTCACAACATTAGGCTCACAACCTTTCTCAACCATTCTTTTGAGCAAACAAACAGCTACATGCATATTTCCAATTTTATATAGACCATTCACAATAGTATTATAAGTACAGAGATGGAGATGAAGACACCGAGGAACATAAGAGAAGTACAGAGACTGAACGGGCGGTTGGTGGCATTAGGGCGATTCATATCATGCTCAGCTAGGAGATGTCTACCTTTCTACAATGCCATCAAAAAATCTAAGTCCTTTGAATGGACGCCGGATTGTCAAGAAGCATTCGAGGGGATAAAGCGATTACTATGCTATCCGCCCTTAATGAGCAGGCCAGAGGATGGAGAAGATTTATTTCTTTACGTATCCGTCACCAGTATGGCGATATGCACTGTGATGGTGCGGGAAGAAGAGGGGCAACAATATCCAGTGTACTATGTGAGCAAAGTCTTGAAGGACGCAGAACTTCGGTATTCGAGGTTAGACAAAATGGCCCTCGCGGTGATAACCACGGCGGCTAGGTTAAAGCCATACTTTCAGGCGCATACTATCATTGTGAGAACCAGAATTCCAATGCGAAAGGTACTGCAGAAACCTGACGCATCCGGCCGATTAATGGAATGGTCAATTCGCTTGGGAGAATTCGATATTCGCTACGAAGGAAGACCAGCACTAAAAAGTCAAATACTTGCCGATTTCGTGAATGAGTTCACGTGGGATGAAGACGAATGTCCAAAGGCACAAAAAAAAGAGTGGAGCATGTTCACAGATGGGGCATTATCCACAGATGGAGCTGGACTGGGAGTCATCATCAAGGGTCCGGATGTTATTCGCCTGTACTATGCGGCAAAGTTAACATTCGAAACCACCAATAATGCCGCGGAGTATGAAGCAATGATATGTGGATTGAAGTTGCTTAATGAACTTACGCCAGAAAGAGTGGTAATCTACAGCGATTCTAAACTCATGATAAATCAGATCACAAAAAATTATCTGGTGAAACAGGAGGATCTGGTCAAGTACCATCAGGTGGTCGGCAGACTGACGCAGGAGTTAACAAACAAGGGAGTCGTCTGGGAAATGGTGCATGTTCCGAGAGGCCAGAACACAAAGGCTGACGAGTTGGCAAAAGCAGCGGCGAGTAGAGAACCATGGAATCAAAAAGCATGCAATTTGGAAATAAGGTCGGTACCAGCATTCGAAGTCGATCAGATTATGGTCATCGAAGAGCTGGAAGATGATGAAGATTGGCGGATGCCCATCCGCCAATATCTGGAACATGGAGATTTGCCGGTTGATAAAAGCTTAGCCAGAAAGCTAATTGGGCAGTCAGCGAGATACTCAATTCGAGATGGGACTTTATACAGGAAATCATATACATGTCCATGGTTGAAATGTATTAGCCGCAATGAAGGAGATTATGTGCTGCGAGAACTCCATGAAGGAATTTGTGGTGCACATGAGGCATCCGCGGCGTTGGCAAGAAAGGTCAAGTTGATGGGATATTATTGGCCAAAGGTGATGGAGGATGCCCAGAAGATGGTAGCGGAATGTCACAGCTGTCAAATTCATGCGAATGAAAAGCATGTCCCCGGGGCTGAACAAGTCACTATAATGACGGCATGGCCATTCGCGACATGGGGGATCGATATAGTGGGCCCGTTCCCAGAAACAACAAAGAAGAGGAAGTACTTGATAGTCGCAGTTGACCACTTCAGCAAATGGGTAGAAGCGGAGGTAGTAACCGCTCAAACACCTGAGCGAATGATCGAGTTCTTACGAGAGAACATTATCATGCGGTTTGGAATCCCACAAACGCTTATAACCGACAATGGCACCCAGTTCAACTGTGTCAAATTCAAAGCATACTGCGAAAGCATGGGGATCAAGAATCATTTTTCTTCCGTAAACCATCCCCAATCGAATGGTATGACAGAGGTTACCAACAGGGCCATGATTTAGGGAATCAAGAAGCGACTAGGTGATAAGAAAACAAGTTGGGCAGATGAGATACCTCATATGTTATGGGCATACAGAACTTCTGTCAAGGCAGCAACAGGCGAAACACCTTTCTCGCTGGTTTATGGAGCCGAAGCAGTTCTGCCTGTTGAAATCAAGTCGCCTACAGATCGGGTAATTTATTACTGCGACACTCAAAATCCTATCAACATTAGAGATGCGTTGGATTCTGTTGAAGAACGAAGAGAAAAAGCTTACATGCGAATGGCAGTGTACCGCAATAGAATCAAGAAATATCATGACAGAAGGGTGCGAAAGGTGATAATCAACGAGAGCGACTTGGTCTTGAAAAAAGCAGATAAAGTACAATCTAGAGAAGGCAAAGGCAAATTAGGCGTCAACTGGATCGGACCATACAGGGTATCCAAGAAATTGGGACCATCAACTTTTGAAATAGAAGAAATGAACGGCAAAAGGCTCCCGCGCACCTGGAATCTAGAGAATCTGCGCCTATATAAACAGGCCGAGTAGTTTAGGGAAATGACGAGTACTCTTTTTCCTTTTATGAGTTTTTTCCCACTGGGTTTTCTGATAAAAGGTTTTAATGAGGCTTTGATCCCGCACAGTTTATACACCCATGTAACAAGAAGTCTTTTTTCTTTATCAATAAAGATATTCAATGGTTCCAAATACTCAGTGTGCTACAGTTGAATGTGGATACTTTTCAAACCGATAAAACAAACACATATATGTGTTATCTACAACAAAAAGGGCGGATGCATTGTGCATCATTCGCAAAAGCCTATGGTTATTCTTAAAAACACATAAATGTGTTGCCTATTAAAGAAGGGCGGATGCATGATTACGCATCACTCGCAAAACCTTATAATTAACCTTATGATTGTTTTTGAAAGAAAAATTATAAGGCATAAAATTAAGCGAATAACGAGTACTCAAAAAATTACAAAAAGGGTCTGGCCACCCTAATGAAAACAAAATTAAACTACGAAATATTACAAATATGAAGTCGGCAAAAGGCAAGGGTCATATATGAAAATCACAGGCATTAAGGCAACAAAACGGCAATAGCACGTATAAATAAAGCGGCAAGTGAAGAAGGTAAATTAATATATACTGGCAGTTTGTTACAACAGTTCAGATATAGATAAAACTACACTACGGTTTCCTCCCCTTCACCTCTATTGCCCCCTTCGCCTTCAGCGGCTCCTTCATCTCCTCCAGTGGGGGGATCCGCTTCAAGCGAATCCCCAACAATCAGATCGGTAACCGCATCAGAGCGAGGCACTTCTTGCTCAGGGCGAGAAACATCTTGTGGTGCCTCTTCTTCTGCGTTCTGATTTGGGATCTCGCAGCTAATTGGAGAGTCCTGAAAACTTTGCCAATCTAAGAGGAGTACCTCATCCATATCAACATCCTCGGCCTCCAGCTTGTCCCACTTCTCAGCTAAATCCTTTTCAGGGATGGGAACCTTGGGGCGATTAAGTACTCGATCTGGATGCCCATGCTCATAAGCTGTATGAATCCGCTCCCCATACCAATAGATGCGAGCACTATCTTCAGCTATGATCTCCTCGGCCCTCCTCTTTTGCATCTCCAAAGCCTCCTTGGACGAATTTAGATCATCAATGGCCTTTTGCAGCTCATCGGACTTAGCCTGGAGGGATTGGAGAGCTTCCTCCTTCTCGCTCATAGCCTTCTGACAAGCACCTTCAAGGACCTTTACCTTGCCTTGGACATCATCAAAAAGCGACTTCTGAGTCGCCAATTCAGTACCAAGGCTTTCCAACTCTCTAGCTCGTTCAGCATCCCTGCAGAGAGCACCCTCCGCGAAATTGATAATCTGCATATAAGACGATACGCGAATAAAAAGAGCGAATAGAAACATGCGGTTGCTATGGATTGAACACAAGATCCTTGAAAGGGAATGTTAAGCTTTTACCCCCTAGACAACAATATACCTCTATAGCTCGCTTCTCAATCCCCTCCATGGCAGTCGGAAGCGGCACACGAGAAGTGGAAGGAAGTCACCCAAGAACATTGCATATAGAAGAAACAATGTCCCTACAGGAAAAGCTCACGGCTTTACCAAAGGTTCTGGTCCACCATCTGCTGATATCAGGAATCGGCTACGTATGCACAAAAAGAAGGGTCAGGAGAACAGCGAAAATTGATAAGAGAAAATAAATAAAGCAAGAAAAGCGAATAAATTATGATACCTCATGAAAGGGGGTACCGTCCTTAGCTTTGGATGGAGTAGAGGTAGATGTACCACCGACAGTCAAGGATACGGGGGTATTCTTCTTCCTAGGGCGAGAAGACTCCACATCCACATTACTCTTCCGCTTCCTATTTAAGGGAAGTTCCTCAGAAACAGAAGCGGGGCCCTGTGAAACGGAAGCCATTGTGGGGGAAGGAGTCGCCCCCACAGGAGAATTCGCCCCTGCGACAGAAGTTGTTCCCTCCATCCACCTCTTCCTTCTCGCTAGGGCTTTCGCCTCCCGATCTGCAACGAGTTGAGATAAAGGATCACCCCTGCAAAGGGTTAAAAGAAATCATCAACTTGGAAATAAAAAAAAGTACCTTGTACAAAAACGCGATAAGGGATATAGACAACGCGATCTCCCTCGCGGTAGGCAATCGCTACTCGGCTTCTTAGCATATGGAAGGCCTGATCATATGTCCATACAAAAGGAGGAGTACTCTTCAAGAACTTTATAACAGCGGATTCTTCCTTGCTGGGGTAACCGAAGTTCAAACTCTTTACATTTGGTCGGCCCCAGCGGCGAAGGAAGTTTGGATTCCCTTCATTAAACTTGATAAAGAAATAAGACCTGTCCCACTCGCGGATTTTGTTCAACTTCTCGTCAAAACCATAGTAACCGCTCTGACGGATGAAAGTAAAATACCCCGCCGAACTTTTGAAATGATGAAGCTTGGAGAAAATCTTGAGCGAGAAGGGAACCTCCAGACAATCCGCCAAAAATTTATCCAGGGTTAAGTCGGCCCATCCATTGGGATGCAGTTGTCCGGGTGCGATTCCATAACCACCAAGGACAGAAGCAATCTCATCCGCCAGCGGATACGTGAAACCGCAGATAATCTGGGCGACAAAAATGGTGAAATACCCCTTTGGGTAGTCGTCCGGCCCTCTATTCTCCCCGGGAATGATGGTTTCCAGACCTTGGAGCCAAGGATACTGCTCCCGCAAGTCATCAATCGTCTCGCGGCAAACTAGGCTTCCCGACCTGTCCTTCTTCGGTAATAAACGGGGAGTTGGGACAGGTGGTGGAATCAACTTCTTAGGGTCAAAACCTAGACCCTCGTCAGTTGTATTCGCCAGATGGAGAAAATCGGCGGGATGAGAATCAGACCCAGGAGAGCTGGTTGAAGCTTCATCAACCATCTCATCGACCTCATGAGACACCTCGCGAACGTAATTTTCGTCGAACGGTGCGAAATCGAGGTCAGGGTTCGACATATTGATGAAGAAAAACGAGCAGAAATAAGAAAAGGGTCGAACGAGTTACAAGTTGCAGAAAGGAAAACTTACATGTGAGAGAGAATACAGAGAAGAACGAACGCTAAGGGGTTGACGCCGGAGAGGAAATGACGGAGAACGAAAGAACCACTTTCGAATTTTGAATATCCAGACAAAGACGAAGAGTTGCCTATAACATATGAAAAGACCCTAAAGGGCTCTTGCCAAACTAAGGGGGAGGCATGTGATGATCCGCGAAGCCAAACCGAGCCGAATCATAAACACGGGCCCAACCTATACTTAGGCCCATGGTTCAAGATCAAACGGGCTCCGAATAAAGGAAGCGGGTAAAGCGAGTAACCGTCCCGAAATCCTAAACGGGGCATTAAACCTCCCACTAAAAACAAACGAGACCACGTTTATAGCCACGTAAGGGACGTGGCCTGGAAAGAGTAACCGCCCCCGGCGGTTACCTAGAGACACTTATAAAAAGGACATAGAAGCAAATGGGGAGGTACGTTCACATCTTTTCCCCACAATACCATTATCAATTTACCAATCTTCCCATAAAACTGACTTGATCGTCGGAGAGTTTTCCCGGAGATCCTGTCTCCGGTTCTGTTTTGCAGGTAACTACGGCGAAGGTCATCAAATCGAATCCGGCAAGTTATCACTATCACATAGGGCTGTAAATGAGCCGAGCTGCTCATGAGCAGCTCGGTGTTCGGCTCGATAAAAGCTCGGCTCGGCTCGGCTCGGCTCGATTTGTAAACGAGCCGTTCGTGAACACGATTTTCAGGCTCGGTTTATAAACGAGCCGAGCTTGAACAGACCAAAGCTCGGCTTGAAAGCTCGCGAGCAAGCTCGATTAGAGGCTCGTGAACAAGCTCGATAAAAGCTCGTGAATAATATAAATTATATTTAAATACAATGAAAATGATAATTTAAATATAATAAAAATTATAACTTAAGGCCCATATAGAATTAACTAGAAACATCAACCTTGTTTGCTAATTTAGTTACTTTTAAGTATTTATTTTCTATTGAATTTGTACTGAATTTGGTATTATTTTGTACTGAATTATCTATTTATTGTACTGAATTTGATATTATTTTGTTCGTGAACACCATAAACGAGCTCGTTCGTGAACAAAACAAACGAGCTGATCGCGAGCAGCTTGTTCGTGAGCAAGCTCGTGAGCTTGATAAACGAGCTCGGCTCGTGAGCTCGATAAACGAGCTCGGCTCGTGAGCAGCTCGTGAGCTTGCGAGCTACTAAACGAGTCGGCTCGGCTCGGCTCGTTTACAGCCCTACTATCACATCTTTATTATTTTTGTTTATGGTTTTTGAACGTTTTTTATTTTTCTTAATTAATGGACAATTCGAAATTTCTGCATACACGATTTAAAACAAAATAATGTAAATATATGATATAGATGGTTGTTATTTATATAACTTAAGAAGTTAATCATGTTGACTAACAATTTCAAAATCTCCTTTTTATATGTTTGAATTGTGTCACAATTTATTGTCTTTTTGGCGTTAATGATGTGGATTGTTATTTACCGTTCCCAAATTATTTATCACCGTCCCCTCTTGGACACTTTTGCCCTTTTTGTTTTTTAAACTCAAAAACTGAAATTCTCTCAAATTTCTTCGAAATTCAAAAACCCGAACAACATTCATGGGACTTAAACACGGTAAAGGAAAAAAACTAAGGATTCCATGGATAAGTATTTGTATTTGAAAATCGAATCGAAAACACGAGTTCCGTCTCCGGATTCAGAAAAAAAAATTCAGCGAAAATGTGCTAAACGGGTGATTCACACCACCTGGCGTAGGCAGAAACGGATGAACTACCCGTTTCTGCCTAGTCCAGGTGGTGTGAATCACCCGTTCAGCACATTTTCGATGAATTTTTTTATATATATTGATTGGATCGGTTAGCTTTTGGAGACGAATTTCAATTAGTGTAAATAGGAATTGTAGTTATTCAATTTCCTCGATGTTCTTGGGTCCATTTTTCATAAATCCAATTTTTGACTCGGGAGAGAGATGATATTAAATTTAGAGATAAATATATTCGGGGTGAATAGTTCTAATCACTTTAGAGATCAATAAATCATTTTAAACAAATTTGAGGGACCAATAAATCATTATAAACAAGTATCAATTCACGGGGCTCATGATTATCTCTAAAATTGAGTGGAGCAATTAGATAATCTGAACAAGTACAAGTACAGAATATCACAAATGTATTAAGAAAAAAACCAATTCTGAAGGTTACACATCCTACGTCATAATACAAATTCAAATTCAAGAGCCAATTACATGTAACTCACATTTAAGTATTAATGAAAATGCATTTATTGTTAATTACAGTTTCAATTGTGATCTGTTTGTTTGGTTATAGTGGAAGGGAAAACCGGAGTAGGACGTTTGGCAGCTCCTTTTCATGCTCCTGTTTGCCTTTTCACTTCGAAAGTGAGAGTTTTAGGTGTTTGGTTAGCGACTTCCTGTTTGCCTTTTACATCTGAAAAGTAGCATTAGGTGTTTGGTTAATGACCTCTTGTTTGCCTTTAACACCTGAAAAGCAGCTTTTTACAAAAGCAGAGAATCTCTGCTTTTTGGAAAAGTAGCTTTTTCCAACAGGAAACAGCAAACCGTAACAGCAAACAGCAACAGTAAACAGAAATAGCAAACAGCAAACCGTAACAGCAAACAGCAACAGCAAACCGTAGATAAAACAAACGGGCCCTAAAGAACATGTCCAACTGCATAATCCATAGTTAGAACAACAAATTCAGGTGTTCGTTTATTCCTTTTCTTTTCTCATTTTTGCCTTTTCATATTAAAATGAAAGTTTTAGTTATTTGGTTAGATAACTATGGTTATTGTTTTATACATGAAAATCGCATTTTTACAATAGGAAGGAATCGATGCTTTTTCAATAACAAACCGTAATAAGCAAACAAGTAAGCCAAACGGATCCAATCTAATCTCAATTCAAATCCTAGTACAGTAAAACTTCTATATAGGAATAACCTCTATTTTGTTATAAAAAAACCCGGTCCCGGCTTGGACCAGTTATAAATAGGAATAACCTCTCAAACGTTATTTGTTATACACTTTTCAAGTCTCACCTTTAGAAACTATGCCTCTATATAGTAATAATTATATATTTATATGTATATATATATATATATATATATATATATATTAAGAATTCAAACTAAATTATAAAATATTAAAAAAAACTATTGAAATTATCTATGAGTTGAAAATACAAACTAAACTTGAAATCATAAATATTTAGTACTCTCATTGATGTTTACATTTTTCCCATAAAACTCTTCCAATTATCTATATATTGAAAACTTAAACTCTAAATTGAAATTCTAAATATTTAATTTGTTCCATTAATGTCTATTGTTATACATTATATATAAATCATGCATACCTATGATAATCTTAACCAAGTATCGAGCAAATTTAAAATTTTATGTGCGAGAAATTTTATTATACAAAACTCTATTTAGTAATAAACTCCCAATTATTATACAAATAGTCTGGTCCCAAATGTATTCCTATATAAAGGTTTTCCTATATAACTGCTGATTTACTTAGAATGCATTTTCATGATTGTTTTCTCCAAAATTGTGATGTCATTGATGATGCTAAAAGCTAAACTAGGAAACATTCTATAGTTCGGTTATCATAGATACAAGTATATATATATATATATCTTAAGTTCGGGTATTTCAAGGTCTAAACTTAAAGTTTAAGTATTAAAATGTGAAATATGTTAAAGTTCTGGTTTCATAGATACAATTTTATTTACCATTTTCTATTGCCCTGTTTGTAGGGTTGTAAATGAGCCAAGCCGCTCATGAGCGGATTGATGTTAGCTCGATTTATAAATGAACCGCATTTGAGTACGATAAAGCTCGGGTCGAAAGCTGGCAAGCAGACTCGATTATAGGTCCATGAACAATCTCATGAGCAAGTTTGATTTTAATGTTCATAAACATACTCATGAGCAAACTTGGTTCGATTATTTTTTTAATAATAATATTTCTATAAAAGGAGAATGTAAAACAACGTAATTTTATGTAAACTTTAGTTTTGTTATTTTCAAAACTATGTAATTTTGTGTTAAAGAGATTTCAAATGAATGTAATTAATGAACATAATTAATTAGTTGTTTACGAGTAAAGTTTATGAACTGAATTAATGAACTGCTCGCGAACAGCTCGTGAAAAAAATGTTGAGTTTGAGCTCGAGCTCGTTAATTTTTTGACGAGTCAAGTCTAAGCAGGTCAAAACTCGGTTAAGCTTGATTACAACCCTACCTGTTTATTTGTCGGAAAATATTATGTTTTGGAAAATATTGAATAAGATAAAATTTTATATTGGAACATAAAATATTTTCTCGTATTTAGCTACAATACCGGCAAATAATGAGATGTCCTGGCTGGCTGCTGTTTCAAAAGGGTAAAAAAGAATGATATGGTTCAAAAAAAATTTAAAAAAATGTTTTACTATTTTTAAAAAGGTAAAACATTTTTCTCACTTTCTTTATAAATTTTTCCATTGACCGATCTAAAAATTTTCGTTAACTTATTTTTCTAAACAAATAAACACAATGTTGCTTTGCGCAATGTTTTTCAACAAACAAAAAGGGCCTTAATGAAATTTAAAATTACTCTACTTTCAAAATGTTAAGTTTAAAATTGTATCATTTTATCCGTTTTTCCAATAATCACACAACTCCTTTTATTAACAAGATAAAAAACAATTCAATTATGTCTTAGAAACTCTAGCTCAGCGACGCGTTCCCTACATCTTATGACATGAACCATAATATAAATATCGTTGGGGCGTTCCCTACTCAGCGATGCGCTGCACTTCCTAGACCCGGGTGTAGTGATAAATGTGCAAGGGTTGCTAGGTCGTCGCCCCGAAGCGGCGCGCCACCCCAGGACCCGGGGGTGGTGTCAAATATGCAAAGGTTGCGGGTAAATAAGCTAGTCCACGGTAATGATAGGGGTAAGGGTAGTAGGTTACGCTTTGGGACATGGAACATAGGTTCTTTGACAGGAAGATTAGCTGAAATTGTAGATGTTATGAAGAGGAGGAGAATAAATATATTATGCCTACAAGAAACCAAGTGGGTTGGAGCTAAGGCTAGAGAGATAGCTCCTTGGGGTTATAAGCTTTGGTACTCGGGAAAGGATAAGGGTAGAAATGGAGTAGGTATTCTTATTGATAGGGAGTATATTGATGAGGTAGTAGCGGTGTCTAGGAAGAGCGATAGAATTATGAGTGTTAAGCTAGTGATAGGGGATGAGGTTGTGAATGTCATTAGTGCATATGCGCCACAAATAGGATTAGATGTGTCTATAAGACAAGCTTTTTGGGATGACTTAGAGGAAGTGGTGCAACAGGTTCCTAGGGATGAAAAAATGGTACTAGGGGGTGATCTCAATGGACACGTGGGTTCTAGGCGAGATGGGTTTGAGAGTGTTCATGGAGGGTATGGTTTTGGAGATAAGAATGAAGCAGGAAATGATATTTTGGAATTCGCATCAGCCTATGACTTGAGTATCATGAACACATGGTTTATGAAGAGAACATCCCACTTAGTGACTTATCGGAGTGGCGGTAATGCGAGCCAAATTAACTTCTTCTTAGTAAGGAGTGCTTGGAGAAAGAGTTATATTGATTGTAAGGTGATCCCTGGTGAGAGTACGACAACCCAACATAGAGTAGTGGTGCTAGATTTTCGAAGTAGGAAATGTATAAGAAAACAAACACCTCAAGTAGAGACTAAGATTAAGTGGTGGAAATTGCAAGGGGAGAATCAACAAAAATTTGTGGAGGAGATGACCAAAAAAGATATTTGGACTTGCAATATGGATTCAGATATAGATTCGATATGGAATAAGATGGAGCATAGTATAAGGGAAGTAGCGAAGGAAGTTCTAGGGGAATCTAAAGGTAGCATGCCACCGGGTAAGGACACATCTTGGTGGACAGAAGAAGTACGACAAGCAGTAAAGAGTAAGAGAGAATCCTATAAACTATTGGGGAAATGTAGGAGTGACGAGAACTACGAAAAATACAAAGAGGCTAAAAGGGAAATAAAGAAGGTCATACGAGATGCTAGAGCAAAGGTGAATCGGGATCTGTATACAAGATTGTATACGAAAGAAGGGGAAAGAGACATATATAGAATTTCTCGGATGAGAGATAGGAAGACGCGAGATCTCGGAAAAGTTAAATGTGTGAAGGATGTGGACCAGAAAGTCCTAGTTGGAGATAAGGATATCAAGGAACGATGGAGGTCCTATTTTGATGACTTATTTAATGGAGATCGCCAACAAGATGTTGGAGATATAAGTATCCATCACGATATGATAAATCATGAATGCCTGCGGAGAATTCAAAAGGGTGAAGTCAAAATGGCATTAAGTAAGATGAAGTTGAAGAAAGCAGTAGGACCTGATGGCATCCCTATTGAGATTTGGAGATGTTTGGGAGAAAGAGGAATCGAATGGTTGACGACGTTCTTCAACAAAATTTGGAGGAACAATAAGATGCCATCAGAATGGAGGAAAAGTACCTTAATCCCTTTGTATAAGAACAAAGGCGATGTCCAAGATTGTGCCAACTATCGGGGAATCAAATTAATGAGTCACACTATGAAACTTTGGGAGCGAGTGATTGAACAAAGGCTAAGGAGGACGGTGAAGATCTCGGAAAACCAGTTTGGCTTTATGCCGGGAAGATCAACTATGGAAGCCATCCATCTAATGAGACAATTAATGGAGCACTATCGAAATAAGAAGAAAGACTTGCATATGGTTTTCATTGACTTGGAGAAAGCATATGATAAGGTACCAAGGGAAGTACTTTGGTGGGCCTTGATAAGGAAAGGCATTTCGCGGAAATATATTGACATCATAAAGGACATGTATGAGGGAGTATGCACGAGTGTACGTACTAGTGTTGGGAAGACTGAAGAGTTTCCTATTACGATTGGAGTGCATCAAGGTTCCGCACTAAGCCCATTTCTTTTTGCCATCGTTATGGATGAACTAACAAGTTCACTTCAAGATGGTATACCATGGTGCATGCTGTTTGCAGATGATATTGTGTTGGTTGAGGAGACGAAAGAAGGAGTGGAGATGAAGTTGGAACTATGGAGGCAAACTCTAGAATCTAGAGGCTTTAAGTTGAGTCGAAGTAAGACAGAATATTTGGAGTGTAAGTTTAGCGGCCGTAGGAGTAGGGAGGCAGGGACAATCATCCTAGATGGGAGAGTTGTTCAGGCCTCGGATTGCTTCCGGTATTTAGGATCTATTATCCAAACGGATGGAGAAGTAGATGGAGATGTTGCTCATAGGATTAAAGCTGGTTGGTCGAAGTGGAAGAGTGCTACGGGTTTCCTTTGTGATCCCGGCATGCCTAATAGATTGAAGGGAAAATTCTACCGGACGGCAATTAGACCAGCATTGTTATATGGTACGGAGTGTTGGGCAGTGAAACACTGCCACATCCATAAGATGTCGGTGGTGGAGATGCGTATGTTGAGATGGATGTGTGGTCACACGAGAAAGGACCGGGTGCGTAATGAAATAATTAGGACAAAAGTAGGGGTCACATCTATGGAGAATAAAATGAGAGAAAACCGACTAAGGTGGTTTGGCCATGTGAGACGTAGAGCGCTTGATGCGCCGGTTAGGAGAACCGAAGAGTGGCAAAGGGATGTAGTGGTGAGGGGTAGGGGAAGACCTAAGCAAACTTGGAGGAGGGTGATCGAGAGTGATATGAGTTTATTGGGAATTGAGGAAAATATGGTAGTGGATAGGACGGAGTGGAGGGAGCGAATCTGTGTCGCTGACACGACTTGATTTTCACGGTTTTATATGATGGTTCATGTTAGCCGACCCCGAATCATTTCGGGACTAAGGCTTTGTTGTTGTTGTTGTTGTTGCTACTTGTAATCATCCATTTCCGGGATTCTCGGGTTGTTACGCATCAAATATCCCTAACATTTTGGGTCAGGAGCAATTTTACCCCTAACATCTAAAATGGTGCAATTCAATCAATAATGCCAAATCAATTCAACCAATTCAATCCATTAACCTAAAATTAAGAATAATCTAAAATTATAAACAAACTATCTATCAATATCCATTAACCTAAAATTAAGAATAACCTAAAATTAAGAACAAACTACCACTCATAAATTAGGGGTTCAGATGCGATGAACTTTCACAGCCTCACTACTTTAAGGGACAAATTTAATATTAAGTTAAGAAAATATGACCAAAAAACTACCTATTCTCGATGAGATATAACAAGAGTGTCAAAAAGAAGCATAATCCCCCAACGGTAAGAAAAGCATTTTTTAAAGAATCCAATAAGAATAACGTTCAATCTGGTTTTATAAACAAACGGTCTAAACTAAACCAATCTAGTTTTATCAGCTGCAACAATAGTAAGATATTCTCCACCTGTTGCTGAATTTCTCAAATGAACAGTCATATAACTAATCCTATAGAAAGCATTAGAGTGTATGTGTAAAAGAAAAGGGAAAAAGAACCCAAAAAATATTACTTTAACTTCAGAGTAATTCTGAGTTCATGTTTCAATATTGCCCCAAAAAACACAAAGAGCTTCAACAAGACCATAAATGAGAGGGAAAGTAAAATCCTTTTAACAAATTCGTGTTTTATTTAAAACAACCAACGGTTTGAGCATAAGATATGTTAACTGGTTTCCCCGATGTTCCAAAAATTGAATAATTGAAAAATACTACACTAAATGATATGTTAACTGCTTTCCCTGATGTTTCAATGTTGCCAAAGGAAACAAAAAGGGCTTTAACTGGACAAGGAAAAATCCGTTTGAAATATTTGATTCTTATTTGAATAGATCGGAAGATTTGACAGCAAAACCAGTTTCAAAGGAGGCACTACACAGTTTGCTATATAAAAAAATTGCAGACACGCATTGTAGACAGAAAATGTCAAAACAGTGGTTTGATGATTCCTCAATGAGATCAAACTGGTTACGCAGTTTGACATGCAAGTTTAGAACCAAGTGACAGAATGACTCAGTCATGTAAAAGGATCAAGCATCAACTTCTTTTCTACTCGGTCCAAAAATAATATAACAAGGAAATCTGTTGAAATAGTATCAAAAAGGTGCTAACCTCTCGGACTGCCACAAACTTTAGAGACACGGACTTCAAATGGAAATGGCGGTGATGCTCTACTAAGGCAAGGGAAGTTTCCACTGTTGTTTGTAGCAACATATCCTCACATCAACTCCTTAAAAAAATTATCATCTGTCTGCTTAGCACAAATCTTCTATAAAGAATTCTGACTCGTACAAACTAGCGACACTAGACTCGTATTTAAAAACATTGGAAACAACAATGTACAAAACTTTCAGAATTAATCTCATAAAGTCAAATCTAGGCCACCCAAATTGGGCAAAGAGCATCAAACTGCCACAGCATACTCATTCTGTGTCGAACAATTGACTCTGATACCATTTGGAGAGCTTTTACCACTTGAGAGAAATTCTACATCTCGGATTTGCAGCCATTGCAATAAACATGAGAGTCACCAACTAAAACAATGGTGATGCTGTTGTAAGGCAAGGGTAGTTGCTTTCCACTGTGGTTATCGCAACCAGCTCCCAGAGACTGGATTCACAAACAGCTGCTTAGACGTCAAGACAAATAATCAGGATCTGAAATGTCAATATGTAAGAATGTAATAAATGTCAATTTCAACTCATCATTTCACCTGTAGGCAGCTTATAGTAATTCCACGATGTCTTTATTCTCCGCTACCAATGCAAATGTGGTGTTGTCTGCGCAAAAACCCTTGTCACGCATTTCATGAATGAGTTTTGCTGCCATTACCAAATCCTTGCGCCTAAGAAATCCATGAATAATCACATTGTAAGAACAATTATCTGGCGAGAAGACATTGTTTTCCATATTTCTGAAGATCTGGTATGCTTCATCTAGGAATCCTTTCCTGCTAAGTCCATCAATAACTATATTATATGTGTAAATTGTAGGTTGCAACCCAAGATCAGAAAATCTAGATAACAATTTCTTGACATCTTTAAACCTTCCAGCTTTGCACATGCCTTGAATTAGGATAGTACATGTAAAAGTATCAGGCTTCAATTTTTTCACTTCCATTTCATGAAATAAGGAGAATGCTATATCAAGATGCCCGTTTTTACAAAAACCATGTAGCAAACTTGAGTATGTTACTACATCGGGAAGGTAGCCACTTGCACATGAGTCCTTCAAAAACTCGAGTGCTTCCCAAGGTCTTCTGGCATGACATAAGCCGTATATAATAGAACTATAAGTATATTGATTTGGGATTAAATCTCTAGCAGACATTTCATAAAGAAGTTGTTTTGCCTCGTAAATAAGTTTCTTCTTACCATACCAGTTGATCAAGGTGTTATAGGTACGGACATCAGGATTGCAACCCTTTCTCTTCATCACATCAAACACTTTCTTAGCTAGATACATTTGTCCATGTAAACCATATCCATCTATTAGTGAAGTGTATGTAATGACATTAGGCTCAACACCTGTTTGAATCATTTTGCTAACCATAGATTGAGCCTTCATTATCATTCCTCCTTTGCAAAGTTCATCGACTAATATACTGTAACTAACTACATTTGGCGCAATATTTTTATCCAACATTTCTTCAAACAACGCCGAAACTTCTTTCCACTTGTTGGAATAACATAGACCATGAATTAGTGAATTGTACGTGATAACATCAAGCAGAATTCCTCGATCCTTCATCTCTTTGAAGAGGTCAAATGCTTCCTTAACTTGGTTACACTTACAAAGACCATCAATAATGGCATTGTATGTCACAACATCAGGCTCACAACCTTTCTCAACCATTCTTTTGAGCAAACAAACAGCTACATGCATATTTCCAATTTTACATAGACCATTCACAATAGTATTATAAGTGATGACCCATGGCCTCTATCTTATCAAATAAATCTACAGCATGACCAATTTTCCCATCTCTACATAACCCATTAATTAAAGTACTGAAGGTTATAATATCAGGCTCAAAACCAAGCTTCAAAATTTTGGCCAGAATAGAAAACCCCAAATCCACACGATCTAAATGGCAAAAGCAATTAATTAAGATGCTACAAGTATAAATATTGGGTTTAATTCTCACCAATTCCATCTGCTTGGACAAGGAAATGACAGTCTGAAATTGCTTCATCTTAACAAGTGCAGACAGCAATTTAGTGAACTCGATTAGAGAAGGTCGGGGCTTCGTGCGAAGAAGCTTATGAAAGGAAGCGAGGAGTTGATTGATGTCAGAACCAGAAGTATGAGTATGGAAAGGAGAAACGAAACCCATAATCTGATGAAACGGAGGTGATGTTGAAGAGGAAGAAAGAAGATGGCGTCTGGAGGTGGAGGTAAGCATGGCAGGCAGCGATTTTGGGGGTTGAATGGCAAAACCCTAACAACAGCAGACCATAATTGGAGAGAATTAGGGGTTTGATTTGGGAATTTGGACGGCGAATATGCAAAGGTACACAAAAGCTCTAATATGCAAAGGTACACAAAAAAGGCTTAATACATGAATAGCCCTGAACTTGCCCAAACTTTGATTGATTCTCTTAACCACGTTAAATGCACCATTGCTCAGTTAACTTGCATAGTTATTTCAAAATAGTCACTCAATTTCAATTTATTTCAATAAAATCACTCAACTTTAAATTTATTTCAATTAAGTCACTTATACGATTTCAGTGATTAAAAAGCATCGGAATGATGACATATGTGACACGTCTGCATGTGTCAACTCAAATATCTGAATGTCATATGTCGTTTCGGTCAGAGATCTGAATTGACTCATGCTGACATGTCAGCTACTTATCATTTCGATGCTTTTTAATCACTGAAATCGTCAGAGTGGCCTAATTGAGAAAAAAACTTAAAATTGAGCGATTTTATTGAGACAAATTAAAGTTGAGTTACCATTTTAAAACAATCATGTAATTTCAATGACCAATAGTGCATTTTATAAAATGTTTCGCTAGCCTTTCAATTTGCGTAAAGTAACACATTCGCTTCCTAAATTTGCTTAATGTTAAAAAAACTGAAAATTTATTTATTATCTTTAAAAAGTAATAATAAAATAATTAAGTAAACAAATATCCTGGTGGGGTATGAAACCGGGAGGGAGAAGGTCGATTCATTGGTACAGCTGGTCTAGATTGAGCAGGGATAAGAGGGATGGTGGCTTGGGGTTTAGGGATCTCCAAAATTTTAATCTTGCCCTATTGGGGAAGCAGGGTTGGAAGCTCTTGGTGAATGCAGATACTTTGGTTGGGAGACTCTTAAAAGCTAGATATTTTTCTAAAGCTCCCTTCCTTTCTTCCAAATTGGGCAATAATCCTAGTTTTGTTTGGGGGAGTGTCTGGAGAGCCATTAAGGTCCTTCAATTGGGTGTGAGATGGAGGATTGGAGATGGCAAGTCCATTGTGGCTTGGAAGGACCCTTGGCTGTGCACAAAGGCACCTTTCGTGGTACAGGATCAGCCTGTAATGGAGAGTGGAATCAAGGTTGCAGATCTGTTTATTCAGGGGAGGAAAGTCTGGGACCGAGGTAAAATTGAGACATTATTCTGTGCAGCGGATTCGTCGGCTGTAAAATGGCTATCCCGTATAGGGATGCGAAGGATGTTTGGATGTGGCACCATACCAAGAATGGAGTTTACTCTTGTAAATCTTGCTACAGGGCCCTGTGTGCTGAAGAGAGTAGTGAAGTGGGACATGCAGGATGGGGCAGATTGTGGAAATTGGAGATTCCCCCAAAAGTGAAGTTGTTCATCTGGAAATTGGATGCGGGTTGTATTGCTACTAGACACAAATTAGCCTCATGGGGTCTCGTGATTGCAACTCATTGTCCGTTCTGTCATGTGGATATGGAGTATGATTATCACCTATTTGTAGGGTGTGTTTATGCCCAGGAATGCTGGCTCCTTGAGGGTATCAACACTGATATCCTCCAAGAAGAGTTCTTAACTGATTCTGTTTTGCAGGTTCTTTCCAATTCGGAACAGGAGACTGCTTGTAAGGTGGCGATGACCTTGTGGACAATATGGAACCAAAGGAATCAAGTTGTCTGGGAAGGCAAGCTTCAACTACCAAACCAGGCAACTTCCTTTGCAAACCGGTACTTGGTGGAATGGCGGTCATCGAAAGCTAAGGAAGTGCGGAGCCCCGCGGCTGCTTCATCGTCAACCAGGCCACTTGCTGTCATGCAGGGAGCTATTGAAGAAGAACCCATAACACACCGCGCGATGTTGACGAGACCTTTAGGTTGTGGTGCGGTCGGTGCAGGAGCATCCATTCCGAGTAGCAGCAGGCAACCGCACGATCGTGCTGTCAACACTGCTGCGACGCGGGATCTCTACACAGGAGGGGCGGCTGCCTATGCTTACCAACCTGCTGTGGGTGCAAGGCCGTCAACCGCTGCTACTGCTCCGCTAGAGGTGCTCGCCCCAGGGACAAATGGCTCAGGCCGCCGCCGGGAGCCATCAAATGCAACAGCGACGCAACAGTCTTTGCAATTTTGGATCAAGGCGGCTTGGGAGCGTTACTCCGGTCATCTGATGGTACGTTTATGGCGTGTCGTAGTACTCGTATCCCCTTGATTACGGATGTTCGTATGCTAGAAGCTTTGGCACTTCGCGAAGCTATTTTTTGGGTCATAGATCTAAATTGCATAAATGTCTTTTTTGAGTCTGATTCCCTTTCAGTTGTTAGTAGTATTAATGCCTCTTGCTCCGATCTCTCGGACTATGGTTCTATTATACAGGATTGTAAAGTTATTCTTGATTCCAGGCACGATTTCAAAGTGTTTTATGTTCCGCGTCTAGCGAAAAGGGGTGCTCATGTCGTTGCACGTCATGCCCTTTCCAATGCTAACGAGTTTATTGCTTTTACTGCACCGCCTTAGCTGCAGGACATTATTTGTTCTGATTCGATTCTTTGATTAATTGATTACTTCTTTCAAAAAAAAAGTAAACAAATATCAAAACATATGATTAAACTCATTATCTTTAACTTTTAGACAAATTGAGCCATTTACTAACAATTTAACTAACAATACAATTAGAGAGGGGATTAATTGGTACCACATTATCGGTCCTACATGTGAGTTATTAGCTATCCTATTTTTGTTACGTGTGGTTTGGTATTGTGGTTTCCATGATATTTTGGTAGCTTCTGATTTAGCATCTGCTATACAGTTATTTAAGTGTAATTTAGTTCTGTCAAATTAGTTAGGGGTCATTTTAGGCGATATTTTCTAAGTAACCCGATCATTTACAACAATTGAGTTGGTGCATGAGAGACGATAAGCGAATTCTACTGCACAATCTTAGCTGATTGGACTCGTTCTCTTTTACATTTGGAAATTCTTGTTGAAATAATTGTATTTCTTCTTATATTCAAAACGATATTATCTCGTTTGTTTCATAATATATGGTTTTGTTTATATATATAAAAATAATAACAAGACTGTTAGAGAGGATTAATGTGTATTAAAATTAAAGTTCACGAGCTTAATCTAGAAAAATAAATGATCGAGACTCAATTCTTAAAAAAAATAGAAGTTCAAAGACTTAATTACATGTTTAGCCCCCAAAAAAAATTAGGTAAGTAAATAATACTTTTAGGACTTAATACATCTTTAGCCCCTATATTTATCTAAAAAAGTCGATTGTCCCTGCAATTTAAAAAAATTCTATTTACCCAAGAAGTAATTTCAAAGTCAAACAACCTACATAGGTCGGGCTAGTCTAAAAAGTTTCCATCGTTTTTAAAGTAGAGACTTTATGTATCAGTGCTCACTAAAGTAATTTTGACCTAATAAAGTTACTAAAATAGTAAATTTGAGTCCATAAAGTTACTATTGCCAGATACAATAATTTGGACAATCAAAAAGCCATTGTGATTGTCATGTCAACAACGCCTCACTATATTTGATGTATGTCGCCATATGGTAATTATTATTTTTAAAAAATAAATAGATCAATTTAGAATACAGGTTACGAGTTAGAACATTTTAAAAACTCATTTTATTAATTGTCACGTCTCATTATGTACCATATAGCAACATATGTCAAATATATTATCAGATGTTGTTGATATGGTAGCCAAGTCAGCTTTCCGATGGTCTAAATGGTTGGATTCAATTATTGTGACTTTAGTGACATAAATTTGTTACTTTAGTGACTTTATAGGTCAAAAACTACTTTAGTGACCACCTGTATACAAAATACTTTAGTGACCATAGAAACTTTTTACGTAGTCGGGCTATAAAAACCTTTTTTTTCTCTATCTAACCTAAAACGATTCACAGTTTGGCGTTCATTAGAGAGGAAAAAACCATTAATTCTCAACTCTTTATCTATTGGGTGTAATTAGGAATGACAATAGGTAGGTACTCGCAGGTCGTGTCAATCTCAAATATTTACCCGTTTAATTTTTTATTATATGTACCCGTCATATTATCTTAACAGATATACTGCCTGAATCTCATACTCGTCCTATTTAAATCACGGGTATCCATACCCGTTAAGAATTAATACATAAACAAAAATATTTCAAATCTAAACAAAGATAAATTTAATAAACAACCCGTAAATAATTCATCTACAAATTTAATAAATATTCCAAATTCAAAAATTCCAAATCAACCTTAATCAATATAAATAAATTATTTCAGTGTTAAAAGTCAATGCATGAAAGTTAAATATATGGCGAGTACCGGGTAACAGATACCTGGAAGGGTATTCTCATACTCGTCATGAGTAATTTTCTAAGCTCATATTCATCTAATAACCTTTTATCTATAGGGTATGGATAATCTCATTAAATTCAAACAATGTTGGATATCCGTGAATAGAATACTCGTTTCCATCTCTATGTGCAATTAATCAGTATCTCGCAGATAAAAATGTTGGATTATGGTATACGCCTAGAAATTAAATTTTGGGATAATTTTAAAAATAACCCTTGTGGTTTTGCTGATCTGCAAATGAATTTTTTTAGTTGCAAAACAATGACTGAAATTCTCGTCTATTTGCAAAATAAAAAACTTTTGGTTTGACATTGACAATTTGACCATTGATGACTTCAAATTAGAAAATTCCAATTAATATTATGAACTGTTCAAAACCAAGATCGCCTAGACACTCGATATCGAAAATCCGTCCTGATTTTATCCAATTAGTCCCTCTTGGCATTTTTTTACAACTTGGCGATTTTTATCCGCCTAGGCGCCGTGTAAGCGACGTTGAACAAAAACATTTTTTGTTATCAGTTGATAACAAGTGGAGAATTTCTGATCGGAGTTCGTCTCTGTGGGGGGCGTCGTTGGGTTCGACGGGGGGAAGCTCCGATGCCAAAGTCAGTAGAGAATGGGAGAATAAACTGAATTGACAAAGCTTAGAGAATATGGAAAGTATGTGTACCTTTGATAGCCCTAGATGTAGGCTATTTATATAGTGGGGAAGTCGTAACTCCTTGGTTCCATAAATGCTTCATTAATGGCGGGTTACAGGTTTCCTTTAAGATGGACGTTTCGCCAATTGATAGCTCATTTAATGGCTTTTACTGCCGTATTTAACCTGACCGTTATAAGGCGAATTGCGCTGATCTAGGAGATTCGCCTTAGAGATTCGCCAGCGGATCTTATGTGGCATAGTCTTGGAGACCAGCTTCGTCGAATCTCTTTGATACGCCGGCTACGGCATGTCTCATGGTTAATATCTTCTTTTGGTCCTCGGGATAATATCACAATGTTATCAGAAGCCTCCTGTTGAGCGATTTTCGCAAGTGCACGGTTTCGCTTGTAGTAATAAAAATATCGATCCCACATAGATACGTTTTTTAACGAAAAAACTTATTTTTGAATTGTTAATTTCGAACTTGTTAGATTTATTAAATGTAAATGAAAAGTGAAAATTGGTTTAATTGAATTTAGAAAATTTGTTTGATTGAATTTGTGAACTTTAAGTATTTGAAAATGCTGGAATAAGATTATATATTTAGAATAAATCGATTGTTAGAAAGATCTTCTGATTTTAAGGATGAATTTTACAAAACAGGAACATTTAGAACTTATTAGAAAAACGAATGAATTTGTTCATTTGCATTAAGCAAAGAAAACAACTTAAACTTTGTATCGATTATGATGATGAAATAAATGGCGGAACCTCTAATTAATTGGCTTTGAATGCGACAAAACCCTTTCGGGATAGTTGCCCTTACTCAAATTAAGACTCTTTCGAGATGATAATTTGCCTAAGTGTTCAACAAAGTTTCCTTGTAATGATTTCGAATTCAAGTGCATATTAATGAAAACACCAGCCTCACTTATATTGGATTGGTTACCATAAGTGCTGCATAACGATTTGTCGAATAGAACGGACTTTATTAGATGAAATATAAATTGATACAAGTTTACAGAGAATAAGGAGCATCGAGTTCTTCGAGGGCGTGCAAGTGAAGGGCTTGATCGGTTCCGCTTCCTTGGGTTTCCTAGGAGGTTGTCAGGCTCGGGGGCGAACACTTTACTCAATCTTCTCGCTGTAACTTCGTAATAGGGATTCGGTCGGCCACTACCATGATGCAAACTAAAACTGGAACAATGTCTAAACGCTACTGAGTTGTAATTAAACTATAAACAATATGTGTACCTCATCTTGTTTTGTACAGAATCTAATTTCTAACTCTCGAAATGTTTTTACTTAGAACTTCGACATAAGTTCTACGCTCTGATTTCTATATCTATATTATAACATTTCACACACATAACATCTTTTCTTCTCAACATCAACTCTTTATTTATAGGTGATGAAGGGTTGAGTTTGAAGTGATGTGTTCCTTAGTTAAGAGTCATGTCCGTTGTGAAAGGTCGTCTTTATCCACTTGAACGAACGCGTTTCTTGGGTTTTCAGCATGTGTTAAATGCTCTTTGTAAATTTCTGCACTTACCGAGGATGGTAATCCGCGGCCGTGAATGACGTAGCACTGAGCTGAGCGACGGACGAAGGGGATAAATGGCTATACCACGCGTGTCGCGGCCGCGGGTTGAGGATCCACTGTCGCGGCCCGGCAAGTTTTCTTACTTCTTGCTTTCGTTCGTGTCCTCGACTTGGCGCTTACGATTTACGTCGTCTTTGACTCCTTTTGAAGGGTTTTTCTTCTGTTTTAGATCCTTTTTCGTTCCTATTTGGATTTTACCAAATATTCAGGTACCTTGAGAGAAAGAAAGATATTCGAAAGTAAAAGTAATCTAAACAGATATAAATAACACGAATATGTAATAAAAATGATATAAATATTAATGATATTTTAGGTATATTTTGGGCTTAACAAATCTCCACACTTAATCTTTTGCTAGTCCCGAGCAAAATTTCACTGAATTTATTCCTTAACTAATCTCTTTATGAAAATAAAACATATATCTTTGCGTTTACCTTTTAAATTAGTTAAGCCATAAAAGACTAACTTCTCATAGCAAATTTATACGCAAAATATCAAACTAACTTAGTATAAATACGATATATCATTCGTCTTGTATTTCAATTTTTAAATTGAAGTATTCGGGACGATGTAAGCACGCATGTTATTGAGTCTTTCATCTCAAGGCATTTCAAAGCACCAAATTTCCTTTCCCAAACTTGAATTATTATATATGAGTATTAAGTTTAATTTATTTGCTTAGTTACGCCCGTGATAAGGGTGGTCTCGATCATAACTTTATATGTATTTGATTTGTGTTCGCTTAAGAGGTACCGACCATGCCATGGGTGGACGCAATCGTTACTTTAAACTTTAAACACGCTTAATTTTTTCTAATTTAAACGTTCCTTTCATACCTCGATTGTGATAAGGGTGGTCGCAACCGTGGCCAAAAGTACGCTTTACTTATTTATTTCTTCCCTTTCATACCTCGACTGGGATAAGGTTGGTCTCAATCATGGCCAAAAGTTAAGAATACGATTTATTGATTATAACTTGGGAAAAAGAAAATTAGCACATTCATCCTATATTGACTTAAAATTCAACATGTATTATGGCTATAGTTTCCTTAAAAACTTCAATTGGTGTTAATGTAAGACAAAATCAAAACCGGGCTAAAAATTGTTAGTTTAATTTAATGCCTATAAACCTAATTGAAAATTTAAAATAAGATTTATTGTATCATGAATTTCATGATATGAAATAGAGATTAAAAATAAAGAATTTTTACTTAAATACATTTACTCGAGACAATTTTACTTAAAATCGTGTCGAAGATTTGTGATAAAAAATTTGAAAAATATATTACCCGTATAGAAATATTATTTCTATCGATAATGATGACCTAAAAATAATCATAAAAGACGTATAACTTATGTTTAATTTAAAAAGTTTTAAAAATTTGTTGCAATATAGTTAAAAAGTGTTGCAATATGTGTTGCATTTATATTTTTGAAAAACAAGTGTTGCATACATTCATTCATTCATTTGCATACATTCATTCATTCATTCGTTTGCATAAAATGATATATGTATATATCTCCTCCCACACTTAAATTGGACCATGTCCTCATTGGTGCAAAATGGAGATAAAACATTAAAGATAAAACAAACGGAAATAAACGAAAGATATAGCAAAGAAAACATTCATCATAAAATTAAAATAAAACTTAAATTGTAGAAACATAATAAAGAGAAAAATGTACGAAACTGAAATTGAAATAAGATAAGATAAAAATAAAAGATAAAACCTAAGCATGTGGCGGGGAATCCGGAGGTGTTGGTGAAGTCTCCACATTTCGGTGTCGAAAAAACGAAAGCATCCGATGCCGAGTCGATCTATGCTCACGCCTCAAAGTATTGAGGGTGTCGTTCATCACCATATTGTTCTCCACCAAATCATCAATTCTCAAATTCATTTGTCTATTATTGGCATTGATTTGGTTCAAAATCCGCCTCAAATCCACCGGATCATTATCTTGGGTGGCTTGGGCTTGTGGTGCACCTTCCGCTCCTTCCTCCGTACCTACATTATGAGAACTAGAAGCACCTCCAACCCTAGTTCCACGAAGATGTGCAATACGGGTAGCATACGAAATAAAAACTGGAGGAGCCGCAGAAACTAACAAATGAGCCCGCTCAAGAGCCGCAATGTCCAAAACCGGAACATACCCATGGTAAGTGGACATATCATAAGTTGCCAATTCATCCTGTGCTCCCAAAACAATAGCGGTTATTAAATTACCAAGAGGGACTTGAGTGGTGTGAGCCCTCGAAGCATGATACAGATTGTCAAAAATCATTCCAATGATATCCACCCGCAATCCTTTAAACAAACAATCCCAAACAAACAAATCCCGGACTTGAATCTTTGAACTCTCAACACGACCAAAAAGTGAAAAACTCAAATACTTGTGAAAGAAGAACACACAATTGTCCTTAATCAACTTGCTTGAAGTGTTTTTGGAGTCAAAAGAAGTTTGGTCAGAAAGAGTTTGCCAAAAAGAGTTATTGTCAAAATCCCGAGGCTTATCATAAAAGTCACTAGTAGGGAAACCAAACATATTACCCATAGCCTCATAATCAACTGTATAGGTAACACCATTATTCCGAAAAGAAATTTCAGTCCTCTTCTTGTTCATCTTTAAAGTAACCAAAAACTCAACCACAAACTCTTGAATTTGTGGAAAACGCATAGAAGCAAAAGTCTCCCATCCCAAAGTTTCAATAAAAGCAGTAATTTGTGTAGTGAAGTTCAACTTTCTTACCGAATCAAAGTCAAGAAACTGCATATCCACGAACTTACGATTGGGGTTTGAAAAGTGCTTGAAACGTCCAACTTCTTCCTCAAAATGAATGTCGAAATAAGCTCCGCAACTAATCCTTAGGCGATTAGCCTCAGTGACAGCCGGCTTGTGTCCAACACGCTTTTCTCTTGGCATGGTTATGGAGTTTAGGGTTTAGATGAAAAAGATGAAAAGAGAGAAAAGCTTGAGGTTGAAGATGAAGTAGAAGTGTTGTGGAGACTTGAAGTTGAAAGGTGTAGGTGATTGAAAAGGTTAATGATGAAATTGGGAAGAGTAAAAGTAAGGTATTGGGAAGAGGTAAGAGTAGGGGATTGGATAAAATTTGAGGTGATGTAAGGTTTGTGTAAGTAATAGGTATATATAGGGTTTGAATAAGAAGTTAAATAGGTAGAGTAGGAATAGGAATTGGAATAGGTAGAGTTGAAATAGGAAAAGTAATTAGGTAGAGGTTGAATAGGAAGAGGAATAGGTATAGGTTAAATGGGAAAAGGAAAAGGTATAGGAAGAATGAGAAGAGGTGGAAAATATAGGCCAAAAATCCGGACTTGGAGTGCCTTAAATACGCGTGTCGCGGTCGTGGATGGGTATCCGCGGCCGCGGATCGCGTTTTTCAACCAATTTTTGTCTCTGAAATTTCCGAAGAATTTTCTGAAGTTACCGAGAATCCAGAATTCGCGGCCGCGAATCGAGTTGGGCAGCAAATTTTTGTCTGAATTTGGAGTAAATTTGCTGAAGTTGCCGAGAATCTATTAATTCTCGGCCGCGGATCACACGGTGGTCACCCAATTCTTCATAATAACTTCAATTCATGTGATTTCTTGATAGTTTGGATCTTGGACTCCTTTAAAATGTTATCTGTACTTAAAAACATAAATGTAAAATATTAAATGATAAGGAAAACCAAAGGTTTATCCTTATTAATGGAAAATTAAAATGAAAAATGCATTAATTAATGAATGTTAAAATTATGAATATGAAAGATTTGAGACTAAAATTAATTGAAGCATTTATGTGTATTTATCAATTTAAGTAAAATAAATCTATTTAAGGAACTTGAAATTTAATTAGTAACATTTAATTAGTCATGAATGGATTAAGTTTGCATTTAATTGATTCATTAGTTTAGAATTATGAAATTAAAATGTAACCATATAATAAAAAACAAAGTATAATGCAAAAGAGAAATTTTTATTTATTAGTCATATGTACAAGATAAAAATAAACAATAGCTATGCTAAAAATTCGTCCCTTTTAATCGGGATTTTCTTAGCCCTATATTGATCCATTTTCAACTGCACGAAGGCTTGACGTTCGGGTGCAGAAAGAAAATTTGGTCCTGATCGAAAAACTCGCTTCACTAGACCTTCAAATTCTAAAAATTTATAGTCTAGCATTGGGAAAGATTCAGCATCACTCCAAGGAACGGAAATACTGCCCTTGGTCCCTAGAATTATTCCGCATATAATATTCTCGAACCCAACCTTCTTAGCCTTGGATCTAGATGCGGCAACAAGACCCTCCATCAGAATTTTTGAAGAATCAACCACGTTGCCTTGAAATATATCGCCAATGACATAAAGATCAGATTCTTGGACGACACTACTGAACGTGCGACCGAACAGGCTGTGACTCAGAAACTTATGCAAATATAGCATAGAGTTGGAACAGAAAGACTTATTATAGGCAAGTTTTGAGTTGAAAGGCCAGATGCCGGTGAGCATTCGCCAAATATCAGTGGACGTCATATCTCTTCCATGATGACGTTTGGGAATATCCTTCAAGGGAAAACCAAACCAAGCATGCAATTCAGGATATCCAAAAGTGAAGTTTTGCCATCCCGACGAAAACTGAGACGCACCCGACGCTTGTTAACAAAACACACTGTGCAGAAGAACTCTAATACCCAGTCTCCAATTATAGGAAACTTCATATCGACAAATCTGGTCCATCCTAAACGCTCCATGTAGCGACTCATATCTTCTTTGATTCCTAATTGATCATTAAGAAAGTCATCCATGTATAGCATTCCGACAAAGAACGTGTATCGAAGCTTCAAGAAGCGCCTTCCCTCATCGTGATTGAAGATGAGAAAGTTACATCCATAACGCTCTGATATATCAACACGTTTATTGCGTGAAGCAATAACTTTCTTAGATGAAGTGTTTGAGGAAGTCATGGTGTTTTGAAAGATTAAGGAAGAAAGGTTCTGAACTTAGTGTCTGGATTGTTGAATGGTAAGAAAATCAGAGATAGTTCTGATAGAGATGAAAAGAAAGTGACAGAAAACTGAACCTCTAGAACCTATTTATAAGATCCTAGGACGAAAAGAGGTGTTGGTTCGAAGTGAAAAGACATGAAACAAACCTTTTAGAAATGAAGATACTTAATGTTTCGTTTCTGAAGAGTTACAACTGCTGGGATAAGCGTCAATTTGGGCATATTTTCCCTGTGTCGCGACCGAGGATGCTGACCTGTGGTCGCGACACGCTGATTTCCCTGCGGAAATCAGTTGTCAAAACTCCAAAGTGCTGATCCTCTACCGAGAATCCTCATCCTCGGTAAGTTCAGAAATTTTCCTTTCAATTTTTAATCAGAATTCTCAACTGAGAATCTGAAATCCTCTACAAGTCCAGAAATTTTCCTGGCTGCTAGTTATGCCCAAATTCTCTATAAGTTCAGAATTTTTTTTTTTACCTCCTTAAGAATTCTATATATGTGAATTCTCAACTGAGAATTTCAAATTCTCAACTGAGAATCACTGAATTTTCTAATTCACAGGAAATTCCTAAAAATTAATTAATATCATGACTCGAATATATTTTTCTATATCTAAAATTCTAAAATGATATAATCGAAAACAAAACAAAAATAAAAATAAAAATAAAAAATAAAAATAAATAAAAATAATAAAAACTAATTATTAGAAAAATGAAATGATTTATATGTCAGGAAATCTTGTTACGAAATTAGTTCCTATTTCGGAAATATTTTCGTAATAGATTTTACATCGATTACCGTTAACTTTGAAACGCTTTCCATTAGTTTCCTCAAGTTCCAAAGAACCATAGTCGAATGTCTTGACGACTAAATACGGTCCGTCCCATCTGGACTTAAGTTTTTCTGGAAATATACGAAGTCGTGAATTAAATAACAGCACCTTATCTCCAACATTAAAGTGTTTGACTTTAATCTTGGCATCGTGCCATTTTTTCACTTTTTCTTTATAAATCCTCGCATTTTCATACGATAGATGACGTAACTCATCTAACTCATTTAAATTGAGCAAACGTTTCTTTCCTGATTGTTGTAAATCAAAATTAAGTTTTCTAATAGCCCAATAGGCTTTATGTTCTAATTCAACTGGTAAATGACATGCTTTTCCATATACCAAACGGTATGGAGTCATTCCTATTGGTGACTTAAATGCAGTACGGTATGCCCATAGCGCATTATTGAGTTTTTGTGACCAATCTTTTCTTGATGACGAAACAGTTTTCTCTAGAATCCATTTGAGTTCTCTATTTGAGATCTCCGCCTGACCATTCGACTGAGGATGGTATGGCGTCGATACGCGGTGGCGTACTCCATATTTTTTCATAAGCATATCAAAATTCCGATTTATGAAATGGGTACCGCCATCACTAACAACGTATCTAGGACAACCGAATCTATAAAATATATCGTCAAGAAAATTAATAACTACTTTAGAATCATTCGTAGGGGTTGCAATTGCTTTAACCCACTTCGAAACATAATCAACGGTTACTAATATGTAAGTTTTACCATTGGAAGGCGGAAAAGGTCCCATGAAATCAATTCCCCACATGTCGAAGGTTTCAACTTCCAACACATTTGTGAGGGGCATCTCATCTTTCCTTCCTAAGTTACCCGTTCTTTGGCATTTATCACAACGAGTAATAAAGGAACCAACGTCTTTAAACATTGTCGGCCAAAAGAATCCACATTCCAATATTTTAGCTACCGTTTTATTAATTCCATTATGTCCTCCATATGAGCTGGAATGACATTCTGTTATTATAGATTCATATTCATTTTCTCCAACACATCTCCTAATTATCCCGTCACCACATGATTTGAATAGAAAGGGATCTTCCCAAAAATATTGTTTAATATCGAAGAAAAATTTCTTCCTCTGTTGGGGAGATAATCCTTCCGAAACAATATCGGTTGCAAGATAATTAGCAAAATCTGCATACCATGGTGACATGATACTTTCTACCTGATAGAGATGTTCATCGGGGAAATCATCTCGTATACCGACAGTTTCACCTGTAGGACCGTTTTCATCTTCTAGTCTCGATAGATGATCTGCGACAAGGTTTTCTACTCCCTTTTTGTCTTTAATTTCTATATCAAATTCTTGTAACAATAAAACCCATCTAATCAGACGCGGTTTTGCATCTTTCTTAGCAAACAGATAACGTAAAGCTGCGTGATCTGTATAAATAATAACTTTAGATCCTAACAAGTATGACCTAAACTTATCACATGCAAATACTACGGCTAACATCTCTTTTTCAGTTGTTGTGTAATTTAACTGTGCACCGGACAATGTGTGACTTGCATAATAGATCACATGTAATCTTTTATCTTTTCTTTGACCTAGAACACATCCCACAGCTAGGTCACTTGCATCACACATGATTTCAAAAGGTAAATCCCAATCGGGTTTAGCGATTATGGGTGCACTGACTAAAGTTGTTTTCAATGTTTCGAAAGCTTTAATACAATCTTCATTAAAATCGAAGGTTGAATCCTTCATAAGCAAATTAGTAAGTGGTTTGGAAATCACAGAAAAGTTTTTTATAAATCTTCTGTAAAAACCTGCATGTCCTAGAAAAGATCTTACTCCCTTGACAGTTGTTGGTGGGGGTAATTTTTCTATTACTGAAGTTTTTGCTCTATCCACTTCTAATCCTTTTTCAGATATTTTATGACCTAAAACAATTCCTTCGTCAACCATGAAATGACATTTTTCCTAATTTAATACTAAATTCATCCATAAATATCTGAAAGAACTATATCTAAGTTTTTTAAACATGCATCAAAAGAATCTCCATAAACTGAAAAATCATCCATAAATACTTCCATGATATCTTCGATGAAATCATTAAAAATTGCAGTCATGCAACGTTGAAAAGTTGCTGGTGCATTACATAGACCAAAAGGCATTCTTCTATATGCAAATGTTCCATAAGGACATGTGAAGGTTGTTTTATCTTGGTCATCCGGGTAAATATATATTTGAAAGAATCCGGAATAACCATCAAGAAAACAATAAAATGCATGACCGGCTATCCTTTCGATCATTTGATCGATGAAAGGTAAAGGAAAATGATCTTTCCTAGTTGCCTTATTTAGGTTCCTATAATCTATACAAACCCTCCAACCGGTGGCGGTTCGCGTAGGTATTAATTCACCTTCATCATTCCTTACTACAGTTATACCTCCCTTTTTGGGTACACAATGGATTGGACTAACCCATTCACTATCCGAAATAGGATAAATGATTCCATTGTCTAAAAGTTTAGTAATCTCATTTTTGACTACTTCTTTCATGTTCGGATTTAAACGTCTTTGTCTATCCGCTTTAGGTGGTTTATCTTCTTCTAAGTGAATCCTATGCATTACAATACTAGGATTAATTCCTTTTAAATCTGAAATTTGCCATCCCATACTTCCTATTCTATTTCTAACAACTTCTTTCAATTTTTCTTCTTGATTTTCTGTTAATTTGTTAGAGATGATTATAGGTAGAGTATCACTTCCACCTAGGAAAGTATATCTCAGATGGTTTGGTAGTTCTTTAAGTTCCAATTTAGGTGGAACTATTACTGAAGGCGGAACTGGTCCATCTTCTCGAATCAAAGGCTCTGGGTCCTTATCTTCTAATTCTTCACCCATTATAGGTTCTATTATTTCTTCTCTTTGAACAATGTCATTAACACATTCTTCAATTAAATCAAGCTTCATACAAGCAAAATCTTCCATAGGATATTTCATTGCTTGATTCATATCGAACTCGATCTTATCATCACCTATCCTTAAAACTACTTTTCCTTCCGACACATCAACTAGAGCACGTCCCGTGTTCATGAACGGTCTACCAAAGATTAGCGGACAATTAGCATCATAAGAAAAATCTAAGATAACAAAATCAGTAGGAAAAATAAATTTGTCAACTTTTACCAAAACGTCTTCAATTATACCATATGGTCTTTTAGTGGATTGATCCGCTAATTGCAAAACCATATTGGTACGCCTGATGTCCTCTTCTAAACCTAATTTTTCAAAAATAGACAATGGCATCAAGTTTATACTAGCTCCTAAATCACAAAGACAACTTGGAAATTCCATATTTCCCAATGTACACGGAATGGTAAAGCATCCGGGATCTTTGAGTTTAGTAGGTAATTTACTTGATACTATCGAACTACATTCTTCAGAAAGAGAAATGAATGAAATTCCTTCCCAACTAATCTTTTTTGAAATTAAATCTTTCAAAAATTTTCCATAGTTAGGAATTTGCGTAATTGCATCCATGAATGTTAAATTTATATGCAAATTTTTAAGTTTGTCCAAAAATGATAAAAGTTGTTTATCATGGTCCTTATTTCGGACCCTGTGTGGAAAAGGTGGTTTTGGTACAAAAGGTTTTGGATTAGAGTCAATTGGTGTATCTTTTTGTTTTAACGTATCTTCTTTGGATTTTGGTAAATCATTTCCAGGTAAAATTGAATTTCTGGGCATTTCCGGACCTAAGTAGTTTTTCCCCGAACGAAGAGTGATAGCCTTAACATGATCTTTCGGACTTTCTTCCGTTTGGCTGGGATGACTTCCCTCTTTGTGGGATGGAATTGATTTAGCAAGTTGTCCAATTTGAACCTCCAAATTATGGATGCTAGATGATTGGTTTTTGATAAGCTGATCGAATTTATTTTCGATCCGTTTAAAACCATCGTCTTGATTACTTACCTTTCCATTCATAGCATCTATAAATTTATCGATTTTTGAAGATAAAGTGCTAATCGTATCTCTTGTTTGATTTTGATAATTATTTACACGATATTGATTAGCATTTGCATTATTATTATTATTACCATCTTTCCAGTTAAAGTTAGGATGATTTCTCCATCCAGGATTATAAGTATTAGAATAAGGATTAGTAGTTTGGTTTTGTCCTTGGACAAAATTTACCTGTTCTATCTCATTCATACCTTCGTAATCAATGTCTCTCTGGATTGGATCATTAGGATCGTACGGTGCCATAAATTTATCAATTTTGTGCGATAAGGCAGAAAATTGGGCTTGTAACATTGCTACAAGATCAAGATTCATTATACCTTTAACTGATGATGTACCTGAGGATGATGGTTTTGCCATTGGTATATGTCCACGCTCTGCGGGCCACATACTGCTGTTAATTGCCATTTCCTCCAAAAGTTCTCTTGCTTGGGCGGATGTCTTTTTCATAAATAACCCACCAGACATAGCATCTAATGAACCTCTAGTCGTAGGATTTAATCCATTATAGAATGTCTGCATTAAAAGTGCATCTGGCATTTGGTGGTGTGGGCATAAACGTTGAAGTTCTTTAAAACGTTCCCAAGCTTCATAAAGAGTTTCATTATCATTTTGGGTAAAAGATGTCAACTCTTTGATGACTCTTGCGGTTTTTGCTAAGGGAAAATATTTTTGTAAAAATGCTTGGGCTAATTGGTCCCAAGTTTCAAATGTTGCAGCAGGCATAGAAGTTAACCAAATTTTTGCCTTATCCTTCAAAGTGAAAGGAAAGAGGCGAAGTTTGATTGCTTCGGCTGTTACATCAGTAATTTTAAAAGTGTCACAAATTTCTAAGAAATTTGTTAAATGTGCATTAGGGTTTTCGTTAGGCAATCCGTAAAACGTTACATTGTTTTGCAACATATTAAGCAAAGCAGGCTTAATTTCAAATTGATTTGCGTTTATACGGGGTCTAACTACACTATTAGTTACACTGGACATTCCTGGCCTAGCATAATCCATAAGTGTCGGTGGATCGGCCATAATTTCTGGCTGGTCTACTTTAGTTTTTAAGGGTGTTTTGTCTTTGTTTTTGTTGTTTTTCTTGTTTTTCTTAAGTGTTCTTTCAATTTCTGGATCAAAAGGATCTGGTGGCGCGCCCGAATTTCGCGAACTACGCATGAACTTGAAATTGTTACACGAGCCAAACTACCTTCAAAATAAAATTGAAAACAAATGTGTTATATAACTGAAAATAAATAAAATATAAAAATTGTATAAAAAATAATGTATAAACCTATATTCGAAAATAAAATACGAAAAATAAAAATTTTGTCAAAAATTTTGGCGTATCCCCGGCAACGGCGCCAAAAACTTGTTGAGCGATTTCCGCAAGTGCACGGTTTCGCTTGTAGTAATAAAAATATCGATCCCACAGAGATACGTTTTTTAACGAAAAAACTTATTTTTGAATTGTTAATTTCGAACTTGTTAGATTTATTAAATGTAAATGAAAAGTGAAAATTGGTTTAATTGAATTTAGGAAATTTGTTTGATTGAATTTGTGAACTTTGAGTATTTGAAAATGCTGGAATAAGATTATATATTTAGAATAAATCGATTGTTAGAAAGATCTTCTGATTTTAAGGATGAATTTTACAAAACAGGAACATTTAGAACTTATTAGAAAAACGAATGAATTTGTTCATTTGCATTAAGCAAAGAAAACAACTTAAACTTTGTATCGATTATGATGATGAAATAAATGACGGAACCTCTAATTAATTGGCTTTGAACGCGACAAAACCCTTTCGGGATAGTTGCCCTTACTCAAATTAAGACTCTTTCGAGATGATAATTTGCCTAAGTGTTCAACAAAGTTTCCTTGTAATGATTTCGAATTCAAGTAATGAAAACACCAGCCTCACTTATATTGGATTGGTTACCATAAGTGCTGCATAACGATTTGTCGAATAGAACGGACTTTATTAGATGAAATATAAATTGATACAAGTTTACAGAGAATAAGGAGCATCGAGTTCTTCGAGGGCGTGCAAGTGAAGGGCTTGATCGGTTCCGCTTCCTTGGGTTTCCTAGGAGGTTGTCAGGCTCGGGGGCGAACACTTTACTCAATCTTCTCGCTGTAACTTCGTAATAGGGATTCGGTCGGCCACTACCATGATGCAAACTAAAACTGGAACAATGTCTAAACGCTACTGAGTTGTAATTAAACTATAAACAATATGTGTACCTCATCTTGTTTTGTACAGAATCTAATTTCTAACTCTCGAAATGTTTTTACTTAGAACTTCGACATAAGTTCTACGCTCTGATTTCTATATCTATATTATAACATTTCACACACATAACATCTTTTCTTCTCAACATCAACTCTTTATTTATAGGTGATGAAGGGTTGAGTTTGAAGTGATGTGTTCCTTAGTTAAGAGTCATGTCCGTTGTGAAAGGTCGTCTTTATCCACTTGAACGAACACGTTTCTTGGGTTTTCAGCATGTGTTAAATGCTCTTTGTAAATTTCTGCACTTACCGAGGATGGTAATCCGCGGCCGTGAATGACGTAGCACTGAGCTGAGCGACGGACGAAGGGGAGAAATGGCTATACCACGCGTGTCGCGGCCGCGGGTTGAGGATCCACTGTCGCGGCCCGGCAAGTTTTCTTACTTCTTGCTTTCGTTCGTGTCCTCGACTTGGCGCTTACGATTTACGTCGTCTTTGACTCCTTTTGAAGGGTTTTTCTTCTGTTTTAGATCCTTTTTCGTTCCTATTTGGATTTTACCAAATATTCAGGTACCTTGCAAGAAAGAAAGATATTCGAAAGTAAAAGTAATCTAAATAGATATAAATAACACGAATATGTAATAAAAATGATATAAATATTAATGATATTTTAGGTATATTTTGGGCTTAACACCTCCCCAAAATGCGTAAAAGTCCTTTAGGGCTTTTGGTGTTCCTCGCGCCGTCATCATTACGAGCATTTAATGAGTGCTCTGTCCAAGGCAATTTGATTGGTGACACGTGTCAACGGCGCGCCGCTCTAGGAGGGAGAACAGAGATGTCTTTTCGGCATTCTTTGCCTTTCCTTTCTTTCTTTCATTCATTTCCCCTCACACTTGTTTACCAGTATCCCTCTTCCTCTTTGTCTCAGAGCTTTCTTCCTGGAATTTCAGCTTTTCGTCGCCATTTTTCATGTAAGTTCCCCTTTTCTTGTTCTATTTTTATCATTTTTGAATGTTTAGAAGTTGTTCTTCATCTTCTGAAGCAACTGTCGATCTTTTTAACTTGACATCTACCTCCGACGTTGAGTTTAGTTGGACCACTTCTTCTTCGTCGGAGAAAACTCTTTCTTCTGACCATACAAATAGTATAGATTTAGCTGAGTTGCGAAACTCGGCGTGTAATAGAAACATAACTCGTTTAGTTAATTCTAGGAGATTTTCTGGGATGGATGCCTCTTCATCTGTCCCTTTTAGGAGGAAAGCCCCTCGGGCGGACTCCACTTGGTCCCGTATGAGGGATGCTGATTTGGCGGATCTGGCGAACCGCTTTTCCTGGTTAGACAATTATGAAACTCAGCTTGCTGAGGCGCATCATCGACCAGCTGATCCGCCAAGTGGTTTCTTGACTGTTTACTACAGCCATGTGGAGAGAGGTTTTAAATTGCCTCTTCCTAAGATGATGGCGGACATCCTTTCCTACTTCGACATTGCGGGTTGCCAACTGCACCCTAATGGATGGTTAGACTGAGCTCTTGATTGCTATCTGGCTTCCAATCTAGGAGTAGTTTGTACACCTCGTATGTTTCGCGCCCTTCATAAACCAGCCAAACATTCTTCTGAGTCTTTCTACACTTTCACCAAGTTTGGTTCATACGCCCCCTTCTATGGTAAAATGTCCAATGTCCATTTCTGGGACGAGAAATTTTTCTTTATGAAGATAAAGAAAGACGAACCTCTAGGCTTTCCCTCTTACTAGAATTCTAGACCTTTGCACATGACCGGTGAAATGCGTATACTGACAGAGAGTGATGAGGCCACAATAGAAACTCTACTGGAGGTGAAGGCGGGTTCCTAGTCATACGCTGACGCTTTAGATTTCATGATGAGTGATGTCCCCTTGATCCGCCAGAGGAGGACAAACTAATTTATTCAAAGATTTCGCAGTTTGATCAAGGTAACTTGGATTGTGCTTTTTCTTTGAACTTTAATTGTTGGATTTTCTTCATTTGGCAGGGGTGTAACTAAGGAAAATGACGCTATTGCAGAGAAGCGTAGGAGAAGTTGGAGAGGGCTGCTCAAAAGAAGCCTTTGGGTCCCTAGAAGGATAGCGGGAAGCGTCCAACGGATGTATCTGAGGATCCGCTTTTGAGGAAAAGGAAGCCTCCTCTTTCATATAAGCTGATGGCGGATGCCATGAAATCCGCCTCTCCTGCGATAACGGAAGATGAGCAAGTAAGCTTTTTGCTCCATTCATTCTTTATTTTTCATCTGAAGTATTTGAGTTTCAATGTTGTGACACTGATATCATTTGCTCAGATGGCGAAGCCTGACCTAGGCAAGTACTGGTCCGCCAAGTATGGGGCCCATGGTACTTTAAGGAATGAGCCGGTTATCAACGATCTGGATGAAGCTTTTGGCTAGTTGGGCTCAGTTCAGAGCAAACAAAACCAGATTCCTGCATCTACTCACATCCAACGGTCAAAGATGGATCTCCTGGAGGTAAATCTTTAAAGAGTTTTTTGGATTTTGTCAGGAGGATATGCTGATATGGTTTTGTGTTTTTTATTTAACAGATGTACACTCACCTTTGCGCTGTTGAATCTGAGATCCTCCAAGGGGTGGCGGACAAGGCCACCATAGCAAGATTGGAGAGTGAAGCTACATCCGCTGCATCCGCCCTTGCTCGAAAGGATGCAGAGATTGCGCAGAAAGATGCTGAAATAAAGCAGCTGAAGGAGAAGGTTGAAGAGGAGAAGAAAGAGCGAACAACTGCTGTAGAGGCTGCGGAATATATGGCTGGGGAGCAAGCTTACTATTATGGCGAACTTCTCATGGCGTACATAGAAGAAACCTATCCAGACTTGGATTTTGTGGATCCGTAATTCAATGTACCCGCCCCTGATGAAGTTTGAAAGCTTGATCAAGTGGAGGATTTAAGAAACTTCCTTCGAGCCCGTGTCTAGAAGTCTCAACAGAAATCCACCGAAGAGGGCAAAGATCAGTCAGGCGAAGTGGCGAATATGGTGACTGATGATACTGTTCCTGCCGAAGGAGTATCGTTGGTGGAAAAGGAGGTTGCTCCTGTTGGCGTATCCGCCATAGCTGAGATAGGTAATTCCCATGCGAGTGTGTCTGGTGAGAAAAACATAGAAGGGGATACGCCTGCTGGAGTATAATTTTGATTGTAAATAGTACAATTTATTTTCTAACTTTTATTTGTACTTATATTGTATGCTTTACGTTTTGTGTAAATTTATAATTCGTACAAGTGTGCTTTGTAGAATGTAATTTAGAGTAGGTGGCCAGCCATACTCTTGTATGGAAACCTTTGTGAAGGTTAGTAAGCTGTTCTATTCCTTTGAAAGGAAGTAAAGCTTGCCTAGGGGATTAGCTTGCTACCTATCTTTGAGGTGAAGTGATCCGCCCGTAGGACTTTTTGTTGGGACTCTTCTTTGGGAAGAGCCTTTAGAGAGTGTAAAAACCTTGCGTCCAAGGAATGTTTTAACTCGTTTTTTGAACGGTGACCGACCAAGGGTGGTAATAATCTTAATTGGGTACCCCCCCCTCAAAAATGACTACAGTAATATTTATATTACTTGTACTAAAATCTTGAAAAAGAAAAGAACATAAATATTTGAACAATTTTATTTATTGATAGGAGAATTACATCTAACAGATCTTATATGTGAGCCTCATTAAAACCTTTAACAAGAAAAAACCACATGGAAAAAAAGCTCATTAAAGGAAAAAGAGTACTCAAGACCTGTTTATCGCTTTTTACTCCTTGGCGAAGTACTTCTTGAGGTTGTGGAGATTCCAAGTTCTTGGCAATGTATGTCCTTCCATGTCTTGTATTTTGAAAGTGGCGGATCCAATCTTTTCTACAATGCGATAGGGACCTGTCCAGTTGATTCCCAATTTTCCTTTTCCCTCCTGGGATTGGATTTTATCAGCCTTGCGGAGTACTAGGTCTCCTTCATTAAGATCCACCAGTTTGGCATGTTTATCATGATAAGCTGCAATGCGTTGTTTATATGCGGCTAAACGAATGTATGCCTTTTCTCTTTTATCTTCTACGAGATCAAGACTTTCTCGTAACCGCAGATGGTTCTCATCCTCACAATAAAATGCAACTCTGTCACTTGGAATCCGTATCTCAATAGGAATGATTGCTTCTAAGCCATGAGATAGGGCGAATGGCGTTTCTCCTGTAGCCGTTCTTGGAGTGGTTCGATATGCCCATAAGACATTCATCAATTGATCCGCCCATTTTTTGTCATGCTCTCCCAGTCTTTTCTTGATTCCTTTCACGATTGTCCGATTCGTTACCTCAGTCATGCCGTTGGATTATGGATAATATACTGAAAAGAATCTGTTTAGGATGCCCAACCCTTCACAGAAAGCTTTAAACTCTGCACAATTGAACCGTGTACCGTTGTCAGAGATGATGGTGTGTGGAATACCGTACCTTCCTACAATGTTGTCTTTAACAAACTCCACCATTCTCTCTGCTGTGATAGATGATACTGCCTCTACCTCTACCCATTTGGTGAAATGATCCACTGCTACTACCACATATCTCCTTTGTTTACGTGTGGTTGGAAAAGGCCCAACGATATCTATGCCCCAGATGGCGAAGGGTCTTCCTTCTACGATTGGTCTTTGGAGATGTTAGGCAATATGTGAATCGTTGGCATGAATTTGGCAATTATGGCAGGTTTCTACTAGTTTATGCGCATCCAGCTCGGCCGTAGGCCAGTAGAATCCCATTAATCTGGCCTTCTTGACTATGGAGGCGGATGCCTCATGAGCTCCACAAGTCCCTTTGTGTAACTCTTTAAGGACGTTGTGTCCTTCTTCTGGAAAAATACATTTTAACCATGGATGATTAAAAGATTTTCTGTATAGGTGGTCATTAATCACTGAGAAATAAGCTGCCTTTCGGACTATCCGCCGAGCCTCTTCTTGATCTGTGGGTAGTACGCCCTCTGACAGGTATTGGCGGATTGGGGTCCTCCAATCATTCTCTACTGTCGCAAGTAAAGTTATCTCTTCTGTGATAAATGCGAGAGATGCTTTGATCTCAAATGGACATTGGGGATCCACCCAATTGTCACTACTGCAAGCCAATTTAGCTAGATGGTCTGCCTCGGTGTTTGATCCTCTAGGTACATGGACCAGTTCCCATTTAGTTTCTTTGGCCTCTAAGTGATCTAGCAATTTCTTTACTTCGGAGGCATATTTGGCCAAAACCTCATCTTTGACCTCGTAATTCTTAATCACTTGATTGACCATTAATTTGGAGTCACTATAGATTACGATTCGTTCATGAGTAATCTCTTTCAATAGGCGTAATCCCAATATCAAAGCTTCATACTCCGCTACATTGTTAGTTGCCAGAAAATCTAGTTTGGCTGCGTAACGTAGCTTTATGTATTGAGGACCTTGGATCACAATGCCAATTCCTGCCCCGTCTGATGAAGATGCCCCATCTGTGTACATCGTCCACTCTTTTACTGGAGCCTTTGGGAGATTTGCTCCTTCGTCAGTAAATTCATTTACAAAGTCTGCCAAGACCTGACTTTTTAAAGCTGATCGGCCCTCATACCGCACATCAAACTCGTCTAGGCGGATTGCCCACTCCATCAGGCGCCCCGAAGTGTCTGGTTTTTGTAGCACTTTTCTCATAGGTATATGTGTCCGAACTATAACTGTATGAGCTTGGAAGTAAGGTCTGAGCCGGATGGCAGTGGTGACAATGGCTAGAGCCATTTTGTCCAATTTGGAGTATCTAGTTTCAGTATCTTTTAATACTTTGCTTACATAGTAAATGGGATATTGCTGACCATCTTCCTCCCTGATCATAATTGTGCATATGGCCTTATCAGTAACTGAAACGTACATGTAAAGATTCTCACCTTTTAATGGCCGACTCATTAAGGGCGGCTCTGTCAGGAGCCGCTTGATTCCCTCGAATGCTTGCTTGCAATCTTCGTTCCACTCAAATGCCTTTTGCTTCTTGATGACCTCATAGAAGGGCTGACATCTGCGTGCCGAACAAGAAATGAACTTGCCCAAGGCTATGATCCGCCCATTAAGGCGTTGTACCTCCCTCACGTTCTGCGGTGCCTGCATGTTTAGCATAGCTTTGATTTTATCTGGATTGGGGCTCACTCCTTTCTGGCTAATCATGTAACCCAAAAACTTTCCATATATGGCACCGAAGGTACATTTTTCTGGATTCAACTTGATATTATGACGTCGGAGTACGCCCAGTACCTCCTTCACATCGTCTGCATGCCTTTCCACTGTGGTACTTTTGATGATCATATCATCCACATAGATAGAGAAGTTGTCTCCTTTGCTATTTGCGAATATCTTGTTCATCATCCGCTGATATATGGCTCCTGCATTTTTCAAACCAAAGGGCATGACTTTAAAACAATACGTAGCTTGGTGAGTTACAAATGAAGTCTTGATTCTATCTGAAGGCTCCATAGGAATCTGATGATAACTTGATTTCACATCGGTGAAAGAGTACATGGCATGCCCGGCGGTTCCGTCTACAAGGATATCGATGCATGACAAAGGATAGTTGTCTTTGGGATAAGCTTTGTTGAGGTCTGTAAAATCAATACACATACGATATGATCCGCCAGGTTTTTTAACAAGAACCACGTTCGCCAGCCACTGGGTATACAATACTTCTTCAATAGCGTCTGCCCGTTTAAGTTTGGCGATTTCTTCCTCAATCACCTTCTGTCTTTCAGGGCCATGTGTTCGCCTTTTCTGAGCAACTGGAGTGGCATTGCTATCAATGTTTAATTTGTGTGTGATTATATCAGGATTAATTCCAGGGAGAATTTCATCCTTCCAAGCAAAGACGCTTTCAGCATCATGGAGAACTTTGGCGATTGCTTCCTTGATTTCTCCTTTAAGCCCTTTTGCCATTCGTACTTGCTTTTCATCCGCCAAAAGATACATTTCTGTCTCGCCCAAGGCCATTATCACGAGATCTTCTTCATCTTCCCCTGGGGATTGTGGGCGAATGGCTAAGGATGCCGTGTACGTCTCCTGAGCTACTTTTTGGCTTCCTCTGATCATTACACCTCCCTTGACCGTGGGGATATAAAGAGTTAGATGGCGTATGGAGATAAGAGCTGCGGCTTCAGAGATAAAAGGCCGACCAAGAATGATATTGTAGGCTAATTATCCGTCCAGGATAGAAAATTCTAGGTCACCTCTCCAGATTTGATCCTCATCCGCTAGTTCACAATCTAAAGTTACCTGCCCTTTTGTTTGGATGGTATGTCCGGTTACGCCCAGGATGTCGACCACTATAGTTTCTACCTGAATTGGATCAATCATGAGTTTAGCAAAGGCTCCTCTTGTGATGACGTTGCAAGAACTTCCTGTATCAATCATCACTCTTTTCATTTTCCAGCCTTCTACCATCATCGTAATGACCAGAGCATCTGCATGTGGGGGGATTTCTGGACCACTATCATCAAATGGGCGATTAAGCGAGGCTTTATCCAAGGCCATGGTTTTTGCTTTCTTCTGCACGGGCTGATATCCGGGTCCGCCTGCTATGACATTGATAGTTCCTTTTGCCTTCTTCTTTGAGTCATCCTTGGATCTATCACTATCTCCCTTCTTTCCATCATTTTGGACGAACCGGTCTAGCTTTCCTCTCTCAATAAGCCTCTCAATTTCTCTGGCTAATTCCCAGCACGTGTCTGTGTCATGGCCATTTTTTCTGTGATATTTGCAATAATTTTTAGGATTTCTGCCAGTATTAGTGTACTCCCCCCCCTTTGGGATTGAGGTATGAAATGCTCCGTTTATGCTGGCTATTCTCGATCCACATGAGTATTTCACTTTTAGAAGCATTGAGAGGAGTAAAGGTGGGAACAAATGTTGATTTGTTTCGAGAGCCTCTGCGCCTGTTTCTGGATGAAGAATCCTGACCTTTGTCTTTCTCACGATCCCGATTGTGAGTTTCGCCTTTGGTTTTATGGGCTGGAGATAACGATTCTCGGCGTATGTCATCCAGCTCCATGAAGGCTTTGCATCGTTCAATTAGATCTGCCATATTGCAAGGTTTTCTCCGGATTAGATCCTCTTCCAAGCTTTTACATGTTGTGTTTTTGGCCAAAGCTTCTGCAGCTATAGAAACGTCCACGTCAACAATCTGTATGCATAATTTGTTGAAGTTATCAACATATTCCCGGAGAGGTTCGTTCGCCTTCTGTTTTAACTCGAAAAGCTTGCGTGACTTGATGACTAGAGGAATACATCCGGCGAATTTAGCACAAAATTCTCTGCTTAGCTGATCCCAGCTGTCAATTGATCCTGGAGGTAAAGATTGGAACCAATCATATGCAGGCCCGCCCAGGGTAGTGATGAACACACGGCATAGTACAGCTTCGCTAATATGGTTAAGACTGAGCAACATCTGATACTTCCTTGCATGGGCCTCAGGGTTGTCTGTACCTGTGTAAAGAGGAATATTAGGGATTTTTTGATTCCGTGCGGCTTCCGCGGCCTCGATCCAGGCCGTGAAGGGCGAATCCCTGTTGGCGAATGGGTTGTGTCTAGCATCTTCCTCATTCATACGAAGCACAGTTGCCCTAACTCGATCCTCAAAGTTTTCTGGCTCTCGCCTCCGGTGTCTACGTCGTGGTGATCTAGTTGGAGATCTACTGGGAGAAGTTGAATCGCTAGATCCAGATGACGGATCTGATGGTGAACGTCCGCCTCTACCTCCTGATCCGCCTCCATTACCACGTCCGCCTCTGCCTGATCCTCCACCACCTGATCCCCCTCCGCCTGATCCGCCAATATTTAATCGGTCATTGCCTCCTTGGTTTCCTGCAGGGACATGTGGCGAAGATGTTTTACGATGCTTATACTACGTCGTCGTACCAGAGATGGAGGTGACCTACCTCTGCGAGAAGAACCCTGCTTACGTGGCGAAGATGTTTTACGATGCTTCTCTGTCCTTCGTTTTTTATGCTTACGCGAATCAGAACCTCCTTCTGGGAGTCCAGACCTCATGCGTCGGGGAACGCTGGGAAATAATTCACGATTAATTGGCGGAACGCCAGTTGGCATAGTAGTAGTTACCAGGGAATCCGTTACGATTGCTTGAAGAAATGAGGAGCTTTGGGCGTTGGGGCCTAGGGCCATCTGATGTGGCCATGGGGGAATGGTCGACGCAGAAGCCATACTCCAGACCGGAGGAATAATCATAAACGACCGTAAACGAGCACCCATATCTGCTCCAAATTCCCTTCCAATTGCTCCAGCACACATATCGATAAAAGCTTCAGGTGGCATACTCCCCTCCGCCTGATCAGCTGGAACAACATTGGTGATAGGCTGACTGGATGGTGTTACTAATGGAGTTTCCATCCCCGAGGTGGGGTGTTGATCTTCACTTGCCATATTCCTTCGAATGCCATAACAAGTGGAGAATTTCTGATCGGAGTTCGTCTCTGTGGGGGGCGTCGTTGGGTTCGACGGGGGGAAGCTCCGATGCCAAAGTCAGTAGAGAATGGGAGAATAAACTGAATTGACAAAGCTTAGAGAATATGAAAAGTATGTGTACCTTTGATAGCCCTGGCCGTAGGCTATTTATATAGTGGGGAAGTCGTAACTCCTTGGTTCCATAAATGCTTCATTAATGGCGGGTTACAGGTTTCCTTTAAGATGGACGTTTGGCCAATTGATAGCTCATTTAATGGCTTTTACTGCCGTGTTTAACCTGACCGTTATAAGGCGAATTGGCGCTGATCTAGGAGATTCGCCTTAGAGATCCGCCAGTGGATCTTATGTGGCATAGTCTTGGAGACCAGCTTCGTTGAATCTCTTTGATACGCCGGCTGCGGCATGTCTCATGGTTAATATCTTCTTTTGGTCCTCGGGATAATATCACAATGTTATCATCAGTTTTTTTTTGTTTTATTATAATTCACTTTTGAGCATTGTCGTATAGTTATTCGTGAATTGTGTTTATTATTTCCGAATATTTTGGTTTAAATGTGTTCTCTACTTGTTTTAATGATATGGAACTTTAAGGACATTGTTTAATAACTTTTGTTAAATTATATTATTTGTGAACATTATATTTTATCTGTTAATTTGACTTGTTTCAATGATATTTTTATTGAAATATTAATGTTTACATATTTTTAAAAATATATGTTACTAATATACGTATTTTTAAACAGTATAATATATATTTTAATTGAATCTATATAATTTTTTTTTTGTTGATTTACAAATAAAAAATACAATTTCGATTAATTCTCGATTAATCCCTGATTAATTATCGAGGATCATGTCGACCCAACTAGCTTTAGTATTTTTACAAACTTGATTATAATCTAAAATATGGTTCCATAGTAAACATGGTACTAAACGAATTTGAAATTTTCTACTTTGAGGTCATCAATGATCAAATTGGCAATACGAGCCTAAAAATCCTTGATTTTGCAATACTTTTTTGCAACAAAAAAAAATGCACCCATCTATGAATCATCCAAATTATTTTTAAAATGATGCCTTGAATTTTATATAAAATTACAAGTTTATTCATATCACAAGTTATCCTAATGTTTATAATGTTCGATAAACTTATTATTTTGTATAAAATTTAAATTTTAACTAACATAATTCTCGATGGAACCACTAATAATTAATTTTGAAAACTTTATAGACTCTATAATGTTTTTTTCTAATAAAAAAGTGACTAGGAACTAATCATTCTTATACTTAACTTGAAAAAATCGCTTGACTCCTTAAATTTAGTGTCCGTTTGTTTCCATTTTTTGGAACTGTTTTTTACCTTTTAAGTCTAAACAGAAAATAAAAAAAAACGTTTGGTAAAAATTCGAAACATCTGTTTTTTAGACAAAAATCAACTAATATTTACTGTTTATTCATAACGGCTAACAGCAACAGCAAACAGTAAATATGAGCAGGTGAAACAAACTGACCCTTAATGTCTTGTAAGCCTTTCGAACTTACTTAAGGGGGTGTTTGGTTGCTCCTTTTCATGCTCCTTTTGCCCTTTTACTTCAAAAGGGAGAGTTTTAGGTGTTTGGTTAGTGACCTCCTGTTTGCCTTTACATCTGAAAAGCAGCATTAGGTGTTTGGTTAGTGATGTCATGTTTGCCTTTTATACCCGAAAAGCAGTCTTTTTGGAAAAGCAGCTTTTTCCAACAGCAAACAGCAGACCGTAACAGTAACAGCAAACCGTAACAGCAAACAACAAACCGTAGATAAAACAAACGGACCCTAAATTGACATGATTAATTCTCTAAGTCCACGCAGTAATATAAGAGATTATTTGAACACAAAATGTGTCACTTTAAGCAAGTTCAATGAACTAATAGACCACTGTAAGAAAATTTAAGGATACTGGTTTTTTTCCTTCTCAGATGATTTGAAGCTAGCAAACAGAAAGTAATCGATATTCTGATATCATGACCCATTTAATAAATTGGTCGACACAATCCAATTCATTTAATATACTCGTTTAAGTTGATCTTTGTGCCAAAGTAATAGTTTAAGTTAATATTTGTACCTAAATAATTTGTTCATGACCCGTCTAACTGAGTACTTTTCTTTTCTTTTTGTCTCTTAATGAAAGTTACAGAGAGCAGAAAAAATAAAACAAAAAACTTGTCAAGATCTCCGAGATGAATCTCGAATCCACAATACACATATAATCTGCTTGAAGGAGATGACACATATCGTCCGAAGGTTCAATCAGTCGAGTAATCCCTATGTTCTTGTGTATGGCGGATTATGGTATCCAGTAGGCACATTTATTTGCTCCTCGATAAATATGCGACATGGTAACTTTATTCTTGAAATCCAGTATCGCTTGGATTATCATCCGTTGCGGATCTAACTTCCATGTTTCTTGTAAATCATTGAGGATGTTGATAATCTCTAGGGAGTCAGATTCAACTTGTATAAGTTGGTAGCCTTCTTCCACTATCATTTTCAGCCCGCTGTATATGCCTCATAGTTCCACTACGAAACTAGACATGTTCAAAAGCCCACTGACTCGCCCAGCCCGTCCAAGCTCGCTTTTCAAAGACTAGGCTTAGATATACATGTTTCGTAATAGATTCGGTCCGGCTCAAGCCCGCTTAGCCCCGTATATAGAGTAGGTTGAATTTAGGATTTATCTCAAAACTTAGGCTCAGTCCAGCTCGGCCCGAAATTTTAATAATAATTTTAATTTCGTAACTTTTATAGTTTAGTAAACTTTATATTGCAAAAATAAAAATTTAAAATTTCTTAACATAAAAATTTACAAATCATATATTATATGATTTAAAATTGGTGAACATGTACATATTTTTATTACTATTTTATTTATTACTCTCAAAAAAGTATTTTTTATTATTTAGGATTTGCATTAATTGATTTTTATTAAAATAATCATCTAAAATTTAGTTTATTGTATTTTATTATTTATATCTATAGTATAATTTTTTAGTTTAATTTTAATTTTTAAAAATATAAAGATATTAGTTGGGCCGGACCGGATTGAGCTTGAGAATTAGTTCTTTTAGCTCGGCCCGGCCCGAACCCGATATAAATATAATGCAGGGCTTAATTGGGCTTGGACAAAGTAATTATGTGACAAGTCCGATTAGGCCCGGCCTGGTCCATGAACAAGTCTATACGAAACTATCTCCTCTACCAATATTTTGTTGGAAGGCTATAATCCACACCCTATTGTGATTCCTCAATAGACTTGTTGCTCCAATTTTGTTTGAATCAGTGCTATAAGATCCGTCTGTGTTTAATTTAACCCACCGGTATGCCGTTTGCTCCAATGCACCATAATCTCGTTGCTTTTCTTTTGATTGTTGTGGTTGTCTTCATTGTCAATACAATTACACCAAGTAGTACAATTCTTCACGTAACCTTTTTTTTTTTTTTTTGTCTCTAGATATATATATATATTCCTATTCTTGTATCGGTGCTTTACAAATTCTTCCACAGCCAAGCTTCAATATCCTGGTCGAAAAAATCTGTCAATGTCGCTGTGTTGTTCAAGTTCCGCCAGTATTGCTTGCTAGCATCACAGTCTCGGAGCATGTGGATACTTGATTCCGCTCCTTTTTTATAGCCAAGACTCGCTAATTGTATTGAATTAATAAAAAAAAATGAAAGGTGGATGGGATTTTTAGGCATAATATATTCTTAGCCTTCTAAGTGCCTACATGACTTGAGCAAGTAGGAATTTGTCTTTGGACAAAGTGAGAAGCAACTTACTTTAAGCAAGTTAAGAATATCAGTTGATTACTTTAGGAGAACAATAGGTCATTTTAAGCTAGTTTAAGGAAACTGGTTGTTTCTCCGGAAGGGACACCTGGCTTTTGTGCCCAATTTGGAGGAGCTGTGCCTCCTCAAGTAACTTATAATTTGGATCCCTTCTAACTTGAATGTAGAGTTTGTCAAAATAGACACTACTCATTTAGTAAATGGGTTGACATAATCCAACACATTTAGTAAACGGGTTGAACAACCCATTTAATAAATGGATTGACATGACATAACCCATTATTAAACAAGTTATACGGATTGACTCGTTTAACCTAATTAACTAAATCCATAAATGGATTGACATGACACAACCCATTATTAAACAAGTTATACGGGTTGACTCGTTAACCTAATTAACTAAATCCAGTTTTCTAAAAGAAAAAAACTAAATATAATTAAAATATAATTTAAAACAAAAAATTCAACATGCTAAATCTAATCTAATATCTGTTTACCCCAAAAAACACAAACAAAAAAGACACCAATAATATCTAATTTATATCGTGTTTTGCGGGTTACACAGGGGTCGTTAAATGAGCTGTGAACTATTTTGACACCTCTACTTGAATGCAGACCTACTCTATTTGTCTCACCAACGGCTTGACTTGGCCTTCAACTGTAGCCACATGGTAATAAACAGAGATAGCTTTTGATTATTTTCGACCAGTGAAGAAACTCAATTCAAGCAAAATACAAAATATCTACCAAATGAACAAACTTGATTTCAAGCAAAACGTAAAATATCAACTAAAGATTGAACCTGGTAAACAAGTCTACCTAGTCGAATATTCCTACACGAAACCAGTATGGTACATGTTGCATAACATTGCAAAAAGAATCGAGCTATTTCATGCTTTGCCACCATTTAATGATACTAATAAAAAGAAGGTAATGCACCAGCATGGCTGCCTTCTGATCTATTTTTTGTCGTTGATGATCTTCTGTTCCTTGTCAGCTTCGATGTCGCTTTGCTTTGGTAATGGTTGAATTCTCACATAAGGTTTCCTGGTTAGTGTCTCACCTCTCAGAGCAGCAACATACCGGTCGTTCGTATCTTCCTTTCGCTTCAGCTCCCCAAGGTACTCTGCTAGTCTCTCTTGATTGACTTTCCCCATCATCTAATTTACAGATTCAAGCAAAACAAAATTTGTGAAGATATTAATTATATCAGTTTCAGATAGGAGAGAGCATGCTTGGAACAAGGTAATACAGCGTATGACACAAAATTAACCTAAAGAATGAGGGAGGGAAGTTCACAAGATGAATTCGAAGTTTATGGTGATTTCACTGCAATTAAAAAAAAAAGCAAGCAAGAGAAAACTTTTAGCTCAAATATGTCAAATATGAATGGAGGGGAATCGAATTCGGCTTCTAAATCACTATGTTAGTATGTGTCAAAGTTCAAGGACTTCTATGTCTAGTTTTAAAGCTCAGGAGCCATTATGTTTGTAACGCCGGAATTGAGAGTTCAAGGATGTATTTTACCCTAGAATGAGGTATGGTTGAATCATTTCCCCATGAGCTAAGCAAACAATAAGGATGGCTCTTTAAACTAGGACTTGTTGAGTGTGTGGAGCAAGTGTGCTTATTTGCCTTGTTTGATTGTTGACCGCATTGCTGGTGGAATTCTAAGGGGGAAGCACCTTGTGGAGTCTCTATGGGGTTTAAGGAAAGATCGGGGAAGTTGCAAGTTTTCGCTATCCCAAATGCTTTAAAACAAGCTTTGCTTTGTCCCGCACATAATTCTACGCTACTTGGTCAATGAGCAAGGATCAAAGGGTAGCTCCCTTGCAAGGATATCTAGGGGGGTGCGACTGGAATGAAAGTTATATTTAACGCCCAGGCCCAAGCCTGAGTTTTTCTGCCCATTCTCTTCCTTATGAATAAACACATCTCCTCTAATTTTAATTAATTCCTAAGTGACTCAGACATTTCTAATGAGAAACTAGTGCAACCATTGACATAAATTCTTGTCTATGTAATCACTCTATTTTTTTATTGATTATTTCTTTTTTTAATGCTACTGCTTAGATTTGTTTTTAGGATTTATTTGCCAATAACAAAAGATGATATGAAAGAAATGGAAAAAAAAGGCTTAAGGTCATGGCCTCCCATCATCTTTTTGAACTAGCAGGTTAAAAAAGCTTGTAAAGGGAATAAATGGTCAAAGGTTAATACTATAAACATACAACCATAGCAGTTGTTACTTTCCTATCCAACAATGAGAAATAGTTTTCTCTATTGAAAGAATCCTTCTTATTTTTCTAGTTCGGCTTATTCTAATAGCATGTTTAGTTGTTGTTTACCGTTTATTGTCATTGGCAGTTGTTTGTTGTTACTTACTTACTGGTAGTAGATTGTACTTGGCCTAATAATTCGATTGCCCCCTGAACTCTTGAGATGTCTCATTAGACCATGAACTTGCTTAAAACATGATTAACTCCCTAAAACTTGCATGGCGGAGCAAAGGTGATTTGGACAAATTGAAGCGCATTTCATTTTAAGCACGTTCAGGAGGCAATAGGTCAATTTAAGCAATTTTAGGGAACAAATGAGACATCTCCAAAGTTCAGTTCAGGGCCAATGGGCTTATTTGGCCAAGTTCCTGAACTTTTGAGATGTCCCATTAGACCATGAACTTGCTTAAAAAATGATTAACTCCCCCTAAATCTTACATGGTCGAGCAAAGTGGTGATTTGGACAAATTGAAGGGCGTGTCATTTTAAGCGCATTCAGGAGGCAATTAACCAAGTTCAGTGAACAAACTAGACATCTCCAAAGTTCAGGGCCAATTAGATTAGTTGGAAGTAGAAGTGCTCCTAATGTATTAGCTATCAGCAATTGTTTCTAAATCTTAACTAAACACAATATACCTACTCTTTGAACTAAAGTTGCAAAAAGGAGAACCAAAGGCTTAATATAACCACAAGACTAAAACTGCATATTTTTACTAATTAGAAATACAAACGAACACTTTTACAATGAATCAAGCAATGCACAAAAAAGAAACAAGAATTCAAACGAAATTCAACCAAAAATTAGAGCAAATAGAGTCAGTTTCAGAAAGAAAGAAATTGAAGCATACCCTACCTTCCTGGTTTTCATTGACACCACAACAATCAATAGCAGAATTAAGAACTAATAATCATTACTTTTCAACATGGCATCCCTAATCCATCTAAATTGGGATCAAAACCAGGAAACCCAAAATCAAATTCAATCCCAACGATTGATCTAAACCCCTAATTGATTAAAGGAGCAGAAGAAGTAGAATAATCATAAAACTAAACTACAGATTAAAATGAAGAAGCATACAATGGATTCAGGGCGGGCGTTGCGGCGGAGGCGTTCCTCAAGCTCCGGATTCTGCGAGCTAGTGAGTTGCATGACGCAGTAGCCGATGACACCCGGAATGACGCCACAGACGGTGGCGAAGGTGAAAAAGAAAGACCTTGAGTCTCTGGTTCTCCTTACTAACCATCTCCATGATTCGCTCTTCTCCCATAGGAACGACATTTTTTAACCCTTTTCAGCTCTGCTTTGCACTTCTGGAAGTGAATTATGCGAGGATTTTTAATTTTTAATTTTTAATTTTTTTCCAATTTATTAAAAATATAAGGGTAAATTACACCCATGGCCACTAAACTTTGTTTTTTTATAACACCATGACTACTGAACTTCAAAACTTAACATTAAAACCACTCTATTTTACACGTTTCTTAACACATGTGATCACTCGACACCTCAAAATGACTATTGACGGTCTAAAAATAAAAAATTTCAAGAGTTAATGATATTCTAAACAACTTTAATTCTTGATTTTTTTTTTTTGAGGTCATTTAGGTGTGTTCGGTTAGGAGATGGTGAATTTTTAAAGAGATAAAACTCTAAAAATGATGATTTTGAAAAATAAAAAAAATATGGTTTCATGGTAAATGTCGTTCTGAATAACTTTAATTTTTGAATATTTTTATTTTGAGATCGTTAACGTCATTTTAAGAAATTAATTAAAGTTTAATGGCTCCGAATGTAAAAAAAAAAATTATAAAATTAAGTGATTTTAATATTAAGTTTTAAAGTTTTATATCATACCGTTAAAAAAAACAAGTTGAATAGCCATGGGTGTTATTTACCCAAAAATATAATATAATTTTTTAAGTTTTAATTTTTTACATATATTGTTATTTCTTCTAATAAATGATAAAATGACGCACATATGAATGTGGAGCGCAAATGACACAATTCATGATTGAGATATATTTGCTTTTTGTTACAATATTAGAGGTAACACTGTATTATTTTAAGAGAAAATTATAAAAATTGGTTAAATGAGAGGCTCATTTATATATTTAACTCATTTACTCAACCTACTACATATCTAGATTGATTTTGTGTGACTTTCCTATAATACCCTTAATATTTACGCGCGACTCGCCCCACTCCCGTCTGACTTCGCATATTCCATATTATGCGAAGTCTGCGAAGTAAATGTTTGGGTTTATATGCGAATACTGCGAAGCCTACAAATCTAATGTTTGGTTTGCTTGATGAATTTAGTTCGCATATGCGAAGCCTGGATGTGTTTTGAAGCTAATTCGCGAAGTGGTATATAACAAAAAAGGGCAAACAACAACGGATTCTAACATTAAAATCATAACATTATCAAAATTTACAACAAGATTGCCACAATAACAACATTAAAATCACAACAACATCAAAAATTAGAACAAGATTGTCACAATAAACTCCTAACAAATCACTTCATAATACATAGGCTACTATTCACTAAGATTGCCACAATAAACTCCTAACAAATCACTTCATTATACATAGGCTACTATTCACGACAGATGGATGGATGTCTTATGACACATAAGCGCTTATTAACCACCGAGGAATGGACGTGTCCCACGGTGTAGACTTTTATTCACGACCGATGGTTGGAAGTCCAGGCGTTTTTGAATGAATGTCTCTCATGGCACCCTAACACACCAGCTTCCAGGAATGAATATTATGTATTCAACCACCTTCAGAAAAATTTAATCGTGTTAGTCAGAAAAAGGAAGATTTGGCTTCGAGAAACGATGATTCGCTAAGTATGCGAACATAAATGTGCAAGGAAGAAGGTGATTTTACTTAGCGAAACAATTATTTCGCGACGTCCGCGAGGAGGAATGTGACGCTCTGGCTTCGCGAAACAATGATTTCACGGAGTCTGCGAGGAGAAATGTGACTCTCTAATTTCGCGAAATGATGATTTCGCGGAGTCTGCGAGAGAAATTTATCGAATTACCTCGCAAACTTCACGTAATCAGCGTTTCACGAAGTGAAATCGATAAATTTCTCCCCGAAGACCTCGCGAAAACCGCACATGCTAAGTGGATTTATGGAAAAAAACGCAGAAAAAACAGTATATACTTACATTTTTTTATGAACCCAATATGATAAACTGGGAAAAACGATGAAAATAATGTAGAATCACCATTTCTTCGAACGAGCAGGAAATGGAAGATGAAGAACCATGACTTCATTTTTCTTATTTTAAAGGTTATAATAAAATTACTCCTCACTATCTACGTTAGAAATATTAAAAATTACTTATATTTTTTTTTTAAATTTATTCTCCACATCTATGATTACCTGCATAGTTTGAAAATCTTGAGTTGAAGTTGAATCGTTGGAAAAAAAAAATCAATTTAAAACATACAAAGTAAACATAGGCCTTGTTTGGTAAAGAACGTTTTTTGGGATAAAAAAAGCGGTTTTGACCAACTTTAGCGGTTTGACCACTGAAACCACTGATTAGAGTGTTTGGTGCAGAGAGGTTTGGGAGAGAGTTTTAGGATGAAAACGCTAATTTAGAAAAGACTCATTTTATGAGCTTTTTCAATTAGCGTTTTGCAATATTAAAATTAATGAACTTCTTTAACCCTAATAGATAGACTCCTCCTCCAGCCAAATGTCCTTATTCGTCTTTTTGTACAAACCGCTATTATCAATCAGCTAATTTTTACCAAACAGATCTACACAAACAACTAGTCAAATCAGCTAATGTAATCAGCTAACAGCTAACAACTAACAGCTAATTCCCAAACAGGACCATAGTCTCTACAAAAACTTTCAATTTAAAACTTTCAATCAAAAAATTGAAAACGTATCCATAAATTCTAAGTTTCAATTTAAAACTTATATTCAATTATGCATAAATATGTATTATGAGATGTAACCAAAAAATTACTATTGAAATTCCACACACCATCCACAAAATTGAAATCACAAATATCAATAAAATTGAAAGTATCATTTGTGTTTCACGCCAGTGAAACTGGTTATATTAGGACGTTGAAAAATTAATGCAAAAGCAAACGAAGAGGACTGAAATGAGGAGTTTAAAGCTTCGACCTTTTTTTTTTTTTTTTTTTCCACAAGATTGTAAATAATCTTTATTTAGCGATAAATTGAACCATCTTAAAACCCAAAATGAATTTGAAAAGGGTATTACTATATACCGCATCCAAATTCTGGTCCACCGTCTCCATTAGACAATTTTGCTCTTGCCATAAAAAGTTTGTCAATATTGAAAAAAAAAAATTGAGAGAAAATTTAAAATTTAGCCTAAACGGATGCGGCATCCGTTCCCGCCATGGGTCGGGCGGTATGCCGCATCCGTTCCTGTCATGGGTCGGGCGGTATGCCGCATCCGTTCCGGCCATGGGTCGGGCGGTATGCCACATCCGTTCCCGCCATGGGTCGGGTGGTATGACGCATCCGTTTAGATTAAATTTTGAAATATACAAAATCGTAAAAATTTTAGTGACGAAAAATACTAAATCATTCAATTTTTTGTGACGAAAAATTAAAAATTCTCCTATTTTTTGTGACGAAAAGTGCAAAATCGTCATGAAAAATATGTATTATTTTCATGAGTTCTTTGATAAAAAATATAAATCTTAATATTTCCGACTCGTAATCATCCATTTTCGTGGTTCGGATTGTCACATATCAATTATTTTCATAATTTCAATTATTGTTGTTCGGGTTTATGATTTTGGAGAGAAAATGCAAAGAAGGTAGAGAGGATTTGAGAAAATTCCACTTTCTTGTTTCAAAAAGTGAGGAGGACAAATATGTCACAAATGGACGGTGGATCGGAATTTGGATACGGTATATAGCAGCTTACATTCGAAAATTAAGATTACACATTTTGTTAGGGATATGGGCAAATAAATCACTAACTAAACTGAATTTAAAAAAACATGTAGATAGAGAAAATGACAATATGGATTGAGTGCAGATGGAAGTTGAGATCATGAAAAAGTTGAGTGAAGAGAAGGTGAACAGTTATGCAAGTAGTTTAGAAGGAAGTTAAAAAGTGCAGTTTCAACTCTGTGCTTCCTGAATTTAACACATCAACAAATACAAATTTTAGAAGTGTCACGTGTCAAATCTATTTATAGATTTAGTAGATAGTATAGATATAAGACATGTTCATAGACTAAGCTCAGCGGACTTTTATATATAAATATAAATATCGAGTCTAAACCAGCCCAGTCCATTACGGTCGGTTGTTAATTTAGATGGGCTCGAAAATTAGATTCCAATCCTACCCATATAAACTAACCTAATATATATTTTTTAATAACAAAAATAAAATTTATACTAAAAAATAAATATTAATTTTCTGAAAAAGATATATTAATTTATAAGTATATAAATTTATGAATTAGTATTATAGACGGATCAAATTGGATCGGTATGTGCTATTTTTAAAAAGGCCTAAAAAAAGAAAAATCAACATTTTGTAAAAATTCTGTAAGATATATTTCCCACTTCCAACTAATAATCGGCTTAAATAAAATTTTAAAATTAAGTTTTGTAAAAATCGGCTTAAAAAATTAAGTGATTTTAATATTAAGTTTTAAAATTTTAAAGTCTTTATTTCAATAGATGAAAAGGCAAAGGCGATTCACCAATAATCCTATTATATAAATGAGTCAATAAAGTTTAGTATTAGAGGTCCGCTATAGTCGGACCCAGACATGATCGATCCCGATCTTTGATAAATATCTGGGAATGAGCTGCGATAGTACATGGTTCGTATAAAAAAGACTAACCATTTCATCTCTTTCTCTCTCCGTTGGGTTTCCAAAATTGTTCGTAGTCTCTCTCCCTTCCCCCTTGCCAACTGAGCTTTGGCCTTGTGTTAGCTCACCAAATAACCTCCTGAATTTGTCCAAATGTTGTAACTGCCCCCTCCAACTTTCAATTGTAGCAACTTACCCCTCAAACTCGTCCAATTGTAAACATAACCCTTCAAACTTGTTCAATTGTAAAACATAACCTCAAATTGCTGACATGAACTGCAATTGAAGAAACACGTAAAATACAAAATCTACAATGCTCGTGGAGTGTGATAATAAGATCTTTAGCGTGATACGAATCCGGAGAAACGATTTTACGATTGCTTCAAGTACGGGGTAAAAAAAAATTCTCAATTGGGGTTATGTTTTATAATTTAATAAGTTTAAGAGGTAAGTTGTTACAATTGAAAATTGGAGGGACAGTTGTAATATTTGAACAAATTTAAAGGGTTATTTATGCATTAGGCCTTTTATAAATCCCAAACTCACTTAAATAGACGGGTTTTAACAAGCTTGGCCGGGTTGAATCCGGGGCATTTCAGACTAGATCCATCCGTGAATATATATGATACTACTGATACATTCTCTAGTATCTTTAAAACCTAATTTACAGCTCACAATATTTTGATTATGAGATCCAAAACATACGCTTTCACCTAATTGCGATTTCTATCCCCAATCTCTTTACACTTCCATTTCAGGAAGTTGTTCATTGATTTCCTTGCTATTCTTTACACTTTCACACCCTTCCATTCTATTTCCTAACCCTAACATTCCATCCACCATGCTAAGCTGCAGCACCAGACGCCTTCTCACTGCTTTTTCATCTCATCTTCATTATAAGGTAACGCCTATTTCTACCTTTTCATTTTCTCTTCTTCATGCTCCTTACTCCACCTCTTCAAAACTAAGAGGAGCTCAAACCCAATACAGCTTTCCCGATCTAATTTCTTCCTTCAACCACATGCTTTGTATGAATCCGCCGCCTTCTGTTATTCAGTTTAACAAATTGTTATCTGCACTTGTTAGAATGAATCATCTCCATACTGTCCTTTCTTTCTCCAAGCAGATGGAATCCGTGGGTATTAGACCTGATGTTTATACTGCTTATATTTTGATTAATTGCTTTTGCCATTTAAACCGGGTAGATTTTGGATTCTCTGTTTTAGGGAAGATGTGCAAAATTGGTTTAGAGCCTGACATTGTAACCTTTACTACTTTGATTAATGGTTTATGTATACAAGGTAACCTTATTGAAGCAGTCAATTGTTTTGATAAGATAGTTGCAATAGGATATCAACCTGATGTGAAGACCTATAATGCGATTGTCAATTCTTTGTCTAAAATGGGAAAATTCAATGTGGCATTTGGTTTGCTCGAAGAAATGGCTAGGAGAGGTTGCCAGCCTAATGTGGTGACATACAGTTCTATTATTGATAGTCTTTGTAAGTATGGTCAGGTTGACGAAGCATTTCATCTATTCTCAAAGATTAAAAGGGAAGGAATTTTGTTGAATGTTGTTACTTACAGTTGTTTAATTCACGGTTTATGCTATTCGGGTCAGTGGAGAAAAGCTTCTACGTTGTTCAATGAAATGTTGGATCTGAATATAGCACCAGATATAGTAACCTTCAGTATGCTTGTTGATGAATTATGTAAGGAAGGAAAGGTGGATAAAGCTAGATGTGTGGTTGGAATAATGATTCAGATGGGTATAGAGCCCAATGTTATCACTTACAATTCGTTGATAGATGGATTTGGTTTGGATAGGCAGATGCATCAAGCTAGGAAAGTGTTCAATGTGACGACAAACAAGGATTGTAATCCTGATGTTCGTACTTATAATATAATGATTCATTGGTATTGTAAATGGAAAATGATTGACGAGGCAGAGCAACTTCTGGATGAAATGCCCCTTAAAGGTTTAAGGCCTAACAATTATACTTATAATGCTCTTATACGTGGCTTTTGCTCTACAAGAGGTCCCGGGGCAGCCATGAAACTCTTTAAAGACTTGTGTGCTCATGGCTATCTTCCAAATATAGTAAGTTACTCAAGTTTGCTACATGGCTTCTGTAAGCATGGATGTTTTGATGTTGCCTTAGGCCTACTGCATGAAATGAAGGAGAGCAAGTTGAAGCCTAACATATTTGTGTATGGTATTCTAATGGATGGGATGTGCAAAGCTGGGAGGTTGAAATATGCAAAGAAATTATTTTCTATGCTTTCTGTTGAAGGGTTGCAGCCTAATGTTCAAATTTATAATATAATAATTAGTGGACTTTGCAAAGAGGCATTGATGGATGAAGCCTATAATCTCTTTAGGGAAATGGAAGAAATTGGTTGCTCACCAAATAGTGGCTCTTACAATGTTATTATTCGAGGATTTCTTGGGCACAACAATCAGTCCAAGGCAATAGAACTTATTCGTGAAATGCGTGATCAAGGCTTTTCAGCAGATAACTCTACGATAGCTATGGTATTGGATCTATCTTGCAAGAAAGGCTATGACATTCTGAAGAATTTGTAAATCTATGCTAAGGAAAGATTAAAAGAGTTGTTGTGTTTGTTGCTTGGTGACAGCATATTTAGATAATATTTATTTGCATCCCATTAGTGCTACTATATCGCTTGTCTGAATGATGTTTCTCTCTTTGTATGTCTATTTAAGTCCCTTACTACCATACTCTGATAGTATCTCTGATGTTGATTACTTTGTTGTGGACAGAGAGAGGAAGTCCATTAGGATGTTTCTTGGCTTATTTGATGTTGATCTTTGAATAACAACTCTGATCTTTTAGTGCTAATGAATATGATGCTTTTCTACAGCTTATGTTATTTTTGTTTTTGTGTGTGGTAAATATGAGACTCTTAATTAGCTGTATGTATATTTTTTATATGTGCTACTCACATTCTGTTTGAGGTTGATTCAGCGCTTAAAGCAAAGATGCTGTGGATCAATATCTCAAGGTGCATCTCTATATCTATCCATGAAGTGTTTTTAGCTCTGCTGTGGTTGTTCTGTTCTACTTGAGATTTTTTTCGTGTAATATTTGTAGAGAAATCATTGATCCTTGTAGAAAAGATTATAGTATGGTTGTTCTAATATAATGCTGATTTTTGTTGTTTAACGGATCAAATGAAAGATGATAGTATATCGTCTGACTACTATTTTGTTAATATGGAAAACCATTGATTCAAAATACAAGTACAACTAGTTGAATGAAAGCAGTTATTGAAGGATAGGCAGAAAGTGATTTATAAATCTATGTGCTATTAAACATTTTCTATTCACTTTGGTGAAAGCGAACTACCTAAAATAGCCACATATATCAGTTGTTGTAGCTACATATTTCATAGTCGTGGACAAGACTGTGCTGGCTACAGGTCAATCAGAATTCTACAGATTGAGGAGCTTCATTTTTATTAATGCATCATCAAACTCTCTAGGATCGATGCAGTTATGTAAAATATCATCTACGCAAGAGCGACAGAATTCACACATCGACATTGAACTAAACCCGTTTTTCTGTCACATGACACGCATCACACAAATTAAAACCATCCCAGGCTTCACATCCTCACCCAACTTTTATGTTTAGAGCATAGAGTAGAGTAATGTGGTATACTTAGATGCAAATTTACATACCACATAAGCAAATGTTTAATTAGGTTTTTTAGTATAGCCTGTTGATCAATCACTCATATTCCACAAAATGGGTATTAGGAGTAAAAATTACAAATTCCTACTGAAGTAACAGCAAAGGAAGCCGGAAAAAACAGTTTAAAAATTACAAATTCGTGAAATGCGTGATCATGGCTTTTCAGCAGATAACACAACAGTAGCATTGGTAATGGACTTATCTTGCAAGAACGATGCCATTCTGGAAAAATTGTAAATCTACCCTAAAGGATTTCAAGGTTAAAAGATTAAAAGCGCTGCATTAGTAATTCTTTTTCGTGTTTAACACGGTGCGATGTGTTTGAAGTTTTATTGCTGGGTTTCTATTTATTTATAGTGGATTTGTTTTGTTTTGTTTTAGTTTATTTAAATGGTTAGAAATAATATTTGTACCATTTGTACTGAATGTAATTTGATGAGTTGTTGAAGTTTCTTTCACATATGCATATTCTGAATAGGTGAACTTAATCGAACTGCAGTTAGATATCTCATGTTTCAATGTTATAACAACTTTTTCTCAGACACATATCATCTCAAGCTTCCTTTTTTCAGTACATATACTATTCTATATTTCTGTGTGTGGTATAGTTGTGTGTTGTGTTTGGCCTTTGCCTCTTGAATAAAATAGGATCACTTGCCCTTGACAGTTATAGGGCAGTTGTTATAACTCAGAGATTCTCATTCTCATTCTCATTCTCATTCTCATCAGATTCTCATTCTCATTCTCATTCTCATTCTCATCAGAGGGCGAGCCTTGGCGCAACGGTAAAACGTTGTTGCCGTGTGACCAGAGGTCACGGGTTCGAGTCTTAGGAGCGGCCTCTTGCCAATTAAATTGGCAAGGGAAGGCTTGCCCCCAATACACCCTTGTGGTGGGACCCCTCCCCGGACCCTCGCTCAGCGGGGACGCGTAATGCGACCGGGCCGCCCTTTTTTTTATGTTGATATAAGCACTTCTCCGTCAAACTTTGCAACTAGACTGGCATTTTGATGTTCTCAGTTGTAATTTCTTCATATGAGATGTTTTGCTTCTGTGACGCACTAGTGTGTAATTGTGTCAAATGAACTGGATTCTTCAAACCGAATTCCTAATGCCTTGAACTTTTCTGATTTCGTTTGTTTACTTGTGGAATAGATTCATCATAACTTGATATTATTGGAAAACATTTCTTTATCTCGACCTCTCACCTTTAATTTCTCTGAATTTTTATCCCTTTCTTTTTGTCATGACTTTGTTTCATTGTGTATTATTGTTGTTTCTAGATTATATTGAATTTAACCTTAAGGAAATGGAGTATTAATTGTGAGAAATAGGATCTGTGGTTGAGATTCTGTGTGTCTCTGTTTTTCTTTTTACAAAAATAAATAAATATAATTTGATAGACACCTCATTTTTCTTCTAATTATCACAATATTAAAGGCATGCATTGATGTCAAAGAGAGCACAATAGAAGAGGAACTCATATTGTTATGTTCACTTTGCCATAGGATGTTGAGTATATTTGTGAGAAATAGGATTTCTGGTTGAGATTCTGTTTTTAGTAAGTTCTTTTATCTGTTTGAAGGTTGGTTGAGATAAATGAATCTTGTTTTAAGGGACAAATATGGCAGGATCCCTGTAAGGAGCGAGAGCGAGAGAGAGGGGCTATCAATGGTAGAACTGTGTTGTCACCACATAAAGTTCGTGAGATGCAAATGAGCAAGTTGATCCCTAATAGAGTTCGCAATTAGACTTGTTGTTTGATGGTACCATTAGTAGTTTCTTCATATGAGGATGTTTACTAGTGAGTACTTGGTTCATATGAACAGAATTCTTCAAGCTGAGTTCCTAATGCCTTGAAATTGTCTGATTTCTGTATGAGTTTGAGTGCAACGCTCAGTATTGTTTGTGAGAAATAGAATTTCTAATTCAGGTTCTGTTTGGCTATGTTTTTTTTCTATAAATTCTGACTTCTACTTGAAGAAGGTAGTGGGTAGGGATGCTTCGTGCTCCTTATGGAGAAAAGAAGATTGAAGAAGATGAAAATGAAAATGTGAGAAAACCGAATGAGCAAGTTTCCGTCTACTGAATTCATCTATGAGTGATTGGGCTGAGTCTCATAGCAAACATAAATGGTGGAATGACTAGAAGGTGAGAGATCATTCATCCTTGTACACAAGATTATAAATATCATGCCCATTTTTGTTGGTACTCATTGGGGAGTGGGAGGTTCTGCAGCATGCTTTTCTAATGGATCGTCCTCTCTTTTGTATGTACCTTAGCTGATATTCTTAGACACTTAAAAAAAAGGGCGGCCCGGTCGCATTACGCGTCCCCGCTGAGCGAGGGTCCGGGGAGGGGTCCCACCACAAGGGTGTATTGGGGGCAAGCCTTCCCTTGCCAATTTAATCGGCAAGAGGCCGCCCCTAAGACTCGAACCCGTGACCTCTGGTCACACGGCAACAACGTTTTACCGTTGCGCCAAGGCTCGCCCTCTACCAATAATTGACATATTGTGAACGGATAAACCTTAATCATGGCACTTGAATGTTTCTATTACAGCTGGTGGAAGTTCACAGAGTAAGTAACTTAATTTAGTATATTAGCAGAAGCTGTTCAGCTCTTGTTGTTGCCTAGCTAGAGTGTTCAACTTGTTTTTATGCCATCTACTATTACAGGTTGCTTTCTTGAGAAATAGAGTGCTTATGTTCGTTTGTGTTGCAAAATGAACCAATCAGATATTGATCTCTCTTGTCGAGAATTAACATTACATCCAAATTCAACATTTGTTACAATTTAATAGATCACAAAAGTAAGATGAGGGGCAAATAGGTTATTAAGCCTATAAGAATCTGAAATGAAAACTGTCTACAAAAGTAAATTCTTAGAGACAACAACGTAAAGGCTTACACTAATTTAAAGAAGTGAAAAAATACACGATTCTCTGTGTTCACTGTTTCTGCTGTATTTTTTTTACTATGCAGTGTTGAGTATTGTTTGTGAAAAATAGAATCTTTAATTGAGATTATGCTTGGCTATATATATATTCCTCGTCTACGAGTTCAAGTTCTAGTTTCCGAATAAAAGAAGTCAAACAAAGGTATCTTATTTGCTTGCTTCTTTACCAAATTCTTTGAATTTTCACCTCTCGTTTTTCTTCACTTGTAATCTGTTTTTGTTAGTATTAACACTTTAATGGGTTCTGTTTTCTTTTTGACAGAGGAACAAAAGGATTAATTATCTGAACAGATCACTAGAATTTCAACCAACTCTGTCCTTTTGCAATTTAAAATTATCTGTTCGCTTCATGCAAGTTGTGGAAAAAAGATCTATGGAGATTAGTGTTAAAAAGAAAATGTAGAAGGATAATATTCAAAGATCTATTTATTTATTTAGGTACTCCATTTGGCGAAGAACTCAGTTGAAAATGCTAAGCTAAAAGAAGAGGTTAGCACACCATCTATTTGATACTTTTCATCCACAAATTGTATTTAACTTGTTTAACTATTTTACTGCATGAAAAGGTGTCTGCACTTCTTGCCAAATACATAGGAAAATCAATTTCGCTGGTTGATCCATTGATTCCTCCTATCCATGGTGCTTTAATGGATTTTTTGGCAGCAGGTTCTTGAAATCAAAGGATAGAAAGCCTTGCTTTTGATCTGGAACTAAATGCTGGAACATTAGATCGTATATTATTGCCTTTCAGCTTAAAGGAATTCCAGAAACAGAAGGTACTGCTGCTGCCAAGGCTTTTGTGGACCAACGAACCTTTGTGTGCTAAGACTAATCCTGATGGAAGACTGGTTATTTGTTGTGGTAGCTACGACTAAATATTCCCTAGGCCAAATCATTTTAAAACGTCAAATGCACGTCGATGTTTTCAGGAACTGAGCCAATAAATGCAATGAACTTGGTTGAAACTTTCCTAGATTCGGTAAGTAAGTGAGAAGCCGGGGTTCTCATCACATTATATATGCTGAGTAAACAGGTGGATCTTTTTCCAACATTTGTTGTCAAAGCATGCATAATTGAAGTACTTGAAACTGTAACCTTGGGAAATCGAAATAGAGCCTTGCAGCTGTTATATATATTGTGGTTTCATCAAGTTCTTGTTTCCATCTTTGGAGTTTAATGTATCACCATTTTTTTAATTATCCTAATATAAGCAAAATCAGATGCATGAACAACTGCACATACTTTCACCTTTGGTTCCACCTCAAGAGTTCTAATTCCATTGCCTTTGTCAGCAAGCTGAGCCGGCACGTGGGTGATTGCGGATATATCCTACCCTACAATTGCTTGAAAGAAACAAACTCCTCTTCTCGTGCTTGGAATCCCTGCATGATCCAGGAAACACCAAATGGATGCTCCAAGGTAAATAACTCCACTTCCTTGTCAGATATGATCAATTACTTTGGAATGTTGTGATAGATAGAATGACAAATTCGGGATGCACGTGTTCATGAAATGGAAGTTAAGTCGTCTGATATTGTTATTGTGATGTGTGACAGGAATTGATTTGAGCTAATTAAGAAATGTCTAACATGTAGTTCAACATGTTTACTGACCCTAGGAAATTGCAGATGTCATTTATGGCCATACAACCAAAGGAAAGGGTGATTTTGTTTGATCATATGATTTTATACTCTTAATTGGCTCTCCTCTTAGAATAAGGATTCTTTCCCACTTGTGCTATTTGTTTTTATTTCTTTTATTTTAGTGTGTTCTTGCTATTTCAGAGGTTTCTTAATTGTTTTCTTTCAATTAGTATCAAACAACTTACTTTTTAACTATATTTGAGTTTTTATGGATAAAAAAAATACTTTTAAGTATAATTTATGAAAAAAAAAATTGGTTCGGTTATATTTCAATTTTCCCATAAAATTACGGTATTCCTTTTTTCCCCGTTTTGGATAACAATACACCTCTAGAGCCAATACAAAAAATTTATGTGGTGGCTGAAGTAGTAGTGGCTTGGGATGTTGATTCCTCTTAAGACGATCTAATATTATTTATTGTAATATTTAAGCTGAGAGGGCGTGTTTGGATGCTCTTCATTAATTTGTGGGTGCTCTGATATTTTTTTGGGTACTTTGATATAATTTAAATTAATACTAAATATAATTGTAGATAATTTTAAAAAAATGAATTTAATTTCCATAATCTAGTCACCTTTATTAATTAATTTAGAATAAAAATTTCTAAAAATTGATGTGATTATTGGCCTTTTCTTAATCAAATTTTTTACAAATCCACTTATTTTCCTATACCTTCATTGTCTTTAAGTCAATTTTCTTTTTCCAATTCTTAGAATTTAATGATTTTTTTTTTTTAATTCAGACTTCAATAACTAATGTAGTATTTTTTTTTAAGAAAAATCATATAATCATTACAAAAAAAAATTTAAGAAGACAATGAATCAACATTATACATACCATTTTGAAAAAAGAGAGTAAAAAAATAAACTTTATAGTAGTTATGGTAGTTAGAGACATGTGAAAAATAATCATGTGATTTTTAGAACTATAAAGATGTACTTTATGTTCATATTTTTTATCAAGAAATCAGTCTAAACATCTAATGTTGTAAAAAATATAGAGGTATTTGAGAAATGAGTTTCATAAAATTATATTTTGTAAAACAGAATACAAAATTGCAACTTAATGATTTTAGATAACTTCATCCGATCTTCTGGCATACGATGAGTAGCTTAAGGCTCAGACCCTTTTAGCAGTTTGGTTCTTATAATAACCACAAACACATGAGTTTGACTTAAACCACTTCAAGGAAAATTTTGTTGTAATGCAGATGCTGGCATCTTCAAAGAAGCAAAGTACAGTTTATTCGGTTGTCTCATTAGAGATTACTAGGTGAATGTATCACAGTGATTTAATGAGCACTAAGCGGACTGTTTGATCCCAACCTATCTGAGGCCCTTGCAATTCAGGAAGCCATTTACTGGTTGAAGAATTCCTATCAAGAACCTGTGGAGATTCAATCTGACTACTTGCAAGTTGTTAACTTATTAAACCACCCTATGCCGGACAATTTATATTTTTTTGAGATTATTTTGTCTTGTGTTAGTATCTTAAAAGAGCTAGGTAATTGCTCAGTCTCTTATCTAAACGTTCAGCGAATTCAGTCGCTCATCTCTTATCTAAGACGATCAATTCTCAATCTATTTGTGGTGTGTGGGCATGTCCATCACCCTATCTCAATGTTGTTCTTTCTTCCAATCCTAATAATTAAGAAGTGTTTTGTTTCAAAAAAAAAAAAAAAACATATGTACAATTGACAAATACTCCTACAATTATCCTATGTGAACCCTTATACTATATGCGTAGTTTAACCGTCCCCCTCAAGATGGAGGTGAAGCTGGAATCATGTGAGTAGCATTCAGAGATTTTGTGAAAAACTCTGCTAATTGATCATGAGTAGAAATGTACATCGTTTGTAAAACCCGACCTCAATGTGTTCACAGATGACGTGACAATCAATATTAACATGTTCGATTTTTTTGTGAAAAATAGGATTTCGTGCTATGGCAATAGCAGATTGGCTGTCGCTATACATCGAAATAGAGATATACAAGTGATAGAAATACCAAAATCAGACCAAAAAAAAAAAAAAACTAATCCACTTCACCTCATAACTTGTAGTTGTCATACTACGATATTCGGCTTTTGCAAAAAGATCGACTAACAATTATTTTTTTTTTTTGCCTTTCAGGAGATAAATGAGTTTTCAAGGAAGATGCAAAAATCGATTATGATCTGTGAGATTCTTTACATTTTGCCAAATTTGCATCACAATATGTTGATGTCCCTTAAACTAATCAACTAGACATCTATAGAATAGAAGATAAAATCAATAAATTACCATATTAACAGGGGCGGATTTAAGGGGGGCATAGGGGCATATGGCCCCCCCCCCCCCCCCCCCCCCCCCTTCAAAAAAAAAAAAAAAAAAAATCCAAAACGACGTCGTTTTGGTTAGAACCAAAACGACGTCGTTTTGGTTAATGTTTGTAAATAGCGGAGGTGGAGTTACGGACAGACAAAAGACCAATTACTATTTTATTTCTCACCTGCTCTCGACTTCTCTTCTCTCCCTGCTCTCCTCCCCAAATCGCAAAACGCAGACAGCTCCCTCCTCCTCCGTCCGTCCGACTTCTCTCCTCCCTGCGCCTCCGGCCGGCCGTCCGTCTCCCGTCTTCGGTCAGTGCTGCTGCGGTCCCGCCCCTGAGCAGGTTAGTTTACTTATGCTTTTTCTGCTTTAAATTAATTTTAGGTTAAATTAGTTTTAGGTTAAAATTATTTTAGGAAAATGGATATTGATAGTTTGTTTTTTTTTGTTTATTTTTAATGTTGGTTAATGGATATTGATGGATAGATTGTTATTAATTTTAGGTTATTCTTAATTTTAGTTAGGTTAATTGAATTGGTTGAATGGTGATAAGTTAGTTCATCTAGCTGAAATATATTCAGAAGATTTCTCATGGACTGAGGTTCTGATGATTAAGAATCAGCTTGAAATGTATATTTATGATGTTAAAAGAGATATCAACTTTGCTGCTGTTGAAGATTTAGGATGTCTTTCCAAGAAGATGGTTTCAACTGGAAAAGCTCAAACTTTTCCATTGGTGTATCGCCTAATTGAATTGGCATTGCTTTTACCAGTTGGAACAGCTTCTGTTGAAAGAGTATTTTCAGCAATGAATATTGCAAAGACCGATTTGAGAAATCGAATGTCAGATGATTGGCTGAATGACTGTTTGGTAGTATTTAGCTCGAAGGATATCTTCATCAATATTGATAATGAAGATATTTTGGATCGTTTTCAAGCTATGACAAATCGTAGATGTCAATTGCCACCTCGTAATCGTCGATCTACTTATCATTAGAAGTTTTTTTTATTTATTTTAAGACTTTTTGTATCGAATAGCAATTATGTACTAAAGTGTATTTTTTTCAATTAATGTTATTTTATCTAAAAAAAATTTTACATAGAGTTTCGCCCCCCTCCCTCAATTCTTGGATTCGCCACTGCATATTAATTACCTTAAACTAATCAATTGGATATCTATAGAATAGAAGATAAAATCAATAAATTACCATATTAATTACCTTAGGCTAATCAACTGGATATCTATAGAATAGATTAATGAATATATTAGGGTGAGCATCGATTCGGTTCGGTTACTAACCGAATCGAACTTTCGGTTAACCGAATCGATATTGGTGCTATTTTTATAACCGAACCGTATAAGATTGGTAATCGAATTTTATTTAACCAAAAATTTTCGGTTCGGTTACTCACCGAATAATCGAAAACTCATAATATTTAATTTTTATATATTTTTGTTTAATTGGTTTCAAATAATGTTCTTATATAAAAATTACAATCGAAGAAATTAAAGACTAATGAACCAAAATTATATATATTACTATATAGAAGGAAAGAGGTTGCACAGTACAATTGAATAATTTTATTAATTTTTTTCAATTACACCCCTCTTTTATCTTATTTGTTCTATTTTTTCTGGTTTTATATATATAAAGAAAAAAGTATATTTTTGAGGAGTTGGATTTTATATTTTATAAGTTATTTATATATGTAAAAATAAAATTATATTTTTTATATTTATATAATAAGTTCGGTTTGGTTATCAGTTATATTGATATATTTTTTTAGTAACCGAAACGATAACTGATTATCAAACTAAGCTAAAATTAAAACCGAATCGAACCAGAATGTTATGATAACCGAATCAAACTAAAATTTTGGTTCGGTTATCGGTTTGGTAATCGGTTACCAGTTATTTTACTCACCCTAGAATATATAGTTGGATTTGCACAATAGATATGCACCTTAGTGTCAAGTATAAGAGTAGAGAAAGTAACCACATACGGTGACAGCTGCTGGCTAGACTGTTATATCAGTCATAGATTAAATTTAAAATAATTTAAATTTAAAAATTGTAAATAAATTAACTAACAATCGTTTATAATTGCTTGATAATACCATGTTGACATGTTTGCAAGGATCATTCATTTCCGTTCTTGTATAATATTTTTTTATATAATCTTGTAATTTTAAAATATTTACTACACATTGTAGCGATGTTTTTTCAATCAAATTCTAGCTCTCCTCAAAATTCTTTTCACGTGCTTTCTAAATCCTTTGATAAATCCATGAATTTGAAATAAGTAGGTCTTTTTTTTTAAATTTTATTTAGTTTAGATAGTAGTTTGGAGGTTTAAATATTGTGTTATAAATTTTTTTAGTTATATTAATTTTAACGTTATTTATTAAAGTAAAATGAATATAATTTGAATGGATCCTTACATATTTTTTTTATCGTTATATAATTTGTGTTCGTTGGAATATTTTGTAACTTAATTTATTATATCTATTAAATTTAAAAATAATTTTTTTTTCAGTTATATTGGTTTTAATGTTATTTATTAAAGTTAAATGAATGGAATTTGAATGGATCCTTACATATATGTTGTCATTATATAATTTTTTTTCGTTTTGATATTTTGTAAGTTATTTTATTGTATCTATTAAATATAAATTAGATTAGATATTTATAATTTTCTTTTGTTACTATTTTGGTAACTAATAAAAAAGACCTCTAAAACTCTCCTCATCAATTTCTTTTGTTAATCATGACAAAACATGAATTGAGAACAAACTAACTATTACATATAAAAAAATCGAATAATTACCTTGGGAACATAACGATTTCCTGTAATTTTTTACTCTTTTGCTTTTCCCGATTTCAGTTGTACATGCCTCTTTTATTTCCATCAGATTTCTTCAATTGAAGATATCAAAGTCTAAATTATGACAATTCTTGAAAAAAATGCTATTAATACAGTTTATCAATTGAAATCGTTCCTAAATAAATCTGAATCTCTTACTGAAATCAGAACAAAATTATATAAAAAAAAATTATATGATTAAGAACAAAATTAATACATAATAAAAAAAATAAAGGTTGATGATGACTTTGATTTTCGGTGGCCAATGAATATAATGATAAAATATTACCTTGGGAAACATAACGATTTCCTGTAATTTTTTACTCTTTTGCTTTTCCCGATTTCAGTTGTCCATGCCTCTTTTATTTCCATCATATTTCTTCAATTGGAGATATCAAAATCTAAATTCTGACAATTCTTGAAGAAAATGCTATTAATACAGTTTATCAATGGAAATCACACCTAAATAAATCTGAATCTCTTAATAAAATCAGAACAAAATTATATATAAAAAAATTATATGATTAAGAACAAAACTAATACATAAATAAAAAAAAATAAAGGTTGATGACGACTTTGATTTTCGGTGGCCAATGAATATAATGATAGAATGCTATCTGTCATGTTTTATATATAGGTTTATTTGTGACTTTTGGATTTCTTTCGCTATGTGTTTTTTCATCTTCTTGTAACTCTTACTTATTTTATTACTTAATTGATGGACTATTAATTGAAAATAAATAATGTATTAATATAGTATTAATTATACAGAGATAATTAGAACTCATTAACTCATTTATTCTCTTTGCTCCTACGATGCCAACTAAGCCAAAAAACCTCTAAAAATCTTCTTGCAAATTATCTCTGCTTCCGTAATTATATATACTATAGAAGTATAGATTTGATTATGGAATCAAAATTTTGTAAATATTTAATACAATTTTATGACTTGTGAGCAGCAATTTTTCTTACAATATAAAATATTATAATGTGTAAAATAAATTATAAGAAAACATGTCTTTAAATACATATTAAATAAATAAAATAAAATTTCCTACCAAAAAAAATAAAAAATAAAAATAAAATGATAAATGAGGTGTAGGACTCATTGAATAGTGGTGATAGTGACTAACTACTAGAGAGAGTTTTTTTTTTAATAGATGATGTTTTATAAAGAGAGTTGTTAGAAATGAGTGAAGTGAAATGGTTGGAGGGTGTGCAACCCTCCATCCATTGGAGTTGCTCTCTTTACCTGCTATAAAGAAAGCAGCATGCCTTAGCATAGTATCACCGTTAAACAAAAAGAGGCAAACCACTTGAAAACATTGCCGAACACCATAAAACAAGGGTGTTGGTAAGTTAATGCCCATAGTTTACTTGTTTCCGCTTCCATTTTGACAATTTTGTCAATATCATATTTCATTCAAAAACTGTTAATTGTTTTTTTCACGAGCAAAACTGAAATTCTAAAAATAATCGATGAGTTTGAATCCGAGAACTCCGGAAATGAACCATTTCGAAGATGAGGTAAATTTTTTATAAAAAAATTGTCGTTTTTCCCCTAGGAGATCAGGAAAACCTCCTTAGCAATGACCAGATGGCCAAGAAAACCGTCTGGCCAATGGCCAGGCGAATCGGTCATTTTCCTTTGTTGTGCCTCATTCCAGACATGATTCTGATTCTGAAATGTGATTTTGAGACAGATTAGAAAGTAACGAGAGAATGAGAAGTTTTGAACGAACAAACTAACAAGGGTAAAATTATCAATAGAAGGAAGAAGGCGGTAACTAGTAAAATAAGTGCGGTAAATAGCAATTCAGTAAAACAATGAATAACACAAGGATTGAATGCTTTAACTAAAATAATTAGATAAAACCCACATTCTACATCAATGAATGGTTTAACTAGAAAAACAGATAAACCCACATCAATAGAATGAATGCTTTTGTTTGGGAGGAGGTTAATAGGAGTAAATGGAAGTAATGGAAGGTTAAGTATTAAGTTAACCTTGTTTGGGAGTTATTTTTTGAAAGTAAATAGAGGTTAATGGGGTTAAATCTTTACTTCCTCTAACCTTCAAACTCTAATCTCCAAATTGGGGGTTAATGTGAGTAACGTAAACTTTTTTAAATTTTTTTGTCTTTGGAGAGTAAATTTTCCCCTCCAAATTTAAACTCTCAAACAAGGTTAAACATTTAACCTCATTTACATCCTATAAACTCCCAAACAAGATTAATTTTTAACTTTCCATTCCATTCCATCACTTCCCTTCCCTTTCCATTACCTGTTTTAACTCTCACCTCCCTTAACCTCCAAACACTCAAACAAAGCTTAAAATTGAATGGTTTAACGTTTTCTCCATTTTTAATCTGCTTTTTTTGTTATTCAATGCTCACCATCATCTCCTCCACACGCCTTCTTCTTTCTTCCTTTTCTCCATTTCATCACATTTCGCCTTTCATTTCTCCACTCCATACTAGTTACTCTGCCACTGAGCTCAATGTGTTGGGCCCACGAGTTCACCAACAGCTCCACCATTAGTATGATATTGTCCGCTTTGGGCCAAGCCCGCACGGATTTGTTTTTGGGCTCCTTCCCAAAAGGCCTCATACTAATGTAGTTGGTGAACTGCTTTATAAACTATGCAATTCCCTTGAATCTTTCCAATGTGGGACTTGGGATGTATACCCAACACAATGAACTTGTCTCTTTCTTCCATAAGCTTCTTCGCACAAAGCCCCGACCATCCGTAATTGAGTTCAATAAATTGTCATCTTCACTGGCGAAGATGAAACAATTTCAGACTGTCATTTCTTTGTCCAACCAGATGGAATTGGTGAGTGTTAAACCTCATTTGTATACTTGTAACATCTTAATTAACTGCTTCTCCCATTTACAACGTGTGGATTTGGGGTTTTCTATTCTGGCTAAAATTTTGAAGCTTGGTTTTGAGCCTACCATTATAACCTTCACTACTTTAATCAATGAATTGTGTAGAGATGGTAAAATTGGACATGCTGTAGATTTATTTGATAAGATAGTGGCCATAGGTCATCAACCTGATGTGCATACTTATAATGTGATTGTGAATGGTCTGTGTAAAATTGGAAATTTGCATGTGGCTATGAGTTTGCTGAAAAGAATGAAGGAGAAAGGTTGTGAGCCTAATGTGGTGACATACAGTGCCATTATTGATGGCCTTTGCAAGTGTAACCAAGTTGATGAAGCATTTGATCTTTTCAAAGAGATTAAAAGTCAAGGAATTTTGCCTAATGTTGTCACTCACACCTCACTAATTCATGGTCTTTGCTATTCGAGCAAGTGGAAGGAAGCTTCGGCGTTGTTTGAAGAGATGTTGGAAAGGAATATAGTACCAGATGTAGTGACTTTCAGTATATTAGTAGATGAACTTTGCAAAGATGGAATGATAGTAAAGGCTCAATCTATTTTAAGCAGGATGATTCAAACCGGTGTTGAGCCTAATGTCGTTACATATAATTCACTTATAGATGGATATGGTCTTCATGGACAAATGCATCTAGCTAGGAAAGTGTTTTATGTGATGATGAGAAAGGGTTGCAATCCTGATGTCCATACTTATAGCATCTTGATCAATTGGTATTGTAAGAACAAAGGTACTTACAAGGCAAAGCAACTTGTTAATGAAATGTCTTCTAGAGGTTTAGTTCCTGATCATTATGTTTATAGTTCTATTATATATGGTTTATGTCATGCAAGAAGACCTTGGGAAGCCTTCAAGCTCTTTAAGGATTTGTGTGCAACTGGCTATCTACCTAATGTTATAACATACTCAACTCTACTACATGGCTTTTGTGAAAATGGACATTTTGACATAGCATTCTCCTTATTTGATGAAATGAAAGTGACCAATTTGAAGCCTGATGTAGCTACATACAATATCTTAATTGAAGACATGTGCAAAGCTGGAAGGTTTAAGGATGTAAAGAAATTGTTGTCTAATCTTTTTATTGATCAATTGCGGCCTACAATTCAAACATATACTATGATAATTGATGGACTTAGCAAGAGAAGATTTCTAGATGAAGCATACCAGATCTTCAAAAATATGGAGAACAATGTCTGCTCGCCAGATAATTGTTCTTATAATGTGATGATTCACGGATTTCTTCGTTGCAAGGATTTAGACAAAGCAGCAGAGCTTATTCATGACATGCGTGGCAAGGGCTTCTCTGCAGATAACACCACATTGATGTTGGTAGCTGAGAATAAAGCCATCCTGAAATTACTATAAAAAGTCTTCGTGCATATCAAGGTGAGATGATGAGTTGAAATTTACATTTATTACACCTGCTTACAAATTATGTTTTATTGATACTCCAACTCAATTTATTTTAATATGAATCTAATCCCCCTATAAAAGTGTAAAGAGTCGGTCAAAATACATAGGTAGTTTGTGCTAGGGATAGAGATTCTTGCGGTGGATGAGAATTTTTATGAAAAAGTATGTGATTTCTTTGATAAGTTGATCAGCTTTGTCAAATGGTTTTAATCTCTAAAATAGCAATGTTAGAATAGAATGTGAGGTTACTAATATTAAAAAAAGCGGTCGTCAATTGCTTAAAATTTTCTTTCATTTGCATGATAGTTTGGTATCTAGTGTTTTTTTCAAGCTACGAAATGAGTTTATGGTACTTATTTCCCATGCATATGATTACATGATTTCTGATCTTGATTTAAGCTTTCTAAAATAAGCGTAAGTAATAATAGTAAATAGTTATTATCAAGATGATGTGTACCAACAAGAGGCAATCAAGTTTTAGTTTGCTGGATTTCTTATGTCTTAGATTATTTTTAAGGGTGTATTGTTGGGATCTTAAATGTTTGTACCTCTTAAAATAAAGGACAAATCTATTAAAAAGATTTCATGAATTCTTCTAATTAATATAGCTTTATTCGGGTATATATTTCAGGTGTTGGCATTGGTATTGGACTTTTGTCTTTAATCCTTTGCAACTCTAAGTTATGTTTGTTCTTGAAGACAAGAAGAAACAGAATTCGTAAACAGAGACCTTTCTACGTCTGTTGCAGAGTCTAAAGGCCAGAAAGAGCTACAGAGAACTACAACTAGAGCAGATTTCCAGGCCAGGAAGAGGCTGTGACACTGTTTATAAAGGAATGCTACTGGACAGTAGCATAGTTGCTGCGGAGTGATCAAGAAATATTGCCAATGGCTCACAGTAAAGTTCACATACTTTGAGTATAAGTTTAAGTTTTTGTTAATCATGAAAGGTATCTACCTTTCATGTTATCTTTTTTTCATATACTTTCTTTGGTTATCTTAGAGAGTGTTGGTGAATATTCTGCAAATAAATAAAAGGCTACTCCCTTACTTGCATGTGCTGCAGAATTGAGTTGATAAGAATTTGGAGTATATAATTTGTTTATTTGTTCGAATTTTCTTTTTCTCTTTCACTAAAAGCTCGAGCTGATAGTCCACTTCATATTAATATCTGATACACCCCCCACACGCAAATTCCCACTAGGCTTGAAGCGTAGGCCCATATTACCATGTTCTGCAATTAAATCAACAAATGGGGCTGCCATGAATCGAACCCTAGACCACTTGGTTAAAGTGGTTCTGATACCATGTCATGGAACGGATTGAACTAAAAGCTCTAGCTGATAGTTAAAGGTCCATTTGATATTAATATCTGACAGCCCATTCAGCATCTGATGATACCTTATGGCTAAAATGACAGCTCATCTGCATCTGATGATACCTTATGGCTGAAACTGATTTAAGCTATGTATTAATTATTAATACTTAGTTTTGTTCTATTTCAATGATTTAGACATCTAGGGTTAACGTTGGAACTTGGAGCATGTACTTTGAATTCCTCAAAGGTTAATGTAGTTTTTTGTACATCACTTTGCAATGTTATCTCATCTTCTTTTCAGATATGTATCATCTGTAAATGAATGTCATGCTCTTCTACGACTTATGTTGTTCTAGTTTTGTGTGTTCACTATTCTGGAATCGTGTTATTCTGCTGGCTGGTCATCATCAGACAGAGTCAAAACTAGTAGCCAAATGAGCTTGTGACGCCTTTCCAGGCTTCTTTTACTTGAACAATATAGGGAAGCCATGCAGTTGAATTCGAGTACCTTTGATATGTCCACTTGTTTTGTTTCTTTCTCCAAATCCTAAGCCCATGCAGTTGCATTGGCTACTTGAAAATGATCAGGATTTGTGTTCTGATTTTCAGTTATAAAGCTGATCTGCTGTTGATAAATATATTTATATAGATCAGAGTTTCATCTATTTGATATTAGTAAATTTAGAATAGGAACTGCTTGATAGTAGAGATAACATATCTATGTATATTCAGCAACTTGATAATATGAATAAATTTAGGTTAAAGTTTCAGTTAGAATTTTGATAAATATAATGAATTCAGATTTGGAACTGCCTTATAAAATTGGTTAGTTATTTTATCATTTTTTGCTTAAAATTTTCTGTCATTTGCATGATAGTTGAGCATCTATTGTTATTTTAAAGCTACGAAATGAGTTTATGATGCTTATTCCACATGCATATGATGACATGATTTCAGATCCTAACAAATCTCTTAGAGGATGTTGCCTTGCTATAAAGAAAGTAGCATGCTACGACTTTTGCCTTAGCTGGGTATCACCATTGTTTCAGTCAAAATTGGTGAGTCTCAAGTTTACTGTAATGCCTGAACATTTGAGATAACAGCTTTTGCAGAATATTCAATATATCAATCTGCTATTTTATTTTTGAAATTAGTATTTAGATCATTGTAATGCAAAGATAGACTGTTGCAGTTTGAAGTTTGCTTTCTACTCCAAGCTAAAATAATTATAGTATCTATAAACAAAAAGAAGCAAACCACTTTTAGTTAGCTGGATTTGTTAAGTTCTGCCAAAGAGATGCTCTGGTCTCCTTTTGATTAGCACCGTACACAATGGTCCATTTAATACACAGATTGCTGAACACCATAAAACAATAACTGAGCATCCATCCCCCACACCAACAACAGCGTGAATAACACAAGGATTGAACACAATCCAATTTCTAAGTAAATCACCGGAGTTATAATTAGAAATAATCTGCCACTTATTCAACCCCCTAACAGGATTACTCTGTTCAGCAGTCTGATTAGCCTTCCAAATATTCTTCATCTGAGTTTTGGATCTGCAATATGCAACAGAATGTCCTAATTTCTGTCAGCTCTTCAAAATTCTCCCTTATACTACATCTTGAGGAAAATGGACTCACAAAATTCAGATACTCCATTCAAAATTCTGGTCTCCATTCATCTTCCTAAAATACCTGATCTAGAAAAACTCCTATAACACGCATCTCAATCAAAATTCTACCAAAGTTTAGCCTAGATTTGTTATGGCTTATAGTACTTTAATCTGGGAATCTGAAATCTTTATAGCTGTTAAAATTATTAAGATAAGGAGTCTAGGAAAAGGAAATAGTTATTATCAGTTGGATTACATTCCCCATGCATATGATTACATGATTTCTGATCCTGATTAAGTAATAATAGTAAATTGTTATTATCAGTGAACAAACAACATGATTGACCACTTCAATTACCAAAAAGAAAAAGAGGCAAACAACTTTTGGTTGATCTGGATTTGTTATGTCTTAGATTATTTTTAAGGAATATCAAATATTCATACATCTTGAAAGAAACGAACTCCCCTTCTCGTGCTTCGAAGCTTCCATCTGGATTTTTGTTGTGTTCACTCTGCTGCTGGATTTTTGGGACTCATTGTTATAGGATGTTGAGTATTATTCGTGAGAAATAGGATTTCTGCTTGAGATTCTGAAGCAGATATGGCAGAATCCCCCTAAGAATAAGAAGAGAGAGAAAAATTGCTCAGTTCTCCTTATGCTTCATTATCTGAACCATGCTTGCAAAGGCTATCAGTGATAGAAGTATGCTGTCACCACATCAAGTTGACCCCTAATAAGGTCCGCACTTAGATGGTTTCAGTTGTAGTTTCTTCATATGAGGATGTTTACTAGTGAATACTTGGGTTCATATTGTGTTCAGTGCTTCAAGGTGTGTTCCTAATGGTCCATACAGTAATCCTCAGCCTTAGGAGATTCTTTACTCTGAATTTAATTACGATTAGATTTCTGAGCAATTAGATGTATGAATTGATTTATTTAGTTCAGAAAGTAGTAATTTAGTTGTTTTTTTTTTCTCTTGTTTCATATTCAAGGTTTACCCAACATTTTATTATTTATTTAGTTCAGGTGATTTGCTAATTTGGTAAAAAAATATATGTTACTGAATAATCAAGTTTGAATCCTTATGTGCAGGTGATTTGTGCTTTTCTGCTTGGTAGTATTATCTTCATTCATTCCTATTGGAATTATTTCCTTGTTTGCATACCAAGATGTAAGTTAGCTTTGTGTTTTTGATACCGTTCCTTTTGTAATTGATTTTAGGTTTCCTATTGCTTTACCAGGTTGTTGAAATCATTGACCATTATGAGACTGAGTGTATCCCTCCATAAAATAGGACTGAGACAAAACATGCAACAAAACAGTTAGAGTAGGAGCCTCTGAATAATAAGCTTCAATTTTAAAGGGTTTTAAAGACCTTTGTTGAACTGTGGGTTTACTTGTTCGCTGCTATCTTCCTTTTCCTTTGGGCATAAATATTTAAGAGCATCAAACCGTAGAAAAAAATGTCATACTCAAATAGATTCTTTTAAGGAAATTATATCCTTTTTCATGATTAATTCATGTTTGCAATAGCTGCAGCTAATTATGTTTTAAAATCTGATTGCATTGTACCTTATTTTAATCGGAATCTTATATATTACAATCCTAGTTAATTGAGTTTGTCTGTGGTGATTTTATGATAACATGGTGATGATGGTCCATAATTCAGGTATGTGAAGACCCGAAGTGATTAATAATTGAGAAGTCTTAGAGATGAGAATGATACAGATGCAATTGAGAAGTCTTAGAGATGAGAATGATACAGATGCTTGTAAGCTTGAAAAGGCAAATGCAGGGAGCGCTGCAACTACACCTTGTGGCCTAATAGCTTGGAGCTTGTTTGTACTTATAGCTTCTCTCGCAATAACACACAAATACAAGTGAATAAGAAAGATCTCATGGAATAGTGATAGAGAGCACAAGTTCGGCAGTAATACCATTCCTAAGAATTTCTTATAATTTGTTGTTAATTATATGAGTTATGGATTTGCTAGCAAGAGAAGTTAAACACAAAAGAAGAGATTAAACACAACACAAGCAAGAACTTCTTCCTTACTCAATCTAATCTTCATTTGCAGTTTTGAAAGACTTGTACCTTTCTTTCTTTCTTCAGATGATGTGTCACGTTCCGGTATTACATTGATGTTATTTTGAATGTAAAACCTAAATTGATACTTCACAAAAACATTAGACCTATTTCGGTACTTTATTCCAAACTTAAACTAACTTAGTTTTATTAAGGGTTAATGTGCAAAAATACCCTGACGTTTTAGGTCAGAAGCAATTTTATTCCTAACGTCTAAAATGGTGTAATTTTACCCCTAACTTTATAAGCCAAGAGCAATTTTACCCTGAACGTTGATAAATTGAGTCAATTTGAAAAATAATTCATCAAAGTGCCTTCTCGGTCATGAATCTTGTCATCTACACTTCACATGTACGTCATTTTATCACAAACATATGTTGAGATGTGAAAAAAAAATATATATATTCTCTTTTATACGAATTGGATAAAAAAAATTCAAAAATTTCACCAAATTTATAAATATTAATTTCCATTTTATTATTAAATTATAAAAAACATGATTTTTTTTTAAACTAACTGATATGCAATTCGTGCCGAAAAAATATCTATGTTTTATAATAGTGTCTGAAATTGACCGAAATTATTAACGTTAGGGATAAAATTGCTCTTGGATACCAATACTGGGTAAAATTACACTATTTTAGATATTAGAGGCATTTTTACCGCTGCTCCGAGTGCTCTTCATGGTACAACTGCTGAGTGGTTCTTCGATTTATGCGTCTCGACCTCTACTACTGATCTTATTAAATCTGTACTGGTTTTTTATACCATTTGGCAGCAACGGAACTCGCTGATGTGGAAAGGAGTTATGCAACAACCTGCCGTAAGCTGGACGTGTAACCTGAATTTTTATGAGGAATGGAAGTCGTGCAACTCGCATGGCCAACCTATTATGCTACTGCATTTCGACCCCAGGCCCGGTGGTGTCCGCCCCCTTCAGGCCATCTGAAATGTAACACGGACGGTGCTGTCTTTCGCGAGCAGTAGTCTGGTGGCCAGGGATGTGTTGTTCGGGACAGTAAAGGTAAAGTGGTAGCAGCTTGCAGCTCAAAGGTTGTTGGAACAAGGAGCCACGCTTGGTTGAAATTCTGGCAATCCGGAAAGCTCTGTTCTGGGCAGCAAATGAGAGGTAGGAGCGAGTTATTTTTGAGTCAGACGCGCAAGGAGTTGTCTCTAGTATTCTCAACAATAGTGAAGATCTTTCTGCTTATGGATGCATAGTTCAGGACTGTACAGATATTTTGTTTTCAAAGCCGGGTTTTTCAGTCTTATTTACTCCTCGGTTAGCGAATACAGCTGCTCATGCGATGGCGAGACAGGCTGATTCTGTAGCTAACGATTATTTTTCTTTTTCTGAACCGAGCTGGATCGGTAATAAAAGTTTCTCTCTGTTTTCAAAAAATTCATATTTAATATTAATTAATCTAAACTCAATTTCAATAAGAAAGAGATATGGATTAGAAAAGGCAACAACATGTTTTTTCTTCTTTTTTGTTTGACCGTATTAGAATTAGAAAATTGAGAATTGGAAAATTAGAGAAACATGTGGTTTTAGGGTTTCAAATGTTATATGAAAATTGAAACCATTAAACAAATTAATAAAGTAATTTAATATTCGTGTTTAATTAGCAATCATCAAACATACACATTAACGAATCTCCTTATATACGCGCCAATTTTTATATAAATTTAAGAGAAAATTACATAATAAATCATATTTGAAATTTATTTTACAGTTAACTATCTTTTTTCTTTGTATTTTATCATTGTCATATATTCTAAATTTGAAATATCAGAATCTCATTAATTTATTTCTAATTTTGTCAAATTACATTTAGTAGTCATTAACTTATTTATTTAATTATTATTTAATTCAGTCACCATCCTCCATCCATATTTCTCTCTCCCTGCTCTACCTTTTCTGCTTTCCTTTTTCAGTTCATTGTTTCTGAATTTCCTTTTCTACTGTTTATGCATCTAATGATGTAATTCATAGTAATTTGTTACTAATTAAAATCTTCCACTATCTGAGTTTAAGTTTATAGAAGCAGTTTTTATTTGGCAAATATATTTTCCATATTTTCTATTTTTCATGCACCAATCTTGATATTGCTTCCTCTTGAGATTAAACTCCTTCTACATGGTCTCCATTACAGCAAAAAAATTGCTTACTGCAAGTCTGTCTAAATCATGATTCCAAGTAAGAATAAGTTCCTCAATCCATAGATTCAGAACCTTAGGAGGAGAAGAATTCTTTTCATTGAAATCGTTCTCTATAGGAATGAGATTTAGCTAATGATAAGCCTGTTTGTAGTTATAATTTCATCAATCGAAGTAAAAACAGGAATTTATAAGGATTGTGAACGAATCGAAATTCAGATAACACAGAAGAAAGAAGAGAAACTTGTAATTCATATTCAAAATGGAAGTCGATACGTTTTTGGAAGGGTTTTGACATGAATTAAATCAAAATATTTCTTATTTTGAAAGAAATGCTTCAGAAAACTAGGTTGTCGTTACCCATAGAAAATGAGGAAGAAGACTGCAAATTTCAGTAATTATTTATTTTTAAATTTAAAAAGTATTAATTTCGCTTTATTCAAGGGATGTGTAGGTGGTTCTATATGATAAAAGCAGTTTAAATTATTAAAACTCGACAAAGTGAGAATTATTTTTAGAAACATTTATAATTGTAATATTTTAAATCATTTATGACTTCCTTGTAACTAACCCTAAATTTAACCAAATATAATTAAAGGTCAAACATGTGATTGGCCTTTTGGATTTTTAAAGCGTATCAGTTGTATAAAATATTCAGTTAGCTCCACAAACTTGCATAAAATGTAATTAATTAATCATTCGGTTGTAAAAAAGTAAGTCAAATGCGGAAAATATGTTACACGTGCCTTAAAATGTCATTACATACATCACAAAATATATTAAAATATGTTAAAAAAGAATTTCTTACTTATTCAACTATAAAACATTTACTTCTCTAATATTATAATCGCATACTCCGATTTTGGTCATTTTACTTTTTTAAGATGCGTATAGCATATCTTCTGCATTTAACTTTCTTTTTTACAACCAAGTGATTAATTGATTACATTTTATATAAGTTTAGGGGGCTAACTGAATATTTTATGCAAGTTTAGGGGCTATCGAGATACTTTGAAAGTTCAGGGGGTCAATCAATTATTTTAGACAAGTTTAAAGGGGCAAATGATGTATTAAGCCTTTTTTTATATATATATGTAATAGGTGAAGAGATAAGTGCCTTAATTTTTTTCATATATATTTATGGATAAAATCAAATCAATATAATATAATATTAATAGATGTAAAAGTAAAAATTAAGGTAACAAAACATGTTTAAGGTTTTTGTGAGTATGAATTTAGAATCCATAGCCAAAATAGTATTAACAAAATAACACTAATTTAAATTTCTCTAGCGGAATGTGATATGTTATTTGTTAAGTTTTGTTAATTCAGCGCAACGTTATAATAAATGTCATGTTGCATAAGATATTAAAATAGGCCTAAGGTTTTGGAGGAGTATCAATTTAAGCTTTACTTTGTTTTTTCTACCAATTTAGCCTTAGGGCCTGTTTGGTTCAGCTGTTAGCTAATAGCTGTTGCGGTTGCTATTAGCTGTTTGCAGTTGCAGTAAGCTGTTAGCTGTTTGTTATCAGCTGTTTAATTACTAGTGTTTGGTAAAATTATATTGAGCTGTTGCTGTTCGGATTTAAAATGTCTAAAATGAGCATGTTTTAAATTAATCAACGATGAAATTATAAAAGCAAAATGTGAAAAAAATGCTCATAACGTTTACAACTAGGAATAATTTTACTCTTAATGTCTAAAATGGTGCAATTTTACCCATAACGCTAGTAGCTAAGAGCAATTTACCCCTAACATTGGTAAGTTGAGTCAATTTCAGATATTATTAGAAAATATAGATATTTTATTTCTTATTATATACTCCCTCCGTTTTTTATCATATGACGTTTTGGACTTTTGAATTTGTTCATTTTTATATGTCGTTTTGCATTACCAATGCACTTTTTACAATACTTTCTCTAATTTGCCCCTATTTATTGTAAGAGAGAGATATAATTATTAATGCAAATTATCTTAATTAAGTCATAAAAATTAATAAGAGAGAGAATTTTGCATAGAAAGTAGAGATCCAGGAGAAAAGTATTAAGGGTACATTAGTCATTTTAATAGTCTCATTAATATTGCATTGGTCTTGATGAAAAACCTTAAACGACATATAAAAAAGAATGGACGGAGTACCAATTACACATACCAGTAGTTCTAAAAAAAGATATTTCATATTTTTTTTTTGTGATTTAATAACAAAATTGAAAATTAATATTTATAAATTCGATGAAGTCTTCGAAATTTTTTTTGTCCAACTCGTATAAAAGGCAATATGTTATTTTTATTTTTTTTAAAAAAAATTCACGTCTAATCATATGTTTGTGATCTGTTACTAACCATGATAAAATGGTGAACATGTGAAGTGTAGATGACAATATTCATGACCAAGAAGACAGTTTGATAAATTATTTCTCAAATTCACCAAACTTGTCAATGTTATGGTAAAATTGCTTTTGGCTATCAAAATTAAGGGTAAAATTGCTCATAGCTATAAATGTTCGGGGGTATTTTTGCACATTATCCTATTATAAAATAAAAAATGTGTTACACAAATTAATAAAAATAATCTATATAAAAAATAAAAAATTTATTGAACGCAATAAAACATTGTTCTTCCGGTAATTATGTTGTTGAAATATAAATAATGTCAAAGAATAAACATATTTTGTGTAAATAAGAAGGATAATTATGTCAATAATAACTAACTACAAACAGCTGTTTATGAAAAGCTCCAAATAATAGCTTTTCGTGAAACGCTCCAAAACGCTGCAGTTTCCAAAGAAAATGCTAAACGCTGCGGTTATATAAACCTAACCAAACGCTATATTTTCTGCGGTTTGGAGTGAAACGCTAAACGCTCCTCCGAAAAGCTGAAACAAACACCCCGTTTGGTTCAGCTGTTAGCTAATAGCTGTTGCAGTTGCTGTTAGCTGTTTACGGTTGCAATAAGCTGTTAGATGTTTGCAGTTGCAGTAAGCTGTTAGCTGTTTAATTACTAGTGTTTGGTAAAATTATATTGAACTGATGCTGTTCGGTTTAAAATGTCTAAAATAGACATGTTTTAAATTAATCAACGATGAAATTATAAAAGAAAAAATGTGAAAAATACATATAATGTTTACAACTAGGAATAATTTTACTCTTAACCTCTAAAATTGTGCAATTTTACCCATAACGCTAGTAGCTAAGAGCAATTTTACCCCTAACATTGACAAGTTGGATCAATTTCATATATTATTTATAAGTTCGGCGAAATATTTGAATTTTTTTTTGTCTAACTCGTACAAAAGACAATATTTTTTTTATTTTCTTAAAAAAAATTCATGTCTAATCATATGTTTGTGATCTGTTACTAACGATGATAAAATGGTATGTAAAGTGTAGATGACAATATTCATGACCAAGAATGCAGTTTGATAAATTATTTTTCAAATTGATCCAACTTGTGAATGTCAAGGGTAAAATTGATTTTGGCTGCCAAAAATAGGAGTATAATTATACTATTTTAGACGTTAAAGGTAAAATTGCTCCTAGCTATAAATGTTAGAGGTATTTTTGCATGTTATTCTATTATAAAATAAAAAATGTGTTACACAAATTAATAAAAATAATCTATATAAAAAATAAAAAATTTATTGAACGTAATAAAATATTATTTTTTCGGTAATTATTTTGTAGAAATATAAATAATATTAAAGAATAAACATATTTTGTGGAAATAAAACAGCTGTTTATGAAAAGGTTCAAATAGGAGCTCCAAAACGCTCCAAATTTCAGAAAAAACGCTAAACGCTGCCGTTATATAAACCAAACCAAATTTTTTTCCAGTGGTTTGGAGCGAAACGCTAAAAAGCTAAAACAAACACCCTCTGAATTTCTATCAGATGTTAAGGTGGAGCAGCAGACGCCTTTTCACTGCGTCTTCATCTCATCATCAACATCAGGTAATGCCTATTTCTGCGCTTTCTTTTTCTTTTCTTCATGCTCCTTATTCCACCCCTGCAAAACTAAGAGGAGCTCAAACACAATACACCTTTCCGGATCCCATTTCTTCCTTCAACCACATGCTTCGTATGAATCCTCCCCCTTCTGTTATTCAATTTAACAAATTATTATCTGCACTTGTTAGAATGAATCATCTCCATACTGTCCTTTCTTTCTCCAAGCAGATGGAATCCTTGGGTATTAGACCTGATGTTTATACTTCTAATATTTTGATCAATTGCTTTTGCCATTTAAACCAGGTAGATTTTGGATTCTCTGTTTTAGGGAAGATGTGCAAAATTGGTTTAGAGCCTGACATCATAACCTTTAATACTTTGATTAATGGTTTATGTATACAAGGTTACCTTGTTGAAGCAGTAAATTGTTTTGATAAGATAGTTGCAATAGTATATCAACCTAATGTGAAGACCTATAATGCCATTGTCAATTCTTTGTCTAAGACGGGAAAATTCAATGTGTCATTTGGGTTGCTTGAAGAAATGGCTAGGAGAGGTTGCCAGCCTAATGTGGTGACATACAACTCTATTATTGATAGTCTTTGTAAGTATAGTCAGGTTGACGAAGCATTTCATCTATTCTCAAAGATTAAAATTGAAGGAATTTCACTTAATATTGTTACTTACACTTGTTTAATTCAAGGTTTATGCTATTCGAATAAGTGGGAAAAAGCTTCTGCATTGTTCAATGAAATGTCGACTCAGAACATAGCACCAAATTTAGTTACCTTCAATATGCTTGTTGATGAATTATGTAAGGAAGGAATGGTAGATAAAGCTAGATGTGTGGTCGGAACAATGATTCAGAAGGGTATAGAGCTTGATGTTATCACTTACACTTCGTTGATAGATGGATTTGGTTTGGATAGGCAGATGCATCAAGCTAGGAAAGTGTTTAATATGATGACAAACAAGGATTATAATCTTAATGTTTGTACCTATAACATATTGATTAATTGGTACTGTAAATGGAAAATGATTGATGAGACAGAGCAACTTCTGGATGAAATAATACGTAAAGGTTTAAGTCCTGACAGTTATACTTATAATGCACTTATACGTGGCTTTTGCTACACAAGAAGTCCTGGGGAAGCCATGAGTCTTTTTAAAGACTTGTGTGCAAGTGGCTATCGTCCAAACATAATAACTTACTCAGCTTTGCTACATTGCTTCTGTAAAGTTAAGAATTTTGATGTTGTCGTCAGCCTACTACATGAAATGAAGAAGAACAAGTTAAAGCCTAACATATTTATTTATAATATTCTAATGGATGGGATGTGCAGAGTTGGGAGGCTCAAAGATGCAAAGAAATTATTTTCTAAGCTTTCCACTCAAGGGTTGCAACCTGATGTTCATGCGTATACTATAATGATAAGTGGACTTTGTAGAGAAGGATTGCTAAATGAAGCTTACAATGTCTTTAAGGAAATGGAAGAAAATGGTTGCTCACCAAATAGCTGCTCTTACAATGTGATTATTCAAGGATTTCTTCGGCACAAGAGTCTGTCTAAGGCAATAGGGCTTATTCGTGAAATGCGTGATCATGGCTTTTCAGCAGATAACACTACAGTAGCTTTAGTAGTAGATTTATCTTGCGAGAAAGGCTATGACATTCTGAAAAATTTGTAAAGCTAAGGGAAGATTAAAAGATTAAAATAGCTGTCTTGTTTGTTGCTTGGTGACAGCATGTTTAGCTAAAATTATCTGTTGTCAATTGGGATCAAAAAGATGTATGGCTTGTCTGAAGGATGTTTTTTCTCTTTGATGTTGATTACTTTGCTGTGGACAGAGTAATAATACTGATCTTTGAATAGCAAATCTGCTCTTTTAGTGCATAGATATGTTCATCTGCCAATGAATATAATGCTGTATATTTTTTATATGTGTTATTCACATTCTGTTTGAGGTTGATTCAGCTCTTAAAAGCAAAGCTGATGTGGATAAGTCTTAGTTTGGTGAAAGCTGCATATCATGTTCAGACAAGTAAGCAGTAGTTGGGTTCCCGTCATTTTCTTGTTGATGTTCAAATTCTGTTTTTCTTAGCTAGAGTTTGTGTAAAGCTAATTTACGCAAATGAAACCGAAAGGAATAACAGTTTTAGGTTCCTGTAATATTTCCTCAAAGTAAATTAAACAGGCCAGAAATTGAAACATAGACACAAAATGAGCTTGTGAGAACTTTCTTCAACCATGTATTATAATGCACACAACTTATTAGATTCAAAATCTGATTTTGATTTGTTTTTGTATAATGGAATAGGCTTTATTTACTGTTTCAAGTGCATCAAGCATTAGATTTGATCCTTAGTATTAGTATTGTTATATACTTCATTTAAGCCCTTTAAAAATGGTATATGATTATGTATCTCACTCATGTTACTCATTGATTCTCCACAACCACAAACCGAATTTGGTTTAAGATCACCCAAATCTAAATACTCAAATTCCCCTAATCTAAAAATCTCAATTGTTTCTTGATTAGATTAATCAATGGAACTCTGCAAAAAAAAAAAATGTTCAAGTTATTTCCATAATTCTCTATATCTTTTTTACATGTAGAAAAGGTTCAATTGGTAAGATAAAATTGTAAGCCACAAGACCAACCTTATCACTACAGGGATGCAAGAGAATTTGGATGAATAAACAGGCTTTGAAGTATGCTTGTTGATGAATTATTTAATAAAGGAACAGTGGATAAGGCTAGATGTGTTGTCGGAACAATGATTCAGATGGGTATAAAGCCCAACCTTATCACTTACAATTTGTTAATAGAAGGATTTGGTTTGGATAGGCAGATGCATTAAGCTAGGAAAGTGTTTAATGTGATGACAAACAAAGATTTTATTCTTGATGTTCATACTTATAGCATATTGATTCATTGGTACTATAAATGGAGAATGATTGATGAGTCAGAGCAACTTTGTTTAAGTCCTAACGGTTATACCTATACAATGTTCAAACTTAGAATTGTACGATTTTCGCGAATCATAAAATTCTTGTAACAGTGCTTGAAAGAAGCCAATCAACAGTTCTTCTTTCAATACCTAGCTGATCAACAATATGTATCATTCTTTTGCTACCCTCAGCTCAGCTAGGTATTAATTAACACTTAGTTATGTTCTATTTCTATACTCATTTGTTGAATATCCAATTCATGAAGGGTGCAGACTTGCTTGTCGAAGTCATTCTAGAAGTTTGGCATTTATCATTCCAGACTGTGCCCCATGCTTGTGTATGGCCTGTCCTGATTTCTGCCATATAATCGGTGAGGTATGCATGATCATGTAAGTGAGAGTTTCTTTTATATGCATATTGCTTTTGCCAGATATCTGATTGATTTCACTTTTGTTGATTGATAGATGAAGAAACTCTATAGTTGGCATGATGTTTTCAAAAGCACAGAGATAGTCTATAGTTGTGTATTGAAATGCCCCCAATCAATTTTTTTTAGAACAATGATGTAAAGTGTAAGATCCAACCTTCGTCACTTTTTTATCATAAAATTTCTTATAGAAGCAAGCATCATAATGATACAATTGGTGTTTTAGAGCATCTTGAATCTAATATTTTTCTATTTTATATTCCATTAGGCCGTAGAGGATATGGAGGCACCTGAATTGGCTTTTCCTAATTGTGGTGAAACACGGAGCCAGTCGTGATGACAGTCATTGAAGTTCAGTTCAGGGTCTATTTCACAAAGGTCATTTAACTTCATTTCTTTGAATAAAATCATTGAACTTCACATTTGTTTCCAATAAAGTCATGTCGACCAATTTATATACAAAAACTCACTGGAATCTTATCGTAGCTCCAAAATACAGTTGACTAGATGCTTACTAAGTGTCATGTCAGAATTTTTAACTTGTATGGCTGACCTAATTCTTTCAAAGGGTAAATCAGAGCAGTTGTTAATTGCTTAAAATTTTCTTTCATTTGCACATAATTAAGCATCTAGTATTATTTCAAGCCAGGAAATGAGTTTATGATACTACATCTTGAGCAAAATGGACTCCTCTTTCATCCTCTAAAAAACCTGATCTGGAAAAACTCCCATAACATGTATCTCAATCAAAATTCTAGCATACTTAAGCCAGATTTTACATGTCCTAGATTTGTTATGGCTTATAGTATTTTTAAGCTGGGAATCTGAAATCTTTATACCTGTTAAAATTATTAAAAGGATTTCATTGTCTTGTGAAGGTCTTCTCTATTGTCTTTTGTACTGTGAATTCCTCTAAACAGTTATTGAATTTTTGAAACATGAAAGAAGCCAATCAACAGGTTTTCCTACAATATTTCTAGGTGAGAAATCATTCATCCTTGTACAAAAGATTATAAAATGTTTCTTCTAATATCATGCTCATTTTTACTGTTAAGATTTCTTCATTGTTCTATTGTTGGTACTTATGCTTCTCTAATGGATCATTCTCTCTTTTGTGGGGTTAAAGATCAGTTTGTTGTAAACAGCCCTACATTTTACAAGATCATTATGAAGTGTAAACAATTTCTAGTTTTGGGATAGTCAATGATTCCTAGCGGACGAGCTGTCGTTATATGTACAAGATCTGAGCCTTTCCGAAGAACAATGGCAAGATCTGAGTCTTTCTCTCACCAAGAACAACAGAGTTCTCACATCGATATTGAACTAAACTGCTTTTCTGTCACATGTCAGAACAGTAAATGCAATTGTTGCGTCAACATTAACTAAAACCATCCCAGGCTTCACATCCTCAGCCAACTTTTATGTTTGCATCACCTTTTATGCTATAGTAGTTATAGTTATTTCTTGGCCCTGTTTCAGCTATATGGGCTTTCCATCCTTCATAAACCCAGTTCCAATCTCCGGTCCCTGCAGTATTAAGTTAAAAATTAGTGTTTAGTAGTTATAGTGATTTCTTGTCCCTGTTTAAGCTGATAGTTAAAGGTCCATTTCTTATTAATATCTGACACCCCCTCACTGGGCTCAAAGCGTGCACAACATAGGCCATATTACTATGTCCTGGAATTTAATAAAAAATGGGGTTGCCAGGAATCGAACCCTTGACCACTTGGTCAATGAGGCTATGATACCATGTCAACAAAGGTCTAACTCACTCCAAAAAGTACCTTGAAGGGAGAGGATTGTCTCACACATATAAGGAGGCATATAGCTCTCTAATTAAGCAACGTGGGATGTTTAGCACACCCCCTCACGCCCAATTCATTTGGTGTGTGACGTTAATATCAACGACCCCCAACATTGAATATCATGACTCTGATACCATGTTATGGAACCAATGAACTAAAAACTTAAGCTCATAGTTAAAGGTCCACTTCATATTAATATCTGACATTTGAAAAGTGTAGATTTCATTTGAGTGTACGGAATGGTATAAACAGATTTCATTTTAACGTATGAAATGGTATAACATTTTTTGGGAAGTGTAGATTTCATAGGCTTGTAGATTATTCATGGATTTCTAAGGCACAAGAATTTGTCCATGTTGATTGAGGTCATACGTGAAATGGGTGATCAAGGTTGGTCAAGCTCATGCATCTACATTTGGCCAACCTGCACAGATTAGAGAAGGACAAGCAGCACTAGGATCAGTTCTTGGTTTTTTTGGGCTGTTGAGACAATTTTGCATTGGTTATGATACTTGTTCCCATGCATATATGATGACATGATTTCAGATCCTGATTTGGCTTGATGTTGAAGCATCTGTTCGTGAAGCCAATCTCTGTGAGGATGTCGTTAAAAAGATAGTTTCAAGCAACTACCTTTGCCTTAGCAGGGCATAGCAGCTTTTCCAGTAGAAATTGGTGAGTCTCAAGTTTATTGCAATTCCTGAAATTTTTAGACAGCAGTTTTTGCTGAATATTCTATAGATTAGTCTCCTATTTTATCTTGAATGAGTCTTGTGAAGCTCATTTTGTTGTCTTAAAATCTGCGACTAAAAATGTACTGTTTTGATTTGAAGTTTTCTTTCTACAATAAGCTTAAATAATTGTAGTAAATGACTAGCTACCAGTAGTAGTGTTTGTAAATGACTAGCTATCAGATTCCGTAATTAGACTCATGTTTTGATGGTATCGGTAGTAGTTTCTTCATATGAGGATGTTTACTAGTGAATACTTGGTTCATATGAACAGAGTTCTTCAAGGTGTGTTCCTAATGCCTTAAATTTTCTTGTTTCTTCTGTGTACTTGTGGTAATAGATTCATGATAACTTGATATTATTGGGAAATATTTCTTATTAGGATTATTGGATAAAGGATTTACTTTCGGTATGAGTTTGGTTTAGGTTAGCAAGAGTAAACTGACAATTGTATTTTAGGTGCCTACGAAAATATTCCCTTTTCATTTGTAATTAGGTGTCGTTTACTATAGTATTAAAGATTTACATAATCACTGTTGCAGCATATCACTGGTTGGTTCTATTTACTGAGACGACAGTCAGTACAAACTGATGTGGATGCAGAATGGACTACAGTTGATACAGATTTTATTGGATTAATGGGCCAAGCCATGTATGTAAAGGGGTTTAATGAGCCAAACTGGGATAGTGAAGACTATTTCGTACAAAGAGTAAAAGGTGATACCGATAATTTTGTTCGCCCTTGGCACACAGTGAAAAGAGTGTTCATTCCAATCAACTACAAGCAAGAGCACTGGATCTTAGGCGTGTTAGAGTTGCGGTCCATGCACCTGCACATATATGACAACCTTATCTCAAACATGTCGGAGCAACCTTTGGATGCGTTCCTCCAAACACCCTTACAAGTCATTGTTAGAGTAATGGAATTGAGCGGCTATTTTGTAGATGGACGTGAAAATGTGAGACGGATGATCACTTGGAGTAGAGTTCCAAGGGTGCCACAACAAATATCCGGCTCAAATGACTGTGGTGTTTGGACTTGCATAAACGCACAAGTCTTAAGTGGATCACATGATCTCCCGCATGATGACTCATATGTATATCCATACAACTCTACGGATCGCACTTTTTTCCGTTTGCACCTTGTAGTTGAGTTGTTTCATGGACGGTTGTTAGGTTTCAAATGATATTGTAATAGCATGTTTTTTGTTATATATTATGTTTATTTATGTAAAGTCTATTGTGGTCTATGTTCAAAATTTAAAAACCTTGTCGCATTTGAATGGAATTCGCTCAAATGCGACAAGTAACATTAAAAAAGGAATTGTCTGAACCGCATTTGAGCGCATTCAACACTCAAATGCGACGAGGTTTGTTGATAACCTTGTCGCATTTGAATGAAATGCGCTCAAATGAGACAAGTAACATTCAAAAAGGAATTGTCTGAACCGCATTTGAGCGCATTCAACACTCAAATATGACGAGGTTATCAAGGTAACCTTGTCGCATTTGAATGGAATGCGCTCAAATGCGACAAGTAACATTCAAAAAGGAATTGTCTGAACCACATTTGAGCGCATTCAACACTCAAATGCGACGAGGTTTGTTGATAACCTTGTCACATTTGAGCGGAATGCGCTCAAATGCGACAAGTAACATTCAAAAAGGAATTTTCTGAAAAAACATGGTAAAGTTTGTTGCCCCATATAACCATAGAGTATTAAAACAAGCACAGTGTTAAGTACAAATGATATTAATCAACTCGATTATAAATGCTTCGAGGTAGTAGTGTTAGAACAACTTGCTGAACTTGAGATTACACTAGGAAGCCGTGTAGTGTTTGGAAGCATGGATGGACAATTCAAACGATTATGACCGATGCTCCCGCATCTGCTACACCTTGTGCGAATTACATCTTCACCAACAGATGACCTTCTTTTCTGACCTTTTGGTCGACCAGCAGACCACCCCTCCTTCTTAGGAGGAAGCACCTTCATAGGATTCTCGTTCACTTTCCATTCCGATTGGTGACCAAGTGGATATATCGACTCACCCCATGCCAACTTAAGTGACTCATTGGTGTAGTAACGATGCACCCACAAGTGTGCATGTCCATACCGTCCATTCTTGAAAGCCTGAACAAATTGGAACCTGGAATGACGATCCCTCTAGCCCTCCATTTACATTTTTCCACATCCTTACATTTCACCTCAAACAAATACTTGTTTGATTTGTAAACCTTTCATTCAAACGAATTTTCAATTGCATATTTTCCAAGTGAATCTTGCAATTCAACTTTGTTCGAGAATATATCATTGACCCTCAAAGTAGTTCCTCCGTTTGATTGCTTAGGTGCAATATTCACTAGCGCATCACATGGCTTTGGACACCATCGAAATGGATCAGTCATCCTTTTCATTCTATCTTCATCACCATCCTCATATGGGATACGTTGGACGCATTCAGGTTGCTTAGCTGTTTCATGAACACTTTTAACAGGAATTTCATCCTGTGTGATATCTTCATTATCCACATTGTCACCATTATCATAACAATAATCATTATCATAATGCTCACCATGATGATCGTGATTATCATTATTCAGATAATCATCATTATTGTAGTTCTGATAATCGATACAATTTCCACCATTATTGTCATCCTTACCATGTATATGAGCATCCAGTTCAATGGTGGGGCCATTACTTACTACTTCCGTTGGTTTGCTTTGACCAACATGTCCCTCATTGTTAGGTCGCAATACTGAAGCTTGTATTGTTCGCATGTTTAGAGTAATGTACAATGGAATCAAATAGGTCGGATTCATTCGACAATACTCTATGAATCCCATGACATCTCCATCGTCATCAATATGTGCTATCCCACCACGCAGTTGATTTGGACCATTTGTCGCCTGCATGGACATTTGGAGATCATACGAGGTTGAATCAACGTGAAGTGCACCATAAACTTTCTCTTTCAACTTTTGCAAGTCAATCTCTGTTGGCAAAACCAACAACTTCGCTTTACCACTGACGTATGTCATCACAGTTCCCTCTTTGGTCCACAGTCCGTCCCAAGATAAAAAACACGTACACCTCTCTTTAGTTGACATACTTCTACATTTAGCAAAATGGACACGTGATCAAAAACATAATAAAGCCCATTCATATGTAAATGCGACTCAAATGCGACATTTTATACCAAAATGCGACTAAAATGCGACATGCTACACCAAATGCGACAGCTAAATGCGACATGCTACATCAAATGCGACCGCAAATGCGACATGTCTCTGAATGCGACAAGGTATATGTGAGTCTTTGTCGCATTTGATTCTCTGTGTCGCATTTGAGCACCAGAATGCGACACATCGAGCGACACTGTCGGAATCGGAAAATTTCAAGATTGAAGCAAATGCATTCGAATACCAACTGTGTATTTCTAGTAATGTGCATGAAAAACTGAAGAAATGATACTTACATGAACTTGAATGGGGTATGGATGTGCTTAGATCTTGAGTTGAGTTGATGAATTTTGCTATGAGAATGTGAAAGTAAATGAAAGGGAAAGAGGAGATGGTTGTTATATGAGAATAAGAGTAGTTTTGTCCAAAATGGGTTTAAATGTCTAATTTGGTAAAATGGAAGCAAGATGGGTTAGATATGTAAATTGGAGTCTTTGATTGGGTTAGATTAGTAATTCTCCCTATTCTCTCATACTTATGCTTTATTTAAGTAATATAATCATCAAGCTAGTCCTTGAAAGAAAAAAGGTCTCGACATATTATGAGCTGTTGCAATATATCATCACAAAGATTTGACAAGTTCTATATTTTGTTAGTACTTTTCCCTAAAATCAAATCAGTAATAAATATAAATGTCAAAATATATTATCTTACTTTTAGAACTATTAGTTTGTAACATTAAAATTACCCTATTTTATTAATGGTTAATTTTCACAATTTATAAAAGTAAGGGTAGAATTAAAAATTGAAATGGAATCTTACCTAAGTAATTATTTTAAATTTGTGTGAATAAATAAAATACTAGTTTAACTTATTATTAAAGTTAGGGATGACGGTATATATGAGTTTTATGGATCTTTGAGTTAGTAGCGGAGCCAGGACCTATAGGTTGGGGGGCTAGATTTTAGACAAAAAAAAAAATTAAATGCTAGTATATATATAAAAAAAACCATATAAAAAAATTTAAATCCTAGTTCAACACATTAAAAATTCCTAAATTAAACCCTAAATTAGAAATCTTTAAATTAGATTTTCTAAATTAGAAATCCTAAATTAGATTTTTTAAATTAATTATGATTACTAAATAATCTCTAAGTTATCAACATATTAATAATTTCTAATTTAACAATCTCTAATTTAGAAATCATAAATCTAAACCTAGAAATAAAATTACTTGGAAATTGAAAGTATGATTGAGTGAAAATAGAAAATAATTGCATAATTGAAATTGCAAAAAAAGTATATGAAGTAATTTGGAAAAAATTTCCAACTAAGAAGATTTCCTCCTTTTCTTTCTCAATGTCTGCACGAAAGAGAAGGAAAGGAGAGAAAGGAAAGGAGAGAAAACAAGTTATGGTAACATAAAGAACATAAAGAGATGGAGAGGGTGAAAATTTCCTTTTCGCCTCTTTATTTTTTTTAAACCTAAATGCCAAAAGGTATTTATGTTTAAAAAAAAATAAAGAGGTGGAAAGGGAAATTTCGCCCTTTTCACCTCTTTATGTTACGACAGCGAAGAAGGATTTCCGGTGGGGTCGGAAGGTGGGCTGACCCTCTCCGTTCCCTGGCTTCACCTCTGCTTCGAGTCTCGTATAAAATCACTTGTATACAATCATTTGAGACCGGAATGGGATTAAAAAAACACCCATACTCATCATGGAATGTATCAATAACCTTATAAACTTAGGGTTTAAAGTGTTATCTAGTCCCTTATATATTCAAAATTTTATCATTTGGTCCATGATCTATTATTTTATCATATTTGGCCCTTGAACTATTCCAACTGGTGAAATTTCACCTAATTTGAACAAAGACTTGACAAAACCGTTATTCCCCCTAATATATGGTGATATTTTGATGCATGGACTTGATACGTCGAATTTCTTAAAGTTTACCCGCCACGTAAATGTTATTATGTGAAAATAATTAATTAGATTAAAAAAACCAATTCTTAAACTAAAATTATCATGTCAAAATATCGTCATGTGTCAATAAGATAATAGTTCTCTTAAGTCTTCCATATAAATTGATTGAAATTAAAAATAGGTTAGTTAGGAGCTAAATGTAACAAAATAATATGTCAGATGCCAAATAACAAAATTTTGGATATATCTAGGGTCAAAATAGTGGATCAAACATATAAACTTGACTTAAAAGATCGATTGACCTTCTAAATTTAAAAAATGTATCTTTAACACTATGAATTTATTTAAACAAATTTTAGCATTTCACTCAAAACCACATGAAATATAGTATTTGATTAGGTTGATAAAATAAGCTTTTACTAAACAAACATTTAGCTTTTTTTTTTTTTTTTTTTATGGAAACAATATCGTTGTGGACCTTTTAATTTTTTTTTGATAAGAAGGGAAGAAAAAAAACAAACAAACAAAAACCTAACCCGGGATCAGTCTAGAAAGACTGACCCCAATCCTATCCTCAAGAAGAGAAGGTAACAGAAAAGAAGGAGGAACGGAAAGGGTAGAAACACCTAACATCCCCCCATGCCCAGCAGCTGCCAAGCGATCCGCCACGCGGTTTTGCTCCCTATAAATATGGGAGAAGGTAAGAGAATCGAAGGCAGGACGAAGCCTCAAGATGGCTTTAATGAGATTCTGACTCTTAAGACAAACAGCCTGTCTATCCGAAATCCTGTTGATAGCCTCCAAATTGTCAGACTCCACCGAAAGTCTTTTAACACCCATGCGAATGGCGAGTTTAATGCCAGACAAGATCCCCCAGAGCTCTGCAGTAAAGGAGGAGCCCGTACCTAAGTTATGGGTAAACCGAGCCAGCCAGGCGCCACCAGCATCCCGAAGAACTCCACCAGCAGCAATTCTGCCATTACTAAGGCAGGAGCCATCCGTATTCAACTTGACAACCCCTTCCCTGGGCTTCCTCCAACCAACTAACTGGACCTCTTTAACCGGGGAGGGGTGAACCAGGGGCTCTCCTTCAAAACTCTTTGTAATAACAGAGAGTTTTTTCGAGAAGTAAAACCGGAGGTCAGGAATAAAGACAGTCTTCTCAGCAAATAACTCTTCATTCCTCCATTTCCACATTTGGTGACAAATAATAGCGAAGAGAATAGCTCCGTGCTCCATACTGGCCAACAAATTCCCATTAACGCCTTCAGAGAACCAGTCAATATCAGAGAACCCCATAAAGGAAGGAAGGATGTGGTGAGGAAGGACCCCTTCCCAAACCTTTCTACTATTCGGGCAATCCCTCAAAGCATGGCACAAGGTTTCCACATGGCCGCTGCATCTGCTACAGGCACCAGATACAACCAAGTGCCTTCTGTGTCTATCTGCATTCGTGAGGAGCCTGTCTTTGACTCCCAGCCATAGGAAACTCCTAATGCGGTAGGGGACTTTGAGGGCCCAAATGGACTTCCAAATTTCCAAAGGAGGATCAGCCCTATTAGGGGTAAAAGCTTCATAGGCCGATTTGCAAGAATAAGAACCATTATTAGTCAAGGCCCAGCAGTGTCTGTCCTTATCCTCCTCCTGATTACTAATCTTCACACCTCTAATATTAAGGAGGGTCTCCAGGCTAAGAAAGGAGTCGAACTTAGACCAGATCCAGTCTCCCTCCGAGTCCACCACATCAGCAATTCTCCAGGAGAGGAGATCATTCGGCGGAGGGGCGATGCACACCTCAATCAACGTTGTGGACCTTTTAATAAAAAAGGTTACTTATAGTTTTTTTTAATTCTAATAAAATTATATTTCTTAATTCTATAAAATATATATTTATTTTTTAATTCCATTTATATTAATAAAATATTATTATAAAAAATTGTTCGATAAATTATTATTTTAATTTTAATTTAATTATACAAATTATTTTTATTAATTTATATATATTATTTTTTTTAAACAATATATATTATATTTTTTTTTTTTATAATAAACATGTTGATATTCAATAATTTATGTAATAACAATGAATTAAACGTTGCTGATACTATTAATTGCTTAAAATATTATTTGACCATTGATCTATCCAAAATTTTATCATTTGACTTCTGATTTATTCAAAATTTTATCATTTGGCCTATGACCTATTATTTGGTCACATTTGGCTAATGACCTATCCCATTTAGTGAAATTTCATGTATGAATACAACAGAATCGTTATCTCATTGATAAGTAACGATATTTTGATACTTGAAGTTGAAACATGATATTTCTTAAGGGTTATTTCTTAATCAAATGAAAATTTTGAATAAATAGTGGTTTAATCCTACTGTTAATTTATATACTAACAACAAATGAATCAAACATTGCTAATATTTTTAATCTATCTCAATTGAAAAGTCAATTTAAATTAGGTTATTTCTGAATCTTTGGGTATTAAATGAATTGATATAGGTTGATTGATTCCATTAATTTCAGGAAGCCTATAATATGGATTAATAATATTAAAATTGGCAGCAGAAACTGGGGTTAAATTGAAACTGTAAAAAAAATCCACTAAAAATTGTTACTGAGAAGATGAATTCAGTTGGAGAAAAATAAAATAATCATAAAAAAAAGGTGTAGATAAAATCAGACGATAAAAGACCTAACTTAGTTCTACATTCAAATCAAAATCCCCAATTTTCTCCATTTCCAATCTGCTTTTGTTATTCAGCTCTAGACGCCTTATTCTTTCTTCCTTTTCTCCATTTCATCAGATTCCTGGTTTCATTTCTCCCCTCCATACTCATTACTCTGCAGCTGAGGTCAATGAAGTTGTCTCTTCCTTCCATAATCTTCTTCGCACGAAGCCCCAGCCATCCGTAATCGAGTTCAATAAATTGTCTTCTTCACTGGTGAAGATGAAACAATTTCAAACTGTCATTTCTTTGTCCAACCAGATGGAATTGGTGAGTATTAAACCTAATGTTTATACTTGTAACATCTTAATTAATTGCTTCTGCCATTTACACCGTGTGGATTTGGGGTTTTCTGTACTCGCCAAAATTTTGAAGCTTGGTTTTGAGCCTGATATTATAACCTTCACTACTTTAATCAATGGATTATGTAGAGATGGTAAAATTGGTCATGCAGTAGATTTGTTTGATAAAATTGTAGCTATGGGTCATCAACCTGATGTGCGTACTTATACTGTGATTGTAAATGGTATGTGTAAAATTGGAAAATTGTATTTGGCTATGGGTTTGGTCAAAAGAATGGCTGAGAAAGGTTGTGAGGCTAATGTGGTGACATACATTATTGACGGTCTTTGCAAATGTAACCAAGTTGATGAAGCATTTGAACTCTTCAAAGAAATTAAAACTCAAGGAATTTTGCCAAATGTTGTCACTCACACTTCACTAATTCATGGTCTTTGCTATTCAAGTAAGTGGAAGGAAGCTTCGGCGTTGTTCGAAGAAATGTTGGAAAGGAATATAGTACCTGATGTAGTGACTTTCAGTATATTAGTAGATGAACTTTGCAAAGATGGAATGATAATAAAGGCTCAATCAATTTTAAGCAGAATGATTCAAACCGGTGTTGAGCCTAACACCATTACATATAATTCACTTATAGATGGATATGGTTTACATGGACAAATGCATCTAGCTAGGAAAGTGTTTGACGTGATGACGAGAAAGGGTTGCCATCTTGATGTCCATACTTACAACATCTTGATCAATTGGTATTGTAAGAAGAAATGTATTTACAAGGCAAAGCAACTTCTTTATGAAATGTCTTCTACAGGTTTAATTCCTAACCATTATACTTATAGTTCTCTTATATATGGCTTATGTTATACAAGAAGACCTCGGGAAGCTCTCAAATTTTTTAGAGATATGTGTGCAACCGGCTATCTTCCGGATGTAGTAACATACTCAACTCTGGTACATGGCTTTTGTGAAAATGGACATCTTGACATAGCATTATGCTTATTTCATGAAATGAAAGTGACCAAATTGAAGCCTAATATAGCTACATACAATATCATAATTGAAGGCATGTGCAAAGCTGGAAGTTTTAAGGATGTAAAGCAATTGTTATCTGGACTTTTTATTGATCGATTGCAGCCTACTGTTTACACATATACTATAATAATTGATGGACTTAGCAAGAGAGGATTTGTAGATGAAGCATATCAGGTCTTCAGAAATATGGAAAATGGTGTTTGCTTGCCAAATAATTGCTCTTATAATGTGATGATTCATGGATTTCTTCGGCGCAAGGATTTAGTCAAGGCAGCTGAGCTTATTCGTGACATGCGTTGCAAGGGCTTTTCTGCAGATAACACCACATTGATGTTGGTTGCTGAGAATAATGCCATTGTGAAATTACTATAAAATGTCTTCGAGCATATCAAGGTGAGATGATGAGTTGAAATTTACATTTATTACACCGGATTACAAATTATGTTTTGCTTCTCTAAATTATTGATACTCCAACTCAATTTATTTTAATATGAATCTAATCCCCCTATAAAAGTGTAAAGAGTCGGTCAAAATAGGGATAGAGATTCCTATGCTGGATGTGATTTTTTACGGAAAAAAATATTTGATTTCTTTGATAAGATGTTCATCTTTGTCCAATGGGTTGTATATTTAGTGATCTCTTATTGCATGGGCATCAACTTAGTAAGCAATTTAATCTGTAAAATAGCAATGTCAGAATAGAATGTGAGGTTAGCGGTAGTTAATTGCTGAAAATTTTCTTTCATTTGCATGATAGTTGCGAATCTAGTTTTATTTTCAAGCTACGAAATGAGTTTATGATACTTATTTCCCAGTGCATACGATTACATGATTTTTGATCTTGATTTAAGCTTTCTGAAATTAGTGTCAGGAATAATATTAAATAGTTATTATCAATCTATAAACAAGATGATCTGACCACATCAATTACCAAAAAGAGGCAAACAAATTTTAGTGTTGGATTTGTTATGGCTTAGATTATTTTTAAGGGTGTATTGTTGGGATCTCAAATGTTTGTACCTGTTAAAGTAAAGAACAAATCTATTAAAAAGATTTCATGCAGTGAACTCCGCTAATTAATGTAGCTTTATTCGGGTATATATTTCAGGTGTTGGCATTGGTATTGGACTTTTTTCTTTAATCCTTTGCAACTATAAGTTATGTTAGTTCTTGAAGAAAAGAAGAAACAGAATTCGTAAACAGAGACCTATCGAGCAGAATGGTGGCTTCCTGTTGCAGCAACGTCTCTTATGTGGCGGAGGAGGTTAAAAGGCAAGAGTATTTACATAAGAAGAGGTGGAAAGAGCTACAAGCAACTACAACCAAAGCAGATTTCCTGGCCAGGAAGAGACTACGACACTGTTTATAAAGGAATGTTGCCGGACAGTAGCATAGTTGGTGCGAATTGATCAAGAACTATGCCAATGTCTCACAGTAAAGTAAACATATTGCTAGTTTAAATTTCTGTTAATCATGAAAGGTATCTGCCTTTCATGTTATCTTTTTTTTGTATACTTTCTTTGGTATCTTAAAGTGTTGGTGAATATTCTGCAAATAAATAAATAAAAGGCTACTAGCGTACTTGGAAATGCAGCAGAATTGAGTTGGTAAGAATTTGGAGTATGTAACTTGTTTCTTTAAGAATTTGAACTTTGTTTTCTATCATCTTTGTCATTAGATGGAAATTTGTAGAGAAAATGATGGCTCTTTCTGCATCTGATGATACCCCAAATTTAATCTTATGTTTGACCCCTAAAGTAGCGAGGCTGTTAAAAGTCATTACATCTATACCCCAAATTTATGACAAGGATTTTCTGTGTGTTTAGTGGGAAAATGTAACAAGTTAGTAGTATGTTAGAGCTGTTAGAATTAGTCAAGGGAATCAGTAGAAGTAACCTGGTAGTACTGTTAGAGTTAGTAGTACTGTTTGATGTTTGAGAAAAAGGATTCCAAAAATTAGGGGTCATTTTGATTGTTGAGTAGTTCTATGTTTTAGCTTAGCATTTTGTCTTCAACTGAATCTTTTCTCATTACTAAAATGTTAAAATTTCAATACATGTTTGATACACTTTGCAGTTCAAAATCATCCATGTATGAAAAATGTGGATACTACTTTCTTTTTTGTAATAATAAAGTATGATTAATCAGTTCCAGGTTGTTTGGGCACACTTTAGACTGGTGCTTCCCAATTAATGTTGACTGTGTATATTAGGGCACATACTTGATAGTGTATAGCTTCTACTGCAATAAGGACATCACCTTGTTATTTATAACATTGCACAATAAATTGGCCTAATTTCATAAGGTTTGATCAAAATACTTTAAGATGTTTTTCTAAAATTGTAATTTTTTACTTTAAGATGTTTTTCCTAGACTGTTCCGGTTCTCCTATTGACTTCGTAGTGACTGCCTATGATGCTATATTGTTTATCTTATCAAGTTTAGTGTCTGTCTTTTTTACTGAAACCAATACTAGCTTAACTGTTTAATATTGTCTTCATTTATATTTGGTAGTGGATTTATCATGCTTCTATTGCAGCTGCTATATATTCCGATCCTATTGCAAATGTCAACTTTCTATTGCTTAATTTAGTGGAGTGATAGATCTTTGACTGAGGGTTACATTCCTGCTTCAATCATGTCCCTGTACTTTCATTCATCTGAGTACTGTTTTCGGTCCACTCGGTGTCTTCCACCTAAGTATGTGTAGGAGCACGGAGAGTTCTGGAACGAGCAAGTCCTTGAACTTGTGTGTATTACAGTATTATATGGCAACAAAAATCATTTTTCATTTTTCAAATGCGAATTAGATTAGAGACTGCAGGTATGGGTTTATCAATTTGATTTTTGAATATTGTTATACCTCCATACTGAGGATTTTTATCCTTCGTTTTACATTCATACTACGTTTAGATGGGAATACTGTTGAAATGATTTTTCTTAAGTCTTTCTACAGTGTTTTAATAAGAAGCTTTGTAGTCCAATTGCATTCAAACCAATATTTCATTGCATACAAGCTCTATTACAGAGGCTTTATCTCTCTTATGAAAAGGCTTTTGGACCATCTTAAAAGTTAGATGCAATGCTCATTACCATCTCAGGAATCTTTCTCCGCCTGCAAATTACTACAAGTTTTAGCATCACATTTTGCATAACAGAAGTTGGAGGTGTTAGCAACCACTCACAATACTTCCCTACCTAAGAGCATATTCCTATTGCTCAAAGAACAAGGTCGGTCGGTCCAATTCATTATATATATATATGGCCTCTTTTCTTTTCAAATAATGAATGCTAATTAGATTGTGTTTGTGTGTGAATGTTAAAATTGCAGCCTGGAATAGCAGTGCTTCTAATCAACACGTGCAACCAGACCGCCTTCAGAGTAACTGTAGAGGAGGAATCCAAACACAGGCAGCTACTCTTTTGGGTACAGCAATGTTAGGACCAAACAAGGCAAGAGTACCATTTGAAACCACAAGGATGTGATGCTACTCAATGTAAGAATATTGAAACTTGAGATTCCGAGCATGAATCCAGAGCTGGTTGATCATGGTCACCCATTCCATTGCTGCCTAGGCTGTTTTATCAGTCACATATTCAACCATGCATCCCAGACAAGAAAACCGTTAGGTGGACACCCGAAAACCTCTTTTACTCCAATCAAGAGTCGATAGGAAGGAAGCCCCAAATGTTTCAAGCCCTCAACCTGCAGATACAATACAATACAAGCCCTCATAAAGAAATAGAAGCTGCAGAGAGTTGCAGGGGACAACTTTTCGTGACCTGGATTTGTTATGGCTTAGATTATTTTTAAGGAATCTCAAATATTCATACCTCTTGAAACAAACAAACTCCAATTCTCGTGCTTCGAAGCTTCACCGTCTGCGTTCTCCAAGGTATCTAACTCCACTTCCTTGTCAGATATGGTCAATTAGTTTGGAATGCAGCAATAGTTAGAATGAGAGATTCGGGAGGCACATTACATGTGTTCGAAATGGAAGTTAATATGATATTGTTATTTTTTATTTGAGCTAATTAGAAATGCCTAACATGTTTAGGGATTAGCCTTGCAAACACTGAAGATAGTCAATACTCACCTGGTCTTATGATTTCTGTGTAGAATAATTTGTTTAAATAGTAGTAGTCAGTAGTCATTTGTTTAATTAGATTCGACCCACCTGTCTCCACAAAATTTAAGGTTGTACTGATTCCGGCTCTCCTGTTTTCAAAAAATTTAGCTCGGGTGTTATATTAGTACCCCAAAATTGGTCCAGGTCCCGTTAAGTCCTCTCTAAATCCAAAATTTAAATTTTTTTAAGGGTCTGTTAGGCTATCTCTAAGTCCAAATTTCTAATTTTTTTGGCTTGTTAGGCCCTAATAAAATTCAAATTTCTAATTTTTTTTGGCCTGCCAGGCATTTCTTAAATCTAAATCTCTAATTTTTTTTCACCTATTAGGCCCCCCTTTAAATCCGAAATTTTTTCTATTAGACACCGATTTAGCGATTTTTTTTTTTATTTTTACATTTCAAGTGTAAAATCGGCCTCCGAACTGAGCAATCCTGTATTCGCCACTGGAGTAATGTAAATACATGTTGACCACATTGTTGGAAAATTTATATATATAAATGAAATTAGTATAAATTCTAACAGTCATCCTTGTTCATGAACAGTTGTGTTCGTTCATGATTAGTCGTGTCAGTTCATGAACAGTGGCGTTGGTTCATGAATAGTCGTGTTCATTCGAGAACAGACATGTCTATTCAAGTTCTATATATATATGATTGAGCTATCAGATTGAATATACTTTAAAATATTATTCTCTGAAACATTTGTGCTATCTGTACCTGTTGTTTTGTTCTACTCCGGTGATAGCTATTATACACTCGGTAAGAGTTCGCTTGCGTAATCTGTTGTATCCTGGGAGACGATTGTCAATAGCGGCAAGATCTGTCTTAAGAAAACTGCTAATACAGACCTCAGATTTGTCTATCTCTTTCCTTTTAATTTCCTGTTTACTGTTCATGTTTACTGTTCATATTTTCTTTCTGTGTTTGTTTATTTTGGATTAATCTTTTCTAACATTCTTAAGACAGATCTTTTGTGTTTTCCAAAAATACACAGAAGGAAAAGGAAATTATTTTCGAACTGAGTAGAAATTATTGTATGTGTTTAGATGTGTTTCTTTTATCATGTTATGATATATTTTATATATATGGAGAATGAGAACCTGTTCGTTTTTTTATGATTGGGGTTCTAATTTATTTTTGTGTTGATTAATATACAATTTAGTGGTAAATTTTTTTTTTTACATGTCCAGAGTTTAGCAAGAAATATAATATGCACACAATAGCATATATAGGTTGATGAGTATTGTACCTGTAATATCAGCAACACTATTTTTTTGTATAATAAGCATAAAGCTGTACATAGACAATTTAGTTTAAATTGCATGAACCATTATGCTTTTACCTTGATCCATTGTTATGTTTTCTGTTTAGAATAAATAAATTTATGAAACGGAAATATCAATCAGGATATATGTCATGCTAAGAAGCACACTTACAAATATGAATTGGCCTGTATGTTCAAATTCTTGAATCTTGCAATGTTCATACTGATACCATTTTGCTTAACCTATTTTGATGTTTCCAAAAATGATGTTTACAATTTTTTTTTCCATTCTTTAAAAGTTCATATTTTCATATTTTATTACTAAATATAGCAATTATTTTGTTTCTTTGGAAATAATTTGATAATCTGATATAATTTGAACAATTATATCTGTTTATTTTATTTACTGTTAGTTTTGGAAATAGGTTATTATATTTTTTTTTCCTGTTTCTAACTTAATCTGGTTCAAGTTTCAGAAAAAAAAAAAATGGTTGAGATTGAGAATACAAACGGAACTAGTTCTAATGTGAATCAGAACATGGAGATTCCACCGCCTGCTCGTCTGCCAGTATCTATGCCAACTTCTGTCAGTCACAGTGAACGTCCTGAAAAATTCACAGGTGTGAATTTTAAAACGTGGCAACAAAAAATGTTATTTTACCTTACTATGCTTAATTTGGCTAAATGCTTAAAGGATGATCCTCCTGTAATCAGAGAGGATGAGGTAGATGCTGCTACTGCCTTTAATGCAATGGAAGCATGGAAGCATTCTGACTTCCTTTGCCGTAATTATATTTTAAACGGCTTGACTGATGCACTTTACAGTGTTTACCAAGTCAAGCAAACGGCAAAGGAATTATGGGAATCTCTGGACCATAAATATAAACAGAGGATGCTGGGGCTAAGAAATTCTTAGTTGGGCAATTTCTGAATTATAATATGGTAGATTCTAAGAAAGTTGTAAGTCAAGTGCAAGATTTACAACTAATTATCCATGAAATCCATGCCGAATGTATGTCAATTTCTGAATCGTTCCAAGTGGCAGCAATAATAGAAAAATTGCCGCCTGGATGGAAAGATTTCAAAAATTATCTTAAGCATAAGCGAAAGGAAATGACAGTCGAGGAACTTATTGTCCGACTCCGAATTGAGGAGGACAATAGAGGCACGGAGAAGAAAGTCTCCAATATGGCTAGTCAGTCTGTGGCTAAGGCAAATATGGTGGAGACAAATGAGAACTCCAAGAAAGGCCAAGGCAAGAAGCGGATATTGGGTCCTAAAGGTGGCATATCTAAAAATACCAAATTCAGTGGAAAATGCTACAATTGTAACAGAAAGGGTCACATGTCATCTAATTGCAAGCGACCAAAGAGGTTTAGGCCAAATGAAGCACATGTAATGGAAACCATTGAACAAGATGTATCAGAGATTGATTTATGTGCTGTGGTGTCGGAAGTCAATATGATTGATTCCAACCCAAGGGAATGGTGGCTAGATACTGGTGCCACACGTCATGTTTGTTGTGATAAGGATTCCTTTGCTAAACTGACTCCTCAAACTGGAGAGAAGCTCTTTATGGGAAATTGTGCTACCTCAATGATCAAGGGGATTGGGACTGTAATTCTGAAGATGACTTCTGGAAAGGAAGTAAAACTGCAGAATGTTTTGTATGTTCCAGAAATTCGGAAGAACTTGGTTTCAGGAAGCATCCTTAGTACACATGGTTTTAGGATGGTCTTCGAAGCCGAAAAGTTTATTTTGACTAAAGGGGGAATGTATGTGGGAAAAGGATATGTATCCAATGGGATGTGGAAATTTAATGCAATTTCTTGTAATCCAAGTTCAATGAATATTAATAAGAATGACGTTTCTTCCGTTTATATCATTGAGTCATTTGATTTATGGCATGGTAGACTTGGACATGTTAATTCTAATACGATACGTAGATTAATTAATTTAGATCATATCCCTTCATTCCCAATTGATTATAAACATAAATGTAAAATTTGTGTAGAGTCAAAATTAACAAAATGTTCATTCCATTCCGTGGAAAGAAAAACAGAACCACTTGATCTAATACATAGTGATATTTGTGACTTATTGCTATGTATATTTGCTTAAAAGCAAAGACGAGGCTATAGAGAAATTTATTCTCTATAAACAAGAGGTGGAAAACCAACTTAATAAAAAGATTAAAGTGGTGAGAAGTGATCGTGGTGGTGAATATGTTGAACCATTTGGGGAATTTTGCTCGCAACATGGTATTATTCACGAGGTAACACCACCATACTCTCCTCAGTCTAATGGAGTGGCGGAGCGTACAAATCGTACCTTAAAGGAAATGATGAACGCGATGCTAAACAGTTCTGGGTTGCCACAGAACATGTGGGGGGAAGCTATTTTATCGGCAAATCACCTTTTAAATAGAGTGCCCCGTAAGAAATTAGACAAGACCCCATATGAATTATGGAAAGGAAGAAAACCTACCTATAATTACTTGAAAGTGTGGGGGTGTCTTGCTAAGGTAATGGCTCCATTGCCAAAAAGAATGAAAATAGGTCCAAAGACGGTGGATTGTATTTTCATTGGCTATGCGCTTCATAGTAAGGCATATAAATTTCTTGTGCATGAATCTAAAAATCCTGAGATTCATAAGAACACCATCATGGAATCAAAGAATGCATCATTCTTTGAAAACATATTTCCTTGTAAGGAAAAAGAAGATGGTTCGAGACCCAAACGGGCTTTAGAAACTGTTGATGATAACAGTCAGGACCCTCAACAAGAAACTGATGTTGAAATTGAGGAAGAGGCTGAGCCTAGAAGGAGTAAGAGAGCTAGGGTAGAAAAATCATTTGGTCCAGATTTTCTAACCTATATGGTAGAGGCAGAGCCTCAGACCTACAAGGCAGCTGTAAGCTCAACGGAAAGCCCTTTGTGGAAAGAGGCTATAAGGAGTGAAATTGAATCCATCTTGCAAAACCATACATGGGAATTAGTAGATCTTCCTCCGGGAACGAAACCACTAAGCTCTAGATGGATTTTTAAACGGAAAATGAAAGCAGATGGAACAATTGATAAGTATAAGGCCAGATTGGTTATAAAAGGTTATAGACAAAAAGAAGGTCTTGACTACTTTGACACGTACTCTCCCGTGTCTAGGATAACATCTATTAGGATGATACTTTCAATCGCCGCTTTGCGGAACCTTGAAATACATCAAATGGATGTTAAGACAACTTTCTTGAATGGAGATCTTGATGAAGAGATCTATATGGAACAACCTAAAGGTTGTGTAGCTCCAGGTCAAGAAAGAAAAGTCTGTAAATTGGTGAAGTCTTTATATGGATTAAAGCAAGCACCAAAACAATGGCATAAGAAGTTTGATGATGTCATGATGACAAACGGCTATCAAATAAACGAGTGTGATAAATGTATTTATGTCAAAACTACAAATGAAGGATATATCATTTTGTGTTTGTATGTTGATGACATACTTATTGTTGGAAGTAATGACAAGATGGTGAAGAGTACCAAAGACATGTTAAACTCACGGTTTGATATGAAAGATATGGGACTCGCAGATGTGATTTTAGGTATCCAAATCAAACGTTCACCTAGTGGTATCATCTTGACTCAGTCACACTATGTGGACAAGATTCTTGACAAGTTTAGTAAGAATGATTCTTGTATTGCCAGAACTCCAATCGACACTAGCCAACATTTATGTAAAAATAAAGGTGAAAGCGTTAACCAAGTAGAATATGCAAAAGTTATAGGCAGTCTAATGTATCTCATGAGTTGTACAAGGCCTGATATTGCTTTTACTATCAGCAGTTTAAGTAGATACACGAGTAATCCAGGGGAAATCCACTGGAAAGCCATTGTAAGAATACTTCGGTATTTAAGACATACTCGTGATTATGGATTGCACTATACGAGAGAACCTTCCGTGTTAGAAGGATTCTCTGATGCAAGTTGGATATCTGATATAAAAAATTCCAAAGGCACGAGTGGATATGTGTTTACTCTAGCAGGAGGAGCAGTATCCTGGAAATCCTCAAGGCAAACAATTATAACGAGATCCACTATGGAGTCTGAGTTTGTAGCTTTAGATAAAGCAGGAGAAGAAGCCGAGTGGCTAAGAAACTTCTTGGAGGATGTTCCTATGTGGCCCAAACCTGTGCCCACAATTTGTATACATTGTGATAATCAAGCAACGATTAAGAGAGCACGGAATGGGATATATAACGGTAAACATCGACACATGCGTCGTCGATATAACTCCGTTAGACAACTGATCTCAACAAGTGTTATTTCTGTTGATTTTATTGGATCAAAGGATAACACAGCGGATCCGCTAACCAAAGGGTTAAATAGAGATCAAGTTGAAAAATCATCGAAAGGAATGGGACTAAAGCCCATAGAGAAGAGGCGTTATGTGAAGGAAAACCCTACCTAGTTGACTGGAGATCCCAAGATCTAGGTTCAAAGGGACAACCTAATTGCATAAACCTTACGCGTTCACTGTAGGGGGATTAAACCCTAGTCCATTCCTAGATGTAAACAGTGACACCAACGGTAAAAGGATAAGCTATATGCTTTTAATGATACATTGTGCATCAGAAATTCTGAGCAAATAAAATCACCTATGTTAGAGTGAAGTGGGGTCGCTTCGATGGAGACTAGTGAGGGCCTAGTACTCTTAAACTCTCGCAGAACCAGGCGATGTTCATGACCATAACGAACATAACCATGAGAACCTATACCGGGTTATGTTGATATCTGTGTGGGGTATATCACTGTTTACACAAACGGCAGAATAGTTCAAAGCATCGCGTCTACTAGTCAGCCAGTAAAGTAAATATACTCTCACATGGGAAGGTTCAAGGCACATTAGCTACCTATCCTATACAGATATCAGCTGTAGAAAGTTATCACCACATCCTAATCGTCTCGTTTCCAATTTCATTTATGTGGGGGATTGTTGGAAAATTTATATATATAAATGAAATTAGTATAAATTCTAACAGTCATCCTTGTTCATGAACAGTTGTGTTCGTTCATGATTAGTCGTGTCAGTTCATGAACAGTGAATAGTCGTGTTCATTCGAGAACAGACATGTCTATTCAAGTTCTATATATACATGATTGAGCTATCAGATTGAATATACTTTAAAATATTATTCTCTGAAACATTTGTGCTATCTGTACCTGTTGTTTTGTTCTACTCCGGTGATAGCTATTATACACTCGGTAAGAGTTCGCTTGCGTAATCTGTTGTATCCTGGGAGACGATTGTCAATAGCGGCAAGATCTGTCTTAAGGAAACTGCTAATACAAGCCTCAGATTTGTCTATCTCTTTCCTTTTAATTTCCTGTTTACTGTTCATGTTTACTGTTCATATTTTCTTTCTGTGTTTGTTTATTTTGGATTAATCTTTTCTAACACACATGTCATATACTAACATGAAAGTTCAAAAGTTCTGGTTCATTACGTTTTTTAGTGTAGAAAGAGAAACGGAAGTTCAGGTGTTAGTTGAGACATTGTTAGAGAGATGAATGTTAATAATGGTAGAGGCCAACATAGTTTGGTCCAAGTGGTAAGGAGTTAAATCATTGCTTGTTAAGTTTGAGTTTCGATTAATCATCCCTACAAAATTTAACTCTTATATTGAATTATTCTTTAATTTAAGGAACTATAAAAAAAAAGTAAAGGCAAAATGAATAGCCACGAGTGTACTTTCCATTGATGATATGTCGAACCATTTCCGGATGTTGATGTTCAATCAAGATTTGTGCAAAATTCTTAGCCTCCGCTGATATGTGTCAAATTTTGCTTTTGGTTTATTTCAAATTGAGCAGTTGTGCTTGTCCAGCCGATTGGGTCCCTAAACAACTTCGGAGATTTTTCTTTATCTGAGGGTTCCGTTCCCACTTCAATCATGTCTGTCAATTGTCATCCATTTGACTACTGTTTCATGTTTGAAGCATGTCTACGAGCACAGAGAGTTGCTCTTCAATAGGCAAGTAGTCGAACATATGTGTTATTGTAGTATTATATGGCAACTGTTTTGACATTATGTTTGTTCCTTCCAATTCAGTGCTCTTCCTACTTCTGGAATTCAGTAAATGCACAACATACAAGCGCAGAAAAGGATGACTATGAGTCTATGATTACTCATTGAAGACTGAAATCCAGTAGCCTGACTGTAAAATAAGATACGTACATGATTTCAGTAAAATTCTGCCCTTTTACAGAGATAGTTAGACTTGCAATTCCATTTTAATCTAATTTGATCTATCAGATTTGTATACTATTATCCAGCTTCAGCTGATACAATTTTTGTCATTATCAACTATTGTGATTTCACTCTCTTCATAGATGCTGATTAACTGCAATCGAAGCTTTAGAAAATAAAGATTTATTCGCATTCGATCAACTTATTACTTCATCGCCTTCGGAGAAAGCAACAATCATAATTCCAAACAATTTTATTGGCTCCCTGAATTTTGGAGATATGGCATTAATCTTCTAAACTTGGTTTATTGGTACCTTCAACTTAGTTAAATTGACTTAAAGACTTGATTAATCATGTTTCGCCCTATGTTTGACTTTACTTGCCAGTTTGAAACTTTTTGTTCAAATGGTGTATTGACACAAGTAACTCCGCCTGTGAGGGTCACTTGGTGGCCTTTACAGCCGGTCCCAAACCCGGACAAAGGAGGAGGGTTGCGGTAGGTTTGAGGCGGTCAGCGTAAAACTTAGCCACATCTTATGACATGAACCATACTATAAATATCGTTGGGGCGTTCCCTACTCAGCGACGCACTGCACTTCCTAGACCCGGGTGTAGTGATAAATGTGCAAGGGTTGCTAGGTCGTCGTTCCGAAGCGGCGCGCCACCCCATGACTCGGGGGTGGTGTCAAATATGCAAGGGTTGCGGGTAAATAAGCTAGTCCACGGTAATGGTAGGGGTAAGGGTAGTAGGTTACGCTTTGGGACATGGAACATAGGTTCTTTGACATGAAGATTAGCTGAAATTGTAGATGTTATGAAGACCCAAGGCTAGAGAGATAGCTCCTTGGGGTTATAAGCTTTGGTACTCAGGAAATGATAAGGGTAGAAATGGAGTAGGTATTCTTATTGATAGGGAGTATATTGATGATGTAGTAGCGGTGTCTAGGAAGAGCGATAGAATTATGATTGTTAAGCTAGTGATAGGGGATGAGGTTGTGAATGTCATTCGTGCATATGCGCCACAAATAGGATTAGATGTCTCTATAAGACAAGCTTTTTGGGAGGACTTAGAGGAAGTGGTGCAACAGGTTCATAGGGATGAAAAAATGGTACTGGGGTGATCTCAATGGACACGTGGGTTCTAGGCGAGATGAGTTTGAGAGTGTTCATGGAGGGTATGGTTTTGGAGATAAGAATGAAGCAGGAAATGATATTTTGGAATTCGCATCAGCCTATGACTTGAGTATCATGAACACATGGTTTATGAAGAGAACATTCCACTTAGTGACTTATCGGAGTGGCGGTAATGCGGGCCAAACTGATTTATTCTTAGTAAGAAGTGCTTGGAGAAAGAGTTATATTGATTGTAAGGTGATCCTGGTGAGAGTACGACAACCCAACATAGAGTAGTGGTGCTTGATTTTTGAAGTAGGAAATGTATAAGAAAACAAACACCACAAGTAGAGACTATGATTAAGTGGTGGAAATTGCAAGGGGAGAATCAACAAAAAATTATGGATGATATGACCAAAAAAGATGTTTGGACTTGTAATATGGATTTAGATATAGATTCGATATGGACTAAGCTGGAGCATAGTATAAGGGAAGTAGCGAAGGAAGTTCTAGGGGAATCTAAAGGTAGCATGCCACCGGGTAAGGACACATCTTGGTGGACAGAAGAAGTACGACAAGCAGTAAAGAGTAAGCGAGAATCCTATAAAATATTGGGGAAATGTAGGAGTGACGAGAACTACGAAAAATACAAAGAGGCTAAAAGGGAAGTAAAGAAGGTCATACGAGATGCTAGAGCAAAGGTGAATCGGGATCTGTATACAAGATTGTATACGAAAGAAGGGGAAAGAGACATATATAGAATTGCTCGGATGAGAGATAAGAAGACGCGAGATCTCGGAAAAGTTAAATGTGTGAATGATGTGGACCAGAAAGTCCTAGTTGGAGATAAGGATATCAATGAACGATGGATGTCCTATTTTGATGACTTATTTAAGGGAGATCGCAGACAAGATGTTGGAGATATAAGTATCCATCACGATATGATAAATCATGAATGCTTGCGGAGAATTCAAAAGAGTGAAGTCAAAATGACATTAAGTAAGATGAAGTTGAAGAAAGCAGTAGGACCTGATGGCATCCCTATTGAGATTTGGAGATGTTTGGGAGAAAGAGGAATCGAATGGTTGACGACGTTCTTCAACAAAATTTGGAGAAACAATAAGATGCCATCAGAATGGGAGAAAAATATCTTAATCCCTTTGTATAAGAACAAAGGCGATGTCCAAGATTGTGCCAACTATCGATGAATCAAATTAATGAGTCACACTATGAAACTTTGGGAGCGAGTGATCGAACAAAGGCTAAGAAGGACGGTGAAGATCTCGGAAAACCAGTTTGGCTTTATGCCGGGAAGATCTGTTGGAAATAGGGCTAAGGTATAGCAGCGGAAATATAAAAAATTTTAGCCTACTTCCTTTTAACCATAGGATCCGTTAATCGTTATTTCATATAAAGAGGGATAAGAAGAAATACCTTTCGATGAACAATCTACCGTTGTTAAAGAAGCGCCCACAACTTCAAAGGAGATGTAAACTGTTTATCAATCTGCCCCTATCCGAAACAGACCTTCCAGACCTCCGAACGACAATCCCTTCGGTGGAAACGTGGAAGAATATGTCTAGAAGCTACTGTCCAACAATCGCGACGATCCGACGGTTCAATCTCCGGGAATCCTCGAAATAGTGAACTGACCTGATGTAGGCGAAGAAAAACGAATTTCTCCCTTTTGATTGTTTTTCCTTCTTTCGTGAACACGGTGAGATTAAGTTAGAATCAACCCTTATGAGATGCAACCAAAATAGATTGCCTCTAACAAACCAACACAAGATCAAAGAGAAAGAGGGATGAATAAGATTAATCAATCGATGGAATGCCGAATGAATTCTAGTTCACGAGCTTGGGAATAGAATTCTTTTTCTCTCTCTAAGATAGCAATTTCGAAAATCACTTGTAGGGGAGGGATTGTATGTTTCGAAATTCCAAAGGGAAGGGGTATATATATTAGCTTGTCTCTAAACCGTAGTTAGATAGGAATAAGTTACTTAATAGGAATTCCATTCGGAATAGGATTCCTAATTATTATCTTATAATATATCAAATACATTTAGGATAATAATAAATAACCTAATTGGATAATAATAGGAGTATATTAATCTAATTAAAACTCCTAATTAAATTATCTCTTAATTAATTTAATTCACAATCCTAATCTAATTAGGATTAATGGAATAAAATTAATTCCTTCCTAATATATATAAATTTCGGCCCCCTCCTAGTATTTGGGCCTTACTGGGCTTAATTGGGCTTCCATCTATTAATCATATCCATCTCTCTTTTTGGTTCCAAGTCTTATGTGTGATCCATTAGGTCCTTACTACTTCTGGCCGTATGCAACCTATTAAATTAATTTCTTCAAGAATTATATTTAATCTCTTGCATAACGGAATGATGTACAGAGTATGTTATTGGCAAGTCCGTAATCATTCCCCCAGAGTTCGTTAAGAAGACAGGTTGATTCTGTCGTTAACCCTTCCGTATTAGTTACGGTATAATTCGATCCTTTATCAACTACATCCTTGAACTGAATCTTATGACTATGGGTAATGTCAAGTCACATATAGCGAGACGTTCATTTTACTTGTTATTGGCTGAGTCAACTCAAATAGATAGGTTAAGTGAAATCTGTATTTCTACTCTTAAGCTATCACCTTGCAAGGATTTAGAGTCGAGTCTTCCACAAACGATCATTGGACGTATCTCCCATTCATCGGGAGTGATAAATGCTCAATCCAATGTATAACTACCCTGACATTACCTCCTGTGACACCCAACCTTTGTAGTTCACACCCCAGAGTCATCTCTGTTAAGGATCGTGGGACCACGCGATCAAAGTCTCAAATTCAGTAATTTAGGATGACCAATTAACATTCCTTTGAGTCTGAGGATTATTTATACCTATTAATACCAATGAGATGAACAGGTGACAAGGATGAATCTACCCATCATGTTATCTCAAGTCGGATCCCCAATCCTAATGAACAACGTTTCACCGGATCTATGTAACTGTCCAGATATCTATATATGTGAAGCTTGTGAGATCAGCTTTCTGTCGGACAGAAGACATTGTTACATACAAGTCTCAACTGTGATATATCAATCCTAAATATATCACTTGACTTGGGGTGGTTTTAAGTTTATTAGTTTATTATAAAGTTTTGTCTCACTTCATGCTTGTATGAACACTTTATAATCACTTTAAACAAACTTACGTATTTCCTTTTATTAGACTTTATTTAGTGCTTTAAAAGGGATTGCCTTTATATAGTTATAAAACATATATCTTATTAAAACAAATGATATAAAGAACAATTCATTTACAATAAGTTTGTATCCTGCAACAATTGTCTGTAGGACACTAAACCCCAACAAGATCAACTATGGAAGCCATCCATCTAATGAGACAATTAATGGAGCACTATCGAAATAAGAAGAAAGGCTTGCATATGGTTTTCATTGACTTGGAGAAAGCATATGATAAGGTACCAAGGGAAGTACTTTGGTGGGTCTTGATAAGGAAAGACATTTCACGGAAATATATTGACATCATAAAGGACATGTATGAGAGAGCATGCACGAGTGTACGTACTAGTGTTGGGAAGACTGAAGAGTTTCCTATTACGATTGGAGTGCATCAAGGTTCCGCACTAAGCCCATTTCTTTTTGCCATCGTTATGGATGAATTAACAAGTTCACTTCAAGATGGTATACCATGGTGCATGTTGTTTGCAGATGATATTGTGTTGGTTGATGAGACGAAAGAAGGAGTGGAGAGGAAGTTGGAGCCATGGAGACAAACTCTAGAATCTAGAGGCTTTAAGTTGAGCCGAAGTAAGACAGAATATTTGGAGTGTAAGTTTAGCGGCAATTGGAGTAGGGAGGCAGGGACAATCACCCTAGATGGGAGAGTTGTTCAGGCCTCGGATTGCTTCCGGTATTTAGGATCTATTATCCAAACGGATGGAGAAGTAGATGCAGATGTTGCTCATAAGGTTAAAGCTGGTTGGTCGAAGTGGAAGAGTGCTACGGGTTTCCTTTGTGACCTCGGCATGCCTAATAGATTGAAGGAAAAATTTTACCGGATGGCAATTAGACCAGCATTGTTATATGGTACAGAGTGTTGGGCAGTGAAACACTGCCACATCCATAAGATGTCGGTGGCGGAGATGCGTATGCTGAGATGGATGTGTGGTCATACGAGAAAGGATCGGGTGAGTAATGCAATAATTAGGACAAAAGTAGGGGTCACATCTATTGAGAATAAAATGAGAGAAAACCGACTAAGGTGGTTTGGCCATGTGAGACGTAGAGCGCTTGATGCGCCGGTTAGGAGAACCGAAGAGTGGCAAAGGGATGTAGTGGTGAGGGGTAGGGGAAGACCTAAGCAAACTTGGAGGAGAGTGATCGAGAGTGATATGAGTTTACTGGGAATTGAGAAAAATATGGTAGTGGGTAGGACGGAGTGGAGGGAGCGAATTTGTATCGCTCACACGACTTAGTTTTACGGTTTTATATGATGGTTCATGTTAGCCGACCCCGAATCATTTCGGGACTAAGGCTTTGTTGTTGTTGTTGTTGTTGGTGGTGTATTGACATAAGTCATATAACTTTCTAATTAAGTAATTTCGAATATCTAACATATCCTAGCATCGTCTCGTAGTTCCTCGTAGCGTTTGGACGCACAGGCCCCTTCTGGGTTCTAAGGAGGGTGACACCTTGACAATCAAACACTCAGAAGTTTGAAAGCTGAGATACTAAGTTAATGAAAGATAAAAGCTTAAGTTGATAAATAAGATCCAAAAATAAGTTATATTATTTATGATGATTACAAATTGAGGCGTGTTAAAAAGTTTATTTTGAACCTATTTTGATCGACTAAATTGTATCGATTGTCACTGAAGTTTGGAGTTGGTTTCAAAAAACACTGAATTTCATTTTATATTTCAATAAAATCATTAAACTTTTAATTTTATTTCCATAAAATCATTCTAATCATTTCAAACATAAAACATCATTGGAAAATAGTGACGTGACAATCACATTAGAAATAATTTAACTCTTTTGTATGACATGACAACCATGTAATAATAAATATAAAAATTATATTTTTATTTACTGAATTGAACTGTTTGAAATTTCCATGTGACAACTAAAAGTGAATTTTTACTTTTTATTTTTCTGTTGTCACATGGCGTATACATTGTTATGGTGTGGTTGCCGTGTTATACGTAAAACAGTTATTTTTAACATGGTTGTTATGTCACTTTGCATTTTTTTTTATTTAAACTGGTTGGAATGATTTTATTGAAATAAAAGTAAAATTCTATGATTTATTAGAACAAATGAACTTAGGCTAACTTTTTTTAACTCATCCCAAACTTTAGTAATTATGGATACAATTTACCCTATTTTCATCTTGCTTGGAGAAGTTTATGGCCAAATAGTTCAATTCTTGCTAATTTGAATTAGGGGTCGAAACCACTTTTAAAGTTGGCAGCCAAAATTGATTTAGTCCAAACTGGATTTTAGGTATCAACTTAGCCATATCGACAACTTTTAACAAATTAGTTCAAATTTTACAAATTTTATATATTAAAGCTGATAGTATTTATTTATTCAACAAATTTTACAAATAATGAAGTGAGTTTTTTTCGAATTTGTTAAAAAGTGATAGGCTTGCAGTTTTAAGACGGATGCAATTCTGATTTTAATAAATATACTACATAGTTATATACATATATATACAAGTCCAAATATCAAAAAGTTAGGAAAAAGGCTCAAAAATAGGATTTTTAAGATTCCAGCAGCTTTATCGACGGAAAATCCGTCGGTACACCGCTTTTACTGACAGAAAACGAAAAATTACAGAATGAGTCCAACAGTTTCCAGATTTATTAAAAGGTTTTAAATTTAATCTATTCTATTATTTTGGGCCTCCGAACTACCCAAATTGGATCATAGTCTATAACGGAGACTCCTAAAACGATGTTTTATTTCAAAACGTTATTTAAAAAAATATTTTTAAAATCTATATTTACAACGTTTTAATCCCGAACTACCCTTAAATCGGGTCGCGGTTCGTGTTGGGACTTTAAAACGAGGTTTTTACTTCAAAACAAAGCAAAACATTTATTTAATACAAGACGGGAATTAAATAAATACGGAATGAATAAATGTGATAAATAAATACCTTAAAGCAATAAAAACTATAAACTAAAGAAATAAAGGAAATAAATAAAATAAATAAAATAAATAAAACGAGTCTAGTCCTCGGATAATACCTCAAGATTGGTATTAACGGTTTGATCTCGGTTGATTCCACGAGTAATGATTTTTTTGGTGTTTTTTCGTGTTTGGTAAAATATTCAACTTTTAGGAATTTTCAATTTTTTAGGAAAAAAAATGTTTTCCCAAAAAAATCACTTTCTCTCTCTAAAAAATGTTTTAGAGTGAGAAGCTCCTGAAAATCCCCCCTCTTCGAATGCATGGGGATCCGTGTCTTTTATAGGCACAGATCCCAATGTTGGCGGACGCCCAACATCAAGTTGGGCGACGCCCAACAAGCATTGGGCGGATGCCCAACAGGCGCTGGACGGACGCCCTGTGCAAGTTGGGCGCGCGCCCCGGGCTATTGGGCGTGCACCCAATTGCCGTCGGGCGTGTGCACGACGCGGCTGGGCACTGGCCCAATGCCGCTGGGCGCTCTCCCCACGCCACCGGACGCTCGCGGTTGCCTACTTGCTGGTATGCAATTCTTCGGGATCCTTTCGTGGTTTTTTTTATATTTTTATATTTTTATATTTTTATATTATTGGAATCAACCGCTTTAACCGTCTGCTATGAGTTTTCATCACAGGTCCTCCGACTCGGTATCTACAGTTGCCCCTACTTTCCTATTTTGACAGTGACATGTGTGCTTTTTCGAAAAAACTTTTTCGCGAATGCGACACATGCAATGGAAAACATATTAAAGTAAACGACACATATAAAGTGGGAGGGGAAATACCTGATCTCCATGTCGCAAGTTCCTTCCTTGTCTTTAGTCTCTTCATCGACCGTCTCCCCTTAGCTTTTTCTAGCGACCCTAGTCTCTACATCGACTGCAGGTAAAATGGCTCTTTCTAGCGACCCTAGTCTCTACATCGACCGCAGGTAATATGGCTCTTTCTAGCGACCCTAATCTCTAAATCGATCGCAGGTAATTGGCTCTTTCTAGCAACCCTAGTCTCTAAATCGACCGCAGTTAATATTGCTCTTTCTAGCGACCCTAGTCTCTAAATCGACCGCAGGTAATATTGCTCTTTCTAGCGACCCTAGTCTCTAAATCGACCGCAGGTAATATTGCTCTTTCTAGCGACCCTAGTCTCTAAATCGACCGCATGTAATATTGCTCCTTCTAGTGATCCTAGTCTCTAAATCGACCGCAGGTAATATTGCTCTTCCTAGCGATCCTAGTCTCTAAATCGACCGTAGGTAATATTGCTCTTTCTAGCGACCCTAGTCTCTAAATCAACCGCAGGTAATATTGCTCTTTCTAGTGACCCTAGTCTCTAAATCGACCGCATGTAATATTGCTTTTTCTAGCCACCCTACAATGCACGCACTCGGGTGATTTTGGATTTTGAACTACCGTCGTCTGTGTTCTGACTGGAGTTACTGTCTCGCATGCTGAAGTCATTGATAGGAATGGCCTCATCCCTTCACTTGGAATCTTTTCGGGCTAAAAATTATTTCCCGGTGACCGTTGTCTGTATCTTCACTGGCGCCACTATTCTGTAAATTTTGACTGTCGTTTGGAGTCGTCTCCCTGGACAATGGTCACTATTTGACAAAAAACGCAGGCTGAAATGGACTGCAAATCGGAGGTTTGTGCACTTGGTAATTAATTATTTACTTTTTACCTTTACGTCACATCGTACCCTTTTCTCTTATTACTATTATTACCCTTATTAAAGGGTGGTGGGGTTCATTTCCAACCCCACACCTTCTCTCTCTTCTTCTCTTTCTCTCTCTAATCGTTTGAGCATTTTTGCGATGGTGTCGAGCAAATACGATGGCACGAAGGGTATGGAGGTGGTCTTTGAGGACTTGGCTAGCGTCGTTCCTTTCCAGAACCCTGTATCTCATCTAAGTCGGGCCAACGCCAATCGGGTAAGTACCTTCTTGCTTTTATTGGTCAAGACTTCTAGGTTTTAGCAACCGCGTTTGAACGTTATTTGCATGCTAACCATTAAACTGCTTATGAGTCCTTTAGCAAGAAAACGCAAATTTTTCATTCATGTGAACGACACTTTATGATTTTTGGAAAGAATGTGAACTTTATACATGTGAATAGCCAGAACAACGTGAATAGTAAAATGACGTGAACAATGTATGTGAATAGCAGAACCGTGAATAGTAAAACGTTAATAGTGTACGTGAATGGTAAAACGACGTGAATAGCGGACGTGAATGGTAAAACGACTTGAATAGTGCACGTGAATAGTAAAACGACGTGAATAATTGATGTGTAGTTTCTTCTAGGTGTGTTGTTTTACGAAATATATATTATGATAAGTGCGTTATGACTACGGATGTGATCTTTCTAAATGCTCTATCCTTACTAGACGTCACTACTTAGGGGCAAGTGTACCCCGTCGTATCAAGTAATAATCCGGTTAAGACCGGGTATCGAATCCATGGGATTTATAACTGCAAGTATTAAACGACTCGGCTTTATACGTTATTTAAGCGGTGAATACTTTGGGTTGATGTGGGAACCAACTACAAACTACTCCTAACTACGGGTGAGACAAATTTATATAACAAAACTCTATGAAACGATGTGGTTGGCGATAAGTTATAAATATGACAAATAATGTCTTCTAATGTTTATACGGTTGATGATTTACTCTTGCAATGACGACTACGTGTAGTGTGACAGACCCGTGAAGTACTTAGACTACGTGGTTCCTAGTCAAGGCATGTCTAATGCTTGGGACCAGAAATTAGGGCCCGTAAGTTCCGTGGCTTGTCAATTCCTACGGTTTTCGGAGCGTCACTTCCGGTAAGGCAACACTTATATGAATCCCTAAAGATATCCCGAATGGCGTCGGAAATCACGTTCTCCTACACAATAATCAACTACGAGTATCAAAACAAGTAACAAACATCAACACATATATAAAAAAGAAGATTATGAATCATAAATTATAAAAATGGAGAATGTAAATATGAAATACAACCAAGCTTGGTACATAGGAAGAGTACAAGCTAATTAGCAAGTGAAAAGGGAAGAATCCACCCTCGGAACTAGCTAACCGGACTCAAAGCCGTCTCTTAGGACTTGGAGGTGGAGCTTTCGAGCTTGGTGAACGGAGATGGAGCGGAACTTTGATGGAATGCCGGAATCAACCAACAAGCTCTCAAGGTGATAGAGTTTAGCTATATAAAGCCTAAAAACAAAATCTAAAACTACAATAACAAGAGTTCAATCTCTAAAAACTTGTCTATATATCAAATGAGTGCTAGTCACTCTTATTTATACACATCAAGCTAGGGGTAAAATTGTAATTTCACAAAGTGCAAGCATGGAGGAACATGATTTTGTGCAGATTTCCCATGACACGCATCGCGTATTGTGGTATACGCCCTGCGTAGTTGCCCATTCCGTCAGAAATCTCCTGCATGTGGACCAAATCCAGATCTTGTTGTCTCAACCACGCCCCGCGTAGACTGGGGTGTGCCTCGCGTGGTTGAGTCTCTGAATTTTTATAGCTTGAATTGGGTCTTTTACGCCACGCGTAGCTGAAGCACGCCTCGTGTAAAAGAATCTCTGACTTTTTTAGGTTGAAGAACTTCCTTACACGCCCCGCGTGTAAGGTGGTACGTCCCGCGTAGGAGTAGTTGACTCTTGGAGACATTGCAGTCTGACTTTCAGGATTAGGCTTATCATTTCATACACATGTCGTACGCCTCGCGTGGTTGTTGATACGCCCTGCGTATTGGTGACTAGATCCCACGTGGTGCCTGTGGATAAGGCAATTATTTCTGACTAAGTGTTCCACGCCCCGCGTGAGGAATGATACGCCCCGCGTATATTGGTAGATTTTCACTCCTTGCTCGTACCTGAAATACAATTCTCGAGAGCCGAGTTAGCTTGACGTTTTATTTTCTAAATTAATCAAAAATAAGAAAAATTAACCGAAAGTACAGAATTTATTTTTATTTTGTTATTTTATTAAAACACTCTATTTTTGCAATTAAACTTATTTATTTTCTCTAAAATTAAACCGTAAACCACGCTAAAAGATAGGGGTAAAATACCCCTATCAAACCTCCTCGGACTTTAAAGTTTTACTTGTCCTCAAGTAAAAGAAATCGAAAGACAAGGGATTGAGATTATTAAGAAACAAACCGTCGGTTGGTTTTACCAAGTGCGTGATTCCGAAGCTAAAGTTTTATGCAAAGTTTTCGGCAAGTACTTACACAAACAAATGAGTGACCAAAACTTGTTTGAAACCTCCATGATCAAAATTAATAGGCAATATTAATGGGGGTTGATTATCTTTTGAGAACCCGATAGTACCTCACCAAGGGATTTCACTCTTACTCTCAAACTTTGGTGGGTCGGTGTTTTAGCACTATTCTTTGCACTTACTCGAGATCACTTTGAGTTTGCATTTTTATCCAGGTTTTCCTCCTATGTTATGGTTTAGACAATATTAAAAATGAACCCGGAGGGGGGTTGTAATGTGGGTGGCTTTTTAGTGGTTAGTTTTTAGAAACTCGAGTTCAAACACCATTTTGGTGATCGCATCGTATTTTTATTTTGGCCTTGGCGAGTTCGTAAAATATAGCTCGAAATTGCTCGGGTGGAGCTTGAGAATGCCTTTTTGCTCTTTATTGTGTTTTTTTCCTTTTGTTTTGAGAGCGGCACAAAAATGATTTCGAAAGTTTAAGGTGCTTACTTATCAAGGCCTTGGCTTATTTCGGGTGCGATTTGATTTTGTTGGTATTTAATCAAGAGGAAAAAGGGTTAAATGTTAAAAAGGTATTGACAAAAAAGGTTGGTTAATAGGCTCGAGGGGGTTTTCTAGAGGTTAATGAAAACGAGAAAAATAATTTAAGAAAAGGATTAGACTAAGTGGGTTCGTTTTATCATCTATTGCCATTTTAACCAAAATAAGTGTACTTAACCCGATATTAGATGCAAACTCTATGAGTCGAGTGAAGTCAAAGCTCTCGAAAAATTGTGAAAGAAATAGAGTTCTCGTACAAACTCTTTTAGGCTCAAAGATATCTCACAAAAATCTGGGTTAAAATGTGTACTATCGAGTCTTCGCTAAACTCTCAAACATCCCGTTTTTATTGCCTTTTTAAATTTCATTATGGAGATGACATGTGGGTTAGGACTCAATGCTTTTGCTTAGTATAAACCTAGACTTTGCATAAATTCTATATCTTCAAAACTAAGACCAAACTTTCTTATTTATACTGATCCTTTGTGTTCCGACGGTATTTACCTTTAACGATAAATAACGGAACATTTAATTGATTTCTGAGGGGGGTAGTGTGTCGGAAAAAATTAAGAATCGATAAATTAGTTTAATTATTTTGTTGTTTATTTGATTTTTATTTTTGTTTTTGTTAGTGCAAAACAAACTGAAAGTGCGGGGTTGCACGACCCTCCGCGTTATTAAAATGACGTCTATTCCAAGGACGTCGCAAAAGAGAAGAAAAAACAAAAACAAAAATAAAGGTGGAATTAAAATTAGACCCTTGTAGGTCAGGTCCTACGCGAGGCGTGCCCAGGGGGGCGCCCCCCGCGTAGGAGGTGCGTTTTGAGCTTGTTTTGGTCAAAGACTCAAATACGCGGGGCGCAGTAAGAGGGGCACCCTGCGTGTTTGAGGTTCTGGGCGAATTATACAAGAAAAATGGCGATCACGCGGGGCGTAAAAGGGAGTACGCCCTGCGTGAAGGTTATTAGTGGCGCAAAAATTGAGAAAAATAAACACGAAAAAAGAACGAAACGTAAACGGAAATTATAAATATATTAAAATAGAAAAGAAAGTACAATCAAAACACAAAAAGATAACAAAAATAACAAAGGAAACACCTAAAACAAAACGAATTAAAATAAACACGAAAAGGAAAACATAAAAAAATGGAAACTATGGTTGAGGCGGAGGAGGGTTGCCATGAAGGTTGAAGTAGGCGGAGAAGGAGTTGGTGAGGGCGTCGAAGCGAGCGTCGAGATGGGCCCGATCCTCACGTTGTTGTGCCTCAATGGAATTGAAGCGGGTGATGTAGGTGGAGTGGTCCATGAGGCGATTAGCCTCAAGGGTGTCGAAACGAGTGTTGAGGGTGGCGAATTGTGAGTTGAAGTGGGCACGATTGGAATGTTGGTGGCCCTCCAAGGCGTCCAACCGAGCATATATGGAATTGAAGTCGTGGTTGGGCGGTGGACTAAAATTTAGGTCCATATCCGAATCTGAGCCCCCTGCTTCGTTGGAGTGGGCCGCCCCAGAAGTTTCACCCGGGACGGAGGTTGAACTATGGAGAGACTTGAAGGCGTTCTTGTCCAAGTGCCGAGGCTCAAGACTTGGAAGGCGATCAAGGGCAGCTTCGCTAAGAGCGGAGGTGGCGAAGATAGTGATGAGATGGCCCAACCCGATTTTGCCACGTTTTCGGGTGGAAATGTGGTGGAGTTGGACGGTCACGAGGTAGGAAAGGTCATAGGGGCGGATTTTTGCACAACAATAAAGGGCCAAAAGCTCGTCCTTATTGACCTTGGTGGATTCCGACTTTCCCGAAAAGTAGAAGAAAATGAAGCGGTGGAGAAGTTGGAGCATTGGATCGCGGATAAGGGTCGGACGGAGGTTGGAGATGTCGTAATCATCGGACCCGGTGATGGAGGACCAAAAGTCTCGAGCGGAAGCACCCTCGGGCCATTGGGCGATGCCATCCTCCGCTTTATGGGTGAAATGGTTGTGGAGCCATTGTGTGTCGATGGAAAATGGTTGGTTGTGAAGGCGGAAGTTGAAGAGGGCGGCACCGGGGACGTTGTTAGAGGTGAGGGTGGTGTAGAACTCCAAAACCAAGGAGGGGTAAACGTGTGGCCGTGCATGAAAGTGATCGAGTCAGTTGAGGGCACGGAGGCGCTCCTCGAAAGCGCCGCCAAGGTCGAAGCGATTAAGAGTTCTTCGGTTGATGTATGGGAGTTCCATGACATGAGCATCAGAGAGATTTTGTTAATTTAGGGTCTCCTCTTCGGTGAAGAGATGGAAGGGGGCCCGATATTGGCGGGTGAGTGGTGGTGTTTCTTCCCGTTTGGGTGGTGGTTGTTGATTTAGGGAAGAACGAGAGGTGCGGGAATGAGTGGCCCGTGGAGGACGGATGTCGGCTGTTCTCTTGCTCCTTGTCATGATTTGGGAGGAAGGGAGGAGATTGGAGGAAGGATATGGGGAGTTAGTGTGAGTTGTGGAGAAGAAGATGAAAAAAGGAGTATAAATAGGGGAGGAGTGGGGAATCCAAGTAAAACTCGGATTCCTAGAGGGGTACGCGGGGCGTGAAGAGGCCACGCCATGCGTATCCCACCTCCTGCCCATTATTGGATGCAAAAATGGCACGGTACGCGGGGCGTGCGGGGTAGCACGCCTCGCGTATCGCACCTCCTAGCCTTTTTTGATGGAAAAGGGCGAGGACGCGGGGCGTAAATGGAGGTACGCCCCGCATGGAAAGAACAAACTTCAATTTTAAGGAGTTTTTCGAATTTTTATGGGTTTTAATTGCTTATTAAATGTTTTTATTATTTTAATAACTAATTAAGAGGGTGGTTAAAAATTAATAAAGAGGGAAGTTTGAAAAATTTTGAATTTGAAAAGGTGAAGAGTGATTGGAGGGAAGAAGAGGTGGAGTGTGGAAGTGGGAGAGATTTTTGGGGAAGAGGAGAGAGTGATGGGAGATTTGGAAGAAGAAAAGGCTGGCATAGGGAGTTGCATTTCGTAGCTCCCCTAGGATACGCGAGGCGTGCCCTAGGGCACGTCCTGCATGTCCTTCCACGTGGCGTTTATTTGAAAAAGGCCAACCGTCGAAGGTCACGCGGGGCGTGGTAGGAGGAACGCCCCGCGTAGAATGTCTTTTATTTCAGAAATGGGACAGACGCGCAGTTACGCGGGGCGTACTGGTGTGTACGCTTCCGCGTGGCGTATTTTTTTTTTGGATCAAAAAGAGATTTTTTTTTATTTTTATTTAAACGAAAAGAAATGAATCGGTAGGAAAACGAAATGTGGAAAATAAAAGTTGGGAAAGAGAACTCCCTTATTCGAGCTTGGGTTGCCTCCCAAGAAGCCCTACTTTAGAGTCGGTGAGCTCGACTCAGAATTTCCTCTTAGGTGTATGCTTCCATTCACGTTAGAAATGAAAATTCTTGAATAAACAATCCGTACCTGCAGAACGGGTTGTTAGATTCAAAGAAATTTAATGAAAACCAAAAGTTGTATTTAAAGAAATTATTGAAGAGTTTAGTTTGCTCCCTCTTTGACTCTTTTGGTAGTTCAAAAAGAGTGAAATATTCCGAGTTAGAATAAACCTCAAACTCTTCTAGTTTTGGATTCTTTTCCATGGGTTCACACGCAACCGGTGCATCGATTAGGATTTCCGGTTCCTCGCAGTTGAGACAACCTGCATTATTTGGAAAATCCTCTTGAGAAAGCTCAATTAACTCAAGCTCCTCAAGTTGACCAACCAGATTGGCGTCTCTAATTGATTCGTCCACGATTGAATCAAGAGGAGACTTCAATTTAGCGATTTGATTTCCCAAATCCCTGCAAAATGCCTCAGTGTTAGATAATCTCACATGAATATCTTTAAGCATAGAGATTACCACATCGAGTTGCGAGGTTGATTGTTGGTGCGAACATCCGTCATCCTTGTGGTCGCCCCATAGATGACGACTATGAGGCATCATACCATGAAAAAGATCATTACTAACAACAAAATAAATTATTCACATAAAGAGAATAATATTTACGAATGCTTAAAAGAAGTCGATATAAACAATTTATACAAAAAGAATGCTTAAACTAACAATAAAACGTTTTTGTCTAATATTGTAAGAAATTATAAATCCCCGGCAACGGCGCCAAAAACTTGATGTGTAGTTTCGTCTAGGTGTGTTGTTTTACGAAATATATATTATGATAAGTGCGTTATGACTACGGATGTGATCTTTCTAAATGCTCTATCCTTACTAGACGTCACTACTTAGGGGCAAGTGTACCCCATCGTATCAAGTAATAATCCGGTTAAGAATGGGTATCGAATCCACGGGATTTATAACTGCAAGTATTAAACGACTCGGTTTTATACGTTATTTAAGCGGTGAATACTTTGGGTTGATGTGGGAACCAACTACAAACTACTCCTAACTACGGGTGAGACAAATTTATATAACAAAACTCTATGAAACGATGCGGTTGGCGATAAGTTATAAATATGACAAATAATGTCTTCTAATGTTTATACGGTTGATGATTTACTCTTGCAATGACGACTACGTGTAGTGTGACCGACCCGTGAAGTACTTAGACTACGTGGTTCCTACTCAAGGAGTGTCTAATGCTTGGGACTAGAAATTAGGGCCCGTAAGTTCCGTGGCTTGTCAATTCCTACGGTTTTCGGAGCGTCACTTCCGGTAAGGCAACACCTATATGAATCCTTAAAGATAGCCCGAATGGCGTCGGAAATCGCGTTCTCCTACACAATAATCAATTACGAGTATCAAAACAAGTAACAAACATCAACACATATATAGAAAAGAAGATTATGAATCATAAATTATAAATATGGAGAATGTAAATATGAAATACAACCAAGCCTAGTACTAGGGGTGCACATAAAAATCCGCAAAACCGAAAAACCGAAAAACCAAACCGAAACCAAACCGAAAACAAGGTTAACCGAAACCGATGGACTAGTGTACAGTTTTTAATTTTAAAAATAGTGGTTAATGGTTACTGTTATGGTTTTCATATTCTAAAAACCGCGGTTAACCGAAACCGACTGAATTCAATTAAATATATAAAAATATATTTATTTATATTTATATTTATACATATCATTATCCCACTTAAAATAAATACATGGATCAATAGCAAAAATTTAATAAGAAACACTAATTATGCTGTTTGATAAAACTGAAAATTAAGTGCTGAAAAAATAAGTACTGAATTTTAAGTGTTGAATATTATAAGTGCTGAAAATATTGAAGGATTTAATTTTAAAAAATATTAGTTGATAATGTTTAACTTAAAATGATAAGTTAAATATTTTTACTTATCAAAATATGTGGTTTTTTTACTTAATTTACTAATTTAAGTGGTGGAAAAATAACTGTTATCAAACGCACTTAAATTAAATAAGTGCTTAACGTTTTAATTTAAGCAATTAAGTGGTTTGTCAAACAAACGATGAAATATTTTGTCTCAAATGTCGTCGTACTATCGAATTTATCACAAAGTAGATAATTAGTGAAATTAATATATCTGGATAGGACTTAGTTGCTTTAAGGAGAAAATGCAGTGTCCAATCCATAGTCCACGTGTATATAATGCACGCACATCTCCCTCTCGGTCGTTAATCTCTTCAACTCGTCATTGACCCGCCGTTCCACTCACAATAAAAATTATAACTTTTTTTATTATTTTTATTTTTATTTACTAATGGTTAGAAACCGAAATAAAAGGTTAACCGACCGAAATAATTGGTTAACCGATTAGTGGTTAACCGAATTTAGTAAACTAGTGTATGGTTAGTGTTTTTAAAAAACCGATAAAGTGGTTAACCGACCGAATTAACCTTAATGGACTGGTTAACTGATCACGTGCACCCCTACCTAGTACATAGGAAGAGTACAAGCTAATTAGCAAGTGAAAAGGGAAGAATCCACCCTCGGAACTAGCTAACCGAACTCAAAGTCGTCTCTTAGGACTTGGAGGTGGAGCTTTCAAGCTTGGTGAACGGAGATGGAGCGGAACTTTGATGGAATGCCGGAATCAACGAACAAGCTCTCAAGGTGATAGAGTTTAGCTATATAAAGCCTAAAAAAAAAAATCTAAAACTACAATAACAAGAATTCAATCTCTAAAAACTTGTCTATTAAAAAAGGTATATCAAATGAGTGCTAGTCACTCTTATTTATACACATCAAGCTAGGGGTAAAATTGTAATTTCATAAGGTGCAAGCATGGAGGAACATGATTTTGTGAAGATTTCCAATGACACGCCTCGTGTATGGTGGTATACGCCCTGCGTATTTGCCCATTCCGTCAGAAATCTCCTGCATGTGGACCAAATCCAGATCTTGTTGTCTCAACCACGCCCCACGTAGACTGGGGTGCGCCTCGCGTGGTTGAGTCTCTGAGTTTTTATAGCTTGAATTGGGTCTTTTACGCCGTGCGTAGCTGAAGCACGCCTCACGTAAAAGAGTCTCTGACTTTTTTAGGTTGAAGAACTTCCTTACACGCCCCGCGTGTAAGGTGGTACGTCCCGCGTAGGAGTAGTTGACTCTGGGAGACCATGCTGTCTGACTTTCAGGATTAGGCTTATCATTTCATACACATGTCGTACGCCTCGCGTGGTTGTTGATACGCCCTGCGTATTGGTGACTAGATCCCACGTGGTGCTTGTGGATAAGGTAATTATTTCTGACTAAGTGTTCCACGCCCCGCGTGAGGAATGATACGCTCCGCGTATATTGGTAGATTTTCACTCCTTACTCGTACCTGAAATACAATTCTCGAGAGCCGGGTTAGCTTGACGTTTTATTTTCTAAATTAATAAAAAATAAGGAAAATTAACCAAAAGTATGGAATTTATTTTTATTTTGTTATTTTATTAAAACACTCTATTTTTGCAATTAAACTTATTTATTTCTTCTAAAAATTAAACCGTAAATCACGCTATTTTATTAAAATACCCCTATCAATAATGCACGTAAATAGTGCACATGAATAATAAACGACGTGAATAATGCGTGTGAATAGTGCACATGAATAGTAAAAATGTGAATAGTGCACATAGTGCATGTGAATAGTAAACCGACGTGAATAATACGCGTGAATAGTAAAAACGTGAATAGTCACATGAATGGTAAAACGACGTGAATAGTGCACGTGAAATAAAAGTGCGAATGATACTAAACCACCTTTATCAAAAACTTGAATTGGATTAAGCTCCTCGCACGCCCGCGGGGGAGTGGAACACCAAAGAGTAATGAATCCTATACGAATGATCCTACAAACGAAAATCTAAAGAATGATGATCTTAATGAAAAGAATTTTTAAGTTAAATTTAGACGAAATTAGAGAATAACTAGTTAAACTGAATTTCTATCAAACATATATAGAAGTGAGGCCCTTAAGGGATAATGACTCTAACTAAGTCTCACTCTTATCTGTACCGTTTCCTCTAGTTTATTGTCACCTCGGGATCCACCGAGGGCATCCACTCCTTGTACGCTTTGCTTCCTATGGCGGTTAGAGTCCGCATGCGGGAGTTGGACTTCGAGCCCTTCATTCTGGCGTTGCCCCATGCCAACGGCGTGTGTGATCGAAGTTCCCTGCATGCACTTTGCGAGAGGTGGGTGGATTCGACCCACACATTTCATCTTCCGTTCGGGGAGATGACAATCTCACCCCGAGAATTTTCCCTACTGACCGAATTACGAGGTAGCGACACTCCGGTCCCTCGTTACTACGATATGGTGCGTCCAGAGGTTGATCTTGACAAGATGGATGCTCTGATCGGTCCTGGAGTCTATACAGGCGTTAGATCTACCCCGGCGAAGTTCGTCACCACCTTTGGATTGCTGAGTTGTCGAGATTTCTGTGATCGAGATGATACCGACCGGGCTACTCGTAGCTTTCTCCTGTATGCTCTAGACGAGATAGTTTTCCATACCCAGAGCGGGACTATACATGCTGGCCTCATCCATGCTTTCCAGGACCTAGATGCGGTATCCTCCTATGATTGGGTCGGAGCTAGTTTGGCATACCTATACCGATTCCTGGACCTGACTTGCCGGAAGCGCAAGAACTTCGGTGGTTGTACTTTCGCCCTCTTGATGCGTTTTCTATGCCTAGCTTGTCTTTTATTCTTTTCATGATTTCCGCTTCTGATGCAGGTTTTTATGAGCAGGTTTGGGCCTACGAGAGGAGGATTCTCCCAAGCGTCCATAGGAGCAGTCCGCACGGGGCCACACTTCCGCTTATGGCGAGGTGGACGGACTTTGATTTGAGCACCGAGGGGAAGCCGACAGTGGCACGATTGCTATCATGGATTGATACGCGGAGCCTGGGACAGGTGAGCGTCTCCTGATTATGCTGGATTTTTATTTGTTCTGGTCTGATTTTCTTTGCGTTTCAAATCTCTTTTGGATGGGACGACTTTGACTTCGGTCCTTATTATGCATATTTTACGCACATCCAGAGGCAGCAGTGCGTACTTACCGGCCCGTGTGTGCGGCCGTGGTATTTGGGTTCCCGGAGCTTCACCGAGGCTGACGTCACTCATTGGACTCCGGGCGAGATCCCCGTATCCATGTTTGCGATGAGGATTATGCCCCTGTGGATGATACGTCGTGATCTGATCCACTGATTAGCGCCTCGGGATGTGTGGGACCATGCGAGGGGTCGCGCTCGCTATTTATCGACGCTCCTGACTCCGACGGTCCCTCCTGAGATCGTGATGGATGTGGATCCTGCGGATGATGTGTTCTCGGCGGTGGCTGTTGCTGGAATCTTTGGCCTTGAGGTGGTTCCGGTGAGCACTCAGTTTTGCTTATCCTTTATTCGTGAGCAGGCCCGTCTTAGACATTTTGGGGGCCCTGTGCAAAACGTAATAATAAACCAAAAATGCGAAGTATTATATATGAATCGACAATAACATTTCGATACAAGATCAAACAAATATATGTGATTGTGGCAAGAGAGAGATAACTAAAACGTGATGTGATGAGAGAGAGAGAAAGAAATTATAATTCTTAAATAAGAGAAGTTGTTTTAATGGTAATTAAAAAAAATTACCGTTTCTTAACGTTAATAAATTAATAAATTAATAAAAGAATCCTTAGAAAACAAAACTCTTCATCTTCTTCTCTAACTTTAACTCTTTAAGTAAAAAAGGTATATATGGTTACTAACTTGGGCAATTGGGCTGGGCTACTAACTTATATATAATAAGTAAAAAAAAATTGGGCCCTCTCTAAATTAGGGGGCCCTGTGCTGTAGACCTGCTTGCACAGGCCCATCTACGGGCCTGTTCGTGAGATGGTTGGATGTGTTTATTTTGCTTTTGTTTGCAGGAGGGTTCCTTGAGGAGTGCTCGGACATCGGATTTCTTCGATGGTACACGGGCCCAGACATCTGGAGCGTTGCCCGCGAGCGAGCCTTTATACTATGCAAGTGAGTCTTTGGGCGCCGCCTGACCCGGGCAGCTTTCCTTAGGCGTACCCTTCCCTGCCCCTATGAGAGAGTATTCGGTGATCCGCTACGGCGAGGCGGGCGTGGCCTATTCTGGCATCGAGACTTCCCCTCCAGTCTTTACCTCGGTGGTGCCTTTTGATCCCCCTTATTCTCTTCACACCTCAAGGGAGACCTGCACAGATTTCGTGGGATTATCTAATTACTTCCGGGAGCAGCTTGACCTGCGTTGTGCCAGCCACCTAGTGAGTATTCTTATTCTGTTATAGTGTAGTGAAATATATGCATGTGATGCATATATGTATGTATAACTTCTGTTGCCTTTTTATTTATTTGCAGAGCGACATTTAGGCTGTCGGTTAGAGAGTCATCGAGCTGTAGTGGGACGTCGATGCTCGGGTCGGGCACGACTACCGGGAGAGGGACGCCAGCTAGGCGGAGAGGATGCGGGTTGAGACAAAGGGTCGTCATGTTGCTGAGGAGGGACGCTGGATTGCCGAGGAGGGCTGCCGGACCGCGGAGGAGGGTCGTCGGATCGCCGAGGAGGCGTTAGCTGCAGAGCGGGCCTTACATATGAGAGGCTTTGAGGACTTCTGGGACTTTGGATCATTTCCTTCTTGACGGGCTTATCATTATCATGCTTTGTAGCTTTCTTTTATTAGCATTACCCCGATGTATACTTTGTATGTAGGGAGAGGGGTGGACAGAGGTATAGGCTTTTTATGTGATGGAGATAGGAAATGTATAACTCATGATTTATAACATAATGCATTCAGTAGATTATAATAATTCCAATCATCATCTTCAAATATATTCATGCCTTTATTTATTTACAAACAACAGAAATACTTAGCCAATTATACATTATTTTTGTAATTGCTCAAGACATAACTACTGTTACCAGGACCCGCCTTTTTTCGGTTTTCAGATTCCAGCGATTTTTCAACTCTCCTTTTATTATCTCGGAATTTTCAAATGAGTGCCCTTTCGGGTTTTCACCCATTGGGATGTCCCTTATTGTTGCATAGATCGCCCTTTGCGGGTTTTCAATCTATCGAGAATTTTTATCTCCTTTTTTTTACGAAAAGTATTTCTTAAGCCTATCCAGATTGGTAGGTTCGGAGAACTCCATGCCGTCCATAGTAGTTAGCTTCACCTCTCCTTTTCTTAGCATCTTCTTTACGAGAAACGTTGTTGAGCGATTTCCGCAAGTGCACGGTTTCGCTTGTAGTAATAAAAATATCGATCCCACAGGGATACGTTTTTTAACGAAAAACTTATTTTTGAATCTTTAATTTCGAACTTGTTAGATTTATAAAATGTAAATGAAAAGTGAAAATTGGATTAATTGAATTTAGGAAATTTATTTGATTGAATTTGTGAACTTTGAGTATTTGAAAATGCTGGAATAAGATTTTATATTTAGAATAAATCGATTGTTAGAAAGATCTTCTGATTTTAAGGATTAATTTTACAAAACAGGAACATTTAGAACTTATTAGAAAAAGGAATGAATATGTTCATTTGCATTAAGCAAAGAAAACAACTTAAACTTTGTATCGATTATGATGATGAAATAAATGACGGAACCTCTAATTAATTGGCTTTGAACGCGACAAAACCCTTTCGGGATAGTTGCCCTTACTCAAATTAAAACTCTTTCGAGATGATAATTTGCCTAAGTGTTCAACAAAGTTTCCTTGTAATGATTTTGAATTCAAGTGCATATTAATGAAAACACCAGCCTCACTTATATTGGATTGGTTACCATAAGTGCTGCATTATGATTTGTCGGATAGAACGGACTTTATTAGATGAAATATAAATTGATACAAGTTTACAGAGAATAAGGAGCATCGAGTTCTTCGAGGGCGTGCAAGTGAAGGGCTTGATCGGTTCCGCTTCCTTGGGTTTCCTTAGGAGGTTGTCAGGCTCGGGGGCGAACACTTTACTCAATCTTCTCGCTGTAACTTCGTAATAGGGATTCGGTCGGCCACTACCATGATGCAAACTAAAACTGGAACAATGTCTAAACGCTACTGAGTTGTATTTTAACTATAAACAATATGTGTACCTCATCTTGTTTTTGTACAGAATCTAATTTCTAACTCTCGAAATGTGTTTACTTAGAACTTCGACATAAGTTCTACGCTCTGATTATAAAATTTCACACACATTACATTACATAACATCTCAACATCAACTCTTTATTTATAGGTGATGAAGGGTTGAGTTTGAAGCGACGTGTCCGTTGGTTAAAAGTCGTGTCCGCTGTGAAAGGACGTCTTTATCCACTTGAACGAACGCGTTTCTTGGACTTTCAGCATGTGTTAAATGCTTGTGGTGAATTTCTGCACTTACCGAGGATAGGTATCCGCGGCCGTGAATGACGTAGCACTGAGCTTGAGCATCGGACGAAGGGGAAAATTGTTATACCGCGCGTGTCGCGGCCGTGGGTCTGGGATCCTCTGTCGCGGCCCGGCAGGTTTCCTTTGTTCTTCGCTTTCGTTCGTGTCTTCGATTTGGCGCTTTCGATTTACGTCGTCTTTGACTCCTTTTGAAGGGTTTTTCTTCTGTTTTAGATCCTTTTTCGTTCCTATTTGGATCTTACCAAATATTCAAGTACCTTGCAAGAAAGAAAGATATTCGAAAGTAAAAGTAATCTAAACAGATATAAATGACACGAATATGTAATAAAAATGATATAAATGTTAATGATATTTTAGGTATATTTTGGGCTTAACAAACGTCCCTTCCCAGTTTGGCCTAAACTTGCCCCTAGGGTCAGTGTGTGTCATCCGGATCTGTTTCAGCACCATGTCTCCCTCTCTGATAGGACTAACCTTAACCCTTTTGTTGAAGGCTCGGGCCATCCTCTTCTGATATAGTTGCACATGGTAAAGGGCCTCCATCCTCTTCTTGTCAACCAATGCCAACTGTTCATACCGTTTCTTCACCTATTTTGCTTCGAGAATCTCTACTTTTACCGCGATTCTCAGCGATCGCTTTTCAATCTCAATCAGCATAACTGCTTCTGCCCTATACACTAAGGAGAATGGCGTTGCCCCAGTAGATGTTCTAACCGTCGTGCGATAGGCCCACAACGCAAGTGGAAGCTACTCATGCCAATTCCGATGCGACTCCACGGTCTTCACGAGAATCCTCTTGAGGTTTTTATTTGCCGCTTCCACTGCCCCGTTAGCTTGTGGGCGGTATGGAGAAGATTTATGATGCCCAATGTCGTACTCTTGGAAGAGATTTTTCACCTCTCCTTGGAACTGGACCCCGTTGTCTGTGATCATATGGTGAGGTACCCCAAACCTGGTGATTAGGTGTTTTCGATAAACTTCCTCATCTGCTTAGATCCCAACTTGCCAAATGATTCTGCCTCTACCCACTTGGTGAAGTAATCAATGGCAACTGCGATGAATTTGTGTCCATTTGACGCATTAGGCCTCACCTCACCGATGATATCAATGCCTAAGCTGCAACCGGCCAAACGGGTGCCAACACGTGCAGTTCCATAGCTGGCAGGTGATTATAATCCCCATGGATTTGACAATCATGGCATTTCTTAACATATTCGTTACAATCTCTTTCCATGGCGAGCCAATAGAATCCTTGCCTTACGATTTTCTTTGCTAACACTGCCCCATATGGGCTCCATAAATTCCCGAGTGCACTGACCCCATCACTTCACGGGCTTCTCCCTCGTCTAAACATCTCAATTATAACCCATCGGTGTGCCTTTTGTAAAGCAAATCGTTGTGGATGACAAATTGGTGAGCTAACCTTCTGATCACAGCCCGATCCCTAAGTTCTGATTCGGTCGGATACGTTCCACTTTTCATGAAGTTCATGATATCGAAATACCAAGGTTTTTCATCCACTCCTAACAATATTATATCTTCATAGCACGGTTTGTGGGACCTCTTTAGCATCAAAGGCTTTGAGGCAAGATTCCGTGGATTATCCCATACTGACACCAAAGTGGCCAAAGCATCCGCCGCTTGGTTCTGTGCTCGAGGAATATGATAAAAGCGGCACTCGCTGAACCTCTATGCCAACCCCCCTAGCTGGTCTAGGTATGGGCGCAAGCTTTCTTCCCTTACTTCCCAATTTCCCTGTGCTTGTTCGATAATCAGCTTTGAGTCGCCCCAGATTTCAACACACGATGCTCCGAGTGCTGCTAACGACTCTAACCCGTAGATGCACGCTTTATACTCGGCCATATTATTAGTGAGAGGGAATGACAACTTCTTTTCCATTGGGATCCTTTCTCCTTCTGGTGAGATAAGCAGCACTCCTACCCCGGCTCCATTCGAGTTAACCGCTCCATTAAAGAACATTTTCCACGGTATAACTTCTATTGCGTTCAAGTGCTAGTCGGGGAAATCATAGTTTATCTCCTCCTCTTCCGCATTTAGAGGTTGATTGGCCAGAAATTCTACTACGGCTCTCCCATTGATAACCTTCTTCGTTACATATTCAATGTCGAATTCGGACAATAACAACAACCATTGGGCTAGCTTCCCTGTTAGGGATGGAGTTTGGTACAGATACTTCACGGGATCCATTCGGGAAATAATGATCACTTTGTAAGATGAAAATAGTGCCGCAGCTTCTTTGTTAGCCATATACTACTGCCACACATGTCTTTTCGATCATGTTATACTTAAGCTCATATTCCAGGAACTTCTTACTCAGATAATACACCGCATGCTCCACACCGGTGTCCCCTTCCTCGGCCAGCATTGCTCCAATTGATCGCTCCTCGATCGCTACATATAGGAGGAGCGGTTTCCCAAGTTTAGGCGGTCTCAAAATCGGTGGATTAGTCAAATAATTTCGGACACTTTCCAACGCTTGCTGGCACTTATCATTTGATGACAAGTAGAGAAATTCCGATTAGCTTCCGTCCCTGTGGGGGCGTCATTGGGTTCGACGGGGGGAAGCTCCGATGCCAAAGTCAGTAAGATGAATCGAGAAAGCAAACTGAATTGACAAGGGATGTGTGAATGTGTACCTTGATAGCCTAGAGATGTAGGCTATATATAGCTAGGAAGTTGTAACCTTTGGCAACTAGAGAGTCTCCATTAATGCTCCATTAATTGGCGGTTACAAGTTATCTTTAACCCGGCGGTTAGATAATTGATAGCTCATTTAATGATCTTTATGGCCGAGTCGGCGTCCAGCCGTTACAGTGGCGAATCAGACGAATGAGGAGATTCGCCCTCACAGGTTCGCCAGCGGATCTCCCTGAGTTGGACCGTGGAGATCCGCCTCCTAGTTCTTCTTTGGAGATTAATATACGGCGGCCCCAAGGTTAATATCTCTTTCATTCCTCGGGATAATATCATTATGTTATCAGAAGCCCCCCTAAAATGCCCTTAAAGTCCTTTAGGGATTTTGAGCTTCTGCGCGCCGTCATGAACATCGGCATTAATGAGCACTCTGTTCAATGCCAACCGATGAGTGACACGTGTAACGGACACACTGTCCCAGGTGAGGAAAGACTTCCTTCTTCCTTCCTCGTCTTCTTTTTTCATCATTTCGTCTTCCCTTTCATTTTCTCTGCGCGAAGCTTTCTCCTGGAAATTTTAGAGTTTAGAAGTTTTCGATTTCACATGTAAGTTTACCTTCTTCTCCTTAATTTTTCTCTGAATGTTTAGGAGTTCATCCTCGTCCTCTAGATCAACCTCGGAACTTTTTAATTTGGCTTCTCCCCCGGAAATTGTAGTCGATTTTAGTTGGACCACATCTTTATCGGAGAACTCATCTTCCTCCGAGGGGACAGTTAGCGCTGATTTAACTGGGTTGAATAACTCGGCACGTAATCACTATCAAACTCGTTCCACTAGGAACCCGATTCTTTCTACTTCTGTCTCTGGTGCTGCTCCGGCCGGTGCGTCTAGGTGGTTTCCGGGGATAATGGCCTCTTCTTCAATCCTTCCTAGGAAAAAGAATCCCCGAGTGGAGTCTACTCCATCTCGTATGAGCGTCGCAGATCTAGTGGATCTGGCGAATCGCTTTCCATGGATCAAGAACTATGAGACTCAGCTTGCCGCATCTCATCAACGTCCTTCCTGTCCGCCTAGCGATTTCCTTACAGTATACTGCAATCACGTGGAGAGAGGGTTCCGACTTCCTCTTCCGAAGATGATGGCGGACATCCTCTCCTACTTTGACATCACGGTTAGCCAACTACACCCCAATTGTTGGTTGGATATCGCTTTAGACTGCTACCTCGCCTCAAATTTAGGAGTAGTATATATGGGTCGTATCTTTAGAGCTTTTCACAAACCATCAAAACGGAAGTCCGAATCATATCTCACGTTCGCCAAATTCGGAGTATATTCGCCCTTTTGTGACAAAATGTCCAATGTCCATTGCTGGGATGAGAGATTCTTCTACGTGAAGATAAAAGATGGAGAGCCACTGGGTTTTCCTTCGTTTTGGAATCCTAGGCCGTTACATATGGCGGGCGATATGCGAATTTTGGGGAAACAGTGGTTGAGCCGCCACTAAAGAGGAGGAAGCCTACCACCACTGGAGGCCCTAAGCTTATGGCGGATGCCATGAGGTCCGCCAGGCCTGTTGGGGAGATAGCACAGGTAGGTTACCTTTTATTGTTATCTGTTCATCAAGTCTTGAATTTTGACCTTTGAACGTTTGTGTAGACAGCGAAGCCCGATATTGGTGGATACTGGTCCGCCAAATTTGGAGCCCAAGGATCTTTCGAGAATGAATCCATCCTAAACGATTTGGATGAAGCCCTGGGTCAGGTGGGCGAAGTGTAGAGGAACCAGAACCAAATTCCTGGTTCCATTCATGCGCAAAAGGGGAAACGGAGCTCCTCACGGTGAGTTCCTTTAGCAAGGATTTCGTTTTGCAGAAAATATTGATCATTTGCTCCTTTTTGCCTTTTGACTGAACTGTTTGTTTTTTACAGTTGTACACTCGCATACGTGCCATGGAAACAGAGCTCCTTCAAAATGTGGCGGATAAGGCAACCATTGAGAAGTTGGAGAAAGAGGTAGCAGAAGCCAATGCGAATATCGCTTCCGCTAATGCAAACCTTGCTTCCGCCACAGCCGCCTTGGTTCTTAGGGACGCAAAAATTGAGAAGCTAAAGGCAAAGATTGTGTCTGATGCCAAAAACCATGAGGACGCCCTTGGAGAAGCTGAATATATGGCGGGTGAGCAAGCCTTCTATTACGGCGAACTGCTCATGGCGTACTTCTCGCTGGCGCACCCTGAGATTAATTTTATTGATCCGCAGTTCGCCGCCCTCGAACCAGAGGACGTAGCCAAATATGAAAAAATGTCAGACACTAAGGAATACCTCTGGGACTATGTTCGGAGATGGATGAAGGGACCCATGGAAGAAACAAAGCCGTCCACCACTGTCACGATTGAGGAGTTCAAGGAGGTGCCCCCGAAGGCGGATGAAGAGCCGATTCCTAACCACACCCTTCCTCTTGGTCCCACATCTTCCGTGGAGAAGGAAGTACCTATGGGTGGCGTATCTGAAGATGTGGAAAAGGAGGCTTCCCAGGCAAGCGCCGTAAGCAATGATAGTGCAAAAGAGGATGCTCCTATTGTTGTTTAGTTTGTTTTACTTATGATTTTGTAAAAAATCCTTTAAGTACAATTTGTTTAATCCTTTATGGCAGCTATTTTATTTTACCATTACGTTTGCGTAAGGAAATATATAGGCATATTAGGATTGATGTTGGAATAGGTGGCCAGCCATACTCCATTGTATGAACCTTTGTGAAGGTTAGAAGCTGTTCTATTCTTTTCTAGAGGAAGTAAAGCTGCCCAGGGGATCCATTTGCTACCTATCTTTGAGGCGAAATTATCCGCCCGTAGGACTTGTGAATCCTTCTTTGGGAAGGACATATAAGAGAGTGTAAAGACCTTGCGTCCAAGGATCGTTTTAACTCTATTGGAGATTGGGATCCGCTCAGAGACGGATCCGCCCATAAGATTGATTCTCTTATGTTTGACGGCGAAAAAAGTAGCTATGAGATAGCGGTACATGGTAAATGTGGAGAGCGTTGGATGCCCCCCTTCTTTTTAAGATGGGAATATTGATATTGCTGCAATAAACTTTAAAAAGAACATTGATAATAAAACAAATGATGTTTATTAATGGGAGAAATGTTTTATTACAGCAAGCAGGTCTTATAGTTAAGCCTCGTTAAAACCTTTAATAAGGAAAACCACATGGGAAAAAGCTTATTAAAGGAAAAAGAGTACTCAAGACCGTGTGTACACTTCATTTTCTGACAAAATATTTGCGGAGATTTTGGAGGTTCCATGTGCGTGGCAATGTGTTGCCCTCCATGTCTTGGATTTTAAATGTGGCGAATCCAATCTTGTCCACTATCTGATATGGACCTGTCCAGTTGAGCCCTAACTTGCCCTTGGCTTCTCGAGACTGGATTTTGTCAGCCTTTCGGAGCACAAGATCACCCATATTTAGATCCACAAGCTTGGCGTTTTTATCATGGTAAGCTGCGATCCGCTGTTTATATGCCGCCATGCGCACATAGGCTTGGTCCCTGCGATCTTCTATTTGATCTAGATGCTCCCTTAGCCGTTTACCATTGTCCTCTTCACAATAAAAGGCCACTCTATCACTGGGGACCTATATTTCTACTGGGATCACGGCTTCTACACCATGATAAAGGGCGAATGGTGTTTCTCTCGTGGCCGTCCTTGGGGTGGTGCGATAAGTCCATAGAACGCTTGTCAGCTGGTCCGCCCACTTCTTATCATGCTCTCCCAATCTCTTCTTTATCCCCTTTACGATCATCCGATTCGTAACTTCAGTCATTCCATTGGACTGAGGATAATAAACGGAAGCAAATCTGTTCAGAATGCCCAACTCTTCACAGAAAGTTTTGAATTCGCTACAGTTGAACTGCGTTCCATTATCGGTGATGATGGTATGAGGAACACCGTATCTCCCTACGATGTTTTCCTTCACGAATTCCACCATTCGTTCCGCAGTAATGGAGGAGACAGCTTCGGCCTCTACCCATTTGGTGAAATGATCCACTGCCACTACCACATACTTCCTCTGTCGGCGAGTAAGTGGGAATGGTCCGACGATATCTATTCCCCAGAGGGCGAATGGTCGTCCCTCTATAAGAGGCCTCTGGAGATGTTTGGCAGTATGTGAATCATTTGCATGAATCTGGAAACTATGATAGGACTCTACCAATCTTTGTGCATCCAGTTCGGCTGTGGGCCAGTAGAAACCTGCTAACCTCGATTTTTTTAAGATTACGGCGGATGCCTCATGGGCCCCACAAGATCCCTCGTGTAGCTCCTTGAGGACTTGTTGTCCCTCTTCTGGCAGAATGCATTTTAACCAAGGGTGGCTAAAAGACTTTCTATAAAGACCATCATTGATTATGGAGAAATAAGCTGCTCTCCTTACTATCCGCCGTGCCTCTTCCTTATCCTTGGGTAAAGTTCCACGTAGCAGATATTGGCGAATGGCCTTTCTCCAATCATCCTCCACTGTTGTGAGTAAGGATACCTCCTCAGATGCGAAGGCTGGTGCTATTTTCACTTCAAAGGGACATTGCGGATCTGTCCAGTTTTCTTCACTAGAGGCCATTTTGGCTAAATGATCCGCCTCCGTGTTAGACCCGCGGGGTACATGAATCAGTTCCCATTTGGTTTCTTTAGCTTCAAGGTGATCTAGCAACTTTTTGACTTCTGCTACATATTTGGCCAAAATATCATCTTTCACCTCGTAATTCTTGATCACTTGATTGACCATTAATTTGGAGTCACTATAGATCACGATCCGCTCAGGAGTGACCTCTTTAAGTAGGCGCAGTCCCAATACTAGAGCTTCATATTCAGCGGCATTGTTAGTTGCATGAAAATTCAATTTTGCGGCGTACCGTAATTTTATGTATTGAGGACCCTTGATCACAACGCCTATGCCATCTCCATCCGCTGAAGAGGCGCCGTCAGTGTACATTGTCCACTCTTCTATTGGAGGTTTGGGATGATCTATCCCCTCTTCAGTGAATTCATTCACAAAGTCTGCTAAGACCTGACTCTTCAAAGCCGACCTGCTTTCGTATCTTACATCAAATTCACCAAGGCGGATTGCCCATTCCATCAACCTTCCAGAAGTGTCCGGCTTCTGCAACACCTTTCGCATTGGTATATTCGTTCGAACCACCACAGTATGAGCCTGAAAATATGGCCTAAGGCGAATAGCTGTGGTGACAACGGCCAGAGCCATTTTATCAAGCTTAGAATATCTGGTTTCAGCATCTTTCAGAACTTTGCTCACATAATAAATCGGAAACTGCTGGCCATCCTCCTCTCGTATCATGACCGTGCACACAGCTTTATCCGTAACCGATACATACATATAGAGGTCCTCTCCTTTTTCCGGTCGACTCATCATGGGCGGTTCTATGAGAAACCGTTTGATCCCTTCAAAGGCTTTTTCACAATCCTCGTTCCATTCGAACGCCTTCTGCTTCTTGATAACCTCGTAAAAGGGTTGACATCGGCGAGCGGAACAGGAGATAAACTTGCCCAAGGCTACGATCCACCCGTTAAGGCGTTGTACCTCTCTGATGTTCCGCGGTGCTTGCATTTCTAGGACGGCCTTCACCTTATCAGGATTCAGGCTAACTCCTTTTTCGCTAATCATGAACCCTAAGAATTTTCCATAAGTCGCACCAAAAGTACACTTTTCTGGATTCAGCTTGATATTGTGGTGTCGAAGTACGTCCAGTACCTCCTTTACATCATCTGTATGCTTTTCTACAGTTGTGCTTTTAATGATCATATCATCCATATAGACGGAGTAGTTATCCCTTCGGCTTTCGGCAAATATTTTGTTCATCATCCGCTGATAGGTGGCTCATGTGTTCTTAAGCCCAAAGGGGATAACTTTGAAGCAGTAAGTGGCCTGGTGAGTCATGAACGAGGTTTTAATTCTATCCGATGGCTCCATGGGGATCTGATGATAACTCGACTTCACATCCGTAAAAGAGTACATGGCATGACCGGCGGTTCCATCCATGAGTATGTCAATACATGGCAGAGGATAGTTATCCTTGGGACAAGCTTTATTGAGATCGGTAAAGTCAATACACATGCGGTAAGATCCACCTGCCTTCTTTACCAGAACGACGTTCGCCAGCCATTGAGTATAGAGCACTTCCTCAATGGCGTCCACCCGTTGGAGTTTAGCGATCTCTTCTTCTATCACCCTCTGCCGCTCAAGGCCATGGTTTCTTCGTTTTTAAGCTACAGGAACTGCATCTTTATCAATGTTAAGTTTGTGGGTGATCACGTTGATAGGGGTAAAAAACCCCTATCTTTGGGTACGGTTTTAGGACGGGTTTTAGCGTTATTTAGTTAATAGGCGAGCAATTCTCGCATTTAAATGCTTTTGTGTGAGTTAGTTAGAAATTGGAAACGTTCTATTTACTTTTCATCGTTCAGGCTCATTTTATGATCAATTTAGGCAAATACGGCCGAAATAGCATGCATAGTATAATTCCGTTATCTTTTGAAGCTAATTGGTTCGTCAAAAGTCGCACCAAACGAAGCGTTTGCTCAAAATAAGCGATTGACGGATCAATTTAGCTTTTGGACTAATGTTATCTGGAGTTTCTGTTGGAAATAGGGCTAAGGTATAGCAGCGGAAATATAAAAATTTTAGCCTACTTCCTTTTAACCATAGGATCCGTTAATCGTTATTTCATATAAAGAGGGATAAGAAGATATACCTTTCGATGATCAATCTACCGTTGCAAACGAAGTGCCCACAACTTCAAAGGAGAGGTAAACTGTTTACCAATCTGCCCCTATTCGAAACAGACCTTCCAAACCTCCGAACGACGATCCCTTCGGTGGAAACGTGGAAGAATGTGTCTAGAAGCTACTGTCCAAAAATCGCGACGATCTGACGGTTCAATCTCCGGGAATCCTCGAAATAGTGAACTGACCTGATGTAGGCGAAGAAAAACGAATTTCTCCCTTTTGATTGTTTTTCTTCTTTCGTGAACACGGTGAGATTAAGTTAGAATCAACCCTTATGAGATGCAACCAAAATAGATTGCCTCTAACAAATCAACACAAGATCAAAGAGAAAAGAGATGGAAGAGATTAATCGATTGACGGAAGCCGTATGAATTCTTGTCCACGAACTTGGGGATGGAATTCACTTTCTCTCTCTAGCTAGTAGATTTCGAAAATCACAAGGGGTGGGGCTAGTGTGTGTGTCAAAATTCACTAGGTAAAGGGTATATATATTATCTTGTCTCTAAACCCTAGTTAGATAGGATTAGGTTACTTAATAGCAATCCAATTCGGAATAGGATTTCTAATTATTATCTTACTATATATCTAATATAATTAGGATAATAATAAGTAACCTAGTTAGATAATAATAGGAGGATATTAATCCAATTAATAACTCCTAACTTGATTATCTCTTAATTAATTTAATTTCACAATCCTAATCCAATTAGGAAGAGTGGAATAAATTAATTCCCTTCCTTTAATACATATAATTTCGACCCCCCTTATCCATGGGCCTTACTGGGCTCAACTGGGCTTCCATCTATTAATCAGATCCATCTCTCTTTTGTTTCCAAGTCTTATGTGTGATCCATTAGGTCCTTACTACTTCTGGTCGTATGCAACTATTAAATTAATTTCTCCAAGAATTATATTTAATCCTTGCATAACGGAATGATGAACAGAGCATGTTATCGGCATGTCCGTAATCATTCCCTTAGAGTCCGTTAAGAAGACATGTTGATTCTTCCGTTAACCCTTCCGTATTAGTTACAGTATAATTCGATCCTTTATCAACTACATCCTTGAACTGAATCTTATGACTATGGATGATGTCAAGTCATATATAGCGAGACGTTCGTTTTACTTGTACAGGCCGAGTCAACTCAAATAGATAGGTTAAGTGAAATCTGTATTTCTACTCTTAAGCTATCACCTTGCAAGGATTTAGAGTCGAGTCTTCCACAAGCGATCCTTGGACGTATCTCCCATTCATCGGGAGTGATAAATGCTCAATCCAATGTATAACTACCCTGACATTACCTCCTGTGACACCCAACCTTTGCAGTTCACACCCCAGAGTCATCTCTGTTAAGGATCGTGGGACCACGCGATCAAAGTCTCACATTCAGTAATTCAGGATGACCAATTAACATTCCTTTGAGTCTGAGATTATTTATACCTATTAATACCAATGAGATGAACAGGTGACAAGGACGAATCTACCCATCCTGTTACCTCAAATCGGATCCCCAATCCTGATGAACGACGTTTCATCGGATCTATGTAACTGTCCAGATATCTATATATATGAAGCTTGTGAGATCAGCTTTCTGTCGGACAGAAGACATTGTTACATACAAGTCTCAACAGTGATATATCAATCCTAAACATATCACTTGACTTGGGGTGGTTTTAATTTTATTAGTTTATTATAAAGTTTTGTCTCACTTCATGCTTGTATGAACACTTTATAATCACTTTAAATAAACTTACGGATTTCCTTTTATTAGACTTTATTTAGTGCTTTAAAAGGGTTTGCCTTTATATAGTTATCAAACATATATCTTATTAAAACAAATGATATAAAGAACAATTCATTTACAATAAGTTTGTATCCTGCAACAATTGTCTATAGGACACTAAACCCCAACAGTTTCTATATGTGCGCAGGTGTAAGTTCGGGCGAAAAAGGACATCAAGGACATTCGGCAAGCATCGAGAGCATGCCGGGCGAAAACGCTCGATGAGCAGGGCCCCGTGGGCCATTTCTGCTCGCCAAGCAGGCCCCTGGAGGCCTACTCGGCGAGCAGGCCGCCAGGCGCCTGCTCGGCGAGCAGGGGGCTGCTCGTCGCGAGTAGCCCTACTCGCCGAGCAGCTCGCCCTGCTCGGCGAGCAGACCTGCTGGAATTGGTCAAAAAGACCAATTCCGCCCCCACGAAGCCACGATTGACCCCACGTCTTCCTACACCAACAAGGACACGAAAATAGGTCAAAAAGAGGCCCGAACCGCGTCTATAAATAGAGTTTTTCCTATGTAAATTAGACATCTTTCGTTTTTGTAAATTATCTTAGCTTTCCCCTTGTAATTCCTCTCCTTCTCCTCCATCTTCTCCAACTTCCATTGAAGCTCCTTCAAAGCTTTTTCTCGAGGAATTATCAAGGTCCGTCCTTAAGATTAAGTCGCCGGCTGTAGAGTAAACAGGTTCCCTGGAAGGGATTTTTGTATCTCCTTTTATCTTTCCTTGTTTGTACTCTTTGATACAGTTGCCGAACTTGACTTATTGTATCTTGTGACATTTATCTTCGCCTTTAATAATAATTTAGCTCTTGTTTTGTTCTATGATTATTTGTTGAATCTCTGTCTTATGCTTTATTCAATTGGTTTAACTCATTCAAAAGCCCCAAAATCTAGTAGGCTCATATTGCGAGCTGAATCTGACCTAGTCAGAGCCTAGGAGATTGACGACCTCTTAGTTGATTAAGCGCCAATTTACTGAGCCTTAGATCTAGTTTCGGCCTTAGGGAATCACGCGCTAGGAACCTCAGGAGGGTAAGTAGGGTTAATTGCCTTGAATACAAGTGACTCAGATTAGGTTTTTATTCAATAGACTTGATAATCTATCTTCATTATTATCGTTCACACTATGTTCCTTCGGATAATTGCATTAATGAAAGATCAATTAGGGGTAGAGTAACTTAGTTAGGCGTAGAATAACTTAGTTAGAATTAGATAACTTAGCTAGGATTAGTATAATTCAACCTAGGAGTAGATTAATTTAAACAAACCAACTCAAAACCCCCTAAGCCTAGATAACATCCGAGATTGAGTAGCTCGGTACTTGCAGAAATAAATCCTGTGGACGATAACCTGGACTTAAACCAGAAATTTATTACTTGATAACGTCGGGGTACACTTATCCTTTAGTGAGTCTTCACTGAAGACGCATCAAGTTTTTGGCGCCGTTGCCGGGGATTTATTTATTCTGCAATATCGAACCAAAGGTCGAATTGTTAGTTTAGGCATTCTTTGTGAATATATCCTTTGTTAATATCATCTATACTTGTTTATATATATACTTGTTTATAGTAACTATACTTGTTTATAATCATGATACTTGTTCATACGCATCTATACTGTTTATACTTATTTATATACACATGTTTATATATACTCATTTATGTTAGCCATTCTTGTTTATACTTACGCTTGTTTATATTCGTTTGTACGAACATGTAGTTATACTTGTCAACTTCATCTATACGTGTCTGTATGTATTCATTTATACCGCTCTTATACTTGTACAAAACTGTGCAACCTTGTATGATTTGTATGATTTCCCTTCCGCTTTCATTTATTTCTGTATTTATCTTTTCTCAGCGTATGCCTACGAGATCAGCGAAAATACCGTGTGTCCCTCTTAACCCTGAACTTGAACGTACTCTTCGCAGGAGCAAACAAATCGAAAAGCTGAAGCAAGACGAGATCATCGAGCCTATCAAGATGACTAACAATGAACGGAATACTGAGAACACCGGGCCACAAAACGACACTCGTCTGATGAGTGAGATCCTGGCACCACACCGGCACCAGCATTTGTCAAGCATTGCCGCTCCAAACATTCCGGCTAATACATACGAAATCAAGTCCGGTATAATTCACTTGATCCAACAGACCGGACTGTTTGGAGGGGAAGCACATGAGAGCCCGAATGATCATCTGGATCGCTTCTTAATGTGTGCAGACACCGCAAGAACAAATGGGGTTCCCCAAGATGCTGCTAGACTGAAATTGTTCCCGTTCTCTCTGACTGGACAAGCTTTGGAATGGCTGAGAACACTGGAGCCCGATTCAATCATGACTTGGGTAGGGTTGGAGAAGGAATTCGTGTCCTACTACTTCCCTCCCTCGAAGACAGCAATGCTCAGGGGTGAGATCACATCCTTCCACCAACCCGAGCATGAAGCGCTCCACACATCTTGGACCCGATTCAGAAAAATGCTGCGCATGTGCCCTCATCTTGACATACCTAAGCATCAGTTAGTAAGCGTCTTCTATCACGGACTAACACCCACCAGCAGAGCTATTGTAGACTCTGCGACGGGTGGAGATTTGTTTAGAAAGATAGTAATAGAGGCATATGACATGATTAACGAGCTGGCCAGAAAGAGTGTGCAGTGGCAAGAACAGAAGCTCACCGGCCCCACAAGGCAGTAGGTATTTGCTGTGGAAGAATAGGAGAAAAATCCAGTTGTTGCGGATTTGAGTAGGAAGATGGATGTACTGTTGGCTAAGCTTAGCCAACCTCCCACCTGTGTGCACTGTGGCAGCGACCACCATGGAAAGGATTGTCAAGCAGGTAGCCCTTTCGCTGGAGATGGGGTGGAGATGGTCAACTATGTTGGGGGGCAGCCGAGATACAATCAGAACTATAACAACTCCAACCCCAACAACTACAACTCCTACAACAACAACAATGGCAACTACAGGAGGCCTCAGCACCCGAACCTCTCTTACGGGAATTCAAATCAAAACGTGCTTCGACCTCCCAGCGGTTTTGTTCAAGAACATAGAGATCAGGGGCTTGGCATGCCCCCATATCAACAGCAGAACCAAGGGCCAATGCAACCTCCTAAAGAATCCGACGAGGTGATCACTCTTTTAAAGGAGATCTCAGCTAGGCTTGCCAACAACGAAGCCTTCTGCAAAGATTTGAGCAATCAGGTAGCTCAGATCAATAGGGACAGGCAGGAAAGGCCACAGGGTTCTCTCCCGAGCACAACGGAGAAGAATCCAAAGATCCTGAGAAAGGATTGAGTAAGGGGGAGAAATCAGGTTCTCCTCGGTTTTAATTCAAAGTTTGAACAATTTAATTATGCATTCCCTTTTTCTTTTGTTTTTGTTTTCTTTTATTATTTTGGTTAATTGAATTCTAATCTCGTTTGTTTATTTATGTTGTCAAACTTTGTTCCCCCACACTTTATTTAAAAAAAACGAATTTCGCCCAACCCGGGCGAGTTAGGCACTGCCCAGCTCGCTGGGCTGGTCGGCCGAGTCAGCCGGCCCGGCCGACACGGGCTGTTCGGGATTTTAAAATCCAAAACCAAAAAAAAAGGAAGAAAGAAGAAAGAAAGAAAAAGAATAAGAAAGAAAAGGGAAAAGAATAAGAAAAAGGGGGGGGTGACTCACCATCCCCTTCCCCACCTTCTTCTTCCATTCTCTCTTCTTTCTTTTACTTATTCCATTCTTTCTTTCTTCCTTTCTCCTTCTCCCTTTTTCTCAAAAACCTAACCCCCCAAATCCACCATTCTAACCCGAATTCAAGATATAAGGTATGAATCTTTACCTATTTTTGATTTCTAACATGTTTCTAGGCTTAGATTTTAGCTTAGGGTGATAATTTTTTTGAGATTTAAGAAAAACCTAAGTTTTAGGTTTCTCTCTCTTCTCTCAAATAAATCTCTTGTTTGCTTTTAAATTCTTGATTTCCTTACAATTTATGTTGACATAATGATTAATTTATAGTTTGGGTGTGATTTCTATTCTCAATTTGTGAATATTTGGAGAAATTGCTCAATTTGGGTAAAATCCCCATTTTAGCTCAAAGTTCAACTATTCAAATTATAGTTAGAAACTTGTCAATAGAGTTGTGAATTGCATTCTTACCATGTTTTAGTCATTGGGTATCTCCAATTTTACATAAATTTGTGAATTACGGGTAAAACACTTAGGGACCAAATACTTATGGTTTTAGTCCCTAAGTTCCTAAAGCTATGGTTTATGCCTATGAATGGTTTGTTTGGGGGTTTATGTTCAAAATTGTAAATATGTCCTAACTTGTCCGTTTTTGGTCTATTCCTCAGGAACTATGGGTAGGAAAGGCAAGGCCAAGGTCCTCGTCGAGAATGAAGCCGAATCTGAGGTCGAGTTCAGCGATAGCCTCCAAGCTAAGTATGATCCACCCTTTGGTCTTGTTGATGAACGTGAGGGGATATTGTACGATAGATTTTCCAAGCAAGATCTTGCTACCCATATAGTTGTTGATCAAACTTATTTAGCGAGTATAGGCTTGAAAAAGGATTTCAATGAAATCCTCAAATTCCACGGCTGGTATAGACTAGCCACAAAACAGACCCCAGTTTATCACAACTTTACTATGGAATTTTTGACCACTTGGAAAAAAGAGCTACCCTTGGGCGGTGGGAAGCATTCGTTTAGACTGAACGGTAAACCTTACTGTCTCGATGATACCACACTAGCAGCCCTAATGGGAGTCTATAACAACCCAGAGGCAATCTCAGATTTTGAGAAGCCTATAACAAAAGATATGGCTTGGGAACAATTGACAGGCATATCGGACTTTGACTCCCAGACTGCTAGCCCAGTCGCTCTCCTAGACCCACTTCTCAACCTTGTTCACAAATTTGTGGCCTACAACTTGTTGGGCAAAAACGAGAGCAATAAAGTCTCAAAGACAGAATTGCTCATACTATGGTGTGTGGCCAACCACAAACACGTGAATAATGTCAAGACCATATTTGAGGGCTTCTCAAGCCAAACGAGTAGGAAATGCGGTTCCCTAGGTCTTGGGCACTTAGTTACCAACCTACTTAAGAGCCAATTCAAAAATTTGGACAATCCCGAAATTGTTGTTTACCCTACTTTGCTTAACTCCAAGTTTTTGGGGAAATCTACTTTTCATGAAGTCTTAAACAGGAACCCAACTGGAGGAGCAAGCTCTAGTAGAGGGGGACGGAAAAGAGCACGAATTCCACCATAGCATAGGGACGAGGGACCTGAGGAAGAAGAACCTGCGACAGCAGGAGACCAAAGGGAACACCAAGCGCCGGGGATGGAGCCCCAGTTCCAAGCCATCAACACCATGATGGCAGAAATGCGAGATCTTAACCTACGGACCTTTAACACTGTTCAACAGATGGACCAACGGTTCACCAACTTTGAGCAGAATATGGACCGAAGGTTTTCGGGTCTTGAATACGTAGCGGCAGATTACTACGAACGCTACAACATGCCTTGGCCATACCCCCCGACCGATCAGTAAGTTGTCTTCTCCACCCTAACTCTTTACACTCGTACTTCATGATTTGTGATGCAATGTTGGAATTTATTGCATATTTTTAGTGTGAGGAGGAGGGGTAGACAAACTTACAAAAATTGTATAAATTTTTAATTTTTGTTGCGTCGTGTCTAGTTTAGTTTAGCGTTTTTGGGTTTTGTTTATGTTTTTGCATGTTTAGGACCTAAAACCGTGAACCTCCTTCGAATCTAAACTTCGTTATTTGTCTTTGAGGGCTGAGAACCGAATCTAAAATTGCATGACAACTAGTTTAGGCGTAGGACACAACTCTTGTATCTGTAAAAGCATGAGCTAAAGTTTGCATTTAGACCCTACTTTTGAAGAAATTCTAAAATCATTACTTAGGTAGATAACTTAAGAATTGAAGGCATGTGACATTAAACTTGAGTTTGGGGAAAACTAGTAAACACAAAATTGAAACCCAAAGAATTGTGAGTTGAATTTGAGCCTAAGAGCGAACATCAAAAAGCTCTTTTTCTTGACATTTTTGTGTGAATGCTTTGACTTGTGGAAGATTACAGATTTTGCACCTAATACTGTGTTGAACCTACATGCAATGGTTTGAGATGATAAACGATGAATCGGCCTCATTAGAATTAACCCTTTTCTTTACCTTATTTTTTCTTTTTCATCCACTCTAGGAAGCCCCTTTGAGCCTACGTTTTTGTAGTTTATAGATTTTTCTTTCGTTCTAACCTGTTTTTGCAAACCACAACTTGGTTCGCTACTTAACCCATTTTCTTTTGCAAAGCTCAAATAGAGCCTTTGTTTCCTTCTAGCGCTTTATCTTTGTTTATGGCATTACAGTAGCAAGCCAAAAGGCTAAGAAGTGAATGAGCACCACTATCCCAAAAAGAAAAAAAAAGGAGAGAAAAACAGAAAAAGAAAAAGAAAAGAAAAGAGACGAACAAAAGGGAAGAACTTCATTCCCCAGTTCTTAAAAAAAAAACCTCTCAAGAAAACATCCCAAAAAGAAAATAATAAGGGATGAATAAAAGAGCTCAGTCACTTCATACTTGCTAAAGCCATTTAAACTTTGTTTTTGTAGCGTTAGAACTATTAACCCTTGTTGTACCTTTAACCCTCTAACCACATTACAACCCCGATTAGAGGTTGTTTTTGATATCATCGAAATCATATAGCATAGTAGAGGAACGCGGATGAATGTGCAAAATCAATGTAATCCTAAGCAAGAACATAAGCCGAGAGTAAACACCTTAGCCACCAAAAATTGTGTGAAATGAGTGAACTACCTATGGTGAGGTGTTTTACTTAGCGATCCCCTCAAGCTCGTTTAATTGAACATGTGTCCATTTGATTAAAACTATGACCCATGATAATTGAAATGCGGCTTTTGGATATCGTGTCTCTACTTTGTATTTCCGAATGCATGTAATTACAGATGCTCGAAATTGTGTCAAGCACCTAGTCAAACCGGGAGGTTTTCTAGCTTGCTTGTGATGGCGGGTTTAGTTTTTTAGTTTACTTGGGGACAAGTAAAGTTTTAAGTGCGAGGAGGTTTGATAGGGGTCAAAAACCCCTATCTTTGGGTACGGTTTTAGGACGGGTTTTAGCGTTATTTAGTTAATAAGCGAGCAATTCTCGCATTTAAATGCTTTTGTGTGAGTTAGTTAGAAATTAGAAACGTTCTATTTACTTTTCGTCGTTCAGGCTCGTTTTATGATCAATTTAGGCAAATACGGCCGAAATAGCATGCATAGTATAATTCCGTTATCTTTTGAAGCTAATTGGTCCGTCAAAAGTCGCACCAAACGAAGCGTTTGCTCAAAATAAGCTATTGACGGATCAATTTAGCTTTTGGACTAATGTTATCTGGAGCTTCTATACGTGCACAGGTGTAAGTTCGGGCGAAAAAGGACATCAAGGACATTCGGCAAGCATCGAGAGCATGCCGGGCGAAAACGCTCGACGAGCAGGGCCCCGTGGGCCATTTCTGCTCGCCGAGCAGGGGGCTGCTCATCGCGAGTAGCCCTGCTCGCCGAGTAGCTCGCCCTGCTCGGCGAGCAGACCTGCGGGAATTGGTCAAAAAGACCAATTCTGCCCCGATGAAGCCACGGTTGACCCCACGTCTTCCTACACCAACAAGGGCACGAAAATAGGTCAAAAAGAGTCCCGAACCGCATCTATAAATAGAGTTTTTCCAATGTAAATTAGACATCTTTCGTTTTTGTAAATTATCTTAGCTTTCCCCTTGTAATTCCTCTCATTCTCCTCCATCTTCTCCAACTTCCATTGAAGCTCCTTCAAAGCTTTTTCTCGAGGAATTATCAAGGTCCATCCTTAAGATTAAGTCACCGGCTGCAGAGTAAACAGGTTCCCTGAAAGGGATTTTTGTATCTCCTTTTATCTTTCCTTGTTTGTACTCTTTGATACAGTTGCCGAACTTGACTTATTGTATCTTGTGACATTTATCTTCTCCTTTAATAATAATTTAGCTCTTGTTTTGTTCTATGATTATTTGTTTAATCTCTGTCTTACGCTTTATTCAATTGGTTTAACTCATTCAAAAGCCCCAAAATCTAGTAGGCACATATTGCGAGCTGAATCTGACCTAGTCAGAGCCTAGGAGATTGACGACCTCTTAGTTGATTAAGCGCCAATTTACTGAGCCTTAGACCTAGTTTCGGCCTTAGGGAATCACGCGCTAGGAACCTCAGGAGGGTAAGTAGGGTTAATCGCCTTGAATATAAGTGACTCAGATTAGGTTTTTATTCAATAGACTTGATAATCTATCTTCATTATTATCGTTTACACCATGTTCCTTCGGATAATTGCATTAATGAAAGATCAATTAGGGGTAGAGTAACTTAGTTAGGCGTAGAATAACTTAGTTAGAATTAGATAACTTAGCTAGGATTAGTATAATTCAACCTAGGAGTAGATTAATTTAAACAAACCAACTCAAAACCCCCTAAGCCTAGATAACATCCGAGATCGAGTAGCTCGGTACTTGCAGAAATAAATCCTGTGGACGATAACCTGGACTTAAACCAGAAATTTATTACTTGATAATGATGGGGTACACTTATCCCTTAGTGAGTCTTCACTAAAGACGCATCACACGTCTGGACTGATCCCCGGAAGGATCTCGTCCTTCCAAGCAAAGACGCCTTCCGCTTCATGGAGAACCTTGGTAATTGCTTCTTTGACTTCACCTTTGAGCCCTTTAGCCATCCGCACCTACTTCCCATCCGCCATAAGATACATTTCTGTCTCGCCCAAGGCCATTGTGACGAGCTCTTCCTCATCCTTTTCCTTAGATTGGGGGCGGATCATTAGAGATGCCGAATACGTCTCCTGAGCCACCTTTTGGTTCCCTCTGATCATTACACCTCCCTTGGCCGTGGGGATGTAAAGCGTCAAGTGGCGTATGGAGATAAGGGCTGCTGCCTCAGAGATAAATGGCCGTCCGAGGATGATATTTTAGGCTAACTGACCGTCCAAGACAGAAAATTCCAGATCACCCTTCCAAACTTGATCATCGTCCATCAGCTCGCAATCCAAAGTGACTTGGCCTTTTGTTTGGATGGTGTGCCCTGTTACTCCTAGGATATCCACCACAGTAGGCTCCACTTAGACTGGATCAATCATTAGCTTGGCGAAGGCCCCTCGTGTGATGACATTGCATGAACTCCCAGTATCGATCATTACTCTCTTCATCTCCCAGCCTTCCACCATCATAGTAACAACTAATGCATCCGCATGAGGAGAAATTACTGGACCCGCATCGGCGAAGGGGCGATTCAATGATGCCCTGTCAAGAGCAGAGGTTTTTGCTTTTTTCAGTACTGGTTGATATCTAGGTCCGCCTGCTATGACATTAATGGTACCCTTTCCTTTCTTCTTTGGGTCCTCCTTGGATCTATCACCATCTCCTCTCTTGCCTTCAGTTTGGATGAACCGATCCAATTTGCCCCTCTCTATGAGACGCTCGATTTCCCGAGCTAACTCCCAGCATGCATCGATGTCATGGCCATTTTTCTTGTGATATTTACAATAGTTTTTAGGATTTTTACCATTATTGGTGTACTCCCCCCCCTTTGGTTCGGGGTATGAAATGCTCCGTTTGTGTTGACTGTTCTCAATCCACATGAGGACTTCACTTTTAGAAGCATTGAGAGGTGTGAAAGAGGTGACAAACGTTGATTTGTTCTTAGAATCCCTTCGCCTGTTTCTAGAGGAAGGATCCTGACGCTTGTCTCTGTCTCTATCTCGAGGACGAGATTTGCCATTGTCCCTTTTCGGCGATGATGGTGAACCTCGGTAAATGTCATCTACTTCTATAAAGTCTTTACAACGCTCCATCAACTCTGCCATGCTAGTGGGTTTCTTTCGGATGAGATCTTCCTGCAAACTCTTACAGGTGGTGTTTCTTACGAAACATTCCACAGCTACGGAGATATCCACATCAACGATTTGTATGCACAACTGGTTGAAAGTGTCCACATACTCCCGAAGGGATTCATTCACCTTCTGTTTTAACTCAAAAAGCTTCCCAGATTTCACCACTGCAGGAATACAGCCGGTGAATTTAGCGCAAAATTCCCTGCTCAATTGATCAAAGCTGTTTATCGAGCCTGGAGGTAGAGATTGAAACCACAAATAGGCTGGGCCCCCTAGCGTGGTAACAAACATTTTGCAGAGCACGGGCTCGGTGGCACGGTTGAGTCTAAGTAGTATTCGATATTTTCTAACGTGAGCTTCTGGATTGTCACTTCCTGTGTATATTGCGAGATTGGGAATTTTAAAAGCTCTTTCTGTTTCCTCCGCCTCAATCCAAGCTGCAAAAGGCGAATTCCTATTGGCGAACGGGTTATGCCTGGCATTTTCTTCATTCATACGGAGCACCAGGGCCCTAACTCTATCATCAAAATTTTCCGAATCTGCCCTAGGATGGCCTCTTCGTGGCAATCTGCTTGGAGAAGAAGAAGAAGAACTTGAATCAGACGATGGATCTGATGGCGAATGCCCTCCTCCATTACCGCTTCCGCCTCCTCCTCTGCTTCCTCCTCCGCTGCCACCTCCTCCTCTGTTCCCTCCACCTGGGGGAGCCGGCCCATTACCTCCCCCATGGCTTTCCGACGGGATGTGTCCAACAGTTCCTGGCGGTGGCGGAGGTGGCGGTCCACTTGAATGGGGTGTCTTTTCTGGCCTTTTACTCCGTCTACGACCAGTAGACGGGGGCGATCTGCCACGATGGGAGGATCTTGCTCGTCGAGGTGAAGGTGACCTTGACCGCCTACTTTTCTCCTTTCTATGCTTTTTGTGTGTTCGCCCTTTAGATCCGCCAATGGATAAATTCGTCCGTGGACGCCTTGGGACATCGGACCCACCAAGATTTAACCCAGGACCCGTAGATCCGCCAGGAAGGGTTGAATCATTTCTTTGACTTCCTTCTGCGCCACTAGGGAATAACTCCCGATTGATTGGTCGCTCGCTAATCGGTACCGTGGTGGTTACCATAGAATCCGTGTTGTGAGCTTGGAGAAACGAAGAACTTTGGGCGCCCGGTCCGAAGTTTAACAAAGGCCAAGATGAAACGGCCGATGTGGACGTCATGCTCCAATGCGGAGGGAGGTTCATAAATGATCGGAGGCGATTCCCTACCTCAGGTACATACCGCGCTCCAATATCTTGAGCACACATATTGATGAAAGCATCCGGGGGCATGCTACTATCGACGTGTGTTATAGGAGCAGTTGAATCGGTGCGGCTAGCACTAGATGGTGTAACTAATGGTGTATCAATCCCTGAGGAGGGATTTTGATCTCCGTTTGTCATAGTTTTTTAATGTGAACGAAAAACCCTTTGTTTGATTAAGGATTCCACCTTCACCGCACCAATTGATGACAAGTAGAGAAATTCCGATTAGCTTCCGTCCTTGTGGGGGCGTCGTTGGGTTCGATGGGGGGAAGCTCCGATGCCAAAGTCAGTAAGATGAATCGAGAAAGCAAACTGAATTGACAAGGGATGTGTGAATGTGTACCTTGATAGCCTAGAGATGTAGGCTATATATAGCTAGGAAGTTGTAACCTTTGGCAACTAGAGAGTCTCCATTAATGCTCCATTAATTGGCGGTTACAAGTTATCTTTAATCCGGCGGTTAGATAATTAATAGCTCATTTAATGATCTTTGTGGCCGAGTCGGCATCCAACCGTTACAGTGGCGAATCAGGCGAATGAGGAGATTCGCCCTCACATGTTCGCCAGCGGATCTCCCTGAGTTGGACCATGGAGATCCGCCTCCTAGTTCTTCTTTGGAGATTAATATACGGCGGCCCCAAGGTTAATATCTCTTTCAGTCCTCGGGATAATATCATTATGTTATCATCATTCTAAACCGTGGGTTGATCTTTCCGTAGCAGCTTAAAGATTGGTTCACAGATTGTGGTGAGTCGTGCTATGAATCGACTGATATACTGAATTTGCCCCAGGAATCCTCTCACTTCTTTCTCATTCTTCGGTGCCGGTATTTCCTGTATGGCCCTCACTTTATCAGGATCCACCTCAATCCCCTTGTTACTAATTATGTAGCCTAGGATTTTCCCCGACGAAACGCCAAAGAAGTACTTCTTCGGGTTCAACCTTAGCTTGAATTCTGCGATTCGGGCCAAAAATTTCTCCAGTGCCACGAAATGCCCTTCTCTCATATCCGACTTGACCATCATGTCATCCATATAAACCTCTACTTCTTTGTGTATCATATCGTGGAACAGTGTCGTAGCCATCCGCTGATAAGTTGCCCCGACATTTTTCAAACTAAACGGCATAACTCTATAGCAGTAAGTCCCCCACTCATTAGTGAACGAGGTTTTCGCTTTATGCTTCTCGGCCATCTGAACCTGCATGTAGCCCATGAAACCATCCACGTTTGTGTGTAAGACGCTGGATGCTGCATTGTCAATCAATACGTCGATGTGAGGCAGCGCAAACTCATCTTTGGGGCAAGCCTTGTTGAGATCTCTGTAATCGACGCACATTCGTACTTTACCATCCTTTTTTGCGATTGGCACTACATTTGCCACCCAAGGAGGATAGTCGATTACTTCGATAAAACCTGCGTCTAACTGTTTCTTCACCTTTTCTCTGATCTTATCCGCCCATTTTGGCCTCATTCGTTGAAGCTTTTGCTTTACGGGCTTAGCATCGGGATGTGTTGGAATACGATGAGCTACGATGGATTTATCGATTCTTGGCATGTCTTCGTATGTCCAAGCAAACACTATTTCGTATTTTTTAATTATTCTCTCAAATTCTTTCCTCTCTTCAATAGTTAATTCTTGAGCAATTTGTATAAGTTTAGGATTTTCATCCGTGCCAAGATTGAAAGTTGACATTTCTATTGTATTGATTTCAAATGTAGGCATGTTATATGAATGAGAATGCATGGAATGATCAGAATCAACATCAAGCAAGTAGGCAAAATCATAATTCATTTCATTGATAGTTTTGGCGAATACATCATCGGATTCAAACAAAGCAGTAATACAATTGTCATCATCGGGGTTCTCATAGGCCTTGGAGGTGCTTGGTTCATCCACCGCTCCCCCAGTTGCTTCTGCAGTGATAACTTTCTCCTCGGCATTCAGATCCAACATCATGATCTCATCTATGAAGCAAGTTGCCTTTCCTTTGCCCCAGTCGGCAACATCATTGAAGATCTCAAAACCTGGCAAAATCTTTCCTTCGATGTTAGTCCATGACTCAGAAGTTCCCGAATAAAGCTTCCCCTGACCTTCGTTCGCAAAATACTTCTTTAGGCCCACTTTCCCTTCACAACCTTTGTTAGATGGACCTTCTAGCTCATATCCCAATCCCCTCCGGGTGTTCTGACTCTTGAAATCTGGTGATTCTGGCAGCCCTTGATGGTGTGCGCCTAAGCCCATACCGGGGATGAAACCCCCCTTCATCATCCTTATCACATTGGTGGTCATGCTAGACTCGTAGATCCCAGAAACTTGAAATCCGGAGAAAAGTTGAGGCTCAATTCCCAATGCAGCCACATAACTCAATTTCTCAGCTCTGATAGTCACTATCTCCTCCCCGTAGGGGAACTTGATCATCTGGTGGAGCGTGGAGGGCACACCTCCGAGTTTATGGAACCATGGGCGTCCCAGTAGTACAGCAAAAGTTACCGATATGTCTAGCACCATGAACTCCGTCTCCTCCTCATGTGGCCCCACTTTCAGCTTAGCCTTGAAAACTCCCTCGATGTGATGGTGGCTATCATCATAGGCTCTGATCACAGTCTTCGAGGCGGTCAAGTCTCCTCTTTCCACTCCCAACTTGGACAAGAGCTTCAGCGGGCAACATTAATGGCCGATCCATCATCAACCATCACACAGCTAGTTTTCTTCCCGTTAATTTCAGCTCGGATGTATAAAGGCTTGTTGTGAGCCTTCCCCTCTTTCGGGAGATCTTCATCGGTGAAGGTGATTTCAGCCCTCTTCCGGGCCATGATTGCCCCCACTAATGCCGCCGACTCAGTATCGGTAGAAATGACCAAATTCTGCATCTCTTTCATCAGATTCTCACGGTGGTACTTGGAATGACACAAGACCTCCCACACTGTAGACTTAGCTTGTGTTTTCTTCAACTGCTCGAGGACTTGATCATCGGGCTTGGGAGCCGATCCTTCTCCTACCTCTGTTTCAACCATGGGTGCCTTCCCCTCAACCACACGACCTGATCTTGTCATGACAGCAACTTCTGGCTCATCGTCAGATTCATCCCAAATATTGATAGGAGTTCCTTGCTCGGCATCTTCCTCCTCCGAGGAACTTCCCCAAATGTCCACAACCATTAGTTCCATCACATGAGGGACATTCGGATTCACATAGGAGGGGTCCGATGATCCATACAATGCCCAACCTATCTGCTCGTCATAATCCCTGAGGAACACTCTGTTCATTCTTCTAGCCACTATCGGAATAGCGCCTCTTTGTATGTACATGAGTTGCACACCGTTTATCGGCATAACTCATAGTGGTACCTCCACCTCCTAGCATAATCCACGAATGGTTCCTCGGGGAATTTCCTAATCCTGTCCAGATCTTCCAAAGATCCCGTCCATGGGATGTACGTCTCATATCTCGACACGAACACATCCCGAAGGGGTATCTAATGACCCATTTCTTCTTCTAACAGCCCGTGATGCCACAACAATGCTTCTCCTGTGAGAGTTCCCAGAAAATGCTCGTGTAACTCACTCTGAGGAAACCCGGCATTATACATGTGATTATGGAATACCATCGTATGCTCAACGGGATTACGGTATCCATCATACTTGGGCATTGCCAACACTACTTCGGGGGTTCGTAAGAGGGCGAGTCCGGCATTTGCTCTGCAAGCATCCATACCGTGTATTCTTTGATAAACCTTTTCGTAATTGCGGCCCAATCACACTTGACGTGCATCGGAAGAGACATATACCACATTAGCGGCTCTCCTATTAGTGAATTGCAAAATAGACCGGTGATCTCCTCTTCATTAAAGCCCAAAGGCCCCATTACCGACAAATAGAAGTGAAGGTGTTCCATCGAATCCTTATTGCCATTATACTTACTGACTGTCGGCAGCGGATGTTTGATAGGCCCGATCTGCAGCGCGAAGCACTCCGCGGTCCTATCCTTAGCTTTTTTATACTTCTCTAGGAATAAATCGGACAACTGTGACCAATCATGCTTGCAGGAGTCGTGCAATGCCTGGAACCACCTCAAAGGCTCACCTACCAACGAATGATGGAACCACTGGGCAATCTCATCAACCCCAAACGACTTGACAAACATAGCGCACATATACTCGCGCAGGTGCAACTCGGGATCCTCCACCCCACTGAATAAGCTCAACTCTGGTACAATTATCCGAGATGACCATTCTCTAGTCTCTTTGCCACTGTCCTCATCATACGGCGCCCCGCCGTCTAATTCTTCATCCATAGGCTCATCTGCCAATCCTTTTCCAAGAAAAGATACATACAAAACACTTCCCACATTCCCCTTCTCATCGGAGTCCAACAACTCCTCTTCGTCCTCCCCGAAGTATTTTACAATCATACTCTCTTCCAGCCCAAATCTGATCATGCTCACCCTATGATTAGGCAATGGATTACGCCTAGTGGAAGGGTTTGCTGACGAAGGATCAGCTATCTTCTTTTCCTCAATCAAATCCTAAATCTCGTGCTTCAACCTCTCACAGTTCTCAATAGTGTGCCCATGATTGCTATGGAACTCGCAATACCCCCTAGCTTACATCTGAGGAGTAGGCGGTGCTTTGTTATAAGGAGTGAGGGCTTTCAATAATCCCTTTTTCTGCAGCTGTTCAAAAACTTTTGCGTAAGTTTGATCAAACTTGGCGAACTGTCTCTTCTCGATAGCGTTAAGTTCAAGCACTTTCACTGCAGCAGGTTCTGCATTTGCACTCGGCCCTCCGGCACTATATCCAGACTTCGTCCATTTAGTATAAGCTTTCTTCGGCTCTCCATCCCCCTCGACTGTCAAGGCGCAGCTATACATCTGATTAAAATCGGTGAAAGGCATATACCGCAGCTCATTCTTAATATACGGCAAAGTGTTGCCAATTACCATTCGGATCTGATCTTGCTCGAGCGGTTTCTGTTTTATAACTACGGCCTTGGCCCTCCATCTTCTCACAAAATCGGACAAGGATTCCCCAGTCTGTTGCTTAGTGCTCTCTAGCTCTTTTAAAGTAACCTCAAGCATAGTGTTGAAGCTATATTGAGCGATGAATGACTTCACTAACTCCTTCCAATCTCTCTTCGTCACCAGCGGCAATGCATGAAACCACACGAGGGAAGCCCCCTCCAGATAGGTATTAAACAGTCCCAAGACTTGCTCCTCAGTCAAGATCGTGTGTTTCATTACCGCAACATACTGATTCATGTGAGCCGTGGGATCCCCAGTTCCATCGAACTTCTTCATGTCCGGGAGCCGGAATTTCAAAGGCAAAGCAGTTGCCGATAAGCAGTTCTTCAAATTATAAAAGTCCTGACTCCCGGAGCTTCCCCCGCGCAGATCCTGCACCTCCTGGGTGATGTGCTGCTTCCATTCCTCTTCTCTAGCTTTCTCTTTCTCAAGCTATTTTCGGACATAATCCTGATAATCATCCTCATTACCAAAGTGGGGGCTGTCATTCACTTCGTTCTCAGCACGCTTACTACCACTCTTGTTATCCTTCAAAGACAACTCAGCTAGCTGGGCCAGGATTGTGGCCAACTGATCGTTAATGTTGTTCACAAAATTCTCCAACTCGGCCACTTTCTCATTAGTCGCAGACATACTGACCGAAGGCTGAACAGACTCGGACAAAGATGATTCGGAAGCCACAACTGCTGACTGTGACGGTTCGAAACTGACGATCTGTAATTGGTCGAACTATCTGACTAGCCGACTACTCTCACGGAACCACAACCGCTTAATGACGACGTCTACGCGAGCGATACCCATTAGTATGTATGCATGATTTTATATGCATGATTCGTGGTGTGTGCGTTTATTATTTACGGATATATAAGATAAGAAGAACAAATGTTAGTCTAATTACACGTATCACGACATCTCTCTTCTAACCTTATTCCTCCACACACTCGATGGTCCATGTCTCTTTCTTAGGATTTTGGTTTGGGGCTCACATTGCGGTCCAGGGGACGCGTGATGCCGTCAATTATTGCGGAAAAAATAGATCATTCATTAAACAATACAATTCGTTTTAACGTATCAGTGTTTAGTGACTAAGATATCGACCAAATGGATTGTCTTTTTGAATAACTCATCTTTTGTTATTTCGCGAGACGTATTAGTTTGGGTTTTGACTCCCTTTGAGCGTATCTCGGATTTAGACACGGTACGAGTTATTCTTTTGGTCCAATCATTCATTATTGACAATGATTCATCCCCTTTTATTCGCGTGGATTCGTGTCTCGATTTTTGGATTACGACTGGATCTTTTGGATCTATCGAGAGACGTAACCACATGTTTATTTAATGATGACATCACTTTTGGATTTTATTTTAGGGAACAGACTCATCGCGTAACGTGTTTGTTTCTAGCGTCAAAAATCCGCTTGCTCATTTGAGCTACGTGAAAAGACGGCAAGTCTTATTCGAGCGCACGATAATCTTTCGGCTAGTAACAACTCTTTATTTCTTCCAATTTACGGGATATAACATCCTAGCGTGGTTATAGAAAATTAACGTTTCGTTTAGTTGCATGCTTAATCGGAGTAGGGATATTACCGTTCTTTTCATTTAGGCACGAACTAAGCAAGCACGCAGATCGGGCCATATTTCTTGTAGTCTTGGTAACAGTCGAAATGATCGAGCCATTAGTCAACACCATAGTCTCGTCCATATGGTGCGATTATGCGGTTTAGCTTATTTTGGCTTTATGATTTTAAGTGGCGTATATACATGTTCAAGACACGTATTTAACGACATTGGTTCCTTTTCTTTAACTACTCCCGGGATTCATATATATCGTAGATACGGAATGATTTTGGTCCTTTTTTTATTTTTATTTTTTCATTTTCTTAGTCACATTGCGGATACGTCCATTTCTCCTTACGAAACTCTTTACGTTAGAACGGGGTCATTTCAAAACAAAAATGTTCTTCGTTTTCGTTTTGTCATAATTTCGTTTTATCCTAACGTATTTAAAGAATGTGAGTAACAACTATCGTCTTTTGAATCGAGATATAACTATCCTTAATACCAAACCGATTCGTACTAATACGTGCTTACGTCACAACGCATTTCCTCAACATGTGCCTTCTTCGGGACACGGAAAGGGACCAGGCGGGTCGCACAAGTTCATTCATATGAGGTGATTAAGTCGTCTTTAGTTCGAATCGTTTCGATGTTTTAGGGTAGTTTATACATCGGTTTAAGAGTATATATTAACGTATCGTTTCATTTTCTTTACATATTTTAGGATTAGACACGTATCATGGCAATTTGAAAACACGATTTGATTCATTCATCACATCAAAAATAGTAACGGGTAATCTTATGGCAACTTCTAAGGCTACTATATGCTGACACGGCTGGTCACGGGACCTCACAGGACCGCACAAATTCGCCCCTAACGAATGGATGGGGACCCTTTGGCGCCTTGCTGCGAGGGGGAACTTACACTGGCCTCTTTCGGGCGAATGAATGGACTCTCAATAGAGGTTTCACGGAAATTACCCAAAAGGTTTGCAATAATGCTTATGAATGCATACGAAAAGAAACAATATGATCCGTCCCCGTTATGGGCTTAATACACGCCTTCCGGAATCAAATTTCTCGCTTTCCCAGGAGAGTCGCCACTTGTAGGTGCTGCGGCCTCTCCCGGGCGGACCGGGGGTGGACACCATTGACGACAGATGCTGTGATTGGCGCCGAAAGCAACCAATCACGGAATCAAGCTGCTCGGCAGGGTCGGAGCTCGGAGTATGGAAGAGTCGCCACCAACAAATGGGAAATGAACACGGATCCCTTGCGGGAGACCGGTGAGGGTTCGGGAAACTTATGTACGAGCCGAGAAGGCTAGCTCCTTTTAGGAGAAAGTCTACTAGGCACCCCGACATCGCCCGGTTATGAACCACTGGCCTCCTACTTAGCATGTTAGGCGCTAACGGACTAATCGCATATTTCTTTAAGTTTAAAATTCATTTGAAACCTTTTCTTTCTCGTTTTGAAAACTGATTTGAGCATATATTATCGAAAGCCATATTAGTAAAGAATCACCCATTTACATGAATTTAGAGTATATGGAAGAAGGAGGGAGATAGAAGAACGAATTGATTTATTTACAACGTGATTCGTGTCTTAAGCCATACATCTAAGCTAATCTCACTCCCCAAAAAGAAAGTTTATTTACATGGTTCGTGCCTTAATCATCGTTGGAACGATTAGAGTGATTGAAAATGTGGAATAAGAAGCTTTAACTCAAAAACGTGATTAAGCATACAAGTCCATTTATTTTTGTACAAAACCGTTTAGTTAGAAAAACGATTCAAAACTCTATTATTTACAAGAAAAACGATTTTAATTACGAGGTTCGCTTAATCCGTCGTTGGAACGAATTGAGGTTTTAAAACGTGATGTTTAGGAAATGGTTTGAAATGATAAAAAAAACTTTTATTTACAATTTAGGAATATCTAGAAAAACTTTAATTTAAATAAACAAATTGAATTCTCTTTTGGTGGTTTATTTTCCCTTTTTCACTCAATTAACCTTCATTTGAATGTAATTACAACAACCAACAAATTAAACCCAAATTCACCCAATCAAAATACTTTTAAAACATATATATATATATAGGAAGTTCAAAAGGAGAATAAATATACATATTCATATTCATATAAATATATATTATGATAAAAATAATAATGATACTTATAGATCGAAAATAAGATAGGAAAAATAATAATATATATACAAGTTATTAATAAGTAAAAATGGTAATAAATATAATACTAGATATTATACACTTTTATTCCAATTTAAAAACATGTAAAATAATGGATAAAGTTCATAAAAAAGAAAACTACGTTTAAACCAAAATAGTTTTCATACATAATAATATGTAGAGAGTAACTCATCCAAAACAATAAAAGGAAAACATATATATATATATATATATATATATATATATATATATAGTTTTGCAAAATCAAATTAATGTAAATTATATCCAAATGTCCAAAATAAGTAAATACATAAATAATCCATAGTTAGGTACCCAAAAATAATTTTAATAAATATACTACATAGTTATATACATATATATATACAAGTCCAAATGTCAAAAAGTTAGGAAAAAGGCTCAAAAATAGGATTTTTAAGATTCCAGCAGCTTTACCGACGGAAAATCCGTAGTAAACCGCTTTTACTGACAGAAAACGGAAAATTACAGAATGAGTCCAACAGTTTTCAGATTTATTAAAAGGTTTTAAATCTAATCTATTCTATCATTTTGGGCCTCCGAACTACCCAAATTGGATCATAGTCTATAACGGAGACTCCTAAAATGATGTTTTATTTCAAAACGTTATTTTAAAAAATATTTTTAAAATCTATATTTACAATGTTTTAATCCCGAACTACCCTTAAATCGGGTCACGGTTCGTGTTGGGACTTTAAAACGAGTTTTTACTTCAAAACAAAGCAAAATATTTATTTAATACGAGACAGGAATTAAATAAATACGGAATGAATAAATGTGATAAATAAATAACTTAAAGTAATAAAAATTATAAACTAAAGAAATAAAGGAAATAAATAAAACGAGTCTAGTCCTCGAATAATACCTCAAGATTGGTATTGACGGCTTGATCTCGGTTGATTCCACGAGTTATGATTTTTTTGGTGTTTTTTCGTGTTTGGTAAAATATTCAACTTTTAGGAATTTTCAATTTTTTAGGAAAAAAATGTTTTTTTCCCAAAAAAAATAACTTTCTCTCTCTAAAAAATGTTTTAGAGTGAGAAGCTCTAGAAAATCCCCCCTCGCGAATGTATGGGGATCCGTGCCTTTTATAGGCACTGATCCCAATGTTGAGTGTGCGCCCGAAAGGTGTTGGACGGACGCCCAACATCAAGTTGGGCGACGCCTAACTAGTGTTGGGTGATGCCAACAAGAGTTGGGGGGACGCCCAACAGGCGTTGGGCGGACACCAAACGCAGGTTGGGCGACGCCCACCAGGCGCTGGGCGGATGCCCAACGCAAGTTGGGCGCGCGTCCAACTATCGTTGGGCGCGCGCCCCGGGCTGTTGGGCGTGCGCCCAACTGTCGTCGGGCGTGTGCCCGACACGGCTGGGCGCTCTCCCCACGCCGTTGGGCGCTCGCGGGTCGCCTATTTGCCGGTACGCAATTCTTCGGGATCCTTTCGTGGGTTTTTTATATTTTATATTTTTTTATTATTGGAATCAACCGCTTTAACCGTCTGTTATGGTTTTTCGTCACAGGTCCTCCGACTCGGTGTCTACAATTAATTTGATGGAAAACCTAAGGTTTTGCCTTAAGTAAAAGATACATTAATGATGAAAAGAAAATGGAAATTATTATTCATAATGAAGATAATTACAATGAATATCTCATTAGATATATACATAAAAACAAATCATCTATGTACACAAACATCAAACATATTTACACTATGCACAATCAAACAATATAAATTTAAACAGTATCCCTATGAATTGGAATACGGCGTGCATTGGCCCTGTCAATCTTCGCTCCTATGAAGATTTGTCTTTCTCCATGAGAAAGGAATTTTGGACCATAACGAAAAACTCGTTTTACGATTCCCTCACTTTCCAAGAACTTGTAATCAAGTATGGGAAAAGGCTCTTTATCAATCCAAGGAACAGAAACTGATCCCTTGGTACCCAGAATTATTCCACATATGATATTCCCAAACCCTATTTCCCGGTTCTTCGAACATGAAGAGGCAACTAATCCCTCCATTAAAATATTTGAGGAATTAACTATGTTGTCTTGGAAAATATCTCCTAACACATATAAATCTGTATCTTGGACGACATTGCTTCTGACTCGACCAAACAAACTATGACAGAGAAATTTGTGAAGATACGACATGAAGTTAGAATTTATTGATTTGTTGTAGGCAAGACTTGGATTGAATCTCCAAAATCCCGTCAACATTCTCCATATATCTGTAGAAGTCATATCTCTTCTAGGATGGTGTTGAGTAGTGTCCTGCGGTGGAAAACCAAACCAAGCATGAAGTTCAGGATATCCAAAAGTGAATATCTTACCCTCACAATGAAAACTGAGATGAACACGCCTCTTGTTGACGAAACGAACAGTAGACAGAAACTCTAGTATCCAATTTCCAATAATAGGAAACTTCATTGATGCAAACTTGGTCCATCCTAAGTTTGTCAGATAGTGATTCATGTCATCGCTGATCCCGAGTTTTTCATTCAGGAACTCGTCCATATATAGCATTCCACAAAACTGTGCATATCTAAACCTCAAATATCTTCTTCCCTCATCATGATTATAGATGGGAAACCATGCTCCATAGCGTGAAGAGATATCAACACGCTTGCTATGAGCGGAAGTATTTTTCCTAGTATTTTTCAAAGAGGTAGTCATGTTTGTGAATAAAATTGTGTCTGTAACCTTTAGAAATGAAGAAAGAAATTCATAATTCTGAAAGAGACAAAGTGAAATAAAAGAATTCTGAATCTACAAGAATATATAGGTTACTTAAGTGAAAAATTGTGTCTGTTGAGAATGAAAAGTCGTGTCTAACTGATACCTTTTGGATAAAACTGACTGAATATCTCAACCGAGATTTCTGTAATCTCTTACAGTTATTTCGAAGTGTTAAAATACTGAAAATCTCAACTGAGATTTCTGGAATCTCTACTGAGGATTCCCTAATTCTAAAACATGGATAAACTCAACTGAGATTTCTAGAATCTCCACAGAGATTTCTAAATATTTATTTTTTCAAAAACGCTTAATACTTTAAGAAAAATTTCAAAACATGACTAGATTGGAATTTTATTTTACAAAAAACTTATCTGTACACAAATTCAAAAATAAAAATAAAAATAAATTAAACTAAAAATAAAAATAAAAATAGATTAATTTAAAAAGAAATAAAAATAAAAATTATGAACAAAAGATAAGAAAAACTAAAAATTTAAAATATGAAGACTAAATAAATTAATTTTCAAAGAATTCGTCCACGAATTCAATTGCTTGAATTGGAGCTCATTCGAATTAAATTTTGCATCGATTACCATTAACCTTAAATCGATCGCCTTTGGAATTTTCTAACTCTAAAGCTCCATAATCAAATGTTTTAATAACCACATACGATCCATTCCATCTAGACATGAGCTTACCTGGAAATAACTTTAATTTGGAATTAAAAAGCAAAACTTTATCCCCAACATTAAAGCTTTTAACTTTAATTCTGGCATCATGCCATTTTTTTAACTTTTTCCTTATAAACCCTTGCATTTTCGTAGGATAAATAGCGTATTTCATCCAACTCGTTTAAATCGAACAAACGCTTTTTTCCTGCGCTTTGCAAATTGTAATTAAGGGTTTTTATAGCCCAATATGGTTTATGTTCTAAGTCTACTGGTAAATGACAAGCTTTACCATAGACTAGTCTATAAGGTGTCATTCCTATAGGTGTTTTAAATGCAGTACGATATGCCCATAATGCATCGTTAAGTTTATGTGCCCAGTCTCTTCTAGAAGACGAAACTGTTTTCTCAAGTATCCATTTGAGTTCTCTATTTGATATTTCCGCGTGACCATTCGTTTGAGGATGGTATGGCGTAGATACACGGTGGTGTACTCCGTATTTTCTCATAAGCGACTCAAAGCTTATATTTATGAAATGAGTACCTCCATCGCTTACCATAACTCTAGGGATTCCAAATTGACAAAATATTTCATTTAAAAACTTAACAACTACCTTAGAATCATTTGTCGGGGTTGCAATTGCTTCAACCCACTTTGAAACATAATCTACGGCTACTAATATATAATTTTTGCCAAAAGAAGAAGGAAAAGGACCCATGAAATTGATTCCCCACACGTCGAATATTTCAACTTCCAATATGTTTGTGAGAGGCATCTCAACTTTCCTTCCTAAATTCCCGGTTCTTTGACATTTATCACAACGGATAATAAATGAACGGACATCTTTAAATAGGGTAGGCCAAAAGAATCCACATTCTAATATTCTAGCTACTATTTTGCTTACGCCGTTATGACCTCCATAAGCGCTTGCATGACATTCTAACATTATAGAGTCATATTCAAACTCACTAACGCATCTCTTAAGCATTCCATCGCCGAATGTTTTGAACAAGAATGGATCTTCCCAAAAATATCTCTTCACTTCCGAAAAGAATTTCTTCTTTTGCTAAGAATTCAATCCATATGGTACAACATAAGCAGCTAAGTAATTGGCTATATCCGCATACGATGGTGCTATGACACTTTGTACTTGCATGAGATACTCATTGGGGAAATCATCTCAAATGACTAATGTTTCACCGATGGGACCGTTTTCATCTTCAGGTCTTGATAGATGATCGGCGACAAGGTTTTCGATTCCCTTTTTATCTTTAATCTCTATGTCAAATTCTTGTAATAACAAGACCCATCTAATAAGACGCGGTTTTGCATCTTTCTTAGCAAATAAATATCTTAAAGCTGCATGATCGGTATAAATGATGACTTTAGATCCTAACAGGTACGACCTAAACTTATCACATGCAAACACTACCGCTAGAATTTCTTTTTCAGTTGTGGTGTAATTTAACTGTGCACCGGACAATGTGCGACTCACATAATATATAACATGAAGTTTCTTATCCTTCCTTTGACCTAATACACATCATGTAGGAAAATAGACAAGCCTAGGCATAGCGGAATAATAAAATTTTATCTATTTCATCTATTTCCCTTTTCCAAGATCTGTTAATTGTTATTTCATATAAAGAGGGATAGAAAGTAATACCTTTATCGAAGAACTATCTACCATTGCAAACGAAGTGCCCACAACTTGTTATTATCAACTCGTGAACCACGAACGTTTGATTCAACACAAAACAAAAGCTAATCAGTAATCAACTTTTAATAAATAGCAATCGCAATGATTTCCTCTATCAGAAATCGATACGAGATCAAAGAGGGAGTAAGAAATAAAGTAAATTTACCGAGACGAAAGACGGAACGATTCCTCCTCTCACTTTTGTGTTGCTCGAATTTTAGGGGTTAGGGAGTCTATTTATAGACTTTTCTTAACCCTAATCCCAGTTGTGTTAGGTAATTAAATAAACACTTTACTATTATCTAAATAATAACTAATTATATCTAGATAATTATTAATGTTAGGGATAATTAATTAGAGTTTCAATCACATAAAAACTTCTAATTAATATTATCAGATAATCTTGTAATTTAATTGATAACCATAATCAAATTATAATTATTAATCAAATTAATTTATCCCTAAGTTAATACAAATTTCGGCCCATATGTGTATGTCCCACTAATTACATTTTCGTCCTCCGATTCCAAGTCCCATATGCGACCCATTAGGTTCTTTATTGCCACTAGCCATATATATTATTTAAAATTATTCATTACGATTAATTCCAACATATATATAACGAAATACCGTCGAGAGCTGTTACTAGCAGAACCTATGATATTCCCCCAGAGTAATTAAGAAGCCAGGTTGATAACTGACATTAACCTTTCTGTATTAGGTACAGTATAATACGATCCTTCATCAACTATATCCTATCGATCAATTCCTTATAACCATGGAATGTATCAAAGTTACATATAACGCAGAGTCTAGTTTTACTTGTATAGGTTGAATTCACTCTGAAAGATAAGTTAAGTGAAATGTTTATTTCTACTCTTAACTGTATCACCTTGCAAGGATTTCAGTCAATTCACCATAAGCGGCCCTTTGGATATATCTCCCATTTATTGGGAGTGACAAATGCTCAATCTGACATTAACCATTCTGTAATTACTTCGCGTGATACCCAACCCTACTCTCACACACCCTATGCTCTCACCTATTGGATCGTGCTCGCACATAATCAAAGTATCAGACTCCGCAATCCAGAATTACTAATTAATGAAAGTTTGAGTCTGAGGATTAGTTATACCTACTAATACCGATGAGATGAACAATTGACACATTGGATAAATCACTCCATTCTGTTATCTCAAGTCGGGTCCCAATCATAATGAACTCCTTCATCAGATCCATGTAACTGTCTAGATATCAGAATATCTAAAGCTTGTGAGATCAGCTTTCTGTCTCGATAGAAAACACTTTTACATGCAAGTCTCAACAACAATATGCCAATCCCTATAACATATTACTTGACTTGGGTTTACTTTAAATCTATCTGTCTATTATAAAGTATATTCTCACTTCATGCTTGTATGAACACTTTATAACTACTTGAATAAACTTAGGATTACTTCCTTTGCGAAAGATTTGTGCCTTTATATATAGTTACATATTAATGCTATATATCTGATTAAACAAATGATCAAATAAACAATTTATTCAATAATATTAATATCCAAAACAATTGTATTTAGGACACTAAATTCCAACATTCTCCCACTTGGACTAAAGCCAAATGTTTCTGAAACTAATACCAGAAGAACTAAGATGTTTATCGTGAGCTCTTTGTGGTAACAGCTTGGTCAACGGATCTGCAACGTTGTCCTCAGTGGGCACCTTTTCTATTCTCACATCTCCCTTGGCTATGATCTCCCTAATGAGATGATATCGCTTGAGATAATGTTTGGATGCATTATGAGACCGTGGTTCCTTTGCTTGTGCAATGGCTCCATTGTTATCACAGTACAAAGTAATGGGATTTACAATGTCAGGCACCACTCCTAGTTCTGTTATGAACTTTCTAATCCAAACAGCCTCAGCTGCGATGTACCCTGATTCAGTCGACGAGAAAGCAACACTTCCTTGTTTTGAACTCTTCCAACTAACTGAACCTCCATTAAGGATAAACTGGTATCCTGATTAGGATCTGTAATCATTTTCACCAGTCTGATGACTAGCATCTGAATATCCTTCAATTTTCAATTCTCCTTGTCCATATACGAGGAACATGTCTTTAGTTCTTCTAAGATACTTAAGAATGTTCTTGACAGCAATCCAGTGATCAAATCCTGGATTCCCTTGATATCGGCGCGTCATACTTAATGCGAACGCCACATCAGGTCTAGTGCAAAGCATAGCATACATGATTGAACCAACCACGATGGAGTAAGGAATTACAGCCATGCGATTCTTGTCACTGTCCGTTTTAGGACACTGACCATTTGATAACTTGACACCATGGACCATTGGTAAGTTACCTCTTTTCGATTCATACATGTCAACGTTTTAGCACTTTGTCAATATATATAAATTGGGATAGTCTGAGCAGTCTCCTTGATCTATCGCGATAGATCTTGATCCCTAAGATGTAGGCTGCTTCTCCCAAATCTTTCATGGAGAAATTACCCGATAACCAAACTTTTACTGTTTGCAACATTACCACATCGTTTCCCATAAGTAGTATATATCATCAACATATAGTACTAAGAAAACGACTGAGCTCCCACTTGTCTTCTTGTAAACACAAGCCTCTTCTGAGTTTTGTTCGAAACCAAATTGTTTTATGGTTTCATCAAAACGCTTGTTCCGGATTCTAGATGCTTGCTTGAGTCCATAAATGGACCTTTGAAGTTTGCAAACCTTGGTTGCATCCTTCGATGTGAAACCTTCAGATTGCATCATGTATACATCCTCAAGTAGGTTTCCATTTAGGAAAGCTGTTTTCACATCCATTTGCCAAATCTCATAATCAAAATGAGCGGCAATTGCAAGTAATATTCTGATGGATTTGAACATGGCTACTGGAGAGAAAGTCTCGTCATAGTCAATACCTTGTTTTTGACGATATCCTTTCGCTACTAACCTAGCTTTGTAGGTACTAACCTTTCCATCCATGTCAGTCTTCTTCTTGAAGATCCACCTGCACCCAATGGGTTTTATCCCTTCGGGTGGATCAACCAAAGTCCACACTTGGTTAGTATACATGGAGTCCATTTCAGAATTCATGGCTTCAAGCCATGCTTTAGATTCTGGACTATCAAGAGCTTTTTCGTAGGTTTCAGGTTCATCGTCTAACACGGGAACCAGTTCGTTATCTCCCACTAGAAAACCATATCTAACTGGGAGTTCAGGAATTCTATGAGACCTATGTGTGGGACATTTGTGTTTCATCTAGTGAAACGGGTTCGGGTTCAACTTCTTCCGCTTTTTCAACATGTGATTCCTATTGAACTTCTTCAAGTTCAATCGCGCTTCCATTTTGTGTTTCTTCCAAAAACTCTTTCTCTAGAAACACTGCGTGTTTGGATACTATTACCTTTTGGTCATCTTGATGATAAAAGTAATATCCCATAGTTTCCTTTGGGTATCCAATGAAGAAACACTTGTCAGATTTGGGATCTAATTTATCTGACATAATACGTTTAACGTATGCTGAACATCCCCATATTCTTATGAAAGAGAAGATGGGTTTTCTACCAACGAACAGTTCGAATGTTGTGGAACTAGCGGATTTGGTTGGAACTCGGTTTAAGGTAAATAGGGCAGTTTCTAAGGCATATCCCCAGAATGATTTTGGAAGAGCAGTGGTGCTCATCATGGATCGTACCATATCTAGTAAGGTGTGATTTCTCCTTTCTGATACACCATTGTGTTGTGGTGTATAAGGAGGTGTCCATTGTGAGCATATTCCACATTCATTTAGATAACTCATAAATTCTTCAGAAAGATATTCTCCACCTCGGTCGGATCGAAGTATTTTGATAGTCTTTCCTGTTTGATTCTCAACTTCATTCTTAAAGCATTTGAATTTCTCAAAAGCTTCTGACTTGTGTTTCATCAAATAGATATAACCATATCTAGTATAATCATCTATGAAACTAATGCAGTATCTGAATCCTCCTCTTGCTTGGACTGACATAGGACCACATACATCTGAATGTATTAATCCTAGAGTGTCTGATACACGCTGACCTTTATGGCTAAAGGGTGTCTTTGTCGTTTTTCCTTTTAAACATGACTCACACGTTCCCATCGATTCAAAATCAATTGAGTCTATAAGCCCATCTTGATGTAGCTGAATCATGCGTCTCTGGTTTATATGGCCTAAACGAAAATGCCACAAGTAAGTTGAATTATCTAATTTAAGTCTTTTGGTATCAATTGTGAAAGAAGAAACTTTATCATTCAAAATATAAATCCCATCTAATGATATTCCTGAGAAATAGAAAATACCATTTCTATAAAATTCACAACCATTGTTCTTAATTGAAACATGAAAGCCATCATCAATCAGACAGCTAATAGAAATAATGTTGCGAGACATCTCTGGAACATACAAACAGTTCCTTAATTCTATTACAAACCCAGAGGGCAAACTCAAAACATAATCTCCAATTGCGAGGGCGACAACTCTTGCTCCATTTCCTACTCGCAAGTTTATGTCTCCTTTCTTTAATTCTCTAGTTTGCTTTAGCTCCTGCATATTCATACAAATATGAGATCCACATCCGGTATCTAATACCCAAGATTCAGACTGTGAAATTGAGTTAATTTCAATATAAAACATACCAGAAGTTGAAGCACTGTCCTTTCCTTTCTTGAGAGAAGCTAGGTACTCCTTACAATTTCTCCTCCAATGCCCATCTTTACCACAGAAGTGGCATTCCCCTTTGGGCTTCTTGACTTACTTTCTTTTGGCTTGGTCCGGCTTGCCTCCCTTGTTCTTCTTGGGATATTTTGTATTGGGAAAATTCCCCTTCCTCTTCTTTGATCCCTCAATCACAAGAGCAGGTACCACTTTATCTTTCTTCACATTTGTCTCAACTGTCTTGAGCATATTGGTGAGCTCTTCAAGAGAGGTCTTTAAGTCATTCATTTGGTAGTTCATGGTGAACTGTGAATAACTTTCTGGGAGGGATGTAAGAAGTAAGTCGACACTTAGCTCATGATCCATCACGAAGCCAATACTAGAAAGTTTGGTGATATAGCCAATCATCTTGACACAATGTGTCATAACAGATGTTCCCTCTTGCATCTTACAGCGAAACAGCAGTTTTGATGTCTCAAAACATTCACAACGAGTCTGTTTCTCGAACAGCTCTTTTAAGTGCATGACAATAGAATAGGCATCCATTTCCTCATGTTGCCTTTGCAGATCTGGTGTCATCGATGCAAGTATGATGCACCCAGCGTGTTCATCATCGGATTTATGCTTCTGATAGGCATCAATCTCTTCAATGGGTGCATCATCATCCGGAAGAGCGGGTATCGATGTATCGAGTACATACCCTATCTTTTCGAACTTCAAAACAATTTTGAGGTTACGAAACTAGTCGACTAAGTTTGAACCATTCAACTTGTTATCGGTAAGGATATTTCTTAGATCGGTTTTCGACATGATTGGTTTTAGAGTACGAAAAATTAATAACCTGAGAGTGAGAAAAAGTGACGGATGTTATTCATTTGTTTAATTCACTTACAATTTAAATAGGTTGGACTTTTATGTTTTTAAATTGCTCCCACTATTTTACCAAATTAATAACCCTCTATATTAATTCGAAGGATATTCACAATTCCTTTAGTGAGCTAGAATCCTAACTCCTGAAATTTCACCTTGAGTTTACTCAACAAGCTAGTTTCATTCATTAGGTAGATTCATGTAATCAATCACATTAAAACATGTGATTTCTAGGTTGTTGGGTTACTAACCACATTAGTAACTGATATGTGTCGTTTATCAATCCCAACCATATTGCCCATTAGGTTAGAACTGTTGGTCCCTTATAAGGTTGCAAGTATAGTTCCAGGGGGGGTTAGGAACTATTTAAACTTTTTAGCAATTAGGGCAGACTTCTTTTTCTAAAGAAAAAGGTTTCAACAGCAGCGCTGAGTAAACAACAAGATACTGGCTTAGTCAACTAGTGACTAGGTCAGTTTCTTAGCTTGAGTCAGGAGATAGCACTTAGAGTCTATTCCTGAGCTCAGATGTTTAGCACGCATAACTCAACTTGACCTCTTTACTTGGTCAGTTTTTGGTTATTTTAAGCAAGCAATATATATAAGGAGTTAAGGGTAAGTAATACGTTACTCAGCAGATTTATCCAGGTTCGGCTTCTTCTAAGCCTACGTCCTGTCCCCGGAACACGTTCCAAGATTTCGAATCCTCTACTGAGCTCTTTAAAGGTAGAGCCTCAAACCCTTTACAATAAGCAACTGAGTATAACAAGAGTACCTTCCTCTATACCTCTACTCAATCCTAATCTCTTGCTGAGTACTTAAAACCGAGTACTCAGCCTCTCCTTTCTATCTCTAGAAGTGATAAGTGTTTTGTCCTATACAAAGATTTGCTAAGACACTTTAGACGATTCAACAATCACTCTAGACTTTTACACAGATATAAGAATTTGTAGTGTAAGATTTGCTTTGCTTCTTACTTGCAGAACTTGTGTAGAAATTTGGTCAGCGTAATGGCTTGATCAAGTTCTATATTGAGTGAAGCTTGTGATGGCACTATTTATAGAGACGTCTGGGCATCAGACATTTCGAATTTCGAAATAACCGTTGGAGGGAAACGGCTACATGTCGTTGTCATCCTGACTTGCTCAGAGCTCTCGGCCAATCAGAATTGTGTATCTTCTGTCCTCGGTCAGCTCAGCAGATGGTCTCTCCTTTTATGGTAAAGTCAACTGGACAACATACTGTGTCGTCTGAACTTTACCCAAAGGGGAAATACTTTGTCTGGAAGTTTTCCCTTGACAGCTGCTGTCCTATACGCTTTGTCGAGACTAATCAACAGCTTCATCTTGAAGTTGTTCCCGAAGGTCTTCTAGATCCTTCTCATGCTGAGTTGCGTTCTGTTTAGAACGGCAACGTTTTGACAAACGCGGGCCGAGTTGTACTGAGTTGTTTGACTTGGGCATTGGCTTCCGTATTGGGCTTGGGCCATTTAATCCTTATGTTATATCAGTTTTAACTCAACATTGAACAAACACATTAGTAGAATAAATCAAAGCATTTAAACTTAGTATGTTTAGAATATGTAAAAACAATTTTGTCAAATCAAAATTATGTGGAAAGGTGTTTCAACAAGAACAACATGAGTTTACTCATCCAATTATTCTATCCTAATTTAAGCATTACCCCATATTCGTGAAAAATAATTTTTTCGGTAATTCAGGTGTTACCATAAGACCCCGAGCTTGAGTTTACTCAACAACCCAAAGGCCCGCAGTACTGCCGGCTGAATTATAATATTAGGGAGGGGCGGCTGATTTTAATAACTTGCTTATTTACTTAACTTTTGATTAGTGAGGGATTTATTTAAGTCTCATAATCTAACCTAGTTTGATTTGCTTTAGCATACATCAGACATTCATACATTCAACATTGACAATTATGGACATATCTCTAAGTTTATTCCGTTGAGCCAGAAACGGAATAAAGGGTCACCCTAGGGAAATACTAACTATTACATATTTCTCTTTGAGTCCTCCGTCTTCTCCTTGGCGCATTGAATTACAACAATATTCTATTTCTAAGAAAACTTCAATTTACTTGAAGGGATTTGGATGAGAAGAGAAATACAATAGAGAGTAAGAGAAGACAGGACACGCATGTCCTATTTTAAAATACCAAAAGACTAAATAACAATTATAGATGGTCTAATATGTCCATAACGACAAACATGCATAGACTCAATTAAAATTAAATTTAATTGGTTGATTACATAAACTATTTATGTAATATTTGAGTTAATCAAATTAACAACTTAAATTAATTTTCATCCAATTTTAATTATGCATATCCTAATTAATTCGAATAATTCATTTAATGTTTTGAATTATATATATCAAATATTTAGGTAAAACAAAATTTTAAATAAATTGATTTTGATAATCAAACATTATATTCTTAAACACATATTTATATATATTTAAAACGGGTCATTTAAAACACTTTTAAAACCCGGTACCAACAATCGGGCCGGACTGATTTAATCGGCCCGACCGTTTGGCACAACTGCTGCCACAGGGCAGCAGCTAGCGGCTAGGCACTGCTGCCGCGGGGCAGCAGCTAGCGCCGCTAATGGTTGCTGCCGCAAGGCAGCAACCAGTCGCAACAGCAGTTGGGGTTGCCGCCTTGCGGTAGTGACTCCAAAATGCTATTGATATATTTTTTTAATTATATATATATATATAATTGTTCTAAAATAGTTTCAAAATAATTTTCAGAATATTAAAGAACAGTTTTATCTTTTAGATTTAATAAAGCAAAACATTTTAATTATTTAACTACAAAACCTTTAGGTTTAGTTTAAGCGATTATCAACCGAAATAATCAGGAACTATGCATAATCAGTTTTAATTAACAAGTAATCAAAACTTATTTATCGTTAGATTAATTAAACTAACCGATTGATTAATTAACCTAACAATAAATCTATTCAATCTAATTGAAAAACCCTTTTATTTACATATATGAAATAACAGATTAACATAGGCTCTGATACCAATGTAGGAAAATAGACAAGCCTAGGCATAACAGAATAATAAAATTTTATCTATTTTATCTATTTCCCTTTTCCAAGATCTGTTAATTGTTATTTTATATAAAGAGGGATAGAAAGTAATACCTTTATCGAAGAACTATCTACCATTGCAAACGAAGTGCCCACAACTTGTTATTATCAACCCGTGAACCACGAACGTTTGATTCAACACAAAACAAAAGCTAATCAGTAATCAACATTTAATAAATAGCAATCGTAATGATTGCCTTTAACAGAAATCGATACGAGATCAAAGAGGGAGTAAGAAATAAAGTAAATTAGCCGAGACGAAAGACTGAACGATTCCTCCTCTCACTTTTGTGTTGCTCGAATTTTAGGGGTTGGGGAGTCTATTTCTAGACTTTTCTTAACCCTAATCCCAGTTATGTTAGGTAATTAAATAATTGGAATCTTATTCAGAATAGGATTCCTAATTAGATAATTAAATAAACACTTTACTATTATCTAAATAATAACTAATTATATCTAGATAATTATTATTAATTAAATTAATAATTAATTAATGTTGGGGATAATTAATTAGAGTTTCAATCACATAAAAACTTCTAATTAATATTATCAGATAATCTTTTAATTTAGTTGATAACCATAATCAAATTATAATTAGAGGAAATTAGGGATAAAATCAGTTTTTGATTTTTTATTATCCTTTTATCAAATAAACAGTTATATTTTTTGGATTTGAAAAATAAAAATAAAAAACCAGTTCCACGGTTGAAATTATATCAAACCAAACTCTTTTTTTTTTGTTTTTTTAATATGCTAAAACCACTTTTAGTTTTCAAGTACTTGACATTTTAAGAAATTCTTTATAAATACAAGAAGGTTGTAAATATTTAGACTAAACATGATTAATATGTAACTTACCCTTATAATTATTAATCAAATTAATTTATCCCTAAATTAATACAAATTTCGGCCCATATGTGTATGTCCCACTAATTACATTTTCGTCCTCCGATTCCAAATCCCATATGCGACCCATTAGGTTCTTTATTGCCACTAGCCGTATATATTATTTGAAAATTATTCATTACGATTAATTCCAACATATATATAACGGAATACCATCGAGAACTGTTACTAGCAGAACCTATGATATTCCCCCATAGCAATTAAGAAGTTAGGTTGATAACTGACATTAACCTTTCTGTATTAGGTACAGTATAATACGATCCTTCATCAACTATATCCTATCGGTCAATTCGTTATAACCATGGAATGTATCAAGGTTACATATAACGAAGAGTCCGGTTTTACTCGTCTAGGTTGAATTCACTCTGAAAGATAAGTTAAGTGAAATGTTTATTTCTACTCTTAACTGTATCACATTGCAAGGATTTCAGTCAATTCACCACAAGCGCCCTTTGGATATATCTCCCATTTATCGGGAGTGACGAATGCTCAATCTGACATTAACCATTCTGTAATTACTTCGCGTGATACCCAACCCTGCTCTCACACACCCTAGGCTCTCACCTATTGGATCGTGCTCACACAGAATCAAAGTATCAGACTCCGCAATCCAGAATTACTAATTAATGAAAGTTTGAGTCTGAGGATTAGTTATACCTACTAATACCGATGAGATGAACAGTTGACACATTAGATAAATCACTCCATTCTGTTATCTCAAGTCGGGTCCCAATCCTAATGAACTCCTTCATCAGATCCATGTAACTGTCTAGATATCAGAATATCTAAAGCTTGTGAGATCAGCTTTCTGTCTCGATAGAAAACACTTTTACATGCAAGTCTCAACAACAATATGCCAATCCCTATAACATATTACTTGACTTGGGTTTACTTTAAGTCTATCTGTCTATTATAAAGTATAGTCTCACTTCATGCTTGTATGAACACTTTATAACTACTTGAATAAACTTAGGATTACTTCCTTTGCGAAAGATTGGTGCCTTTATATATAGTTACATATTAAAGCTATATATATGATTAAACAAATAATCAAATAAACAATTTATTCATTAATATTAAGGACACTAAATTCCAACACATCCTACAGCTAAGTCACTTGCATCGCACATAATTTCGAAAGGTAAATTCCAATCGGGTTTCGATATTATAGGTGTACTGACTAAAGCTGTTTTCAATGTATTGAAAGCTTATAAACAATCCTCATTAAAATCAAAAGTTGAATCTTTCATAAGCAAATTAGTAAGTGGTTTGGAAATTACAGAAAAGTTCTTTATAAATCTCCTGTAAAAACCTGCATGACCTAAAAATGACCTTACTCCCTTAACAGTAGTTGGTGGGGGTAATTTTTCTATAACTGAAGTCTTTGCTCTATCCACTTCTAAACCTTTTTCAGATATCTTTATGACCTAAAACAATTCCTTCGTCCACCATGAAATGACATTTTTCCCAATTTAATACTAAATTCGTTTCTTCACATCTAGAAAATACTTTATCTAAGTTCTGTAAACATGCATCGAAAGAATCTCCATAAACTGAAAAATCATCCATGAAAACTTCCATGATATCTTCAATGAAATCATTAAATATTGCTGTCATACAATGTTGAAACGTTGCTGGTGCATTACATAGACCAAAGGGCATTCTTCTATATGTAAATGTTCCATAAGGACATGTGAATGTTGTTTTGTCTTCGTCATCCGGGTAAATGTATATTTGAAAGAATCCGGAATAACCGTCTAGGAAACAATAAAATGCATGACCGGCTATCCTTTCAATCATTTAATCAATGAAAGGTAGAGGAAAATGATCTTTCATAGTTGCTTTGTTTAGGTTCCTATAGTCTATACAAACCCTCCAATCGGTGGTGGTTCGCGTAGGTATTAATTCACCTTCGTCATTCCTTACAACAGTTATGCCTCCCTTTTTAGGTACACAATGGATTGGACTAACCCATTCACTATCCGAGATCGGATAAATGATTCCATTGTCTAAAAGTTTAGTAATCTCATTTTTTACTTCTTTCATGTTCGGATTTAAGCGTCTTTGCCTATCCACTTTAGGTGGCTTATCTTCTTCTAAGTGAATTATGTGCATTACGATACTAGGATTAATTCCTTTTAAATCTGAAATTTGCCATCCCATACTTCCTATCCTATTTCTAACAACTTCTTTCAATTTTTCTTCTTGAACGTTTGTTAATTTGTTAGAGATAATTATAGGTAGAGAATCGCCTTCGCCTAAGAAAGCGTGCCTCAAATGACTGGGTAACTCTTTAAGTTCTAATTTAGGGGGTATTACAATCGAAGGCGGAACTGGTCCATCTTCTCGAATCAAAGGCTTTGAGTCCACATTCTTCAAGTAAGTCAAATTTCATACTAGCAAATTCCTCCATAGGATATTTCATCGCTTTGTTCATATTAAACTCGATCTTATCTTCTCATATCCTTAAAACTACTTTCCCTTCCGACACATCAACTAGAGCACGTCCCGTGTTCATAAACGGTCTACCAAAAATTAGTGGACAATTAACGTCATATGCAAAATCTAATATAACAAAATCGGTAGGAAAAATAAATTTATCGACTTTGACTAAAACATCATCAATTATACCATATGGTCTCTTAGTGGTTTGATCTGCTAATTGCAAAACCATATTGGTACGTTTGATATCTTCTTCTAAACCTAACTTGTTAAAAATAGACAATGACATTAAGTTTATACTTGCTCCTAAATCACAAAGACAACTTGGGAATTCAATATCTCCCAACTTACATGGAATCGTAAAACATCCGGGATCTGTGAGTTTAGTGGGCAAAGTACTTGACACTATTGAACTACAGTCCTCAGTTAGCAAAATGGATAAAATTCCTTCCCAACTAATTTTCTTCGAAATTAAATCCTTTAAGAACTTACCGTAGTTAGGAATTTGCGTAATTGCATCCATAAATGTTAAATTAATGTGCAAATTTTTAAGTTTATCCAGAAATGTTAAAAGTTGTTTGTCATAGTCCTTATTTCGGACTTTGTGCGGAAAAGGTGGTTTGGGTACAAAAGTTCTTGTACTTGAGTCAATTGGTGAACTTTTTGTGTTTGATATATCTTCATTGGGTTTTGGTAAATCAGTTCCTTGTAATGTTGCATCTCCGGGCATTTCCGGGCCTAGATAATTTTTCCCTGAACAAAGAGTGATAGCCTTTACATACTCTTTCGGATTTTCTTCCATATGGCTAGGAAGACTTCCCTCTTTTCGGGATGGAATTGATTTAGCAAGTTGACCAATTTGGACCTCCAAATTATGGATGCTAGATGAGTGGTTTTTAATAAGCTAATCGAATTTATTTTCGATCCGTTTAAAACCATCATCGTGATTACTTATTTTTCCACCGATAACATCTATAAATTTGTTGATTTTAGAAGATAAAGTGCTAATCGTATCTCTTGACTGATTTTGATAATTATTGGTACGTTTTTTATTAGCATATGCATTATTATTATTTTTATCTTTCCAGTTAAAGTTAGGATGATTCCTCCATCCAGAATTATAAGTATTAGAATAAGGATACAATCTTGCCCCTAGCTTGATCTATAAATAAGAGTGACTAGCACTCATTGAAAAAAAATCTAGACACTTAGACCTTAGACCATACACTTTACATCTTGTAATTCTTGCTATTTGTAGTTTAGATTTTGTTTTTAGGCTTTATATAGCCAAACTCTTCCATCTTGAGAGCTTGTTCGTCGATTTCGGCATTCCATCAAGGTCCCGATCCACTTTCGTGCACCAAGCTCAAAAGCTCCACCATCCAAGTCCTAAGAGACGGCTTTTGAGTCCGGTTAGCTAGTTCCGAAGGTGGATTCTTCCCTTTTTACTTGCTAATTAGCTTGAACTCATCCTATGTACTAGGCTTGGTTGTAATTCATATTTACATTCTCCATATTTATAATTTATGATTCATAATCTTCTTTTCTATATATGTGTTGATGTTTGTTACTTGTTTTGATATTCATAATTAATTGTTGTGTAGGAGAATGCGACTTCCGACGCCATTCGGGCTATTTTTAGGGATTCATATAGGTGTTGCCTTACCGGAAGTGACAAACCGGAAACCGTAGGAATTGACAAGCCACGGAACTTACGGGCCCTAATTTCTGGTCCCAAGCATTAGACACGCCTTGACTAGGAACCACGTAGTCTAAGTACTTCACGGGTCGGTTACTCTACACGTAGTCGTCTTGGCAAGAGCAAACCATCAACCGTATAAACATTAGAAGTCATTATTTGTCATAATTATAACTTATCGCATTCATATCACTTCATAGAGTTTCGTTATATAAATTCGCCTCACACATAGTTAGGAGTAGTTTGTAGTTGGCCCCCATATCAACCTCAAAGTATTCACCGCTTAAATAACGTGTAAAACCGAGTCGTTTGATACTTGCAGTTATAAATCCCGTGGATTCGATACCCGGTCTTAACCAGATTATTACTTGATACGATGGGGTACACTTGCCCCTAAGTAGTGACATCTAGTAGATACAAAGCACTTAGAAAAACCACATCCATAGTCATAGCGCAATCATCGTAATATACATTTTGTCGTTAAAAAGAACACTACTAGAAGGCGCGCTATCAAGTTTTTGGCGCCGTTGCCGGGGATTTGTAACATCTTGCGATATTAGACAAAAACGTTTTATTGTTAGTTTAAGCATTCTTTTTGTATAAATTGTTTATATATACTTTTACTAACATCATTCTTTCTTATTGATATTATATTTTATTTCACTTATTTTATGCATACCCGATCTCGGAGTGATTCTCTTATTCCTATTGATCTCGAAATTGAACGTACTCTTTGTAGGATTCGAAAAGAGAGAATGGCAAACCTCAACAATGAAGCTAACCAGCCCGAGGTCAACCAATGGGTGCCGGAACAACCCTTGAATAACAACCGTAATGGTGGAGGCAATGACACGCGTTCGATGTTGGAGATTCTTGCTCCACATCGCCCTTAAATCCGCCATGGAATCGTTGCCCCCACCATTTCGGCCGACACATTTGAAATAAAGACTAGCATGATCCAATTAATCCAACAACTCGGTCAATTCGGAGGGGAACCCCATGAAAATCCTAACGAACACCTTGATAAATTTCTTATGTGTGCCGAAACTTCTCGGCAAAACGGTGTTCCGGTTGAGGCCATCCAACTAAAACTATTTCCTTTCTCTTTGACAGGGCAAGTGTTTGAATGGTTGCAGTCGTTAGAGGCGGAATCGATCATATCTTGGGAGGAACTTGAGAAGGAGTTCCTATCTTACTACTTCCCGCCTTCTAAAACGGTTAAGTTGAGGAAAGATATCACTTCCTTTCGGCAACTTGGATACGAGGCCCTCCATTCAGCTTGGGCTAGGTTCCGAAAGTTGCTCCAAAGATGTCCCCATCATGATATTCCTAAGCATGATCTAGTAAGTACATTTTATCATGGTTTAACACCTACTAATCATGCAACCGTTGATTCTGCCGCAGGTGGGGATTTATTTCGCAAATCGGCAAGCGAGGCGTTCGAGCTCATTCACGAATTAGCTAGGAAAAGTGTCCAATGGCAAGAAGATCGGCTTGCCGGACCCTCACAACATCAAACCTTTACCGTAAAAGACGAGGCTCCCACAGTCTTCATGGTCGAAATGAATAAGAAGCTGGACGCCTTAATGGCGCAAATGAGCCTCAAGAATACAACATAAGTCCTAGTGTGCTCTCATTGTGGTGGTGACCACCAAGGTAAGGATTGTCAAGCTGGAAGCCCTTTTGCCGGCGACACCGAAAGCGTAAGTTATGTAGGGGGACAACAAAGGTATAATTCTCATTATAACTCCTATCCTAACACACATGCTTATCACCACCGTAACAATAATAACAACGGATGGAGGCCTCAACACCAACACCCGATTCTATCTTATGATAACAAGCGGAATGTGTTGAAGCCCCCATCCGAACCCCATAGTAAATTCGTGGAACAAGGTTTGGGCCAATTCCCTCATGCCCAAGGAGGGCAAAAATCGCAACCTCCTGGCAATGCGCAAGACACAATGGTAATTGATCTTCTTAAAGAAATATCTTCCCGTCTTGCTAACAATGAAGCATTTTGCAGGGACTTGGGACAGCAAGTGGCCCAATTAAGTCGCCAACAATAAGAGATACAACATGAGTCTCCCCCGATTATCATCGAACAAAACCCAAGACTAAAGGATCAGGAGACCGCGCAAGCAATAACTCTCCGAAGTGGTAAGGGTTTGGAACCACCGGTTCCAAAGGCGACTCCACCCGCCATTCACTTGTCCGTATGGGACATTTGCATATAGGCGGATGTCGTTTGGGCTTTGTAACGCCCCCTCCACCTTTCAAAGGTGCATGACGGCTATATTCTCCGAAATTATTGAGGATTTCATGGAAGTCTTCATGGACGATTTTTCTGTTTTTGGACCGTCCTTTGAAATTTGTTTGGGCAATCTTGATAAAGTCCTTCAACGTTGCGAGGACACTAATCTCGCTCTAAGTTGGGAAAAGTGTCAGTTTATTGTTCAAGATTGTATTGTTTTAGGACACAAGGTGTTCGGGGAAGGAATCGCGGTCGATCCGGCCAAGATTGAGGTGATTGAGAAATTACCCCCTCCAATCAATGCTAAAGGAATCCGGAGTTTTTTAGGGTCATGCAGGATTCTATAGGAGATTCATCAAAGATTTCTCTAAGATAGCAACCCCCTTGACCCAACTCCTTGCAAAGGATGCGGAATTTAGTTTTTCCCCCAAATGTTTGCTTGCATTTAATACGCTAAAGGAAAAACTAGTTAATGCACCCATTATGGTGAAACCCGATTGGAGTCTTCCCTTTGAACTCATGTGTGATGCAAGTGACTTGGTTGTAGGTGCTTGTTTGGGCCAGCGGGTGGATAAAATTTTCCGCCCCGTTTATTATGCGAGCAAAACGCTCAATGAGGCCCAACAAAATTATTCCATTACGAAAAAAGAGATGCTTGTTGTAGTCTTTGCTTTCGATAAGTTTAGATCATATCTCGTATTATCCAAAATTGTCGTATACACTGACCACGCAGCTCTCAAGTACCTAATGACTAAGCAGGACGCCAAGCCACGATTAATACGGTGGATTCTACTCCTATAAGAGTTTGATATCGAAATTAGGGATAAAAAAGGAGTGGAGAATGTTGTAGTCGACCACCTTTTCCGGTTACAAAGCGAGCAAGCCACATCTCCGGAAGTTGTGGAGATTAAGGAGACCTTTCTCGACGAAACTCTCTATGTGGTAACACCTTTACCTTGGTACGCCGATATGACAAACTAGAAAGCCGGTAATATTCTTCCCCCACATCTTACTTACGAGCAGCGTAGGAAATTCTTTCATGACGCTAAGAACTATTTTTGGGAAGAACCCTACTTGTTTAAATCTTGTGCTGATAATGTCATTCGTAGGTGTATACCGGAAGATGAGGTAAATCATGTGTTGCATATGTGTCACACCCAAGAGCCGGGGGGCCACTTCGGACCTAGTCGGACTATGGCAAAGGTTCTACAATGTGGTTTTTATTGGCCTACCTTGTCCAAGGATTCCCAAGACTTCGTCAAATCATGTGACGCTTGTCAACAGAGCGGGAACATCTCCCATAAACATGAAATGCTCCAACAAGGAGTCCTAGTTTGCGAACTTTTTGATGTTTGGGGGATAGACTTTATGGGACCTTTCCCTAAGTCGCATAACAACTCCTACATTCTTGTGGCAGTTGACTATGTCTCTAAATGGGTGGAGGCCGTTGCCTTACCCTCAAACGACTCCAAGGTGGTAGGGAAATTTATAAAGAAAAATATCTTTACTCGGTTTGGAACCCTTCGAGCTATCATTAGTGACGGGGGATCCCACTTTTGCAATCGTCAATTCGACCAACTCTTACAAAAATATAGGGTTGCACACCGAGTCTCAACACCCTACCATCCGCAAACTAGCGGGCAAGTCGAGGTTTCTAACCGCGAGCTAAAACGTATCTTGGAAAAAACAGTTAGTTTCTCTAGAAAGGATTGGAGCCTAAAGCTCGATGACGCTCTTTGGGCTTACCGCACGGCGTTTAAAACGCCTATCGGGATGTCTCCCTATCACTTAGTTTTCGGGAAATCATGTCATTTACCTGTGGAATTGGAACATAAGGCCTATTGGGCTCTAAAATTTTGAAATTTTGATATGCAGGCCGCAGGGGACCAATGTCTCCTCCAACTCAATACCCTTGATGAACTTCGTCTCGGTTCATACGAAAATGCCAAGCTTTACAAAGAACGAACGAAGAAATGGCACGACAAGCACGTGCAAATCAGGGAATTCAGCAAAGGGGACCAGGTCCTCCTATATAATTCTCTCCTCCGCCTATTCCCAGGAAAATTAAAAAGTCAGTGGTCGGGACCGTACACTGTTGTCCATGCTCACTCATCTGGAGCGGTTGACATCCAAGGTTCCGACAACGAAACCCACCGGGTGAACGGACACTGCCTGAAAATATATTGCGGGGGCACTCTTCCACAACACGGAGAAACCACATTTCTCAAAACACCGTGAGCATGCACATATCCAGAAAAGTCGAGCTACTCCGACTCTAAACGTAGCCTCGGTTTACGTCCCTCAAACCCTTTGTATATATGTATCAAACTCGTTTGTTCTTTTTAGGCTCTATTCTTATTTTCTTCTAATAAAATCAACGAAAAACAAATCCCGAGCAAATCCAAATACCTCACGCGGGGCGTGCCCACTGTCATGCCCCGCGCTTCCAAGCCTCTGGCCAAAATCGGCCTAAATTGCACCTTTTACGTCGGGCGTACCTCTTTATACGCCCCGCGTAATTCCCATTTTCATGTATAAAATGCTCAGAAACTTAAACACGTAGGGCGCCCCACTTCATGCGCCCCGCGTCTTTGAGTCTCTGCCCCAAAAACAACATAAAACGCACTGTCTACGCGACGCGCCCCCCTGGGCACGCCTCGCGTAGGATCTGACCTCCAAGGGTCTCACTTTTAATTCACCATTTGTTTTTGTTTTTGTTTTTCTTTTCTTTTGCGACGTCCTTGGAATAGACGTCATTTTAATAACGCGGAGGGTCGTGCAACCCCGCACTTTCAGTTTGTTTTGCACTAACAAAAATAAAAATAAAAATAGAAAAAGACACAAAAATAATTAAACTAATTTGTTGATTCTTAAGATTTTTCCTGACACACTAACCTCCCTCGGAATTAATTAAATGTTCCGTTGTTTGTCCTTAAATGTAAATACTATCGGACCACAAAGGATCAGTTCTATTAAGAAATTTTAGTCCTAATTTTGAAGTTATAGAATTTATGTAAAGACTAGGTGATACTAAACAAAAGCATTGAGTCCTAACCCATAAGTCATCTCCATAACGAAACTTAAAAAGGCAATAAAAACGGGATGTTTGAAAATTTAGCGAAGACTCGATAGTACACAATTTAAACCCAAAATTTTGTGAGGTAATTTTGAGCCTAAAGGAGTTCGTACGAGAACTCTATTTCTTTCACAATTTTTCGAGAGCTTTGACTTCACTCGACTCATAGAGTTTGCACCTAATACCGGGTTAAGTACACCTATTTTGGTTAAAAGGGCAATCGATGATAAAACGAGCCCACTTAGTCTAATTCTTTTTTTAATTTATTTTTCTCGTTTTATCAACCTCTAGGAAGCCCCCTTGAGCCTACTAACCGATTTTCTTGTCAACACCCTTTTAACAATTAACCCTCTTTTTCCTCTTGTTTAAATACCAATGAAATCAATTTGCACCCGAAATAAGTCAAGGCCTTAATAAGTATGCACCATAAGCTCTCGAGATCGTTTTTGTACCACTCTCAAAACAAAATAAAGAAGAACATAAGAAAGAGCAAAAAGGCATTCTCAAGCTCCACCCGAGCAATTCCGAGTATTATTTTACAAACTTACCAAGGCCAAAAATAAAATATGGTGCAGTCATCAAAATGGTATTTGAACTCGAGATTTAAAAAATTAACCACTAAAAAGCCACCCACATTACAACCCCCCTCCGGATTCTTTTTTAATGTTGTCTAAACCATGACATAGGAGGAAAAACCCGGATGAAAATGCAAACTCAAAAGTGATCTCGGGTAAGTGCAAAGAAGAGCGCTAAAACACTGACCCACCAAAGTTTGAGCGTAAGAGTGGAATCCCTTGGTGAGGTATTATCGGGTTCTCAAAAGATAATCAACCCCCGTTATTATTGCCTATTAATTTTAATTATGGAGGTTTCAAGCAAGTTTTGGTCACTCGATTGTTTGCGTAGGTACTCGCCGAAAACTTTGCATAAAACTTTAACTTTGAAATCACGCACTTGGTAAAACCAACCGTCGGTCTGTTTCTTAATAATCTCAATCCCTTGTCTTTCGATTTGTTTTACTTGAGGACAAGTAAAACTTTAAAGTCCGAGGAGGTTTGATAGGGGTATTTTACCCCTATGTTTTAGCGTGATTTACGGGTTGATTTTAGAAGAAATAAATAATTTTAATTACAAAAATAGAGTGTTTTAATAAAATAACGGAATAAAAATAAATTCCATCCTTTCAGTTAATTTCCCTTATTTTTGAGTAATTTAGGAAATAAAAACGTCAAGCTTACTCGGCCCCGAGATTTGTATTTCAGGTATGAGCAAGGAGTGAAAATCCATTCAAATACGCGAGGCGCATCATCCTATACGCGGGGCATGAAACATAAAGTCAGAAATGATTGCCCTATCCACAGACACCACGCGGAATCTAGTCAGCATACGCGAGGCGTATGCCAACTTACGCAAGGCGGACACATGTCAGAAATGATTGGCCTAATCCTGAAAGTCAGACTGCATGGTCTCCCTGAGTCAACTATCTCTACGCAGGGCGTACTACCTTACACACGGGGCATGTAAGGAAATTCTTCAACACAAAAAGTTCAGAGACTCATTTATGCAGGACGTGCCTCAAGCCACGCACGGTGTAAAAGGACCAAATCAAGCAATAAAAAGTCAGAGACTCAAACACGCAAGGCACAGTCCATTCTACGCGGGGCGTGTTTGAGACAACAAGATCCGGAATTGGTCCACATGCAGGAGATTTCTGACGGTATGGGCATACACGCAGGGCGTGCACCACCATACACGGGGCGTATTATGGGATTTCTGCACAAAATTATGTTCCTCCATGCTTGCACCTTGTGGAATTACAATCTTGCCCCTAGCTTGATCTATAAATAAGAGTGACTAGCACTCATTGAAAAAAAATCTAGACACTTAGACCTTAGACCATACACTTTACATCTTGTAATTCTTGCTATTTGTAATTTAGATTTTGTTTTTAGGCTTTGTATAGCCAAACTCTTCCATCTTGAGAGCTTGTTCGTCGATTCCGACATTCCATCAAGGTCCCGCTCCACTTCTGTGCACCAAGCTCGAAAGCTCCACCATCCAAGTCCTAAGAGACGGATTTTTAGTTCGGTTAGCTAGTTCCGAGGGTGGATTCTTCCCTTTTTACTTGCTAATTAGCTTGAACTCATCCTATGTACTAGGTTTGGTTGTAATTCATATTTACATTCTCCATATTTATAATTTATGATTCATAATCTTCTTTTCTATATATGTGTTGATGTTTGTTACTTGTTTTGATATTCATAAATGATTGTTGCGTAGGAGAACGCGACTTCTGACGCCATTCGGGCTATTTTTAGGGATTCATATAGGTGTTGCCTTACCGGAAGTGAAAAACTGGAAACCGTAGGAACTGACAAGCCACGGAACTTACGGGCCCTAATTTCTGGTCCCAAGATTAGACATGCCTTGACTAGGAACCACGTAGTCTAAGTACTTCACGGGTCGGTTACTCTATATGTAGTCGTCTTTGCAAGAGCAAACCATCAACCGTATAAACATTAGAAGTCATTATTTGTCATAATTATAACTTATCACATTCATATCACTTCATAGAGTTTCGTTATATAAATTTGCCTCACACGTAGTTAGGAGTAGTTTGTAGTTGGCCCCCATATCAACCTCAAAGTATTCACCGCTTAAATAACGTGTAAAACTGAGTCGTTTGATACTTGCAGTTATAAATCCCGTGGATTCGATACCCGGTCTTAACCAGATTATTACTTGATACGACGGGGTACACTTGCCCCTAAGTATTGACGTCTAGTAGATACAAAGCACTTAGAAAGACCACATCCATAGTCATAGCGCAATCATCGTAATATACATTTTGTCGTTGAAAAGAACACTACTAGAAGGTGCGCTATCAAGTTTTTGGCGCCGTTGCCGGGATTTGTAACATCTTGCGATATTAGACAAAAACGTTTTATTGTTAGTTTAAGCATTCTTTTTGTATAAATTGTTTATATATAATTTTACTAACATCATTCTTTCTTGTTGATATTATATTTTATTTCACTTATTTTATGCATACCCGATCTCGGAGTGATTCTCTTATTCCTATTGATCTCGAAATTGAACGTACTCTTTGTAGGATTCGAAAAGAGAGAATGGCAAACCTCAACAATGAAGCTAACCAGCCCGAGGTCAACCAAAGGGTGCCGGAACAACCCGTGAATAACAACCGTAATGGTGGAGGCAATGACACGCGTCCGATTTTGGAGATTCTTGCTCCACATCGCCCTCAAATCCGCCATGGAATCGTTGCCCCCACCATTCCGGCCGACACATTTGAAATAAAGACTAGCATGATCCAATTAATCCAATAACTCGGTTAATTCGGAGGGGAACCCCATGAAAACCCTAACGAACACCTTGATAAATTTCTTATGTGTGCCGAAACTTCTCGGCAAAACGGTGTTTCGGTTGAGGCCATCCAACTAAAACTATTTCTTTACTCTTTGACAGGGCAAGCATTGGAATGGTTGCACTCATTAGAGGCGGGATCGATCACATCTTGGGAGGAACTTGAGAAGGAGTTCCTATCTTACTACTTCCCGCCTTCTAAAACGGTTAAGTTGAGGAAAGATATCACTTCCTTTCGGCAACTTGGATATGAGGCCCTCCATTCAGCTTGGGCTAGGTTCCAAAAGTTGCTCCGAAGCTGTCCCTATCACGATATTCCTAAGCATGATCTAGTAAGTACCTTTTATCATGGTTTAACACCTACTAATCGTGCAACCGTTGATTCTGCCGCAGGTGGGGATTTATTTCGCAAATCGGCAAGCGAGGCGTACGAGCTCATTCACGAATTAGCTAGGAAAAGTGTCCAATGGCAAGAAGATCGGCTTACCGGACCATCGCAACATCAAACCTTTGTCGTAAAAGATGAGGCTCCCACAGTCTTCATGGTCGAAATGAATAAGAAGTTGGACGCCTTAATGGCGCAAATGAGCCTCAAGAATACAACACAAGTCCTAGTGTGCTCTCATTGTGGTAGTGACCACCAAGGTAAGGATTGTCAAGCCGGAAGCCCTTTTGCCGGTGACACCGAAAGCGTAAGTTATGTAGGGGGACAACAAAGGTATAATTCTCATTATAACTCCTATCCTAACACACATGCTTATCACCACCGTAACAATAATAACAATGGATGGAGGCCTCAACACCAACACCCGATTCTATCTTATGATAACAAGCGGAACGTGTTGAAGCCCCCATCCGAACCCCATAGTAAATTCGTGGAACAAGGTTTGGGCCAATTCCCTCATGCCCAAGGAGGGCAAAAATCGCAACCTCCTAGCAATGCGCAAGACGCAATGGTAATTGATCTTCTTAAAGAAATATCTTCTCGTCTTGCTAACAATGAAGCATTTTGCAGGGACTTGGGACAGCAAGTGGCCCAATTAAGTTGCCAACGACAAGAGAGACAACACGAGTCTCCCCCGATTAGCACCGAACAAAACTCGAGACCAAAGGATCAGAAGACCGCGCAAGCAATAACTCTCCGAAATGGTAAGGGTTTGGAACCACTGATGTGCGCGACGCCTAGTGGTAGAGTTTTCTCGACGGAATGTATATATTATGAGTGCGGACTCTATATCTAAGGATGTGATCTTTATAAATTACTCTTAACTCTACTAGATGCTACGACTACTTAGGGGCAAGTGTACCCCGTCGTATCAAGTAATAATCCGGTTAAGACCGGGTATCGAATCCACGGGATTGATAATTATAAGCATTAGACGACTCGGTTTCGTATGTTATTTAAGTGGAAATTACTTTGGGCTGGTGTAAGACACAACTACAAACTACTCCTAACCTATTGGTGAGACAGATTTATGTAACGGAAAACTCCAAGGAATGATATGGGTGACGATAAGTTATAAATATAATATGCAATAACTCCGAATATATTCGGTTGACAATTTACTCTTGCAAAGATGACTACTTGTAGTTCGACCGGCCCGTGAAGTACTTAGACTACGTGGTTCCTAGTCAAGGCGTGTCTAATGCTGGGGATCAGAAACTGTTGGGGTTTAGTGTCCTATAGACAATTGTTGCAGGATACAAACTTATTGTAAATGAATTATTCTTTATATCATTTGTTTTAATAAGATATATGTTTGATAACTATATAAAGGCAATCCCTTTTAAAGCACTAAATAAAGTCTAATAAAAGGAAATCCGTAAGTTTGTTTAAAGTGATTATAAAGTGTTCATACAAGCATGAAGTGAGACAAAACTTTATAATAAACTAATAAACTTAAAACCACCCCAAGTCAAGTGATATGTTTAGGATTGATATATCACTGTTGAGACTTGTATGTAACAATGTCTTCTGTCCGACAGAAAGCTGATCTCACAAGCTTCATATATATAGATATCTGGACAGTTACATAGATCCGATGAAACGTCGTTCATCAGGATTGGGGATCCGATTTGAGATAACAGGATGGGTAGATTCGTCCTTGTCATCTGTTCATCTCATTGGTATTAATAGGTATAAATAATCCTCAGACTCAAAGGAATGTTAATTGGTCATCCTGAATTACTGAATGTGAGACTTTGATCGCGTGGTCCCACGATCCTTAACAGAGATGACTCTGGGGTGTGAACTGCAAAGGTTGGGTGTCACAGGAGGTAATGTCAGGGTAGTTATACATTGGATTGAGCATTTATCACTCCCGACGAATGGGAGATACGTCCAAGGATCGCTTGTGGAAGACTCGACTCTAAATCCTTGCAAGGTGATAGCTTAAGAGTAGAAATACAGATTTCACTTAACCTATCTATTTGAGTTGACTCGGCCTGAACAAGTAAAACGAACGTCTCGCTATATATGACTTGACATCATCCATAGTCATAAGATTCAGTTCAAGGATGTAGTTGATAAAGGATCGAATTATACTGTAACTAATACGGAAGGGTTAACGGCAGAATCAACCTGTCTTCTTAACGGACTCTGGGGGAATGATTACGGACATGCCGATAACATGCTCTGTTCATCATTCCGTTATGCAATGATTAAATATAATTCTTGGAGAAATTAATTTAATAGTTGCATACGGCCAGAAGTAGTAAGGACCTAATGGATCACACATAAGACTTGGAAACAAAAGAGAGATGGATCTGATTAATAGATGGAAGCCCAGTTGAGCCCAGTAAGGCCCATGGATAAGGGGGGGGGGGGGGGGTCGAAATTATATGTATTAAAGGAAGGGAATTAATTTATTCCACTCTTCCTAATTGGATTAGGATTGTGAAATTAAATTAATTAAGAGATAATCAAGTTAGGAGTTATTAATTGGATTAATGTCCTCCTATTATTATCTAACTAGGTTACTTATTATTATCCTAATTATATTAGATATATAGTAAGATAATAATTAGAAATCCTATTCATAATTGGATTGCTATTAAGTAACCTAATCCTATCTAACTAGGGTTTAGAGACAAGATAATATATATACCCCTTACCTAGTGAATTTCGACATACACACACTAGCCCCACCCCTTGTGATTTTCGAAATCTACTAGCTAGAAAGAGAAAGTGAATTCCATCCCCAAGTTCGTGGACAAGAATTCATACGGCTTCCGTCAATCGATTAATCTCTTCCATCTCTTTTCTCTTTGATCTTGTGTTGATTTGTTAGAGGCAATCTATTTGGTTGCATCTCATAAGGGTTGATTCTAACTTAATCTCACCGTGTTCACGAAAGAAGAAAAACAATCAAAAGGGAGAAATTCGTTTTTCTTCGCCTACATCAGGTCAGTTCACTATTTCGAGGATTCCCGGAGATTGAACCGTCGGATCGTCGCGATTTTTGGACGGTAGCTTCTAGACACATTCTTCCACGTTTCCACCGAAGGGATCGTCGTTCGGAGGTCTGGAAGGTCTATTTCGAATAGGGGCAGATTGGTAAACAGTTTACATCTCCTTTGAAGTTGTGGGCACTTCGTTTGCAACGGTAGATTGATCATCGAAAGGAAGTAGGCTAAAATTTTTATATTTCCGCTGCTATACCTTAGCCCTATTTCCAACAGAAACTAGGGCCCATAAGTTCCGTGGTGTGTCAATTCCTACGGTTTCCGGAGCGTCACTTCCGGTAAGGCAACACCTATATGAATCCCTAAAGATAGCCCGGATGGCGTCAGAAATCGCGTTCCCCTACACAATAATCAATTACGAGTATCAAAACAAGCAATAAACATCAACACGTATATAGAAACGGAAATTGCAAATCATATGTTATCAATATGGAAAACATAAATGCGGAATACAACCAAGCCTAGTACATAGGAAGAGTACAAGCTAATTAGCAAGTAGAGAGGGGAGAATCCGCTCTTGAAACTAGCTAACCGGACTCAAAGTCATCTCCTAGGTCGTGGAGGTGGAACTCTCGAGCTTGGTGACGAATGGTGGAGCGGAACTTCGATTGAATGCCGAAACAACCGAACAAGCTTTGGAGGTGGAGAGTTTAGCTACAAAAACTGAATCTATACTACAACAATAATCAAAACAAGTATAGTTAGCTCTCTAGTTGTAAATATTTCTTGGTGTCAAATGAAGTTCAAGAGCTTCCTATTTATAGACATCAAGCAAGGGCAATGTTGTAACTTCATAAAGTACAAGTATGGAGCAACATTATTTGGTGCAGAAATCCCATGATACGCCCCGCGTGAGGTGGTCTACGCCTCACGTAAGTGCCCATTCCGTCAGAAATCTTCTGCATGTGGACCAATTCCATGTCTTGTTGTCTCAAGCACGCCCTGCGTAGCTAAAGTACACCCCGCGTGTTTGAGTCTCTGAAGTTTTATTGCTTGAATTGGGGCTTTTATGTCGTGCGTAGCTGAAGTACGCCCCGCGTAAAAGAGTCTCTGAGTTTTTATCATTGAAGAATTGTCTGGTACGCCTCGCGTGTATGGTTATACGCCCCGCGTACGAAGAGTTGACTCAGGGAGACAGTGTAGTCTGACTTTCAGGATTAGACCAATTATTTCCGACATGTGTCATACGCCCCGCGTAGGGTGGCATACGCCCCGCGTATGCTCAGTCAATTCCACATGGCGTCTGCGGATAAGGCAATTATTGCTGACACCATGTTTCATGCCCCGCATAAAGGATGATACGCCCCGCGTATTTGAGTAGATTTTTGCTCCTTGCTCGTACCTGAAATACAAATCTTGCGCGCCGAGTTAGCTTGACGTTTTCATTTCCTAAACTAATCAAAAACATGGAAAATTAACTGAAAGTACGAAATTTATTTTTATTTCTTTATTTTATCAAAACAATTTATTTTTGTAATTAAACTTATTTATTTTATCCAAAATCAACCCGTAAATCACGCTAAAAGATAGGGGTAAAATACCCCTATCAAACCTCCTCGGACTTTAAAGTTTTACTTATCCTCAAATAAAAGAAATCGAAAGACAAGGGATTGAGAAAATTAAGAAACAAACTGGAGGTTGGTTTTGTCAAGTGCGTGATTTCAAAGTTATGGTTTATGCAAAGGTTTCAGTAAGTACCTACGCAAACAATTGAGTACGAAACTTGTTTGAAACCTCATGATCAAGTTTAATAGGCAATATTAATGGGGGTTGATTATCTTTTGAGAACCCAATAGTACCTCACCAAGGGATTTCGCTCTTACGCTCAATTTAAGGTGGGTCGGTGTTTTTGCACTCTTCTTTGCACTTACTCGAGATCATGTCGAATTTGCATTTTCATCCGGGTTTTTCCTCCTAAAAATATGGTTAGGCAACATTAAAAATGAACTCGGAGGGGGTTTGTAATGTGGGTGGCTTCTTTAGTGGTTAGTTTAAAGAAACTCTAGTTCAAAAATACCGTTTTGTGATTGCACCGTGTTTCTGTTTATTTCGGCCTTGGCGAATTTTACAAAATGTACTTCAAAATTGCTTGGGTGGAGCTTGAGAATGCCTTTTTATTTTTATCATACCATTTGTTTTTATAGAGGCACAAAAACAATATTTTGAAGGCTTATGGTGCTCGTTTTTTAAGGCCGTGACTTTTTTCGAGTGATTTGGGTGCAAATTGATTTTATCGGTATTTCGAACAAGAGGAAAAAGGGTTAAATGTTAAAAGGGTATTAACAAAATAGTTGGTTAATAGGCTCGAAGGGGTTTCCTAATGTTTGATGAAAATGAGAAAAAAAAATTAAGAAAAATTAGCCTACGTAGGGGTTTCGAACAAATTATCCCGTTTTTATTGCCTTTTTAAAGTTCATTATGGAGATGACATGTGAGTTAGGACTCAATGCTTTTGTTTAGTACTTGCCTAAGCTTTTCATAAATTCCCTAACTTCAAAACCAAGACTAAAATTTCTCAATTAAACCATCCTTTGTGTTCCAATGTTTTTATTTTTAACGACAAATAACAGAACTTTAATTAATTTCCGAGGGAGGTGTAGCATGTCGGAAGGATTCAAGAGTTGATAAATTTGTTTAATTATTTTGATAATTATTTGATTTTTTTCTATTTTTGTTTTTGTTAGTGCAAACCAAACTAAAAGTGCGGGGTTGCACGTCCCTCCGCGTTATTAAAATGACGCCTATTCCAAGCGTGTCGCAAAAAGAAAACAAAACAAAAACAAAAATAAAGAATGAGCTGAAAAGGGACCCTTAAGGCCAGATCCTACGCGAGGCGTATCCCTGGGGGCGCCTCGCGTAGAAGAGGCTTTTTAAGTGCACCGGGGCCAGAGACTCAGATACGCGGGGCGCACGTAGAGGGACGCCCCACGTGTTCCGAGCTCTGAGCCATCTTATTATAGAAAAGGTGGAGCATGCGGGGCGTAACAGGGATACGCCCCGTGTGAATGTTATTAACTTACGCAAAAACAGAAATAACAAGCACGGTGCGCGGGGTGTATAGGTGTGTACGCCCCGCGTGGCTTATTCTCCTTTGGATAAAGTGGGTTTTTTTATTTTAAAAGAAATGACATGCGGAAAATAAAAGTTGGGAAAGAAAACTCCCTTATTCGAGCTTGGGTTGCCTTCTAAGAAGCGCTACGTTATAGTCGGTGAGCTCGACATAGCATTTCCTTCTAGGTGTATGCTTCCATTCGCGTTAGAAATGCAAATTCTTGAATAAACAATCCGTACCTACAAAACGGATTGTTAGCTTCAAAGAAATTTAACAAAAACCAAAAACTATATTTACAGAAATTATTGAAGAGTTTAGTTTGCTCCCTTTTTGACTCATTTGGTAGTTCAAAAAGAGTGCAATATTCTGAGGTAGACGGAACCTCAAACTCTTCCAGCTTTATTTCCATGTGTTCGCACACAGCCGGCTTATCGATTAGGATTTTCGGCTCCTCGTAGTTGAGACATCCTACATGGCTTGGGGGCTCCTCTTGAGAGGGCTCAATTAACTCGACCTCTACATGTTGATCACCCGGATTGGTGTCTCGAATTGATTCGTCCGCGTTGAATCGAGACGAGACGTCAATCTAGTGATTTGATTTCCCAAATCCCTGCAACATGCCTCATTGTTAGATAATCTCACTTGAATATCTTTAAGCATAGAGATTACCACATCGAATTACGAGGATGATTGTTGGTGCGAACATTCGTCACCCATGAGATCGTCCCACAAATGACAACTATAATACCATGGAAAAGATTATTGGTACGAAATAAAATAAATTATTCACAAAAATAAAGTAATATTTACAAATGCTTAAACTAACAATAAAACGTTTTTGTCTAATATTGCAAGAAATTATAAATCCCCGGCAACGGCGCCAAAAACTTGATGTGCGCGACGCCTAGTGGTAGAGTTTTCTCGACGGAATGTATATATTATGAGTGCAGACTCTATATCTATGGATGTGATCTTTATAAATTACTCTTAACTCTACTGGACGCTACGACTACTTAGGGGCAAGTGTACCCCATCGTATCAAGTAATAATCCGGTTAAGACCGGGTATCGAATCCACAGGATTTATAATTATAAGTATTAGACGACTCGGTTTCGTATGTTATTTAAGTGACAATTACTTTGGGGTGGTGTGAGACACAACTACAAACTACTCCTAACCTATTGGTGAGACAGATTTATGTAACGGAAAACTCCAAGGAATGATATGGGTGACGATAAGTTACAAATATAATATGCAATAACTCCGAATATATTCGGTTGACAATTTACTCTTGCAAAGACGACTACGTGTAGCTGGACCGACCCGTGAAGTACTTAGACTACGTGGTTCCTAGTCAAGGCGTGTCTAATGCTGGGGATCAGAAACTAGGGCCCGTAAGTTCCGTGGTGTGTCAATTCCTACGGTTTCTGGAGCGTCACTTCCGGTAAGGCAACACCTATATGAATCCCTAAAGATAGCCCGGATGGCGTCAGAAATCGTGTTCCCTTACACAATAATCAATTACGAGTATCAAAACAAGCAATAAACATCAACACGTATATAGAAACGGAAATTGCAAATCATATGTTATAAATATGGAAAACGTAAATGCGGAATACAACCAAGCCTAGTACATAGGAAGAGTACAAGCTAATTAGCAAGTAGACAGGGGAGAATCCGCCCTTGAAACTAGCTAACCGGACTCAAAGCCGTCTCCTAGGTCGTGGAGGTTGAACTCTCGAGCTTGGTGACGAATGGTGGAGCGGAACTTCGATGGAATGCCGAAACAACAGAACAAGCTCTCGAGGTGGAGAGTTTAGCTACAAAAACTGAATCTATACTACAACAATAATCAAAACAAGTATAGTTAGCTCTATAGTGTGTAATTATTTCTTGGTGTGAAATGAAGTTCAAGAGCCTCCTATTTATAGACATCAAGCAAGGGCAATGTTGTAACTGTTGGGGTTTAGTGTCCTATAGACAATTGTTGCAGGATACAAACTTAATGTAAATGAATTGTTCTTTATATCATTTGTTTTAATGAGATATATGTTTTATAACTATATAAAGGCAATCCCTTTAAGCACTAAATAAAGTCTAATAAAAGGAAGTCCGTAAGTTTGTTTAAAGTGATTATAAAGTGTTCATACAAGTATGAAATGAGACAAAACTTTATAATAAACTAATCAACTTAAAACCACCCCAAGTCAAGTGATATGTTTAGGATTGATATATCACTGTTGAGACTTGTATGTAACAATGTCTTCTGTCCGACAGAAAGCTGATCTCACAAGCTTCATATATATAGATATCTAGACAGTTACATAGATCTGATGAAACGTCGTTCATTAGGATTGGGGATCCGATTTGAGATAACAGGATGGGTAGATTCATCCTTGTCATTGTTCATCTCATTGGTATTAATAGGTATAAGTAATCCTCAGACTCAAAGGAATGTTAATTGGTCATCCTGAATTACTGAATGTGAGACTTTGATCCTGTGGTCCCACGATCCTTAACAGAGATGACTCTGGGGTGTGAACTGCAAAGGTTGGGTGTCACAGGAGGTAATGTTAGGGTAGTTATACATTGGATTGAGCATTTATCACTCCCGATTAATGGGAGATACATCCAAGGATCGCTTGTGGAAGACTCGACTCTAAATCCTTGCAAGGTGATAGCTTAAGAGTAGAAATACAGATTTCACTTAACCTATCTATTTGAGTTGACTCGGCCTGTACAAGTAAAATGAATGTCTCGCTATATGTGACTTGACATCACCCATAGTCATAAGATTCAGTTCAAGGATGTAGTTGATAAAAGGATCGAATTATACTGTAACTAATACGGAAGGGTTAACGACAGAATCAACCTGTCTTCTTAACAGACTCTGGGGGAATGATTACAGACTTACCAATAACATACTCAGTACATCATTCCGTTATGCAAGGATTAAATATAATTCTTGAAGAAATTAATTTAATAGTTGCATACGGCCAGAAGTAGTAAGAACCTAATGGATCACACATAAGACTTGGAACCAAAAGAGGAATGGATGTTAATTAATAGATGGAAGCCCAATATAAAGGCCCAAATAGAAAAAGGGGAAATACATGTATTATATATATATATATATGAGAATTAATTTATTTTAGTCAATTATGATTAGATTATAATTATTGAATAATTAAGTTAGAAGGTTTAAAATGGTTAAATACTTCTAAATATTATTTTGCCAAACAACCTAATGTTATCTTTATATTTAGATAATATTTATGAAGTTTTATTTGAAGAATAAAACTATAAAGAAGTTATCTAAAACTGTGGATAATATTTATTAAGTTTTATTTTAGAATAAAACTCTAAAGAAGTTATCTAAAAACCATAGATAATATTTATGAAGTTTTATTTTAAAATAAAACTCAAAAGAAGTAACCTAATTCTATCTAACTAAGGTTTTAGATACAATAGGCTATATATATCCCCCCTTATAGGTATATTGGGTTAATCCTGAATAGAGAGAGAATTTCGACCAGTCTATTGTAGAGGAAGAAATCAGTTTTATTAATTCTAAAGATAAAATAGAAATCTATAGTAGTTTTTCCTATTTTCTGAAAATCGTTTTAAAACCGTTTTAGAACTGATATATATATGTTTAAAATCGTTTTTATATTTAAATATATATGTTTCAGAAATTGATAGTTTTCTGTTTTTATTATCAAAAAAAAATTTGTTTAAAATTTTGTTTTACCAATTTGTAAATCAAAATGTTAAATGAATTAAAATCAAAATAAATGGGACGTGCATAATTAACGTTTTGTATATTTATATTAATCTAAGGATTAATATAAAAGATATGAAACTATTAGAAGTAAAATTGGATGAAAGTTAATTTGATAAGTTAATGTGATTAACATAAATATTACATAAGATAGTTATGTAATCAACCAATTAAATTTATTTAATTGAGTCTATGCATGTTTGGAGTTATGGACATATTTGGAACCTCTCTTTAGTCTTTTGGTATTTTTGAAATAGGGCATGTGCGTCCTGCCTTTCTACTATCTATTGTAATTTCTCCTCTCATCTAATTCCCTTCAATTCAATTGAAGTTTTCTTTTAGTAGTATAGAAATTAATATGTAATTTCAAGGCGCCATGGAGAAGACGGAGGACCTAAAGAGAAATATGTAATAGTTAGTATTTCCTTAGGTTTGGCCTTTTATTCCGTCTCTGGCTCGACGGAATAATTTAGATGATATGTCCATAACACCAATGTATGTATGTATGTGTGTCTGATGTATGCTAAAGCAAATCAAGACTAAGTTAGATTATAAGACTTAAATGAAAATCCCTCATTAAAAAGTTAAGTAAATAAGCAAGTTATTAAAATCGGTTGCCCCTCCCTAATATTATAATTCAGCCGACAGTACTGGGGTCCTTTGGGTTGTTGGCTAAAGTCAAGCTCGGGGTCTTATGGTAACACCTGGATTATCGAAAATTGTTCTTTCATGAATATGGGGTAGTACTTAAATTAGATTATGATAAGTGGATGAGCAAACTCATGTTGTCATAAACTAATGGGCAAAATGGTTGGGATTAATATGAATAACATATTAGTTACTAATGTGGTTAGTAACCCAATAACCTAGGAATCACATTCGAGATGTGATTGATTGCATGAATCTACCTAACGAATGGGACTAGCTTATTGGCTAAAGTCAAGGCGAAATCTCAGGAGTTAGGATCCTAGCTCACTAAAGGATTTGTGAAATTCTTCGAATTAATATGGAGGGTTATTAATTTGGCAAAACAGTGGGAGCAATCTGAAATAAATTAAAAGGCCTATAATTTTAGATTGTTATACTTTAAAGCAAATGAATAACATACGTCTACTCTTTCTCACTCTCAAGTTTAATTAAACACTCTTAAAATCATGATTAACACCAATCTGCAAAATATACTTACCGATAACAAGTTGAATAGTTCAAACTTCACCGACTGGTTTCGTAACCTCAAAATCATTTTGAAGTTCGATAAAATAGGGTATGTATTTGATACATCGATACCCCCTATCCCTGAGGATGATGCTCCCAATCGATGCTTATCAGAAGCACAAGGCTGATGACGATCATGTCGGATGCATCATACTTGCATCGATGACATCGGAATTACAAAGGCAACTATGCATGTTCCATCATCATGCACCTAAAGGAACTGTTTGGGAAACAGACCAGGTGCGAACGCTACGAGATATCCAAGTTGCTATATCGTTGCAAGATGCAAGAGGGCACATCTGTAATGACACATTGTGTCAAGATGATTGGCTACATTACCAAACTTTCAAGTATTGGATTCGCGATGGATAACGAACTAAGTGTAGACTTAATTCTTCAATCCCTCCTAAAGAGTTATTCATAGTTCATCATGAACTATCAAATGAATGACTTGCAAACCTCTCTTGAAGAGCTTGCAAATATGCTCAAGTCAGTTGAGCCCAATATGAAGAAAGACAAGGTAATATCGGCTATTGTCATAGAGGGATCAAAGAAGTGGAAAGGGAATTCTCCCAATCCTAAACATCCTAAGAAAGGTAAGAAAGCCATGCCCACTAAAGTTAAGGGAAAGGAAGTGAAGAAGCCTAAAAGAAAGTGCCACTATTGTGGTACGTGGGGCATTGGAAGAGAAATTGTTCTTTGTACCGAGCTACCCTCCAGAAGGGAAAAACCGGTACTCCAACGTCTGGTATGTTCTATAAAGAACAAACATTGCAATTTTTATAGAGATTCGATTTTCTATTTCTCAGGAATATCACAAAATGGGATTTATGTGTTGATTTCTGTTTTCGCAATTGATACCAAAAGACATAAGCTAGATAATTCAACTTACTTGTGGCATTGTCATATAAACAAGAGACGCATGCTAAAGCTACATTCAGATGGGCTTATAGATCCAATTGATCCTGAATCATTGGAAACATGTGAATCATGTTTAAAAGGTAAAATGACAAAGACACCCTTTAGCAATAAAGGTGAGCGTGTATCAGACACTCTAGGACTTATTCATTCAGATATATGCGGTCCAATGTCAGTCCAAGCAAGAGGAGGATTCAGATACTTCATTAGCTTCATAGATAACCATACTCGATATGGTTATATCTACTTGATGAGGCACAAATCAGAAGCTTTTGACAAGTTCAAATGCTTCAAGAATGAAGAGGAAAATCAATTAGGAAAGAAAATAAAGACGCTTCGATCTGATCGAGGTGGCGAATATCTTTCAGATGATTTTCTGAATTATCTAACTGAATGTGGGATATGCTCACAATGGACACCTCCCTATACACCACAACACAATGGTGTATCCGAGAGGAGAAACCGTACCCTATTAGATATGGTACGATCCATGATGAGCATGGCCTTACTTCCAAAGTCGTTCTGAGGCTATGCCTTAGAAACTGCCCTCTTCACCCTGAACCGAGTACCAACTAAATCCGCTAGTTCCACACCATATGAATTGTTCGTTGGTAGGAAACCTGTGTTCTCATTTATGAGAGTATGGGGTTGTTCAGAATATGTCAAACGCATAGTGTCCGACAAGTTAGATTCTAAATCTGATAAATGTTTCTTCATTGGATATCCCAAAGAAACCATTGGGTATTACTTCTATCATCCAGATGATCAGAAAGTAATAGTATCCAGATACGCAACCTTCTTAGAGAAAGAGTTTCTCGAAGAAACTCAAAAGGGAAACGTGATTGAACTCGACGAAGTTCAAGAGGAAGAAACACCGACTGAAACAACTGAAGCGGTTGAGGTACCCGAAGAAGTCCCATTAGATGAGACTCCAGTGGCACCTATTCGTAGATCACGAAGAGTTCATGAACTCCCAGTTAGATATGGTTTGCTAGTGGGAGATGATGACAAGGTTCCCGTGTTAGACGACGAACCCGAAAACTACGAAGAGGTTCTTACTAGTCCAGATTCTAAAGCATGGCTTGAAGCCATGGATTCTGAAATGGATTCCATGTATACTAACCAAGTGTGGACTTTGGTTGATCCACCCGAAGGGATAATTCCCATTGGGTGCAGGTGGATCTTCAAAAAGAAGACTGACATGGATGGAAAGGTTAGCACCTACGAGGCTAAGCTGGTAGTGAAAGGATATCGTCAGAAACAAGGTGTTGATTATGACGAAACCTTCTCTCCCGTTGCTATGTCCAAATCAATCAGAATCATGCTTGTTATTGCCGCTCACTACGATTATGAGATTTGGCAAATGGATGTGAAAACAGCTTTCCTAAACGGAAACCTGCTTGAGGATGTATACATGATGCAGCCTGAAGGTTTCATATCAAAGGATGCAAATAAAGTTTGCAAACTTCAGAGATCCATTTATGGACTCAAGCAAGCGTCTAGAAGCTAGAATAAGCGTTTTGACGAAACCATAAAACAATTTGGTTTCGAATAAAATTGCGAAGAAGCTTGCATTTACAAGAAAGCAAGTGGGAGCTCTATAGCATTTCTCATACTATATGTGGACGATATACTGTTAATGGGAAATAACATTGCTCTATTACAATCGGTGAAAGTATGGTTATCCGGTAACTTCTCAATGAAAGACCTTGGTGAAGCAGCCTATATACTTGGTATAAAGATCTACAGGGATAGATCGCGTAGACTGCTTGGTCTTTCACAGGCTACATACATTGAAAAGGTGCTAAATCGGTTTAGTATGCTTGAATCGAAACGAGGTAACTTACCCTTGCTACATGGAATAAAGTTAAACAATCATCAATGTCCTAAAACTGATGATGACAAACGACGTATGGCTGTAGTCCCGTACGCCAGCGCGATCAGTTCGATTATGTATGCTATGCTATGCACTAGACCTGACGTAGCGTTCACGGTATCTGTAACGAGTCGTTACCAAGGGAATCCAGGAGACGAGCATTGGATTCCTGTCAAGAACATTCTTAAGTACTTGAGAATGACTAAAGATATGTTCCTAGTGTACGGTGAATGAGATCTGAAAATTGAAGGGTTTTCAAACGGTAGTCATCTCACAAATGAGAATGATTTTAAATCCCAATCAGGATACCTGTTTATCTTGAATGGGGGTGCGGTCAGTTGGAAAAGTTCCAAGCAGGGAAGTGTACCTTTCTCTACGACCGAGTCAGAGTACATCGCTGCTGCGGAAGCAGCAAAGGAAGCAGTTTGGATTAGAAAGTTCATTACAGAACTAGGTGTGGTGCCTGACATTATCAATCTCATTACTCTGTACTGTGATAACAATGGAGCCATTGCGCAAGCAAAGAAACCACGGTCTCATAATACATCCAAGCACTACCTAAAGCGATACCACATCATAAGAGAGATTGTGGCTAGAGGAGATGTGAGAATAGAAAGAGTACCTACAGAGGACAACGTTGCAGATCCGTTGACAAAGCCTTTAACCCAGAAAGTACATGATCATCATTTAGCTTCTACTGGGATAAGTTTTAGAAACAATTGGCTTTAGTCCAAGTGGGAGTATGTTGGGGTTTAGTGTCCTATAGACAATTATTGCAGGATACAAACTTAATGTAAATGAATTGTTCTTTATATTAATGAGATATATGTTTTATAACTATATAAAGGCAATCCCTTTAAGCACTAAATAAAGACTAATAAAAGGAAATCCGTAAGTTTGTTTAAAGTGATTATAAAGTGTTCATACAAGCATAAAATGAGACTAAACTTTATAATAAACTAATAAACTTAAAACCACCCCAAGTCAAGTGATATGTTTAGGATTGATATATCACTGTTGATACTTGTATGTAACAATGTCTTCTGTCCGACAGAAAGCTGATCTCACAAGCTTCCTATATATAGATATCTGGACAGTTACATAGATCCGATGAAACATCGTTCATTAGGATTGGGGATCCGATTTGAGATAACAGGATGGGTAGATTCATCCTTGTCACCTGTTCATCTCATTGGTATTAATAGGTATAAGTAATCCTCAAACTCAAAGGAATGTTAATTGGTCATCCTGAATTACTGAATGTGAGACTTTGATCTTGTGGTCCCACGATCCTTAACAGAGATGACTCTAGGGTGTGAACTGCAAAGGTTGGGTGTCACAGGAGGTAATTTCAGGGTAGTTATACATTGGATTGAGCATTTATCACTCCCGATTAATGGGAGATACATCCAAGGATCGCTTGTGGAAGACTCGACTCTAAATCCTTGCAAGGTGATAGCTTAAGAGTAGAAATACAGATTTCACTTAACCTATCTATTTGAGTTGACTCGGCCTGTACAAGTAAAATGAATGTCTCGCTATATGTGACTTGACATCACCCATAGTCATAAGATTCAGTTCAAGGATGTAGTTGATAAAGGATCGAATTATATTGTAACTAATACGGAAGGGTTAACGACAGAATCAACCTGTCTTCTTAACGGACTCTGGGGGAATGATTACAGACTTGCCAATAACATACTTAGTACATCATTCCGTTATGCAAGGATTAAATATAATTCTTGAAGAAATTAATTTAATAGTTGCATACGGCCAGAAGTAGTAAGAACCTAATGGATCACACATAAGACTTGGAACCAAAAGAGGAATGGATGTCAATTAATAGATGGAAGCCCAATATAAAGGCCCAAATAGAAAAAGGGGAAATACATGTATTATATATATATACATATGAGAATTAATTTATTTTAGTCAATTATGATTAGATTATAATTATTGAATAATTAAGTTAGAAGGTTTAAAATGGTTAAATACTTCTAAATATTATTTTACCAAACAACCTAATGTCATCTTTATATTTAGATATAACTTTAGATAATATTTATGAAGTTTTATTTTAAAAATAAAACTATAAAGAAGTTATCTAAAACTGTGGATAATATTTATGAAGTTTTATTTTAGAATAAAACTCTAAAGAAGTTATCTAAAAACCATAGATAATATTTATGAAGTTTTATTTTAGAATAAAACTCAAAAGAAGTAACCTAATTCTATCTAACTAAGGTTTTAGATACAAGAGGCTATATATATCCCCCCCTTATAGGTATATTGGGTTAATCCTGAATAGAGAGAGAATTTCGACCAGTCTATTGTAGAGGAAGAAATTGCTCCGCTCGCTTCCATTCTATTGATTTCATCTCTTTCTCTTTATCATTGATCTTGTGTTGATTTGTTAGAGGCAATCTATTTTGGTTGCTATTCATTGGTTGAGATTCTAACTTGTTTGATCTTGTCTTTTGGTTTGTGCTCGTGAACTCGGAACTAGAGTTGAGGGCACTTCGCTAGCAACTGTAGATAGTTCCTTCTATCATTCCTTGTATGAAATAACTATTAACGGATCTTGGTTTAAGGAAATAGGTTAAAAAATTTATATTTCCGCTGCCAAACATTTGCCTATTTTCCTTCAGTAACTTCACAAAGTACAAGTATGGAGCAACATTATTTGGTGCAGAAATCCCATGATACGCCCCGCGTGAGGTGGTCTACGCCTCGCGTAATTGCCCATTCCATCAGAAATCTTCTGCATGTGGACCGATTCCGTGTCTTATTGTCTCAAGCACACCCTGCGTAGCTAAAGTACGCCCCGCGTGTTTGAGTCTCTGAAGTTTTATTGCTTGAATTGGGGCTTTTACACCGTGCGTAGCTGAAGTACGCCCCGCGTCAAAGAGTCTCTGAGTTTTTATCATTGAAGAATTGTCTGGTACGCCTCGCGTGTATGGTTATATGCCCCGCGTACGAAGAGTTGACTCAGGGAGACAGTGCAATCTGACTTTCAGGATTAGGCCAATTATTTCCGACATGTGTCATACGCCCCGCGTAGGGTGGCATACGCCCCACGTATGCTGAGTCAATTCCACATGGCGTCTGCGGATAAGGAAATTATTGCTGACACCATGTTTCATGCCCCGCATAAAGGATGATACGCCCCGCGTATTTGAGTAGATTTTTGCTCCTTGCTCGTACCTGAAATACAAATCTTGCGCGCCGAGTTAGCTTGACGTTTTCATTTCCTAAACTAATCAAAAACATGAAAAATTAACTGAAAGTACGAAATCTATTTTTATTTCTTTATTTTATCAAAACAATTTATTTTTGTAATTAAACTTATTTATTTTATCCAAAATCAACTCGTAAATCACGCTAAAAGATAGGGGTAAAATACCCCTATCAAACCTCCTCGGACATTAAAGTTTTACTTGTCCTCAAGTAAAAGAAATCGAAAGACAAGGGATTGAGAAAATTAAGAAACAAACCGAAGGTTGGTTTTGCCAAGTGCGTGATTTCAAAGTTATGGTTTTATGCAAAGGTTTCGGTAAGTACCTACGCAAACAATTGAGTACGAAACTTGTTTGAAACCTCATGATCAAGATTAATAGGCAATATTAACGGGGGTTGATTATCTTTTGAGAACCCGATAGTACCTCACCAAGGGATTTCGCTCTTACGCTTAATTTAAGGTGGGTCGGTGCTTTAGCACTCTTCTTTGCACTTACTCGAGATCATGTCGAATTTGCATTTTCATCCGGGTTTTTCCTCCTAAAAATATGGTTAGGCAACATTAAAAATGAACCCGGAGGGGGGTTGTAATGTGGGTGGCTTCTTTAGTGGCTAGTTTAAAGAAACTCTAGTTCAAAAATACCGTTTTGTGATTGCACCGTGTTTCTGTTTATTTCGGCCTTGGCGAATTTTACAAAATGTACTTCAAAATTGCTCGGGTGGAGCTTGAGAATGCCTTTTTATTTTTATCGTACCCTTTGTTTTTATAGAGGCACAAAAACAATATTTTGAAGGCTTATGGTGCTCGTTTTTTAAGGCCGTGACTTTTTCCGAGTGATTTGGGTGCAAATTGATTTTATCGGTATTTCGAACAAGAGGAAAAAGGGTTAAATGTTAAAAGGGTATTAACAAAATAGTTGGTTAATAGGCTCGAAGGGGTTTCCTAATGTTTGATGAAAATGAGAAAAATAAATTAAGAAAAATTAGCCTACGTGGGTTCGGTTTATCATCTATTGCCTTTTTACCAAAAATAAGTGTACTTAACCCGGTATTGGATGCAAATTCTATGAACCGAGTGAAGGCAAAGCTCTCAAAAAATTGTGAAAGAATTAGAGTTCTCGTACGAACTCTTTTAGGCTCAAAAATACCTCACAAAGATTCAGGTTTAAATTGTGTACTATCAAGTCTTCGCTAAATTCTCAACTATCCCGTTTTTATTGCCTTTTTAAAGTTTATTAAGGAGATGACATGTGAGTTAGGACTCAATGCTTTTGTTTAGTACTAGCCTAAGCTTTTCATAAATTCCCTAACTTCAAAACCAAGACTAAAACTTCTCAATTAAACCATCCTTTGTGTTCCGATGTTTTTATTTTTAACGACAAATAACGGAACTTTAATTAATTTCCGAGGGAGGTGTAGCGTGTCGGAAGAATTCAAGAGTTAATAAATTTGTTTAATTATTTTGATAATTATTTGATTTTTTTATTTTTGTTTTTGTTAGTGCAAACCAAACTAAAAGTGCGGGGTTGCACGTCCCTCCGCGTTATTAAAATGACGCCTATTCCAAGTGCGTCGCAAAAAGAAAACAAAACAAAAACAAAAATAAAGAATGAGTTGAAAAAGGGACCCTTAAGGTCAGATCCTACGCAAGGCGTATCCCTGGGGGCGCCTCGCGTAGAAGAGGCTTTTTAAGTGCACCGGGGCCAGAGACTCAGATACGCGGGGCGCACGTAGAGGGACGCCCCACGTGTTCCGAGCTCTGAGCCATCTTATTATAGAAAAGGTGGAGCACGCGGGGCGTAACAGGGATATGCCCCGTGTGAATGCTATTAACTCACGCAAAAACAGAAATAACAAGCACGGTGCGCGGGGTGTATAGGTGTGTACGCCCCGCGTGGCTTATTCTCCTTTGGATAAAGTGGGATTTTTTTTATTTTAAAAGAAATGACATGCGAAAAATAAAAGTTGGGAAAGAAAACTCCCTTATTCGAGCTTGGGTTGCCTCCCAAGAAGCGCTACGTTATAGTCGGTGAGCTCGACTTAGCATTTCCTCCTAGGTGTATGCTTCCATTCGCGTTAGAAATGCAAATTCTTGAATAAACAATCTGTACCTACAAAACAGATTGTTAGCTTCAAAGAAATTTAACAAAAACCAAAAACTATATTTACAGAAATTATTGAAGAGTTTAGTTTGCTCCCTTTTTTACTCCTTTGGTAGTTCAAAAAGAGTGCAATATTCCGATGTAGATGGAACCTCAAACTCTTCCAGCTTTATTTCCATGGGTTCGCACACAGCCGGCTTATCGATTAGGATTTCCGGCTCCTCGCAGTTGAGACATCCTACATGGCTTGGGGGCTCCTCTTGAGAGGGCTCAATTAACTCGACCTCTACATATTGATCACCCGGATTGGTGTCTCGAATTGATTCGTCCGCGTTGAATCGAGACGAGACGTCAATCTAGTGATTTGATTTCCCAAATCCCTGCAATATGCCTCATTGTTAGATAATCTCACTTGAATATCTTTAAGCATAGAGATTACCACATCGAATTGCGAGGATGATTGTTGGTGCGAACATTCGTCACCCATGAGATCGTCCCACAGATGACAACTATAATACCATGGAAAAGATTATTGGTACGAAATAAAATAAATTATTCACAAAAATAAAGTAATATTTACAAATGCTTAAACTAACAATAAAACGTTTTTGTCTAATATTGCAAGAAATTTTAAATCCCCGGCAACGGCGCCAAAAACTTGATGTGCGCGACGCCTAGTGGTAGAGTTTTCTAGACGGGATGTATATATTATGAGTGCTGACTCTATATCTATGGATGTGATCTTTATAAATTACTCTTAACTCTACTAGACGCTACGACTACTTAGGGGCAAGTGTACCCCATCGTATCAAGTAATAATCCGGTTAAGACCGGGTATCGAATCCATGGGATTTATAATTACAAGTATTAGACGACTCGGTTTCGTATGTTATTTAAGCGGCGATTACTTTGGGGTGGTGTGAGACACAACTACAAACTACTCCTAACCTATTGGTGAGACAGATTTATGTAACGGAAAACTCCAAGGAATGATATGGGTGACGATAAGTTATAACTATAATATGCAATAACTCCGAATATATTCAGTTGACAATTTACTCTTGCAAAGATGACTACGTGTAGCTGGACCGACCCGTGAAGTACTTAGACTACGTGGTTCCTAGTCAAGGCGTGTCTAATGCTGGGGATCAGAAACTAGGGCCCGTAAGTTCCGTGGTGTGTCAATTCCTACGGTTTTCGGAGCGTCACTTCCGGTAAGGCAACACCTATATGAATCCCTAAAGATAGCCCGGATGGCGTCGAAAATCGCGTTCCCCTACACAATAATCAATTACAAGTATCAAAACAAGTTATAAACATCAACACGTATATAGAAACGGAAATTGCAAATCATATGTTATAAATATGGAAAGCGAAAATGCGGAATACAACCAAGCCTAATACATAGGAAGAGTACAAGCTAATTAGCAAGTAGAGAGGGGAGAGTACGAGCTAACCGGACTCAAAGTCGTCTCCTAGGTCGTGGAGGTGGAACTCTCGAGCTTGGTGACGAATGGTGGAGCGGAACTTCGATGGAATGCCGAAACAACCGAACAAGCTCTCGAGGTGGAGAGTTTAGCTACAAAAACTGAATCTATACTACAAGAATAATCAAAACAAGTATAGTAGCTCTCTGGTGTGTAATTATTTCTTGGTGTCAAATGAAGTTCAAGAGCTTCCTATTTATAGACATCAAGCAAGAGCAATGTTGTAACTTCACAAAGTACAAGTATGGAGCAACATTATTTGGTGCAGAAATCCCATGATACGCTCCACGTGAGGTGGTCTACGCCTCGCGTAAATGCCCATTCCGTCAGAAATCTTCTGCATGTGGACCAATTCCGTGTCTTGTTGTCTCAAGCACGCCATGTGTAGCTAAAGTATGCCCCGCGTGTTTGAGTCTCTAAAGTTTTATTGCTTGAATTGAGGCTTTTACGCCGTGCGTAGCTGAAGTACGCCCCGCGTAAAAGAGTCTCTGAGTTTTTATCATTGAAGAATTGCCTGGTACGCCTCACGTGTATGGTTATACGCCCCACGTACGAAGAGTTGACTCAGGGAGACAGTGCAGTCTGACTTTCAGGATTAGGCCAATTATTTCCGACCATATGCCCCGCGTAGGGTGGCATACCCCCCGCGTATGCTGAGTCAATTCCACATGGCGTCTGCAGATAAGGCAATTATTGCTGACACCATGTTTCACGCCCCGCATAAAGGATGATACGCCCCGCGTATTTGAGTAGATTTTTGCTCCTTGCTCGTACCTGAAATACAAATCTTGTAAGGCGAGTTAGCTTGACGTTTTCATTTCCTAAACTAATCAAAAACATGGAAAATTAACTGAAAGTACGAAATTTATTTTTATTTCTTTATTTTATCAAAACAATTTATTTTTGTAATTAAACTTATTTATTTTATCCAAAATCAACCCGTAAATCACGCTAAAAGATAGGGGTAAAATACCCCTATCAACCACCGGTTCCAAAGGCGACTTGATTCGGATTCCGGAGAATCCTCACTAAGGGATAAGTGTACCCCGTCGTTATCAAGTAATAAATTTCTGGTTTAAGTCCAGGTTATCGTCCACAGGATTTATTTCTGCAAGTATCAAGCTACTCGGTCTCGGATGTTATCTAGGCTTAGGGGGTTTTGAGTTTGGTTTGTTTAATTAAGCTACTCCTAGGTTGAATTTATGCTAATCCTAGTTAAGTTATCTAATTCTAACTAAATTATCTAGTTCTAACTAAGTTATCCTAACCCTAACTAAGTTACTCTACCCCTAATTGATCTTTCATTAATGAAACTATTCGAAGGAACATGGAATGAACGATAATAATTAAGATAGATTATCAAGTCTATTGAGTAAAACCTAATCTGAGTCACTTGTATTCAAGGCGATTAACCCTACTTACCCTCCTGAGGTTCCTAGCGCGTGATTCCCTAAGGCCGAAACTAGGTCTAAGGCTCAGTAAATTGACGCTTAATCAACTAAGAGGTCGTCAATCTCCTATGCTCTGACTAGGTCAGATTCAGCTCGCAATATGTGCCTACTAGATTTTGGGGCTTTTGAATGAGTTAAACCAATTGAATAAAGTGTAGGACAGAGATTAAATAATAATCATAGAACAAAACAAGAGCTAAATTATTATTAAAGGCAAGATGATTGTCACAAGATACAATAAGACAAGTTCGACAACTGTATCAAAGAGTACAAACATAGAAAGATGAAAGAAGATACAAAAATCCCTTTCAGGGAACCTGTTCACTCTGCAGCCGGCGACTTGATCTTAAGGATGAACCTTAGTAATTCCTCGGTAGAAAGCTTTGAAGGAGCTTCAATGGAGTTTGAGGAAGATGGAGAAGATGGAGAGAAATTACAAGGGGAAAGCTTAAATAATTTACAAAAACGAAAGATATCTAATCTACATTGGAAAAACTCTATTTATAGACGCGGTTCGGGCCCTTTTCTTGACCTAATTCGTGTCCTTATTGATGTAGGAAGTCGTGGGGTCCGTCGTGGCTTCGTGGGGGCGGAATTGGTCTTTTTGACCAATTCCCGCAGGTCTGCTCGCCGAGCAGGGCGAGCTGCTCGGCGAGCAGGCACTGCTCGTCGCGAGCAGGCACAGCCTGCTCGGCGAGAAGGCACAGTGCCTGGGCACTGCCTGGGCACTGCCTGGGCGGTGCCTGGGCAGTGCCTGGGCTGCTCGCTGAGCAGCGCCCGGGCTGCGTGCCGATGCTCAATTCGCCGAGCGGCTGCCGGGGGGTCCCCGAGACACGATTTTTGCCTGAAATTTGATCATGTTTTAACCTGCACACGCACATAAACTCCAAACAACATTAGTCCAAGGGCTAAATTGACCCGCCAATCGCTTATTTGAGCAAAACGCTTTGTTTAGTGCGACTTTTGACGGATCAATTAGCTTCAAAAGATAACGGAATTATAATATGCATGCCATTTTGGCCGTATTTGCCTAAATTGGTCATAAAACGAGCCTAAACAACGAAAAGTAAATAAAATGTTTCCAATTTCTAACTAACTCACACAAAAGCATTTAAATGCGAGAATCGCTTGCTTATTAACTAAATAACTCTAAAAACCGTCCTAAAACCGTACCCAAAGATAGGGGTTTTTGACCCCTATCACGACTCCACCCGCTCCACATGTAAGTGATGAACCAGAAGTGGTAAGCAACCCCGTTTCGGATCCGAAACTCGCGACTTCCTCGGATAAGAATAAAAATGTGTGTGATCCAATTGGAGCTTACGTACCGAAGCTCCCTTTTCCACAAGGACTTAAAAAGGAAAAATTGGACCACCAATACGGCAAGTTTTTGGAAATTTTTAAGAAACTTCACATTAACATCCCGCTTGCGGAGGCATTGGAACAAATGCCTACATATGCGAAGTTTCTTAAAGAAATCCTCGCCAAAAAGAGGAAGTTGGATCATAATGAAACGGTAGCGCTCACGGAGGAATGCTCCGAGTCGTTTAATACTTGCAGTTATAAATTCCGTGGATTCGATACCCGATCTTAACCGGATTATTACTTGATACGACGGGGTACACTTGCCCCTAAGTAGTGAAGTCTAGTAGATACAAAGCACTTAGAAAGACCACATCCATAGTCATAGCGCAATCATCGTAATATACATTTTGACATTAAAAATAACACTACTAGAAGGCGCGCTATGGTAAATGCCACATCCTCTGCATCCAACTTCGAACAGTGTTTCCTATGGCACATGCTCAACTACAAACCATTAAATATGCATGTGTTCCTGATCGGAGATATGCAACGGAGTACTGGAGCACTTCGAATGGGATCTCTCATCACCGAGATTCTCAAGGACCACAAAGTCAGCTTTAAGAATGAGGAAAGCATACTGGGAACAGAAATCACCGTTGAGAATCTTACTGGCCTAGTACACAACCTTCCTTTCAAATCAAAGAAAGGAAAGGACCCTGTATTAGAAGAAGACGATGAGGTTGAGATGCCCAGTAAAGGGAAAAAGAGAAAGGTAGTCATGTCTGCTGGAACAAAGACTATGCCGACACTCCAAACTGCAAAAAGGATTAAAGTGGTAATGGAAAAATCCACTCAAACTGAGCCAACTAAGAAGAAAACTAAGCCCTCTAAGCCTTCCCAGAAACGACCAGCTGCTGTCCTAGAGACTGAGGATGTGATTGAGGACACTGAGCCACCCCTAAAGAGGAAGAAGGTTCCTAAAAATGTACCACTGAATGCAATTCCTCTTGGTATTGATGTTCCAGAGGACTCCTTCTTCCTGCGAGCTCAGGAAACGGATAAAGAGCAATATGTCTCTGCTAAGAAGACAAAGAAACATACCTCAAGCAACTCAGCTGCTGAAGAATTAGCTAAGGATGTCTCTAACGTCATTCAAGTTGACCAAACTCCATCCCCAAAGCAATCCCAAGGAGGAAGTGAAAGAAGAATCAAAAAGAAAGCACACAAACCACTTGTGTTTGATATCTTGGATAACTCACCTCTGTATGAACCTATCGTCAATTTGACTGATTTGGACTTCAACTTTTTCTCCAAGCCTATTGCTAAGCCCTCGCTAGTCAAGGAAAAACAAGCCTCTATTTCTAAGAGTCAGGAACATGCCGAAGCTGACGCTCCTCAAGGTTAGAAACCTGCCGACACTGATGCTCAAGCCTCCACTGAGCAAGTGATCGAAGAATCTCTTATTCCAGAAAATGAACAAGTACTTGAGAAAACTCCTGCTCGGGACAATCTCGAGCTGACTCCTCCACAAGTCAATACTCAGCTCCATACTGACATTGAGCAGGCAGATATTGCTGCTGTCCAAACCAATCCTCTACCTAAACAATCAGCAAACCATTCAGCTCCTGCTGCTGGGATTAACACTGAGTCTGCCTCTCCAATAGCTCAACCTTCAACCATTCAAGAGGGCACCTCCATTTCTGGTGAGCAACCACATATGCAATCACCTGCTGCTAACCAGAACTCAGTTCCTGAGATCCCATCAGCTAATCCGCTAAAGTTTCTCACTTCTTCCGTGCCGGGAAAGCGTATTCACCAAGCTGCTCAAGAACTGATTGCAGATATACAACAAACTCATGCCTTTGATGCTGAGTGTCACTCCGCTGAGCCTGCTCAACTGAGCACCATAATGCAACTTCTGACTAAACCCAAGAGTCTTAAGGAGCTGTTGTGTGTGCTAACTGATATGGTTGCTCAACAGCCAAAGCAGGAATTCGCTACCAAGATGGCTAACCTTCATCTGCATATGGTGAATCACATGGACACTATTGAAGGAAAGCTGAATGCCTTATCTACGGCAAACTCTGGTGCTGCTCAGTCTGCTCAAGTCGCTCAAGCATTCACTCAACTTAGTACTGAGCTCACTACAACTCGAGACTTGGTTTCATCCTCTTCTCAATGCACTATTGAGCAAATCGCTGAAGCTATTCACATGCTCAGCCTCTCCCGTGAAGAAATGAAAACCGACCAGGCAAAGTCATCTGAGATTTTTCAACTTGCCAAGGCCACTTATGACCATGTCACCCATCAATCTAACCAGCGCCACCATTGTGACGCTGGATTGCTCAGGATGTATCATCAATCCTATGCTAAAATGACGGACTCCATCACCTGGATGGGCAAGTCACTTCAGTTCATCCTCAGCGTCATAAGCTCCCATATGGAAATTCCTTCAACGGAAATGGCTGGTGGAATCAAAGTTTTTGATGGACTTAAGCAAAGTACAACTCAACTTCAACACTATTCAACTGCCCTAACTCGTGTTGTTGATCAAGGGAGGTTTTATGCTGTCGTACCTCAGCCTGTTGATGCTGGCAAAAAGGGGGAGAAAGATAAACACCCAGCTGGAACTCAATAAAAGAAACAACATCTTGGTTCCATTTCTTCAGCTGTCCCTCCTAACACTCAACCCAAGACCAAGTCTAACCAAGTGTCTGTCAACATTAGGGGATAAATATTTGTAACCTTGTGTATTTGCTTATGTTATGTTTTGTGCTACATACTAACGTATCTTCATTAAATCAACTGTGTTATCTGTCCACTATGATCGTCTGCTGTGTTGATCTAAATTCATGATTTGTCTCACATGTCTTATGATTCGAATTGAACAAAGTAACTAAAGCTTGACAACATTGAATTAATCATGTACTTGGCCATTGAGTAAAATTACTCAGCTGCAACTAACTCTCTCAGCTAACTCTGATATCTGAACTTAATCTTCCGCTTAACTTAATATCGAAACTGAGTAAAATGAGAATGATCCAAGTACCGACCTTACTCTGAAAACTGACCTTGGACTTACTTGATTAAACCTTGAAATGTTTAAAGTAAAACTAAGTCAGTAGCCCAATCCTTACGGGGGAGAATCTTGAGAAGATATGAAAAGGTCAATAATCATGGGGGAGCTCAACACTGAGTTCCTTATTGAATATTTTTGCCAACATCAAAATGGGGGAGTTTGTTGAAACACCTTTCCACATGATTTTGATTTGACAAAATTATTTAAATTAACGATAAAAATATTCCAACACATTAAATTTAAATGCTTTGATTTATTCACACTAATGTGTTTGTTCAATGTTGAGTTATTTGATTTATAAGACATTGAGATAAATGGCCTGAAAGCCCACAAGAGAAAGTCAAGCCCAAGTCAACATGTCAAAGCCTCACGGCCCAAAAAGATCAAAACGCAGGTCACACCGAGTAAAACGCAAACCCAGCATCCGGAAGGATCGAGAAACCTTCGACCAAAAGCTTCAAGATGAAGCTGCTGAGTTGTGCGACAATATAGTCAGGTCAGCAGCTGGCCAAGGATAAACTTGGAAACAAAGTATTTCTACTTTGGGTAAAGCTCAGAAGATGCAGAAAGCTGTCTGGAAGACTTTACTATAAATGTGGAGACATTCTGTTTTGTCTGATGAAAAGCTGCTGAGCACTACCGAAGACAAAAGATACAAGAATGTGATTGGCCGAGGACACTGAGCACGTACTGAGTGAAAGTGACAGGAAGCCGTTTCCCTCCAACGGTTATTTCGAAATTCGAAATCACTGGTGCTTCAAGTGTCATTATAAATAGGCCTCACAAATGCTTCATTCGACGCAGATCTTCAATCAAGTCGAAACGCTGACCAAATTGATATTCGAAGTTCTGTGAGAAAAGCAAAGCAAATCTTACACCAATTCCAATTCTGTGTAAAAGTCTAGAGTGATCTAAATCATCTAAGGTGTCTTAGGAATTGTTGTTTAGCACAAAAACACTTATCATTTCTAGAAGTATAGAAAGGAGAAGCTGAGTACTCGGTTATAGTACTCAGCGGTAGAAATAGGAGTGAGTAGAGGTATAGAGGAAGGTACCCTTGTATACTCAGCTTTCTATTGTAAAAGGTTTGTGCTCTACCTTTAAAGAGCTTAGTAGAGGATTCAAAAAGCTCGGAAGGATCTCCGGGGACTGGACGTAGGCGAAGAGGCCGAACCAGGATACGTCTGCTGAGTAATATCTTTCTAACCCTTATCTCCCTTAATTATTGCTTGCTATAACACTGCCTAGTTAAACGCTAAAACGAACACAAGCTGAGTTGAGTGAACTGAGAAGCTGAGTTCAGGAATAGACTCAAAGTGCTATCTCCTTACTCAAGGATAGATTCAGTCTTAGTCACCTGTTGACTAAGTCAGTATCTAAAACTTACTCAGTTTTACAAGTGCAAAAAGACTTCGAGAAAGTCTAAGTTCAAAATTAACAGTCAGCCACACGTGAAAAATTTAAATAGTTCCTAACCCCCCCTGGAACTAATATTGTCACGTTATACGGAACCAACACAAAGCCCCTTAATTGCGTAAATTCATGAATTGTTACATTTTTATAATCGTACCAAAGTTATAGTTGCTTTCTTTGCTTAATGTGAATAAGTTTGTATACATTAGTTTTATTCTAAACACGAAAGCTTCTGTCTTGTAATTAATTCTCAAGACAGAATTGTACTCTAAGTTTAATATAATATTCTCATCTAATCCTAATTAATCCAAACCAATACAATTAATTAAACGATTTTCTTTAGTTAAACCTAAAGACATGAATATAACTGAATTAAAATAAGTTTTAGTTAAAAAGCGTTCCATGTGGGTTCGATATCTTTTATTACTAGAAGCGTATACCGTGCACTTGCGGAAATCGCTCAACAAGATTTTTGCGCCGTTGCCGGGGAACACCAAATTTTTTAACAAAAATTTAGATTTTTTTGTGTTTTATCTCGAATCTAGGTTTATACATACTTATTTTAACTTTTGCAATTTATTAATTTTAATTTATTAACATATTTATTTTTCAAATTCTGTTTTGAAGGTAGTTTCGGTTCGTGCATGATTTCAAGTTCATGCACAGTTCTCGAAGTTCAGGCATTGCACCAAACCCGTTAGACCCAGATATTGAAAAACCCATTAAAAAGAACAAGAAAACAAGAAAAAAAACAAAACTCCATTAAAGACAAATACCGAGCCAGATATTATGGCAGACCCACCAACAGTTATGGATTACACTAGGCCAAGGGTGGCCGGTGTGACCAATAGTATCGTTAGACCTAGAATCACTGCAAACCAATTTGAAATTAAGCCAGCATTGCTTAATATGTTGTAAAATAATGTAACATTTTACGGTTTACCTAGCGAAAATCCTAACACTGTTAAGCCCAAAATATACCTTAAATATCATTAACATTTATATCATTTTTATTACGAATTCGTGTTATTTATATCTGTTTAGATTACTTTTACTTTCGAATATCTTTCTTTCTTGCAAGGTACTTAAATATTTGGTAAAATCCAAATAGGAACGAAAAAGGATCAAAAACAGAAGAAAAACCCTACAAAAGGAGTCAAAGACGACGTAAATCGAAAGCGCCAAGTCGAAGACACGAACGAAAGCGAAGAACAAAGGAAACCTGCCGGGCCGCGATAGAGGATCCCAGACCCGCGGCCGCGACACGCGCGGTATAACCAATTCTCCCTTCGTCCATCGCTCAGCTCAGTGCTACGTCATTCACGGCCGCGGATTGTCTTCCTCGGTAAGTGCAGAAATTCATCACAAGCATTTAACACATGCTGAAAATCCAAGAAACGCGTTCGTTCAAGTAGATAAAGACGTCCTTTCACAGCGGACACGACTCTTAACCAACGGACACGTCACTTCAAACTCAACCCTTCATCACCTATAAATAAAGGGTTGATGTTGAGAAGAAATATATAGATATTGATATTGAAATGTTATAGAAATCAGAGCGTAGAACTTATGTCGAAGTTCTAAGTAAACACATTTCGAGAGTTAGAAATTAGATTCTGTACAAAAACAAGATGAGGTACACATATTGTTTATAGTTAAAATACAACTCAGTAGCGTTTAGACATTGTTCCAGTTATAGTTTGCATCATGGTAGTGGCCGACCGAATCCCTATTACGAAGTTACAGCGAGAAGATTGAGTAAAGTGTTCGCCCCCGAGCCTGACAACCTCCTAAGGAAACCCAAGGAAGCGGAACCGATCAAGCCCTTCACTTGCACGCCCTTGAAGAACTCGATGCTCCTTATTCTCTGTAAACTTGTATCAATTTATTTTTCATCTAATAAAGTCCGTTCTATTCGACAAATCGTAATGCAGCACTTATGGTAACCAATCCAATATAAGTGAGGCTGGTGTTTTCATTAATATGCACTTGAATTCAAAATCATTACAATGAAACTTTGTTGAACACTTAGGCAAATTATCATCTCGAAAGAGTGTTAATTTGAGTAAGGGCAACTATCTCGAAAGGGTTTTGTCGCGTTCAAAGCCAATTAATTAGAGGTTTCGTCATTTATTTCATCATCATAATCGATACAAAGTTTAAGTTGTTTTCTTTGCTTAATGCAAATGAACATATTCATTCCTTTTTCTAATAGTTCTAAATGTTCCTGTTTTGTAAAATTCACCCTTAAAATCAGAAGATCTTTCTAACAATCGATTTATTCTAAATATAAAATCTTATTCCAACATTTTCAAATACTCAAAGTTCACAAATTCAATCAAATAAATTTCCTAAATTCAATTAATCCAACTTTCACTTTTCATTTACATTTTATAAATCTAACAAAGTTCGAAATTAAAGATTCAAAAATAAGTTTTTCGTTAAAAAACGTATCTCTGTGGGATCGATATTTTTATTACTACAAGCGAAACCGTGCACTTGCGGTAATCGCTCAACAAGTTTTTGGCGCCGTTGCCGGGGATACGCCAAAATTTTTGACAAAATTTTTATTTTTCGCATTTTATTTTCGAATCTAGGTTTATACATTATTTTTATACAACTTTTATATTTTAATTATTTTCAGTTTTATAACACATTTGCTTTCAATTTTGTTTTGAAGGTAGTTTGGCTCGTGTTACAATTTCAAGTTGATGCGCAGTTCACGAAATTCGGGCACGCCACCAGATCCTTTTGATCCAGAAATTGAGAGAACACTTAAGAAAAACAAGAAAAACAACAAAAACAAAGACAAGACACCCTTAAAAACAAAAGTAGACCAGCTAGAAATTATGGCCGATCCACCGACACTTATGGATTATGCTAGGCCAGGAATGGCCGGTGTAACTAATAGTGTAGTTAGACCCCGTATAAACCAAATCAATTTGAAATTAAGCCTGCTTTGCTTAATATGTTGCAAAACAACGTAACGTTTTACGGATTGCCTAACGAAAACCTTAATGCACATTTGCCAAATTTCTTAGAAATTTGTGACACTTTCAAAATTACTGATGTAACAGCCGAAGCAATCAAACTTCGCCTCTTTCCTTTCACTTTGAAGGATAAGGCAAAAATTTGGTTAACTTCTATGCCTGCTGCAACATTTGAAACTTGGGACCAATTAGCCCAAGCGTTTTTACAAAAATATTTTCCTTTAGCAAAAACCGCAAGAGTCATCAAAGAGTTGACATCTTTTACACAAAATGATAATGAAACTCTTTATGAAGCTTGGGAACGTTTTAAAGAACTTCAACGTTTATGCCCACACCACCAATTGCCAGATGCACTTTTAATGCAGACATTCTATAATGGATTAAATCCTACGATTAGAGGTTCATTAGATGCTATGTCTGGTGGGTTATTTATGAAAAAGACATCCGCCCAAGCAAGAGAACTTTTGGAGGAAATGGCGATCAACAGCAGTATGTGGCCCGCAGAGCGTGGACATATACCAACGGCGAAACCATCATCCTCAGGTACATCACCGGTTAAAGGTATAATGAATCTTGATCCTGTAGCAATGTTACAAGCCCAATTTTCTGCCTTATCGCACAAAATTGATAAATTTATGGCACCGTGCGATCCTAATGATCCGATCCAGAGAGACATTGACTACGAAGGTATGAATGAGATAGAACAGGTAAATTTTGTCCAAGGACAAAACCAAACTAATAACCCATATTCTAATACTTATAATCCTGGATGGAGAAATCATCCTAACTTTAACTGGAAAGATGGTAATAATAATAATAATGCAAATGCTAATCAGTATCGTGTAAATAATTATCAAAATCAAACAAGAGATACGATTAGCACTTTATCTTCAAAAATCGACAAATTTATAGATGCGATGAATGGAAAGGTAAGTAATCAAGACGATGGTTTTAAACGGATCGAAAATAAATTCGATCAGCTTATCAAAAACCAATCATCTAGCATCCATAATTTGGAGGTTCAAATTGGACAACTTGCTAAATCAATTCCATCCCGCAAAGAGGGAAGTCTTCCCAGCCAAACGGAAGAAAACCCGAAAGAGCATGTTAAGGCTATCACTCTTCGTTCGGGGAAAAACTACTTAGGTCCGGAAATGCCCGGAAATTCAACTTTACCTGGAAATGATTTACCAAAACCACCTTTTCCACGCAGGGTCCGAAATAAGGACCGTGATAAACAACTGTTATCATTTTTGGACAAACTTAAAAATTTGCATATAAATTTAACGTTCATGGATGCAATTACTCAAATTCCTAACTATGGAAAATTCTTGAAAGATTTAATTTCAAAAAAGATTAGTTGGGAAGGAATTTCATCCATTTCTCTTTCCGAAGAATGTAGTTCGATAGTATCAAGCAAATTACCTACTAAACTCAAAGATCCCGGATGCTTTACCATTCCGTGTACATTGGGAAATATGGAATTCCCAAGTTGTCTTTGCGATTTAGGAGCTAGTATAAACTTGATGCCATTATCTATTTTTGAAAAATTAGGTTTAGAAGAAGACATCAAGCGTACCAATATGGTTTTGCAATTAGCGGATCAATCCACTAAAAGACCATATGGTATAATTGAAGACGTTTTGGTAAAAGTTGATAAATTTATTTTTCCTACTGATTTTGTTATCTTAGATTTTGTTTATGATGCTAATTGTCCGCTAATCTTTGGTAGACCGTTCATGAACACGGGACGTGCTCTAGTTGATGTGTCGGAAGGAAAAGTAGTTTTAAGAATAGGTGATGATAAGATCGAGTTCGATATGAATCAAGCAATGAAATATCCTATGGAGGATTTTGCTTGCATGAAACTTGATTTGATTGAGGAATGTGTTAATGACATTGTTCAAAGAGAAGAAATAATAAAACCTATAATGGGTGAAGAATTAGAAGATAAGGACCCAGAGCCTTTGATTCGAGAAGATGGACCAGTGCCGCCTTCAGTAATAGTTCCACCTAAATTAGAACTTAAAGAATTACCAAACCATTTGAGATACACTTTCCTAGGCGGAAGTGATACTCTACCTATAATCATCTCTAACAAATTAACAGAAAATCAAGAAGAAAAATTGAAAGGAGTTGTTAGAAATAGAATAGGAAGTATGGGATGGCAGATATCAGATTTAAAAGGAATTAATCCTAGTATTGTGATGCATAGGATTCACTTAGAAGAAGATAAGCCACCTAAAGCGGATAGACAAAGACGTTTAAATCCGAACATGAAAGAAGTAGTCAAAAATGAGATTACTAAACTTTTAGACAATGGAATCATTTATCCTATTTCGGATAGTGAATGGGTTAGTCCAATCCATTGTGTACCCAAAAAGGGAGGTATAACTGTAGTAAGGAATGATGAAGGTGAATTAATACCTACGCGAACCACCACCGGTTGGAGGGTTTGTATAGATTATAGGAACCTAAATAAGGCAACTAGGAAATATCATTTTCCTTTACCTTTCATCGATCAAATGATCGAAAGGATAGCCGGTCATGCATTTTATTGTTTTCTCGATGGTTATTCCGGATTCTTTCAAATATATATTTACCCGGATGACCAAGATAAAACAACCTTCACATGTCCTTATGGAACATTTGCATATAGAAGAATGCCTTTTGGTTTATGTAATGCACCAGCGACTTTTCAACGTTGCATGACTGCAATTTTTAATGATTTCATCGAAGATATCATGGAAGTATTCATGGATGATTTTTCAGTTTATGGAGATTCTTTTGATGCATGTTTAAAAAACTTAGATAGAGTTCTTTCTAGATGCGAAGAAACGAATTTGGTATTAAATTGGGAAAAATGTCATTTCATGGTTGACAAATGAATTGTTTTAGGTCATAAAATATCTGAAAAAGGATTAGAAGTGGATAGAGCAAAAACTTCAGTAATAGAAAAATTACCCCCACCGACAACTGTCAAGGGAGTAAGATCTTTTCTAGGACATGCAGGTTTTTACAGAAGATTTATAAAAAACTTCTCTGTGATTTCCAAACCACTTACTAATTTACTTATGAAGGATTCAACCTTCGACTTTGATGAAGATTGTATTAAAGCTTTTGAAACATTGAAAACAGCCTTAGTCAGTGCACCCATAATTGCTAAACCCGATTGGGATTTACCTTTTGAAATTATGTGTGATGCAAGTGACCTAGCAGTAGGATGTGTTTTAGGTCAAAGAAAGGATAAAAAATTACATGTTATTTATTATGCGAGTCACACATTGTCCGGTGCACAGTTAAATTACACAACAACAGAAAAAGAGATGTTAGCCGTAGTATTTGCATGCGATAAGTTTAGGTCATACTTGCTAGGATCTAAGGTTATTATCTATACAGATCACGCAGCTTTACGTTATCTGTTTGCTAAGAAAGATGCAAAACCGCGTCTGATTAGATGGGTTTTATTGTTACAAGAATTTGATATAGAAATTAGAGACAAAAAGGGAGTAGAAAACCTTGTCGCCGATCATCTATCGAGACTAGAAGATGAAAACGGTCCTATAGGTGAAACTATCGGTATACGAGATGATTTCCCCGATGAACATCTCTATCAAGTAGAAAGTATCATGTCACCATGGTATGCAGATTTTGCTAATTGTCTTGCAACCGATATTGTTCCGGAAGGATTATCTCCCCAATAGAGGAAGAAATTTTTCTTCGATATTAAACAATATTATTGGGAAGATCCCTTTCTATTTAAATCATGTGGTGACGGGATAATTAGGAGATGTGTTGGAGAAAATGAATATGAATCTATAATAACAGAATGTCATTCCAGCTCATATGGAGGACATAATGGAGTTAATAAAACGGTAGCTAAAATATTGGAATGTGGTTTCTATTGGCCGACAATGTTTAAAGACGTTGGTTCCTTTATTACTCGTTGTGATAAATGCCAAAGAACGGGTAACTTAGGAAGGAAAGATGAGATGCCCCTCACAAACGTGTTGGAAGTCGAAATCTTCGACATGTGGGGAATTGATTTCATGGGACCTTTTCCACCTTCCAATGGCAAAACTTACATATTAGTAGCCGTTGATTATGTTTCAAAGTGGGTTGAAGCAATTGCAACCCCTACAAATGATTCTAAAGTAGTTATTACTTTTCTTGACGATATATTTTGTAGATTCGGTTGTCCTAGGTATGTTGTTAGTGATGGCGGTTCCCATTTCATAAATCGGAATTTCGATATGCTTATGAAAAAATATGGAGTACGCCACCGCGTGTCAACGCCATACCATCCTCAGTCGAATGGTCAGGTGGAGATCTCAAATAGAGAACTCAAATGGATTCTAGAGAAAACTGTTTCGTCATCAAGAAAAGATTGGTCACAAAAACTCAATAATGCGCTATGGGCATACCGTACTGCATTTAAATCACCAATAGGAATGACTCCGTACCGTTTGGTGTATGGAAAAGCATGTCATTTACCAGTTGAATTAGAACATAAAGCCTATTGGGCTATTAGAAAACTTAATTTTGATTTACAACAAGCAAGAAAGAAACGTTTGCTCGATTTGAATGAGTTAGATGAGTTACGTCATCTAGCGTATGAAAATGCAAGGATTTATAAAGAAAAAGTGAAAAAATGGCACGATGCCAAGATTAAAGTCAAACACTTTAATGTTGGAGATAAGGTGTTGTTATTCAATTCACGGCTTCGTATATTTCCGGGAAAACTTAAATCTAGATAGGATGGACCGTATTTAGTCGTCAAAACTTTCGACTATGGTTCTTTGGAACTTGAGGAAACTAATGGTAAGCGTTTCAAAGTTAACGGTAATCGATGTAAAATCTATTACGAAAATATTTCCGAAATAGGAACTAGTTTCGTAACAAGATTTCCTGACATTTAAATCATTTCATTTTTCTAAATATTAGTTTTATTATTTTTATTTTATTTTTATTATTTGTTATTTTTATTTTTATTTTTGTTTTGTTTTAGATTATATCATTTTAGAATTTTAGATATAGAAATATATATTCAAGTCATGATTAATTTTTAGGAATTTCATAAAAATTAGAAAATTCAGTGATTCTCAGTTGAGAATTTAAGATTCTCAGTTGAGAATTCACATTTATAGAATTCTTAACAAGGTAAAAATAGTTCTGGACTTATAGAGAATTTCAAATTCTCAGTTGAGAATTTGGGGATGTTTAGCAGTCAGGAAAATTTATGGACTTGTAGAGGATTTCAGGTTCTCAGTTGAGAATTCTGATTGAAAATTGAAGGGAAAAATTTCTGAACTTACCGAGGATGAGAATTCTCGGTAGAGGATCAGGAGTTTAAAGTTTTGACAACTGATTTTCGCAGGAAAATCAGCGTGTCGCGACCGCGGGTCAGCATCCTCGGTCGCGACACGGGGGAAATTTCGCCCAGATTGTTTTTTTTCAAGTAGTTGTAACTCTTCAGCAAAGAAACATTAAGTTTCTTCAATTCTAAAAGGTTTGTTTCGTGTCTTTTCACTTCGAAACAACACCTCTTTTCGTCCTAAGATGTTATAAATAGGTCCTAATGGTCTAGTTTTCTGTCACTTTCTTTTCATCTCTATCAGACCTATCTCTGATTTTCTTACCATTCACAAATACAAGCACAAAGTTCAGAACTTTTCTTCCTTACTCTTTCCAAAAATCATGGCTTCCTCAAACACTTCATCTAAGAAAGTTATTGCTTCGCGCAATAAACATTTGGATATATCAGAGTGTTATGGATGTAACTTTCCCATCTTCAATCACGATGAGGGAAGGCGCTTCTTGAAACTTCGTTACACATTCTTTGTCGGAATGCTGTACATGGACGACTTTCTTAATGATCAATTAGGAATCAAAGACGATATGAGTCGCTACATGGAGCGATTAGGATGGACCAGATTTGTCGATATGAAGTTTCCTATAATTGGAGACTGGGTGTTAGAGTTTTTCTGCACTGTGCGTTTTGTTAACAAGCGTCGTGTGCGTCTCAGTTTTTGTCGGGATGGCAAAACATTCACTTTTGGATATCCTGAATTGCATGCTTGGTTTGGTTTTCCTTTGAAGGATGCTACCAAACGCCATCATGGAAGAGATATGACGTCCACGGATATTTGGCGAATGCTCACCGGCATCTGGCCTTTCAACCCAAAACTTGCCTATAATAAGTCTTTCCATTCCAACTCTATGCTATATTTGCATAAGTTTCTGAGTCACAGCCTGTTCGGTCGCACGTTCAGTAGTGTCGTCCAAGAATCTGATCTTTATGTCCTTAGCGATATATTTCAAGGCAATGTGGTTGATTCTTCAAAAATTCTGATGGAGGGTCTTGTTGCCGCATCTAGATCCAAGGCTAAGAAGGTTGGGTTTGGGAATATCATTTGCGGAATAATTTTAGGGACCAAGGGCACTATTTCTGTTCCTTGGAGTGATGCTGAATCTTTCCCTATGCTAGACTATGAATTCTTAGAATTTGAAGGTCTAGTCAAGCGAGTTTTTCGATCGGGACCAAATTTTCTTTCTGCACCCGAACGTCAAGCCTTCGTGCAGTTGAAAATAGATCGGTTTAGAGCTAAGAAAATCCCGATTAAAAGGGACGAATTTTTAGCATAGTTTATGTTTCATATTATTTGTAAAATATATGTATATATATGTTAAATAAATAAAAATTTCTCTTTTGCATTATACTTTGTTTTTGGTGATATGGTTACATTTTAATTTCGTAATTCTAGACCAATGAATCACTTAAATACAAACTTAATCCATTAATGACTAATTAAATGTTCATAATTAAATTTCAAATTCTTTAAATAAGATTCAATTAACTTCAATTAATAAATGCACATTAATGCTTCATTTAATTTTAGTTCCAACCCTTTCATATTACTAATTTTAACATTCATAAATTTATGCAATTTTTATTTTTATTTTTTCATTAATAAGGATAAACCTTTGGTTTTCCTTATCATTTAATGATTCACATTTATGTTTTAAGTACAGATGACATTTTTAAGGAGTTCAGGATAGGATTTATCAAGGAAATGCACGAAATGAAGTAAATAAGCTGATTTTGGGTAGCCACGAGGTGATCCGCGACCGCGGATGCGCTTCCACGGTAACATCAGAAAAATTCCAGAAAATTTCAGACACAAAATTTGCTGCCCAGCGCGATTCGCGGCCGCGAATGAGAGATTCTCGGTAACTTCAGATATTTCTTCGATAAATTTCAGAGACAAAATTGGTTGAAAAACGCGATCCGCGACCGCGGATACCAATCCACGACCGCGACACGCGTAATTCAGGCACTCCAGGTCCGATTTTTGACCTATTTTTCCCTCTCTTCCCATTCTTCCTATACCTTTTCCTTTTCCAATTTAACCTATACCTATTCTTCTTCCTATTCCTCCTCTATTTACACATTTTCCTATTCAACCTCTAACTATATTAATTACTCTTCCTATTTTAACTCTACCTATTCCAATTCCTATTCCTACTCTAACTATTAACCTTCTTATTCAAACCCCTATATATACCTATTACTTACATCACCTCCAATTTAACCAATCCACTACTCTTACCTCTTCCCAATACCTTACTTTTTCTTTTCCCTGTTTCATCATTACCCTTTTCAATCCCATACACCTTTCAACCTCAAGAATCCACAACACATATACTTCATCTTCATCCTTAAGCTTTTCTCTCTTTTCATCTTTTTCTCTAAACCCTAACATTCATAACACATAAACACCATAACCATGCCTAGAGCAAAGCATGTTGGACACAAGCCGGCTGTCACTGAGGCTAATCGCCTTCGGATTAGTTGCGGAGCTTATTTTGACATCCATTCTGAGGAAGAAGTTAGCCGTTTCAAGCACTTTTCAAACCCCAATCGTAAGTTCGTGGATATGCAGTTTCTTGACTTTGATTCGGTAAGAAAGTTGAACTTCTCTACACAAATTACTGCTTTTCTTGAGACTTTGGGTTGGGAAACTTTTGCTTCTATGCGTTTTCCACAAGTTGAAGAGTATGTGGTTGAGTTTTTGGTTACTTTAATAATGAACAAGAAGAGGACTGAAATTTCTTTTCGGAATAAGGGTATTACCTATACAGTTGATTATGAGGCTATGGGTAACATGTTTGGTTTCCCTACTAGTGACTTTTATGATAAGCCTCGGGATTTTGACAATAACTCTTTTTGGCAAACTCTGTCTGACCAAACTTCTTTTGATTCTAAGAACACTTCGAGCAAGTTAATTAAGGACAATTGTGTGTTCTTCTTTCACAAGTATTTGAGCTTTTCACTTTTTGGTCGTGTTGAGAGTTCCAAGATTCAAGTCCGGGATTTGTTTGTTTGGGATTGTTTGTTCAAGGGTTTGCGGGTTGATAGCATTGGAATGCTTTTTGACAATCTATATCGTGCTTCGAGGGCTCACACCACTCAAGTCCCTCTCGGTAATTTGATCACCGCTATTGTTTTGGGAGCACGGGATGAATTGGCAACTTTTGATATGTCCACCTACCATGGATATGTTCCGGTTTTGGACATTGCGGCTCTTGAGCGGGCTCATTTGTTGGTTTCTGCGGCTCCTCCTGTTTTTATTTCGTATGCTACCCGTATTGCACATCTTCGTGGCACTATGGGTGGGGGTGCTTCTAGTTCTCATAATGTAGGTACCAATGAAGAAGGAGCGGAGGAAGGTGGAGATGCTGCCCCACAAGCCCGAGCAACCCAGGACACTGATCCGGTGGATTTAAGGCGGATTTTGAACCAAATCAATGCAAATAATCGTCAAATGAATTTGAGAATTGACGATTTGGTGGAGAACAATATGGTGATGAATGATAACCTCAATACTTTGAGGCGTGCGCATCGTTCGACTCGGCATCGGATGCTTTCATTTTTCCGACGCCGAAACGTGGAAACTTCACCAACACCTCCGGATTCCCCGCCACATGCCTAGGTTTTATCTTTTATTTTTCATATCTTATTTCTATTTTAGTTTCGTACATTTTTATATTTATTATGTTTCGTACAATTTCCATTTTATTTTTATGATGAATGCTTGTTTTGCTATATCTTTCGTTTATATCCGTTTGCTTTATCTTTAATGTTTTATCTCCATTTTTGCACCAATGAGGACATGGTCCAATATAAGTGTGGGAGGAGATATATACATATATCATTTTATGCAAACGAATGAATGAATGAATGTATGCAAATGAATGAATAAATATATGCAACACTCACTTGTTTTTCAAAAATTACAAATGCAACGTATATTGCAACATTTTTTAACTATATTGCAACAAATGAAAAAACTTAACATTTTTATGAAATATCATTTTTACATTTATCAATTAATCATAAGTTAAACATCTTTTATGATTATTTTTAGGTTATCATTATCGATAGAAATAATATTTCTATACGGGTAATATACTTTCAAAATTTTCACAAATCTTCGACACGATTTTAAGTAAAAATTGTCTCGAGTAAATGTATTTAAGTAAAAAACTTCTTTATTTTTAATCTCTATTTCATATCATGAAATTCATGATACAATAAATATTATTTTAAATTTTCAATTAGGTTTATAGGCATTAAATTAAACTAACAATTTTAGCTCGGTTTTGATTTTGTCTTACATTAACACCAATTGAAGTTTTTAAGGAAACTATAGTCATAATACATGTTGAATTTTAAGTCAATATAGGATGAATGTGCTATCTTTCTTTTTCCCAAGTCACAATTTATAATCAATAAATCGTATTCTTAACTTTTGGCCACGATTGAGACCAACCTTATCACAGTCGAGGTATGAAAGGGAAGAAATAAAAAGTAAAGCGTACTTTTGTCCACGGTTGCGACCACCCTTATCACAATCGAGGTATGAAAGGAACGTTTAAATAAAGAAAAATTAAGCGTGTTTAAAGTTTAAAGTAACGATTGCGTCCACCCATGGCATGGTCGGTACCTCTTAAGCGAACACAAAACAAATGCATATAAAGTTACGATCGAGACCACCCTTATCACGGGCGTAACTAAGCAAATAAATTAAACTTAATACTCATATATAATAAATCAAGTTTGGGAAAGGAAATTTGGTGCTTTGAAATGCCTTGAGATGAAAGACTCAATAACATGCGTGCTTACATCGTCCTGAATGCTTCAATTTAAACATTGAAATACAAGACGAATGATATATCGTATTTATACTAAGTTAGTTTGATATTTTGCGTATAAATTTGCCATGCGAAGTTAGTCTTTTCGGCTTAACTAATTTAAAAGGTAAACACAAAGATATATGCTTTATTTTCATAAAGAGATTAGTTAAGGAATAAATTCAGTGAAATTTTGCTCGGGACTAGCAAAAGATTAAGTGTGGAGATTTGTTAAGCCCAAAATATACCTTAAATATCATTAACATTTATATCATTTTTATTACGAATTCGTGTTATTTATATCTGTTTAGATTACTTTTACTTTCGAATATCTTTCTTTCTTGCAAGGTACTTAAATATTTGGTAAAATCCAAATAGGAACGAAAAAGGATCAAAAACAGAAGAAAAACCCTACAAAAGGAGTCAAAGACGACGTAAATCGAAAGCGCCAAGTCGAAGACACGAACGAAAGCGAAGAACAAAGGAAACCTGCCGGGCCGCGACAGAGGATCCCAGACCCGCGGCCACGACACGCGCGGTATAACCAATTCTCCCTTCGTCCGTCGCTCAGCTCAGTGCTACGTCATTCACGGCCGCGGATTGTCTTCCTCGGTAAGTGCAGAAATTCATCACAAGCATTTAACACATGCTGAAAATCCAAGAAACGCGTTCGTTCAAGTGGATAAAGACGTCCTTTCACAGCGGACACGACTCTTAACCAACGGACACGTCACTTCAAACTCAACCCTTCATCACCTATAAATAAAGGGTTGATGTTGAGAAGAAATATATAGATATTGATATTGAAATGTTATAGAAATCAGAGCGTAGAACTTATGTCGAAGTTCTAAGTAAACACATTTCGAGAGTTAGAAATTAGATTCTGTACAAAAACAAGATGAGGTACACATATTGTTTATAGTTAAAATACAACTCAGTAGCGTTTAGACATTGTTCCAGTTATAGTTTGCATCATGGTAGTGGCCGACCGAATCCCTATTACGAAGTTACAGCGAGAAGATTGAGTAAAGTGTTCGCCCCCGAGCCTGACAACCTCCTAAGGAAACCCAAGGAAGCGGAACCGATCAAGCCCTTCACTTGCACGCCCTCGAAGAACTCGATGCTCCTTATTCTCTGTAAACTTGTATCAATTTATTTTTCATCTAATAAAGTCTGTTCTATTCGACAAATCGTAATGCAGCACTTATGGTAACCAATCCAATATAAGTGAGGCTGGTGTTTTCATTAATATGCACTTGAATTCAAAATCATTACAAGGAAACTTTGTTGAACACTTAGGCAAATTATCATCTCGAAAGAGTGTTAATTTGAGTAAGGGCAACTATCCCGAAAGGGTTTTGTTGCGTTCAAAGCCAATTAATTAGAGGTTCCGTCATTTATTTCATCATCATAATCGATACAAAGTTTAAGTTGTTTTCTTTGCTTAATGCAAATGAACATATTCATTCCTTTTTCTAATAGTTCTAAATGTTCCTGTTTTGTAAAATTCACCCTTAAAATCAGAAGATCTTTCTAACAATCGATTTATTCTAAATATAAAATCTTATTCCAACATTTTCAAATACTCAAAGTTCACAAATTCAATCAAATAAATTTCCTAAATTCAATTAATCCAACTTTCACTTTTCATTTACATTTTATAAATCTAACAAAGTTCGAAATTAAAGATTCAAAAATAAGTTTTTCGTTAAAAAACGTATCTCTGTGGGATCGATATTTTTATTACTACAAGCGAAACCGTGCACTTGCTGTAATCGCTCAACAAACACCCACTTGACAAATTTCCTAGAAATTTATGACACTTTTAAAATAACTGACGTGACTGTCAAAGCAATCAAACTTCGCCTCTTTCCTTTCACTTTGAAGGATAGAGCCAAAGAATGGTTAACTTCTATGCCAGCCGCAACTTTTGAAACTTGGGACCAATTAGCCCAAGCATTTTTATCAAAATATTTTCCTTTAGCAAAAACCGCAAGAGTCATAAAAGAGTTGAGATCTTTTTCTCAAAATGATAATGAAACTCTTTATGAGGCTTGGGAACGTTTTAAAGAACTTCAACGTTTATGCCCACACCACCATTTACCCGATGCACTTTTAATGCAAACATTTTACAATGGATTAAATCCTACAACTAGAGGTTCATTAGATGCTATGTCGGGAGGGTTATTTATGAAGAAGACTTCAGCCCAAGCAAGAGAACTTTTGGAGGAAATGGCATTAAACAGCAGTATGTGGCCCGCGGAATGTGGACATATACCGGTGGAAAAACCATCATCCTCAGGCATGGAGGAACATAATTTTGTGCAGAAATCCCATAATACGCCCCGCGTATGGTGGTGCACGCCCTGCGTGTATACCCATTCCATCAGAAATCTCCTGCATGTGGACCAATTCCGGATCTTGTTGTCTCAAACACGCCTCGCGTAGAATGGACTGCGCCTTGCATGTTTGAGTCTCTGAATTTTTATTGCATGATTTGGTCCTTTTACGCCGTGCGTGGCTTGAGGCACGCCCTACGTAAATGAGTCTCTGAACTTTTTATGTTGAAGAATTTCCTTACACGCCCCGCGTGTAAGGTAGTACGCCCTACGTAGAGATAGTTGACTCAGGGAGACCATGCAGTCTGACTTTCAGGATTAGGTCAATCATTTCTGACATGTGTCATACGCCTCGCGTAAGTTGGCATACGCCTCGCGTATGCTGACTAGATTCCGCGTGGTGTCTGTGGATAGGGCAATCATTTCTGACTTTATGTTTCACGCCCCGCGTATGGGATGATGCGCCTCGCGTATTTGAATGGATTTTCACTCCTTGCTCGTACCTGAAATACAAATCTCGGGGCCGAGTTAGCTTGACGTTTTTATTTCCTAAATTACTCAAAAATAAGGGAAATTAACTGAAAGCATGGAATTTATTTTTATTCCGTTATTTTATTAAAACACTCTATTTTTGTAATTAAACTTATTTATTTCTTCTAAAATCAACCTATAAATCACGCTAAAAGATAGGGGTAAAATACCCCTATCACATACCGATGGCTTCTCTAAGTATGTTGAATTGCTCACGAGTGAGTTGGTCTCTGATAAAGTGATGCCTTATGCTGACATGCTTTATACTAAACCAGGATACAAGACAGCTTCCAAGGAAATGACATCCTCCTGAAGTGCTTTTTCGTTCCAGCTTATCTCGTCCATAGTCAGCGTGTATCCGAGAACCATAGTTGTCAAACCCGGACCGGACCGACCGGTTCAATCCGGTTCCATCGGAACCGGTCACATTTCCGAGCCGGAGGTAGTCCGGTTATTAAATATTTGAAAACCGTTTAAAACCGTTCAAACCGGCCGGTTCAACCACAAACCGGTTGACCCAGTGCCGGTTATACGTTTTGATCGGGTTTGATTTTAGACATGTTTACTTTAAAAAAATACAAATTTTAACAAAGGTAGGATTCGAACTTTGGACTTTTAGTATGTAAACTTTAATGCTTACCATTACACTATAATTTTTTTTATGTTTATAATTAACTATTTAAGAATAAATAATAATGTTACAAGTTAAATAATTAAAATATGATTTAGTATTATTTTTTTATTTAGATAAATATCATTAAAAAATTATTTTATTTTCTCAATATTAACAAAGTTTTTTTTAGAAAAGAATATTAATAAAGTTTTAACTATTTTTTTTTTTTTGAAGAAGTTTAATTAGTATTAAATTTTAAATATATACAAATAAATTTTAAAATCTAATAAATTAAGATTGAAGTTGAATTATAAAATACATATCCTATTAAACATATTTACATTTTAGTTATTAATAAAAAATAATCACTATTAATTTTTAAAGTATATTTTTTAATTTTTATATTTATTTATTATGATATTAAATAAATATTATTAGTATAGTTTTGATGAATATAGTTAATATTATACTATGTTATACGATTAAATAGGAATAGAATTATAATTTTCATATGATTTTTGAATACCGGTTAAACCTCGGTTGAACCCCGGTTAAACCTCAAACCCTTAACCCTTTGTCTTTTCCGGTTCTTTGACCGGTCCGGTTTTGACAACCATGCTGAGAACTGAATGTCCGGTCTACTCACTGTTAAGTAAAGTAGAGAGCCAATCATACCTTGATATAATCTGCTATCTACTGACTTACCACTTTCATCAGCGCATAGGACAGTATCAGTACCCATTGGGGTGGATATTGGCTTACCGTTTTCTAGTTCATATTTCTTCAATATCTCCTTAGCATACTTTGACTGACTGATGAAGATGTCGTTCTTTCCTTGTTTGATTTGAAGTCCGAGGAAGAAGTTGAGTTCTCCCATCATTGACATTTCAAACTCTGTTTGCATCTGCTTACTAAACTCTTTGCACATAGATTCGTTAGTAGCACCGAAAATGATGTCATCAACATATATTTGAGCCAGTAGGGTGTCTTTATCCTTTCTCTTAATGAATAAGGTTGTATCAGATTTGCCTCTGACATAATTTCTAGTCAGCAGGAAACTGGTCAGCCTCCCATACCAAGCACGCGGTGCTTGTTTGAGACCGTACAGAGCCTTTTTGAGCTTATAAACGTGGTTTGGGAATTTTGGATCCTCAAACCCTGGAGGCTGATTAACATAGACTTCCTCATTTATAACTCCATTAAGAAATGCACTCTTGACATCCCTTTGAAACAATTTAAAATTCATAAAACTAGCGTATGCACACAATATTCTAATTGCTTCAAGCCTTGCCACTGGGGCGAAGCTCTCACCGTAGTCAATACCTTCCTACTGAACTGTAGCCCTGAGCTACAAGTCTTGCTTTATTTCTGACCACATTCCCTTGTTCATTTAGCTTGTTGCGGAAGACCCATCTTGTTCTTATGGTCTTCTGACTTTTTAGATTTGGCACCAAGTCCCAAACTTCATTTCTTTTGAACTGATCAAGCTCTTCTTGCATTGCACCCATCCAGTATTCGTCGTTCTCAGCTTCTGGGAAATTCTTTGGTTCCAGAATTGAGACGAATGCTACGTTGCTGAGGTATCTCCTGAGTTGATTTCTTGTCATCGGTGTGTTCTCAGCAGCATCGAGAATGGCACTTTCCGAGTGTCCTCTTGGGATTCTGATTTCTTTCGGTAGTGTGATGTCTTGAGCTGGTTGTGTTTCAACAATCTTTGCAGGTATGGATTGGTCAGTGAAAACAATTTGAGTGTTGTTTTTACCTTTGGTCAGCCCTTGAAGTGGTAACTCAGCGGCTCCACTTTGGTCAGCTTCTGCTAAGTATGGATCATCCTCAGTCGGTTGACTGACCTTCCCTGTAGGGTTAGTTTCATCGAACTCAATGTGTACTGTATGGATCATCCTCAGTCGGTTGAATGACCTCCCTGCAGGGTTAGTTTTATCGAACTCAATGTGTAATGATTCTTCTAGGACCTGAGTTCGTTTATTGAGAACTCTATATGCTTTGTTGTTTGTTGAGTAGCCTAAAAAGATAGCTTCATCAGTTTTAGAATCAAACTTAGCAAGGTTGTCTTTAGTATTTAAAATGAAACATTTGCAACCGAAGGCACGAAAGTATCCAATGTTGGGTTTTTGTCCTTTCCAAAGTTCGTAGGGGGTTTTCTTCAATATGGGTCTGACTAGAGCCCTATTGAGTATATAACAGGCTGTGTTGACAGCTTCACCCCAAAATTACTTTGGAAGCCTATTCTCACTCAGCATCGTCCTGGCTATTTCAGCCAAGGTTCTGTTTTTCCTCTCAACTACCCCATTCTGTTGAGGCGTTCTAGGAGCAGAAAAGTTATGGTCAATGCCTGCTGGCTTCACAGAATTCAACAAACTGTTGATTTTTGAATTCTCCACCATTATCACTTCGGATGTGAGCTAACTTTAGGTATTTATCATTTTCAAGTTTTCTTACTAATGTTGAAAACGTCTCAAAGGTTTCATCCTTGCTACTCGGTAAGATGATCCAAGTGTACCGTGAGAAGTCATCTACAATGACTAAGGAAAATCTCCTACCACCCAAGCTCAGCGGCTGGACTGGTCCGAAGAGATCCAAGTGTAGCAACTCAAGTGGACGCTTAGTTGAGATGATGTTTTTACTGTGAAAAGATTTTTTGGTTTGTTTTCATTGCTGACAAGCATTGCATAATTGATCCTTTTCGAACTTAAGTTCTGGAAGTCCCTCAACCAATTGCTTTCTTGCTAATTTGGCCAGGAGGTCCATGCTTACATGACCAAGTCTCTTATGCCATAGTTAGGAATTTTCTTCCTTTGATACTAAGCATATATTTTTTGAAAATTTCTTTTCTAGGTTCAGCATGAAGACATTATCAATACGAGGGGCAGTTAAAATTAATTCATTTGTTTTTCCCTCGAGTATTTTACATCCAGTGTCATCAAATATAACTTTTCTGCCGTTATCACACAGCTGAGCTACACCCAGTAAGTTATATTTAAGTCCACTGACTAGGGAGACTGACTCAATAGTAGGATTACCACCAACGGTTCCTGGCCCTACTATCTTACCCTTTTTGTTGTCTCCGAAACTTACGTTTCCACCTCGTTTACGCACAAGTGTGATGAACTGAGTTTGATCCCAGTCATATGCCTCGAGCATGCACTGTTAATGTACCATATCTTTGACTTCTCAGCACACCTCAGGCTTACCTGCAATATAACTAGTTATCTTTAGGTACCCAAATCTTTTTTGGTTCCTTGTTTGTTAGGCTCAGCAGGTAAAACATCATGTTTAATCTTATGACGACACACTTTGATAGTGTGCCCATTTTCCCCGCAGAAGTCACAGCTGACCTTCTGTTGGGGATATCTCATTGGCTAGTCAGCACCCCAATGCTGAGCATGCCAGCACACCTTTGTGGTGTGCCCTTTCTTCCCACAGAAGTCACACTGGACATTCCGCTGAGGATTCCATCTCTACTGACTAGTACTTCGGTACTGAGTGTTCAGAGGAATATTTCTTTTATTCGGAACCTTGAATTGGTTCTGAATAGATGTGATGTCCTTTCTCAGTTTCTTAGAATCTGATTGGACCTCAGAGACATACTTGTGCATAATTTTCATGTTGTCATGCAAAGTTGAGTTGTCTTGGAGGAGATATCGAAGGTCACTGAGTTTGACTTCTTCAATCTCATCACATCGCCTGCTGAGTGCTCTAACCTTCTTGTTACACTTTTTGATAAGTGTGTAGAGGTCACTCAGGGCATTTATCAGTTCATTCCTGGGCAGGTGTAGTGACGTTACCTCAGTTGAGTGTTCCTCATTGTCAGATGCAATGGAGAGGTCAGCATGCTCAGAAACACAAGGCTCAGCAAGCTCATCATCCATGAAGCAAATATTTGCTGACTCAGTGGCATCAGCTTCTGAAGATGATGACTCATCACTGTCACTCCAGGTGGCCACCATTGCCTTCTTGCTGTTCTTCCTTTCCTTCTTCAAGGTAGGACAATTTGATTTGATATGGCCAGTCTGATGGCATTCAAAGCATGTGATGGGCTTTGAAATGTCCTTTTTGTACTTGCTATCGCTGGACTCAGCTTTGTACTTATCAAACTTATTGTAAGGCTTCTTGGAATATTTATCATTTTTTCTGAACAACCTTTTCATTTTTCTAGTGAACATAGCCATTTCTTCATCGTCTGTTGAGCTCCCATAAGTGGAGTCAGCTTTCATAACAAGAGACTTTTGCTTCTTGTCCTCAGACTTCTCCTTCACCTCAAAGTTCTTCATTGAGATCTCATGGGTCAGCAGAGATCCAATGAGTTCATCATACTTGTAGGTGGTCAAGTCTTGAGCTTCCTCAACAGCAGTTTTCTTGGCTTGCCAACTTTTGGGAAGACTCCTCAGTATCTTCTTGACTTGCTCCTCCTCAGTAAAGATCTTGCCAAGTCTTTTGAGCTCGTTGATTATGTTGGTGAATCTTGAGTTCATTTCAGAGATTCCTTCACCATCATTCATTTCAAACAGCTCGTATAGCCTCATGTGCTGGTTCACCTTGGACTCCTTAACTTTGCTGGTTCCCTCATAGGTGACCTCCAGTTTCTTCCAGATCTCATGTGCTGACTCACAACCTGAAATTTTGTTGTACTCTGCAACATCTAACGCACAGTGGAGCATGTTTATAGCAGCGGCATGATTTTGCAGTTTCTTAAGGTCATCCTCTGACCACTTAGACTCAGCTTTGACAGATGTTTGTCCGTCAATAGTTTCAATAGGAACAAACGGGCCTTGGACTATGGAAATCTATGCACTCATATTTATTGCCTGAATGAAGTTTTTCATTCTGTTCTTCCAAATGGTATAGTTAGACCCGAAGAATAGAGGAGGCCTAGTAGTGGACAGTCCCTCAGGAAGAATCTGAGTTGTCTGATTTCCTGGGAGGAAACGAGTGCTGTTCTCAGCCATTGTGGGGATCAGCTCAAGATAGTTATATCTTGTTTAGTGAGATGTTAAGCTCTGATACCACTTGTTGGTCCCGTATAACGTGACAATATTAGTTCCAAGGGGGGGGGTTAGGAACTATTTAAAATTTTCACGTGTGGCTGACTGTTAATTTTGAACTTAGACTTTCTCGAAGTCTCTTTGCACTTGTAAAACTGAGCAAGTTTTAGATACTGACTTAGTCAACAGGTGACTAAGACTGAATCTATCCTTGAGTCAGGAGATAGCACTTTGAGTCTATTCCTGAAATCAGCTTCTCAGTTCACTCAACTCAGCTTGTGTTCGTTTTAGCGTTTAACTAGGCAGTGTTATAGCAAGTAATAATTAAGGGAGATAAGGGTTAGAAAGATATTACTCAGCAGACGTATCCTGGATCGGCCTCTTCGCCTACGTCTAGTCCTCGGAGATACTTCCGAGCTTTTTGAATCCTCTACTGAGCTCTTTAAAGGTAGAGCACAAACCTTTTACAATAGAAAGCTGAGTATATAAGAGTACCTTCCTCTATACCTCTACTCACTCCTATTTCTACCGCTGAGTACTATAACCGAGTACTCAGCTTCTCCTTTCTATACTTCTAGAAATGATAAGTGTTTTTGTCCTAAACAACAATTGCTAAGACACCTTAGATGATTTAGATCACTCTAGACTTTTACACAGAATTGGAATTGGTGTAAGATTTGCTTTGCTTTTCTCACAGAACTTCGAATATCAATTTGGTCAGCGTTTTGACTTGATTGAAGATCTGCGTCGAATGAAGCATTTGTGAGGCCTATTTATAGTGACACTTGAAGCACCGGTGATTTCGAATTTCGAAATAACCGTTGGAGGGAAACGGCTTCCTGTCGCTTTCACTCAGTACGTGCTCAGCGTCCTCGGCCAATCACATTCTTGTATCTTCTGTCTTCGGCAGTGCTCAGCAGCTTTTCGTCAGACAAAACAGAACGTCTCCACATTTATAGTAAAGTCTTCTAGACAACTTTCTGCATCTTCTGAGCTTTACCCAAAGTAGAAATACTTTGTTTCCAAGTTTATCCTTGGCCAGCTGCTGACCTGACTATATTGTCGCACAACTCAGCAGCTTCATCTTGGAGCTTTTGGTCGAAGGTTTCTCGATCCTTCCGGATGCTAGGCTTGTGTTTTACTCAGTGTGACCTGCGTTTTGATCTTCTTGGGCCGTGAGGCTTTGACATGTTGACTTGGGCTTGACTTTCTCTTGTGGGCTTTCGGGCCATTTATCTCAATGTCTTATAAATCAAATAACTCAACATTGAACAAACACATTAGTGTGAATAAATCATAGCATTTAAATTTAATGTGTTGGAATATTTTTATCGTTAATTTAAATAATTTTGTCAAATCAAAATCATGTGGAAAGGTGTTTCAACACTTTGAACCGTAGAAATCTCTCTGGATCGGAGCAGATTTCTACCTTAATCAAATTGGTATTTTATATCCGATAAGCCGCGCCAACGATCATATCATCCATAAAAACTAATTTTTTCAAGTGTTCAAGACAGTTTCCTTGTAAATATAATTGTGTAAAACGTTTTAATGAAAACACCAGTTTATTACTTTGAAAATCATTTTGTCAGAATAACATCAAAATAACAACAGTAAGAATATATTGAATAAGATAAATGTATTATTAATGAATTGTGAATCTTCACAAGTTAACAGAGAGGAAGAAACGTGGATAGCATTTTGACGAAAACTTTGAGATCCGTGTTGTCAATCTTTCCCTCAAACTCCGTAGGTTTGTCAGACCCTTTTTCGCTTTAGCCGTTAATTCTTCTCGCTGAATCTTCGGAATAGAGACCGCTAGGTCCACTACCAGAATGAGAACTTGTCTTTGAAGAATCTTTGAAACTAAACTAATTACTACTGTGTTTATAACTAATCTAAGAACAACTTGTGTACATCAAGTTTGTTTTTACAGAAATGTAATCTAAACTTCTAACTCTTTTCTGAATCAGAACATAATAACAACTCTCTCTAAACCTATAATTTCTCCAATTTTTCCAACTCTTGAATTCTGAAATGAATCACTTATTTATAGTTGGTGAATGGTTGTAATTGAAGGGTCGTGTCCGCTGGTGAACGGTCACTTTTATCCAAACGAACATACGCGTTTTTTAGATTTCTGACATGTGAAAGCGGTGCAAAATTCTTCGTTGTCTCAACTGAGATTTTGAGAATCTCAGTCGCGACAGGGGGCGATTAAGAAGGTTGAAAAACTTCGATTGGTGACTATCATTGGCGTGTCACGACTGAGATTTTGAGAATCTCAGTCGTGACATGGGTGTTCTCCCCCGTCTCTCGGCTGCTTCTCATCTCCTTGAGTCGGTCTTCTGATTAATACGTATTTTTGGCACGTAACTTAGGTTTTTCCCTCGTTTTAGCTCCTATTTGGATTTAACCAAATAATTAAGTACCTTGCATCAAAGAAGTATATAAAGACGTAAAAGTACTCTAGATGAATATAATTAGCACGATTTCAATGTAAATTTAACGTATTTTATATATGATATTTTAGGTATATTTTGGGCTTAACATATACCCCTCATATTAGAAAATTTCGGCTAGCCCTAGTATTCCCGGAGAGAGAATTTCGACACCCCTTGTTGAGGACGAGATCATCCACCGCTTCCTTCCGTTCAATTGATTTTCATCTCTTTCTCTTATTCCTTGATCTTGTGTTGTTTAATTAAAGGCAATCTATTCTTGATTGCTTTTATACGGTTGAGTTCTAACTTGATTTGATCTTGTGTTTTGTTTTGTGCTCGTGAACTCGGAGTAAGAGTTGATGGCACTTCGCTTGCAATGGTAGATAGTTCATCAAAAGGTATTTCCTTCTATCCCTCTTTATATGAAATAACGATTAACGGATCTTGGTTTAATGGAAAAAGGTTAAAAATTTTATATTTTCGCTGCCAAACGTTAGCCTATTTTCCTTCACATCAATCATTTTCCATTTACAGCACCAATGAATCAATATGTTATAAGTATGAACATTAGGATTACAATCACTGTTTGTCATCACAGTAAACACTTTCCTAGCTTGAGACATCCGTCTATCCAAACCAAATCCATTTATCAACGAAGTGTAAGTGATGACAGTGAGCTCTATACCACTCCAAATCATTGTTCCGACCACACATCTAGCCTTATCCACCATTCATTCTTTACATAATTCATCAACAAGCATATTGAAGGTAACTAAATCTGGTGCTATGTTCTGAGTCGACATTTCAATGAACAATGCAAAAGCTTTTCCCCACTTACCCGAATAGCATAAACCATGAATTAAAGAAGTGTAAGTAATAACATTTGTTGTTGGAAAATGTTGCTTTTCAAAAAAGCAGAGATTCTCTGCTTTTGTAAAATGCTAATTTTCAGGGTTAAAAAGTCAAATAGTGGGTCACTAACCAAACATCTAAAACTCTCACTTTTAAAGTGAAAAAGCAAACATGAGCATGAAAATGAGCTACCAAACATCCCGTAATCATAAAAATTTATTTACATTATTAAAATCAATGAAAATGATGAAAAACGTGAATATATAGTTTTTAGCGACTTTATAGTTCTTTATATTTTTTCTCATTTTTCATTTTTCATTCCCACTGTTTCACCGTTTTTTCTATTTTCTCATTTTTACAAAAAAAAATTCATTTTTTTTCGTTTCAATTTTTTACGTTTTTCAATTTTTTGTGTTTTTTAGAAGGATTAGAGATGAAATTTGACAAATGAGAGGTTAAATTGAACTTTAAATGTAGAAATTAGGATTACATGTTTTGGATGTAATGAGAATTCAAACACTTTTTGTTTTGTTTTATGAATAAGAATTTCATTACTGATGCGATAACCAAAAAAAGTCTAATACGGAAGAGGAAATTCAAACATTTTTTGTATGTAATGGTGATTACAAGAATTGTTAAACAAAATTTTAATATGCAGCTAAACACGTTGTAGGTGCCAGGCCTCGCCCGGAAGACCCGAGGGGTAGACACTGTTAACGACAGATGCTGTAATTGGCGCCGAAAGCAACCAATCGAGGAATCAAACTACTCGGCAGGATCGGAGCTTGGAGTATGGAAGAGTTGCCACCCACGAATGGGAAATGAACACCAATCCCTTGCGGGAGACCGGTGAGGGTTCGAGATATTGGGTACGAGCCGATAAGGCTAGCTCCTTTCCGGGGAAAGGCTATTACGCACCCCGACATCGTCCGATTCTGAACCACCGACCTCCTACTTAGCATCTTAGGTGCTAACAGAGTAATCGCATATTTCTTTAAGTTTAAAATTCATTTGAAACCTTTTCTTTCTCGTTTTGAAAGCCGTTTTGAGCATATATTATTGAAATCCATTTTGATAAAGAATCACCCATTTACATGAATTAGAATATGTAGAAGAATGAGGGAGATAGATAGAAGAATCGATAAATTACAACATGAGAATATCCTCCTAAGCTATATACATCAAGTCTAGACTATTTTCTCTCCCCAAAAGCAAGTTTATTTACATGGTTCGTGCCTTAATCGTTGTTGGAACGATTTAGGCATGTTTCAAAACCCTGTTGATTCACATACTTTTTACTCGAATCGCCGTTGGAACGACTCGAGTGCTTGAAAACGTGAAATAAGAAAATTTAACAAAAAACGTGATTAAGCATTGATGAGCAAGGATCTAGGTAGAGTTAATATTATGACGAGTGTGCTATAATTATGATTATGATCTTTCTAAGTGCTTCAACTCTACTAGACACTACTACGTCGGGCAAGTGTACCCCGTCGTATCAAGTAATAATACGGTTAAGACCGGGTATCGAATCCATGGGATTTATAACCACAAGTATTAACCGAACTCTTTATTACATATAATACCCTAAAGTTATTATATTTATTTTAAGGGCCCTAGCTAAACCTAAGTGAATATATCTAATGGTCTTATGGTGTTTAACATCAAAATAGGTTTGCGTTATCATCTACTCTTGCAAGACATACAACCTTGAGACTTCATAATATAAGTACTTTTATACGATACGGTTGTCGTCTAATCTTGCAAGACACAGTACCAAGCCCAATCCAAAATTTAATAAAACCCTATCGTCTCCTCTTTCAAGACAGGTGTATGCGATCACATTATCAACAAACCTCCAGACCATTGTACATATCCACTTAAACTAGTTATTTATGTTTTGTTCTAACTCAAACATAATCCAACACAATTTCATAATTTATTCTGAACTCATATACGTTCCCCTTTCTACCATGGTATAATTTCATAACTAATTATCTTGATAGATAAATACATGAGCAACTCGATTTTAATAGAAACAAAACCTTATATTAATAAATTCAACTATACAGAGAATATTTAAAACTTCACTCCTCAAATCACTATATGTATAAATAAACACAAATCAAATGATAACCAAATACTAAAGATTTATTTTATTATTCTATGACAATATATCAATAGCCAATCACATAAATAGATAAATATATATAAACAAAAGCAATTAAGTTTACCTCTCGTCCCAAAATGCTAATTAATTTATTCGGGTTCTAATTGACCCGTTGCTGGCTCCCCGGAGTTTCACTGGAGCGCGGTGGTCGGCCGCTGGAAGTTCGTGAGAGATACCCGAATCGCGAACTGAGACTACCACGAGATAGCCAACGTTCAAGAGAGTCCAAGAGTACACCCATTTCACAATTAAAATCGCCTAAAAAGTCGAGATCTAACACTTTCATGGTGAGGATACCCGCTCCGATCACCATACTTTTTACTCAGAAAAATATTAATAGTGGTCTTAAAATGTTCTTCATGAAACAAAAAATTTAATGGTATAATTTTCATTCTAAAAGATGACCTGAACAAGGAGTTATGAATAAAATTAAATTAAAAAGGAAAGAACTCAAATGTTGTGTAGACTGAGAAAGAAGAGGGGCTTTGTTCTGCCCAAACCTATTCTTTTTCATCCATCTGTCCCTTCTCATTTTTGTTATAATAATAATAATAATAATAATAATAATAATGATGATAATAATAATGATAATGATAATGATAATAATTAAGTGGGTTAAGATGCAAAAATACCCTTAACGTTTTGGACCATGAGCAATTTTACCCCTAATGTCTAAAATGGTGCAATTTTGACCCCTAACATTGGAAGCCAAGAGCAATTTTACTCCTAACGTTAATAATTTGGGTCAATTTGAGAAATAATTCATCAAACTGTCTTCTCGGTCATGAATCTTGTTATCTACACTTCATACGTGTGTCATTTTATCAGTAACAAATCACAAACATTCATTGGGATGTGAAAAAAATATATTGTCTTTTTGTACGAATTAGACCAAAAACATTCAAAAAATCCACCGAATTTATAAATATTAATCTCGAATTCTATTATTAAATTATAAAAAACATGAAATCTTTTTTTTTTAGAATAAATTATTATGCAATTGGTGCAGAATAATGAACAAATATATATATGTATTTTATAATAGTGTCTGAAATTGACCCAATTTATCAACATTAGGGGTAAATTTGCTCTTGACTTCCAACATTAGGGGTAAAATTGCACCGTTTTAGACGTTAAGGGTAAAATTACTCTTGGTCCAAAATATTAGAGGTATTTTTACACCTTAACCCTAATTAAATTAAATTAAAATGGATCCAATTTATGAATAATACTAATAATAATAATAATAATAATAATAATAATAATAATAATAATAATAACCATCTTTATAACTAACAAACAATTTAATAATAATAAGAATAAAAATAATATAATATAAATATTAATATTAATAATTAATAGAAATGTTAACAGGTCCACGTAATAAAAATTTATAAAATACTATAATTATAATATATACTAAAATTTTATTTTATAAAATACTTCTATAAAATTACAGATTTAACAACATTTACAAAGAAACTAAGTTTTTATTTTCCAAAATCACAATTTTTTGAGCTTTTTTTCTCTAAACATTCACTTTCTAAAAAAAATAAAGAATTAAAGTTCCTTAAAATATTATAAATTATTAATTGCTTTGAGACGAAGGCATGTGGATGTCGGTAGTAACTTTCCGTTCTGTGTGCGGGTAGAGGAGACCACGTATTATATTCTGGTTGAGTGTGTCGTGGCACGTCTGGACACTATCCCTGATGAGAGACATATCATATTCTGATTGAATAACGAAGTTTGAAGTCTTGAAGCTGCAAAATAAGCACGATAGGTGGTGGATGAACATGAAATAAGGATTAGTGAAAGGAGAAAGAGAATTAGAGAGGTACTAAAATGGAAAATAATAGAAGGTAAATTAGAAAAATAAAAGGTGGGCTCTGTAATAAATAGGTTAAGTTCTATAATTTAGATATTCTAAGTTGGGATATTTTTATATATAAAAGTGAAATTTAGGTAGTAAATTGTAAAATAGATTAAAATTCAGGTATCATATATGTGTAATTACTCATTACCAATTTTTTTTTTTTTAAAGAATTACCAAATTATTAGTATGGGGTGAATTCGGTACTTTATGTGCAAAAGCATATTTCAGAAAGAAAAAAAGGTCGTAATTTTCCAAATGAATAATATAGAATAAATTGAAAAAATAAAATTTCTCTACGAGGAGTGGTCTGCAAGTATATTATAATTTTCAATTATCTCAAAGTTCAGATACTACAAGTGTAATTTATCAAATTAATATTATTAATAGGGTTAAGGTGCAAAAATACCCTTAACATTTTGGGTCAGGAGTAATTTTATCCCTAACGTCTAAAATGGTGCAATTTTACCCTTAACGTTGGTAGCAAGAGTAATTTTACCTCTAACGTTGATAATTTGGATCGATTTTACCCCTATTATAAAAATACAAATATTTTTGTTCATTATTCTGCATCAATTGCATATCAATTTGTTCCAAAAAAAGATTTCATGTTTTTTATAATTTAATAATAGAATTAGATATTAATATTTATAAATTCGGTGAATTTTTTGAATTTTTTTTATCCAATTCGTACAAAAGATTTTTTTTTGGGAAAAGTACAAAAATAAACATTGTGGTTACACTCATTTTCGAACAACACTCGTGTGATTTAAAAATTTGCAAATTGGTGTCATGTACTTCATTCCGTTAGCAAATACATACAAAATTGACTAACGGTGTTAAAAGTCAAAGGGAAAAGAGTTAATTTGATCCTTATATTTATTTATTTTTATAAATTGACATCCTTATTATTTAATTATCACAAACAAACCCCAAAATAAAAATAAAAATCAAATGTACTATCTTCCCCAACTCTTTTTAATTTTTTTTTTTTTTGTTTTCTCTCTTCTCTATCTTAATTTCTCTCTTCTACAAGTCTTTAAGAAGCGGAAAATAACAAGTATCTTTCGTCCCTTCGGGGACATCCGATAAAATTGGAATGATTAGAGAAGATTAGCATCGCCCGTGCAAGGATGACACGCATGAAATGGTCCTAATTTTTTTTTAATTCACTTTTCAATAAACCCTTACTCTCCAGCTCTACTGCTTCAGAATTTAGCTATGCGTTGATGGAATCAGTTGTTTTTTTCAATTTCCGCAAAATTACTCTTCACCTCTCCTACAATGGCTTCTTCCTTCTGCAAATTTAGTTCTGCGCCAATGGTATTAATGGAGTCTGCATATAAAACAGGTACGCCACTATTTTCTGTTTCCCTGATTCGATTCGTGGGTTTTTTGTACGCCGATTTTAGAAATTGCTGGTTTGATCTAATTTATATTACTGCAGTCTACATATAGACGGCCGGTTACCGGGAACCGCAAGGTTGCAAGGTTCCCGGGAAACAACGGTTCCCTTTGTAAAGTAGGCTTTTTGATAACTAATTAGAGTGGACATGAAATGGATCACGGAAGAAGACGTTTTCGATGAATGAATGATTCAATCCCCTCCCACTCACACGGGTTTGTTTTTCTATTGAAGGGCTTCCCCCTCTTCTATGTGAGGTGGGGCGTACGTAAGAGCGGAACCTAGATAGAACGCGGAGCGCCGACTCCCGGCCGCCGATACTGTTACCATGCTTACCAGCTCTTACCATTGCCGCCTATAGATATAGATGGGAGGTAGGCGAAGGTAGCTTGCTTCTCTTCTCCTAGGCTACCTGCACATCTTATTCGCGAAGAGAAGAAAAGGCAGCGAGCGGTTCTTCGCTTAGTAGAGCTACCGGCCGCCGGACGACGACCGCCTAGACCTATATCTGTAGCTTAATAAGAACCAGTATTACAATTTCAAAGGGAATGACCACCTTGTAGCTTAATAAGGGAGTAGTAGGAACCATTTTTTCCATCTGATCCTTTTTCTACAACCTTTCCATTCTTTATAACAGCTATGGTTTCTGCCTTTTGTATGGTTGATAATCGGTGAGCAACTACTACACATGTTCTACCCACCATCATCTTCTCAATTGCTTTTTGTACTAAGTTTTGAAAGTGTTAATGATGATAGCTTTATTTTAGAGAGAAATTAAGAGAGAGGAGTGAGAAAAAAGAAAAAAAATAAGAAATTAAAAAGAGTTGGAGAAGATGGTATATTTGATTTTTATTTTTTATTTTGGGGTTTGTTTGTGATAATTAGATAATAAAGAGGTCGATTTATAAAAATAAATAAATATAAGGATCAAATTAACTCTTTTCCGTTTGACTTTTAACACCGTTAGTCAATTTGTATGTGTTTGCTAACGGAATGAAGTACATGACACCAATTTGCAAACTTTTAAACCACATGGGTGTTGTTCAAAAATGAGTGTAACCACAATGTTTATTTTTATACTTTTCCCTTTTTTTTTCACATTCCAACATATGTTTGTGATTTGTTACTGATAAAATGACACACGTAGGAAGTGTAGATGACAAGATTCAATTTGAGAAAACAGTTTGAAGAATTATTTCTAAAATTGATCTAATTTATCAATATTAGAAGTAAAATTGCACAATTTTAGACGTTAAGGATAAAATTGGTCTTGATTTTCAACATTAGAGATAAAATTTTAGACGTTAAGAGTAAAATTGGTGTAGGATGTTTTAGAAAGTTGTAAATTATCATTAGAAAGTTGTAATTTTCATGTGTACCTGATAACGCCAAAGATGTACGGATGAAGTGCCTGCGCGGCGAGAAAAGGCTGTAATTTTCTTGATGCATACGAAATAATTATCCTCTATAAATCTTTGATTGCTTCAGCTTTCTTCATTCAGATTCCATCTTTCTTTTATTCAGATTTCAGATTCCAGATTCAATCATGCCTACTCAATCCGCTCCTAAACTCCATGTTCTCTTGTTCCCGTACATGGCTCATGGCCACACCATTCCAATGTTGGATATTGCCAAGCTTTTTGCTTCCAGAAACCTCAAAACCACCATTGTTACCACTCCTCTCAAGGAGCCTCTTGTTTCCCGCCAAATCAAACTATCCAAATGGGAGACCGAAATCAATATTCAATTGCTTGATTTTCCGACTGCCGAGGCCGGATTACCGGAAGGCTGATTTCATCCTTTCCAGAAACTTAGGCTGAGAGGTTTTCGACAGATTTTCCTTCGCTACAACCTTGCTTCAACATCCTCTGGAGAACCTTCTGGAACAACTCCGTCCAGATCTTGTCGTCGCCGATCAGTTTTTTTCCTTGGGCTACTGATTCCGCTTCCAAATTCGGGATTCCAAGGGTTGTTTTCCATGGAAATGGTCTCTTGGCTATGTGCGCTCGGTTTTCCGTTGAGCAGAACATTTACTGGAAGCATCCCAATGTTACCTCCGATCCGACGCCGTTTATCATCCCTGATCTCCCCGATGAAATAACGATAACCGGGAAGCAATTGCCGGCTTATCCTTTTCCAAGCGAGACAGTGAAACTGTTTCAGGGAGGGAGAAAAGCAGAGATGACGAGTTTCGGAGTAACCGTCAATAGTTTCTACGAGCTTGAACCTGCTTATGCTGATCATTACAGAAACATTTTAGGAAGGAGAGCTTGGATTATCGGTCCGGTTTCACTCTGCAACAGAGGTGTTGAAGAGAAATCGAGGCGAGGAATCGAAGCATCAAAGGACGAACATGAATGCTTGAAATGGCTCAACTCGAAGAAACCAAATTCTGTTGTCTACATATCCTTTGGTAGCATAACTGAGTTCAGTGCAGCTCAGCTGAAGGAGATTGCAATCGGACTCGAATCATCCGGGAACGACTTTATCTGGTCGGTGATAAGACGAACTGGAGAAGAAGAAGATTGGTTGCCTGAAGGATTTGAAGAGAGAACAAAAGGGAAAGGACTGATAATCAGAGGATGGGCACCGCAAGTTGTGATACTTGAACATGAAGCTGTCGGAGGATTTGTGAGTCATTGCGGATGGAATTCGACATTGGAAGCAATAGCTGTTGGATTACCAATGGTTACTTGGCCTATTGGTGCTGAACAATTTTACAATGAGAGGTTGTTGACTCAAGTTCTAAAGATTGGTGTATCTGTTTGTGTTGAAGAATGGACACAAATTGGAGGAACTAATATCAAGAGTGAAACATTGAAGAATGCTGTGAATAGGATTATGGAAGGTGAAGAAGCTGAAGAGATGAGGAAGAAAGTGCGGGAATTTGGTGAAATGGCTAAGGCTGCTTGTGAAGAAGGTGGATCTTCTTATTCTGATCTTAGTGCTCTTATTTATTGATGAACTTAAGAAGAGTAGTAACTATTAGTTTTTAATTGTTTATGAAATTTGGTTAATTTTGTTTAGAGCTAGGTCTTGATGACTTATCACTTAGTTTAATTTTTAATGTTTTTTTAGACAATCAGTTAGTTTAATTTAGAACAAAATAGTAATATAAGTTTCAGAGTAGCAATTTTTTTTATTATAAATGCAAATCCCATTTGAGCCTAATAGCAACATCGCTTTCATTCATTGAATCACTACTACTCAACAATTGCAAAATCAAAGATTAGCCCTCTTTTCTGTTAGGAATAATTGAAATTACGATAAATGAAAAATAAGCAAACACACAAGAATTGTTAACCCAGTTCGCCACTCGATTAGAATGACTACATCTGGGGGCACTACCAAGCCAGGATATTTCACTATAATGAATGAGATGCGGATTACAGAGAAAGATGTTACATTTATACTCCTGAAACCCTAACCGTCTGAAACCCTAGTCGCTTCAGTTGGGCCTATATATTTTAGTCTCCATAAGCCCAACAATCTCCCACCTGGAGACTAAATCCTTCATCTGATGGTAGTGTCATGCCTTTAACTTAATTACCAAGGCCAGCTGAAGCCATACATAGCTTCAGCTTCTCTAAGGTTACAACCTTAGTCAACATGTCTGCAGGATTCTCTGTGCCTGCAATCTTCATCAACTGCAATATCTTCCTGTCCAAGAGATGCCGTATGTAGTGATACTTCAACTCTATGTGCTTTGTTCTTGAGTGAAAGGTGGGATTATTTGCCAAATGAATGGCACTCTGACTGTCGCTGTACAGAATAGGATCCTTCTGCTCCTTTCCCAACTCACGCAAGAAATTCTGCAACCATACCATCTCCTTACTAGCCTCAGTCACTGCAACATACTCAACTTCTGCAGTAGACAAAGCCACCACCTTCTGTAGCTTTGAAGCCCAAGAGACAGCAGTACCACCCAATGTGAAAACATATCCGGTTGTACTTCTTCTCTTGTCAAGGTCACTAGATGCCAAATCTGCATCCACATATCCTGCCAACATAACTTTCTTGCCCTCAAAACATAGGGCCTGTTCAGTGGTTCCCTTTAGGTATCTCAAAATCCACTTTACTGCTTCCCAATGCTTCTTACCAGGGTCTCCCATGAAACGACTAACAACTCCCACAGCATGTGCAATATCCGGCCTTGTGCACACCATTGCATACATCAAACTGCCAATTGCTGAGGCATACGGAGTTCTCTCCATCTGGACTCGCTCTTCTCTGCTTTTGGGTGAGTCATGTTTAGATAGCTTGAAATGGCTACCCAAAGGAACTGTTGCTGGCTTGGCATCTTGCATGCCGAATCTAATCAAGACCTTCTTGATATACTCAGCTTGTGAGAGATACAACTTTCCAGCTTTTCTATCTCTTTCAATCCTCATGCCCAGAATCTGCTTAGCTTCTCCAAGATCCTTCATAGCAAACCGCTCAGATAACTGCTTCTTCAGTTTTCTCACTTCTCGAGCACTTGACCCTACAATCAACATATCATCAACATATAACAGTAAAATTATGTAGCCTTCATTCAATTTCCTGAAGTAACAACAATGATCAGCTTCACTCCTCACGAACTCAATTTCGTGCATGAATCCGTCAAATTTCTTGTACCACTGTCTTGGAGCTTGTTTCAAACCATACAAGCTCTTGTTCAACTTGCACACCAGTTCAGCGTTATCAGACTCATAGCCCTGAGGTTGCTTCATATAGATGTCTTCATCTAAGTCCCCATGAAGAAATGTTGTTTTTACATCCATTTGCTGCAGCTCCAAATCTTCTGCAGCTACCATACTCAACACTAAACGAATAGTAGTAAGCTTCACCACTGGAGTAAAAACGTCAGTATAATCTATACCATACCTCTGCTGAAAGCCTTTCACGACCAACCTTGCCTTGTAGCGCTTGCTACCATCAGCCTCTTCTTTGATTTTGAAGATCCACCTGTTTTGTAGAGCCTTCTTACCCTTTAGAAGCTCAACAAGTTCCCAGGTTCCATTGGTCATCAAAGAATCCATCTCATCATCTATTGCAAGCCTCCACTTGCTCGCATCCTCTCCACGAGATGCCTCCAAGTAGCTTTCTGGTTCACCACTATCTGTCAGCAGCATGTAGTTGCTTGTAGGCGTGTACCTGTCAGGTGCTCTACGCTCTCTGGTGGATCTGCGTAGTGTAACCGGTGGAGTTTGGGGTTCTCCTACCTCCTCCACAACTACCTCCTCCACAACTGCCTCCTCCACAACTACCTCCTTGCTCCCACCAGAATTCGTGATGTCTAGGTCCACGACCTCTGGTTCTGAATCAGCAGTATCAGATGCTCCCAGACCATCCTTGTACATCATCTGCTCATTGAAAACAACATCCCGACTGCGGATAATCTTCCTGTTCTGACTATCCCAGAACCGATATCCGAAATCATCACCACCGTATCCAATGAACGTACATTTAACAGACTTCGCATCTAACTTACTTCTCTCAAGGGGAGCAATATGAACATATGAATCACATCCAAATACTCGCAGAAAAGACAAATTTACCTGCTTGCCACTCCAAGCCTCTTCTGGAATGCCACTCTGCAAGGGAGATGATGGCCCTCTATTGATCAAGAATGCTGCAGTGTTAACTGCTTCTGCCCAGAACATCTTCGGAAGTCCACACTTCAGCCTCATGCTTCTAGCACGCTCACATAGAGTTCTGTTCATTCGTTCTGCAACTCCATTCTCCCGAGGAGTTCCTTTCAAAGTCTTCTCCATGCGAATTCCATTCTCAGCACAGAATTCCTTGAATTCCTTAAGCTCATACTCCCCACCATTGTCAGACCTCAAACACTTTACTTTCAAACCTGTCTCATTCTCAACTAGGGCCTTCCATTTTCGAAAGGAATCAAAAGCATCAGATTTCTTTCTCAGAAAATAGATCCACACTTTCCTAGTGGAGTCATCAATGAGGGTCATGTAATACAAAGCTCCACCAAGAGATTTCACAGGTGCAGGACCCCACAAATCGCTGTGAACTAGCTCCAACTTCTCTTTCTTCAAAGTTCTGCCACCCTTAGAGAAACTGACCCTTTTCTGCTTCCCAAAGATGCAATCCTCACATAGCCCAAGATCAGCAGATTTCAGACCCGGCAACAGACCCTTTGAATACAACACTTTCATCCCCTTTTCACTCATGTGACCAAGACGACAGTGCCACAAATCTGCATTGACATTCTCTCTCACGACATCAATGCTATTAAAAACATTGTCTGTTAAGTATAACGATCCAACCTTCTCACCATGAGCAACCACCATGGCTCCTTTGGTCATTTTCCAAGCACCACCTGCAAAGATTACACAATAACCTTCATCATCCATTTGCCCAATTGACAATAGATTTCTCTTTAGGCCAGGAACATGCTTTACTCCAGACAGCTTTATCACAGATCCATTCGGAGATTTGATCGAAACATCTCCTTTCCCTACAATCTCCAAAGGCTCATCATCAGCAAGATAAACATTTCCGAATTTCCCAAGGGTATAGTTTTCCATCAAATCTGCACTACTACATGAATGAAACGAAGCTCCTGAGTCTAATACCCAAGACTCCAAAGGACTTCTTACACTCAATACTAGGGCTTTTGCTGCTGTTTCTGCAGTTGAATTACTTAGAATCAACGCATCACCAAAATCCTCGCTGGCTGAATTCATTGACTTCTCCTTCTACGGTGCCTTACATTCACTCTTGTAATGACCATTCTCATTACAATTCCAGCACTTGATGTGGCTCTTGTCCTTCACAGGTTTCCCTCTCCCTTTGGACTTAGACCTGCCACGATTCTGCTTTGACCTGCGATCTGACCTGCCCCGATTCTCTGCATTCAAGGCTGATCCAGATGTGGAACCTGACTCTTTCCTGCGAATCTCCTCGCTTACAATCAAGTCTCTGACATCATCAAACCTAAGTTTTTCTTTCCCTGCTGAAGCACTTAGGGCAGTAACCGTGCCGCTCCAACTCTCTGGTAAAGAAGATAACAGAATTAGGGCTAATACCTCTTCATCGAAATCAATATCTACAGAACTTAATTGAGTGATTGTCATATTAAAATCATTCAGGTGCGCCGCCACTGCTACATTCTCTGTCATCTGCAGATTAAACAGTCGCCGCATCAGATGAACTTTATTTGCCGCTGAAGGCTTCTCGTACAACGAACTCAACATCTCCAACATCTCCTTCGTGGTCTTTGCCTTCACCGTGTGATGCGCCACGTTTCTGGACAGCGACAGACGAATCACGCTCATCGCCTTTCTGTCCAACATCCTCCACTCTTCATCATACATATCCTCCGGCTGCTCACCCAGAGGCTGGTACAGATCTTTACCATACAGGTAATCCTCGATCTGCATCTTTCAGAAACCGAAATCCGAACCATCGAATTTCTCCACAGGGGTTTTTCCGTCTCCCATCGTAATTACCCTCGCTCTGATACCAGTTGTTAGGAATAATTGAAATTACGATAAACGAAAAATAAGCAAACACACAAGAATTGTTAACCCAGTTCGCCACTCGATTAGAATGACTACGTCTGGGGGCACTACCAAGCCAGGATATTTCACTATAATGAATGAGATGCGGATTACAGAGAAAGAGGTTACATTTATACTCCTGAAACCCTAACCGTCTGAAACCCTAGTTGGATCGCTACAGTTGGGCCCATCGCTTCAGTTGGGCCTATATATTTTAGTCTCCATAAGCCCAACATTTTCTTTGTTCCCAAATATATATTTCTCTAATGTATTAATGTTACTATTCAACAATGTCTCGAACCATCCGCTTCCCAATCTCTGCATCAAAAATATAGCACCGGATTGTACCGACGGACAATCTTCCCTGGAAAATGCATCAGAGCTAGCCAGGTTTTGAAAGGCATAGAGAAAACCAAATTGGTAATGGGATGGGATCCTTGCTTAATTTATAAACTTTATCTTTGCTATAATGTTATTACATAAACTTAGATAGTCGATTTCTTTACTTTGGTACACAAAAAGATTGAAATCAGATCATCCCTCAAAAAATCAGTAATATAGGATTTTTTTTGTCTGTTTCAGTTTTCAAGGGGTTCCCAATTAAATGTAGTTTTCTACATCGATCATATGTGAATTTAAAATCGTTTATGCCCATGACAATACAATAAATTTGTATATATTGATAATAACTTATAGGTGGTGCCATGACTAGTCGGAGGAGAATGATCTTCAAGATAGCCTAACCACGAGCTTTTACCTCTTTGTTGAATTGATACAAGCACTCAAAGCTACAATATAATAGTCACAAGATTATGTGGAGAAAGTCGAGAAGTGTATGCCAAAACTTCACCACCTATGCAGGTTTGAACATATTTGCCATTGAGTGAAAATTGAAATTTTAATATCTATGTTATTTATTTACTTTAGTGTTTTATCTATGTAAATTTCTTGACGATGAATTTAAATGTGATGCAAAGCGTATTATATGCAAGTTACATCGATTTAATGAAAAGAAAATGAGCTAAACATGGTTCACACATCTGGACACACTGATTTTGGTTGTAAGATATGCTATATGCTCTCCCTTGTGTTCTTTTAGAATATCGATGAGCTAATTAAAGATGTCAATTATAGATCTTCAAAATTTAAAATTTAAAATTTAAAATAGAGATATGAGAGATTGTTACAGCTTGTATGAACTTTTAGGATTGAAACATGTTGTTTAATTTTATTCCTTTTTGACGGGTGATTTGGGGTTTTCCTTTATTAGCTTTCTTTGAATTTCAGATTAGCTAGGATGGAAATTTCTGATACATTGAGATGATTTACATAAAATAACTCGACTGGCACGATCCTTGGACATGATTATCATTTTTATAGCATGCAATATATTGATAACATAACACGATTATGACACTGCAAACCAAATTGACACCCTTAATATTACCTGACAAAGTCATTCTCTTTTGATTGATCAGCTACATCTTCACATACGCTTATAAAGCTGATGATCCGCGAAGCCAACCGGGCCGAATCATAAACACAGGCCCAACCTAAACTTAAGCCCACGGTTCAAGATTAAATGGGCTCCTAATAAAGGAAGAGGCTAACCGCCCCGAAATCCTAACAAGGCACTAAACCACCCACTCAAACAAACGAGACCATGTTTGTGGCCACGTAGAGGACGTGGCACAGAAAGAGTAACCGCCCTCGGTGGTTACCTAGAAAGGCTTATAAAAGAGATAAGAAAGCCAAAAGAGAGGTAAGTTCACATTTTTCCTCAACACGATTATCAATCTACTAGAATTCCACATAAAACTGACTTGATCGTCGGAGAGTTTTCCCGGAGATCCTGTCTCCGGTTTTGTTTTGCAGGTAACAACGACGAGGATCATCAAATCAAATCCGGCAAGTTATCATTGGTGCGGTGAAGGTGGACCTTTTTTACCAACATCTGGTTAAAGGTACACCAAGAACATGTCAGAGCCATCACGAACAACCGGAGTTACAACCAGATCAACTAGTATGAACTCAAGAGGTCCACGGACTGTGAGTTCGCAGCCTGCGAGTACACAGCCTGTGATACCTAGCTCGACGAATCCTTCAGGACAGTTGAGTCCATTATTGGAGGTCCAAGTGCAAACTGAGATGGAGATGTCGAATAGTGAGTTTGTGCAAATGGCAGGACAGGTATTGGCTACGAATATGAGCCAAGCGGCTGGAGATCGAATGATTAGTTTATTAACTACAATCGCAGATCACAATACCGTTGTAGCGGCTGCCCCACAAGAACCCATTGTCACTTAGACACAACCATCGACTATTCCTGCCGTATCTACGCTTCCGCAGTCATCTCGAGAGACGAATCGGGTGGGTCAGAGTAGTCGCATGACACCACATAGCCATCCAGGCAACTACTCGCACCAAGATCCTAATATGACGGTCCATCCGACCTGGCAAACATCCCAACCGATGTCAGGAATGCAAGGAATTTTTCCGCTACAACAAACGGAGCCCTTTGTCCACAGACATTCAGAGTTGATGACATCTGGAGCGAATGTGTCTGGGCGGGAGCACACTTGGAATTTTGATTCTATAACCGGATAGCGGTTAGACCCACAGCGAGAACAAGTGTCGACACAGTATGGCAGGTGGATATCACCCAGAATTCACCAGCAGCGGATGGAAGAAGTTCGGTGGGAACCCAATACTGAATTGGAAGATCAACTGCGAAGCATGATGGAGCGAATGGGGTACACCCCTAGGGCGAGAGCAGTGGTGCAGAGTGATTCGCCTTTTGCCCCATCGTTGCGGGAATTTATTCCAGATCACAGAATAAAAGCACCGGCGATACCTAAATACTATAGGGATCCAAATTCTGACCCTGAGGCGCATGTCAGGAACTATAGAGAGTTAATGGATGTTGCAGGAGCAAGCGAAAGCATAATTTGTCGATTGTTCTCGACCACTTTGGGTGGAGCAGCATCCGATTGGTTCCGATCTCTACCAACCGAATCCATTCACAACTGGACTCAGTACAGTCATGATTTCTGTGCAAAGTTCATGGGCTGTAAAGCGGCAGATGTGACGGATAGGTAGCTGAAAGAGATCAAACAGAGAAATTATAATTCCCTAAGGGAATTTGTTGTAGCATTCAATGATATTCTGGTGCGGTTGCAGAACCCAGATATCGTGAGCATTCGCAACATAATGGCGGATGGAACCACAGATTGGAGCATGCGGGAGGAAATCATCCGCAACAAGCCACGCACAGTGGCCGAACTCATGAAGATAGCAAAGGAATTCATGGAAGTGGATGATGTTAACAGGGAACATAGAGCTCAAACCCGGCGAGAAAGAGATGCGGCTAGATCCACTTCGGACAATCGGCGCCATCAAAATCAAACCCAATCTAAGGGTAATTTTGTTCGGAAAGGCGATCGCTCCTTTCAATGGGGGGATATCAAACACCATTGAACACGACTCGCCATGAGGTGTTACTTTGGATTGAAAAAAAACCCCTGAAGAAGGATGTGCAGTTTCCTGAGGCGAAAGGTCGAACCAGTTTGGGGCGATATCCTAACAAATACTGCAGGTTCCACAGATTGAACGGCCATGACACGAATGATTGCTACGAATTGAAGAGGGAGATTGAAAAGCTGATTGAGAGAGGAAAACTGAGTCAATTCATTAGAAAAGAAACGATTGATGAAAAAGCAACACTCCCACGTGAGATAGAAGTAAGACCAGAAAAGAAGCAGAAAAAAGGAGTGATTAACGTAATAGCAGGCGGGATCTATGAGCCTCCAACAAAAAGGGCTCGCCGTGAACAGCGAAAAAACAACACGAGTAGGGGGGATGCCCTCAATTATTCATTTGCGCGAATCACGGAGCCGCATGCGGATGCGTTGGTGATTACGGTGGCCATTGAAGGATGGGACGTCAAGCGGGTCCTTATTGATACAGGTAGTTCTTGCAATGTTATTACTCGAACTGCATTCAACCAGTTGGGAATTAACGACAAGCGAGTAGAACATACGTTCATGGATGTAACTGGTTTTGGAGGTCAATCATCTCAAACAAGTGGACAGGTGGTGTTGGAGACAGAAATGGGCGATAAGAATCTAAAATGGAAAGGTGATCTAGAATTCACAATTGTTGATCTCCCATTGGCCTATAATATAATTCTGGGGCGTCCGTTCCTGTCGGAAATGGAGTCGCTCATTTCAATGAAGCATTTGACATTGCATTTGCCAACACACCAAGGGCGAGTCACTGTTGAGGGTGATCAACTTATATCTCAACAAGCTTATACATTGTCACTTGAAACAAAGCCAGATGAAGAAGATAAAGTTGATGAGAAGTTGCCGACTGAAGCGTTAGGAGAAACAGAACTGTTCGCCATTTCAAATGATAAGAAAGTAAGGATAGCGGCAGGACTTCCAAAGGAAACGAAGAAAGCCATTACCGAGGTGTTGATCCAATGCGAGTCGGCATTCGCCGCTCCAGATGAAGTGCTGAAGGGGATAAGTCCAAAAATAGCAACACATCGTTTCAATGTGGACAAAAGTGCAACCCCAGTACGACAGAAAAAGAGAGGACATGCTCCAGAGCGGCAGAAGGCGATTGAAAAAGCAGTGGTGGATTTGCTAAAATCAGATGCAATTCGAGAGGTCACTTATCCGGAATGGCTAGCCAATGTGGTGCTAGTCAAAAAGCCGAATGGAACGTACAGAATGTGCGTAGACTTTAAAGATTTGAATAAAGCTTGTCCGAAGGATATGTATCCGCTACCTAACATTGATATATTGGTAGATGGGACTGCGGGATTTGAAGCTTTATCATTCACCGATGTGAAATCCAGTTACCACCAGATACCAATGGAGAAGGCGGATGAGATCAAGACGTCATTCATAACTCATCAGGCAACTTATTGCTTCAAAGTGATGCCCTTTGGACTGAAAAATGCGGGAGCAACCTATCAACGGATGATGAACAAAATATTTTCAGACAAATCAGGCGAGAACTTCTCGATCTATGTAGATGACATGATCATTAAAAGCAAGAAGATGCAAGACCACCCGCAAGATATTAAAGAAATCCTGGAAGTGCTGATCAAATATGGCCTCAAATTGAACCCGGAGAAATGCACGTTTGGAGCGAGAGCAGGGAAGTTCCTGGGTTTCATTGTTAGTGGCAAAGGAGTTTAGGCGAATCCTGAGAAGGTTAAAGCAGTGATGGAGATGAAGACTCCAAGGAACATAAGAGAAGTACAGCGACTCAATGGGCGGTTGGTGGCATTAGGGCGGTTCATATCATGCTCGGCTAGAAGATGTCTACCTTTCTACAATGCCATCAAAAAATCTAAGTCCTTTGAGTGGACGCCGGAGTGTCAAGAGGCATTCGAGGGAATAAAGCGATTACTATGTTATCCGCCCTTAATGAGCAGGCCAGAGGATGGAGAAGATTTATTTCTTTATGTATCCGTCACCAGCACGGCGATATGCACTGTAATGGTGCGGGAAGAAGAAGGGCAACAATATCCGGTGTACTACGTGAGTAAAGTCTTAAAGGATGCAGAACTTCGATATTCGAGGTTAGATAAAATGGCCCTCGCGGTGATAACCACGGCGGCTAGGTTGAAGCCATACTTCCAGGCACATACTATCATTGTGAGAACTGGAATCCCAATGCGAAAGGTATTGCAGAAACCTGACGCATCCGGGCGATTAATGGAATGGTCAATTCGCTTGGGAGAGTTCGACATTCGTTATGAAGGAAGACCAGCTTTGAAAAGTCAAGTACTTGCCGATTTCGTGAATGAGTTCACGTGGGATGAAGACGAATGTCCAAAAGCACAAAAAGAAGAGTGGAGTATGTTCACAGATGGGGCGTTATCCACCGATGGAGCTGGACTGGGAGTCGTCATCAAGGGTCCGGATGTTATTCGCCTATACTATGCAGCAAAGTTAACATTCAAAACTACTAACAATGCTGCAGAGTATGAAGCAATGATATGCGGATTGAAGTTGCTTAATGAACTTATGCCAGAAAGAGTGGTAATCTACAGCGACTCTAAACTCATGATAAATCAGATCACAAAAAATTATCTGGTGAAACAGGAAGATCTGGTTAAATACCATCAGGTTGTCGGTAGATTGACGCAGGAGTTAACACATAAAGGAATCGTCTGGGAGATGGTGCATGTTCCAAGGGGCCGGAACACAAAGGCTGATGAGTTGGCGAAAGCGGCAGCCAGTAGGGACCCATGGAATCAGAAAGCATGTAATTTGGAAATAAGGTCGTCACCAGCATTTGAAGCCGATCAGATTATGGTCGTTGATGAGCTAGAAGATGATGAAGATTGGTGGAAACCCATTCGTCAATATCTGGAATATGGGGATTTGCCGGTTGATAAAAGTTTGGCCAGAAAGCTAATTGGGCAGTCATCAAGATACTCAATTCGGGATGGGACTTTATACAGGAAGTCATATACATGTCCATGGTTGAAATGTATTAGCCGCAATGAAGGAGATTACGTGCTGAGAGAACTCCATGAAGGAATTTGTGGTGCGCATGAAGCATCCGCGGCATTGGCAAGAAAAGTCAAGTTGATGGGATATTATTGGCCAAAGGTGGTGGAAGATTCCCAGAAAATGGTAGCGGAATGTCACAGCTGTCAAATCCATGCTAATGAAAAGCATGTCCTAGGAGCCGAACAAGTAACTATAATGATGGCGCGGCCATTCGCAACATGGGGGATTGATATAGTGGGGCCATTCCCAGAAGCAACAAGGAAGAGTAAGTACTTGGTAGTCGCAGTTGACCACTTCAGCAAATGGGTAGAAGCAGAGGCAGTAACCGCTCAAACACCTGAGCGAATGATCGAGTTCTTACGAGAGAACATTATCATGCGGTTTGGAATCCCACAAACGCTTATAACCGACAATGGTACCCAGTTCAACTGTGTCAAATTCAAAGCATATTGCGAAAGCATGGGGATCAAGAATCATTTTTCCTCCGTAAATCATCCCCAATCGAATGGTATGACAAAGGTTACCAACAGGGCCATGATTCAGGGAATCAAGAAGCGACTAGGTGATAAGAAAACAGGTTGGGCGGATGAGATACCTCATATGTTATGGGCATACAGAACTTCTGTAAAGGCAGCAACAGGCGAAACAACTTTCTCGCTGGTTTATGGAGCCGAAGCAGTCCTACCTGTTGAAATCAATTCGCCTACAGATCGGGTAATTTATTACTGCGACACCCAAAATCCTATCAACATTAGAGATGCATTGGATTTTGTTGAAGAACGAAGAGAAAAAGCTTACATGCGAATGGCAGTATATCGCAATAGAATCAAGAAGTATCATGACAGAAGGGTGCGAAAGGTGATAATCAATGAGAGCGACTTGGTCTTGAAAAAGCAGATAAAATACAGTCCAGAGAAGGCAAAGGAAAATTAGGCGTCAACTGGATCGGACCTTACAGGGTATCCAAGAAGTTGGGACCATCAACTTTTGAAATAGAAGAAATGAGCGGCAAAAAGCTCCCGCGCACCTGGAATCTAGAGAATCTACGCCTATATAAATAGGCCAAGTAGTTCAGGGAAATGACGAGTACTCTTTTTCCTTTTATGAGTTTTTTCCCACTGGGTTTTCTGATAAAAGGTTTTAATGAGGCTTGGATCCCACACAGTTTATGTATCCATGTAATGAAAAGTCTTTTTTTCTTCAATAGCAAAATAAAGATATTACAACGGTTACAATTATTCAATATGTTACAACTGAATGCAGGTCCTTTTGAAACTGATAACCTTAAACACATAAATGTGTTGTCTACAACAGAAAGGCGGATGCATTATGCATCATTCGCAAAACCCTATGGTTAATCTTAAACACATAAATGTGTTGCCTACAAAAGAAAGGCGGATGCATGATTACGCATCATTCGCAAAACCTTATGGTTAATCTTATGATTATTTGAAAGAAAAATTATAAGGCATAAAATTAAGCGAATAAACGAGTACTCAAAAATTGCAAAAAGGGTCTGGCCACCCTAATGAAAACAAAACTAACTACGAAAAATTACAAGTATGAAGTCGGCAAAAGGCAAGGGTCGCATACGAAAATAACCGGCATTAAGGCAACGAAGAATAAAACAGCAATTGCACATATATGAAAAGCGGCAGGTGAAGAAAGCAAAGTCGCTTGATTGATATATATACTGGCAGTTTGTTACATACAACAGTTCAGATATAAATAAAATTATACTACAGTTTCTTCTCCTTCGCCTCTATTGCCCCCTTCGCCTTCAGCGGCTCCTTCATCTTCTCCAGTGGGGTGATCTGCTTCAAGCGAATCCCCAACAATCAGATCAATAACCGCATCAGAGCGAGGTACCTCTTGTTCAACGTGAGAAACATCTTGTGGTGCCCCTTCTTCTACGTTCTGATTTGGGATCTCACAGTTAATTGGAGAGTCATGAAAACTCTGCCAATCTAGGAGAAGTACCTCATCCATATCGGCATCCTCGGCCTCCAACTTGTCCCATTTTTCAGCTAAATCCTTTTCAGGAATGGGAACCTTGGGGCGATTGAGTACACGATCTGGATGTCCATGCTCATAAGCTGCATGAATCCGCTCTCCATACCAATAGATGCGAGCACTATCTTCAGCTATGATCTCCTCGGCCCTCCTCTTTTGCATCTCCAAAGCTTCCTTGGACGAATTCAGATCATCAATGGCCTTCTGAAGCTCATCGGACCTAGCCTGGAGGGATTTGAGAGCTTCCTCATTCTCGCTGATGGCCTTCTGACAAGCACCTTCAAGGACCTTTACTTTGCCTTGGACATCATCAAAAAGCGACTTCTGAGTCGCCAATTCAGTACCAAGGCTTTCCAGCTCCCTAGCTCGTTCAGCATCCCTGCAGAGGGCACCCTCCGCGAAATTGATAATCTGCATATAGGACGATACATGAATAAAAAGAGCGAATGGAGACATGCATTTGAGGGATGGAACATGAGTAGAAAGCAATATACCTCTATAGCACGCTTCTCAATCCCCTCCATGGCAGTTGGAAGCGGCACTTGTTCGCGCACGCGAGAAGCAGAGGGGAGTCGCCCAAGGACATTGCATATGAAAGAAACAATGTCCTTACAGGAAAAGCTCACGGCTTTACCAAAGGTCCTAGTCCACCACCCGCTAATATCAGGAATTGGCTGCGAATGCATAAAGAGAGGGATCAGGAGAATAGCAAATAACTGATAAGGGAAAATAAACAACACAAAAAGAGTGAGTAAATCATGATACCTCGTGAAATGGAGCACTGCCCTTTTCTTTGGATGGGGTGGATATGGGTGTACCACCAACAGTCAAGGATACGGAGGTATTTTTCTTCCTGGGGCGAGAAGACTCCGTATCCGCATTACTCTTCCGCTTCCTATTTAAGGGAAGGTCCTCAGAAGCAGAAGCAGGGCCTTGTGAAACGGAAGCAATTGTGGGGGAAGCCGCCTCAACAGAAGGAGTCGCCCCCACAGGAGAATTCGCCCCTGCAACAGAAGTTGTTCCCGCCGATTGCCTCTTCCTCCTCGCCAAGGCTTTAGCTTCCCGATCTGCAGCGAGTTGGGATAAAGGGTCACCCCTGCAAAGGGTTAAGAGAAATCATCAACTAGGAAATAAGCTAATAGTACCTTGTACGAAAACGTGATAAGGAATATAGACAACGCGATCTCCCTCGCGGTAGGCAATCGCTACTCGGCTCCTTAGCATATGGAATGCCTGATCATATGTCCATACAAAAGGAGGAGTACTCTTCAAGAATTTTACAATAGCGGATTCTTCCTTGCTTGGGTAACCAAAGTTCAAACTCTTCACATTAGGTCGGCCCCAGCGGCGAAGAAAGCTCGGATTCTCCTCATTGAACTTGATGAAGAAATAAGATCTGTCCCACTCACGGATTTTGTTCGACTTCTCATCAAAGCCATAGTAACCGCTCTGTCGGATGAAGGTAAAATACTCCCCCGAGCTTTTGAAGTGGTGAAGCTTAGAGAAAATCTTGAGCGAGAAAGGGACCTCCAGACAATCCGCCAAAAACTTATCCAGGGTTAAGTCGGCCCATCCATTGGGATGCAGTTGTCCAGGTGCGATTCCATAACCACCAAGGATGGAAGCAATCTCATCCGCCAGCGGATACGTGAAACCGCAGATAATTTGGGCGACAAAAATGGTAAAATACCCCTTTGGGTAGTCGCCAGGCCCTCTATTTTCCCCGGGAATGCCTGTTTCCAGGCCTTGAAGCCAAGGATACTGCTCCCGCAAGTCGTCAATCGTCTCGCGGCAAACTAGGCTTCCTGGCCTATCCTTCTTCGGTAATAAACGGGGAGTTGGGACAGGTGGTGAAATCAACTTCTTGGGGTCGAAACCTAGGCCCTCATCAGTTGTATTCGCCAGATGGAGAAAATCGGCGGGATGAGAATCAGACCTAGGAGAGCTAGTTGAAACTTCATCAACCATCTCATCGACCTCATGAGACACCTCACGATCGTAATTTTCGTCGAAAGGTGCGAAATCAAGTTCAGGGTTCAACATATCGGTGAAAGAAACGAACAGAAATAAGAAAATGGTTGAACGAGTTACAAGTTATAGAAAGGGAAACTTACATGTGAGAAAGAATGCAGAGAAGAACGAACGCAAAAGGGTTGATGCCGGAGAGGAAATGACAGAAAACGAAAGAACCACTTTCGAATTTTGAATACCCAGACAAAGATGAAGAGTTGCCTAAAACATATGAAAAGACCCTAAAGGGCTCTTGTCAAACTAGGGGGGAGGCATGTGATGATCCGCGAAGCCAACCAGGCTGAATCATAAACATGGGCCCAACCTAAACTTAAGCCCACGGTTCAAGATTAAATGGGCTCCTAATAAAGGAAGAGGCTAACCGCCCCGAAATCCTAACAAGGCACTAAACCACCCACTCAAACAAACGAGACCACGTTTGTGGCCACGTAGAGGACGTGGCACAGAAAGAGTAACCGCCCTCGGCGGTTACCTATAAAGGCTTATAAAAGAGATAAGAAAGCCAAAAAAGAGGTAAGTTCACATTTTTCCTCAACACGATTATCAATCTACTAGAATTCCACATAAAACTGACTTGATCGTCGGAGAGTTTTCCCGGAGATCCTGTCTCCAGTTTTGTTTTGCAGGTAACAACGACGAGGATCATCAAATCAAATCCGGCAAGTTATCAAAAGCTTTGTAATGGTTTAGGATGCTTGGCATATTCAATTAAATTGGTGCTTAAAATTGTTTGTCATATTAAGATCTTCTCCTATTGATGTTGAGGCATGATATTAGTACACGTTCTATTTTGTTTGGTTTTAATTAAACCCCATTTTGAAATGCTTTTCCATCCTCTACCTCAAAGGTCCCATCCAAATAAACCTTTTTCTTAATGATTTTCCCACTAGTCAACATCCATCTTTTTGGCTATGGCTTTGGCTTTCAGTTATTTGCTTTTCTATCAGTGTTGGAGGAAGTTGCGGATCTAGCTAAATTAGTAGGTTAGTAACTTTTATGGAAACAAAGTTTGATGCTACTAAAAGATAATACTTTGATACTTGTTATGGTCTTTCCTTTTACACTTAGATTTTTAGATTCATGTTACAACTTTTAGTTTATTTCATTCTTTCAGCTGAACTTGAGTTGAAATGCATAATTTGGGGTTCTGTTATTTCCATTTTGAAATGTGCAAAAGAAATAACTTCTGATGGATTGAAACTAAATCACATCATTTGATTTCTCAATAGGTTCGCTTGATCTACCTCAAATTATTAGCTTTTCTTTTAGAATAGCTCTTTTTTTAACAAAATTCTAACAAATTGTTGAAGCTGTTGAAAGAGAACTAATTTGGTGAATGCAGGAGCATAGTAACTAGAATGTATCCAACTTGAAACTTATAACTCCAAGAGAATCAATAGATGCCGGGTCGATTAGGATGACAAGCATAGAATAAATGCGGAGCAGCACTGTGTAACTCGGCACATAGGGAATATGATTGCTTGTGAGGGTCCAGATAGGTTAGAAGGACATGAACTATTTGGGAAGTGGAGATTAAGATTCACAATGGCTGGATTTAGCTAGTAGCCATTGAGTTGTACCGTGACTAGTGCTGCAAAAAATCTATTGAAGGAATATGATAGGAACTATGGACTTGAAGAGAAGGATGGGGTTGTTTATCTGTGGTGGATGAACACAGTGATGTCAACATCTTCTGCTTGGAGGTGAAAGTGGTAATAGTTTTAATTCCTTATCTTTAAATTTTGTCTTACGGTTCTTTAGTATTTGCATTTTTTATAGTAGTGTATCGTTTGGTGCAATTTTTTGTTGATGGTTGTTTTGCTCTCAGAAGAAGATGTTGGGTTTGTTGGTTTTATGCTTCAAAAGAATACTTTTCGGGCTTGGACTTGGGCTTGGTAGTTTGTGGCCTTTTAGACTTAGTCATAAATTATAAACATTGCAGTCATGAGTGGTTACTGCTGCTTGCTATTTTCATGCCCTCACTATCACAGAGCCGTTTTCCATGGAAGGCGGATGGTTCTTTTTCCTATATAAGAACAGAAAATCCTCAAAAATAAGGGCAATTTTTTATCTCTGTTTTCTGGGTATTGTTCATTACTGTTCTCAATCTGATTCTCCGTAGTACACCGTGGAATTGGAGTCGTGTATCCCTGGAGGTTGATTGCTAAGAGTCCGTGTGTGCATTAACGGGGCAAATTCGACTTTAGGGCAGTGATTTCGATCACGCCACGACATAATCCAGATAAGCAATTTGATTTTCCCTATTATTAGTCATATTCTTCTTACAATCTAAAGTCGAATTTCCTGTTATTCGAATATGACTATTGGTGAAATTCCTACGGCAATTCCTATCTCTGCTTCAATGATGTCTAATGCTTTTATTCCTGATATGTCAAAATTAGATCCTTTTAATGGAAAAAATTATAAGATGTGGTCAGACAAAATGGATTTTTTCTTGGGTCAAATTGGTGTTGATTATACATGTTGGTTGATGTTGCTCCTGCTGATTCTGTTAGGAACTTTGATAAGGATAATAAGACTTGTCGTGGAATGTTGTTGCATTATATGACTGCTCCATTATACATGATCTATAGTAAGTCTAAAAATGCTAAGGATATTTGGGATGCTTTGAAGTCTAAGTATGGTTCTGATGATTTTGGGACTAAGAAGTATGCTTGTTCTCGTTGGTTGAATTTTCGTATGAATGATAATATGCCTGTGCTTGATCAAGTTCATGAGTATGAAAATTTGTGTTCTGATATTATTGCTGAGGGAATGAACATAAGTGATCAGTTTCAAGCCAATTGCCTCCTTGAAAAATTACCCCCTTCTTGGCAGAATTTTGTTCATTCCATGAAACACAAACAGAAAGAGTTTACCCTTCAAGAGTTAGTTTCTGGAATTAAGATTGAAGAGCAAAATTGGATCCAAACCAAAGGAAAATCACATGAACATTCTTCTTCTAATGCTAACCTTGTTGAACCTAAGAATGCAGGTAATCATAAATTTACAGGTCATAGAGGTCCAAAAGGCAAGGGTCCTAATCAATTTCATGGGACAAGATATAATCATAACAACCACAAGAAGGGCAAGAGACCATTTAATGGCAAGTGCTATACTTGCGATAAAGAAGGACATTTCGCAAAAGATTGTCATCAACGATATGGATCGAAGAAGGAGAATAAAGCACAAGCAAACCTTTTTGAAGATGAGATAATTGCTGCTTTTGTGTCCGAGGTGAACTTGGTGAGCAACATGACTGAATGGGTGCTAGATACCGGTGCAACCCGCCACATTTGTTCCAACAAGGAGATCTTCCAAGAGTACCAGAGTGTAGCTGATGGAGAATGTGTTTTCATGGGCAATTCAAGTACTGTGAGTGTTCTTGGCAAAGGAAAAGTTTTTCTAAAATTAACCTCTGGAAAAACTATTGCTTTACAGAATGTTTTACATGTACCCGATATCCGCAGAAACCTCATTTCTGGTGCTTTACTTAACAAGGCTGGTATTAAGTTAACCTTTGAATCTGATAAACTTGTACTCACCAGAAATGGAGCTTTTGTGGGTAAAGGTTTTTGTAATAGTGGTCTATTTGTTTTGGATGTTGTAATTGACAATAATAACAATGCATCTTCTTCTGTTTATATTGCTGAGTCTGTTTCTTTATGGCATTCGAGACTAGGTCATGTTAATGTGGCATCCATTAAGCGTCTTAAACAACTTAGTCTTATTCCAGACTTTAGCAATACCTCTTTGATAAATGTGAAGTGTGTGTTGAGGCTAAACACCCTAAGAAACCTTTTTCAAAAAATGTATATCGATCCTCTTCTTTGCTTGAGTTAATACATAGTGATTTGGGTGACTTTAGGAATACTATGAGTCGAGGGGGTAAACGATATTACATTACTTTTGTTGATGATTTCTCCCGTTTCACTAAGGTTTATTTGTTGAGTTCTAAAAATGAGGCCGAGGAAAAATTTCTTATTTATAAGGCCGAAGTTGAGAATCAATTAAACCTTAAAATCAAAAGATTAAGATCGGATAGAGGTGGTGAATATGATGGGACTTCACTTAAACAATTTTGTGAACAAAATGGTATTATTCATGAGATTACCGCTCCTTATACCCCTGAACAAAATGGAATAGCTGAGCGGAAAAATAGAACACTTAAAAATATGATGAATGCTATGCTTCTTAGTTCGGGTATGCCTAATAACATGTGGGGTGAAGCTATTCTTTCTGCTTGCTATGTACTTAATCGTGTTCCCCATAAAAAGTTAGATAAAACTCCTTATGAATTATGGAAAGGTTTTAAGCCTAACTTGAATTATCTGAAAGTGTGGGGGTGTTTGGGCAAAATTGGAATACCTGAGTTCCAAAGGAGTAATATTGGACCTAAGACTATGGATGCTGTTTTTATCGGTTATGCATCTAATAGTGCTGCATATAGACTTATTATTAAAGATGCATCTAGTTTTGGTCCTATTAAAGAATCAAGGAATGTTGAGTTTTTTGAGCATATTTTTCCCATGAAAGTGAATGTTCAATCTTGTGTACCTTATGTTTTGCCTTCTTCTAATTTGAAGCGTGATGTTGCATCATCTAGTGAGGTTCTTGAACCTCGAAGGAGTAAAAGAGCTAGGACAAATACTAGTTTTGGACCCAATTTCATTACTACTTTCTTTATTGAGCATATAGATGAGCATAATGTGTGTGCATTCATTTTAGAGGTTGAACCTAAGACATATGATGAGGCTATGAGATCAGTTGACTCTAGTTTTTGGCAGGAGGCCATAAATAGCATGGTTTTAAAAACCGGACCGGATATCGAACCGGTGTGACAAAGGGTTCAGGGGTCAATGGGTTCAACCGATTGACTCGAACTGGTTGAACCGGATGACATCATAAATAATATATAAATTAATAGTTTTTGTTTGAAGCATATATAATTAATAGTTAAGAATATATAATTAATGGTGTTAAGAAATAAATTTTATAAGAAAAATTAGTTAAAAGAAATTAATTTTATAAAAAATAATTAAGGAAAAAGAGAATAGTGAGTGGATAAGAACAAAAAAGCTGAGTTATGAATTTTTTGATTAAATGTTGGTTAGTTGAATAAAAAAAAAATTATTGTAGCAGTTACATTAAAAAAAAAGTAGCAGTAATATCAAAAAAAATTTAGAAGAATGATGAAAAGTCAAGATAAAAAAGTGAACACCGTCTATATCTTTGTTTCTTGCTTTTCTACACATCCCACATCGCCTGAAAGTAATTTTTCTCTCAAACATCCCACTATAAAAACGGGAGCCGTTGTAGTTTTATTTGATAAATGGTGAACCGGAGTCAATCCGGTCTACCGGTCTGATACCGATTTACCGGTTTACTCCGGTTGTCCACGGGTTAATAATATTAACTCAGATAGTGTATAACCGGACCGGATATATGGCCGGTTTATGGTTGAACCGGTTCAACCGGCCGGTCCGGTCCGGTTTTAAAAACATTGATAAATAGTGGAATTGAGTCAATCATAAGTAATAATACTTGGGTTCTTTGTGACCTTCCTAGAGGTTGTAAGGCATTAAGTAGTAAATGGATCCTAACAAAGAAATATAAAACTGATGGATCTCTTGATAAATTCAAAGCTAGACTAGTTGTTGGCGGACATCGTCAAAAGAAAGGTATTGATTTCTTTGACACTTATTCTCCTGTTACTAAAATAGCCACGATTAGAGCTTTGATTGCAATTGCATCTATTTATAATCTTGTTATGCATCAAATGGATGTGAAAACAGCCTTTTTGAATGGTGATTTGAATGAGGAGATTTACATGAAACAACCAGAAGGTTGTATAGTTCATGGACAGGAAAACAAGGTATGCAAACTTGTTAGATCACTATATGGGCTGAAACAGGCACCTAAACAGTGGTATGAGAAGTTCCATCAAACTATTATGTCTAATGGTTTTCAGGTAAATGATTCTGATGCTTGTGTTTATTCCAAATCTGATAATTTTGGTTGCGTTATCATATGTTTATATGTGGATGACATGTTAATCTTTGGCACTAATTTGGACATAGTTGTTTCAACTAGGGATTTTTTAAGTTCTTGCTTTGAAATGAAGGACTTGGGTGAGGCAAATGTTATTCTTGGCATTAAGATTACTAGGACTTCATATGGAATATCTTTAAACCAATCTCATTATATTGAAAAAATTCTGAAAAAGTTTAATCAATTTGATTGCATTCCTGTGAAAACTCCATATGATCCTAGTATTCATTTGAAAAAGAATAAAGGTAAAAGTGTTTCACAAGAGGAGTATGCCAAGATAATTGGAAGTGTTATGTTTTTAATGAATTCTACTAGACCCGATATAGCATATGCTGTTAGTAGGTTGAGCAGGTATACTCATAATCCTAATCATGCGCATTGGGATGCTTTGATTAGATTATTGAACTATTTGAAAGGTACTATTAATTATAGTTTGCATTATCAAAGGACACCATGTGTTTTAGAAGGTTTTTGTGATGCTAGTTGGGTGTCAGATAATGATGAAATTCATTCTACTAGTGGTTATGTGTTCACTATTGCTGGTGGTGCTATTTCTTGGAAATCCTCTAAACAAACTTGTCATGCTAAATCAACAATGGAATCTGAATTTATTGCTTTAGAATTGGCAGGTAGTGAAGCTGAATGGCTAAGGAGCCTGCTAGCTGATATTCCATTGTGGGGGAAGCCAACTCCATCAGTATCAATCCATTGTGACTCTCAAGCTGCAATTGGGGTGGCGAATAGTCAGTCTTATAATAGAAAAAAAAGACATATTCGTTTGAGACATGCTATTGTCCGAAATCTGATCAGAAATAATGTGATATCACTCGAGTTTGTAAGATCAGAGCGAAATATTGCAGATCCTCTGACCAAAGGCCTTTGTAGGAAAATAGTGTTGGAATCAGCACATGGAATGGGTTTAAAGCCTATTGAGGAGTAATTTGTAATTGATACCCAACTTAGAAATTAGCTAAGTTAAATGGGTCAAACGAAGTTACAAAGTGCTCATGTGATGTACTACAAACCATTCCTATTAATAAAGTAATGTAGTAGTTTTTAATACTGTCATGAGTATGAGGTTGAGTTTGGAAACTCTTAAATAAGTTCATAGTCTCTTTTGAGGTGGTTTGTGACAGTACAAACTTGATGAACTTACCTATGTGAATGTGGGGGTTACGCCCAATCCCCTATGAGGTTTCTTAGGCTTGAACCTCTAGAGCATTCATGGAAAAAATCCAGGTTTTTGTGGGGCATCTAATTTGAATGTGTAATTGAGTACACATCTGAAAGCGCAATAAAATGCGTTGGTCGCGAGAACATGTATTGATTTGAGAAAAGGTGAGTGCTCAATTGTGTCTTTACAAACTTCATGGAAAGGTTCAAGGTTAAATCCACCTAAGTGGCTGTAGGACATTCTTGTATGCACTAGGTGTCAATTCAAGTCCACAAGACATTGATGCCTTAAATCTTAGTATCCATTACCCAGAAACTTTCTTTCTTCTCTAAAATTATATTCTTTTGAATCATGTGGGGGATTGTTGGGTTTGTTGGTTTTATGCTTCAAAAGAATACTTTTCGGGCTTGGACTTGGGCTTGGACTTGGGCTTGGTAGTTTGTGGCCTTTTAGACTTAGTCATAAATTATAAACGTTGCAGTCATGAGTGGTTACTGCTGCTTGCTATTTTCATGCCCTCACTATCACAGAGCCGTTTTCCATGGAAGGCGGATGGTTCTTTTTCCTATATAAGAACAGAAAATCCTCAAAAATAAGGGCAATTTTTTATCTCTGTTTTCTGGGTATTGTTCATTACTGTTCTCAATCTGATTCTCCGTAGTACACCGTGGAATTGGAGTCGTGTATCCCTGGAGGTTGATTGCTAAGAGTCCGTGTGTGCATTAACGGGGCAAATTCGACTTTAGGGCAGTGATTTCGATCACGCCACGACATAATCCAGATAAGCAATTTGATTTTCCCTATTATTAGTCATATTCTTCTTACAGAAGACAATAAGCTAGGAGTGGGAACATGGACACTTATACAACCCTGATTCAGGGTTTCCTTGTTTTGGGCCAGGATGCATGAATCAACCGTCTCTTTACCAAGACTATACCACATTGTAAGGGCCTAATAGGACTGCCCTTAAGGGTCTTGGGATTTAGTTGCTGATTTGAGCTTATCATTCTGTAACTTGGAAAGGGAAGTTGGGTTTTTCATCATGTCTTGAGGACTTCAACAATGCATGGTTGATGCTTTACTTGAGATCAGATGCTACACGTGGATTTTCCGGTGCCTATCATTATCCAACTAGAGGAATGTCAAAATTCGGAGTAATTCTCTCCTTTCTCAAGTCTGTATAAAATATGTACTTTGAATACATGAACTCCCTTAGGCCCCAAAAACCTATTGGTCCCCTGACTTGGACGATGTCTTATTAGGTTATGAACTTGCTTAACGTGACATTTTAACTCTTTATTGCTATGCGGCAGAGTAATAGGACATTTGGACAACTTGAAAAGCATATGACTTTTAATCAAGTTCAAGAGATGTTTAGGTCACTTTAAGTGAGTCCAAGTGTGAATTGGTTACTTTAACCAAGTTTAGGAGGTTAACAAGGAGTTTAGGGACTGCTGACATGTTCTATTAGGCTCTTAAAATTACGTAAAGTGACATTTTTAAAGTTCAATCTGTTTTTTATACAAAATTTAGGCAGCCTTGATTTATACTCAGCCGCCATAAAATTTAATTAACTTAGTAGTTGGATTTGGTTTTTTTGTGAAATCAAATTGAAAAATTGATGACGAATGCTAATTTTAATCCTATTTTTTGGTTGAGACATGAAAGATTAACAGATTTAAAGTTAGATCAACATCTATCGAAGATAATACCTTGTACGCAAGCTTTGCTTACAAGAAAAACGAAATTGCAGGCAGCAATGAGTGAATAGTTTAAAAAAATCACGAAACTTCAGCCTTAGGAGATTCTTCACTTAGATTTCTGAGCAATTAGATTTGTGAATTGATTTATTTGGTTCAAGAAGTAGTAATTTAGTTGTTGTTTTTCTCTTGTTTCAGATTCAAGGTTTACCCAACAAGAACTTCTTACTGGTCGTAAGTCAATTCTCACACCACAATGGGTGAATTTTTTGTACTTCTTTTATTTTCTTGTTTATAATTTGGTCAACTGAATCATCAAGTTTGAATCCTTTATGTGCAGGTGATATCTGCTTTTTCTGATTGTTAGTGTTATCAAATTTGACCCAATTTTTGTGTTTTTGGTACTGTTTCTCTTGTAATTGATTTTAGGTCTTCTGTGCTTTGCCAGGTCGTTGATTCAACTTTAAGAGTAAAATTGGTCTTCAACTTTAGGGATAAAATTGTAGCATTTTAGACGTTAGGGATAAAATTACTTATGGCGGTAAACGTTAGGGGTAATTTTGCATCTTATCCCTAGAATAAATAATAAAATATGAGGGACAAATTAGATTTTTCCATCTAAATAAGTTATCATCATGTCTTTCATAAACAACTTAATTCTTTTTGGCGGGGGAAGAAAGAGAACGGATAGCGACGACTTCATTGGGCATCTTGGGATCTGTTATGTAAAAGGAAGGAGGAAGATGGAATGGGATTTCGTCATTTACGGCCCTTCAATTTGCCCCTCCTAGTAAACATGTTTTGAATATTGTGCAAAATCTGAATGCTCTTCTAAGTAGGCTTCTCAAAGCTAAATATTTCCCTAGAGGGAGGAGCGTCTTCTCGGTATCCTTAGGTGCTAATCCGAGTCAGACATGGAGAAGAATTCATAGTGCTATTGTCACACCCGACCCTAAACGACCTCAATCGGTATCGGCGTAAAATAGAAAGATCATAATCAATACTTAGGAATCTCCAATTTATTCATATATCATAATATCATATTTATTTATTTATTTTGGCCTTCCTCTTCAATATATATTCTAAAATAATTCATATTCCCACTACATTAGTCATTCGAGGACCTCAACGTATATGTACCAACTCCATTATATTCCAATTGAAATATCAAAGTTCGAACCATAAATCTAACAATAAGCAGTCAACTTCCAAACCTCGCCTAAACGGTCGGTAACCTTCTCTATATCTTGTACTTTCTCACCTAAAAACATTAAAACATTTAAAAACGTGAGACAAAAATCTCAGTAAGAAACTATCAGCTATAAAAACTAACTTTACTAAACATAGCTGCATATATACATTTATAAAGAGATTTAATCAAAACCTTATAAAATATACTCAAAACTTAAGTTCATATAACTTTATATATATAATGCATCCTATCAAAATAAATCAAAATAAATAAACGTTTCATCAAACCATTTCATAATCAAATAAATGTTTTATCAAACCAACTCGTATTCAATCAAACATAAAACCTTATATCAAAATCAATCATAACCGAAAACATAATCCAAATGAACTTAAAACATTGTATCCATCCTCGAGTTTCTCCCCTTAAGTATCAATCCATAACCACATATATATAGTCGAGACGTCTCTTAACATTGTCTATCCCATATGGTCTTACCGACACTTCACTGCCATATCCGATAGGTCTTCAGACTGTGTACACAGGCTATGTCCATCACTGAACATGGTCTTCAAATATAAAACCACCGATTCGGATAACTCTCGATGGATATAAAATCATAACGTACTCAAATTTCCTTTCACAATCAAATTCCAAACTATTTCATAACCATAAATCATTTGGCTTCAATTAGCTCTTTTGTAAAAATAACCACAGTTATTCAAAATATCAATCCTTAATCAATAAAAATTCCAAAGTTAATCAATCAAATTAAGCCTTAAATCAACATAATCAAGTAAAATCTGAAATTCACATAGAAGCATAGTCAATAGCTTCATTTGAACCATAATTTCACAATAAAAAGCAAAATCATGAAAAATCCAATTTTACAAAATTCCTGCATAACCTTCAAATATCATTTTCTGACAATTCTTTGATTATGTATTATCTATATATATAAAACTCAAAATATAGTTGATAGTTACTTACCCTGACTACTAATTGAAGAAAATACACCCGATCGATTCACCTCTAAATTCTGTCTAAGACGTTTCCCCTCCAAAAACTTCCGAAACTCAAAAACTCTTCGGTTAGGACTTAGATCTATACATAAGGATGCTATTAATTAAATTTTGAGTGATTCGAATGGTCGAATCTCCGTAAATCAAAGAAACGATGGAAAAACGGTTCAGGATCGATGAATCTGCAGAAGAAGCAGAAAGAAGAAGAAAAGGAAAAAGAAAAGAAAAGAATAGAGTAAATGCCGCTGGAGATTTGGGATATATATCCCAAATCCGGCAAAGACCCCGTTTGGTTCTCCATCTTTATATAATCTTTAAAAATTACCCTAAACTTTTATTTTACATATAAAACCCTCAAATTAACTCCAAACTTTTCCTATAGTACCAAATTAACTTTACACACACAATAATTATAATATATACTAATATAAAAATATAAATTCTAAAAATTTAGACACGGACGTGACAGCTATTGATTATATTCGGAAGGGTTATAGATGGAGGATTGAGGATGGATCGAGGGTGGGAGTGTGAAGTGATCCCTGGCTTCCTAGAGATGATTTTTATGTTAATCCATAAGCTGCAGTGCCTGATGGAATAAGGATGGTAAGGGATTTATGGTTGCCTGGAACTATGGATTGGAACTTGAATATTCTTAATTCGATATTATTGCCAGAGGATGTTGGAGTTGTTCTTAGTCTTCTAAGAGGTGACTTAAGCAAGCCGGATGTGTTAAGATGGCATTTTGACTCGAAGGGGCATTACTCAGTCAAATCGGGCTACCGTGTTATTTTTAACCAATCTTCTCTGGATGCAGGTACAACCACTAAAGGGGGAGCGGAAATCTGGAACAAGATATGGAGGCTAACACTTCCGTCGAGGGTGAAAATGTTCCTTTTGAAGCTAGGAGCGGATTTCTTACCAACCCGCGATCGGTTATGCAGAAAAGGGTTGGACATCACGAATAATTGTGGATCGTGCGGAGAGCTAGGGGAACACGGCCTTCACGTCTTCGCGAATTGCCACTATGCGCTAAGCTGCTGGTCAGCGGCGTCAATCACATTGGACATTCCGTCGGTCGACTCCTTCAGGGACTGGTTCGAGCTTCTGATTTCCCGACATACTGAACAGGAACTGGGAAGGATTGGTGTAATTCTCTAGTGTACTTGGCGACACAGGAATGGTAAAATCTGGGATCGTCCGACCCTCCCTCCGTCGATGGTTGTGCGTTCAGCGTTGGATTTCCTATTTCAGTACGTTGCGGCTCAGGCTAGGGAGGAATAGGGGGTGGCGAGAGCGCAAACAGATAATGGAAGGAAGAAATAGGAAAGGCCAGCTGCAGGTCTACAAAAGTGAACATTGACGCGTCTATCTTTCGGGAGACTCGACAAATTGGAATTGGTGCAGTGGCGAGAGATTCACAAGGGCATTTTCTATAGTGTTATACGAACACAAAGGCTAATTCGGTTAATCCTATAATGGCTGAAGCGATCAGATTAAAAGAGGTTCTACCATGGCTGGTTCTACAGAAACCACAAGCAGTTCAAATTGAAATGGATTCAAGGCTCGTTGTGGACAACATGAAGAAGGAAACTGTAAATCTCAGTGAGTTTGATTTGATAATTTTGCAATGTAAACATCTTGCTCAACATCTACCTGTTGTTAGCTTTTCTTTCGCATACAGGCAAGCTAACTGTGTCGCCCATGCTCTTGCTAGGGGGTCACGTTCATATGTTAGCCCGTCTTCATTCTTTAGGATCCCCGATTTTATTCGATCCTTGTTATTTGATGATATTTTTGGTCTAAATATTGAATAAAAGTGCATTCTTTGATTGCTCGAAAAAAAAAACGTCTTATACTACCCCTTTACGTATAATTTTAGTGGGATAAGCTTATCTCTCTTTTATCTCAACCTTCTATCTCCCAAACAAATATGAGATATATTACCATATTTTTTTTTATTGAGCTGCTAAATACCACTTCCAAATTACTTATTACCGCCTTTATTTGGACTTTTTTACCCTTTTCATAATTTTGATCAAAAACTGAAAATTCTCTCTCCAAAGTCATAAACCCGAACAACAATAATTAAAATTATGAAAATAATTGTTGTGTGACAACCCGAACCCCGAAAATGGATGATTACGAGTCGAAAATATTAAATTTATATTTTTTTTATCAAAGAACTCATGAAAATAATACATCTTTTTCATGACGATTTTGCATTTTTTATCATAAAAAATTGGAGAATTTTACATTTTTTGTCACAAAAAAGTGAACGATTTAGTATTTTTCGTCATTAAAATTTTTACGATTTTGCACATTTCAAAATTTGGTCTAAACGGGTGTCGTATCCATTCTCACCATGGGTGAAACGGATGCGGCATCTGTTCCCACCATGGGTCGAACGGATGTGGCACCCATTTAGGCCAAATTTTGGCCGATTCTCTCAAAAAAAAATTCCCAATTTTGAAAAAAATTTATGCAAGGGTAAAATTGTCCAAATGGAGGCGGTGATAAGTAATTTACGATGGTAAATAGTAAAACCCTTTTTCTTATCCCTATTTCACCTCCGATATCTCTTCTAATAAACACTCCGTAGAAGTATAATTGGTTTAACTTGAAAAATTTAGAAGCATAATTAGGGGTGGCAACGGTGCAGGCCGGGGACGGTTATGCATTTACCACTCCGTCCCCAAATGTTTACGGGACGGTTTCGGGGAATCTCCGTTAAGTGATTCGGGGATTTTTTTCATCCCCATCCCCTCCCCGTACGGTTTCGGTACGGTTTCGGGGAATCTCCATGCCCAATAAATTAATAGTACTATTTGTAATCGATAATTAAAATAAACCCAATTTAAATAAACTAATTATATTCCGTTGAAATTAGCTAGTTCTCAAAACAAAATAAACCAAATTAAAATTAATAATACCTCTAACATAATTTAAATCACAAACCTGAGTTAGAAAAATTTAAAGTATAAAATCGTAAACCTAATAATACTCTATGTAAAGTCTAATATGAGTTAGAAGAATTTAAATCATAAATGTCAGTTTAAAAACAATCACAAATTAAAAACATAAAATCTTATATTAGGATCAAGTGAAGTCCAATATTTTCTCTCTATATATAATAAAAGTCCTCGTACATATTCTGTCATCCAGTTACTAATTTATATGATACATTGATATAAAAAATAATAGTTAGAAATTAAAATTAATAATTTTATTCGGGGATCCCTACGGGAATTTATACGGTAACGGGACGGTGATCCCCACGGGGCGGATAGAGCAATTCTCATCCCCATTCCCATTTAGGTTTTGGGGAAAAAAATTTCTCCGTCCCCATCCCCATCCCCAATTTTTACGGTTTTTCCCCATCCCCGTCGGTTCGGATACCCACGGTTTTCGGATAACCCCTCCCCATTGCCACCCCTAAGCATAATTATACTTTGGAAGTATTTTTGTAACTTATTCCAAATGAAAATTTACTTTATATATTTAAAATGTTAGGGTAAAGTTCAAATAAAACCCCTGTGGTTTCACTAATTTTCAGATAAAGGACTGTGGTTTACTTTTTGTCAAAACAAGGATTGAGGTTTCAAACTTGGATTAATGTTGTTAAAACCATCTTTAACGACCTTAAAATGAAAATTTTCAAGAATTAAAGTTCTTCAATGCCATATTTTCTATGGAAATACATTTTCGATTTTCGAAAATTATCTTGTTTGTAACTTTCTCTCTCTTTGTCAAACATCATCTAAACAATCTCAAAATAAAAAAGTTGAAGAATTAAAGTTGCTTAGAATATTAGTAGTTCTTAAAATATGTCATTTTTGAAGTCTTCAAAGGTGATTTTAATAGTATCAATCGAAAAAGTCCTTATTTTGTTAAAGTTAAAAACCTCAATCCTCGTTTTGACAAAAAGTAAACCATAGTCCTTTATCTGAAAATTAGTGAAACCACAGGGGTTTTATTTGAACTTTACCCTATTATTTATGTCGTCTCTTATCTAGGAGAAATGAATCAAAATATACAGGTTTAAACATATTTCTAAATGAAAGAATTAAAATACAATTTTTTTTTAGTGAATCACATAGTAACAAGAACATTAAGTAAACTCTAATATTTTTATTCTAATATGTGTTTTATTAACCCGTATTTATGTTTATTATTTGTACAATATAAAATATTGATAGTATTATATATTTTTTCAAAATAATGATATTAGATTTTAATTTTTAAATATTTTAAATAATATATTTAAAATATTAAAATTAGATAAAACAGAAAAAGAAATGAAAGAAAAAAGCAAAAAAAAAAAAAAAAAAAAATATATATATATATATATAGTAAAATAGTTTAGAATTGGTTAGTCAATTAATATCTATAAACCTAATTTACTAATCTAATTAATATCTATAAAAGTAATAGTTAATTTAACATATAGTACTACCCAGTCCAAGCGAAAATCTTACCAGTAAATGAAATGATCGTCACAAATTTAATAATTAGGTAGCTAGGATCATGAGATTATTAGCAAGAAAGCCTGCTAATATCCTCTATCGTGGTCCAAACGTCTAACGTCTAAAATGGTGCAATTTTACCCCTAACGTCTAAAATGGTGCAATTTTACTCCTAACGTTTAAAATGGTGCAATTTTGCCTCTAACGTTTGTAGCCAAGAGCAATTTTACCCCTAACATTGGTAATTTGGGTCAATTTCAGACACTATTATAAAACACATATATTTTTGTTCATTATTTTGCACCAATTGCATATCAATTCATTCTAAAAAAAGGATTTCATGTTTTTTGTAATTTAATAATAGAAGATTAATATTTATAAATTCGGTGAATTTTTTGATTTTTTTTGTCTAATTCGTACAAAAAACAGTATATTTTTTTTATTATTTTTTTTCACAACCCCAACATATGTTTATGATTTGTTACTGATAAAATCACGCACATGTGAAGTGTAGATGATAAGATTCATGACCAAGAAGACAGTTTGATGAATTATTTTTGAAATTGACCCAATTTATCAACGATAGGGGTAAAATTGCTCTTGGCTACAAACGTTAGGGGTAAAATTGCACCATTTTAGACGTTAGGGGTAAAATTGCTCCTGGCCCAAAACGTTAGGGGTATTTTTGCACCTTAACCCTTAAAATTAAAATTACATTAATTATAAAAATTACAATTATATCACTTTTCAAAACTTAATTCTAAATATATCATTATTTTTTATATATCACAAAATAAATGTCTTTTGATCCTAATTTATTAATTTTAGATTTCAATTCATAAATTATAACTCTAAAAAAAATATATCATAAGCTTCTAATTTATAAATCCTAGTCCTAAAAATAGGGGCCTTCTATGGTTACTTTGTTTTTGACAAAGTACCATTACTTGGTGTGCTATCATCATTGGATGATGAAGCATAAAATTATTCCAATGTTGAAAACTCACAAAGTAAGGCTTACTTTGTAAAAAACAAAGTAAGCATAGCCTTTACCCCTAAAAATATATTAAAAATTATGATTGTCTTGGTTTGACATAATCCATATAATAATTCGACATAGTTATAAATAATTTTTAAAAACTATATTTCTATATAAATTTCTCTTATTTTTTAACATAATATTAGGAAGGGCTTCCTACATAAATATCACAATTAAATATAAAATTACAATTAAATCAAATTATCAAACTTAATTCTAAATATTAGTTTGACATAATTCAAAATTAGGACTTGACATAACTGTATATAGTTTTTCATATATGAATTATATGTAAATTTCCCTATTAAGAAATATTAAAAAACTTATTAAAAGTAGTGTAAATTGTACCAATGGTTACTGGAATTTCGTGTTTGAAATTGATCCAACTTGCCAACATTAGAAATAAAATTGCTTCTAACTATAAACGTTAGTGGTATTTTTATACCTTATTACTTGAATCAAACTTACTTTTGCCTAACCTCTATGAATTTGATCAATATACATACTAAAACCTGTCCACGGGTCTGGATATCCACCCAGACCCGTGTTCCTTGGCTCGGTGACAATGAAAATTGATTATAGGTCTAGGTCTGGTCTGCTAAAGCCCATATATTTTTTGGGCGAGCTTGTGGTTGATAAAAAATAGTTTGGCCCAGTCCGGCCCGGTCCGACCCGCTTATTAATATTAATTATTAGTTTATATATTGAATATTTAATTTTAAGTATGAATTTTATTTTTTATAATTACAAATTATATATATTTTTAATTGGAATTATATGTTTTGAGTTTGAGATTTGATTTTTAAATCCGAGCTCAGCCCAGCTCGAGCCCGACCTGATTTAATTGTGGGCTGGATTGGACTTGGACTTAGTATTTTGAAGAAATTACATCGAAAATCAGATTTTAAATTTTATTTACATTAATGAAAATATTTTTTATATATTTTATTACGATTTTAAATCTTAAAATATCAGAATATCACACTTTTAATTTTATTTTTGTCAATTGTTCAGTTAGTCATATAGGAAAAAACAATTTAAAAAAAAAAACCAGTAAATTTGATATTTTAATAAAATTTTTTTTCAGAGAATGAGATACTTTTAAATAAGGGCTTTTTACATGAATATCATAATTAACTACAAAATTACAACTAAATCATATTATTAAACTTAATTTTCAATATGTGATGATCCGTGAAACCAAACCGGGCCGAATCATAAACACGGTCCCAACCTATACTTAGGCCCATGGTTCAAGATCAAACGGGCTCCGAATAAAGGAAGCGGGTAAAACGAGTAACCGCTCCGAAATCCTAAACGGAGCATTAAACCTCCCACTCAAAACAAACGAGACCACGTTTGTAGCCACGTAAGGGACGTGGCCTGGAAAGAGTAACCGCCCCCGACGGTTACCTAGGAACACTTATAAAAAGGACATAGAAGCAAATGGGAAGGTACATTTTCACATCTTTTCCCCACAATACCAGTATCAATTTACCAACCTTTCCATAAAACTGACTTGATCGTCGGAGAGTTTTTCCGGAGATCCTGTCTCCGGTTCTGTTTTGCAGGTAACCGCGGCGAAGATCATCAAATCGAATCTAGCAAGTTATCATTGGTGCGGTGAAGGTGGACCTTTTTTACCAACATTTGGTTAAAGGTACCCTAAGAACATGTCAGAACCATCACGAACGGCCGGAGTTACAACCAGATCAGCTAGTACGAACTCAAGAGGTCCACGGCAGCCTGCGAGTACACAGCCTGTGGTACCCAGCTCGTCGAATCCTTCAGGGCAGTTGAGTCCCTTATTGGAGGTCCAAGTGCAAACTGAGATGGAAATGTCTAATAGCGATTTTGTACAAATGGCAGGACAGGTCTTGGCTTCGAATATGAGCCAAGCGGTTGGGGATCGAATGATTAGTTTGTTAACTGCAATGGCTGAACACAATACCGCCGTAACGGCTGCCCCTCAAGAACCTGTTGTCATCTCCACACAACAACCAACCATTCCTGCCATATCTCCGCTTCCACAGCCATCTCGAGAGCCAAATCGGATGAGTCAGAGTAGTCGCATGACACCACATAGCCATCCAGACCACTACTCACACCAAGATCCTATTATGACGATCCATCCGACCTGGCAGTCATCCCAACCAATGCCAGGAATGCAAGGAATTCTTCCGCTACGACAAACGGAACCCTTTGACCACGGACATTCAGGGTTGATGACGTCTGGAGGGAATATGTCTGGGCGGGAGCATACTTGGAACTTCGATCCTATAACTGGACAGCGGTTAGCCCCACGGCGAGAACAAGTGACGACACGGTATGGCGGGTGGATGTCACCCAGAATTCATCAGCAACGGATGGAAGAAGTTCGGCGGGAACCCAATACTGAATTGGAAGATCAACTGCGAAGCATGATGGAGCGGATGGGATACACACCTAGGGCAAGAGCAGCGGTGCAGAGTGATTCGCCTTTTGCCCCATCATTGCGAGAATTTATTCCAGATCACAGAATAAAAGCACCGGCGATACCTAAATATTATGGGGATCCAAATTCTGACCCTGAGGCGCATGTCAGAAACTATAGAGAGTTGATGGATGTTGCAGGAGCAAGCGAACGCATAATTTGTCGATTGTTCTCGACCACTTTGGGAGGAGCAGCATCCGATTGGTTTCGGTCCCTGCCAACTGAATCTATTCACAACTGGAATCAATACAGTCGTGATTTTTGTGCAAAGTTCGTGGGCTGTAAAGCAGCGGATGTGACGGATAGGCAGCTGAAGGAGATCAAACAGAGAAACTATAATTCCCTAAGGGAATTTGTAGTCGCATTCAATGATATTCTGGTGCGGTTACAGAACCCAGATATCGTGAGCATTCGCAACATCATGGCGGATGGAACCACAGATTGGAGCATGCGGGAGGAAATCATCCGCAATAAACCACGCACAGTGGCTGAACTCATGAAGATAGCAAAAGAATTCATGGAAGTGGACGATGTTAACAGGGAGCATAGAGCTCAAACCCGGCGAGAAAGAGATGCGGCTAGATCCACCTCGGACAATCGCCGCCATCAAGGCCAAGCATATTCTAAGGGTAATCTGGTTCGAAAAAGCGATCGTTCCTTTAAAGGGGGGGGGATATCAAACACCATTGAACACGACTCGTCATGAGGTGTTACTTTGGATTGAGAAAAACCCTCTGAAAAAGGATGTGCAGTTTCCTGAGGCGAAAGGTCGAACCAATTTGGGGCGATATCCTAACAAATATTGCAGGTTCCACAGATTGAATGGCCATGACACGAACGATTGCTATGAATTGAAGAGGGAGATTGAAAAGCTGATTGAGAGGGGCAAACTGAATCAATTCATTAGAAAAGAAACGATTGATGAGAAAGCAACGCTCCCGCATGAGGTAGAAGCAAGGCCAGAAAAAAAGCAGAAAAAAGGGGTGATTAACGTGATAGCAGGCGGGATCTATGAGCCTCCAACAAAAAGGGCTCGCCGTGAACAGCGAAAAAGCAACACGCGTAGGGGGGATGCCCTCAATTACTCATTTGCGCGAATCACGGAGCCGCATGCGGATGCTTTGGTGATTACGATGGCCATTGAAGGATGGGACGTTAAGCGGGTCCTTATTGATACATGCAGTTCTTGCAATGTCATTACTCGAACTGCATTCAACAAGTTGGGAATTAACGACGAGCGAGTGGAACATACGTTCATGGATGTAACTGGTTTTGGAGGTCAATCCTCTCAAACAAGTGGACAGGTGGTGTTGGAGACAGAAATGGGCGACAAGAATCTAAAATGGCGAGGTGATCTAGAATTCGCAATTGTTGATCTCCCATTGGCCTACAACATAATTCTGGGGCGTCCGTTCCTGTTGGAAACGGAGTCGCTCATCTCAATGAAGCATTTGACATTGCATTTGCCAACACACCAAGGGCGAGTCATTGTTTAAGGGGATCAACTTATATCTCAATAAGCTTATACATTGTCACTTGAAACAAAGCCAGATGAAGAAGATAAAGTTGATGAGAAGTTGCCGGCTGAAGCGTTAGGAGAAACAGAACTGTTCACCATTTCAAATGACAAGAAAGTAAGGATAGCGGCAGGACTTCCAGAGGAAACGAAGAAAGCCATTACCGAGGTGTTGATCCAATGCGAGTCGGCATTCGCCGCTCCAGATGAAGTGCTGAAGGGGATAAGTCCAGAAATAGCAACCCATCGTTTCAATGTGGACAAAAGTGCAACCCCAGTACGACAGAAAAAGAGAGGACATGCTCCAGAGCGGCAGAAGGCGATTGAAAAAGCAGTGGCGGATTTGCTAAAATCAGATGCAATTCGAGAGGTCACCTATCCGGAATGGCTAGCCAATGTGGTGCTAGTCAAAAAGCCGAATGGAACGTACAGAATGTGCGTAGACTTTAAAGATCTGAATAAAGCTTGTCCGAAGGATATGTATCCGCTACCTAACATTGATATATTGGTAGATGGGACTACGGGATTTGAAGCTTTATCATTCACCGATGTGAAATCCAGTTACCACCAGATACCAATGGAGAAGGCGAATGAGATCAAGACGTCATTCATAACTCATCAGGCAACTTATTGCTTCAAAGTGATGCCCTTTGGACTGAAAAATGCGGGAGCAACCTATCAACGGATGATGAACAAAATATTTTCAGACAAATCAGGCGAGAACTTCTCGATCTATGTAGATGACATGATCATTAAAAGCAAGAAGATGCAAGACCACCCGCAAGATATTAAAGAAATCCTGGAAGTGCTGATCAAATATGGCCTCAAATTGAACCCAGAGAAATGCACGTTTGGGGCAAGAGTAGGAAAGTTCCTGGGTTTCATTGTTAGCGGCAAAGGAGTTGAGGCGAATCCTGAGAAGGTTAAAGCAGTGATGGAGATGAAGACACCGAGGAACATAAGAGAAGTACAGAGACTGAACGGGCGGTTGGTGGCATTAGGGCGATTCATATCATGCTCAGCTAGGAGATGTCTACCTTTCTACAATGCCATCAAAAAATCTAAGTCCTTTGAATGGACGCCGGATTGTCAAGAAGCATTTGAGGGGATAAAGCGATTGCTATGCTATCCGCCCTTGATGAGCAGGCCAGAGGATGGAGAAGATTTATTTCTTTATGTATCCATCACCAGTATGGCGATATGCACGGTGATTGATGGAGTTCCAATGCGAAAGGTACTACAGAAACCTGACGCATACTATCATTGTGAGAACTGGAATTCCAATGCGAAAGGTACTACAGAAACCTGACGCATCCGGCCGATTAATGGAGTGGTCAATTCGGTTGGGAGAGTTCGATATTCGCTACGAAGGAAGACCAGCTCTAAAAAGTCAAGTACTTGCCGATTTCGTGAATGAGTTCACGTGGGATGAAGACGAATGTCCAAAAGCACAAAAAGAAGAATGGAGTATGTTCACAAATGGGGCATTGTCCACAGATGGAGCTGGACTGGGAGTCGTCATTAAGGGACCGGATGTTATTCGCATGTACTATGCGGCAAAGTTAACATTCGAAACTACCAATAATGTCGCGGAGTATGAAGCAATGATATGCGGATTGAAGTTGCTTAATGAACTTACGCCAGAAAGAGTGGTCATCTACAGCGATTCTAAACTCATGATAAATCAGATCACAAAAAATTATCTGGTGAAACAGGAGGATCTGGTCAAGTACCATCAGGTGGTCGGCAGACTGACGCAGGAGTTAACAAACAAGGGAGTCGTCTGGGAAATGGTGCATGTTCCGAGAGGCCAGAACACAAAGGCTGACGAGTTGGCAAAAGCAGCAGCGAGTAGAGAACCATGGAGTCAAAAAGCATGCAATTTGGAAATAAGGTCAGCACCAGCATTCAAAGTCGATCAGATTATGGTCATCGAAGAGCTGGAAGATGATGAAGATTGGCGGATGCCCATCCGCCAATATCTGGAACATGGAGATTTTCCGGTTGATAAAAGCTTATCCAGGAAACTAATTGGGCAGTCAGCGAGATACTCAATTCGAGATGGAACTTTATACCGAAAATCATATACATGTCCATGGTTGAAATGTATTAGCCGCAATGAAGGAGACTATGTACTGCGAGAACTCCATGAAGGAATTTGTGGCGCACATGAAGCATCCGCGGCGTTGGCAAGAAAAGTCAAGTTGATGGGATATTATTGGCCAAAGGTGGTGGAGGATTCCCAAAAGATGGTAGCGGAATGTCACAGCTGTCAAATCCATACGAATGAAAAGCATGTTCCCAGAGCCGAACAAGTCACTATAATGACGGCGTGGCTATTCGCAACATGGGGGATCGATATAGTGGGCCCGTTCCCAGAAACGACAAAGAAAAGGAAGTACTTGATAGTCGCAGTCGACCACTTCAGCAAATGGGTAGAAGCGGAGGCAGTAACTGCTCAAACACCTGAGCGAATGATCGAGTTCTTACGAGAGAACATTATCATACGGTTTGGAATCCCACAAACGCTTATAACTGATAATGGCACCCAGTTCAACTGTGTAAAATTCAAAGCATATTGCGAAAGCATGGGGATCAGAAATCATTTTTCTTCTGTAAATCATCCCCAATCGAATGGTATGACAGAGGTTACCAACAAGGCCATGATTCAGGGAATCAAGAAGCGGCTAGGCGATAAAAAAAACATGTTGGGCGGATGAGATACCTCATATGCTATGGGCATACAGAACTTCTGTAAAGGCAGCAACAGGCGAAACACCTTTCTCGCTGGTTTATGGAGCTGAAGCAGTCCTGCTTGTTGAAATCAAGTCGCCTACAGATCGGATAATTTATTATTGTGACACCCAAAATCCTATCAACATTAGAGATGCATTGGATTCGGTAGAAGAACGAAGAGAAAAAGCTTACATGCAAATGGCAGTATACCGCAATAGAATCAAGAAGTATCATGACAGAAGGGTGCGAAAGGTGATAATCAATGAGAGCGACTTGGTCTTGAAAAAAGTGGATAAAATACAATCTAGAGAAGGCAAAGGAAAATTAGGCGTCAACTGGCTCGGGCCTTACAGGGTATCCAAGAAGCTGGGACCATCGACTTTTGAACTAGAAGAAATGAGCGGAAAAAAGCTCCCGCGCACCTGGAATCTAGAAAATCTACGCCTATCTAAACAGGCCGAGTAGTTCAGGGAAATGACGAGTACTCTTTTTCCTTTTATGAGTTTTTCCCACTGGGTTTTCTGATAAAAGGTTTTAATGAGGCTTTGATCCCGCACAGTTTGTATACCCATGTAACAAGAAGTCTTTTTTCTTTATCAATAAAGATATTCAATTGTTGCATCATTCGCAAAACCTTATGTTTAATCTTAAACACACATAAATGTGTTGCCTATTAAAGAAAGGCGGATGCATGATTACGCATCATTCGCAAAACCTTATGATCAACCTTATGATTATTTTTGAAAGAAAAATTATAAGGCATAAAATTAAGCGAATAAACGAGTACTCAAAAAATTGCGAAAAGGGTCTGGCCACCCTAATGAAAACAAAACTAACTGCGAAAAATTACAAGTATGAAGTCGGCAAGAGGCAAGGGTCACATACGAAAATAACCGGCATTAAAGCGACGAAGGATAAAACAACAATTGCACATATATGAAAAGCGGCGGCAAGGTCGCTCGGTTGATATATATACTGGCAGTTTGTTATATACAACAGTTCGGATATAAATAAAATTATACTACAGTTTCTTCTCCTTCGCCTCTATTGCCCCCCTTCGCCTTCAGCGGCTCCTTCATCTTCTCCTGTGGGATGATCTGCTTCAAGCGAATCCCCAACAATCAAATCAGTAACCGCATCAGAGCGAGAAACATCTTGTTCAACGTGGGAAACATCTTGTGGTGCCCCTCCTTCTACGTTCTGATTTGGGATCTCACAGCTAATTGGAGAATCATGAAAACTCTGCCAATCCAGGAGAAGTACCTCATCCATATCAGCATCCTCGGCCTCCAACTTGTCCCATTTCTCAGCTAAATCCTTTTCAGGAATGGGAACCTTGGGGCGATTAAGTACATGATCTGGATGTCCATGCTCATAAGCCGCATGAATCCGCTCTCCATACCAATAGATGCGAGCACCATCTTCAGCTGTGATCTCCTCGGCCCTCCTCTTTTGCATCTCCAAGGCTTCCTTGGACGAATTCAGATCATCAATGACTTTCTGAAGCTCATCGGACTTCGCCTGGAGGGATTTGAGAGCTTCCTCCTTCTCGCTCATAGCCTTCTGACAAGCACCTTCAAGGACCTTTACTTTGCCTTGGACATCATCAAAAAGCGACTTCTGAGTCGCCAATTCAGTACCAAGGCTTTTCAACTCTCTAGCTCGTTCAGCATCCCTGCAGAGAGCACCCTCCGCGAAATTGATAATCTGCATATAAGACGATACGCGAATAAAAAGAGCGAATAAAGACATGCGCTTGAAGGATAGAACATAAGTGGAAAGCAATATACCTCTATAGCTCACTTCTCAATCCCCTCCATGGCAGTCGGAAGTGGCACCTGTTCGCGCACAGGAGAAGCGGAGGGAAGTCGTCCAAGGACATTGCATATGGAAGAAACAATGTCCCTACAGGAAAAGCTCACGGCTTTACCAAAGGTTCTGGTCCACCATCCGCTGATATCAGGAATCGGCTATGGATACACAAGGAGAAGGGTCAGGAGAACAGCGAAAACTGACAAGAGAAAATAAATAATGCAAGAAGAGCGAATAAATTATGATACCTCATGAAATGGGGGACCGCCCTTGGCTTTGGATGGAGTGGACGTAGATGTACCACCGACAGTCAAGGATACGGAGGTATTCTTCTTCCTAGGGCGAGAAGACTCCACATCCACATTACTCTTCCGCTTCCTATTTAAGGGAAGCTCCTCAGAAACAGAAGCGGGGCCCTGTGAAACGGAAGCAATTGGGGGGAAACCGCCTCAACAGAAGGAGTCGCCCCCACAGGAGAATTCGCCCCTGCAACAGAAGTTATTCCCGCCATCCGCCTCTTCCTTCTCGCCAGGGCTTTCGCTTCCCGATCTGCAGCGAGTTGAGATAAAGGATCACCCCTGCAAAGGGTTAAAAGAAATCATCAACTTGGAAATAAGTTAATAGTACCTTGTACAAAAACGCGATAAGGGATATAGACAACACGATCTCCCTCGCGGTAGGCAATCGCTACTCGGCTTCTTAGCATATGGAATGCCTGATCATATGTCCATACAAAAGGAGGAGTGCTCTTCAAGAACTTTATAATATCGGATTCGTCCTTGCTGGGGTAACCAAAGTTCAAACTCTTTACATTGGGTCGGCCCCAGCAGCGAAGAAAGTTTGGATTCCCTTCATGGAACTTAATGAAGAAATAGGACTTATCCCACTCGCGGATTTTGTTCGACTTCTCATCAAAGCCGTAGTAACCGCTCTGTCGGATGAAAGTAAAGTACTCCCCCGAACTCTTGAAATGATGAAGCTTAGAGAAAATCTTGAGCGAGAGGGGAACCTCCAGACAATCTATCAAAAATTTATCCAAGGTTAAGTCGGCCCATCCGTTGGGATGCAGTTGTCCGGGTGCGATTCCATAACCACCAAGGATGGAAGCAATCTCATCCGCCAGCGGATACGTGAAACCGCAGATAATCTGGGCGACAAAAATGGTGAAATACCCCTTTGGGTAGTCGCCCGACCCTCTATTCTCCCCGGGAATGATGGTTTCCAGACCTTGGAGCCAAGGATACTGCTCCCGCAAGTCATCAATCGTCTCGCGGCAAACTAGGCTTCCCAACCTGTCCTTTTTTGGTAATAAACGGGGAGTTGGGACAGGTGGTGGAATCAACTTCTTAGGGTCAAAACCTAGACCCTCATCAGTTGTATTCGCCAGATGGAGAAAATCGGCGGGATGGGAATCAGACCAAGGAGAGCTGGTTGAAACTTCATCAACCATCTCATCAACCTCATGAGACACCTCGCGAACGTAATTTTCGTCGAACGGTGCGAAATCGAGGTCAGGGTTCGACATATTAACGAAGAAAGACGAGCAGAAATAAGAAAATGGTCGAACGAGTTACAAGTTGCGGAAAGGAACACTTACATGTGAAAGAGAACACAGAGAAGAACGAACGCTAAAGGGTTGACGCCGGAGAAGAAATGACGGAGAACAAAGAACCACTTTCGAATTTTGAATATCCAGACAAAGACGAAGAGTCCCCTATAACATATGAAAAGACCCTAAAGGGCTCTTGCCAAACTAAGGGGGAGGCATGTGATGATCCGTGAAACCAAACCGGGCCGAATCATAAACACGGGCCCAACCTATACTTAGGCCCATGGTTCAAGATCAAACGGGCTCCGAATAAAGGAAGCGGGTAAAACGAGTAACCGCTCCGAAATCCTAAACGGAGCATTAAACCTCCCACTCAAAACAAACGAGACCACGTTTGTAGCCACGTAAGGGACGTGGCCTGGAAAGAGTAACCGCCCCCGGCGGTTACCTAGGAACACTTATAAAAAGGACATAGAAGCAAATGGGAAGGTACATTTTCACATCTTTTCCCCACAATACCAGTATCAATTTACCAACCTTCCCATAAAACTGACTTGATCGTCGGAGAGTTTTCCCGGAGATCCTGTCTCCGGTTCTGTTTTGCAGGTAACTGCGGCGAAGATCATCAAATCGAATCTAGCAAGTTATCAATATGCCATTTTTTTTCTATATATATCAAATATAATATGTTTTAACACCTAATTTAAAAGGTTTAAAAATAATGATTTTATTAGTTTAGTTCAAAATTGTGATTTGACATAGTTTTTCAAAAGTGAATTTCTATGTAAATTTCTCTTTGAATAATTTATCTATCCTTACTTTTTTTTTTTTGAAATAATTTATCTAACCTTACTATTATGTAATTAACTCTAATATTTTTACATGAAAGCACGATAGACTCGGCCCAAGCCCGACCCAACTTGATTCATGACCATGTTATATATATATATATATATATATATATATATATATATATGGGATAAAGATAAAAAAACACGAGATAAGTTATTCCATGTTTGTTTGAGAGATAGAAGAGTGAGACTCATGAGGAATAAATCTTTTATCCCTCAAATCCTATACCCAAGAGGAGATTGTATAAGGATGTGAGATAAGGATAAAAAAACACGAGATAGGTTATCTCGTATTTGTTTGGGAGATAGAAGAATGAGACTTATAGGAATAAGCATCTTATACCTCAAATCTTATATCCAATAGGGGTGGTATAAAAATGTGAGATAAACTCATACGATTTTGATACGATGAAAAAGTCAATTTTATCTTTTAAATTAATGTTATGTAGTTTAAATAAGATTAAAATGGTAAAATGTATTATTTTATCCCTATTCATACCAAACATTGAATAATAATTATTGACTATTATATTTTTATCTTTATACCAACCATTTATCTTTATCAGAATCCGAAAGTTATTTAATTTAAGAAAATGAATCATAAAAAAAAAAAAAAAAAAGTTAAATGCAACCCCAAAAGAGAAGACTTAAAAAGGGCGAGTTTAACATTCTAATCAGAATCCCCAATTTTCTCAATTTTGTTATTCAGATCATCAGATCAGATCCACAATGCTCACCATCACCTCCAGACGCCTTCTTCTTTCTTCCTTTTCTCCATTTCATCACATTACGCCTTTCATTTCTCCCCTCCATACTAGTTACTCTGCTGCTGACCTCAATGAACTTATCTCTTCCTTCCATAAGCTTCTTCGCAGCAAGCCCCGGCCATCCGTAATTGAGTTCAATAAATTGTCGTCTTCCCTGGTGAAGATGGATCAATTTCAGACTGTCATTTCTTTGTCCAACCAGATGGAATTGGTGAGTATTAAACCTGATGTTTATACTTGTAACATCTTAATTAATTGCTTCTCCCGTTTAGATCGTGTGGATTTGGGGTTTTCTATTCTCGGTAAAATTTTGAAGCTTGGTTTTCAACCTGACCTTGTAACCTTCAATACTTTAATCAATGGTTTATGTAGAGATGCTAAAATTGGTCATGCAGTAGATTTGTTTGATAAAATAGTAGCTATGGGTCATCAACCTAACGTGCGTACTTACACTATGATTGTGAATGGTCTATGTAAAATTGGAAAATTGCATGTGGCTATGGGTTTGCTCAAAAGAATGGCGGAGAAAGGTTGTGAGCCTGATGTGGTGACATACAGTGCCATTATTGATGGTTTTTGCAAGCGTAACCAAGTTGATGAAGCATTTGATCTTTTCAAAGAGATTAAAAGTCAAGGAATTTTGCCTGATGTTGTAACTCACACTTCACTAATTCATGGTCTTTGCTATTCAAGTAAGTGGAAGGAAGCTTCTGCGTTGTTCGAAGAAATGTTGGATAGGAATATAGCACCAAATGTAGTGACTTTCAGTGCATTAGTAGATGAACTTTGCAAAGATGGAATGATAATGAAAGCCCAATCTATAGTCAGCAAAATGATTCAAACGGGTGTTGAGCCTAATGTCGTTACATATAGTTCATTAATAGATGGATATGGCCTACATGAAAAAATGCATCTAGCAAGGAAAGTGTTTGATGTGATGATGAGAAAGGGTTGCCATCCTGATGTCCATACTTATAGCATCTTGATCAATTGGTATTGTAAGAAGAAATGTATTTACAAGGCAAAGCAACTTCTATACGAAATGTCTTCTAGAGGTTTAGTTCCTGATCATTATGTTTATAGTTCTCTTATATATGGCTTATGTCATACAAGAAGACCTTGGGAAGCACTCAAGTTTCTGAAAGATGCGTGTGCAAGTGGCTACCTCTCGAATGTAGTAACGTACTCAGCTTTGGTACATGGCTTTTGTGAAAACGGGCATCTTGATGTAGCATTATCCTTATTTCATGAAATGCAAGTGGCCAAATTGAAGCCTGATATAGCCGCATACAATATCATAATTGAAGGCATGTGCAAAGCTGGAAGGTTTAAGGATGTAAAGAAATTGTTGTCTGGACTTTTTATTGATCGATTGCAGCCTACAGTTTACACATATACTATAATAATTGATGGACTTAGCAAGAGAGGATTCCTAAATGAAGCATACCAGATCTTCAAAAATATGGAAAACAGTGTCTGCTCGCCAGATAATTGTTCTTATAATGTGATGATTCATGGATTTCTTCGTTCCAAGGATTTAGCCAAGGCAACAGAGCTTATTCGTGACATGCGTGGCAAGGGCTTCTCTGCAGATAACACCACATTGATGTTGGTAGCTGAGAATAAAGCCATTGTGAAATTACTATAAAAAGTCTTCGTGTATATCAAGGTGAGTGATGAGTTGAAATTTACATTTATTACACCTGCTTACAAATTATGTTTTATTGATACTCCAACTCAATTTATTTTAGTATGACTACAAAAGTGTAAAGAGTCGGTCAAAATACGTAGGTAGTTTGTGCTAGGGATAGAGATTCCTGCGGTGGATGAGAATTTTTATGAAAAAGTGTGTGATTTCTTTGATAAGTTGATCAGCTTTGTCAAATGGTTTTAATCTCTAAAATAGCAATGTTAGAATAGAATGTGAGGATACTAATGTTAAACAAAGCGGTCATCAATTGCTTAAAATTTTCTTTCATTTGCATGATAGTTGAGCATCTAGTGTTATTTTCAAGCTACGAAATGAGTTTATGATACTTATTTCCCCTGCATATGATTACATGATTTCTGATCTTGATTTAAGCTTTCTAAAATAAGCATAAGTAATAATAGTAAACAGTTATTATCAATCTATAAACAAGATGATGTGTACCAAAAAGAGGCAATCAAATTTTAGTTTCCAGGATTTCTTAAGGCTTAGATTATTTTTAAGGGTGTATTGTTGCGATCTTAAATGTTTGTACCTGTTAAAATAAAGAACAAATCTATCAAAAATATTTCATACAGTGAATTCCTCTAATTAATGTAGCTTTATTCGGGTATATATTTCAGGTGTTGGCTGTATTGGACTTTTTTATCTTTAATCCCTTGTAACTATAAGTTGTGTTAGTTCTTGAAGAAAAGAAGAAACAAAATTTGTAAACGGAGACCTTTCTAGCACAATGGGGGCTTCCTGTTGCAGTAACATCTCTTATATGGCGGAGGAGCTCAAAAGGCAAGAGTATTTACATAAGAAGAGCTGGAAAGTGTTGCAGACAACTGCAACTATAGCAGATTTCCCGGCCAGGAAGTGGCTGCGACACTGTTTATAAAGGAATGCTACCGGACAGTAGCATAATTGCTGCGGAGTGATCAAGAACTATTGCCAATGGCTCACAGTAAAGTTCACATATTGCTAGTTTAAATTTCTGTTAATCATGAAAGATATCTGCCTTTCATGTTATCTTTTAATCATTTACTTTGTGTGGTTATCTTAGAGTGTTACTTCCTTACTTGCAAGTGCTGTAGAATTGAGTTGGTTATAATTTGGAGCATGTAACTTGTTTGTTTGTTCGAATTTTGTTTTCTATCATCTTTGTCATTAGATGTAATTTATAGAGAAAATGATGGCTCATTATGCATCTGATGATACCTTATGGCTGAAACTGAAAGTACCCATGGGAAGTTCTGCTTCTTTTGCTACCTCATTTAAGCTATGTATTAATTAATACTTAGTTTTGTTCTATTTCAATGATGGCTCATTATGCATCTGATGATACCTTATGGCTGAAACTGAAAGTACCCATTGGAAACTCTTCATGACATGCGTTTCCCCCCGTTTCCAGCAGATGTGGGAAAGGGAAATTCTCGTTTCCGTAATTACCCAAAATTTGAAATGTGTCTATTTCCATTAAAATTTTGGAAATTTAAACTTTCTATTCTGCAATTCCTATTCAGTCTAAGATTAGAAAAATTGAAACTTCCTATCATGCACTTCTACAACTTATGCTGTTCTGCTTTTGTGTGTTCGCTATTATGCAATCGTGTTATTCTGCTGGCTGGTCATCATCAGAGTCAAAACTAGTAGCCAAATGAGCTTGTGACGGTTTTGCAGGCTTCTTTTACTTGAACAATTTAGGGAAGCCATGTAGTTGAATTCGAGTATCTTTGATATGTCCACTTGTTTTGTTTCTTTCTCCAAACTTCTTGCTAATATGTGCAAAATTCTTAGCCCCGCAATGGCTACTTGAAAATGATCAGGATTTGTGTTCTGATTTTGAGTTATAAAGCTGCTCTGCTGTTGATAAATATATTTATATAGATCAGAGTTTCATCTATTTGATATTAGTAAATTTAGAATAGGAACTGCTTGATAGTAGAGATAACATATCCATATATGTTCAGCAACTTGACAATATGAATAAATTTAGGTTAAAATTTCAGATTTGGAACTGCTTATAAAATTGGTGTTATTTTATGATTTTTTATATATGTTTATGAGTCACAAAGGGTTAGCAAATAAACGCCTCTGATGATTTACATTCAATGTGTAAGTAGAGAAAATAGTTCTTTTAAGATATTTTCAGGTAATCCATCATTGTAGAGGTGATGTAGATAATATTCAAACAACTTCAATTCTTGAACTTTTTTATTTTAATTTGAGTCCATTTTTAGAGAGAGTACACTCTAAAAAGAGTGATTAGAAAAATCGAAAACGCTGGTTCTAAGGGAATGTGGTTCTAAACAACTTTAATTGTATTTTTGAGGTGGTTATCGGTCATTTTGACTGGGTCAATCAAGGGCTGCTCTAGTATTTTAGAGGCCCTACTCCATTTTCTTTTTATACATCTATATTTAATAAATATAACTTAATTAATTTTTGAATCATTCAATAGCTTGTGGTGAGAATGACACAGATGAGAATGATACATCAACAATTGAGAAGTTTTAGCAGTGAGAATGATACAGCTGCTTGTAAGCCCGAAAATGCAAATGGGGGAACGCTGCAATTGTAGCTTGTGGTCTAATAGCTTGGGGCTTGTTTAATGATAGTTATAGCTTCTCTGGCAATAACACACAAATACAAGTGAATAAGTAAGATATCTCATAGAATAGTGATAGAGAGCACAAGTTTGGCAGTAATATTGTTCCTAAGAACTTTCAGAGTGAAGGTCTCATAGGTGGTAAAAGTCTTAATGCATGGATACCAGTAAAAGTCTCTAAATCCTTTTCTGCATCGATAACCATCCTTGTGGAAAAGATCTTGATTTTGTTCTTTCAATGTCGTGCCCGTTTTTATTGTTTGACTTAGGATTTCTTGCTCTATTAATTTGTGGTTACCATTGGGATGGTCCTAATGAGTTCTTTGTGCTAATAATTTGAAATATTGTGAATGGGTGAACTAAATTGAGTCTTTTTCAGGTGGTGTATTCCTACTGTCAACTGTCATTCATTTGAGTAGTGTTTCTGGTCTACTTAAATTGGTTTGTTTTCTGCCTGCCTATGCTTCCATATAACCAAAATGGGTTTGCTTTGCTGGAAACACCAACATGGACAGGGCAGGAAGACAAAATGAGCTACTTAAATTGTTTCTTTATGCTTAGAATCCAAATTCGAACTAGTAGCTATTGATTTCTCTATGTGCCTCCTAAAATCTAGAAAATTTGGTTTGATGATTGTGTCTTTGAAGGTTGGATATGCAAATATAGGGGAATTCTGTTTGTTTGTTAAATGTCACTTATGTATTCATATTCAGGTTTGAAGGCAAGAAAACTAGAGAATCGGATCGGACACCAACACCATCCACAGAACCAACACAAACCTAGATAGACACAAATGTAAATGATTAAAGTATGTCTGTCTACGTGCTCAGGGTAGTGAAACCAACGGGCAAGTAGTCGAACTTATGTGTATTAGCAGTGGCGAATACAGGATTAGTCGGTTGGAATTTTTTTTGCTAATTCGAACTTGCTTAATTTTTTTTTATATATATATATGCGTGTTATAATTTGAATGGTCAAAAATCAATTTTAAGGAGACCTAAGAGGCCAAAAAAAATTAAAAATTTGGATTTAAAAAGGCCTAACAAGGCAAAAAAAAAAATATTAGAAATTTTAACCATCTCATCTACCTTTAAACAATGAAATATTACTACATACAGTAATATACACTAATATTTGGGGGGGCCAAAATTACTCGTGACCATGGTGGTTCTGGCGGCCGGAGGGGCCCGGATCCCCCTGTATACGCCCCTGTGTATTATTATTATAGTATTATATGCAAGGCCGTCCCTGGATATGGGCAGGAGGGGCGTCCGCCCAGGGAAGAGTTAGGGCGTCGAGCTATTTTTCCGCAGGACCTCCCCTACAGTATCTTCACCGCAGTAGAGTTTAACCACCAAGTTCGGGATGGATTGGTGTGGTAAAAAAAAACATGCTTTTTTGGAGAGAGATACTATTTCACCGGAAATAGAGACTACACTTAGTGTAAGAGTTAAGTGGCCCAATTCGCCGAATTAGAAGCCTTTGCGCAATTCGCTTCTGATCTACTAGATCTGACCAACTGCCCATCTTACCTCCTCTATCAAATTGAAGCAATTGGATGTCCGACTCGGGCCTATATGACATGACCGATCAATAGAAATACTCCAACATTCCACCTTTGTCATATATTCCAATAACTTTTTTGTGGACTTCCGGAAATCTCCTTTGTTTCGCTCTTCATCTTTGAGTTTTTATCTAATGAATGGTAGATCTATTCACTCTATTAATAACCGAGACGGATCTGGTGTATCATAAGGGGTTTATTTAATCATCAGGGACTCCCAAGCACACGAATTCTATAGAAATCGAAATAGCTAATTCAGGGACGTGCTTGTAAAGAAAATCTACAAAATTTTGGCGAAAGTGAAAACATTCTTCTGGCTAATAATATAGAAATTAAAGGGGAGAGGGGTCAAAAAATAAAAAATTTATTAAAACAATACAAAATTGTTGCAAATTATTTTGCCAAAATTGTTGATGTCAATATTTAAAATTTTTGAGTTTGTCAAAACAGCAGATTGTGAAAACTTTACATAATTAATTTTTTTGCTTTATTTTTTATTCGAGGGTCTCATTTGCTATTTCGCCCGTAGACCTCTAGAATTTCAAGATGGGCCTGATTATATGGCAACTATATATTTTGATATTTGAGTACTGCTTCTCGAATTCACAAGACTGAAGTTAAGTAGGAAGCAGCATAGCCTGAGTAGTTGTGTTAAATAAAATATGTATCTACCAAGAGTAAGACAGAGCAATTCTAGTGGTTGGAGGATTGTACACCTTCCAACCACCCCACCTCACCAATTTCTAACAACTCTTTTCACAAAACAACTTCAATCAAAATCCTCTCTAATGATTAGTCACCATCACGGGTCCTACACGTTATATAATATTTAATTTTCTTTATTTTTAATCAAATAATTTATTTTATAATAATAATAAAATTTATAATGAATTAATATTAATTGAATAAAAAATCTATTAATATTTAATATTAATAGATGTATATTTATAATTTAAATAATTTATTTAATTGGATTTAAAAATTAAAATCAGAATATTATTTTGGTTTTAATATCTATTAGAATAAAAAAAAATTAAATCTGAATATCATTAGATTGGAAATATTATAGTCGGAATATCATTAGATTAAAAACATTAAAATTAGAATTTCTATTATGATTTTAATGGAAGAAATTTCTATTTGGTCCATGAGCAATTAAATAAATAAATACTATATATATATATAATTAAACGAATATAAAAACCAAACATGGCCCACTCAGTTTTTCTAGCAAGTCGTTGGATTTGGAGACTTGCTTGATTCTGGAGATTTATACAAAAGAGTCTCTAGTGGTTAGAGATGGTTAGAGGGTCTTTTGCAATTTTTTAAAATTATAAATTAGTCCCTTTAACAAACTATTAGAGTTGCTCTAATATGTTCTCCGTGTTTACTTTTTTATTTTAACAAATTACAAGTTCATGTTTTCTAAAAAAAAAAAGAAACTGCTCAAAAAACGTTTCTTAATAAGGGAAGTTTTGTGTTGTTTTTTTATTTATTTAAATTGTTAGAAATAAAAGATTTACAATATGTAGTAATTTGTAGTTTCTTGACTTGATAGCCCTGAATTTTTTTTCCACAAGGTTGATGGATCTCCTAAAATTACAAAGTGTATATTTAGTTCTCCTAAACTTGCTTATTAAAGAATAGATAGGGTTAGTGGCGGAACCAGAACCCAAACTAAGTCGGGACTTAAATATTTAATAATAAAATTTTATAACGTTAAAAATATTATATCACGTAAAATTCAATAATTTAGGGGGTTAATTTTAACCGTGCGGTTGACGGTAAATTTTCAAAGTGCATCCTGTTAGGACTGGGTAAAATTTTTTTAGCTTCCAACGCATTAAAACTGTAAAAATGTTATCATTTTTTAGAAACTAGTATTGAACTGATAGAAAATTAAACATGTTTACTTTTTTTTTTTTAATGGTAAAGACATAATAAAAATGAATATTAAATATGTTTACTTTTTTTATGGGTGTTGTTAAACATAGCCTCCATCTCCCACCTCTAGCCCCGTGAAAGGACGAAAATACCCTTAAAGCTTTTGGGGTGGGAAATGGAGGATTTTTTTCTCTCCCGGCACGCGGACGTGAGGTAATCACGCCTCACCACACGGTGAGGCGTATTATCTCACGCCTCACCTTGTAGTGAGGCATGATATCCTCACGCTCGCGTGGCTGGGTATTAAAAATTATGGAATTTAAGGGTGTTGTTATTAACTCGGATTAACCTTTTAGAAATAAAAATTACGGAATGTAACTCAGATTAACCTTTTACAAATAAAAATTAAGAACATAAACATTAAAATAAATTAATAAACATAAAATAGTACATATAATCTCAAAAGTGTTAAAATGTGAGCCTATATATAAGTTCTAGTAGATAAAAACATATATCAGTTCGTCCAGCGCCACGCGTCCATAAACTCATCCATCTCACTCCTAACAAAGTGGAGCCTTCTCATCAGTTCGGTCGGCAGCCGGTCGCTGGGTGATACGCCACAACCAGCTAACCCACTGCAAATAAATATTAAAAAACAAACACATGTAAACTAATATTAAATAATAATAAACTTACATATTCGCTGTTGGAGCGAGCAAGCTAGACCGGTCCATTCTGTGGGACATAAAAACAAACACATGTAAACTAATATTAAATCATAATAATCTATCGCCGCCTCCGCTCCCCGAATCTCGGACTGATCCAATACAGCCTGCTCAATCGAACCCCGCCGCACCTGCTGCGTCGCAACCCCTCTCCGTCTACGACCTGATACATCAATAACCACGCTGTCTCGTATGCCGTGGTGTATCCTCCTCCTTGTCCATATCTAGACGACGAGCTGATGACGGGATAGATTCCCCGCGATAGTAGACCGCTCCGTCTACACATAAAAATTTAAACAAAATTAAATTAAAAAAAATATGATTTACAACAACTAAATTTACCTATACAATTTACAACAATTAAATTAGAAAAAGAATATAATTTACGACATAAACATTTAACTAAAATTAAATTAACATACATACAAATTAAATTAACAGCTATTAAAATAACAATTCTAACATATAAATTATAATCAAATTATGTAAACAAATAACAAACAATTAAATTTAATTATATTTATTTAACAAATAAAAAAAAGCCCCAAATTACTTCGGACGTATGAACATTACGTCCGACCTATGGTGCGGGTGTTTGAACATCACGCCCGAACCATAGCTCGGGCATATGAACATCACGCCCGAACCATAGGTCGGGCGTATGAACATCACGTCGCACCTATGGTGCGGACATGCGGCTATCACGCCCGCACCATAGGTCGGGCGTGATGTTCAAACGCCCGCAACATAGGTCAGGCGTAATGTTCATACGCCCGAGTGCGATTCCGGCAATTTCTTAAAAACCCTCTCATATTCAAAAACGAAGCACAAATCAACAAAATAAAACCGTAAATCGTACCATTTTTGCTTTTCCTTTACCGCCTCTGTCACGATCCATGCTTTGGTTGAGAAATTAGTCCGGATTGGATCCAATAGAGTTTAGGGTGTTTGAGAGGTTTTGGGATTTTTGAAAATTTATCCAAAGGGTATTTCCGTCTATTCACGGGACTAAAGGTAGGAAATGGTGACTTGGTTTAGTAATTCACTTTTTTAATGGTAAAGACATATTAAAAATGAATTCAAAAGTATTATCAAAATAAAAATAAAGAGTTCATTAAAATTAATTAATAATGGTAACATGCTTTTATAATTATTGAAAAATAAAATTAAAATAAATAAATTTTTTTAAAAGAAAATAAAGTTGGAGGGAGTTAAACATTGGACCTTCAATAAGCATTCTTAACCATCTCATCTACATTTAAAAATTAAAATAATACTACATAAAGTCAATATAATTCTCTCTAAAATATTATCAGACACCATTACTATAAAAAGAATTTTCTCAATTTTCCAGCGGTCTGCCGGGACTCGAGCCTACCCAACCTCCCTAATTCCGCTCCTGGATGGGGTATTTAGTAAATACTTATATATATATTATTGCTTATGCCATACATGTACATATAGGACTAAGGTCAATATTGTTTTGAGATTATTCGGAAAGATCATTTTTTTTCCTACGGTACAAAGTTTTAATTAAATATAGATTAAAATAGTCAAATAGTTAATTAACGTTCAATTTAACCAAATTTTATATAGGTTTTAATATAGTTTAACATAATAATCTGAGGTGCCGTTTGGTTCGCGGAATATAATGGAATGGAATAGAATGGTTATTCCAAGGGAATAGAATAGCAAACAATGGAATAGAAATTCTTAGGAATTACTATTCTTATGTTTGGTTGGTGGAATAAGGTAGAATAGAATAGATAATTTTTTTTATTAAAAAGACAATATTATCCTCAAATGTAATTTCTTATTTATTTTAAAATTTTAATTTTTTACTATAAATTGTTCAAATATTTAATATATATTATTTTAAAAAATATATAAAAAATAGAAAAATGGGAAACACGAAAGACGAAAAAAATACGAAAAATACATTAAAAACGAAAAAACAATAAGAACATGAAGACGGAAAAATTGTAAAAACACGAAAAAAGAGAGATAAAAAAACAAAATGTAAAAACGCAAAAAAAAACATTAAAAATACAAAAACAAAAGAAAAAAAATGAGATAAAAGTGGAAAAGGGTGAAAACGCGAAAACATATAAACGTGTTAACAAAAAAAAAAAAAACACACACGCAAAATATGAAAAAACACAAAAAAATGTGCAAACCGTAAAAAATACAAAAACATGAAAAACGTGAAAAAATCGAAAAACACGAAAACATGAAAAAGTGTTAAAAACACGAAAAATGCGTTTGTAACGGGTTTTTATGTTTTTCCGTGTTTCCCAAGTTTTCTTATTTCTTCCGTTTGTTCACGTTTTGTCATGTTATTGTGTTTTATTTTGCATTTTTCCGATTTTTCACGTTTTAGTTTTTCGGTTTTTCCCCTTTTTGTTTTTTTTCGCGTTTTTGTATTTTTCGTATTTTGTTACTTTTTTCGTGTTATTCACGTTTTCCATGTTTTTCGTATTTTTTCATATTCTTTTTGTTTTTAAAGTTTTCGTGTTTTGTTTGCGTTTTTCGCATTTTCATGTTTTTCACATATTGTCACGTTTTTGTGTTTTAGCATTTTTCGTATTTTTTCGCATTTTCGTGTTTTTATTTTTCACGTTTTTTAATATTTCGTGTTTTGTCACTTTTTCACGTTATTCCTATTTTGTGTTTTTCGTGTGTTTGCTTTTTTTTTTTGCGTCTTCGTGTTTTTCGCATTTGTTCACGTTTTCATGTTTTTCGCGTATTTTATTTTTTGCATATTCTCGTGTTTGTAACATTTTCACATTTTTCGTGTTTCATATTTTTCGTATTTTTACATTTTTTAACGTTTTCGCCATTTTTCCATTTTTCACGTTTTATATGATATAAATTATGGATTGACCAAAATTTATAAGATTTGGGAAAGTGATTAGAGAGAAGATTGAGGATTTAATGGAGGATAATTTTGTAAATTACAAAAATATAATATTAGGAATAAGCTATTCCTAACCTAAATTGAAGAATAACTATTCCATGAAATCAATGAATAGGGATTCAATGGAATAGCTATTCCATAAAAAAAAATCAACCAAAGGTGGGAATAGCTATTCTTTAGGAATAGACTATTCTATTCCCCCTCTATTCCGCGAACCAAACGAGCCCTGATAGTTAAAATAGTGTTCACATTGACCTGAGTTACAACTGTACTGTCACATCCGTGTCCCTAATTTTAGTTATTATACCATAATATAAGGTTATATTATAGTTGTTTGTTGATTGGAGAGTTAATTGAAATTATGGATATAGATTGAAGGCTAATTTCATACCTTAGGTGTAAAATTAAAAGTTCATGGTAAATTTTAAAAGAAGTTAAAGTTTAGAGGGACCGAAAGAGAGATTTTTCCTTATTGGGAAAATAAATCACAACTTTCTATATGTGCATTTACGGATATCTAAGTAGAACAGGAAAAAAAAAATCATAATTCCATTTCTTATTTCTTTTTCATCTCATCCATCTCCATTGATCACAAATTACATAACTTTCATCAAATCTTGATATCTAGAGATTGAACCGTCGGATCGAGCTCATTTTTTTACAGTAGGTTCTAAACATTCTAATACACATTGTGGTCGGTGTGATTTGGATTTGGAGACTTCTAGCTTGGGTTCGACCTAGACAGATTAGATGAACAAATTTGGGGTTTAATGTGCTAATTTTCTCAATTAGTGCTAAAGTAAGTAATTATCAACTACCCTTTTGAGAGCTTACCTATGCCTTGGGAGGTCATGGGTTCGAATCACATCCGGGTCTGGTGGAGATTTTTCTTTCTTCTTTAATGTAAGCGCATTGTGCGCAATTTTAAAAAAAAATGTGCTAATTTTCTCAATTAGTGCTAAAGTAAGTAATTATCAACTACCCTTTTGAGTTTTTATGTATATATATGTATATACAACTCTATGTTTTCTAGAAAATTGAATTTTTGTGGTGATTTTTGACATGCATTTGATTAATTGGAGTTTTTATGAATTAGTGTTTAACATGAACTTAAAATTAAGTTCAAGTAATGATATATGTATTTGCATGTAAATTTCAACCTATAATATATGTTTATGTATACATGATTTGAGTTTGGTTTTGATGAACTTAGTATATTTGATTAATATTTGTGATATATTTGATATTTTGAAGAGTAGAATTCAAAAGAAAGTGTATTGAGAAACTTTATTGTATGTATATATAATAAGTGGTTTTCTATAAATTTATTTCTAAAAGTAAATTTGAGTTTTAATTAAAGGTTGTTAAAATATTAATTTTGATGAAATTATGATTTATTGAATAAAGTCTATATATGATGATTTATGTGTTATTTTTAAGAAATTGAAGTTAATATTGATAAGTATATTTTTTTAAATTATTTATTGGTGATTTTAGTTCAATCATGATTTCTGATTTAATATTTTGGAAATTGATTGAGTAAAGGTATTGAGAAAAATTTATGATGTTGATTTATGAGTGGTATATATATATACTTCTGATTTTAAATTATATTATGAAATTATAATGTTTTTAGTATCCATTAAGAGTAATCCGGATAGGTGGTTTTATTAAAGTCCGTATTTAGTGAGAAATACGGTCTGTGTACACAGTTGAAAGACCTATCGGATATGGCCAAAAAGTGTTGAGTAAGACCATGCGGGCTAGGCAAATTATGAGATATCTCGATTCTATTATATTGTGGGGATTGATACATACGGGGATTATCTCTCGGATGGATACGGTTTGCGAAGTATTTATTGAGATACGATTTGCGAAATATTTATTGATATACAGTTTAAGAAGTATTTATCGAAATACGATTTATGAAGTAATTATTGAAATACGGGTTATGAAGTGTTTATTGATTTACGGTTGATTTTAGTAAATGGTTAATTGCAAACCTATTTATTTTGTATAGTTGTGATTTTAACCAAATAAATGTATATAGCTATTTTGAACACGAGTTTTATCTTAAGTAATTTAATATAGTGATTTGCGTTTTGACCATGATTGGTATTTTGAGAATAAGTACTATTTCGAGTATTTTATTATGGTTTAATCCAAAAAGTGTATATTTTAAGAATATGAATTTTATGTAATGCATTTTGAAAATTAAATTATAGATATAGCTATTTTGAGTATAAATATTTTATGTAGTTGATAATTGATTACTGAGATTTTTGTCTCACCCTTTTTAAATGTTTTAATGTTTTAGGTGAGAAAGAGCAAGGTATAAGAGAAATTACTGCTTGATAGGCAAGGTTGAAATGCCAATTCATTGACTTTGTCCTTAGTTAGAACATTTGCCTTTCATTTGGAGATTTGATTGTATTAGGTAATAAGTTGGGATTTGAATGTAGTAGATATGGCAAAGAAGTGTTGAGTAAGACCATGCGGGCTAGGCAAATTATGAGATATCTCGATTCTATTATATTGTGGGGATTGATACATACGGGATTATCTCTCGGATGGATACGGTTTGCGAAGTATTTATTGAGATACGATTTGCGAAATATTTATTGATATACAGTTTAAGAAGTATTTATCGAAATACGATTTATGAAGTAATTATTGAAATACGGGTTATGAAGTGTTTATTGATTTACGGTTGATTTTAGTAAATGGTTAATTGCAAACCTATTTATTTTGTATAGTTATGATTTTAACCAAATAAATGTATATAGCTATTTTGAACACGAGTTTTATCTTAAGTAATTTAATATAGTGATTTGCGTTTTGACCATGATTGGTATTTTGAGAATAAGTACTATTTCGAGTATTTTATTATGGTTTAATCCAAAAAGTGTATATTTTAAGAATATGAATTTTATGTAATGCATTTTGAAAATTAAATTATAGATATAGCTATTTTGAGTATAAATATTTTATGTAGTTGATAATTGCTTACTGAGATTTTTGTCTCACCCTTTTTAAATGTTTTAATGTTTTAGGTGAGAAAGAGCAAGGTATAAGAGAAGTTACTGCTTGATAGGCAAGGTTGAAGTGTCAATTCATTGACTTTGTCCTTAGTTAGAACATTTGCCTTTCATTTGGAGATTTGATTGTATTAGGTAATAAGTTGGGATTTGAATGTAGTAGATATGACAAAGAAGTGTTGAGTAAGACCATGCGGGCTAGGCAAATTATGAGATATCTCGATTCTATTATATTGTGGGGATTGATACATACGGGGATTATCTCTCGGATGGATACGGTTTGCGAAGTATTTATTGAGATACGATTTGCGAAATATTTATTGATATACAGTTTAAGAAGTATTTATCGAAATACGATTTATGAAGTAATTATTGAAATACGGGTTATGAAGTGTTTATTGATTTACGGTTGATTTTAGTAAATGGTTAATTGCAAACCTATTTATTTTGTATAGTTGTGATTTTAACCAAATAAATGTATATAGCTATTTTGAACACGAGTTTTATCTTAAGTAATTTAATATAGTGATTTGCGTTTTGACCATGATTGGTATTTTGAGAATAAGTACTATTTCGAGTATTTTATTATGGTTTAATCCAAAAAGTGTATATTTTAAGAATATGAATTTTATGTAATGCATTTTGAAAATTAAATTATAGATATAGCTATTTTGAGTATAAATATTTTATGTAGTTGATAATTGCTTACTGTGATATTTATGACATTTGGATAATTTGTAGACTCATAAGTGTTGATTGTGATCATTCTATTTCACGCCCGATGCCGATTGAGGTCGTTCCAGGTCGGGTGTGACATGTACTGTACATAAAAATTAACGCAAATGCCCTTTGGGCTTACAGGTCCATCCCGCCATGTGTTTTTAATTCCACAAATTAATGAGGTTGCAGGGACTCGAACCCTCGACCTTTTGGTCCTAGCGGACCTAATACCATGTCATGGAACCGATTGAACTAAAAGCTCGAACTGATAGTTAAGGCCCAATCATATATCTTATATTAATCTCCGACACTAGACGTATTATGCATTTTGTTTCATATCTGAATCTAATTCTATTTTAGAAATAATAAATAATAAATAGTAAAATCAATAAATTATTAACTACAATTCATATAATAATAACATAAAGCTAAAAAATTATTATTCTTCTTACTTTTGTACATGTAAAACCGGGTTTTCTTTTATATATTTAAAATCAAGTTTCTTCTCACCAGTCATGCGAGAAGCAAGCAGACGACAAAGTATTAATTTTTGGAAATTAATCTTGGACGTCTGAACTCAAACCTAATCACAAGATTCTATGGAAAGAAAGAGAAGAATTTATCTTCGAGATTAAAAATTGGTTGAGTTGCATATTTATTATGAATTACAGGCTTAAATCACTATTTGGACATCAATTGATTCAAGGAATCTTGTCATTTGGCGCTTGATCTATCCAAAATTTTATCATTTGAACACTGAACTATTTCAATTGGTGAAATTTCAATCCAATTTGGATGGAAACTTAATAGAATTATTGACATCTATACTATATATAATTACGGAAGCAGAGAGAAATGAGAACAAGTGTATTAGATGTCTTTTTGATGAATAGTCAACGTAGTAAAAAATCAGATTAAAAATAAATATTTAATTAATTAAAAATAACAAATTTATATTTACAATATATTAAATAATTACTAACCTATTAATTAAAATAATAAAAGAAAGCAACAGTTACGGGAAGATGAAAAAACACAAAGTAAAGGAAATCCAAAAGTCACAAATGAACTTCTATATAAAGCATGATAGATAGTATTCCACCATTACATTCACTGGTCAAGATAGATAGTATTATATTTCTGAAGGTAAATATTCGATTTTTTTTTTCATATGTTGCAGTTATTTTGTTCTCAATTATGCTGTTGTTTTATTTTTATTAAACAATAGTTGTTATAGTTTCATCTTTCAGATTCATTTCTGTTGTTACCCAGGTTCTATACCTCTCGCTATCTTATCCATATTTTCTTTTTTATTTGTCTTTTTTTCCAAACCGATAGCTTCAATTGAAGAAATCCTACAGAAATAGAAGATGCATGAACAACTAAAACCGGAAAACACAAAAGTGTCAAAAATTACAAGAAATTCTTATGTTTCTCAAGGTAATTATTCAATTTTTTTCATATGTTGTAGTTATTTTTGTTCTCAATTGTGTTGTTGTTTTCTTTTTATTAAACAATAGTTGTTATAGTTTCATTTTTCAGAGATGAAATTCCATTTCTGTCGTTACCCAGGTTCCATACCTCTCACTACCTTATCCATGTTTTCTTTTTTATTTGTCTTTTTTTTTCAAAATGACTAAAATAAAGATTTTGTAAATTTGTATTCTTTTTTAGTATATGTTGCTAGGTGTTATCGTTTCGATTGCTAACTCTGAACTAAAATTTAGATTTTTCGACTTTATATGAACTCAATTTTTGGCTTTCTCAATTGTGCTGTTGTTTTATTTTTATTAAACAATTGTTGTTATAGTTTCATCTTTCAGAGATGAAATTCCATTTCTGTCGTTATCCAGATTTCATACCTCTTGCTACCTTATCCATGTTTTCTTTTTTATTTATTTATTTTTCAAAATGACTAAAATAAAGATTTTTTATATTTGCATTCTTTTTTAGTATATGTTCCTAGGTGTTATCATTTTGATTGTTAACTTTAACTAAAATTTAGATTTTCGGCTTTTTATGAACTCAATTTTTAGTTTTAATTGAAGTTAGATTAATTTTTTTTAATTCGGAACATGTTGAAATCTACTCATTTTTTTAGTTTGAGTTTATCTAATTGATATGGATTGTATTTTTTTATTTTTATGCATTTTGGTACAAATAGATATAAAGTTTCACACGATAGTTGTTCATTGAAGTTTGAGACATATTAAATAAAATATTAAAGAGATATTGGAATATTATACTTACAATGAAGTTTATTTCAATATAAATTATGTTATATTATTATTATTATTATTATCAAGAAGTTATTTTTTTTCCCAATTTTCTAGACAAGGAGATTGTAAGCGTCTAATACGCTTGATAAGATGTTTATTCTTGAAGAATGTGGTTTATGCTAGATACGAATTCAAAATCAAGGTAAATAAAAATAAATTTTGATGCTCAAAATCCTAAAAATGTACATTAATTATAGATATTGAGATAATTGCTTTTGCAACATTGGCTTATATAATTTTTAACTATTATATTATGGTTCGTACAAAATTGTTAGTATTTCAAGAGTTTTTAACATATGAAAATGAAATATGATCATAGGACAAATTATTGAAAAATATTAATTAAGAAAATATTATTATTTGAATCTCTTCAATTCTCAAATATTGAGCATAATGATTCTAATTAATATAATTAATTTCACATATTAATTATAAAATGTTTTTTTTTGTACTGCGTGGTTACAATTGCGATTTAATTCTATTTAACTAAAATTAATTTATGGACTTAATACTTCATTAAGAAAAAATAAAATGTTTAATTAATGGGCAAAAAATATTTTCACTCTCCTCTTTATACGCTTATGTCTCGACATTCTCTCTTATTTTCAAAAAAAAAAAAAACCAGAGAGGAAGATGGTTCTCTCCTAATTATCTTTTTCGTCCTTTCATTTTTTTTTTCAATTCTTTTGTTTGTTTTTCTTACTTACAAAATTCAAGAATATATAATTATTAGAAAATATTAATGAAGTCAAATAAGTGATATCTGCGAGTATGGCTAATATTCTATATAGTCAAAGAATGAAGAACAAATTGATCGAATGTCTTGATGAGATATTACGAGATAAAAATAGGAAAAATCATCATCTTAAACTGATTCAATTAGATATATTGGATTATTATAGCAGAATGAATAATTGAATTCGAATACTTGGTGATCATGAAATTCCATCAACCAAAATAATTATCATCAAGATGAATTTGTGACTAATTCTTATGAATTTTATTTTTTTTATATGTAACATATTGAATTGATAAAGTTTCTTCATATGCAATATTAGAAAAGTATTGATTGTAATAGTTTATAGAATAATATATTGATGTTGCTTCCATTTTAACAGAAATTGTAATTCTTTTGTATCGTAGATATAATATTTAATTTTAATTGTAGTTTAATTCAATTTTTGTTTAACCTATATTGTAATTCTTTTGTATCATTAATATAATATTTAATTTTAATTATAGTTTAATTCAATTTTTGGTTTTTTTATTATATGCTAATATATTTCTTAATTAATCTGCTATTTTATTATTATTGTTTCACAGAATATTTGGAATATGAAAATTCCTAAAAAGTACAACTCATTGAATTTTATAAAAATAAATAAATCATTCATCTTTAGTTAAAATTCTATAAAAAAAAAGTATAAAAAAAAAGTAGTCAATTATTTTTAAAATTAATTTAATTTGAATTATCATTAAAATATATATATTAATTTCAAATATACATAATATAAAAAAATTTCATAGCATGATATAAAATTATTTAAAAGTAAATATGTCAATTTATTTATTTATCTAAATTATATAAAAGTTTCATACCCCGTGCATCGCACGGGTTTTCGACTAGTATGATGCTATTTTGATAACTAGACTTGATAAATTTTCGTTTAGAGATTTGTTTTCTTGTTTTACTCTCATTAATCATCTGGGTAAATCAATTTTAAGACGTATAGCATGTCAAGCTCATATATCAAAATTTCACCACATATCATAAGGAAACAATTTTATCAAGACTTCATCAAAATTAAGTAAAATTTCATCAATTTGAATAGTATATGGTCCAAATGTGATCAAATGATAAATTAGTGGTCAAATATTAAAATTTTAAATAAATAAGAGTCTAAATAACATTTAATACCAAATCTATATATAATATAAAACAGTAACGATGGAACTGAGGTGTCACTTCCTCCTTTTTTAGTGATAAAAAATTTAATATATTAATTTTAATTTTATTACATATATTTATCTATAAAAAGATTATTTTATCCGTACTATATCTAAGAGTTCTACAGAATTTAAATTAATCCCTAAAATCTCTCCAATTCTCTACACATCTATCTATATATAATATAAAACAGTAACGATGGAACTGAGGTGTCACTTCCTCATTTTTTTAGTGATAAAAAATTTAATATATTAATTTTAATTTTATTATATATATTTATCTATAAAAAGATTATTGTATCCGTACTATATCTAAGAGTTCTACAAAATTTAAATTAATCCTTACAATCTCTCTAATTCTCTACACATCTATATATAATATAAAATAGTGACGATGGAACTGAGGTGTCACTTCCTCCTTTTTTAGTGATAAAAAATTTAATATATTAATTTTAATTTTATTATATATATTTATCTATAAAAAGATTATTGTATCCGTACTATATCTAAGAGTTCTACATAATTTAAATTAATCCCTAAAATCTCTCTAATTCTCTACACATCTATATATAATATAAAACAGTAACGATGGAACTGAGGCGTCACTTCCTCATTTTTTAGTGATAAAAAATTTAATATATTAATTTTAATTTTATTATATATATTTATCTATAAAAAGATTATTGCATCCCTACTATATCTAAGAGTTCTACAAAATTTAAATTAATCTCTAAAATCTCTCTAATTCTCTACACATCTATATATAATATAAAACAGTGACGATGGAACTGAGGTGTCACTTCCTCCTTTTTTAGTGATAAAAAATTTAATATATTAATTTTAATTTTATTATATATATTTATCTATAAAAAGATTATTTTATGCGTACTATATCTAAAAGTTCTATAGAATTTAAATTAATCCCTAAAATCTCTCTAATTCTCTACACATCTATCTATCTATATATAATATAAAACAGTAACGATGGAATTGATGTGTCACTTCCTCCTTTTTTAGTGATAAAAAATTTAATATATTAATTTTAATTTTATTATATATATTTATCTATAAAAATATTATTGTATCCGTACTATATCTAAGAGTTTTACAAAATTTAAATTAATCCCTAAAATCTCTCAAATTCTCTACACATCTATATATAATATAAAACAATGACGATGGAACTGAGGTGTCACTTCCTCCTTTTTTAGTGATAAAAAATTTAATATATTAATTTTAATTTTATTATATATATTTATCTATAAAAAGATTATTGTATCCGTACTATATAATCTAAGAGTTCTACATAATTTAAATTAATCCCTAAAATCTCTCTAATTCTCTACACATCTATATATAATATAAAACAGTAACGATGGAACTGAGGCGTCACTTCCTCCTTTTTTAGTGATAAAAAATTTAATATATTAATTTTAATTTTATTATATATATTTATCTATAAAAATATTATTGTATCCGTACTATATCTAAGAGTTCTACAAAATTTAAATTAATCCCTAAAATCTCTCTAATTCTCTACACATCTATATATAATATAAAACAGTGACGATGGAACTGATGTGTCACTTCCTCCTTTTTTAGTGATAAAAAATTTAATATATTAATTTTAATTTTATTATGTATATTTATCTATAAAAATATTATTTTATCACATATATCTAAGAGTACTACAGAATTTAAATTAATCCCTAAAATCTCTCTAATTCTCTACATATCTATCTATATATAACTAGTCGAAAACCCGTGCGATGCACGGGGTATGAAACTTTTATATAATTTAGATAAATAAATAAAGTGACATATTTACGTTTAAATAATTTTATATCATGCTATGAAAAAAATTTAATATTATGTATATTTGAAATTAATATATATATATTTTTTAATGATAATTCAAATTAAATTAATTTTAAAAATAATTGACTACTTTTTTTATAGAATTTTAACTAAAGGTGAATGATTTATTTATTTTTACAAAATTCAATGATTTGTACTTTTTAGTAATTTTAACACATTTTTATATTCCAAATATTATGTGAAACAATAATAATAAAATAGCAGATTAATTAAGAAATATATTAGAATATAATAAAAAACCAAAAAATTGAATTAAACTATAATTAAAATTAAATATTATATTTACGATACAAAAGAATTACAATATAGGTTAAACAAAAATTGAATTAAACTACAATTAAAATTAAATATTATATCTACGATACAAATGAATTATAATCTATGTTAAAATGGAAGCAACATCAATATATTATTCTTTAAACTATTACAATGAATACTTTTCTAATGTTGCATATCAAGAAACTTTATCAATTCAATATTTTACATATAAAAAAAAAATTCGTAAGAATTAGTCACAAATTCATATTGTTGATAATTATTTTGGTTGATGGAATTTCATGATCACCAAGTATTCGAATTCAATTATTCATTCTGCTACAATAATCCAATATATCTAATTGAATCAGTTTAAGATGATGATTTCTTCTGTTTTCATCTCGTAATATCTCATCAAGACATTCTATCAATTTGTTCTTCATTCTTTCACTATATAGAATATCAGTCATACTCACAGATATCACTTATTTGACTTCATTAATATTTTTTAATAATTATATATTCTTGAATTTTGTAAGTAAGAAAAACAAACAAAAGAATTGAAAAAAAAATGAAGGGGCGAAAAAGATAATTAGGAGAGAACCATTTTTGAATTTTCCTCTCAGGTTTTTTTTTTTGAAAATAAGAGAGAATGTCGAGACATAAGCGTATAAAGAGGAGAAGTATTAAGTCCATAAATTAATTTTAGTTAAATAGAATTAAATCACAATTGTAACCATTCAGTAGAAAAAATGTTTTATAATTAATATGTGAAATTAATTATATTAATTAGAATCATTATGCTCAACATTTGAGAATTTGAAGAGATTCAAATAATAATATTTTCTTAATTAATATTTTCAATAATTTTTCCTATGATAATATTTCATTTTCATCTGTTAAAAACTCTTAAAATACTAACAATTTTGTACGAACCATAATATAATAGTTAAAAATTATATAAGCCAATGTTGCAAAAGCAATTATCTCAATATCCATAATTAATCTACATTTTTAGGATTTTGAGCATCAAAATTTATTTTTATTTACCTTGATTTTGAATTCATATCTAGCATAATCCACATTCTTCAAGAATAAACATCTTATCAAGCGTATTAAATAACACATAGGAACATATACTAAAAAAGAATGCAAATATACAAAATCTTTATTTTAGTCATTTTGAAAAATAAATAAACAAATAAGAAAACATGGATTATAACGAGAGGTATGGAATCTCGATAACGACATAAATGGAATTCCAGCTCTGAAAGATGAAACTATAACAACAATTTTTTAATAAAAATAAAACAACAGCACAATTGAGAAAGCCCAAAATTGAGTTCATATAAAGTCGAAAATCTAAATTTTAGTTAAGAGTTAGCGATCGAAACGATAACACCTAGCAACATATACTAAAAAATAATACAAATTTACAAAATCTTTATTTTAGTCATTTTGAAAAAAAAGACAAATAAAAAAGAAGATATGGATAAGGTATCGAGAGGTATGGAACCTGGGTAACGACAGAAATGGAATTTCATCTCTGAAAAATGAAACTATAACAACTATTGTTTAATAAAAAGAAAACAACAACACAATTAAGGACAAAAATAACTACAACATATGAAAAAAAATCGAATAATTACCTTGAAAAACATAAGAATTTCTTGTAATTTTTGACACTTTTGTGTTTTCCGATTTTAGTTGTTCATGCATCTTCTAATTCTGTCAGATTTCTTCAATTGAAGCTATCAGTTTGGAAAAAAAAAGACAAATAAAAAAAACATGGATAAGATACCGAGAGGTATAGAACCTGGGTAACAACAGAAATGAATTTGAAAGATGAAACTATAACAACTATTATTTAATAAAAATAAAACAACAACATAATTGAGAACAAAATAACTACAACATATGAAAAAAATCGAATATTTATCTTCAGAAATATAATATTATCTATCGTGACCAATGAATATAAATGGTAGAATACTATCTATCATACTTTATATAGAAGTTTATGTGTGACTTTTAGATTTTCTTTGCTTTGTGTTTTTTCATCTTCCCGTAACTCTTGCTTTCTTTGATTATTTTAATTAATAGGCTAGTAATTATTTAATATATGATAAATATAAAATTGTTATTTTTAATTAATTGAATATTTATTTTTAATTAATTAAATATTTTTAATCTGATTTTTTACTACGTTGACAACTCATCAAAAAGACCTCTAAAACACTTCTTCTCATTTCTCTCTACTTCCGTAATTATATATAGTATAGATATAAAACAGTAACGATGGAACTGAGGTGTCACTTCCTCATTTTTTACTGATAAAAAATATAATATAATATATAATATATTAGTTTTTATTTTATTATTATATTTATCTATAAAAATATTATTTAAAGTAAATGTGAAAATCAAATAACAATATTTAATTTATATAACACATTTATGTCATTAATTGTAATTATTAGATTGTATTTTTTATTAATATTTATATATTAAGATGAATCCGTGCATCGCACGGGCCAAAAACTAGTTACAAATCTATATATAATATAAAACAGTAACGATGGAGCTGAGGTGTCAATTCCTCGATTTTTGTTGATTAAAAATAATACTGATGAATTATTATTTTCTTCAGTTTTTTTATTTAATGTGATAGAAATATCCAATCCAAGTTTAACATGAATTTATAATGGTAATTATCCATAAATCCATATTTTATGATAAATCCAATCCAATTTTAGTGTGAATCTATAGATTTAATGATAATTATCCATAAATCTAATTTTAACCGAAATCCAATTCCTTGATTTAATATGATTTAATGGGTTTATGGATAATTATCACTCTAGATTCCCACTAAAATTGGATTGGATTTATGGATTAAACATATAATTTAATGTGATAAATATTCTAGATTGCACTGCAATATATATCAAACAATTTTCAATAATCAATAAATCCTTAAAATATGATTTAATGTGATAAATCCAATCCAATTTCAACGTGTTCATAAAATATGATTAAATCCAATCCAATTTCAACCTGTTCATAAAATGTGATAAAAATATTAAGGTATCAAACTCCTCATTTTTTGTTAATTAAAAATATTTTCTTCATTATTTTGAATTTATTAATTATTGCAATTCTTCCATTTTTTTTATTAAAAATACTTCCATGGCCTAACTGAAATTATACATCCCAAATGATAAAAGAATCCATACGGGTTGGGATACCTTGCCTAACAAAAAGAAATCATCTTCTAAAGTACTTTCATTTGTGCTGTACTTTTTATATATATATATATAGTTTGGTTTTGGTTATATTTTGAGTTTATGTGGTTGTTTTTTTTATTCTTATGAATATTCCTGCAATTTTCTCTTTAACTTTTAAAGTCTATAAAGAAAGGTACGTTCTTGGGGTGTTTATACTTTTCTATTATGATTTGTTTTTACCGATTTTTTTTTCTAAATTGTTAATAATTTTGCACTTTTTACCTCTTCTGTTTTAGATTTATAATTAGGGCTAGGATTTTTTTATAGAGTCAAAAGTTTATAAGTTAAGGTTTATGGTTTATATTTGAGTGTCTGACAATATATTATATGAGTTATTTTGAGTCAACAAATATTATGAGTGTTCTATGGATTAAGAGTTATTTTGAAGAAAATAACAAAATAAAATAATAAAAGTTAGAATTATTAATAAATTCTTAATATGTATTTAGATGTTTAAAAATGAATCTATATATACATGACACCGGTCTAAAACTATAAAAAAAATGATACTTTTTTTTGGTAGAAAGGAGGGAACTAGGCCCGAAACTGAAAACAGAAACGAAGAACTAAGAACGGGTCATCCGAGGATGGCCTATTCCACACAAATCTGAAAAAAGAAAATCTTGGATGCCTGCAGGCGGCGACTCACACTCGTGAATACCCAAAGACAGATGTCCTGCATAGTTTGCCATCCAATCCGCGCATTGGTTTCCTTCTCAGAGAACATGCACAACTTTAACCTCCCAGTCGCGAGTGTACAGTCTGCGGCACTCGTTAACCAGCCAATAGCATTGATGGTGACTCTCCGTGCTTTCCTGAACCATTTGAACCACCACTGAGGAGTCAAGCTCAAACAACACACGCCTATAACCCTTCTCCCATGCGATACGGAGCCCGAAGTATAATCCTTAGAGTTCCACAAGAATTGCCGTACAGATGCCGAGGTTAACCGTGAAACCATGGATCCAGCCGCCCTTCTCGTTTCGTAAAATGCCCCCCGCAGAGGCAGGCCCGGGATTGCCCTTGCTGGCCCCGTCAGTATTGCATTTAACCCACCCCGCATCCGGGGGTTTCCAACCAACAAGAATCTCCTTCATCGCTCCTTTATCCATTCGTTGCTCAAACCCCAAGGCCGCTCTAAACCCCATCACCTGCTGCTGAAGGAAACCGTTCCTATCCAGAACCGAAGTTTCAACAAGCTCAAAAATCCTCATACATCTCCAGCGCCACAACCACCATATAATGGTGACAAAGGTTTCCGGCCACCCCCTGCTCCTATTGTTTCTTACAGTGCAGTTCTCCCAGACCCAATCCACGACGCCTTTACTGAAAAAAGCCTCTCGGTTCTCATCGCTGACCCATGTAAACCAAATCCATCGCACAACACGGCAATCGCGCAAAATGTGGAGAATTGATTCTAACCCGCCACACAACGAGCATGAATCGTCGTCGCTTAACCTCCATCGAACCCTATTCTCATTCGACAATAAGCCATTTTGTAAAGTAAGCCAGACAAAATATCGGAGCCGCTCCGGAACCTGCAACATCCAAACCTTCTTCCAAGTTCGAATCGCATCCACAACGATCCCAGCACTTCTAGTTAACTGATAGGCCGTTCTAACGCTGAACCTTCCTATCACCTCTGGCCCCCATCTCCAAGAATCCCTCTTACTGTTATCCGGGAAAACTACCATAGACGCTAAACGTAATAAGGACCCAGCCGGAAGATAACGATTAATTTCCTCCCAATTCCAACCGCCTCCCTGCATCCAATAAGAGGAAACTGACCTGTCAAGAATCTCAGACGGGATACGGCAAGTAGCCTCCATTGCAAGGGGAGCCCCTCCCACCCAAACATCATCCCAAAAATGAGTCTCAGCACCATTACAAACCTGACGTTCCAATCCTGCCCGTAAGATCGCGGTACTCTTAACCATACATCTCCAAATAAAACTTGGGTTGGAGCCAATCATAAATAAATTGAGCCCCACCCTTCCATGGGCATATTTATGGTGTAGCACCTTTACCCACATAGATTTGTCCTCCATTAGCATCTGCCATCCTAACTTAGTGATGAGGGCAAGGTTCATGTTACGACTTCTTTTAACCCCTAGGCCCCCTTCACAGCGAGGGCGACAGACCACGTCCCATTTCAACAGATGAATACATCGATGGTTTTCAGAACCACCCCAAAGGAACCGACGGTTCAAACTGTCCAGCCGGCGGTAAGAATGCATGGGAAGGAGCGCCGTTTGCATAGTATAAGCGGGGATAGAAGAGGTTACCGCTTTAATCAACGTAGTTCTCCCGGCAATTGAAAGACAGCGTGATTTCCAACCACTTAAGCGCGACTGCACCCTGTCAATCACAACCTGAAAAGTCTCCTTAGTAACACGTGATTGTAGCAGCTGCACCCCTAAATACTTACCGAGCTCAATTGTGCGTGTAACCCGAAGTTCTGAGCAGATAGCATCAGCCATACGACCCAAAATATTAGTAGAGAAAAGCACACGAGATTTGGGTAAGCTGACCTTTTGTCCAGACGCATCGCAGAAAAGATCCAAGGCCCGTTTGATCACAGCAGCCTGCTCCACCGACGCTTCCGACATTAAAATAATATCGTCAGCGAAAAACATATGCGAGAGGGGGGCCCCCTTGAGAGAGCAATTGGCTTCCAATTCTTTGCATTAATTTCATCCAGGATTATATGACTTAACCTCTCAATGCACAGTACAAAAAGATAAGGAGAGAGCGGGTCCCCTTGGCGCAAACCGCGGGTCGGACTAAAATCTGAAGAAGCTTCACCATTCCATAGTACAGCCATCCTAGTGGAGGAAACACACTGCATTATCAAATGAATCCAATGATCCGGAAAGCCCAGACAAACCAAGGTATCATATAGAAAAGACCAGCTTACTCTGTCATAAGCCTTCTCGAGATCGAGTTTCAACACCATCATCCCTTTTCTACCCTTCTTGTGTTTCATGACGTGTAAGACTTCCTGCATAAGGATCACATTATCTGTAATCTGATGCCCAGGAACAAAGCTGCTCTGGTAAGGCCCAATGAGGTACTGAAGGTGAGGTTTCAGACGTTGAACGATACATTTGGTAATTGCTTTATAGAGGACGTTGCATAAACTAATAGGGCAAAAATCGACCAGCTTTAAAGGAGATGGTATCTTTGGGATAAGAGTGATTAGCGTTTCATTCAATGTGTCCTCCAACACGCCCTGATTCAGTGCCCGGAGTACGCAATCAGTAGTTGATTGCCCCACTAAGTGCCAGAGGCGTTGATAAAACCCTACGTGAAAGCCATCCTTACCCGGTGCTTTCAATGCCGACATACTGTAGAAGGCACACTTCACCTCTTCAGCCCTGAACGAAGTGCTAAGCAACCCCAAATCCCCATCATCCCAGCACGGAACCCGATTTATTAGATGCAAAGTGTTGGGGTTTAGTGTCCTATAGACAATTGTTCTAGGATACAAACTTAATGTAAATGAATTGTTCTTTATATCATTTGTTTAATGAGATATATGTTTTATAACTATATAAAGGCAATGCCTTTTAAGCACTAAATAAAATCTAATAAAAGGAAATCCGTAAGTTTATTTAAAGTGATTATAAAGTGTTCATACAAGCATGAAATGAGACAAAACTTTATAGTAAACTGATAAACTTAAAACCACCCCAAGTCAAGTGATATGTTTGGGATTGACATATCACTGTTGAGACTTGTATGTAACAATATCTTCTGTCCGACAGAAAGCTGATCTCACAAGCTTCATATATACAGATATCTGGACAGTTACATAGATCCGATGAAACGTTGTTCATTAGGATTGGGGATCCGATTTGAGATAACAGGATGGGTAGATTCATCCTTATCACATGTTCATCTCATTGGTATTAATAGGTATAACTAATCCTCAGACTCAAAGGAATATTAATTGGTATTCTGGATTACGGAATGTGATGCTTTAACTCTGGTGTAACACGATCCTTAACAGAGATGACTCTGGGGTGTGAACAGTAGACGTTGGGTATCACAGGAAGTAATTGTGGAGTCGTTATATATTGGATTGAGCATTTATCACTCCCGATAAATGGGAGATGCATCCATGGATCGCTTGTGGAAGACTCGACTCTAAATCCTTGCAAGGTGATAGCTTAAGAGTAAGAAATACAGATTTCACTTAACCTATCTTTTTGAGTTGACTCGGCCTGTACAAGTAAAACGAACATCTCGCTATATGTGACTTGACATCATCCATTGTCATAAGATTCAGTTCAAGGATGTAGTTGATAAAGGATTGAATTATACTGTAACTAATACGGAAAGGTTAACGACAGAATCAACCTGTCTTCTTATAGCTCTGGGGGAATGATTACGGACTTGCTAATTACATACTCTGTACATCATTCCGTTATGCAAAGATTAAATATAATTCTTTGAAAATTAATTTAATAACGTTGCATACGGCTAGAAGCAATAAGAACCTAATGGATCACACATAAGACTTGGAACCTAAAGGAGAGATAGATGTTAATTAATTGATAGAAGCTCAATTGAGCCCAATAAGGCCCATGGACATAAGGGGGTCGAAATTCATGTAATGATATACATGAATAATTAATTTGATTTTGTTAATCCTAATTAGATTAGGAATATGAGTTAAATTAATTAAGAGATAATTAAGTTAGGAGTTTTAATTAGATTAATATATTCCTATTATTCTCCTTAATATATTAGATATATAGTGAGATAATAATTAGGAATTCTATTCCGAATGGAATTCCTATTCAGTAACCTAATTCTATCTAACTAGTGATTAGATACAAGGGATTATAAATACCAATTCTCTTGAGATTTTCGAAATCCAAGCAAGCCATACCCTACTTGTGATTTTCGAAATTCACCTAGTCCAAGAGAGAGAAAATTCGACACCCCTAGTTCGAGGACGAGATTTCTCTACGGCTTCGTTTGATCAATTGATTTTCATCTATTTCTTTTATCCTTGATCTTGTGTTGATTAATTAGAGGCAATATACTTTGGTTGCTATTCAACGGTTGATTCTAAATTAATCTTCCCGTGTTTTATTTCGTGTTTGGGAACTCGAAGAAGAAAAACAAACAAAATGGAGAAATTCGTTTTACTACTCCTACATCAGGTCAGTTCACGATTTCACGGATTCCCGGAGATTGAACCGTCGGATCGTCGTGATTTTTGGACAGGAGCTTCTAGACATATTCTTCCATGTTTCCACCGAAGGGATTGTCGTTCGGAGGTTTGGAAGGTCTGTTTCGGATAGGGGCAGATTGGTAGACAGTTTCTATCTCTTTTGAAGTTGTGGACACTTCGTTTGCAACGGTAGATAGAACTTCTAAAAGGTATTTCTTCTTATCCTTCTTTATATGAAATAACTGTTAACGGATCTTATGGTTAAATGGAAATAGGTTAAAATTTTTTATATTTCCGCTGCTATACCTTAGCCTATTTTTCCAACACAAAGGCCTCCGGTTGCAGTTCTCCTCCTTGTAAACCGATTGGAAGTAGTTCAGGGCTAATTCTTTAATCGCACCTGGATCCCACATCCAGACCCCATGCTTGTCCTGAATACCGTCAATTCTGTTCCGCCGATGCCTGATAATCGTAGACGTGTGGAAGAACCGTGTATTTTGGTCCCCAAATTTAATCCACTTGACACGAGACTTTTGGAACCACAACAGCTCCTCCTGACGTAATACTGCGAACAGCTTATTAGACAGCTTCTTTTCAAGTTTGAACAGACCCCCATGATTCTCATTACAGAGACGCCTCTGAACCCCACCAAGGCGGGCTAACACCCGTTTCTTCCGAATCAGAATATTCCCAAAGACGTTCATGTTCCAGCCCTTTAACTGGTTTGCGAGCGAGGACAGTTGCTCCGACAAATTCGGATTATCCTTCCAAGTAGACTTCATGAAATCAAGGAACTCAGGGTGCTCGAACCAAGTAGCTTGAAAACGAAAGGGAGAGCAAGCGGGTTGTGTGGTGGCTGATTTTACATCAATCAGGATCGGAGAGTGGTCCGAATGCAGTCGTGGAAGATGCCTGATGACAGCGTTTGGAAACAAATGCCTCCAGTCTATAGACACTGGAGTCATAGCCCTGTGATGATAACCTTTTAAAGATGATTGGAAATATGATCAGAAATGGATCACGGAAAAATCACGCGTTAGGAAGTCCAGATCAACCCTTCCCCAGCCAAAACCAAATTTTTTTTAAGAGAGCTAAAATGAGTTTTAGGATATCTTAGTGGGTCGTTTTTCTCGAGAGTGCCGTAACGCACTTTCCCGGGCTCAATTCGGAGGTCTAACGAATAAGTTATGACCAGATGAAGTTTCAGATGAAACCCGGGATGAAGATGGACAATAATCTTAGTTCGGGTAATTTTTAACCATAGGTTGTTGGGTATTAAAATGTCCGTCTCGTCAAGACGAGTCCAACGAAATAAAAATCGTCGAAATCGGAGCTCGTTAAGGACAGTTTGAGACCGGAGGGTGCCACGTGTCGGCGCGTGATTGGCACGCACCTGACACGTGGCAGCGTGTCAGCTACTGTCCCACCTTTATCTTTAATTTAATTAAAAAACATTGTTAATTAGGTTGCAGCGCAACCTTTAGAGAAAAGGGTTGAAAATCCCTTTTAGTCTCTGTCCCATTTCATTAATTCCAAAACTGACCCCGAACCCTAATTAAAATCTATAAATAGCAGCTCTTTAGACCAGTTGAGGGGGACAAAAATTAGATAGAAAATAGCCGAAATTCCACCGAATCACTCCAAATAAATTCTAGTTTTTTGCGTTCAGCATTCGTGTTCCAAAATTTGTGATTTTTCCAATCATCCCACAACCTAGGTAAAGGTTTCTGAGGGACAAATTATGTATATTATTTAATATTTGGTCCTTAATTTAAAGTTTTCCACTTTCTTTCAATTAGGTCCTTAAATAAACTTTTTGAGTTTATTCAATTTAGTCCTTTGTCCATTTTTACACCATAACTAATTGTACAACTATGTTATTTGCTTCTAATCTTTTATTTTGATTGATATGAGTATGGAGAAACATTATTTTGGTGCGGATTGAAGACCCGGGAATGCCCGGATGTAATTGTATTTAATTTTGCACCTATATCATTGCTTTTGGGATTGTAATATTTTATTGTTTGTTTTCTTTTGTATACAACTATGCAATATGACACGAAAAGATGATTTTTTCAAACAAATCATATTCAAAACGAATTTAAAAAGCTTAAAAGAGTTATTAATAGCCTGATTGTATTTAGAAATGCTAAGTAGGAGGCCGGTGGCTTCACCGGGCGATTTTGGCGGTGTTTAATATTTCCTTTCGAGGAGATATTAACCTTCCCCAAGCGTACCTAACTTCTCAAACCCACTTACTTCCCGCAAGGAATCTCAGTAACATTCTTGGACCTAAAATCCGGGTGGCGACTCTTTCTCCGGCACCGGCCCTGCCGAGCTAGTCGTCTTCTCTAGTGGACCTCGAGTCCAAACAACACCGTAGTAGTCATGGAGGACCTCCCCTGTGGGTGAAAGCTCGCCAGGTAGGTTTCGTCTACAGTGGCAACTCTGTTGGGGATGCAGAGAAGTTGATTCCGAAAAGCATTTTCTTCTGTACACTTGGAACTATTCTTATTCTCTTTTAAGTTCGCATAGCATTTGCATAAAGAAAACCCTTTTGGGCAATTCTCACGAAAGTGCTTTAAGATCCATTCGATACTTGGAGATTACCTAGTGTCAATGCCCCCTTGTAAAAAGTTTTGGACTATTCTAACTCCACTCGAAAGGAATAGTTTGATCTTTTTGCAATGGTCCCCATGTCTCAACCAAACCTCATGTAATGGCTTTAGTTACTTTCCCTAGGATAAAGCATGACCCTAATAATGATTTGATTTTCCATTGTATTTTGGCCTTTGTTTGTCTTTTGTTATAACTTATAACATACCTGAAATTTCATAACTCTTTTATAGAGATTTTACCTCTTTGTTCAAACCCAATAGAGGAGCAAAATTCTAATATGGCATGACTTCTTCCAAATAAACTAAGTAGTCTCTTTAACCATGACTTATACTAGACCCAAAAGTTTCACATTCCTAAAAGAGATTTTACCTCTTGTGTCAAAAAAGGAAAAATGAAATCTAAGGTTGGTATGAATCATGATTCAAAGACCACTTTGACATCTTTTGTTCAAGTCATGTCATATTAGAATTGAAATTTCAGTTTGTTATAATCTATGTCAAAAGAATAGGGTTTCGTGTCTTTTAGTATAGGATGTACTACACCCAAAGTCTCCATTTACTCAAAAGAGCTTTTCACCACTTTCAAATCAGAACAATAATGGAGGTCAAGGTGGGTACAACCTATAGTAAAGGAAACGAACATGTCATTTAAAGTTAGTACGTGTCATACTTGAAACGAGAGAAAACCCCAATAGAGATTTCAAGTCTATCTTAAGGGTACTTTCAAAATAAAGCCGACATGACCTATTTTAAAAGACATCGACTTGTCTAAGACGACCTTTGCTATATCCAAGTTTTGGAAATCACCCTAAGGAGACTTAAAACTCCAAATGTTGAAATGGGTGAATTCTAGAGACTAGATTGGTATAGTTTGTCCTAAACAAGACCCTAACCATTAAGATAGCCCATGCAGTATCCTATGGTCCCATATGACCTAAAAAAGCTGATACGGTCTATCTTAAAGGCGAACTAAAGGCCAACCTTGTATGATGATTGATTTACATTGCTTTGAGAGTTATGCATGTTGTCGGTTTCGTGCATCCCCCGTTGATGCAAAACGAACCAAAGCCAAAAATCCTAGGAAAGGACTTGAACCACTACGTGTATGGGAGGAATAAGGTTGGAAGGATTAATGTTGTGATATGTGATATGTGTGTTATGACTAACCGTTTGTTGGTTTTGTTTTTAATTCTTTCTTTTTTTGTTAAAAAAAAGCACACACCACGAATCATGCATTAAGTCATGCATCATGTGTATATCTAATACCTTGTGGTTGCAGCCATCATAAATTCTCATTGGGTCCGTGAAGGCTCTCGCTTAGTCCACTCAACCACATCAGCTTACCATTCAGACTCAGATAACTCTGTCAATCAGATGGCTGACCACACAATGGAGGAGAGAATGAGACAGATGGAAGATAGGTTCAACACTCTAGGGGCACAGATAGAATCCCTCGCTGCTCTGGTTGTGAAAAATAACATGGGTCCCCAACCTAATAGACCAGAGACTCATATCGAAGATGAGGAAGACATGGTTGATTACTTGATCAATAGGAATGCGGCTGCAAGGAATAAAGCCCTAAAAGAAGAAATATTGAATGAGGTCTGAAACCTGAACGGAGATGGTTCAACTCACGATGAGGTCTTCAATCTGAGAGTTCGTTTGGCTCGAGGTGGTCTACCAAATAAGTTTGATGGATCAGGTGACCCCACTGCTCATGCCACCTCTTATATGGCAATCATGCTCTTAACAACACTGACAGAGGATCAGATTGTAGACCTTTTCAATGTTTATCTAGAAGGCCCAGCCTTGACATGGTACCACACCTTGTCCCCCTCAATCAAGAAGAATTGGATAGAGCTAACAAAGGCCTTTGTGGGGCAATATGGCTTCAATGCTGGACTAGAAGTGACTTTGAAGGAGCTTTAAAGCACCAAACAGAAGCAAGGTGAGTCTTTCGCCAATTATGTAAGGAGATGGAGAGCTAAGGCAGCTGATGCGTCCCCACCTAACTCGAGATGAGAACTCACTAAGGGATAAGTGTACCCCGTCGTTATCAAGTAATAAATTTCTGGTTTAAGTCCAGGTTATCGTCCACATGATTTATTTCTGCAAGTACCGAGCTACTCGATCTCGGATGTTATCTAGGCTTAGGGGGTTTTGAGTTGGTTTGTTTAAATTAATCTACTCCTAGGTTGAATTATACTAATCCTAGCTAAGTTATCTAATTCTAACTAAGTTATCTAATTCTAGCTAAGTTATTCTACGCCTAACTAAGTTACTCTACCCCTAATTGATCTTTCATTAATACAATTATCCGAAGGAACATGGTATGAACGATAATAATGAAGATAGATTATCAAGTCTATTGAATAAAAACCTAATCTGAGTCACTTGTATTCAAGGCGATTAACCCTACTTACCCTCCTGAGGTTCCTAGCGCGTGATTCCCTAAGGCCGAAACTAGGTCTAAGGCTCAGTAAATTGGCGCTTAATCAACTAAGAGGTCGTCAATCTACTAGGCTCTGACTAGGTCAGATTCAGCTCGCAATATGTGCCTACTAGATTTTGGGGCTTTTGAATGAGTTAAACTAATTGAATAAAGCGTAAGACAGAGATTAAACAAATAATCATAGAACAAAACAAGAGCTAAATTATTATTAAAGGCGAAGATAATTGTCACAAGATACAATAAGTCAAGTTCGGCAACTGTATCAAAGAGTACAAACAAGGAAAGATAAAAGGAGATACAAAAATCGCTTTCAGGGAACCTGTTTACTCTGCAGCCGGCGACTTAATCTTAAGGACGGACCTTGATAATTCCTCGAGAAAAAGCTTTGAAGGAGCTTCAATGGAGGTTGGAGAAGATGGAGGAGATGGAGAGGAATTACAAGGGGAAAGCTAAGATAATTTACAAAAATGAAAAATATTGAATTACAAAGGAAAAATCCTATTTATAGACGCGGCTCGGGCCTCGTTTTGACCTATTTTCGCGTCCTTGTTGGTGTAGGAAGACATGGGGCCAATCGTGGCTTCGTGGGGGCGGAATTGGTCTTTTTGACCAATTCCCGCTGGGCTGCTCGCCGAGCAGGGCGAGCTGCTCGGCGAGCAGGCGCCTGGCGCCCTTCTTGGCAAGCAGGCTCCTGCTCGGCGAGCAGAAATGGCCCACGGGGCCCTGCTCGTCGAGCGTTTTCGCCCGGAATGCTCCCGAAGCGTGCCGAACAACCTCGATGTCCTTTTTCGCCCGAACTTACATATGCGCACGTATAGAAACTCCAGATAACATTAGTCCAAAAGCTAAATTGACCCGTCAATCGCTTATTTTGAGCAAACGCTTCGTTTGGTGCGACTTTTGACGGACCAATTAGCTTCAAAAGATAACAGAATTATACTATGCATGCTATTTCCACCGTATTTGCCTAAATTGATCACAAAACGAGCCTAAACGATGAAAAGTAAATAGAACGTTTCCAATTTCTAACTAACTCACACAAAAGCATTTAAATGCGAGAATTGCTCGCTTATTAACTAAATAACTCTAAAACCCGTCCTAAAACCGTACCCAAAGATAGGGTTTTTTGACCCCTATCAAACCTCCTCGCACTTAAAACTTTACTTGTCCCCAAGTAAACTAAAAAAACTAAACCCGCGATCACAAGCAAGCTAGAAAACCTCCCGGTTTGACTAGGTGCTTGACACAATTTCGAGCATCTGTAATTACATGCATTCGGAAATACAAAGTAGAGACACGATATCCAAAAGCCGCATTTCAATTATCATGGGTCATAGTTTTAAGCAAATGGACACATGTTCAATTAAACGAGTTTAAGGGGATCGCTAAGTAAAACACCTCACTATAGGTAGTTCACTCATTTCACACAATTTTGGTGGCTAAAGTGTTTACTCTCGGCTTATGTTCTTGCTTAGGATTACGTTAATTTTGCACGTTCATCTGTGTTCCTCTACTATGCTATATGATTCTGATGATATCAAAAACAGCCTCTAATCGGGGTTGTAATGTGGTTAGAGGGTTAAAGGTACAACAAGGGTTAATAATTCTAGCGCTACGAAAACAAAGTTTAAATGGCTTTAACAAATATGAAGTGACTGAGCTTTTTATTCATCCCTTGTTATTTTCTTTTCTTGAGACGTTTTTGATTTTTAGGAACTAGGGAATGAAGTTCTTCCCTTTTTGTTCGTCTCTTTTCTTTTCTTTTTCTTTTTCTGTTTTTCTCTCTTTTTTTTTCTTTTTTTTGGGATGGTGATGCTCATTCACTTTTTAGCCTTTTGGCTTGCTACTGTAATGCCATAAACAAAGATAAAGCACTAGAAAACAAAGGCTCTAATTGAGCTTTGCAAAATAAATTGGGTTAAATAGCAAACCAAGTTGTGGTTTGCAAAAACAGGTTAGAATGAAAGAAAAATCTATAAACTACAAAAAATGTAGGCTCAAAGGGGCTTCCTAGAGTGGATGAAAAAGAAAAAATAAGGTAAAGAAAAGGGTTAATTCTAATGAGGCTGATTCATCATTTATCATCTCAAACCATTGCATGTAGGTTCAACACAGTATTAGGTGCAAAATCTGTAATCTTTCACAAGTCAAAGCATTCACACAAAAAATGTCAAGAAAAGAGCTTTTTGATGTTCGCTCTTAGGCTCAAATTCAACTCACAATTCTTTGGGTTTCAATTTTGTGTTCACTAGTTTTTTCCAAACTCAAGTTTAATGTCACATGCCTTCAATTATTAAGTTATCTACCTAAGTAATGATTTTAGCATTTCTTCAAAAGTAGGGTCTAAATGCAAACTTTAGCTCATGCTTTTACAGATACAAGGATTGTGTCCTACACCTAAACTAGTTGTCATGCAATCTTAGATTCGGTTCTCAGCCCTCAAGGATAAATAACGAAGTTTAAATTCGAAGTAGGTTCACGGTTTTAGGTCCTAAGCATGCAAAAACATAAACAAAACCCAAAAACACTAAACTAAACTAGACACGACGCAACAAAAATTAAAAATTTATACAATTTTTGTAAGTTTGTCTACCCCTCCTCCTCACACTAAAAATATGCAATAAGATCCAACATTGCATCACAAATCAAAGAGTACGAGTGTAAAGAGTTAGGGTGGAGAAGACAACTTACTGATCGGCCGAAGGGTATGGCCAAGGCATGTTGTAGCGCTCGCAGTAATCTGCCGCTACGTATTCAAGACCCGAAAGCCTACGGTCCATATTCTGCTCAAAGTTGGTGAACCGTTGGTCCATATGTTGAATAGTGTTAAAGGTCCGTAGGTTAAGATCTCGCATCTCTGCCATCATGGTGTTGATGGCTTGGAACTGGGCCTCCGTCCCCGGCGCTTGGTGTTCCCTTTGGTCTCCTGCTGTCGCAGGTTCTTCTTCCTCAGGTCCCTCGTCCCTATGTTGTTGTGGAACTCGTGCTCTTTTCCTCCCCCCTCTGCTAGAGCTTGCTCCTCCAGTTGGGTTCCTGTTTAAGACTTCATGAAAAGTAGATTTCCCCAAAAACTTGGAGTTAAGCAAAGTAGGGTAAATAGCAATTTCGGGATTGTCCAAATTTTTGAATTGGCTCTCAAGTAGGTTGGTAACTAAGTGCCCAAGACCTAGGGAACCGCGTTTCCTACTCGTTTGGCTTGAGAAGCCTTCAAATATGGTCTTAACATTATTCACGTGTTTGTGGTTGGCCACACACCATAGTATGAGCAATTCTGTCTTTGAGACTTTATTGCTCTCGTTTTTGCCCAACAAGTTGTGGGCCACAAATTTGTGAATAAGATTGAGAAATGGGTATCGGAGAGTGACTGGGCTAGCAGTCTGGGAGTCAAAGTCCGATATGCCTGTTAATTATTCCCAAGCCATATCTTTTGTTAGAGGTTTCTCAAAATCTGAGATCGCCTCTGGGTCGTTATAGACTCCCATTAGGGCTGCTAGTGTGGTACCATCGAGACGGTAAGGTTTACCGTTTAGTCTAAAAGAATGCTTCCCACCGCCCAAGGGTAGCTCTTTTTTCCAAGTGGTCAAGAATTCCATAGTAAAGTTATGATAAAGTGGAGTCTGTTTTGTGGCTAGTCTATACCAGCCGTGGAATTTGAGGATTTCATTGAAATCCTTCTTTAAGCCTATACTCGATAAATAAGTTTGATCAACAACTATGTGTGTAGCAAGATCTTGCTTGGAAAATCTATCGTACAATATCCCCTCACGTTCATCAATAAGACCAAAGGGTGGATCATACTTAGCTTGGAGGCTTTCGTCGAACTCGACCTCAGATTCGGCTTCATTCTCGACGACGACCTTGGCTTTGCCTTTCCTACCCATAGTTCCTGAGGAATAGACCAAAAATGGAAAAGTTAGGACATATTTACAATTTTTAACATAAACCCCCAAATAAACCATTCATAGGCATAAACTATAGCTTTAGGAACTTTAGGGACTAAAACCATAAGTATTTGGTCCCTAAGTGTTTTACCCGTAATCCACAAATTCGTGCAAAATTGGACATACCCAATGACTAAAACATGGTAAGAATGAAATTCATAATTCTATTGACAAGTTTCTAACTATAATTTGAATAGTTGAACTTTGAGCTAAAATGGGGATTTTTGCCCAAATTGAGCAATTTCTCCAAATATTCACAAATTGAGAATAGAAATCACACCCAAACTATAAATTAATCATTATGTCAACCTAAATTGCAAGGAAATCAAGAATTTAAAAGCAAACAAGAGATTAATTTGAGAAAAGAGAGAGAAACCTAAAACTTAGGTTTTTCTTAAATCTCAAAAATTATCACCCTAAGCTAAAATCTAAGCCTAGAAACATGTCAGAAATCAAAAATAGGTAAAGATTCATACCTTATATCTTGAATTCGGGTTAGAATGGTGAGTTTGGGGGGTTAGGTTTTTGAAGAAGCAAAAGGAGAAGGAGAAGGGAAGAAAGAAAGAATGGAATAAAAGAAAGAAGAGGGAAGGGAAGAAGAAGGTGGGGAAGGTGATGATGAGTCACCCCCCTCTTTTTCTTATTCTTTTATTTATTCTTCCTTTTTTCTTTCTTTTTTTTGGTTCGGGATTTTTAAAATCCCGAACAGCCCGTGTCGGCCGAGCCGGCTGACTCGGCCGACCAGCCCGGTGAGCTGGGCATTGCCTAACTCGCGCGGGTTGGGCGAAATTCATTTTTTTTAATAGAGTGCGGGGGAACAAAGTTTGACAGCGTAAATAAACAAACGAGATTAAAATTCAATTAACAATAAAAGAAAATAAAAACAGAAAGAAAAGGGAATGCATAATCAAATTGTTCAAACTTTGAATTAAAAACCGAGGAGAACCCGATTTCTCCCCCTTACTCAATCCTTTCTCAGGATCTTTGGATTCTTCTCCGTTGTGCTCGGGAGAGAACCCTGTGGCCTTTCCTGCCTGTCCCTATTGATCTGAGCCACCTGATTGCTCAAATCCTTGCAGAAGGCTTCGTTGTTGGCAAGCCTAGCCGAGATCTCCTTCAAAAGAGTGATCACCTCGTCGGATTCTTTAGGAGGTTGCATTGGCCCTTGGTTCTGCTGTTGGTATGGGGGCATGCCAAACCCCTGCTCTCTATGCTCTTGAACAAAATCGCTAGGAGGTCGAAGCACATTCTGATTTGAATTCCCGTAAGAGAGGTTCGAGTGCTGAGGCCTCCTGTAGTTGCCATTGTTGTTGTTGTTGTAGGAGTTGTAGTTGTTGGGGTTGGGGTTGGGGTTGGAGTTGTTATAGTTCTGATTGTATCTCGGCTGCCCCCTAACATAGTTGACCATCTCCACCCCATCTCCAGCGAAAGGGCTACCTGCTTGACAATCCTTTCCATTGTGGTCGCCGCCACAGTGCACGCAGGTGGGAGGTCGGCTAAGCGTAGCCAACAGTACGTCCATCTTCCTACTCAAATCCGCAACAACTGGATTTTGTTCCTGTTCTTCCACAGTAAATACCCGCTGCCTTGTGGGGCCGGCGAGCTTCTGTTCTTGCCACTTCACACTCTTTCTGGCCAGCTTGTTAATCATGTCATATGCCTCTGTTGCTGTCTTCCTAAACAAATCTCCACCCGCTGCGGAGTCTACAATGGCTCTGTTTGTGGGTGTTAGTCCGTGATAGAAGACGCTTACTAACTGATGCTTGGGTATGTCATGATGAGGGCACATGCGCATCATTTTTCTGAATCGAGTCCAAGATGTGTGGAGCGCCTCATGCTCGGGTTGGTGGAAGGATGTGATCTCACCCCTGAGCATTGTTGTCTTCGAGGGAGGGAAGTAGTAGGACAAGAATTCCTTCTCCAACCCTGCCCATGTCGTGATTGAACCGGGCTCCAGTGTTCTCAGCCATTCCAAAGCTTGCCCAGTCAGAGAGAACGGGAACAGTTTCAGTCTAGCAGCATCTTGGGGGACCCCATTGGTCCTTGCGGTGTCTGCGCACATTAGGAAGCGATCCAGATGATCATTCGGGCTCTTATGTGCTTCTCCTCCAAATAGTCTGGTCTGTTGGATCAAGTGAATTATACCAGACTTGATTTCGTATGTATTCGCCGGAATGTTTGGAGCAGCAATGTCGGACAGATGCTGGTGTCAGTGCGGTGCCAGGATCTCACTCATCAGACGAGTGTCATTTTCTGGTCCGGTGTTCTCAGCATCCCGCTCATTGTTCCGTTCATTGTCAGTCATCTTGATAGGCTTGATAGGCTCGATGATCTCGTCTTGCTTCAGCTTTCCGATCTGTTTGCTCCTGCGAAGAGTACGTTCAAGTTCAGGGTTAAGAGGGACAACCAGTATTTTCGCTGATCTCGTAGGCATACGCTGAGAAGAGATAAATACAGAAATAAATGAAAGCTGAAGGGAAATCATACACATCACACAGTTTTGTACAAGTATAAGAGCAGTATAAATAAACATATACAGACACGTATAGATGAAGTTGATAACTACATGTTCGTACAAACGAATATAAACAAACGTAAGTATAAAGAATGGTTATCATAAATGAGTATATATAAACATGTGTATATAAACAAGTATAAATGGTATAGATACGTATGAAAAAGAATCATGATTATAAACAAGTATGGTTATTATAAACAAGTATATATGATATTAACAAGAGATATATTCACAAAGAATGCCTAAACTAACAAGTCGACCTTTGGTTCGATATTGCAAAAGAAATAAATCCCCGGCAACGGCGCCAAAAACTTGATGCGTCCCCACCTAACTCGAGATGAGAACTCACTAAGGGATAAGTGTACCCCGTCGTTATCAAGTAATAAATTTCTGGTTTAAGTCCAGGTTATCGTCCACAGGATTTATTTCTGCAAGTACCGAGCTACTCGATCTCGGATGTTATCTAGGCTTAGGGGTTTTTGAGTTGGTTTGTTTAAATTAATCTACTCCTAGGTTGAATTATACTAATCCTAGCTAAGTTATCTAATTCTAACTAAGTTATCTAATTCTAGCTAAGTTATTCTACGCCTAACTAAGTTACTCTACCCCTAATTGATCTTTCATTAATGCAATTATCCAGAGGAACATGGTATGAACGATAATAATGAAGATAGATTATCAAGTCTATTGAATAAAAACCTAATCTGAGTCACTTGTATTCAAGGCGATTAACCCTACTTACCCTCTTGAGGTTCCTAGCGCGTGATTCCCTAAGGCCGAAACTAGGTCTAAGGCTCAGTAAATTGGCGCTTAATCAACTAAGAGGTCGTCAATCTCCTAGGCTCTGACTAGGTCAGATTCAGCTCGCAATATGTGCCTACTAGATTTTGGGGCTTTTGAATGAGTTAAACCAATTGAATAAAGCATAAGACATAGATTAAACAAATAATCATAGAACAAAACAAGAGCTAAATTATTATTAAAGGCGAAGATAATTGTCACAAGATACAATAAGTCAAGTTCGGCAACTGTATCAAAGAGTACAAACAAGGAAAGATAAAAGGAGATACAAAAATCCCTTTCAGGGAACCTGTTTACTCTGTAGCCGGCGACTTAATCTTAAGGACGGATCTTGATAATTCCTCGAGAAAAAGCTTTGAAGGAGCTTCAATGGAGGTTGGAGAAGATGGAGGAGATGGAGAGGAATTACAAGGGGAACGCTAAGATAATTTACAAAAACGAAAGATATTGAATTACAATGGAAAAACCCTATTTATAGACGCGGCTCGGGCCTCGTTTTGACCTATTCTCGTCTCCTTGTTGGTGTAGGAAGACGTGGGGCCAATCGTGGCTTTGTGGGGGCGGAATTGGTCTTTTTGACCAATTCTCGCAGGGCTGCTCACCGAGCAGGCTCCTGCTCATCGAGCAGGCCTCCAGGGGCCTGCTCGGCGAGCAGAAATGGCCCACGGGGCCCTGCTCATCGAGCGTTTTCGCCCGGAATGCTCCCAAAGCATGCCGAACAACCTCGTTGTCCTTTTTCGCCTGAACTTACACCTGCGCACGTATAGAAACTCCAGATAACATTAGTCCAAAAGCTAAATTGACCTGTCAATCGCATATTTTGAGCAAACGCTTCATTTGGTGCGACTTTTGACGGACCAATTAGCTTCAAAAGATAACGGAATTATACTATGCATGCTATTTCGGCCGTATTTGCCTAAATTGATTACAAAACGAGCCTAAACGACGAAAAGTAAATAGAAAGTTTCCAATTTCTAACTAACTCACACAAAAGCATTTAAATGCGAGAATTGCTCGCTTATTAACTAAATAACTCTAAAACCCTTCCTAAAACCATACCCAAAGATAGGGATTTTTGACTCCTATCAGGAGCCTTAATGAAAACCAAGCCTGAGGGAGCCGATCAGATTCAAATGGTGGTAAAAAATTCTCTACCGTTCATCAGGAACGAGATCAGATATATGCCTTTCTCTAGATTTAAGGAGATGTATGATTGTGGCCTATCAGTAGAATCAGACCTTGAGCTAGGAAAGAAGCCATTTTTGAAGAGGATCGGGGGTAGTTATGAAGGAAGTACAAGTGGAAGTAGTGGGTCTACAAAGGCAATGGATGTTCATGCAGTAACTGGGAGGAGGTTCTCCAATTTTAATCAAGCGTTATCAAAGATGTTGAACCGACTGCAACAAAAAGGGTTGCTCTCTCCCTTAACGACTCGCCCAAGTACACCTTCTACTCAGGCTAAGGAAAATGGATATTGCAATTTCCACCAACAATATGGTCATAAGATAGACGATTGTGTTAGGCTGAAGCATGAAATTCAAGATCTCATTGACGCGGGAAAGATAAGTGATCCAGATTCTTCTCGCAGTTAAATCCTTCGGTAGTGCATTGAATAAAGGAACTCCGTAATGAACCAGAAGGAGCTGAAGAAGAAGTTCTCAAGATTGAGGATGCTAATGGAGCAGATGCACCTAAAGCTCCTTGAAGCAGCATGAGAACGGAGGATTGCATTTTTAGTCTTTATCTTTTATCTTTGTTTGTTAAGACATCATGAATTTCTTTCAATAAAATTATGTTTTGTGCGATATTGATAATTTTGTACATTCTCATCTGCCCCACATATCAGCACTTGACATTCGCTCATTTGAAACACTTCCTTTGTTATCATGGCACGAGCGAAAGTCTCAAAAATATACTTATTGCTCAGAACTTAACCACTGAAGAGAGAAAATCAACAGAGTGAATAAACAAAATAAATCATGAGAAGGGTTTCCTTGGCCTTACAATGATAAGCCATGCCTAAATTCATCAAACGAATAGTTCTAACCTACTTGCACACAAAGAAGGTCGAGCAACAATTGACAGAGCTCAAAGAGGCGAGTAAGTAAGACGAAATCATATTGGTTTCAAGCACTGAGATTTCTGTGAGAAGGTCATCTCTGATTCCAAAAAGGACACATTTACCTGGATACACCATTCAGATTGAAGCATGAAGAGGCAACCGATCCATAGATGATGAATGACCTTATTCCATGAGGAACGACAAGATCCAAATCCATGATAATCCAAAATATAAAGAAGATGCCAGAAAAGGTTCAGGGGCAAAGTCTAGCAATCAGAAATGAAGATAAAGCCATCCAAAGCCATTTTGGAAGAAGATCCTTCAAAATTCGAATGAGATTAAAAGCCAACACAATCAATTAAGTGGCTTCAGAAAAAAATCAATACTGCTTCACAAGTGGCTAATCAAGCCTTCAAGAAAAGCTCACTTTAGTCAAGGAAGAAATTATGGAGTCTATCAATCATGCTCTCAGAAGTTCATATCCAACATGGGAATTCCAAGCCAAGATCAAGAGTGTAGTTAAGTGAAAAGAAGAACGACCACAAGTTCAGGAAGATGATTACCCTCAGTGAAGCCAAGAAATCCTTCTCATAAAGAAATAATACAAAAAAATGAAAAAAAAATCCCGATAGGTTGAAAATCTGCAAAGGACGACCTATGCAACAATAAGGGACTTCCCCAATGAGTGAAAACTGTAAAAGGCGTTCATTTGAAAATTTCGGGAACAAAAGTGAGGAAATAAAATAGCTGAAACGTGAAAACCTGTAAAGGCGCACTCCAGTGACAGTGGTTAGGAATCTGAGCAATAAACAATTCAATGTATATTTGCCAAGTGTTTTGATTGAGTTGAACAGTTAGAAGCTGTATCTATGATGAAATGTTTGAATCAATAGATATCTCACCTCAAGTGAATTTTCAAAAAAAAAAAAAAAAGATTTGAGTAAAAAAGACTACTCCTCCATCTCTATACTCCCTGAAGCTTGGTCTCTCTGCTCCTATGTTGTCCTCTCAAGAGCCGACTTTGACAGAAGCATCTTGCGTTTATAATCATCCAGAGTAGTGAACTCCGATCCAAACTGAGGAATATATCGAGTTGTTAGACAAGGTGCCGAACGGCCTCGCCCAGGTGGACTGGGGGGTGGACACCTCATGGCGACATAAGCGGTGATTGGCGCCGAAAGCAACCAATCATGGAATCAAGCTGCTCGACAAGACCGTAGCTCGGAGTATGGAAGAGTCGCCATCCACGAATGGGAAAATGAACACCGATCCCTTGCGGGAGACAGATGAGGGTTCGGGAAACTTAGGTACGAGCCGAGAAGGCTAGCTCCTTTCCGGAGAAAGACTACTAGGCACCCCGACATCGCCCGGTTATGAACCATCGGCCTCCTACTCAGCGTGTTAGGCAATAACAGACTAATCGCATATTTCTTTAAGTTTAAAATTCATTTGAAACCTTTTCTTTCTCGCTTTGAAAACCATTTTGAGCATGTCATTGAAAGTCATTTTAGTAAAGAATCACCCATTTTGCATAAATTTAAAGTATACAGGAGAGAGAGTGGAAGAAGAGAGAATTGATTTATTCGCAGTGTGATTTTATGCTTTAGACTATACACTAACTCTAAGCTAATCTCACTCCCCGAAAAACGAGTTTATTTACATGGTTCGTACCTTAATCGCCGTTGGAACGATTTAGGTACGTTTTAAAACCTCGTTAATTTACATGACATCGACTCGAATCGCCGTTGGAACGACTCGAGCATTTGAAAATATTTCAACAAGAAGTTTTAACCAAAAACGTGATTAAGCATACAAGTTCATTTATTTTGTATAAAACTGTTTAGTTAGGAAAACGATTCAAAACTTCATTATTTACAATGAAAAGAAGCGATTTTAATTACAAGGTTCGCTTAATCCGTCATTGGAACGAATCAAGGTTTTAAAACGTGATATTTTTAGAAAGCGATTTAAAACGACGAAAAACATTTTTATTTACATTAAGAATCTCTAAAAAACTCTTTAGTTTAAATAATCAAATTGAAGTCTCTTTTTTGTGGTTTATTTCCCTTTTTTCACTCAATTGAATCTTCACTTATCATAATCACAACAAATAAGAAATTTAGTCTAAATCAACCCAAATATATTTATAGAATATATACATATAGAAAATCTAAAAGGAAAATAAATATACATATTTATACATATATACAAGAATGGTAAAAATAGTAATAATATATGTAGGTTAAATATATGGTAAGAAACAAAATAATAGTACATATATATAAGTGAAAATAGAGATAATACTAATTAAAATACACTTTGATTTTGATTTAAGAAACAATGTAAAAATAGAGAATAAAATCCATAAATAAGAAAGTTAAATTCATCCCAAAATAGTTTTACATAATAAATATATAGAAAATAACCCCCACCCTAAATAAAGGCTAATATAACTCAAATAAACCAAAAAACTATATATATGTACAAATATGTTACTTTACAAAACTAAATTGATGTAAATTAAGTTTAAAATATAAAGTAGATAGATAAATAATATGTGATTAATAGTTATATAACCCAAAATAATTTTCATAAATACATTACATAATTATACACATATATATACAAGGACCAAAAGTCTAAAAGTTGAGAAAGAAGGACCAAAACAGCATTTTTTACATTTCAGCAGCTTTACCGACGGAAAATTCGTGTAAACAGCCTTTAGTGACAGAAAATGGAAAATTACAGAACTGCTCCAACAGTTTCCAGATTTGTTCAAAAACCTTAAATTAGATCTATTCTATCATTTTGGATCTCCGAACTACCCAAATAGGGTCATAGTCTTTAACGGAGAATCCTAAAAACGATGTTTTATTTTAAAACATTGTTTCGAAATATTTTCAAAACTTATAATTACAACGTTTTTTAATCCCGAACTACCTTTGAATCGGATCACGATTTGTATTGGCATATTTAAAACGAGGTTTTTTTATTTCAAAACAAAAACGAACGTTTATTTAATACGAGACAAAAATAAATAAATACGGGAAATTAAATAAGACGTGATAAATAAATAACTAAATAAATAAAAACTAGATCCTAAAGAAATAAAACAAGAAAATAAAATAAATGAATAAATAAATGAAATAACTAAAACGAGTCTAGTCCTCGGATAATACCTCAAGATCGGTATTTGACGGCTGAAGTCGGTTGATTCCACGAGTTGCCTTTTTTGTGTTTTTTGGTTTTTTAAGTAAAATTTTAACTTTTAGGAAATTCAGACTTTTTGAGAAAAAAAATATTTTCCTCAAAAAATTTCACTTTCTCTCTCTAAAAATGTCTAGAGTGAGAAAGCTCTCCAAAATCCCTCCTCCTCAAATGCATGGGGATCCGTGCCTTTTATAGGCATGGATCCCCGGAAACATTGGGCGACGCACGATTAAAATTGGGCGTCGCCCAAAGTAGGTTGGGCGGACGCTCAACATATGTTGGGCGAACGCCCAACTTGTGTTGGGCGAACGCCCAACTTGTGTTGGGCGTCCGCCCAACGGACGTTGGGCGCTCACCCCACCTACGTTGGGCGCTCGCCCAACGGCCGTCGGGCGTGCGTCCCGCGCTGTCCGACGCGTGCGCCCAACGGACATCGGATGTGCGCCCCGCGCTGTCAGGCGCGCGCCCAGCGGACGTCAGGTGTGCGCCCCGCGCTGTCGGGCGCGCGTCCAACTGTCGTCGGGCGCGCGCCGATTATCGCTAGGCGCTCGCACCACGTCGCTGAGTACTCACGAGCTGTCCATTCGACGACCGCAACTCCTACTGGCCTCACGTCTTTTTTATTATATATTTTTTCTTTAAAACTTTCGGAACCAACCACTCCAACCATCTTGTTATGGGTTTTCGTCACAGGTCCTCCGACTCGGTGTCTACACAAGTTCTTCACTCCTCATGTGTATACACAGACCAATCAGCATAATGAGTGACAATGGTTCCCAATGGTGGTGTTCCTCCAAATAAACGCAAATAAGGCCTCACCTAAAGTTTTTTAGGGGCATCCACCCACATGAACCTATGTTTAGCACCCAAGCTGTAATCTTCATCAAGGGTACATCTGCATGACCCGATCACCTGTCAGCCTATTTAGAAGGCTTTTCCACTGGTCAAAAGACTGAGAACCAACTCACATTTAATGCTGAGTATAGGAATCAACAAAGAAATGGATATTGGGACCATGCACTTTAAACTATCCAAATTCTCTCGCATCAAGGAAAATAAAAAAAATGTTGGATTGAAAACCTCAAAAGAGGCAATCCAAGCAAAAGGAGAGGTAGAGAAAAAAATGTGAGATGTTAAAAAGCTTAATTGAAAACCCCTATGGGCAGTTCAGGCAAAAGGAGAGATAGAGAACAATAGAGAGATCCCGCTGAGTTGAAAACCCAAAAAGGGCGACTCAGGCAAAAATTAGGGAAAAACGAACATATCAACACTTCTTGAAAAAAATATATGAGCCTTATCAAGCAGAGACCTTGCCTCTAGAGCTTCTCATGTCAGACCTATCTATTCTCATCAAGCTGAAATCTTGCCCCCAAAACTTCTCTATCCTGATCATTTGCAGACAGTATGAGCTCTCACAAACTGGGGCATATCGTCAAAACATCATTCATTGATCCTAAAGACGCCCCATCTCTCGAGTCTAGGAAAGAGAATCTGTGAAATCATTTCATCCATGCATGCATAATCTTCACACATTTACCAATGTATCGACACCGAGTAAAATGCACGTGTAGCACACACATTCATTTGCACACACATTTGTCATTTGATTTGATGTCAACTCTACGAGAAAATGGGCATCTTGCTTTATTGCAGGGAATACCTGAAACTCCAGGGATCGTCACCAAAACAACATCTTCTGAAGCAAGAGAATCCAAGGGCATTGAATGAGAAAATTTAGTCCTAAGCAAAACAACAGAATTGTCAACAGACAGAAATTTCTTCTCAACAGCAGCCTGAAGAAAGAGTCAGCCTATGAGAAGAATTCCAATAATTCAACAAAGCCAGATGGCTCCTGAAGGGAGAGTGGGGTTTTGTCTCCTGCAGATCAGATGGCTTCTGAAGGAAGAGTTGGGTCACAGAAAAATTATCATCGATAATTCAACAAAGCTAGATGGCTCTTGAAGGGAGAGTGGGGTTTTGTCCTCTGCAGATCAAATGGCTTCTGAAGGAAGAGTTGGGTCATAGAAAAATTATCATCAATTCAACAAAGCCAAATGGCTCCTGAAGGGAGAGTGGGGTTTTATAGCTCACAAGTGGATTATTTGACAAGAATAATCAACTTTTGGGATAGGTCGTTGAAGACACTTATAACCTAGGATCGTTGAAGACATCTGCAATTATAGGTCGTTGAAGACACCTATAACCTAGGATCGTTGAAGACATCCATAACTACAGGTCGTGCAAGAAACTAACAATCAGAGATCGTTCAAGAGATCCACAACAATAGGTCGTTCAAGAGACCTACAATCACAGATCATGCAAGAGATCTACAACTACAGATCGCTTAAGAGATCTACAACAACAGGTTGTTCAAGAGACCTACAATCACAGATCGTGCAAGAGATCTACAACTACAGATCGTTTAAGAGATCTACAAACATAGGTCGTTCAAGAGACCTACAATCAAAGATCGTGCAAGAGATCTACAACTACAGGTCGTTGAAGAGACCAAAATCAGAGATCGTTCAAGAGATCCACAACTACAGGTTGTTGAAGACACCTACAACGCAGGATCGTTGAAGACATCCGCAACTACAGGTCATTGAAGACACCTACAATCCAGGATCGCTTAAGAGATCCACAACTACAGATCGTTTAATAGATTTACAACTAGAGGTCATGCAAGAGACCTATAATCACAGATCGCTCAAGAGATCTACAACTACAGGTCGTTCAAGAGACCTACAATCTGAGATCGCTGAAGAGATCAATAATCAGATGTCCATTTGTTCCCAGTCGTTTAAGAGACTGGATCGATGAATCAATCACAACATCCTCCAACTCCAGATGAGTATTTACTTTATCATACTGTGTTCCATCACAAACATTTTCTTTCTACATCTTCAAAGTAGGGGCAAAAACTGTTTTTTTCAAAACATCTACTTTGAATTCAGTTTTCTAAAAATGCACACAACTCACAATGCATGATAAAGTAGGGGCAACTGTAGACACTGGAGTCGTAGCCCTGTGATGAAAACCTTTTAAAGATGATTGGAAATATGATCAGAAATGGATCACAGAAAAATCACGCGTTAGGAAGTCCAGATCAACCCTTCCCTAGCCAAAACCAAAAATTTTAAGAGAGCTAAAATGAGTTTTAGGATATCTTAGTGGGTCGTTTCTCTCAAGAGTGCCATAACGCACTTTCCTGGGCTCAATTCGGAGGTCTAATGAATAAGTTATGACAAGATGAAACCCGGGATGAAGATGGACAATAATCTTAGTTCGGGTAATTTTTAACCATAGGTTGTTGGGTATTAAAATGTCCGTCTCGTCAAGACGAGTTCAACGAAACAAAAATCGTCGAAATCGGAGCTCGTTAAGAACAGTTTCAGAGCTAAAATACGTTTGAGACCGGAGGGTGCCACGTGTCGACGCGTGATTGGCACGCACCTGACACGTGGCAGCGCGTCAGTTCTGACACGCGCGTTAGCTACTGTCCCACCTTTATCTTTAATTTTAAAAAAAAATTGTTAATTAGGTTGCGGCGCAACCTTTAGAGAAAAGGGTTGAAAATCCCTTTTAGTCTCTGTCTTATTTCATTAATTCCAAAACTGATTCCGAACCCTAATTAAAATCTATAAATAGCAGCTCTTTAGACCAGTTGAGGGGGACGAAAATTAGATAGAAAATAGCCGAAATTCCAGCGAATCACTCCAAATAAATTCTAGTTTTTTGCGTTCATCATCCGTGTTCTAATATTTGTGATTTTTCCAATCATCCCACAACCTAGGTAAAAGTTTCTGAGGGACAAATCCTGTCTATTATTTAATATTTGGTACTCAGAAATATAGATTGTTCTTCCCCTTTCTGATTTTATTTTTCATTGTTGATTTCAATTGTTAAAAGGTTATCAAATATATTTTCTGTATATATTTGATCCCTAAATTGATTTAGTTTAACCCTAAAGCAATGATTTATCAGTTAAATCATTTGTTTTGAACCTTTTTATTTATTCCAATCAATCTACTCTTCTTATACTTTTATTTTTGAATCTGATATTAATAATATTACTAGTTAATATTATTGATCTAATTGGTTCTTTTTATTCATAATAATAATTTGGGATAAACGAATCAACTCGAAATAAATTTTATCTCACGATCGTTTAGGTACCAATGGTTATGATAATAACTTTTTATCTTATTCATTTTAGTCCCTAATTTAGAACTTTTTGTTTTATTCACTCTAGTCCCTAATTTAGAACTTTTCCTTTTATTCATTCTAGTCCCTATTTTGGAACTTTATATTTTATTCACTTTGGTCCTTAATTTAAAGTTTACCACTTTCTTTCAATTAGGTCCTTAAATAAACTTTTTGAGTTTATTCAATTTAGTCCTTTGTCCATTTTTACACCATAACTAATTGTACAACTATGTTATTTGCTTCTAATCTTTTATTTTGATTGATATGAGTATGGAGAAACATTATTTTGGTGCGGATTGAAGACCCGGGAATGCCCGGATGTAATTGTATTTAATTTTGCACCTATATCATTGCTTTTGGGATTGTAATATTTTATTGTTTGTTTTCTTTTGTATACAACTATGCAATATGACACGAAAAGATGATTTTTTCAAACAAATCATATTCAAAACGAATTTAAAAAGCTTAAAAGAGTTATTAATAGCCTGATTGTATTTAGAAATGCTAAGTAGGAGACCGGTGGGTTCACCGGGCGATTTTGGGGGTGCTTAATATTTCCTTTCGAGGAGATATTAACCTTCCCCAAGCGTACCTAACTTTCCGAACCCACTTGCTTCCTGCAAGGAATCTCAGTCACATTCTCGGACCTAAAATCCGGGTGGCGACTCTTTCTCCGACACTGGCCCTACCGAGCTAGTCGTCTTCTCTAGTGGACCGCGAGTCCAAACAGCACCGTAGTAGTCATGGCGGACCTCCCGTGGGTGAAAGCTCGCGAGGTTGGCTTCGTCTACAGTAGAAGGCACACTTCACCTCTTCGGCCCTGTAAACCGATTGGAAGTAGTTCAGGGCTAATTTTTTAATCGCACCTGGATCCCACATCCAGACCCCATGCTCGTCCTGAATACCGTCAATTCTGTTCCACCGATGCCTGATAATCGTAGACGTGTGGAAGAACCGTGTATTTTGGTCCCCATATTTAATCCACTTGACACGAGACTTTTGGAACCACAACAGCTCCTCTTGACGTAATACTGCGGACAACTTATTAGACAGCTTCCTTTCAAGTTTGAACAGACCTCAATGATTCTCATTATAGAGACGCCTCTAAACCCCACCAAGGTGGGCTAACACCCGTTTCTTCCGAATCAGAATATTCCCAAAGACGTTCATGTTCCAGCCCTTTAACTGGTTTGCGAGCGAGGACAGTTGCTCCGATAGATTCGGATTATCCTTCCAAGTAGACTTCATGAAATCAAGGAACTCAGGGTACTCGAACCAAGCAGCTTGAAAACGAAAGGGAGAGCAAGCGGGTTGTGTGGTGGCTGATTTTTCATCAATCAGGATCAGAGAGTGGTCCGAATGTAGTCGTGGAAGATGCCTGATGACAGCGTTTAGAAACAAATGCCTCCAGTCCATATCACATAACGCCCTGTCCAGCCGACAAGCAACCCGCGTCCTAGGGGAACGGCCATGTGTTGAGCGATTTCCGCAAATGCACGGTTTCGCTTGTAGTAATAAAAATATCGATCCCATAGGGATACGTTTTTTAACGAAAAACTTATTTTTGAATCTGTTAGTTTCGAACTTGTTAGATTTACTATTGAAGTCAATGAAGAGTGAAAGTTGTTTAATTGAATTTGGGAAAAATCGTTTAATTGAATTTGGGGATTTAGGGTATTTGAAAATGCTAGAATGAGATTTATATTAGAATATATCAATTGTTAGAAATGTCTTCTGATTTAGGGATGAATTTTACAAAACAGGAACATTTAGTTCTTTTTAGAAAAGCGATTAAATATATTCATTTACATTAAGCAAAGAAATCAACTTTAAACTTTGTACATTATGAAAATGTAATATCATAAGCTCCTTCAATGTATTGGGCTTTGAACTGCAGTCAATCTTTCAGCAAAGTATTGTCGCCCTAATCAACCTGGTACTAATCTTTAACATTAAAAGTACCAACTCGTTTAGGTTGTTCAACAAAGTTTCCTTGTAATGATTTTGAATTTAACTACGTTTTAATGAAAACACCAGAACTCACTTTAGTGGATTGGTTACCATAAGTGCTACTTAAAAATGAATTGAAGAGAACCAACTTTACTAGATGAAATATAAATTGAAACAAGTTTACAGAGAACAGAAAGCATGGAAACTTTTGACGATTGCAAGTGAAAGGTTGTCAATTCTTCCCTTGGGCTTCGTTTGAGTTTGTCAGACTCCGGGGCGGATCCTCTACTCAATCTTCTCGCTGAAACTTCGTAATAGGGATACGATCGGCTCCTACCAAAATGTAAACTAATAAGACCGAATCTAAACGCTACTGTATTTGTATTTATATTAAAAACAATGTGTGTACATCATATTGCTTTTTACAGAATCTAACTTCTAACTTTCGAATCGTTTGACTTAGAACTTTTGCATTAGTTCTACTCTATAGATTCTCTATATCTAAAATTATCACACACACTAATTGTATTTCTCTCAACATCAACTCTTTATTTATAGATGTTGAAGGGTTGTAATTGAAGCGTTGCATCCTTTGTGAAGAGACGTATTCGTTGGTAAAGAGTCATGTCCGTTGTGAAGAATTGTGTCCTTTGTGAAGAGTCGTTTCTATCCACTTGAACGAACGCGTTTCTTGGATTTCAACATGTGTTCATTGAACTTTGGCAGAATTTCTGCACTTACCGAGAATGGAGATCCTCGGCCGTGAATGGGGGAGCTGACTTTTGTCTCTGAAACGAAGGGAAGGAAGTGGCTTAGGGAACGCGTGTCGCGGCCGCGGGTGGTGGATTCGCGGTCGCGGCACGGAGGTTTTTCCGGCCTTCGTCTTTTGCCCTCGTCCTTGATTTGGCGCTTTTGATGTACGTCGTCTTTGACTCCTTTTGTAGGGTTTTTCTTCTATTTTTGATCCTTTTTCGTTCCTATTTGGATTTTACCAAATATTTAGGTACCTTGCAACAAAGAAAGATATTTGGAAGTAAAAGTACTCTAAATAGATATAAATAACATAAATTCGTAACAATATTGATGTAAATATTAATGATATTTTAGGTATATTTTGGGCTTAACAAATCTCCACACTTAATCTTTTGCTAGTCCCGAGCAAAATTTCACTGAACTTATTCTTTAACTAACCTCTTTATGAAAATAAAACATATATCTTTGTGTTTACTTTTTAAATTAGTTAAGCCGAAAAGACTAACTTCGCATGACGAATTTATACGCAAAATATCAAACTAACTTAGTATAAATACGATATATCATTCGTCTTGTATTTCAATGTTTAAATTGAATTATTCGGGACGATGTAAGCACGCATGTTATTGAGTCTTTCATCTCAAGGCATTTCAACGCACCAAATTTCCTTTCCCAAATCTAAATTATTGTATATAATATATGAATATTAAGTTTAATTTGTTTTGCTTAGTTACGCCCGTGATAAGGGTGGTCTCGATCGTAACTTTATATGCATTTTATTTGTGTTTGCTTAAGAGGTATCGACCATGCCATGGGTGGACGCAATCGTTACTTTAAAATTTAAACACACTTAATTTTTTGCTTAAACGTTCCTTTCATACCTCGATTGTGATAAGGGTGGTCGCAACTGTGGCCAAAAGTACGCTTTACTTATTTATTTCTTCCCTTTCATACCTCAACTGTGATAAGGTTGGTCTCAATCGTGGCCAAAAGTTAAGAATATGATTTATTTGATTAATGAATTATAAATTGTGACTTGGAAAAAAAGAAAGGTAGCACATTCATCCTATATTGACTTAAAATTCAACATGTATTATGGCTAAAGTTTCCTTAAAAACTTCAATTGGTGTTAATGTAAGACAAAATCAAAACCGAGCTAAAAATTGTTAGTTTAATTTAATGCCTATAAACCTAATTGAAAATTTAAAATAAGATTTATTGTATCATGAATTTCATGATATAAAATAGAGATTGAAAATAAAGAATTTATTACTTAAATACATTCACTCGAGACAATTTTTACTTAAAATCGTGTCGAAGATTTGTAAAAAAATTTGAAAAATATTACCCGTATAGAAATATATTATTTCTATCGATAATGATAACCTAAAAATAATCATAAGTTAAAAATTTAACTTATGATTAATTTGTAAAAAATGTTAAGTTAATAAAAATAGTGTTGCAATAAATTGTGTTGCTTTAATTCATTTTATTCGTTGCATTTATTCGTACTAAAAAAGATTTATGCAATATCTCCTCCCACACTTAAATTGGACCATGTCCTCATTGGTGCAAATTTGATAAAACACGAAAAATGGTACGAAAATATATCATACGAATGAAGAAAGAAAAAGTAGGAAATTAAAGTATCCAAATTAAGATATTAAAATTGTACCAAACATAATATAAAATAGGAGTATTGTAACAAATAAAAATAAATGAGTAAAGAAAAGATTAGATATAACCTGATTACGTGATCGTGAATCCGGTGGAGACGGTGTGGTCACTACGTCTTGACGATGGAAAAAATGATAATAACCGGCGTCGGGTTGACGTGCGTTCTCTCCTTAAAGTATGATATTGGTGCCCACCACGGTAATTCTTTAACTCATCGTTGATTGCTTTTAACAATAACATCAACATGCTTTTGTGCTTTGCATCCTCTACATTTTCATCATCATAATGCATATCGTCATCCCCACCAAAATGTGTCGCTGCCCTTCTGAATCTGAAATGATGCTGAATGGATCCATATTCAACATGCAAACAAATTATTAAAGGTAGAGGAATCCTGATGATAAACCTTCTTATGTTTAGGCATGGTGCGGTTGGGAAGAAGTATATTGGGTAGGTAAAAATTTGGTAAAAGTAAAGGTGATATGGTTTGGAATTAATTGAACTGGGAAGTGTATGGATTGTGTAATTTGGGAAAATGGAAGGTGATGATAGGTTTGTGAATGGAATAGATATATATAAGGTGAAGCAGGAAGGTGTAGAGTTGAAATAGCAACAGGAATTGGGTGAAAAGTAGGAAAAAATTCGGACTGCCCTTCAGAGATTATTTCTCTGAAATTCTTGCGCTGCCTGCTGAAGTTGCCGAGAATTTCAATTTCTCGTCCGCGGATCAGCCCCTGATTACCTATATTTGTATATATTAACGCCATGTTTGTGTAATTTCATGTCAAATCGCCTCCTGAACTCTTTGAACATTTAACCTGTACTTAAAAACATAAATGTGAAACATTAAATGATAAGGAAAACCAAAGGTTTGTCCTTATTAATGGGAAAATAATAAACGATATAATTAATTCAAGGAAGATAAGAATATCAAAAGTTATGAAGTAAAATTAATGAAGTATTGATGTTCACTTAATCATGAATCTACATATTTACGGATTCGAAACTGAGTCATGTACTTAATAATTTCGCATGTAAAAGTTACAGAGATATCAAATATAAACTGTGAATCATCGTGAAGTGTGTTGAGAAGTCATGTTGGTTGGAAATGGGTAAGGAGGCAAAGTTCTCTGAACTTAGTTTCTGGTTTGATGAAGATGAAAGAATATCAGATAGTTATTCTGACAGAGATGAAACTAATGTAACAGAGCTTCGATCCTCTATAACTTATTTATAAAATCCTAGGGTGAAAGGAGGTGTTGTTTTGACGTGAAAAGGCATAAAATCAGACCACTTGAATTTGAAGAAACTCAATTTTTCGTTTCGGAAAAGTTGTGTCTGCAGGAAATGAAGAACGCAGGTCTGATTCTGCAGGAATTCACCGTGTCGCGACCGAGGATCCGGAGCCGTGGTCGCGACACGCTGATTTCCTTGCGGAAATCAGGCGTCAAAACCTCTATTTTCTGATCCTCTACCGAGAATCCCAATTCTCGGTAAGTTCAGAATTTCCCTATCTATTTGAAAATCATTGAAGTCAGAATTCTCAACTGAGAATCCCAAATCCTCTACAAGTTCAGAACTTCCCTAGCTAACTAGAAATACCCAAATTCTCAACTGAGAATTTTAAATTCTCTATAAGTTCAGAAAATTCCTTACCTTTTTAAGAAATCCAAATATGTGAATTCTCAACTGAGAATTCCAAATTCCCAACTGAGAATCACTAAATTTCTTCTAATTCATATTAAATACCTAGAATTTAATTAAAATTATGAATTTAACATATTTTCATGTATCTAAAATCTAATATAAAGTCTATTAACAATGAAAAATCATAAAATTGGAATGTGTACAAATTTAAACTAAATTAAAAATTATTAAAGACATATTAAAAACAAACAAAATGAAAAATAAATAAAAGTAAAAGTGCAATAAATCTGAATGAATTAATCGTCAGAAAAATACGTTACGAACGCAATTTCCTTGTTTGAAAAATTTTCGTAATAGATTTTACATCTGTTACCGTTAACTTTAAAACGAACTCCGTCTGGTCCTTCAATTTCTAAAGAACCATAGTCGAATGTTTTGACGACTAAATACGGTCCTGTCCATCTGGACTTAAGTTTTCCTGGAAATAAACGAAGCCGTGAATTAAATAACAGCACCTTATCCCCAACATTAAATTGTTTGACCTTAATCTTGGCATCGTGCCATTTTTTCACTTTTTCTTTATAAATCTTCGCATTTTCATAAGATAGATGACGTAACTGATCTAACTTATTTAAGTCGAGTAAACGTTTCTTACCTGCTTGTCGTAAATCAAAGTTAAGTTCCCGAATAGCCCAATAGGCTTTGTGTTCTAATTCTACTGGAAAATGACATGCCTTCCCGTACACTAAGCGGCATGGAGTCATTCCTATTGGTGTTTTAAATGCAGTACGGTATGCCCATAGTGCATTATTAAGTTTATGTGACCAATCTTTTCTTGATGATGAAACTATTTTCTCTAGAATCCATTTGAGTTCTCTATTTGAGCTCTCCGCCTGACCATTCGATTGAGGATGGTATGGCGTTGACACACGGTGACGTACTCCATATTTCCTTAGAAGTGTATCAAAACTTCGGTTTATGAAATGGGTACCGCCATCACTAACAATGACTCTAGGACCAAATCTACAAAATAAATCTTCAAGAAAACCAGTAACAACTCTAGAATCGTTCGTCGGGGTCGCAATTGCTTCAACCCACTTCGAAACATAATCTACGGCTACTAAAATATAAGTTTTACCATTAGAGGGCGGAAAAGGTCCCATGAAATCTATTCCCCACATGTCAAAGATTTCAACGTCCAATATGTTCGTGAGGGGCATCTCATCTTTTCTACCTAAATTTCCTGTTCTTTGGCATCTATCACAACGCGTAATAAATAAACGAACGTCTTTAAACATCGTAGGCCAAAAGAATCCACATTCATATATTCTGGCCACTGTCTTGCTAGTGCCGTTATGCCCTCCATATGAACTAGAGTGGCATTCCGACATTATAGACTCAAATTCATTTTCGCTAACACATCTTCTAATTATCCCATCACCACATATCCTAAACAAGAAAGGATCTTCCCAAAAGTACTGTTTAGTATCAGAAAAGGATTTCTTCCTTTGGTAGAAATTTAATCCTTCTGGAACAACATTGGCTGCGAGATAATTAGCTATATCCGCATACCATGGGGATATGACATTTTTAATCTGATAGAGATGTTCATCAGGGAAATCATCTCGTATACCGATAGTCTCACCTATAGGACCGTTTTCATCTTCGAGCCTTGATAGATGATCGACGACAAGGTTTTCTACTCCCTTTTTGTCTTTAATTTCTATATCAAATTCTTGTAACAACAAAACCCATCTAATCAGACGCGGTTTTGCATCTTTCTTAGCAAATAGATAACGTAAAGCTGCGTGATCTATATAAATAATAACTTTAGACCCTAACAAGTATGACCTAAACTTATCACGTGCAAATACTACGGCTAACATTTCTTTTTCTGTTGTTGTGTAATTTAACTGTGCACCGGACAATGTGTGACTTGCATAATATATAACATGTAATCTTTTATCCTTCCTTTGACCTAAAACACATCCTATAGCTAGGTCACTTGCATCACACATGATTTCAAAAGGCAAATCCCAATCGGGTTTAGCAATTATGGGTGCACTGACTAAGGCTGTTTTCAATGTTTCGAAAGCTTTAATGCAGTTTTCATTAAAATCGAAGGTTGAATCTTTCATAAGCAAATTAGTAAGTGGTTTGGAAATCACAGAAAAGTTTTTTATAAATCGTCTGTAAAAACCTGCATGTCCTAGAAATGATCTTACTCCCTTAACAGTAGTTGGTGGGGGCAATTTTTCTATTACTGAAGTTTTTGCTCTATCCACTTCTAATCCATTTTCAGATATTTTATGACCTAAAACAATTCCTTCGTCAACCATGAAATGACATTTTTCCCAATTTAATACTAAATTCGTTTCTTCGCATCTAGAAAGAACTTTATCTAAGTTTTTTAAACATGCATCAAAAGAATCTCCATAAACTGAAAAATCATCCATAAATACTTCCATGATATCTTCAATGAAATCATTAAAAATTGCAGTCATACAACATTGAAAAGTTGCTGGTGCATTACATAGACCAAAAGGCATTCTCCTATATGCAAATGTTCCATAAGGACATGTGAAGGTTGTTTTATCTTGGTCATCCGGGTAAATATATATTTGAAAAAATCCGGAATAACCGTCCAGAAAACAATAAAATGCATGACCGGCTATCCTTTCGATCATTTGATCAATGAAAGGTAAAGGAAAATGATCTTTCCTAGTTGCCTTATTTAGGTTCCTATAATCTATACAAACCCTCCAACCGGTGGTGGTTCGCGTAGGTATTAATTCACCTTCATCATTCCTTACTACAGTTATGCCTCCCTTTTTGGGTACACAATGGATCGGACTAACCCATTCACTATCCGAAATAGGATAAATGATTCCATTGTCTAAAAGTTTAGTAATCTAGTTTTTTACTACTTCTTTCATATTCGGATTTAAACGTCTTTGTCTATCCGCTTTAGGTGGCTTATCTTCTTCTAAATGAACCCTATGCATTACAATACTAGGATTAATTCCTTTTAAGTCTGAAATCTGCCATCCCATACTTCCTATTCTATTTCTAACAACTTCTTTCAATTTTTCTTCTTGATTTTCTGTTAATTTGTTAGAGATGATTATAGGTAGAGTATCACTTTTGCCTAGGAAAGTGTACCTCAAATGGTTTGGTAATTCTTTAAGTTCTAATTTAGGTGGAATTACTACCGAAGGCGGAACTGGTCCATCTTCTCGAATCAAAGGCTCTGGGTCCTTATCTTCTAATTCTTCACTCATTATAGGTTCTATTATTTCTTCTCTTTGAATAATGTCATTGATACATTCTTCAACTAGATCAAGTTTCATACAAGCGAAATCCTCCATAGGATATTTCATCGCTCGATTTATGTCAAACTCGATCTTATCGTCTCCTATCCTTAAAACTACTTTTCCTTCTGACACATCGACTAGAGCACGTCCCGTGTTCATGAACGGTCTACCAAAGATTAGCGGACAATTAGCATCATATGCAAAATCTAAGATAACAAAATCAGTAGGAAAAATAAATTTGTCAACTTTTACTAAGACGTCCTCAATTATACCATATGGTCTTTTAGTGGATTGATCCGCTAATTGCAAAACCATATTAGTACGTTTGATGTCTTCTTCTAAACCTAATTTATCAAAAATAGACAATGGCATCAAGTTTATACTAGCTCCTAAATCACAAAGACAACTTGGGAATTCAATATCTCCCAATTTACACGGAATGGTAAAGCATCCGGGATCTTTGAGTTTAGTAGGTAATTTGCTTGATACTATCGAACTACAATCTTCAGTAAGTGAAATGGATGAAATTCCTTCCCAACTAATTTTTTTTTGAAATTAAATCTTTCAAGAACTTTCCATAGTTAGGAATTTGCGTAATTGCATCCATAAATTTTAAATTTATATGCAAATTTTTAAGTTTATCTAAAAACGATAAAAGTTGTTTATCATGGTCCTTATTTCGGACCTTGTGTGGAAAAGGTGGTTTTGGTACAAAAGGTTTCGTACCAAAATCAATTGGTGCATCTTTTTGTTTTAATGTATTTTCTTTGGAATTTGGTAAATCAGTTCCAAGTAAAGTTGAATCTCCGGGTATTTCCGGATCTGAGTAGTTTTTCCCAGAACGAAGAGTGATAGCCTTTACATGCTCTTTCGGATTTTCTTCCGTTTGGCTGGAAAGACTTCCCTCTTTGCAGGATGGAATTGATTTAGCAAGTTGTCCAATTTGAACCTCCAAATTATGGATGCTAGATGATTGGTTTTGAATAAGCTGATCTTGATTACTTATTTTTCCATTCATAGCATCTATAAATTTGTCGATTTTTGAAGATAAAGTGCTAATCGTATCTCTTAATTGATTTTGAAAGTTATTATTACGATATTGATTAGCATTTGCATTATTATTATTATTATTATCTCTCCAGTTAAAGTTAGAATGATTTCTCAATCCAGGATTATAAGTATTAGAATAAGGATTATTAGTTTGGTTTTGTCCTTGGACAAAATTTACCTGTTCTATTTCATCCATACCTTCATAATCAATATCTGTCTGGATTGAATTACCATTAGGATCACACGGTGCCATAAACCTATCAACTTTGTGCGATAAGGCAGAAAGTTGGGCTTGTAACATCGCAACTGGATCAAGATTCATTATACCTTTAACCGATGATGTACCTGAGGGTGACGGTTTCGCCATTGGTATATGTCCACGCTCTGCGGGCCACATACTGCTGTTGATTGCCATTTTCTCCAAAAGTTCTCTTCCTTGGGCGGATGTCTTCTTCATAAATAACCCTCCAGACATAGCATCTAATGACCCTCTAGTCGTAGGATTTAATCCACTATAGAATGTTTGCATTAAAAGTGCATCTGGCAATGAGTGGTGTGGGCATAAATGTTGAAGTTCTTTAAAACGTTCCCAAGCCTCATAAAGAGTTTCATTGTCATTTTGAGAAAAAGATGTCAACTCTTTTATGATTCTTGTGGTTTTTGCTAAAGGAAAATATTTCAATAAAAATGCTTGGGCAAGTTGGTCCCAAGTTTCAAATGTTGCGGCCGGTATAGAAGTTAACCATTCTTTGGCTCGATCCTTAAGAGTAAAAGGAAAAAGGCGAATTTTGATTGCTTCGGCTGGCACATCGCTAATTTTAAAAGTGTCACAAATTTCTAAGAAATTTGTCAAATGGGTATTAGGATTTTCGTGAGGTAGCCCATAAAACGTTACGTTATTTTGCAACATATTAAGCAAAGCAGGCTTAATTTCAAATTGGTTTGCGTTTATACGGGGTCTAACTACACTATTAGTTACACCGGCCGTTCCTGGCCTAGCGTACTCCATAAGTGTTGCCATATTTTCTGGCTGGACTAATTTGGTTTTAAAAGGGGGTTTGTCTTTGTTTTTGTTGTCTTTCTTGTTCTATTTAAGTGTTCTTTCAATTTATGGGTCAATGAGGTCTAGTGGCATGCCCGAACTTCGCGAACTGCGCATGAACTTGAAATTGTTGCACGAACCAAACTACCTTCAAAACAAAATTGAAAATAAATATGTTAAATAAACTGAAATAAATAAAATATAAAAGTTGTAAAAAAAATGTGTAAACCTAGATTCGAAAATAAAGTACGAAAAATAAAAATTTTGTCAAAAATTTTGGCGTATCCCCGGCAACGACGCCAAAAACTTGTTGAGCGATTTCCGCAAGTGCACGGTTTCGCTTGTAGTAATAAAAATATCGATCCCATAGGGATACGTTTTTTAACGAAAAACTTATTTTTGAATCTGTTAGTTTCGAACTTGTTAGATTTACTATTGAAGTCAATGAAGAGTGAAAGTTGTTTAATTGAATTTGGGAAAAATCGTTTAATTGAATTTGGGGATTTAGGGTATTTGAAAATGCTAGAATGAGATTTATATTAGAATATATCGATTATTAGAAATGTCTTCTGATTTAGGGATGAATTTTACAAAACAGGAACATTTAGTTCTTTTTAGAAAAGCGATTAAATATATTCATTTACATTAAGCAAAGAAATCAACTTTAAACTTTGTACATTATGAAAATGTAATATCATAAGCTCCTTCAATGTATTGGGCTTTGAACTGCAGTCAATCTTTCAGCAAAGTATTGTCGCCCTAATCAACCTGGTACTAATCTTTAACATTAAAAGTACCAACTCGTTTAGGTTGTTCAACAAAGTTTCCTTGTAATGATTTTGAATTTAACTACGTTTTAATGAAAACACCAGAACTCACTTTAGTGGATTGGTTACCATAAGTGCTACTTAAAAATGAATTGAAGAGAACCAACTTTACTAGATGAAATATAAATTGAAACAAGTTTACAGAGAACAGAAAGCATGGAAACTTTTGACGATTGCAAGTGAAAGGTTGTCAATTCTTCCCTTGGGCTTCGTTTGAGTTTGTCAGACTCCGGGGCGGATCCTCTACTCAATCTTCTCGCTGAAACTTCGTAATAGGGATACGATCGGCTCCTACCAAAATGTAAACTAATAAGACCGAATCTAAACGCTACTGTATTTGTATTTATATTAAAAACAATGTGTGTACATCATATTGCTTTTTACAGAATCTAACTTCTAACTTTCGAATCGTTTGACTTAGAACTTTTGCATTAGTTCTACTCTATAGATTCTCTATATCTAAAATTATCACACACACTAATTGTATTTCTCTCAACATCAACTCTTTATTTATAGATGTTGAAGGGTTGTAATTGAAGCGTTGCGTCCTTTGTGAAGAGACGTATTCGTTGGTAAAGAGTCATGTCCGTTGTGAAGAATTGTGTCCTTTGTGAAGAGTCGTTTCTATCCACTTGAACGAACGCGTTTCTTGGATTTCAACATGTGTTCATTGAACTTTGGCAGAATTTCTGCACTTACCGAGAATGGAGATCCTCGGCCGTGAATGGGGGAGCTGACTTTTGTCTCTGAAACGAAGGGAAGGAAGTGGCTTAGGGAACGCGTGTCGCGGCCGCGGGTGGTGGATTCGCGGTCGCGACACGGAGGTTTTTCCAGCCTTCGTCTTTTGCCCTCGTCCTTGATTTGGCGCTTTTGATTTACGTCGTCTTTGATTCCTTTTGTAGGGTTTTTCTTCTATTTTTGATCCTTTTTCGTTCCTATTTGGATTTTACCAAATATATAGGTACCTTGCAACAAAGAAAGATATTTGGAAGTAAAAGTACTCTAAATAGATATAAATAACATAAATTCGTAACAATAATGATGTAAATATTAATGATATTTTAGGTATATTTTGGGCTTAACACCATGGAACCAGGTAAAAGGGGGGCCGATGAAGCCGAGTTCAATCAAGTTTAGAGCCTGAATCCAATTGCTGAAAGTATTGCAACGAGTAGAGACCAGACTCGAACCACCTAACTTTTCATTAGCAGCTTTAATGCAGTTGAAGTCACTGGCTATGACCCAAGGGACCTGAATAGACTGCTGGAGCTCCCGCAAAGTATTCATAAAGATCTGCTTTCTGTACTGTTAAGGACGGACATATACCACAGAAAGAGCAAAAGTAGAACCATGCATCTGACCCCCAATCAGGGTAACATGAGAGTGAAGAAACTGCTGATCCCGCACCATAATGTTCACAGTGATCCGAGATGAATCCCAAAACATCCAAATTCCACCACTGAACCCCTCGGTTTCAACAATCTCCATAGAATCAAACCCCAATGAAGCTCATAACGGATCCGCATGGGTGCCCGGTATCCTAGGCTCAAGGAGAGCCAGGATAGAAGGCATGTGCGTCTTATTAAGGAAGAGTAAAGACCGCTGAAAATCACGACTCCCTGCACATCCCTTTCTCGCCCAGCACACAAGGGCACTAGCAGCCCAAGGATAAAATCTCTGTAACCATGTCCACCCCCGTGGACGCCTCATGACTTGGCAAAGAGGTTCCTGACCCATGCGCTTGCTGCTGAGTCCGATCATGTTGCGTGTCCCCGGAGTTGCTGTTCTCCCCTACTTCTATATTGATTCTAGACCGTTTGGCCCTACTGATATTTAACTGAAAACCCGGTGGCGGTTTCTCACCATCGAAACCCATGCTTCCATCCCCCAGATCAGCTAAACTAGAAAAGGCATTAGGTAACGTCCCGGCATCAATGTCGTGAGGACGAGGGCCAGTGAAGTTTGTGCGATCCTTTAAAGGAGTCCGCCTCCCTTTCCCCGTGGTGATAACTTTCGCAGGTGGACTAGTAAAGGTAGGATTCTTTGAAATCATGGAGTCAATTTCACTCCACGCCCCTCCCGTAGCAGCAAAGGGATTAACTAAAACATCACCCGGATCAACTGCTGTAACTCTCGTGTTTCTTCCCCTTGACGTTTGCTTCCATCTTGGAACAATCATCCAAGGACCATATTCAACCACTGGTGGATCTTGATGAGTAGACTCAATAATCTGGGGGTTAGCTACCACCTTGCCATCCTCCCTAACACATGTCTTAGGAACCTCCACATCCATATCTACCTGTGCTCTTTCCTCAACCCGATGCACGCTGGGCCAAAGACAGGATTGTCGTGAATGGCCATAGCGCCCACAGTTCGTACAGGCAGTGTGAAGGCGCTCATACTCGACACGTTGCTCCTGACCATCAAGTTCAAAGCGGGCAATAAGTGGGTTCATCATGTTGATTTCAACACAAATTCTAGCAAAACGACCCCGGTCCGCAAAGGCCATGTTCTCATCAACCTTAATTGGCTTGCCAATAGCCTCCATAATAGCAAGAAGGACATCCTGGTTAAAATAGAACATGGGAAGCTCAGGTAAACGAATCCATACCAGGGTCGATTCAATGAGCGAGTCTGATGGAGAGAAAGACGGGGACCAAGTCCGGACAGTCATATAGTTTCCCTGAATCAACCATGGGCCATCTTTCATCACATGTTCTCTATCTAGTTGATCATCGAACTTGACCACAAAGAAGCCATGCCCCAAGTCCATCATCTTGATACTTTCAATTGGTTTCCATAGGTCCATCACCCGTTTGTGAAGCGCCATGTATCCAAGATTCTTACCAAGAAGCTTTATGATCAATGCACTCTCCCATGGTGCCTCTAATTTCTTCCTCAATTCCGGTGTCAGGGATACTTTCAGATATAGGGGATTATCAGATGAAACCTCAATTGCTACTTGACCCAATTCACGCAAATTTTCACCCCGGCGAATTACCTCCTTATCGAGGAGAAGATCTCTCCAAGAACGACGGGGTAGCACAGACGTAAAGAGGGGATTCGAGCCGGTCCCCTCGGGCGGTCGTGGGAGGATGGAAGTACGGCGGCCATGGCTTCGAGCAAGCCCTAGGACGCGAGAGCACAGGCGGACCAAAGCAAACCTATTAGAGTTGCCAGTGAATAATAATAAAAAAAAGATACTAATTAAAGCTATATATTTATATTGAGTTTGCAAATTCTATCATATACGATTTGTAATAATGGTCATTAAAGTTTGAGGTCAATTTTAAAAAGGTACATAATTTTATTTTGTTTCAATAAAATCGTTGAATTTTATTTTTTATTTCTATAAACTGATTTTAACCAATTTAGACTGAAAAAATTAGGTGACTTACAATTTCAAGGAGTTTAATCAAATAAAAATTATATATAATTTTTAAATTTTTTTGTTTTTATCTGACGGTCTTCTCATATTGGTAATTTTTTTATGTTTGAAATGATCATAATGACTTTGTTGAAAGAAAATGGAAGTTCAATAAATTTTATTAAAACAAAATAAAGTTTAGTAAATTTTTTGAAACTGATTACAAAGAAAATATCCTTTTGGATGTTTATTTTGTAATGACAATAAACAAAAGTTAAGGGCAATCACTTTCACATGTAGATTTATATCTGCTCTATCCAGTTTTCAGCGAGGGCCAGATGTATGTTGCAGTATCTAGAGTCAAAAGTAAAAGTGGATTGAAGATTCTTATGGCAACAGATATGTAATCGTACTCAAAATGTAGTATTCAAGGATATTTTTAATAATTTATAGTGAATTATTATAATAAAATTAGTTAGATTGTAAACAACATATTAATATATTTTTTATATTAATTTACTTATATTTAATATTATTTAAAAATATTATATATACCATACATTGTACGGGTGCAAGACTAGTTGTAATTTATAAGTGTATTTCGTCTTATAATTAAAAAAATAAAAAATTTAAAAATTACTACAATAACAAAATAATAGTTTATACATTGTTTCTAAATATGAAAAAATGTTCAGAAAAAAATCAGTACAGGTGTTGTCATTGTCAAAAGAAAGAAAAAAATAAGAGAAAAAATGAACAAATAAATGTTGATCTAAGGAATCATCAAAATTGAGTGAAATTTCATCAATTTATAGTTTATGGTCTAAATGTGATCAAATAATAAATTAGTGGCCAAATATTAAAATTTTAAATAAATCAGAGTCCAAATAACATTTTGCATCAAATTACAAATTGTAATTCATAAGTTAATTTCATCTTGTAATTTATAAAAAATAAAAAATAAAAAATAACTACAATAACAAAGTAATAATTTATACATCCGTGTTGTCAAAGAAAGAAAGAAAGAAAAAATAAGACAAAATATGAATATCCAATGAATCAAACTCTCACTCTTATAAACGTCTCCGCTATGTCTTTACCATTAAGCCTAGCAGTATCTTTTGTTATATATTTAAATCTATATACCTTTTAACCATAATTTTTTTTTAATAATTATCAAATTTAAAAAAATTCCGATCGGAGGCCCCGTAAGTCAGAGGCTTTAGGCGGCCTCCCCCTAGAGCCGGCCCTGATGGCAAAGACATTATCAAAAATCAGATTTTAATTTTTATTTATATTTATGAAAATTATTTTGATGTATTTTATCATTATACGATTTTAAATCTTAAAATACCAGAATATGACAACTTTAATTTTGTTTTTGTTAATTTTTCAGTTAGTTATTTGTAGAAAAAAAATTAATTTAAAAAAAAAAACCTTCAAATTTGACATTTGAATAAATTTATTTAAAAGAATGAGACACTTGTAAATAATTTACCATATATATAAAAGCAAGTAAAGGAAGACCAAAGTTTGGAGCCCTTTAATTTGTGTTAGGCCTTATTGGGCCTGCTTTTATTTAACAATGGCATTTTGTAATTTGGGGAATAACTTTAGTATCAATACAATACAATGTGTAATTTGACTGTTTCAACTTTAGTATCAATAAGTTACACGCCTTTGTCAAGAAGGTTAAATAAATATTAATAAGACACAACCCAATCTTTGTATCCCATTAAAAAAAGTTTTAAAATCCCTCTATGGATTCTAAGTAGGATGGTGACGTATTGAATAATCAAACACACAAAATTATATGAAATAAAAGGCTCTGATATATATATATATATAAAGATCGGATATTAAGTTAATGAACCATAAAAGATTAAGTTGATAAATAAGGTTCAAAAATAATTTTTATTATCTATAATGATTACAAATTGAGGCGTGTCCAAAAGTTTGTTTTGAACCTATTTTGATCGGCTAAATTTTATCGATGGTCACTAAAGTTTGGAATCGGTTTAAAAAAAACATTAAACTTCATTTTGTATTTAAATAAAGTCATTAAACTTTCATTTTTTATTTTAATAAAATAATTCTGGTCATTTCAAATATAAAACATCACCTAAAAATAGTGACGTGACAATCACATTAGAAATGATTTAACTCTTTTCTATGACATGATTGTTGGAAATACTTATTGGAATTAGATCCACAAACCACAAGATCATAAACTCATGTTAACCCATTAAGATCTAAAGCGGAAGCGTACCTGAATCCATAGCGCAGAGATTGAAGAGAATCAGAGACACCTTAGGTTGATTGGTCTTCTAGGGCTAAAAGCAACTAGCACATCTACACTTGATGGGGAAGGCTGTAGATTTCAGAATGCTAATGCCCTAGGGACCATAACCCTATATTTATACTGAAAACCTAATTGTCGCAATTACTAATCTGCCCATCATAGTATTAGTAAATTACAACTGGGTATCTACACATATTTAAGCCCATACCCGTTATATATGCCACAGGCCCATAAACTAATTTAGATCACTTAATCGGGCTCATACATATGATAGCCCATAATTACAATTATACATGTAAAGCCCATAACGTTGGATTTTAATCCAACAATCTCCCACTGGGCGAAACATGTATATTCCTGTAAATTATGAATCCTTTATGACGTCAAAATATGCTATCATATTTACTATAGGCATATACCAACAATTCCGTCCATTAATCATACTAACATAGAACCAAAGCAGAATCAATCACCTTTAGTGTAACCTTACCAACAATGATCACATATGTTAGCATAATCAAATGACATGAATTAAGTATGGATGTGTAGCATGGAAATTACATGTAATGTGACCTTAACATGCCTATTTCCAACTGGTCCTACTTTAGTGGAGATCAAACAACATATCAGAATGGGGAAAACAACATAAAAGCTTTTATTAATTCAACAAACAGAAAACTGCATAATGTGTCAAATACAAGCACCAAAACATAAACTCCCACTGAGCTCAAATATCATCAAACATCAAAACACCCATATGAGCAGTATGCTCATGAAAGACCTTGGGTGGTAAACCTTTAGTGAGCGGATCCGCTATCATGGAGTCAGTTCCAATGTGCTCTACTGACACTTGACCATTCTGAATTCTTTCTCTAACTACCAGATACTTAATATCTATGTGCTTATTACTGGTAGAACTCCGATTGTTATTGGAGAACATGACTGCTGATTTATTGTCACAATATATCCTAAGTGGTCTTTCAATACCATTCACAATACGCAGCCCAGTGACAAAATTACGCAGCCACAATGCATGACCAGATGCCTCATAACACGCTATGTACTCTGCTGCCATGGTGGAGGAAGTAATAAGCTTTTGCTTAGCACTTTTCCAAGAAACAGCTCCTCCAGCCAATAAATAGCCATAACCAGAAGTGGATTTGAGGGTATCTTCACATCCAGCATGATCAGAATTAGTATACCCAATGACCTCCAATTGATCTGATTTTCTATATGTGAGCATGTAGTCCTTTGTTCTCTGTAAATAGCGCAATACCCTTTTGGCTGCTTTCCAATGTTCCATTCCAGGATTGCTCAAGAATCTGCCTAGCACCCCAACTATGAACGCAATATCTGGACGCGTACATACTTGATACATAAGACTCCCTACAACAGATGAATAAGGAAGCTTTTCCATTTCCTTAAGCTCAAAATTATTCTTAGGGCACTGTTTGAGACTGAACTTGTCTCCTTTAGCCACAGGGGTATTACCTGGTTTGCAATCTTGCATGTCAAATCTCTTAAGTACTTTCTCTATGTAACCCTTTTGTGACAATCCAAGAATACCTTGAGAGCGATCCCTATGTATTTGGATTCCTAATACAAAAGAGGCATCACCAAGATCTTTCATCTCAAAATGCTTTGATAGAAATTTCTTAATCTCATGCAATAGAGTTAAGTCATTACTGGCAAGCAATATGTCATCGACATATAAAACCAGAAAAATGCATTTACTCCCACTGAACTTGTGGTATACACAATCATCAGCCAAATTCATCTCAAAACCATACGAGATGACAACTTGGTGAAATTTGTGGTACCATTGACGGGATGCCTGCTTAAGCCCATAAATGGATTTCTTTAATTTGCAGACCATTTGCTTTGGATCACCAATGACAAAATTATCTGGCTGCACCATATAAATAGTTTCGTCAATGTCACCATTGAGAAATGCACTCTTAACATCCATTTGATGAAGCTCAAGATCAAAATATGACATCAATGCCATTATGATTCTAAAAGAGTCTTTTGAAGAAACTGGAGAGAAAGTCTCTTTATAATCAATTCCTTCTTTCTGAGTGAAGCCTTTAGCAACGAGGTGTGCTTTGTATCTTTCCACATTGCCCTTTGAATCCCTTTTGGTTTTAAATAACCATCTAGAACAAATGGGTTTCACACCTTCTGGCAATAGGACAAGATCCCAAACCTCATTGTCTTTCATAGACTTCATTTCCTCATTCATGGCATCAATCCACTTATGAGAATTAGAACTCTGTATTGCTTGTTGGAAGTTGATTGGATCTTCTTCCGCCAAACCAATGCTTTCCTCATGTTCTTGGAGAAATACCATATAATCATCTGGAATCGCACATCTCCTTTCTCTAGTGGATCTCCTTAAAGGCATATCTTCTTGAGGTTGTTGAGGTTGTTCTTCTTGAAGAGGAGGAATGATATTGTCTTGTTCTTGATCTGCTTCTGCAACAATGTCAGGAATAATATTTGTATCCTGATCATTATCAAGAGCAATTGGAGAAATATTTATTTCTTCCTCCTCAAAGACAATATCTTTAACCAAATTTCCCCCCGCAAACTCAACATCCACAAAAAATACTGCATTGCCCGTCTCAAAAAATACCTTAGTAGTGGGATTAAAAAACTTAAAACCCCTAGACTTTTCAGAGTAACCAACAAAATAACAACTAATTGTTTGAGAGTCCAATTTCTTTTCGTTTGGCCTATATGGCCTAGCTTCAACTGGACACCCCCACACATGCAAGTGCTTTAGACTAGGTTTTTTTTGCCTGTCCAATGCTCATAAGGAGTTTTAGATGTTGCTTTTGTTGGTACCCTATTAAGGATATAAGCTGCAGCTTTTAATGCCTCACCCCAGAGGGATTCTAGTAGAGTGGAGTAGCTAATCATACTCCTTACCATATCTTTTAAAGTTCTGTTTCGCCTTTCAGCTACACCATTCATTCTAGGAGAACCAGGCATGGTGTACTGTGGGACGATTCCACATTCCTCTAGGTATTTGGCAAAAGGTCCTGGACGTTGTTCACCTGATCCATCATATCTACCATAGTATTCCCCACCACGGTCAGATCTGACAGCCTTAATTCTTTTGCCAAGTTGATTTTCAACTTCAGCCTTAAAGTTTTTGAACACATCCAACGATTGAGACTTCTCATGGATGAGATACAGGTAGCCATATCTTGAAAAGTCATCTATGAACGTGATAAAATATTGTTGACCATTCTAAGATGCTGTAGGGAATGGCCCACAAATATCTATATGAATCAGTTCCAAGACATCATTTGTTCTATTGGTTCCTAATCTCCTTACATTTGTTTGTTTTCCCTTAATGCAACTGACACAAATATTAAAATCTGAGAAATCAAGGGAATTAAGAATTCCATCTGACACAAGCCTTTCAATTCTCTTTTGAGAAATGTGACCTAATCGATTATGCCACAATATAGCAGAATTCTCATCAGTTAATTTTCTCTTCATACCACGTGCACTAGTTTGCAAGGTTTCATAATAAGAAGAAACAACATCAAGCATATAAAGATTATCATAAATGGATAAAGATCCAGTGCCAATGGTAACTGAATTTTGAAAAAGACTAAATTTTCCATTCTCAAATGAACAACAATAACCCAATTTGTCCAAAACAGGAATAGAAACCAAATTCCGTCTAAAAGACGGTACAATAAAAGTCTCAGTCAAATCTAAATAAGCACCAGTTTTCAAAAGTAATCTAAATATGCCAATTGCCTCTACTTCCACCGCCTTGCCATCTCCCATATAGATGTATCTTTCACCATCATTTGGCTTTCGGTAGCTCAGGCAACCCTGCATGGACACACTAATGTGAGTAGTAGCACCAGAGTCTAACCACCAAGTGTGTCCAGGCACTGAAGATAAATTAACTTCAGAACAAACAAAAGTGAGAAGCGGCGTACCTTTCTTTGCACGCCAAGCGTGATATTTGGTACAATCCTTCCTCATATGTCCTGCAACTTTGCAAAAGAAACATCCATCTTCTGGAGTCTGCACCTTTTGCCTTTTCTGAGGAGCAGGACCTGCAGCTTTCTTCCTTTTATGAACATTCTTAGAGGCAACAACCCAATGAGCACTTTCAGTCTTATCTTGCTGCAATCTCTCCTCTTCTTGCACACAATGAGAGATGAGCTCATTCAATGTCCATTTTTCCTTTTGACAATTATAGCTCACTCTAAACTAACTGAATTGTGCAGGAAGAGAGATCATTACCAGATGCACGAGCAAGTCTTCAGACAGCTCTAACTTAAGTGCCTTTAATTTAGCAGCAAGATGAGACATCTCCATGATGTACTCCCTAATGTTTCCTTTCCCTTTATACTTCATTGAGAGGAGACTTGCCAACAAGGTGCTGGTTTCAGCTTTTTCATTCTTTGCAAATCTCTTCTCAATTTCATCAAGGAAACCCTTAGCTGTTACTACCTCATCAGACATAGTGCCCCTAAAGGCTTCAGGAATGGCACGTTTCATGATCATTAGACTCATGCGATTTGATCTTTCCCACTTCTCATGATGATTTTTATCATGAGGAGTACTAGATGCCGTTAAGGCAGCAGGTTGATCAGTCCTCAATACAAGGTCTAGATCCATCACACCGAGAACTATCATAATGTTCTCTTTCCAAGCTTTGAAGTTTGTGCCATTGAGCACAGGGATTGAATTGATGCTAGCAGAAATGTTGGCAACAGATGTGTTAACTGAACAGAGAAATAAAACAAGCTCACATAAATTTATTATCAGAAAATGGGCAAAACACAAAATCAAATCATGGTTAATCCCATCACAAGACACCTAGCACAACATCAATATTTAGTCTTTGGACAGAAATATTGACTTGTAAGTGGTCATCTTGTTGTAGCAATCAAACATTAACAATAAGTCCTGTCAAATAATAAAGTTATCTTTGGACAAGTTTATTATTCACATGGTAAATCAAAATAATTGTTACATATTTATTGCCACAGATGCATATGTAATTCGGCCAGATATTAGCCTTCCTTTGGGCCGAATAATATCCGCATGAATTAGCATATACACAAACTAAATAGACATCATATAATAAAGTAACCTACACAAGAGAGCCCACTTTGGCGGGATGTTGTTTCAATCAATTTATACATAATATCTATACCATGATTTGAAATTTTGTAACATAAGACCGAACCATAACATTTTCAAAATCCAAACATAATGCTTAATAAATACAAAAGTTATTACAAAAATGTTGTAACCGAAACACTAATGTAAGGAATAAATTTTGAAATTGTTACAAAACTTTATTACCAAACCATAAAGAAATAAATACTGAAGTTATTATTAAAATTTATAACCAACACATTAATGTGCATAAATAAATACTGAAGTTATTAAAAAAAAACTTATAACCAACACATGAATATGAGGAAATAAATACCAAAATTGTTACAAAAATTTATAACTATTAATGTAACCGAAATACCAAAGTTGTTACAAAAACAATTGTAACCAAAACTTTAATTTGATCAAAATACCAAAGTTGGTACAAATATTTTTTTGTAACCGAAATATTAAAACACAAAAACTTCAAAAGTCTAAAATCATGAAGTTTTTATGAATTAAAAACAATATAAAAGACATTAATATCTAAAAATTTTGATTTGTAATAAAACAAATCAACTGAAAAGTTTGAAGAGTTCATCAAATTAAAATCTTTGAATTAATGTTTAAAACCTCAAAAATAAAAATAGATATCATAAGCGATTCTCAATCCATAACATACAAGTAAAAAAATTGATCCAAAAGCAAGACCATAAGATTTTTCCATGTTTAGAAACAAAGGAAAAAAAACGATGTACTGAAAACATTGATAAACTAAAACATAAGAAAACCAAATTTAAAAGAATATTGATATTCAATTGAATGTCTCTGAATCAATTAATATTGATTCCTAAATCGTTAGCATAAGATTGGCGAAAACCAAAAAAAAAAACCTTTCATCGAAGTAAAATAAAATCTCAATGAATCTACCATGAGTAGCTCTGATACCACTTGTTGGAAATACTTATTGGAATTAGATCCACAAACCACAAGATCATAAACTCATGTTAACCCATTAAGATCTAAAGCGGAAGCGTACCTGAATCCATAGCGCAGAGATTGAAGAGAATCAGAGACACCTTAGATTGATTGGTCTTCTATGGCTAAAAGCAACTAGCACATCTACACTTGATGAGGAAGGCTGTAGATTTCAGAATGCTAATGCCCTAGGGACCATAACCCTATATTTATACTGAAAACCTAATTGTCGCAATTACTAATCTGCCCATCATAGTATTAGTAAATTACAACTGGGTATCTACACATATTTAAGCCCATACCCGTTATATATGTCACATGCCTATAAACTAATTTAGATCACTTAATCGGGCTCATACATATGATAGCCCATAATTACAATTATACATGTAAAGCCCATAACGTTGGATTTTAATCCAACAATGATAACCACATAATAATAAAATATTTACTGAATTGAACTGCTTGAAATTTTCACGTGACAACTAAAAAGTGATTTTTTATTTTTTATTTTTTTTGTTGTCATGTCGTGTGATTGTCATGTTATATGTAAAACAGTTTTTTCCAACATGGTTATTGCATTTTTTTTATTGGTTAGAATGATTTTATTGAAATAAGAGTAAAATTTAATGACTTTATTTGAACAAAATGAACTTCGATGATTTTTTTTTAACTCATCCCAAACTTTAGCAATTATGGATGCAATTTATCCTATTTTCATCATGTTTGGAGAAATTTATGGCCAAATAGTTCATTTTTGCCAATTTGAATTAAGGTCCAGAATGACTTCTTAAGTTGGCTGTCAAAATTGATTTAACCCAAACTGGATTTTAGGTATCAACTTAACCATCTCGACAACTTTCAACAAATTAGTTTAAATTTTACAAATTTTATATATTAAAGTTGATAGTATTTATTTATTCAACAAATTTTTTTTTTGAAATTTGGTGCAAATGTATTAATAACGAATAGTATCTTACATAATACGTCCCAAACCACACTTGGACAATCTCCCTGCAGTGTCAAAGACGAACTGAGATTTTTTGCCCAACGTGCAAGGCTATGAGCTACCTGGTTTCCATTTCTACTGACAAAAGAAAAATTGCAAACAGCAAAGGAAAGGGAAAGATTGAAAACGTCTTGATACAGGAAGTTGAGTGATGAGGGTGGTAAGAGGCCTTGACGAAGTGCGTCAATCACCGGTTTAGCATCGGACTCAACCTGAACGGCAGACATCCCGCAGTCCCGAGCCAGTTTCAGGCTTTCCCAGATTGCATTGAGTTCTGCTGCTTCGACCGAGGCACACATCGGAAGAATAAGGCCTGCTGAAAGAATAACTAGGTCGTGTGAGTCACGAGCAATTATCCCGGCCCTTGTGGAGAGGCCGTTATCCTCCCGCATCACAATTGATTTTTGTGATTCCATCGGGAGGAGGATACCAAACCTTGTAAGGGCTAGTGGAGTAATTGCATCGGGACGGGTCGGGGTAATCTTTTGCCTTTATCCAGTCAGATGTGAAGCCATTTATTTTTGAGAGCAGAACATCCAGGGGTATCAGAGTCCGTTCGTGGCAATATAGATTTCTTTTGTACCAAATCCACCATAGATTAATGGCCCCGCGTTGACGATCCTCATCCCCCGATAGCATCCAGCATTGAGAGAGCCATGTCTGACAATTGTGCGCTTTAGTTCGATCCCACTGAACAGTCATGTTCATCTGTTTCCATATCTGGGAGACCTCCAGACACCCGAGGAACACGTGATGTAAGTCTTCATCAGCCGAATTGCAGATGTGGCATGCCGGATCGGCCGGGATTCCTCGATGTCGTAGAGCTATTGCACAAGGGAGGACGCCTCTTAGTAACTTCCAGACAAAGTGCCTGATTTTAGGCGGAACGTCTAGTTTCCACAACAGCTTCCATGTTTCCTGCCGTGAATTCAAGGATGAGGTCGCCCTTTGTTGTTCATTTCGTCTCTGGTCCAACTGGTAATAGCATGAGTTCACGATGAATCGTCCATTAGGCGTGAGGCCCCAGAATCTGTCATCGTTAAATCTCGATAGGCTGATTTGAATTTTTCTGATTTCCTCACAATCTGTCAAAGAGAAGGTAGAGTTTAACATGTTAGAATCCCAAGTCGTACCTTCATTATTGAGCAGCTCCTTAACCAGTTCAGGTCGATCAATAGTTCGGTAAGTGAGGGGGCGGCGAGCATTGAGAGAAGGCACCCAATTATCATGCCATATTCTGATCTTCTGACCGTCACCGACTCTCCACATTTGTCCATCTCTGATAGCGTCTCGGGCTGCCCATAGACTACGCCATATGAAACTTGGATTGGTAGGTGGTGTTGCCTCCAACAAACAAGTATGGGGGTAGTACTTCACATTGAGGATTCGTGCACATAGGGAGTCTGGGGTTTTGAGCAACCGCTAAAGCTGTTTTGTGAGTAACGCAATGTTGAAGGAGCGCAGCCATCTGAACCCAATCCCACCATCCTGCTTTGCCTGACATAAGGCATCCCAAGCAAGCCAAAAGACGGACCGTTTAGTCTCCGACCCACCCCACCAGTACCGGCTGATTAGGTTCTGAATATCAGTACAGAAAGTCTCAGGTAGCAAGAAGCAGGACATTGTATACGTGGGGATAGCCTGAAGTACTGCTTTTTATCAATATTTCCTTCCCCCTGCAGATAGCATCCGTTCTCCCCAACCCTTCAGCCATCGGTGTATTCTTTCTTTAATGCTGGAGAAAACTGCTTTCTTGCTTCGTCCGATAATGGTTGGTATTCCAAGGTATTTTGGGAGAGCACAAGTTACACGAACATTCAAGGCAGTGGATATAACATTCTGTCTTCCCAACGGCACCCCACTGCTAAAGAATATTTCAGATTTGTCGAAGTTGATAACCTAACCAGAGCAAGATTCATATTTTCCAAGGATACGACGTAGACTTGAGATTTCACTGATAGTAGCCCTCCCAAATTTTACAAATAACTTGAGGGGAGTTTTTTTCGAATTTGTTAAATTAAAGCAATGATATGCTTGCAGTTTTGGTCTATCAACACCATTTTATATTTCAAAATAATTTTTTTGATAGACCAAAATAAAATTTAAAATAAATAAAAAATATATATATTTATCTAAGACATAAATTGCACCTCCTTACACAATATTTAGAGCAAAACCATCACTATCAGTTGCAATTATCGATATATTCCATATTAGATGTATAAAATAAGTAGATTTTAAAAGTGTTAGAACCAGTTTCGTATCATAATCGTATTACATGATCTATATATTTCATATGATAATAGTTAATATAAATGATATAAAAACGATTATCATGTCAAATAGGTTGCCTATATAATACCCGTAGGAAATTGGCAACGTTTTTAGGAGTAGAAACACTTCTATTATTGAGCTGAGGGTCTTTTTGCTTCTTTTTTTTTATTGTTTGTTAAATTTGTTCGGTTAGAATTAAGAAATAACTGATGAAAATTAGTTTAAAAGAAAAATGAACTAATAACAACTAGGATTGTCACGACTTGTGTGACAAGATTATCATATTTGTTTTCTTTATATCATGTATAATCATGTGAGGCATCCGATCTAATACAATTATGACATGACAATTTGTTTTTAACACCAATAACAATAACAAATACTCTCTTCATTCTCAAATAAGTGTCGTTTTAGAATTTTCACACAAATTAAGAAACACAATTAATATGCACTTAAATCAATAAATTTACATATATTAACTAAATAAAAATTCTCTCTCCTATAACGGTTGGAGAGAAAACTTTGAAAGCTTAAAAAACATATAAATCAAGATAAAATTTAAATAAAAAAAGGGCGGCTCAGGGGCAAGCCTTCCCCTGCCGATTAATTTGGCAAGAGGCCACTCCTAAGATTCAAACCCGTGACCTCTTGGTCACACGACAACAACGTTTACCGTTGCGCCAAGATAAAATTTAAATACTTAGACAAAAAAAACTACACTAAATTTTATTGAAAAACGAAAACGACACTTAAAAAAGAACAAAAGCAATTATCTAAAACGACACTTATTTGAGAATGGAAAGAATAGTAAATAACCAAACCAAATGTTTTTTTATATTTTAGTTTAGTTATGCAAGTTATTTTTATTAATTTATATATTATATATTATATCTGTTAAAACAAATATTATATATTATATTTTTTATTTTTATAATTTATTTATTTATTAAAACATGTTGATATTGAACAATTTATATACTAACAATAAATGAATCAAACATTACCGATATTTTTAGTTTATCTCAATTGAAAATTCAATTCAATTTAAGTTATTTCTGAATCTTTGGTATTAAATGAATTGATATTGATTGATTCCATCAATTTTAGGAAACCTATAATATGAATTGGATTAATAATATTAAAATTGGCTTCTAAAAAAATATTAAAATTGTTAGAAGAAAAATAAAATTGTTACTGCGAAAATGAATTCATTTGGAGAAAAATAAAATAATGGTGGAGATAAACTCACACCATAGAGATAAAAGACCTAACTTCTATTAATTTTATGAAGCCTATAATATTTAATAATATTAAAATTGTCAGCAGAAACTTGGATGAAACTGTAAAAAAACCCATTAAAAATTGTTACTGAGAAGAGATTGGAAAAATAAAATAAGCATAATCAAAATATGTTGGAGAGAAAAGAAAAATATAAGAAGTGAAAAAAATATAGGAGGAAGCTTTTTTTAATTTTATTTCTTTTTAACTTGTGCTTCTTCACTTTTGGCCTATACAAGATAACTATTTATAGTACATCAAAATGTAACTATTACAACCCTAATAAATAACTCTTAATGACCAGTTAAGACTGTAACTTAACATCACATAACTTCTTATAAGTTATTCTAAAGTAACTTAATAACAATCAACATAAAGACTATTAATTATAAATTTATTATTTCTAACACACCCCCTTAAATTTATAAATTTTTTTTATCCTTTACCAACTCTTAATCTGCTGAAATCTTCAAACTTCAACGTCGTTGATCTCTTCACTTTAGAAGCCATCATTCTCATTATTATCTCCATCTTTTTCTTCGAATTTCATTATAATTGACGTCTTCACTCTGGCTTCTATCATCTTCGTTATTATTTCCATTGTTTTCTTCTTCCTTGTCCTCATCGTCGTTTTCCTCATCATCATCATCGTCGTCTTCGGCATCATCATCATCGTCGTCTTCGGCATTATCCTCATCGTCACTACCATCAACATCACTGTTATCAATGTGTACTTGTATTTTGGGTTTTGGATGAGGCACATAACTTGTAATGCACCTTCTATGTGAACTTGACACAATATTACTCATGTTAATGACCCCGAGCTCTTTCACTCTTTCCTTTATCTTTTCAACTTCCTTGACTTCCTTTTCAGATGCGTTCGATGACAATCCTTTATTGGAAAATGTCTCCTTCAATTCCTTCATTAGTTTCACTTCACATTTGTTCTCAGGCACATGCTTGATTTTCTTGTAAATGACTGGAGGTACACTCATCCTGCATGATTCGATTTGACTAGAGGTACACTCATCCTGCACATGCTCAACATCTTTACCATACGCTGGTGTTGAAACTTCTTCTTTTTTGACATGTTTTTCAACATATGATTGAGACTGACTATCATCAAAGGCATTCTCGGTGCCTTCTGCAATGTTGTTCTCCTTCACTCTTCTTCCATAAGCTTGCTTTGCTTCTTGCCTGATGCTTTGATTTCTTTTTCAAGCCTCTCCCTCTTTTTAGATTCTTCGTAATTTTGCACCTTTTGATTTGTACTAACTTTATTCTCTGGTTTTACTTCATCTTCATCATCCTCATCATAGTCTCTATCTGAAGACTCTGAATTCTCATTAATCCATAGAGATACCTCATATAACAGATTACCTATATATTTCTTATATGGATCAAGTGCAAATTTATCAAGTCCAAAATCTTCCTCTAAAACTCGACAAAGACTGTTTGTCGTAACTTCCTCATAATTGAAGATTCTCCTGTGAGACTTTGATCGCGTGGTCCCACGATCCTTAACAGAGATGACTCTGGGGTGTGAACTGCAAAGGTTGGGTGTCACAAGAAGTAATTTCAGGGTAGTTATACATTGGATTGAGCATTTATCACTCCCGATTAATGGGAGATACATCTAAGGATCGCTTGTGGAAGACTCGACTCTAAACCCTTGCAAGGTGATAGCTTAAGAGTAGAAATTCGGATTTCACTTAACCTATCTTTTTGAGTTGACTCGGCCAATAACAAGTAAAACGAACGTCTCGCTATATGTGACTTGACATTACCCATAGTCATAAGATTCAGTTCAAGGATGTAGTTGATAAAGGATCGTATTATATCGTAACTAATACGGAAGGGTTAACGACAGAATCAACCTGTCTTCTTAACGGACTCTAGGGGAATGATTACGGACTTGCCAATAACATACTATGTACATCATTCCGTTATGCAAGGGATTAAATATAATTCTTGAAGAAATTAATTTAATAGGTTGCATACGGCCAGAAGTAGTAAGGACCTAATGGATCACACATAAGACTTGGAACCAAAAAGAGAGATGGATATGATTAATATATGGAAGCCCAATTAAGCCCAGTAAGGCCCAAATACAAGGAGGGGGCCGAAATTTATATGTATTAGTAAGGAATTAATTTTATTCCTTTAATCCTAATTAGATTAGGATTATGAATTAAATTAATTAAGAGATAATTAAGTTAGGAGTTTTAATTAGATTAATATACTCCTATTATTATCCAATTAGGTTATTTATTATTATCCTAAATGTATTTGATATATTATAAGATAATAATTAGGAATCCTATTCCGAATGGAATTCCTATTAAATAACCTATTCCTATCTAACTAGGGTTTAAGACAAACTAATATATATATACCCCTTCTCTTAATGAATTTCGACTAAGCCAATCCCTCCTCCTACTTGTGATTTTCGAAATTGCTTAAGAGAGAGAGAGAAAAGAATTCTATTCCCAAGTTCGTGAACTAGAATTCATACGGTATTCCATCGATTGATTAATCTTATTCATCCCTCTTTCTCTTTGATCTTGTGTTGGTTTGTTAGAGGCAATCTATTTTGGTTGCATCTCATAAGGGTTGATTCTAACTTAATCTCACCGTGTTCACGAAAGAAGGAAAAACAAACAAAAGGGAGAAATTCGTTTTTCTTCACCTATATCAGGTCAGTTTACTATTTCACGGATTCCCGGAGATTTAACCGTCGGATCGGCGCGATTTTTGGACAGTAGCTTCTAGACACATTCTTCCACGTTTCCACCGAAGGGATTGTCGTTCGAAGGTCTGGAAGGTTTGTTTCGGATAGGGAAGATTGGTAAACAGTTTACATCTCTTTTAAAGTTGTGGGCACTTCGTTTGCAACGGTAGATTGATCGTCGAAAGGTATTTTTCTTATCACTCTTTATATGAAATAACGATTAACGGATCATATGGTTAAAAGGAAGTAGGCTAAAATTTTTATATTTCCGCTGCTATACCTTAGCCTTAATTTCCTTCAGTGGTATCAGAGCCATCGTTAAATCCGTTATTTCATATATGAAAATATATAAGTTTTCAATAGGATTGAATAAATATTTATGGTTAGGATTAATTGACAAATAGTATTGATTGATTAATTCTAAAGATAAATAAAGTTTTGATTAATTGTTAATTAAAACTGATTGTGCTTATATTCCTAATTATTTCGGTTGATAATCATTATAACAAAATCTATTAGTTTTATAGTTAGGTTGATAAAATTAGTTTTATTAATTCTAAATGATAAAACGGAAATCTATTGTAGATTATCCTATTTCTGAAAACCGTTTTAAAATTGTTTTAGAATGTTTTCAGAAATTAATAGTTTTCTGTTTTGATTATCGAATGAATAATTCGTTTAAATGTTTGTTTTTACCAATATGTAAACCAAAGTGTTAAATGAATTAAAATCAAAATAAATGGGACGAGCATAATCAACGTTTTATATGGTTATATTAATCTAAGTATTAATATAAAGATACAAAACGATTAGAAGTAAAATTGGATGAAAGTTAATTTGACGAGTTAATGTGATTAACCTAAATATTACATAAGCCGGTTATGTAATCAACCAATTAAATTTATTTAATTGAGTCTATGCATGTTTGGAGTTATGGACATATTTGGACCCAATTTTAGTCTTTTGGTATTTTTGAAATAGGGTCTACGCGTCCTGCCTTTCTACTATCTATTGTAATTTCTCCTCTCATCTGATTCCCTTCAATTGAAGTTTTCTTATAGTAGTATAGAAATTAATATGTAATTTCAAGGCGCCAAGGAGAAGACGGAGGACCTAAAGAGAAATATGTAATAGTTAGTATTTCCTTAGGTTTGGCCTTTTATTCCGTCTCTGGCTCGACGGAATAATTTAGATGATATGTCCATAACGCCAATGTATGTGAATGTATGTATGTCTAATGTATGCTAAAGCAAATCAAGACTAAGTTAGATTATGAGACTTGAATAAAATCCTTCATTAAAAAGTTAAGTAAATAAGCAAGTTATTAAAATCGGTTGCCCCTCCCTAATATTATAATTCAGCCGGCAGTACTGGGGGCCTTTGGGTTGTTGAGCAAACTCAAGCTCGGGGTCTTATGGTAACACCTGAATTATCGAAAGTTATTCTTTCATGAATATGGGGTAATACTTAAATTAGATTATGATAATTGGATGAGCAAACTCATGTTGTCATAAACTAATGGGCAATATGGTTGGGATTAATATGAGTAACATATTAGTTACTAATGTGGTTAGTAACCCAATAACCTAGGAGTCACATTCAAGATGTGATTGATTACATGAATCTACCTAACAAATGGGACTAGCTTGTTGAGCAAACTCAAGGCGAAATCTCAGGAGTTAGGATCCTAGCTCGCTAAAGGATTTGTGAAATTCTTCGAATTAATATGGAGGCTTATTAATTTGGCAAAATAATGGGAGCAATCTGAAATAAATTAAAAGGCCTATAATTTTGGATTGTTAAACTTTAAAGCAAATGAATGACATATGTTTACTCTTTCTCACTCTCAAGTTTAATTAAACACTCTTAAAATCATGACTAACACCAATCTGCAAAATATACTTACCGATAACAAGTTGAATAGTTCAAACTTCACCGACTGGTTTCGTAACCTCAAAATTGTTTTGAAGTTCAATAAAAATAGGGTATGTATTTGATACATCGATACCCCCTATCCCTGAGGATGATGCTCCCAATCGATGCTTATCAGAAGCACAAGGCTGATGACGATCATGCCGGATGCATCATACTTGCATCGATGACATCGGAATTACAAAGGCAACTATGCTTGTTCCATCATCATGCACCTAAAGGAATTGTTTGGGAAACAGACCAGGTGCGAACGCTACGAGATATCCAAGATGCTATATCGTAGTAGGATGCAAGAGGGCACATCTGTCATGACACATTATGTCAAGATGATTGGCTACATTACCAAACTTTCTAGTATTGGATTTGCGATGGATAACGAATTGAGCATAGACTTAATTCTTCAATCCTTCCCAGAAAGTTATTCATAGTTCATTATGAACTATCAGATGAATGACTTGCAAACCTCTTTTGAAGAGCTTGCAAATATGCTCAAGTCAGTTGAGCCCAATATAAAGAAAGGTAAGAAAGCCGTGCCCAACAAAACTAAGGGAAAGGAAGTGAAGAAGCCCAAAGGAGAGTGCCACTTTTGTGGTGAAGAAATGCATTGGAAAAGAAACTGTTTGGTGTACCTAGCTACCCTCAAGAAGGGAAAAAGCCGGTACTCCAACATCTGGTATGTTCTATATTTCGATAAAGAACAAACATTGCGATTTTATAGAGATGGGATTTTCTATTTTTCAGGAATATCACAAAATGGGATTTATGTGTTAGATTTCTGTTTTCGCAATTGATACCAAAAGACATAAGCTAGATAATTCAACTTGCTTGTGGGATTGTCATATAAACAAGAGACGCATGCTAAAGCTACATTCAGATGGGCTTATAGATCCAATCGATTCTGAATCATTGGAAACATGTGAATCATGTTTAAAAGGTAAAATTACAAAGACACCCTTTAGTAATAAAGGTGAGCGTGTATCAGACACTCTAGGACTCATTCATTCAAATGTATGTGGTCCTATGTCAGTCCAAGCAAGAGGAGGATTCAGATACTTCATTAGCTTCATAGATGACCATACTCGCTATGGTTATATCTACTTGATGAGGCACAAATCAGAAGCTTTTGACAAGTTCAAATGCTTCAAGAATGAAGTGGAAAATCAATTAGGAAAGAAAATAATGACACTTCGATCTGATCGAGGTGGCGAATATCTTTCTGATGATTTTCTGAATTATCTAACTGAATGTGGGATATGCTCACAATGGACACCTCCCTATACACCACAACACAATGGTGTATCCGAGAGGAGAAACCGTACCCTATTAGATATGGTATGATCCATGATGAGCATGGCCTTACTTCCAAAGACGTTCTGGGGCTATGCCTTAGAAACTGCCCTCTTCACCCTGAACTGAGTACCAACCAAATCCACTGTTTCCACACCATATGAATTGTTCCTTGGTAAGAAACCCGTGTTCTCGTTCATGAGAGTATGAGGTTGTTCAGCATATGTCAAACGCGTTGCGTCCGACAAATTAGATTCTAAATCTGATAAATGTTTCTTCATTGGATATCCCAGGGAAACCATAGGGTATTACTTCTATCATCCAGATGATCAGAAAGTAATAGTATCCAAACACGCAACCTTCTTAGAGAAAGAGTTTCTCGAAGAAACACAAAAGGGAAGCGTGATTGAACTCGACGAAGTTCAAGAGGAAGAAACAACGACTGAAACAACAGAAGCGGTTGAGGTACCCGAAGAAGTCCCATTAGATGAGACTCCAGTGGCACCTATTCGTAGATCACGAAGAGTTCGTGAACTCCCAGTTAGATATGGTTTTCTACTGGGAGATGATGACGAGGTTCCCGTGTTAGACGACGAACCCGAAAACTACGAAGAGGCTCTTACTAGTCCAGATTCTAAAGCATGGCTTGAGGCTATGGATTCTGAAATGGATTCCATGTATACTAACCAAGTTTGGACTTTGGTTGATCCACCCGAAGGGATAAAACCCATTGGGTGCAGATGGATCTTCAAAAAGAAGACTGACATGGATGGAAAGGTTAGCACCTATAAGGCTAGGTTGGTAGCGAAAGGATATCGTCAAAAATAAGGTGTTGATTATGACGAAACCTTCTCTCCCGTTGCTATGTCCAAATCAATCAGAATCATGCTTGCAATTGCCGCTCATTTTGATTATGAGATTTGGCAAATGGATGTGAAAACAGCTTTCCTAAACGGAAACCTGCTTGAGGATGTATACATGATGCAACCTGAAGGTTTCATATCAAAGGATGCAAATAAAGTTTGCAAACTTCAGAGATCCATTTATGGACTCAAGCAAGCATCTAGAACCTGGAACAAGCGTTTTGACGAAACCATAAAACAATTTGGTTTCGAACAAAATTGCGAAGAAGCTTGCATTTACAAGAAAGCAAGTGGGAGCTCTATAGCATTTCTCATACTATATGTGGACGATATACTGTTAATGGGAAATGACATTGCTCTTTTACAATCAGTGAAAATATGGTTATCCGGTAACTTCTCAATGAAAGACCTCGGTGAAGCAGCCTATATACTTGGTATAAAGATCTATAGGGATAGATCGCGTAGACTGCTTGGTCTTTCACAGGCTACATACATTGAAAAGGTGTTAAATCGGTTTAGCATGCTTGAATCGAAATGAGGTAACTTACCCATGGTACATGGAGTAAAGTTAAACAATCATCAATGTCCTAAAACTGATGATGACAAACGACGCATGGCTGTAGTCCTGTACGCCAGCGCGATCGGTTCGATTATGTATGCTATGCTATGCTATGCACTAGACCTGACGTAGCGTTCGTGTTATCTGTAATGAGTCGTTACCAAGGGAATCCGGGAGACGAGCACTGGATTGCCGTCAAGAACATTCTTAAGTACTTGAGAAGAACTAAAGATATGTTTCTAGTGTACGGAGAAGGAGATCTGAAAATACAAGGATTTTCAGACGCTAGTCATCTCACAGATGATAATGATTTTAAATCCCAATCAGGATACCTGTTTATCCTAAATGGGGGCGCGGTCAGTTGGAAAAGTTCCAAGCAGGGAAGCGTAGCTTTCTCTACGACCGAGTCAGAGTACATCGCTGCTGCGGAAGCAGCAAAGGAAGCAGTTTGGATTAGAAAGTTCATTACAGAACTAGGTGTGGTGCCTGACATTGTCAATCCCATTACTCTGTACTGTGATAACAATGGAGCCATTGCGCAAGCAAAGGAACCACGGTCTCATAATGCATCCAAGCACTACCTAAAGCGATACCACATCATTAGAGAGATTGTGGCTAGAGGAGATGTGAGAATAGAAAGAGTACCTACAGAGGACAACGTTGCAGATCAGTTGACAAAGCCTTTAACCCAGAAAGTACATGATCGTCATTTAACTTCTACTGGGATAAGTTTTAGAAACAATTGGCTTTAGTCCAAGTGGGAGTATGTTGGGGTTTTGTGTCCTATAGTCAATTGTTGCAGGATACAAACTTATTGTAAATGAATTGTTCTTTATATCATTTGTTTTAATGAGATATATGTTTTATAACTATATAAAGGCAATCCCTTTTAAGAACTAAATAAAGTCTAATAAAAGGAAATCCGTAAGTTTGTTTAAAGTGATTATAAAGTGTTCATACAAGCATGAAGTGAGACAAAACTTTATAATAAACTAATAAACTTAAAACCACCCCAAGTCAAGTGATATATTTAGGCTTGATATATCACAGTTGAGACTTGTATGTAACAATGTCTTCTGTCCGACAGAAAGCTGATCTCACAAGCTTCATATATATAGATATCTAGACAGTTACATAGATCCGGTGAAACGTTGTTCATTAGGATTGGGGATCCGATTTGAGATAACAGGATGGGTAGATTCATCCTTGTCAACTTTTCATCTCATTGGTATTAATAGGTATAACTAATCATCAAACTCAAAGGAATGTTAATTGGTCATCCTGAATTACTGAATGTGAGACTTTGATCGCGTGGTCCCACGATCCTTAACAGAGATGACTCTGGGGTGTGAACTGCAAAGGTTGGGTGTCACAGGAAGTAATTTCAGGGTAGTTATACATTGGATTGAGCATTTATCACTCCCGATTAATGGGAGATACATCCAAGGATCGCTTGTGGAAGAATCGACTCTAAACCCTTGCAAGGTGATAGCTTAAGAGTAGAAATTCGGATTTCACTTAACCTATCTTTTTGAGTTGACTCGGCCAATAACAAGTAAAATGAACGTCTCGCTATATGTGACTTGACATTACCCATAGTCATAAGATTCAGTTCAAGGATGTAGTTGATAAAGGATCGTATTATACCGTAACTAATACGGAAGGGTTAACGACAGAATCAACCTGTCTTCTTAACGGACTCTAGGGGAATGATTACGGACTTGCCAATAACATACTCTGTACATCATTCCGTTATGCAAGGGATTAAATATAATTCTTGAAGAAATTAATTTAATAGGTTGCATACGGCCAGAAGTAGTAAGGACCTAATAGATCACACATAAGACTTGGAACCAAAAAGAGAGATGGATATGATTAATAGATGGAAGCCCAATTAAGCCCAGTAAGGCCCAAATACAAGGAGGGGGCCGAAATTTATATGTATTAGTAAGGAATTAATTTTATTCCTTTAATCCTAATTAGATTAGGATTATGAATTAAATTAATTAAGAGATAATTAAGTTAGGATTTTTAATTAGATTAATATACTCCTATTATTATCCAATTAGGTTATTTATTATTATCCTAAATGTATTTGATATATTATAAGATAATAATTAGGAATCCTATTCCGAATGGAATTCCTATTAAGTAACCTATTCCTATCTAACTAGGGTTTAAGACAAACTAATATATATACCCCTTCTCTTAATGAATTTCGACTAAGCCTATCCCTCCCCCTACTTGTGATTTTCGAAATTGCTTAAGAGAGAGAGAAAAAAATTCTATTCCCAAGTTCGTGAACTAGAATTCATACGGCATTCCATCGATTGATTAATCTTATTCATCCCTCTTTCTCTTTGATCTTGTGTTGGTTTGTTAGAGGCAATATATTTTGGTTGCATCTCATAAGGGTTGATTGTAACTTAATCTCACCGTGTTCACGAAAGAAGGAAAAACAAACAAAAGGGAGAAATTCGTTTTTCTTCACCTACATCAGGCCAGTTCACTATTTCACGGATTCCTGGAGATTGAACCGTCGGATCGTCGCGATTTTTGGACAGTAGCTTCTAGACACATTCTTCCACGTTTCCACCGAAGGGATTGTCGTTCGGAGGTCTGGAAGGTCTGTTTCGGATAGGGAATATTGGTAAACAGTTTACATCTCTTTTAAAGTTGTGGGCACTTCGTTTGCAACGGTAGATTGATCATCGAAAGGTATTTCTTCTTATCCCTCTTTATATGAAATAACGATTAACGGATCCTATGGTTAAAAGGAAGTAGGCTAAAATTTTTATATTTCCGCTGCTATACCTTAACCTTAATTTCCTTCAGCAAAATCACAAGAAAATCAGTAACAAGGTATTGTGTCTCCATAGGGGAATGTTTAGTTTCTTGGAAATCAAAGAAGCAAGGACTGTGAGTAAGAGTTCAGCTGAAGCTGAGTATAGAGCTATGGCTACTGCATCATGTGAGTTAAAGTGGTTGTCATTCTTGTTGAAAGAGTTTGATATTAACCCCATTTTACCAATTCCTTTAAGATGTGATAACCAGGCAGCAATTCACATTGCTGCAAACCCAGTGTTTTATGAAAAAATGAAACATGTTGAGATTGATTGCCACATCGAGCATGAGCATTTAGAAACTGGTTTCATCAGTACTCCATATATAGCTTCATCACATCAAGTTGCAGATTTGCTTACAAAAGCATTGACTGGTTCACAAATGTCTGGGTTCTTAGACAAGATGAAAGTTGTAAATTGCTCTTTATCTTGCGGGGAGGCTGTTAAAGATAGAAGAGTATGAGTTTTAGGGGAGGCTGTTGAAGTATTATTACTTTACACGTGTCATGTGTTTGTGGCATGTGTTATAGGCGGGAAAAGTTGTTATTAAGATGTGGAGGAGAGCCATCCACGTCACTTTTGTATCTTTTGTATTCAGCTATATATATAGCTGCTTGTACTGTCATTTTTCATTAATAAGAATTGCAGAGTTTCAGTTCTTTTTACTTCTCATAAAATCAATAAAAAGAAGGTAATTTTCAAATGTAATTGGACACATAAATAAAACTCTCTATTTTTTGTAATAAATTTTGAATGAGATTTGTTCCTAAAGTATACATACTTATTTCCAATTTAGAGATTTCTGGTGTTTGATGAGAATTTTTTTGAAGAACGGGAACAACAATTGAATCTACAAAATTTCTTATAATTGCCTTGTTTCAAACTTTTTCTTTGTCATTATGTTCTCTCTTGAGATGATGGCCTTACTTTAAGTTTATGCATGAACATTGCAATCTCTTATTATGTTTGTAATTGAGGTTTAAATCACTATATATTGTATTTCATGATTGAAATAATTAGAGCTTTTGATGGACTAGAATATTATTTTACTATTCTATTCGATGTTGACAAAAGAAGAAATTGCATTAAAATGGAAAGGGAATTCAAGGTCAATAGGTGGCCTTTCTAGTACAGCTAAAACCACATGATGTTTTTAATTCCCATGTTTACTGGAATTCTTTTTTCAGTTCCAATCCAAATTGTTGGTACTCGATAAAATTAGATTTTTTTTACATGGATTTGTTTACACACTTGAGGTTAAGTACCTTTCCACGGGTAGGCTATTAATTGGCTGTGGCCCTTTTCCTTTTCACCATTCCGTAATATACGGTATCGTTCTTAGGAATAGGAGTGTATCTTTGAAATCCGGACTGCTCATTGTTCTACGTGTCTAATTGGTTAAGCTTTAGGTTAGATCTTCCGGTTACTACACGTGTTAAAGCGGTTACTACACGTGTTAAAGCTTATTAGCGTTGACTCAGAGTAGGCTCATTCCTTTGATTCATCATAGGTCCATTCTTTTATTATGTCCTATATCATTTGGTATCATTTAATCCTCGATCAACAATTGATCAACAGTCGTTCGTAAACAACGGACTCTAATGATATTTTATTAGCAATAGTTACAATCAAATGTCAAACACCCTCTAGACTTTTAAAAGGGTTTTTAGTATCAGTCTTTTCTATAGACCGACGGTAATATCATTGAGTCGGTCACCAACTCCCATGATGTATATAAATAAACAACTTTGAGTTTTAAAAATAAATATTCATAAATAATGAAGGCATATTAAACAAAAATATTCAAATTATTAATTTAGTTAACTAGTTTAAATAAAATGAAATAGAAAATGAAATAACAGTATTAATAAGGGCTAAGTCCAAATAAAATATATGTGGTTATATTGATTTGTAAATGAAGGATTGTGATTGTCATATTTTCAAATCGATGACTTTTGGATTGCCATTGTTAAATTTGGCCGTTAATGAATTCAATATGATTTTTTTTCAAGAATTTAATGATATTTTAAGAATTTTAATGATGAAATTTTTTAATTTGAAAATAATAAAAAATGTAGTTCCATGGCAAATCTGATACTAAAGAATTTTAATTCTTGAAAATTTTCAATTTGATGTTGTTAACGGTCAAATTTGGTAATTTCAATAAAAAAAGTCATCGATTTATAAATATCGACAAAAAAAAACCCATAGTCCTTTATCTGCAAATCAATGTAAGCAACTGATTCCAATGATGCTTTATGAGCAATGATTATTGTAAACAAATGATTCCGAAGACCCTTTTGATATTTGACAAAAACCCTAATCAATAATAGGAATGTGATTTGAAATGGTCGATCAGGTTGCTAATAGATTTAATTTAGGCTTGGTATAAATAATATTGGTGTATCGGCTCTGATTTATGATTTGATACATTTTATCTTTGATCTATCAAAGTCTTAAAAAAATGTGAATCGATTGGGATGATATTAAACATCCCACATTTAAATTGGAAAGCTATATGACTTCTTAAAATATGTGAAACAATTATCTTACTTTCCCTTTGAGATACATTTTGGGTGAATTAAGCTTTTATTTACATAATATTGAGAGCTATCATATGAATGTTAATATTACTTACCAAATAAACAAATGATAAAACGGTTAATAAAAAAAAGACGGTTTTAACATTTTGAGAAGATTATTGATACTATGAATTCCGAAATTAAATCCTAACTCTCTCCAATTCTAATATGGTGTTTTTACATATTTGTCTCGGTTTGCCTGAACTCAGTTAGGCCCAACCAATAGAATTTAGCATTGAGTTATTATACTATTCTTAAAAGTTAAGCATAACTCAGTCTGATATTATAACATTTTCAAAGATGGAATACAACGATAATCTTATAAACTTTACTTAAAAATCGGTTAACCCTTTAAACATATAAAAAAATGTCCCATTGACTCTCTGAAAGCTTATTTAAAGGGTATTTGTTTCATCTTTTCATAACAGCTTTTCATAATACCTTTTAGCATTTCACTCCAAACCACGTGAAATATAGTTTTTGGTTAGTTTTATGAAATAACAGCTTTTCCCAAATAAACGTTTAGCATTTTTTGATCAAAACAACATCGTCTTAGAGCTTTTAATTAAAGTTTAGCTTTTTAATTTTGACAAAATTATATTTCTTAATTCCATAAACTAGGGCTGTGCATCGGTTTAAAACCGAACCGAACCGAATACCGAAATATCTAAAAATCTTGTACTGAACTGAACCGACGTAAGAACATAAACCGAACCGAACCGAATTTTTTCGGTTCGGTTTTTTCTGAATTAACCGAATTAATATAAAACTTTACAAATAATCTAAAAAGCACAAAGCTTTAATTCATATACTAAGTAAGAGCATAAATTAATGGTTATATTAAATGTTTTTTTAAGGTAAATAAGTGTTAGATTAGAATTTAATGGTTATATTAAATTCAAAGTTAAGGTAAATAGATGTTAAATTAGAATTTAATGGTTATATTAAATGTTTTTTTTTTTTTTGTAGAATCATAAAATTAGCAGGTTGTGTTATCATTAGATAGATGGTGTGTATAAATTTAGAAAGGATTAAATTTTTTTTCCAACCATAAATGTATAAAACGACATAGTAGCGACTAATCGGTGCGGTTCGGTTATTTCGGTTTTTATTAGAAACCGAACCGAACCGCACCAAAAACCGAATCTCCAAAATAACACACCGAATCCAAACCGTGTAATAATAAAACCGAACCGAAAAACCGAACATTGTCGGTTCGGTTCGGTTTTGCGGTTTCAAACCGCATAATGCACAACCCTACCATAAACTATATGTTTCTTTTTTTTTATGTCATTTCTATCAATATAATATTATTATCGAAAGAACAAAATTTTACTTCGTTTAATAAATTAATAATTTTTAATTGTAATTTAGCTATACAAATTATTTTTATTAATTTATATAAGATATTTTTTATAATTTATTTGTTACTTAATATAAAACATGCTTATATTGAAATTTTACATATTAATAGTAGTAACAGAATTAAATAGGTTCCTATTTTTAATTTATCCCAGTTGAAAGATTCTATTTAATTTCTATTTCAGAAGCTTAGGATATTAAAATAAGGCCAAAGAAGAAGTGGGTTGAAACACTAAAAGATATCAAAAAAAAAATTATTAAATTGAGAATGAATTCTGTTGATACAAAAATATAATAATCATAAAAATGGTGGAGGTAAAACCGCATGATAGAATGTCTTAGAATAGAAATAGATAGTTAGAGCATTTCTAAAAGACTCTTAGTTTAACTATTAAGTTAAAATTTGAGGAGAAAGAATTAAAAATGAGTTTTCAACAGATTTTTAGTTTCTCTTCAAATCACTAAGAGCCTCTACATCCTCTCTATTAATTAGGATTGTAATCGAGTCGAGCCGAGCCTTGACTTGTTCAAGCTCAACTCGCTATAAAATTAACGAGTTCGAGCCCGAGCTTATTATAAAATTAACGAGCTCGAGCCCGAGCTTATTATAAAATTAACGAGCTCGAACACGAGTCAAGCTTTGGCTTGCTCAACGAGCTCGAGCCAAGCTTCGAGCTTGTTTCGAGCCCAAAATCCTCTTTGGACTTGGTTCATTAAAAAAATTATCTAAACATGAATTGTTTGTGAATAAATCGTTAATTATATTTATGAAGTTTGCTCGTAAATAACTCTTTAATTGTGTACATAAACAAGCTCACAAGCAAAGTTCGTGAATAAATAAACAAGATGCTTACAAATAGTTCGTATATTACTCATTTATTATGTTTGTGAACGAACTCATTTAATAACAAATGAAATAATATTAAGTTTAGATATTTGTGAACTAACACAAAACTATATAGGTCCTGTTTGGTAAAGAGCGTTTTGAGATAAAAAGAACGGTTTTGACCAACTTTAGAGGTTTGACCACTGAAACCGCTAATTGAAGTGTTTGGTGGAGAGAGGTTTGAGAGAGAGTTTTGGGATGAAAACGCTAATTTAGAAAAAGCTCTTAAAAGGAGTTTTTTCCATTAGCGTTTTGCAATATTAAAATTAATGAAATTTTTTTAACTCTAATAAATAGACTCCCTCTTCTCCTGCACCAAAATTAATGCCCTTATTCGTCTTTTTGCACAAACCGCTATTATCAATCAGCTAATTTTTCCAAACATGTCTACACAAACATCTAGTCAAATCAGCTCATGTAATCAGCTAACAGCTAACAGCTAATTCCCAAACAGGGTCATAGTTTTCTGCAAAATTAAAATTTGTTCATAAATGCTTTGACCTGCTCAAACTCGGCTCGTTTACGAACCGAGCCAGTAAATCATGCTCACGAGCGGCTCGCTTACAAGTCGAGTCGAGTCGAGCTTTTATTGAGCCGGCCACCGAGCCGCTCATGAGCGGCTCGGCTCATTTACAACCCTACTATTAACAGAGAGCCTCTCTTTACCTCTTAGTGCCTCCTAACTTCATTTTTTATTAATAATTTATTATTAAAGAGTTTATGTCCTTTCACTATTGGTAAATATAACAACCATTAATAATTTTAATTATAAAATAAGAAATAAGGAGTAAATATAAGAAGCATTGTTGGAGATGATATATCTTAGTCACTCTTAAATCATTAAGAGTCAATTATTTATATTATTCTTAGAGAGTGTACTAAGAGTCTGGAGATACTCTTAGACCTTGTTTGATAACACCATTTATCACTTAAATTAAAATATTAAGCATTTGTTTAATTTAAGTGTGTTTGATAAGAGTTGTTTCTCCACCACTTAAATTAGTTAATTAAGTTAAAAATCGATCACTTAAAATTCAGTACTTATTTTTTCAGCATTTAATTTTCAGTTTTATCAAACGACACCTTAGAGAGATAAAAATAGACTTAAATGCAATAATAAAATAATAAATTATTATTTTTAATTTTAATTTAGTTATGAAAGTTATTTTTATTTATTTATAAATTATATATTTTATTTTTACAATTTATTTATGGGTTAATTAAAATAACTACCATGTGGTTTGGCCGATTTTCAAACCTTTATCTGTAGTTTTTTTTTTTTTTTTTTTTTTTGCAAACGCAACTCTGTGGTTTGTAAAATTTTGCATTTGAGTTCACTTTGTCAGAATTTGATCGATAACGACTTTGAAATGAAAATTTTCAAGAGTTGAATGATATTTTAAGCAACTTTAATTCTTCAACTTTTTAGGTTTGAGATCATTTAGATGTTGTTGTTTTTTTTATGAGAGAGGAAGATAATGTTTAGAGAGAGAAAACTCCAAAAATGATGATTTCGAAAAATTAAGAATATGGTTCCATAGTAAATATATACCAAACAAGTTTAATTCTTAAAAAAATTCATTTTGAGGTCGTTATCGGCCAAATAAAAAAACATGTAAAATTTTACAACCATAGGATTGTGTTTTATAAAAAATACCACAAATACCACATCGCAAATCGGCTAAACTATATGATAGTTATTTGTAATTACCCTTTATTTATTGCTTAATATAAAACATAATACTAATAACATAAAAAGAATTAAACATGTTTATATTTTTAATCCTTCTGAGAAGCCTATAGGATATTAAATTAGGGCAGAAGAAGGGTTAACTACTAATCTAGCCATTTAGAATGGTCTATTAACATATTTGACCCACTTTATTTCTATCTCATCAAATTAGATAGTTTCATGCACTTTGAACAAGAGTACCCTTATTTCAATTTACATTCTTCCTCAAACTCTCAACGTCTTCTTTGCCATCACAAACTGAAGAAAAGACGATGGTTTATAGAGAGAAGAAATTATGTTTCGTTCAACCTTTGAAGAATTAGTGTCTGCGGGAGGGGTTTGGGATGGAAAGCTCAAAAAATGAAAAAAAAAACTAACAATTGAACTGCTGCGATGTCGCATTTGTGACGAATTCGTCACATTGCGACAAGAGTTGTCGTATTTGTGATGAAATGCGACAACTGTTGTCACATTTGTGACGAAATGCGATACATTTCGTCACAAATGCGACAACAATAAAGGAAAATGAAGGAAATTGAAACATGCCATTACAGATGAAGAAAGAGGCAAGACCAGCGAGAAAAGGAGGCGTATAAGCTAAAAACATACAATTTCTACGGAAAATTGAACATAATGCTTCAATAATCTCAAAAATCGCTAACGATTGATATCAGAAATTGAAGAAGATCAACCGAAGAAGAACTTGAAATGAAGAAGAAGAACCACAAAAAGAAGAAGCGGGAACAGGAGCAGATGGATCGATAGAATAGAACTACAGATAATTTTGTCCAAAATGGATGAAAATGTCTAGTTTGGTGAGATGGAAATAAAATGAATTAGATAAGTAAATGAATCCTTTAGTTGGACTAGATTTATAATTTGCCCACGGAAGAAGAATGGGTTGAAACAGATAAAATGAATGGGACAGTTACAAAACTAGCCCTATTTTAAAACCCATTTACGTTTTTAGCCTAGTTCTCCAACTTTTTACAAATCTAGGCAGTTTCATTGTATTTGGACAAAAATACCATTGTCTTCCTTATTCCCCCTTTGCCTATCGTACCTGTCGTATTTTTTAAAATACGACAAGCAACATATTATATATTGTGTCGTACCTGTCGTATTTTTTAAAATACGACAAGCAACAGATTATATATTATGTCATACCTGTCGTATTTCATGTACTAAATCTACTACACATGTCGCACCTGTCGTATTTTAAACATCAATGTACTAAACTACATACTAGTTTTAACATCAATGTACCAAATGACATATTACATATCGGTACAATAAATGTACTAAATTACAATGTCTAACTATCAGACAAAAGCAAACTTGTTTCTAGATTATCTACTAATAACTTCTGAGCTTGTATACTAAATTACAATGTCTAACTATCAGACAAAAGCAAACTTGTTTCTAGATTATCTACTAACAGCTCTGGGAACTCAGGAAGGGTCATAATGTAAGGATGGACCTTTCGTTTGAGCTTGTGTTCCAAAATGTTGCCATGTATGAAATACAACATTGCCATCAAAACTGCATCACCATCATCTTGTTTGGCCCAATCCGTTCCTATGAACTTCCCATATATGCCTTTGTGTTTTACATTAGCAACCTTTCCAAAAAACTTCTCCTTAAATCCTCCTTTAGTCTTCATCTTCTTCATCCCTTTCATTATTGCTTTTGTGCTTTCAAAGGGCAGTCAAATTTGCTCTGATAACTTCACGCACGGGCGTGTTAAACCTGTTAGATACTTGTGCGGATGAATTCAGGGCAAATGGGTATTTGAACTTTATCTCAGTCTTTCTCCTTTTTTTTGGTTGTGATACCCTTTGATCATGCTACAAATAAGACAAATAATCAGACAAATACAGAAAAAATGCGACAGGCGATAGAGTATCTAGTTTGTCGTACCTTTTGTATTTTCAAAAAATGTGACAGACTAGTCTGTCGTACCTGTCGTATTTTTAAAAAATGCGACAGGCTAGTCTGTCGTACCTGTCGTATTTTCAAAAAATGCGACAGACGACAGATTATATAGTCTGTCGTACCTATCGTATTTTTAAAAATACGACGGGCAACATAGTATATTTTCAAATTTGCACCATCATAGTCTGTCCATCTATCATTAATGTCCATCTATTTGTATCATATAATCATCAAAATTGAGATCAATCTTTAATATTCATCTACTTGTATCATATAATCATCAAAATTGTTCCTACACTTAAATTGTTCCTACATCCATCCTCTTCGAAGAAAAACATTCATATAAATGTGTATTTCATATCATAACAAAATGAGATTAATGCACTTTTGACAGAATGTTGCAACAAAGCTTCTAAGGATATCACATCAAATGAGATTGGTCACTTTAAACAAGTTAAGGGGGTTAATAGACCTTTAGCCAAAAAAATGTAATTTCTACTTATATGGCTGTCACGTGGGACACACCCGACTGCTATGTCATATGTAAAATTAAGTCTTTTTGTTAAGCCCAAAATATACCTAAAATATCATTAATATTTACATCATTTTTATTACGAATTCGTGTTATTTATATCTGTTTAGATTACTTTTACTTTCGAATATCTTTCTTTCTTGCAAGGTACCAAAATATTTGGTAAAATCCAAATAGGAACGAAAAAGGATCAAAAACAGAAGAAAAACCCTTCAAAAGGAGTCAAAGACGACGTAAATCGAAAGCACCAAGTCGAAGACACGAACGAAAGCAAAGAACAAAGGAAGCCTGCCGGGCCGCGACAGAGGATCCCAAACCCGCGGCCGCGACACGCGCGGTACAACCAATTCTCCCCTTCGTCCGTTGCTCAAGCTCAGTGCTACGTCATTCACGGCCGCGGATACCTATCCTTGGTAAGTGCAGAAATTCACAAACAAGCATTTAACACATGCTGAAAATCCAAGAAACGCGTTCGTTCAAATGGATAAAGACGTCCTTTCACAGCGGAAACGACTCTTAACCAACAGACACGTCACTTCAAACTCAACCCTTCATAAAGAGTTGATGTTGAGAAGAAAAAATATTATGTTATGTAGTGTGTGTGAAATGTTATAATCAGAGCGTAGAACTTATGTCGAAGTTCTAAGTAAACACATTTCGAGAGTTAGAAATTAGATTCTGTACAAAAACAAGATGAGGTACACATATTGTTTATAGTTAAAAATGCAACTCAGTAGCGTTTAGACATTGTTCCAGTTTTAGTTTGCATCATGGTAGTGGCCGACCGAATCCCTATTACGAAGTTACAGCGAGAAGATTGAGTAAAGTGTTCGCCCCCGAGCCTGACAACCTCCTAAGGAAACCCAAGGAAGCGGAACCGATCAAGCCCTTCACTTGCACGCCCTCGAAGAACTCGATGCTCCTTATTCTCTGTAAACTTGTATCAATTTATTTTTCATCTAATAAAGTCCGTTCTATTCGAAAAATCATAATGCAGCACTTATGGTAACCAATCCAATATAAGTGAGGCTGGTGTTTTCATTAAAATGCACTTGAATTCAAAATCTTTACAAGGAAACTTTGTTGAACACTTAGGCAAATTATCATCTCGAAAGAGTTTTAATTTGAGTAAGGGCAACTATCCCGAAAGGGTTTTGTCGCGTTCAAAGCCAATTAATTAGAGGTTCTGTCATTTATTTCATCATCATAATCGATACAAAGTTTAAGTTGTTTTCTTTGCTTAATGCAAATGAACAAATTCATTCCTTTTTTCTAATAAGTTCTAAATGTTCCTGTTTTGTAAAATTCATCCTTAAAATCAGAAGATCTTTCTAACAATCGATTTATTCTAAATATAAAATCTTATTCCAGCATTTTCAAATACTCAAAGTTCACAAATTCAATCAAATAAATTTCATAAATTCAATTAATCCAATTTTCACTTTTCATTTATATTTTATAAATCTAACAAGTTCGAAATTAAAGATTCAAAAATAAGTTTTTTCGTTAAAAAACGTATCTCTGTGGGATCGATATTTTTATTACTACAAGTGAAACCGTGCACTTGCGGAAATCGCTCAACAAGTTTTTGGCGCCGTTGCCGGGGATACGCCAAAATTTTTGTCAAAATTTTTATTTTTCGCATTTTATTTTCGAATATAGGTTTATACATTATTTTTTATACAACTTTGATATTTTATTTATTTTCAGTTATCTAACATATTTGCTTTCAATTATTGTTTTGAAGGTAGTTTGGCTCGTGTTACAATTTCAAGTTGATGCGCAGTTCATGAAATTCGGGCACGCCACCAGACCCTTTTGATCCAAAAATTGAGAGAACACTTAAGAAAAACAAGAAAAACAACAAAAAAGACAAAACACCCTTAAAAACAAAAGTAGACCAGCCAGAAATTATGGCCGATCCACCGACACTTATGGATTATGCCAGGCCAGGAATGGCCGGTGTAACTAATAGTGTAGTTAGACCCCGTATAAACGCGAATCAATTTGAAATTAAGCCTGCTTTGCTTAATATGTTACAAAACAATGTAACGTTTTACGGATTGCCTAACGAAAACCCTAATGCACATTTGAAAAATTTCTTAGAAATTTGTGACACTTTTAAAATTACTGATGTAATAGCCGAAGCAATCAAACTTCGCCTCTTTCCTTTCACTTTGAAGGATAAGGCAAAAATTTGGTTAACTTCTATGCCTGCTGCAACATTTGAAACTTGGGACCAATTAGCCCAAGCATTTTTACAAAAATATTTTCCTTTAGCAAAAACCGCAAAGAGTCATCAAAGAGTTGACATCTTTTACACAAAATGATAATGAAACTCTTTATGAAGCTTGGGAACGTTTTAAAGAACTTCAACGTTTATGCCCACACCACCAATTGCCAGATGCACTTTTAATGCAGACATTCTATAATGGATTAAATCCTACGACTAGAGGTTCATTAGATGCCATGTCTGGAGGGTTATTTATGAAAAAGACATCCGCCCAAGCAAGAGAACTTTTGGAGGAAATGGCAATCAACAGCAGTATGTGGCCCGCAGAGCGTGGACATATACCAACGGCGAAACCATCATCCTCAGGTACATCACCGGTTAAAGGTATAATGAATCTTGATCCTGTAGCAATGTTACAAGCCCAATTTTCTGCCTTATCGCACAAAATTGATAAATTTATGGCACCGTGCGATTCTAATGATCCGATCCAGAGAGACATTGACTACGAAGGTATGAATGAGATTGAACAGGTAAATTTTGTCCAAGGACAAAACCAAACTAATAATCCATATTCTAATACTTATAATCCTGGATGGAGAAATCATCCTAACTTTAGCTGGAAAGATGGTAATAATAATAATAATGCAAATGCTAATCAGTATCGTGTAAATAATTATCAAAATCAAACAAGAGATACGATTAGCACTTTATCTTCAAAAATCGACAAATTTATTGATGTTATGAATGGAAAGGTAAGTAATCAAGACGATGGTTTTAAACGGATCGAAAATAAATTCGATCAGCTTATCAAAAACCAATCATCTAGCATCCATAATTTGGAGGTTCAAATTGGACAACTTGCTAAATCAATTCCATCCCGCAAAGAGATAAGTCTTCCCAGCCAAACGGAAGAAAATCCGAAAGAGCATGTTAAGGCTATCACTCTTCGTTCGGGGAAAAACTACTTAGGTCCGGAAATGCCCGGAAATTCAACTTTACCTGGAAATGATTTGCCAAAATCCAAAGAAGATACATTAAAACAAAAAGATACACCAATTGACTCTAATCCGAAACCTTTTGTACCAAAACCACCTTTTCCACACAGGGTCCGAAATAAGGACCATGATAAACAACTGTTATCATTTTTGGACAAACTTAAAAATTTGCATATAAATTTAACATTCATGGATGCAATTACGCAAATCCCTAACTATGGAAAATTCTTGAAAGATTTAATTTCAAAAAAGATTAGTTGGGAAGGAATTTCATCCATTTCTCTTTCTGAAGAATGTAGTTCGATAGTATCAAGCAAATTACCTACTAAACTCAAAGATCCCGGATGCTTTACCATTCCGTGTACATTGGGAAATATGGAATTCCCAAGTTGTCTTTGTGATTTAGGAGCTAGTATAAACTTGATGCCATTGTCTATTTTTGAAAAATTAGGTTTAGAAGAAGACATCAAATGTACCAATATGGTTTTGCAATTAGCGGATCAATCCACTAAAAGACCATATGGTATAATTGAAGACGTTTTGGTAAAAGTTGACAAATTTATTTTTCCTACTGATTTTGTTATCTTAGATTTTGTTTATGATGCTAATTGTCCGCTAATCTTTGGTAGACCGTTCATGAATACGGGACGTGCTCTAGTTGATGTGTCGGAAGGAAAAGTAGTTTTAAGAATAGGTGATGATAAGATCGAGTTCGATATGAATCAAGCAATGAAATATCCTATGGAGGATTTTTCTTGCATGAAACTTGATTTAATTGAGGAATGTGTTAATGACATTGTTCAAAGAGAAGAAATAATAGAACCTATAATGGGTGAAGAATTAGAAGATAAAGACCCAGAGCCTTTGATTCGAGAAGATGGACCAGTTCCGCCTTCAGTAATAGTTCCACCTAAATTAGAACTTAAAGAATTACCAAACCATTTGAGATACACTTTCCTAGGCGGAAGTGATACTCTACCTTTAATCATCTCTAAAAAATTAACAGAAAATCAAGAAGAAAAATTGAAAGAAGTTGTTAGAAATAGAATAGGAAGTATGGGATGGCAGATTTCAGATTAAAAAGGAATTAATCCTAGTATTGTAATGCATAGGATTCACTTAGAAGAAGATAAGCCACGTAAAGCGGATAGACAAAGACGTTTAAATCCGAACATGAAAGAAGTAGTCAAAAATGAGATTACTAAACTTTTAGACAATGGAATCATTTATCCTATTTCGGATAGTGAATGGGTTAGTCCAATCCATTGTGTACCCAAAAAGGGAGGTATAACTGTAGTAAGGAATGATGAAGGTGAATTAATACCTACACGAACCACCACCGGTTGGAGGGTTTGTATAGACTATAGGAACCTAAATAAGGCAACTAGGAAAGATCATTTTCCTTTACCTTTCATCGATCAAATGATCGAAAGGATAGCCGGTCATGCATTTTATTATTTTCTCGATGGTTATTCCGGATTCTTTCAAATATATATTTACCCGGATGACCAAGATAAAACAACCTTCACATGTCCTTATGGAACATTTGCATATAGAAGAATGCCTTTTGGTTTATGTAATGCACCCGCAACTTTTCAACGTTGCATGACTGCAATATTTAATGATTTCATCGAAGATATCATGGAAGTATTCATGTATGATTTTTCAGTTTATGGAGATTCTTTTGATGCATGTTTAAAAAACTTAGATAAAGTTCTTTCTCGATGCGAAGAAACGAATTTAGTCTTAAATTGGGAAAAATGTCATTTCATGGTCGACGAAGGAATTGTCTTAGGTCATAAAATATCTGAAAAAGGATTAGAAGTGGATAGAGCAAAAACTTCTGTAATAGAAAAATTACCCCCACCGACAACTGTCAAGGGAGTAAGATCTTTTCTAGGACATGCAGGTTTTTACAGAAGATTTATAAAAAACTTCTCTGTGATTTCCAAACCACTTACTAATTTACTTATGAAGGATTCAACCTTCGATTTTAATGAAGATTGCATTAAAGCTTTTGAAACATTGAAAACAGCCTTAGTCAGTGCACCCATAATTGCTAAACCCGATTGGGATTTACCTTTTGAAATTATGTGTGATGCAAGTGACCTAACAGTAGGATGTGTTTTAGGTCAAAGAAAAGATAAAAGATTACATGTTATTTATTATGCAAGTCACACATTGTCCGGTGCACAATTAAATTACACAACAACAGAAAAAGAGATGTTAGCCGTAGTATTTGCATGTGATAAGTTTAGGTCATACTTGTTAGGATCTAAAGTTATTATCTATACAGATCACGCAGCTTTACGTTATCTGTTTGCTAAGAAAGATGTAAAACCGCGTCTGATTAGATGGGTTTTGTTGTTACAAGAATTTGATATAGAAATTAGAGACAAAAAGGGAGTAGAAAACCTTATCGCCGATCATCTATCGAGACTAGAAGATGAAAACGGTCCTATAGGTGAAACTGTCGGTATACGAGATGATTTCCCCGATGAACATCTCTATCAAGTAGAAAGTATCATGTCACCATGGTATGCAGATTTTGCTAATTGTCTTGCAACCGATATTGTTCCGGAAGGATTATCTCCCCAACAGAGGAAGAAATTTTTCTTCGATATTAAACAATATTATTGGGAAGATCCCTTTCTATTTAAATCATGTGGTGACGGGATAATTAGGAGATGTGTTGGAGAAAATGAATATGAATCTATAATAACAGAATGTCATTCCAGCTCATATGGAGGACATAATGGAGTTAATAAAACGGTAGCTAAAATATTGGAATCTGGTTTCTATTGGCCGACAATGTTTAAAGACGTTGGTTCCTTTATTACTCGTTGTGATAAATGCCAAAGAACGGGTAACTTAGGAAGGAAAGATGAGATGCCCCTCACAAACGTGTTGGAAGTTGAAATCTTCGACATGTGGGGAATTGATTTCATGGGACCTTTTCCACCTTCCAATGGCAAAACTTACATATTAGTAGCCGTTGATTATGTTTCAAAGTGGGTTGAAGCAATTGCAACCCCTACGAATGATTCTAAAGTAGTTATTACTTTTCTTGACGATATATTTTGTAGATTCGGTTGTCCTAGGTACGTTGTTAGTGATGGCGGTACCCATTTCATAAATCGGAATTTCGATATGCTTATGAAAAAATATGGAGTACGCCACCGCGTGTCAACGCCATACCATCCTCAGTCGAATGGTCAGGCGGAGATCTCAAATAGAGAACTCAAATGGATTCTAGAGAAAACTGTTTCGTCATCAAGAAAAGATTGGTCACAAAAACTCAATAATGCGCTATGGGCATACCGTACTGCATTTAAATCACCAATAGGAATGACTCCATACCGCTTGGTGTATGGAAAAGCGTGTCATTTACCAGTTGAATTAGAACATAAAGCCTATTGGGCTATTAGAAAACTTAATTTTGATTTACAACAAGCAGGAAAGAAACGTTTGCTCGATTTGAATGAGTTAGATGAGTTACGTCATCTATCGTATGAAAATGCGAGGATTTATAAAGAAAAAGTGAAAAAATGGCACGATGCCAAGATTAAAGTCAAACACTTTAATGTTGGAGATAAGGTGCTGTTATTCAATTCACGGCTTCGTATATTTCCGAGAAAACTTAAGTCTAGATGGGACGGACCGTATTTAGTTGTTAAAACATTCGACTATGGTTCTTTGGAACTTGAGGAAACTAATGGTAAGCGTTTCAAAGTTAACGGTAATCGATGTAAAATCTATTACGAAAATATTTCCGAAATAGGAACTAGTTTCGTAACAAGATTTCCTGACATTTAAAATCATTTCATTTTTCTAAATATTAGTTTTATTATTTTTATTTTATTTTATTTTTATTATTGTTATTTTTATTTTTATTTTTGTTTTGTTTTAGATTATATCATTTTAGAATTTTAGATATAGAAATATATATTCGAGTCATGATTAATTTTTAGGAATTTCATAAAAATTAGAAAATTCAGTGATTCTCAGTTGAGAATTTGAGATTCTCAGTTGAGAATTCACATATATGAAACTCTTAATGAGGTAGAAATATTTCTGGACTTATAGAGAATTTCAAATTCTCAGTTGAGAATTTGGGTATGTTTAGCAGTCAGGAAAATTTCTGGACTTATAGAGGATTTCAGATTCTCAGTTGAGAATTCTGAATAAAACTTGAAAGGGAAATTTCTGAACTTACCGAGGATGAGGATTCTCGGTAGAGGATCAGGAGTTTAGAGTTTTGACAACTGATTTTCGCAGGAAAATCAGCGTGTCGCGACCGCGGGTCAGCATCCTCGGTCGCGACACGGGGAAATTTTGCCCAGATTGAACCTTTTCTCAGCAGTTGTAACTATTCAGAATGAAACACTAAGTTTCTTCAATTCTAAAAGGTTTGTTTCATGCCTTTTCACTTCGAAACAACACCTCTTTTCGTCCTAGGATCTTATAAATAGGTACTAGAGGTCCAGTTTTCTGTCACTTTCTTTTCATATCTATCAGAACTATCTCTGATTTTCTTACCATTCATAAAATCCAAACACTAAGTTCAAAACTTTTCTTCCTTACTCTTTCCAAACATCATGGTTTCCTCAAACACTTCATCTAAGAAAGTTATTGCTTCACGCAATAAACATGTGGATATATCAGAGCGTTATGGATGTAACTTTCCCATCTTCAATCACGATGAGGGAAGGCGCTTCCTGAAACTTCGATACACATTCTTTGTCGGAATGCTGTACATGGACGATTTTCTTAATGATCAATTAGGAATTAAGGAAGATATGAGTCGCTACATGGAGCGACTAGGATGGACCAGATTTGTCGATATGAAGTTTCCTATAATTGGAGACTGGGTATTAGAGTTTTTCTGCACGGTGCGTTTTGTTAACAAGCGTCGTGTGCGTCTCAGTTTTCGTCGGGATGGCAAAACTTTCACTTTTGGATATCCAGAACTACATGCTTGGTTTGGTTTTCCTTTGAAGGATGCTACCAAACGCCATCATGGAAGAGATATGACGTCCACTGATATTTGGCGAATGCTCACCGGCATCTGGCCTTTCAACAAAAACTTGCCTATAATAAGTCTTTCTATTCCAACTCTATGCTATATTTGCATAAGTTTCTGAGTCGCAGCCTGTTCGGTCGCACGTTCAGTAGTGTCGTCCAAGAATCTGATCTTTATGTCCTTGGCGATATATTTCAAGACAATGTGGTTGATTCTTCAAAAATTCTGATGGAGGGTCTTGTTGCCGCATCTAGATCCAAGGCTAAGAAGGTTGGGTTTGGGAATATCATTTGCGGAATAATTCTAGGGACCAAGGGCACTATTTCTGTTCCTTGGAGTGATGCTGAATCTTTCCCTATGCTAGACTACGAATTTTTAGAATTTGAGGGTCTAGTCAAGCGAGTTTTTCGATCCGAACCAAATTTTCTTTCTGCACCCGAACGACAAGCCTTCGTGCAGTTGAAAATAGATCGATTTAGGGCTAAGAAAATCCCGATTAAAAGGGACGAATTTTTAGCATAGTTTGTGTTTTATATTGTTTGTAAATATATGTACATAAATGTTAATAAATAAAAATTTCTCTTTGCATTATACTTTGTTTTTAGTTATGTGCTTACATTTTAATTTCGTAATTCTAGACCAATGAATCAATTAAATACAAACTTAATCCATTAATGACTAATTAAATGTTCATAATTAAATTTCAAATTCATTAAATAAAATTCATTTAACTTAAATTAATAAATGCACATAATTGCTTCAATTAATTTCAGTTCCAAACCTTTCATATTCATAACTTTAACATTCATTAATTGATACAATTTTTATTTTTATTTTTCCATTAATAAGGATAAACCTTTGGTTTTCCTTATCATTTAATGATTTTCATTTATTTTTTTAAGTTCAGATATCATTTTAAAGGAGTACAGGTTCCAAACTATCAAGAAATTAAATGAATTGAAGTTAGTATGCTGATTTTGGATAGCAACGAGAGGATCCGCGGCCGAGAATAAGAGGATTCTCGGTAACTTCAGCGAATTTGCTCCAATTTCAGGCAAAAATTCGCTGCCCAACTTGCCCCGCGGCCGCGAATGGTGAGATCCTCGGTAACTTCAGAAAAAATTACTCCAAATTCAGGCACAAAATTCGCTGCCCAGCGCGTTTCGCGACCGCGAATAGAGGATTCTCGGTAACTTCAGAATTTTCTTCGACAAATTTCAGAGATACAATTGGTTGAAAAACGCGATCCGCGACCGCGGATACCAATCCACGACCGCGACACGCGTACTTCAGGCACTCCAGGTCCGATTTTAGACCTATTTTTCCATTTTTCCTATACCTTTTCCTTTTCTATTTAACCTATACCTATTCTTCTTCCTACTCATCCTCTATTTACACCTTTTCATATTCAACCTCTAACTATATTAATTACTCTTCCTATTTCAACTCTACCTATTCCAATTCCTATTCCTACTCTAACTATTTAACTTGTTATTCCAACCCTATATATACCTATTACCTACACAATCCTTACATCACCTCCAATTTACCCAATCCCCTACTCTTGCCTCTTCCCAATACCTTACTTTTACTCTTCCCAATTTCATCATTACCCTTTTCACTCACCTACACCTTTCAACCTCAAGAATCCACAACACTTATACTTCATCTTCAACCTCAAGCTTTTCTCTCTTTTCATCTTTTTCATCTTTTTCTCTAAACCCTAACATTCATAACACATAAACACCACAACCATGCCTAGAGCAAAGCGTGTTGGACACAAGCCGGCTGTCACTGAGGCTAATCGCCTTCGGATTAGTTGCGGAGCTTATTTTGACATTCATTCTGAGGAAGAAGTTAGCCGTTTCAAGCACTTTTCAAACCCCAATCGTAAATTCGTGGATATGCAGTTTCTTGACTTTGATTCGGTAAGAAAGTTGAACTTCACTACACAAATTACTGCTTTTATTGAGACTTTGGGTTGGGAAACTTTTGCTTCTATGCGTTTTCCACAAATTGAAGAGTATGTGGTTGAGTTTTTGGTTACTTTAACAATGAACAAGAAGAGGACTGAAATTTCTTTTCGGAATAAGGGTATTACCTATACTGTTGATTATGAGGCTATGGGTAACATGTTTGGTTTCCCTATTAGTGACTTTTATGATAAGCCTCGGGATTTTGATAATAACTCTTTTTGGTAAACTCTGTCTGACCAAACTTCTTTTGATTCTAAGAACACTTCGAGCAAGTTGATTAAGGACAATTGTGTGTTCTTCTTTCACAAGTATTTGAGCTTTTCACTTTTTGGTCGTGTTGAGAGTTCCAAGATTCAAGTCCGGGATTTGTTTGTTTGGGATTGTTTGTTCAAGGGTTTGCGGGTGGATAGCATTGGAATGCTTTTTGATAATTTGTATCGTGCTTCGAGGGCTCATACCACTCAAGTCCCTCTCGGTAATTTGATCACCGCTATTGTTTTGGGAGCACGGGATGAATTGACTGATTTTGATATGTCCACCTACCATGGATATGTTCCGGTTTTGGACATTGCGGCTCTTGAGCGGGCTCATTTGTTGGTTTCTGCGGCTCCTCCTGTTTTTGTTTCGTATGCTACCCGTATTGCACATCTTCGTGGCACTATGGGTGGAGGTGCTTCTAGTTCTCATAATGTAGGTACCGATGAAGAAAGAGCGGAGGAAGGTGGAGAAGCTGCCCCACAAGCCCAAGCAACTCGAGACACTGATCCGGTAGATTTAAGGCGGATTTTGAACCAAATCAACGCAAATAATCGTCAAATGAATTTGAGAATTGATGATTTGGTGGAGAACAATATGGTGATGAATGACAACCTCAATACTTTGAGGTGTGAGCATCGTTCGACTCGGCATCGGATGCTTTCATTTTTCCGACGCCGGAACGTGGAGACATCACCAACACCTCCGGATTCCCCGCCGCATGTCTAGGTTTTATCTTTTATTTTTCTTATCTTATTTCAATTTCAGTTTCGTACATTTTTATATTTATTATGTTTCGTACAATTTAAGTTTTATTTTAATTTTATGATGAATGTTTTTGCTATATCTTTCGTTTATATCCGTTTGTTTTATCTTTAATGTTTTATCTCCATTTTGCACCAATGAGGACATGGTCCAATTTAAGTGTGGGAGGAGATATATACATATATCATTTTATGCAAACGAATGAATGAATGAATGTATGCAAATGAATGAATGTATGCATCACTTGTTTTTCACAAAACAAATGCAACACATATTGCAACACTTTTTCAACTATATTGCAACAATTGTTTTTATACATCCTATAAATTTTTTATAAATTAAACATAAGTTATACATTTTTCTTTTATGATTATTTTTACGTCATCATTATCAATAGAAATAATATTTCTATACGGGTAATATATTTTCAAATTTTTCACAAATCTTCGACACGATTTTAAGTAAAAATTGTCTCGAGTAAATGTATTTAAGTAAAAAAATTCTTTATTTTTAATCTCTATTTCATATCATGAAATTCATGATACAATAAATCTTATTTTAAATTTTCAATTAGGTTTATAGGCATTAAATTGAATTAACAATTTTTAACTCGGTTTTGATTTTGTCTTACATTAACACCAATTGAAGTTTTTAAGGAAACTATAGCAATAATACATGTTGAATTTTAAGTCAATATAGGATGAATGTGCTAATTTTTTTTTCCCAAGTTATAATCAATAAATCGTATTCTTAACTTTTGGCCACGATTGAGACCAACCTTATCACAGTGGAGGTATGAAAGGGAAGAAATAAAATAAGTAAAGCGTACTTTTGGCCACGGTTGCGACCACCCTTATCACAATCGAGGTATGAAAGGAACGTTTAAAATAAAAATTAAAGCGTGTTTAAAGTTTAAAGTAACGATTGCGTCCACCCATGGCATGGTCGGTACCTTTTAAGCGAACACAAAAACAATTGCATATAAAGTTACGATCGAGATCACCCTTATCACGGGCGTAACTAAGCAAATAAATTAAACTTAATACTTATATATAATAATTCAAGTTTGGGAAAGGAAATTTGGTGCTTTGAAATGCCTTGAGATGAAAGACTCAATAACATGTGTGCTTACATCGTCCCGAATACTTCAATTTAAAAATTGAAATACAAGACGAATGATTTATCGTATTTTTACTAAGTTAGTTTGATATTTTGCGTATAAATTTGCCATGCGAAGTTAGTCTTTTCAGCTTAACTAATTTAAAAGGTAAACACAAAGATATATGCTTTATTTTCATAAAGAGATTAGTTAAGGAATAAATTCAGTGAAATTTTGCTCGGGACTAGCAAAAGATTAAGTGTGGAGATTTGTTAAGCCCAAAATATACCTAAAATATCATTAATATTTACATCATTTTTATTACGAATTCGTGTTATTTATATCTGTTTAGATTACTTTTACTTTCGAATATCTTTCTTTCTTGCAAGGTACCAAAATATTTGGTAAAATCCAAATAGGAACGAAAAAGGATCAAAAACAAAAGAAAAACCCTTCAAAAGGAGTCAAAGACGACGTAAATCGAAAGCACCAAGTCGAAGACATGAAAGAAAGCAAAGAACAAAGGAAGCCTGCCGGGCCGCGACAGAGGATCCCAGACCCGCGGCCGCGACACGCGCGGTACAACCAATTCTCCCCTTCGTCCGTCGCTCAAGCTCAGTGCTACGTCATTCACGACCGCGGATACCTATCCTCGGTAAGTGCAGAAATTCACAAACAAGCATTTAACACATGCTGAAAATCCAAGAAACGCGTTCGTTCAAATGGATAAAGACGTCCTTTCACAGCGGACACGACTCTTAACCAACTGACACGTCACTTCAAACTCAACCCTTCATCACCTATAAATAAAGAGTTGATGTTGAGAAGAAAAAATATTATGTTATGTAGTGTGTGTGAAATGTTATAATCAGAGCGTAGAACTTATGTCGAAGTTCTAAGTAAACACATTTCGAGAGTTAGAAATTAGATTCTGTACAAAAACAAGATGAGGTACACATATTGTTTATAGTTAAAAATGCAACTCAGTAGCGTTTAGACATTGTTCCAGTTTTAGTTTGCATCATGGTAGTGGCCGACCGAATCCCTATTACGAAGTTACAGCGAGAAGATTGAGTAAAGTGTTCGCCCCCGAGCCTGACAACCTCCTAAGGAAACCCAAGGAAGCGGAACCGATCAAGCCCTTCACTTGCACGCCCTCGAAGAACTCGATGCTCCTTATTCTCTGTAAACTTGTATCAATTTATTTTTCATCTAATAAAGTCTGTTCTATTCGACAAATCATAATGCAACACTTATGGTAACCAATCCAATATAAGTGAGGCTGGTGTTTTCATTAAAATGCAGTTGAATTCAAAATCTTTACAAGGAAACTTTGTTGAACACTTAGGCAAATTATCATCTCGAAAGAGTTTTAATTTGAGTAAGGGCAACTATCCCGAAAGGGTTTTGTCGCGTTCAAAGCCAATTAATTAGAGGTTCCGTCATTTATTTCATCATCATAATCGATACAAAGTTTAAGTTGTTTTCTTTGCTTAATGCAAATGAACAAATTCATTCCTTTTTTCTAATAAGTTCTAAATGTTCCTGTTTTGTAAAATTCATCCTTAAAATCAGAAGATCTTTCTAACAATCGATTTATTCTAAATATAAAATCTTATTCCAGCATTTTCAAATACTCAAAGTTCACAAATTCAATCAAATAAATTTCATAAATTCAATTAATCCAATTTTCACTTTTCATTTACATTTTATAAATCTAACAAGTTCGAAATTAAAGATTCAAAAATAAGTTTTTTCGTTAAAAAACGTATCTCTGTGGGATCGATATTTTTATTACTACAAGCGAAACCGTACACTTGCGGAAATCGCTCAACACTTTTCCAATGCGATTGTCATGTTACTATTTCGGTGACTTTTTCTTTCTGAATTGACCATAATGACTTTAATGAAATAAAAGAAAAGTTCAATGACTTCATTGAAAGAAAATAAAGTTCAATGAGCTTTATGAAACAAAGTCCAAGCTTTAGTAACCATTGATACAATATATAGGGAATAAAACAGTAAGCAAAAGCCATTAGAAAAAGCATGAAAACAGTGTAATTGAAATAAGATATTCATGTAAGGTTAAATTTTCTTGTGTTGTGCTGAAATTGAAAGCCAAAAGACACAGGTTATTTTGAAATTGTTCTAAGAATTCCATTGTTCTATGCTCGTCTTGTTATATGCCTACTTGAAACATGACATTAATGATTCCAAACTTACTTCTTTTTTCCCCTGTACCTTTCACACTATAGGAATTAAATACTTAGCTTAGCCTTGCAATCTACAATATATACCCATTCGGTGATGAAATCTCGGGTTATAAATATCTCTTCTACTGCAATTGGGTGTTCCAGAATTCAGTTATTGCATAAATATGTTTGATTTAGTAGAAAAAGATATTATGCCTTCTGCTATATATATGCAATCTGAATTCTGCAGAGCCGATGATAGAAGTCATGGAAAAATATTACAACAAGTATAGGAACTACAGGCAAAGCAAGTGTGCTAATCACATTGAGAACAGTGAAGATACCTCAAATATGAAACCCAGGAATGCACATGATATCTAATATTCCAGCCAGAAGGCAAAAAAAAAACATAATGCACAGGTATCAAACATTCAAAAAGGTATTAAAAGAACAATGTGGTCAAATTTATAGCTTCATATATCTATTTGAGTGTCCAAAATCATCAGTTCAAAATCTAACCCTAAGATTGTGCCTATCATGAATCTTAAAAGTTGAAAAGAAATGAAAGATTTAAGATTGTTTACCTTTCGTTTGCTCCGAGATTCCTTTTTACCCTTACCCATGGTGGAAGGAGATTGCCGGAAAGAGGTTTGCCTTCTTCCTCCTCTTCCTTTCATCGTTCGACTTCTTCCTCCGCTTATGATTGCTTCTCCTCATCGATCGTCATCGTTCGATATGTTTAGGGCAATGATTTTAAAACCGGACCGGACCGGTTGAACCAGTTCAACCGTGAATCGGACAGGCAGCCGATCCAGTTATAACTATTTCGGGTCAATGATATTAACCCCTCAAAAACCAGAGCAAACCGGTGAACCGTTATCAAACCAACGAACCGGAATGACTCCGGTTTTTTTTATTTCTTGATGATTTAAGGGAACCAATTTATAGGAGACTAGTCCTTTGCTGTTTCTACAAACTTCCGATGTGGGATGTTGTTTTCCCCACATTCACGCGCATGGTTGTGAAGAATTGGGAAGTCTCCTCACTATGAAATGCATTTATTAATTAATTTAATAACCCTAACAAAATTATCTCATGGGCTGGGCCAAAGTAGTCTATAAATCTGTGTTTATATATATCTATTTTTTTAACAGTAATTATAACTCCCTTATGCTGATATTTATATAATAAACTGTTGCTATATTTACCTTTTTTTTTTTTTTTTTAGAAACTGTCAAACCATTTAATTTCAATGTAGGCAAATATATCCACGGATTGTTTTATTCAAGCAATTTAATTTTGCTTTATCAGTTTTATTATCTATTATTTTGCTAATCCAAAAACTAATAATTGAAGAACATTTATATATACTTTTAAGTATAAATATATTAATATTATACACATAACAGTGTACGTTAATAATTGGATACTAGTTTTTGACCCGTGCGATGCACGGATTCATCTTAATATATAAATATTAACAAATAATGAAGTGACACCTCAGCTCCATCGTTAATGTTTTATATTATATATAGATATGCACAAAATTAGAGAGATTTTAGGAATTAATTTAAATTATGTAGAACTTTTAGATATAGATATGCAGAGAATTAGAGAGATTTTATGGATTAATTTAAATTATGTAGAACTCTTAGATATAGTACGGATAAAATAATCTTTTTATAAATAAATATAATAATATAACTAAAATTAATATATTATATTCTATATTATATTTTTTATCAGTAAAAAAGGAGAAAGTGACACCTCAGCTCCATCGTTACTGTTTTATATTATATATAGATATGTAGAGAATTAGAGAGATTTTAGGGATTAATTTAAATTATGTAGAACTTTTAGATATAGTTATGCAGAGAATTAGAGAGATTTTAGGGATTAATTTAAATTATGTAGAACTCTTAGATATAGTATGGATAAAATAATCTTTTTATAAATAAATATAATAATATAATTAAAATTAATATATTATATATTATATTATGTTTTTTATCAGTAAAAAAGGAGGAAGTGACACATCAGCTTCATCGTTACTGTTTTATATTATATATAGATATGCAGAGAATTAGAGAGATTTTAGGGATTAATTTAGATTCTGTAGAACTTTTAGATATAGATATGTAGAGAATTAGAGAGATTTTAGAGATTAATTTAAATTCTATAGAACTCTTAGATATAGTACTGATAAAATAATCTTTTTATAAATAAATATAATAATATAACTAAAGTTAATATATTATATTCTATATTATATTTTTTATCAGTAAAAAAGGAGGAAGTGACACATCAGCTTCATCGTTACTGTTTTATATTATATATAGATATGCAGAGAATTAGAGAGATTTTAGGGATTAATTTAGATTCTGTAGAACTTTTAGATATAGATATGTAGAGAATTAGAGAGATTTTATGGATTAATTTAAATTCTGTAGAACTCTTAGATATAGTACTGATAAAATAATCTTTTTATAAATAAATATAATAATATAACTAAAGTTAATATATTATATTCTATATTATATTTTTTATCAGTAAAAAAGGAGGAAGTGACACCTCAGCTCCATCGTTACTGTTTTATATTATATATAGATATGCAGAGAATTAGAGAGATTTTAGGGATTAATTTAGATTCTGTAGAACTTTTAGATATAGATATGTAGAGAATTAGAGAGGTTTTAGGGATTAATTTAAATTCTGTAGAACTCTTAGATATAGTACTGATAAAATAATCTTTTTATAAATAAATATAATAATATAACTAAAGTTAATATATTATATTCTATATTATATTTTTTATCAGTAAAAAAGGAGGAATTGACACATCAGCTCCATCGTTACTGTTTTATATTATATATATAGAATATAGATATGTAGAGAATTAGAGAGATTTTAGGGATTAATTTAAATTATGTAGAACTTTTAGATATAGTTATGCAGAGAATTAGAGAGATTTTAGGGATTAATTTAAATTCTGTAGAACTCTTAGATATAGTACGGATAAAATAATCTTTTTATAAATAAATATAATAATATAATTAAAATCAATATATTATATATTATATTATATTATGTTTTTTATCAGTAAAAAAGGAGGAAGTGACACATCAGCTTCATCGTTACTGTTTTATATTATATATAGATATGCAGAGAATTAGAGAGATTTTAGGGATTAATTTAGATTCTGTAGAACTTTTAGATATAGATATATAGAGAATTAGAGAGATTTTAGGGATTAATTTAAATTCTGTAGAACTCTTAGATATAGTACTGATAAAATAATCTTTTTATAAAATAAATATAATAATATAACTAAAGTTAATATATTATATTCTATATTATATTTTTTATCAGTAAAAAAGGAGGAAGTGACACCTTAGCTCCATCGTTACTGTTTTATATTATATATAGATATGTAGAGAATTAGAGAGATTTTAGGGATTAATTTAAATTATGTAGAACTTTTAGATATAGTTATGTAGAGAATTAGAGAGATTTTAGGGATTAATTTAAATTCTGTAGAACTCTTAGATATAGTACGGATAAAATAATCTTTTTATAAATAAATATAATAATATAATTGCGGGTTTGGCAGTTCTTGGGCCATGGGTGCTCACCCCGCCCTAGTTCTGTCTCGTCCCAATTTCTATCAAAAAAAATATAATAATATAATTAAAATTAATATATTATATATTATATTATGTTTTTTATCAGTAAAAAAGGAGGACGTGACACATCAGCTTCATCGTTACTATTTTATATTATATATAGATATAGATATGCAGAGAATTAGAGAGATTTTAGGGATTAATTTTTTTTTTTTTTGGTAAGAAAGGAAAGGAAAAAAAACAAAACCAACAAAAAACCTACACCGGGATCAGTCTAGGAAGGCTGACTCCAATCCTATCCTCTAGGAGAGAAGGCAAAAGAAAAGAAGGAGGAACAGATAGGGTAGAAACACCTAACATTCTCCCATGCCCAGCAGCTGCTAAGCGATCCGCCACGCGGTTTTGCTCCCTAAAAATATGGGAGAAATTAAGATACTCAAAGGCAGGACGAAGCCTCAAAATAGCTTTGATGAGATTCTGGCTCTTCAGACAAACAGCCTGGCTATCTGAAATCCTGTTAATAGCCTCCAGATTATCAGATTCCACCGAGAGCTTTTTAACACCCATGCGAATGGCGAGTTTAATACCTGACAAGATACCCCAGAGCTCCGCAGAAAAGGAGGAGCCCGTCCCCAAGTTATGGGTAAACCCCGCCATCCAATTGCCACCAGCATCCCGAAGAACTCCTCCAGCAGCAATTCTGCCATTGCTAAGGCAGGAGCCATCAGTATTCAACTTAGCAAACCCTTCTCTAGGCTTACTCCAGCCAACTAGCAGGATCTCTTTGTCCGGGGAGGGGCGAACAAGAGAATCTCTTTCAAAGCTTTTAGTAATAACAAAGAGCTTCTTCGAGAAGAAAAACAGTAAATCAGGAATAAGGACAGCCTTACCCGCAAATAATTCTTCATTCCTCCACTTCCAGATTTGGTGACAAGTAATAGCAAAGAGGATGGCACCGTGCTCCATGTTGGCCAGCAAGTTCCCCTTGGCTCCTTGAGAGAACCAGTCCCCTTCAGAAAAGGCCATGAAGGAAGGGAGGATGTGATGAGGGAGGATCCCTTCCCAGATCTTCTTACTATTTGGGCAATCCCTCAAGGCATGGCACAAGGTTTCCACATTGCCTCTGCATCTACTACAGGCACTAGACTCAGTCAAGTGCCTTCTGTGCCTATCCGCATTCGTAAGGAGCCTGTCTTTGATACCCAGCCAAAGGAAGCTCCTGATACGGTAAGGGATCTTGAGGGACCATATGGACTTCCAAATCTCCAAGGGAGGATCAGCCCTATTAGGGGTAAAAGCTTCATAGGCCGATTTACAAGAATAAGTACCATTATTCGTCAAGGCCCAACAATGTCTATCCTTATCCTCCTCTTGATTGCTAATCTTCACTCCTCTAATGTTAAGAAGGGTCTCCAGACTAAAGAAAGAGTCGAACTTTGACCAGATCCAGTCTCCCTCCGAGTCCACCACATCAGCAATTTTCCAGGAAAGGAGATCAGCCGACGGAGGGGCATTACACACATCAATCAGCGGTTTATCACCAATCCAGGTGTCATACCAGAAGCTAATAGATCTACCATTACCCACCTCCAGGCCAATCCCCGTACAGAATTCAGCAAACACGGCACTGAGCCCTTTCCAGAGGAAGGAACAGCTAACAACCCTCTCCTTCGGGCCACCAAAGATTCTATCTTTCCGATACTTCCCGCACAAGAGACGGACCCAAAGAGAGGAGGGGCATTGCCACATTCTCCAAAGAAGTTTCATTAACAGGACTTTATTATTGTCCTTTGCCTGCCTAATACCAAGACCCCCCCTGTTTTTAGGCTGGCAAGCTTCCTTCCACGGGACCAGGTGAACCTTTCTCCCATCTCCAGACTCACCCCACAGGAAACGCCGATTTATCTTATCCAGGTCACTAAGGACAGGCTCAGGAAGCTTACAGGCCTGCATGATGTGGTTCGGAGCAGCGCAGTTAACTGACTGGATCAAGGTAAGGCGACCTGCAAGGGAAAGAGAATTAGCTTTCCAGCTAGCACACAAACCATTAGTTTTGTCCAAAATATCCTTGAAAGAGGCTTTGGAAACCCTGTCACTGTGAAGAGGAACCCCAAGATACTTCCCCAAAGAGTTCGTCAGAGGTATGCCAGAGAGCTCACTCAGTCTTCTGCATAAGCTATTGTCCATATTTTTGGAACAAAGCATACGGGACTTTTGGATGTTAACCTTCTGGCCAGAAGCCTCGCAAAAACAATCAAGGATATCCATAACTGTTTTAATTTGCTCCTCATTACCCTCAACGAAAAGCATGACGTCATCAGCAAAGAGTAAATGGGTAATAGGGGGCAATGTCTGTTGATAGAAACAGGGTGGAGAGTACCTTTGCACACCGCCTCTTGGATCAGGTGAGACAGTCTTTCCATGGCAATAACAAAGAGGAAGGGACTCATAGGATCTCCTTGACGAATTCCTCTGGAGGGAGAAAACTCATCCGACATGTCCCCATTGATCATGACCTGGAAAACAGGAGAGGAGATACACTTCTCAATCAAAATCCTCCAGTTCTCCGGGATGCCAGCTTTGGCTAAACTATCCAGAAGAAAGCTCCAGTTCAATCTATCATAGGCTTTCTCCAGATCCAGTTTGAGGGCCACAATCCCTTTCTTACCTTTCTTAATCTTCATAGAATGGACAACCTCCTGGGCAATAACAACGTTATCCATCAATTGTCTACCAGGAACAAAGCTCCCTTGGTTCTGGCTAATTATATCCGGAAGGATCTTCCGGATTCTATTAGCCACAATTTTAGTAATAGCTTTATACAAAACATTACAAAGACTGATGGGTCTCATCTGGAGGAAGGAGGAAGGCTTAACAACCTTAGGAATCAAGACAATGAGGGTTTTATTAATAGACCTGATATCGTTAGAGCCACCAAAAACACCTAACACAAAACTGTATATGCCCTCCTTAATAGTATCCCAGTGTTTATGATAGAAACTAGCGGGGATACCATCAATCCCAGGAGCCTTAGTGGACCCTATGCTAGAGAAGGCCAGATCAATCTCTTTAAGGTCAATAGGATGGAAAGCATCTTTAATAGCCTCCTCCCCCAAACGAGGAAAGGAAATACCAGAGTGGGCACTCTCCAAGTCCACAGCTTCCTCTCTAAACAGGTCCTTGTAGAAATCAAGGGCTGAGCGACGAATGTCTTCCTCCTCAAAAATCCACTCGCCACTAGCGTCCTTGATAGCATCAATCCTATTCCTCTGTCTCCTAATGATCGTAGAGAGATGAAAAAACCTGGTATTCCGATCCCTGTCTTGAATCCAGGCCTTCCTAGACTTCTGGAACCAAAGAAGCTCTTCCTGTCTAAGCACAGCTTCCAACTCGTTCTGGAGAGCTCTAAGGTGACCATTTAAGCTATGGTCGAAACGAGCCTCCAAGCAACGCTGAACGCCTTCCATCCTCCTCAAGAGTTTATTCTTCCTCCTGATAATATGGCCAAAGATGTCTTTATTCCAAACAACCACCTTCCTTCTGAATTCCTCAGCAGCGAGGAGAACATTAGAGTGGGGATGCCAATTGGTTTTCACGAAATTCCTAAAGTCGGGATGAGAATCCCAAGCCACAAGATATCTAAAGGGTCTGTTACCTTTCAGCCGGTTACCTTTGACCAAATTAATGAGGATAGGGCAATGGTCAGAATGACGGAATGGGAGATTCAGCACCTTGACCTCAGGAAACCTACAGATAGCCGCAATATTAGCATACACCTTATCCAACCTCACAAACAAGCTATTTCTTTTCCAGGTAAATTTGTGGCCAGCAGCACCCAGGTCTGAAAGCCCACACAGATCCATACTACGCTTGTGGTTAAGGCACCGGTTCACATAATGATTACCCCCTCCTCTCTGATCACTTAAAAGGGCAATATCATTAAAATCCCCGGCCACCAACCAAGCCTCCACCATGTTAGAGCTAATAGAATGAAGGATCTCCCACAACCTTGTACGATTAGAAAGAACAGGATCGGCATAAACAAAGGTAACAAAGAAATGTTTATTACCAGGGTAGCACACCTTACTATGAATGAACTGACAGTCCATACTAACAATATCAATATTAACAAGACCTGGCTTCCAAAAGAGCCAAATCCCCCCAGCCCGGCCAGTAGCCTCCGATCTGACACAATTCCAATTCTTAAACTTTCTAACCACCTCGTCTGCTTTGGCTCCACTGACCTTGGTCTCTAGAAGAACAAAACAGGAGGGGTTAAACTGTTTAATAAGATCATTAACATGAATGCGGGTTGCCTTGCTCGCCGCACCTCTAACATTCCAAACAAAGAAATCCATCATAAAGGAAGACTACTAACACAAGCCCAAACCCTAGATCAGGTATTTATTCGGGGCTCCTGAGAGCCTAGAGGAAGTCCCAGAAGGTCCCTTTTTAGCCCAAGAGTCTAACCCATTAAGGTTCTTCTTAGGTTTCACTTTAAGTTTCTTCATGTTCATCTTACTCACTCCTATAGCTTTTCCAATAGGAGCATCCACAGGAGGATTCAGAGAAACAGCCTTACTACTCGACCCTTCCCCTGTAGAAAGGTGAGACTGGGAGCTCCCTTTATCCTTAGCATCAGAGACAAAGAGGGGATTAATAGATTTACCCCGACTAGAAACAGGCTCGACCGATTCCAGACCAGGAATGCTCAAATCAATCTGTTCATTGGAAGGGTCCGATTCCCGACCTTCCTCCAGGGACAAGACACCGAACCTAGACCCCGAGCCAGAAGCTGAGACCACACCAGCCTCACTCCTCTTCTTGATATCCGGGGGTCTGACCTTGATCTCAGGGGCAATCTGGAGCGTAGTCATCTTCCGACTAATATCTGGCGGATGAATAGAACTAACATTAGCACTTGGCTTCCTTCTCACTGACCTCTTGGCCAGCATCCATGGCCCAAAACTCCTTTCTTCCCCCTGACTTTTCTCAGCTCCACCTATGATAGGTTGCATCAACTCCTCCGCCTCCTTCCTCTTCTTAGGACATCCCTCAAATGTATGGCCAAACATACCACATTCAAAACAGATATTATGTATACCTTCATATTCAATATGAAAAACCTTATTCTGAATACAGAATTGAGAAAGAAGAGGCTTAGCAAGATCAATATCAATACAGACCCTGGCAAACTTGCCTCTTACTGCCCCAATGGTAGTCTTATCGACATGGTGGACCTTACCAACCAGGCTACCAATCTTGTTAAGGAATCTATCACTATAGTATTCAAGAGGAATGCCTGGGAACCTAACCCAAGTAAGGATTCTGTTAACAGAGCAGTCATGGGGGTCAAAATTTGGGACCCAAGGTCTCAGAGCCAAAACATGATTGGAGATAATATACGGTCCACCATTGACCACCGCATTGTAATCCTCAGCCCTTGTGAATCTAATGACATAATAGTCATTATCAAGGTCAGTGATGGTAACCTTCCCTTTCTTAGCCCATTGAGCCTGAATCCTCTGGGCAAAGTAGTTGAAACTGATTCTTTTCCCCAAAACAGTGACAATTAATGCCAATTTCCACTTGGATCTCATGACCCGCTTGTCTTCTGAGGAAAGACGGATCCTAGGACACAAAGGGTTCTCAGGCTGACCATCCTCAGAATCGGAATCGGAGAGAAAATCCCCATCATCGTTCTCAAAAGTATCCTCCTCCATCATGGGTTCCTCCTCCACCACCCCTAACAACTTATCCCTCCAGGAGGGAGCTCCCCCATCCTTTTGATAACCTTGGGCATGCTGGCCCTGAGTAACCCGAGTGCCTGGGGATGAAACACCTTCCATAGTTTGTCCCGGAAGTAAAAGACTTAAGTCCCCCGGCACAAATGCCTGCGCTGCCTGCGTGGCCTGCGCGGCCAGCGCGGCCTGCGCAAGCCGCAAAGAATACCCTGCTTGCGCGGCCGGCACTCCCAGAGCACCAAGCGCAGGACGCGTCCCCCCCATCACAACGTTCTGCTCAACCCCACGGTCCACAGCCGAAAACATCGGACCTTCTCCTTCCCCAACGCCAGACGTGGCAGCCGCAGAACCCTCCCTTCCTTGATCCAGATCGGCCACCCCAACCACCGAAACAGGCACCGAATTAACCAGATCCGCCTCCCCACCATCAGCCCACTCCGATCTACTACGATCCCTGGACCGATCCCTCGGTCTTTCGTTACTCCGCCGTCTACCCCGAGGAGATCCTTCTGATCTCCCATCATCAGCCGCCCAAGCCTCCTCCTGTACCAGATCTGCACCCAGCCCGCGCCCCGCAACCGGACTCGCCAGATCCAACACCGGCCTTCTGCCCGCCTTCACCGACCAATCCACCCTTCCCTTCGTAGTCGCCTTCGTCATCGCCACAGAGAGAGAGAGAGAGAGAGAGAGAGAGAAAAGGAAAAAGACTCGTATTTGGAGGAGTCTATTTTATTAGATATAACTAATTGTGAGAGAGAGAGAGAAAAAAATTGAGTTATAAAATTGATCCTGTGTTTTAGAGAGAGAAGAGAGATCTGAAAGAGAGGAGATAGATCTAAAAGAGAGAAAAAGATCTAAAAGAGAGAAATAGATCTGAGAGAGAGAATATAGATCTCAAAATTCTCCATCTTCATAAAAATTCTTCACCATGACAACAGATCTGAGAGAGAGAAGATAGATCTGAAAAAGAGAAGATAGATCTAAAAGAGAGAGAAAGATCTAAAAGAGAAGAGATAGATCTCAAAACTCTCAATCTTCATAGATTTTAGGGATTAATAATATAACTAAAGTTAATATATTATATTCTATATTATATTTTTTATCAGTAAAAAAGGAGGAAGTGACACCTCAGCTCCATCGTTACTGTTTTATATTATATATAGATTATATTCTATATTATATTTTTTATCAGTAAAAAAGGAGGAAGTGACACCTCAGCTCCATCGTTACTGTTTTATATTATATATAGATTATTTGATTTTTTTTCAATTTAATAAGATTATTTATTTGATTGTTTTATTTAATTTAATGTTGATAAATTTGATTTATTGATAAATTGATATATTATGATTATAAATTGTGATTAATAATTTAATTTAATTTGTAATTATATTTCTCAAACTAATTTAATTATTTAATATTATATATATTAATTATGATGTCATCTGGTTCAACCAATCCGAGTTCCGGTTCGACGTCCGGTCCGGATTTTAAAACATTGGTTTAGGGCGTAATGGCAAACACAAGGGCAAATTTGTCCAAATATACTAAAACTGCCTAAATTTGTAAAAGGTTGGAGAACTGTACTAAAAAGGTAAATGAGTTTTGAAATAAGGCTAGTTTTGTAATTGTACCTAAAATGAATCCTAGGTGGAGATAAAATCAAACCCCATGATAAAATGCTTTAGAATAGAAATAATTAGTTAGATAGATAATTACAAATTTAAATGCAACAACAGAACTGAACACTTAGAACGAGTGAGTTTAACATTGAAATCAAAATCCTCAATTTTCTCAATTTTATTATTCAGATCAGATCAGATCCACAATGCTCACCATCACCATCACTTAGAACGAGTGAATTTAACATTTAAGAATTTTAATGATGAAATTTTTTAATTTGAAAATAATAAAAAAATGTAGTTCCATGACAAATGTGATATTAAAGAATTTTAATTCTAGAAAATTTTCAATTTGATGTTGTTAACGGTCAAATTTGATAATTTCAATAAAAAAAGTCATCGATTTGTAAATACCCATAAAAAAGAAAAAACTATAGTCCTTCCAATGATACTTTATGAGCAATGATTATTGTAAACAAATGATTCCAAAGACCCTTTTGACATTTGACAAAAACCCTAATCAATAATAGGAATGTGATTTGAAATGGTCTAAACTGGATGCTAATAGATTTAATTTAGGTTTAAAGTATTATTTGGTATAAATAATATTGGCGTATCGGCTCTGATTTATGATTTGATACATTTTATCTTTGACCTATCAATGTCTTTAAAAAAATGTGAATTGATTTAGATGGTGTTAAACATCCCATATTTAAATTGGAAAGCTATATGACTTCTTAAAATATGTGAAACAATTATCTCCCTTTCCTCTTGAGATACATTTTCGATGAATTAGGCTTTTATTACATAGTATGAGAATTGACACTATGAATTCCGAAATTAAATCCTAACTCTCTCTAATTCTAATATGGTATTTTTACATATTTGTCTCGGTTTGCCTAAACTCAGTTAGGCCCAAACCAATAGAATTTCTATTGGTAATTTATCCCACTTAGAAGATTCTATTTAATTTCTATTGTTAATTTTCAGAAGCTTAGGATATTAAAATAAGGCCGAAGAAAAAGTGGGTTGAAACACTAAAAGATATCAAAAAAAGAAATTATTAAATTGAGAATGAATTCTGTTATAATAATCATAAAAATGGTGGAAGTAAAACCGTATGATAGAATGCTTTAGAATAGAAATAGATAGTTAGAGCATCTCCAAGATACTCTTAGTTTGACTCTTAAGTTAAAATTTGAGAAGGAAGAATTAAAATGAGTTCCAACAGTCTCTTAGTGGCTTTACAAATCACTAAGAGTCTCTACATCCTCTCTATTAATTAGGATTGTAATCGAGCCGAGTCGAGCCGAGCCGAACTTTGACTTGTTCAAGCTCAGCTCGCTATAAAATTAACGAGCCCGAGTTGAGGTTTGGCTTGCTCAACGAGCTCAAGTCAAGATTCGAGCTTGTTTCGAGCCCAAAATCCTCTTTGGACTTGGTTTATTAAGAAAATTATCTAACCATGAATTTTTTGTGAATAAATCGTTAATTATATTTATGAAGTTTGCTCGCAAATAACTCTTTAATTGTGTACATAAACAAGCTCACAAGCAAAGTTTGTGAATAAATAAACAAGATGCTTACAAATAGTTCGTATATTACTCATTTATTATGTTTGTGAACGAACTCATCTAATAACAAATGAAATAATATTAAGTTTAGATATTTATGAACTAACACAAAATTATATAGTTTTTTACAAAACTAAAAGTTGTTCATAAATGTTCTAATCGAGCTGAGCTTTGCTCTGCTCAAGCTCGACTCGTTTACGAACCGAGCCAGTAAATCATACTCACAAGCGGCTCATTTACCAATCGAGTCGTGTAGAATCGAGCTTTTATCGAGCCGACCACCGAGCCGCTCATGAGCGGCTCGGTTCATTTACAACCCTACTATTAATAGAGAGTCTCTCTCCACCTCTTAGTGCCTCCTAACTTCATTTTTTATTAATAATTTTTTATTAAAGAGTTTTTGTCCTTTCACTACTGGTAAATATACAGTAGAACCTCTATATAGGAATACTCCATATTAGAATAACCTCTCAATTGTATACAAAAGTTTGGTCCCAAGTGCTGAGAGTCTTTGTTATACTAACCTCTATATAGGAATAACCTCCCAATATTTATACAAATAGTCCGGTCCCAAGTGTATTCCTATATAGAGGTTTTACTGTAACAACCATTAATAATTTTAATTATAAAATAAGAAATAAGGAGTAAATATAAGAAATATTATTAGAGATGATATATCTTAGTCACTCTTAAATCATTAAGAGTCAATTATTTATATTATTTTTAAAGAGCGTACTAAGAGTTTGGAGATGCCCTTAGCCTTGTTTGATAACACCATTTATCACTTAAATTAAAATATTAAGCATTTGTTTAATTTAAGTGTGTTTGATAAGAGTTGTTTCTTCTCCACCACTTAAATTAGTCAATTAAGTTAAAAATCGATCATTTAAAATTCAATACTTATTTTTTCAGCACTTAATTTTCAGTTTTATGAAACCGCGATAAAAATAGACTTAAATGCAACAATAAAACAATAAATTATTATTTTTAATTTTAATTCAGTTATGAAAAGTTACTTTTATTTATTTATAAATTATACATTTTATTTTTACAATTTATTCATGGGTTAATTAAAATAACTATCACGTGGTTTGGTTCGATTTACAAACCTTGATCTGTGGTATTTTTTTCTTTTTTGCAAACGTAACCCTGTGGTTTGCAAAATTTTGCATTTGAGTTCACTTTGTCAGAATTTGATCGATAACGACTTTGAAATGAAAATTTTCAAGAGTTAAATGATATTTTAAGTAACTTTAATTCTTCAACTTTTTAGGTTTGAGGTCATTTAGATGTTATTTTTTTTATGAGAGAGAAAGATAATGTTTAGAGAGAAAAAACTCAAAAAATGGTGATTTCGAAAGATTAAGAATATGGTTCCATAGTAAATATATATCAAACAAGTTTAATTCTTAAAAAATTTCATTTTGAGGTCGTTATCGGCCAAATTTGACCAAGTAAAAAAAACATGTAAAATTTTACAACCATAGGATTGTGTTTTAAAAAAAAAATAACACAGATACCACATCGCAAATCGACCAAATCATATGGTAGTTATTTGTAATTAACCCTTTATTTATTGCTTAATATAAAACATGATACTAATAACATAAAAATAAATTAAACATGTTTATATTTTTAATCCTTTTGATAGGATATTAAACTAGGGCAGAAGAAGAGTTAATTATTAATCTAGCCCATTTAAAGGGGTCTATTAACATATTTGACTCACTTTATTTCTATCTCACTAAATTAGATAGTTTTATGCACTTTGGACAAGAATACTCTTATTTCAATTTACATTCTTCCTCAGACTCTCAACGTCTTCTTTGTCATCCCAAACCGACGAAAACACGGTGGTTTATAGAGAGACGAGATTATGTTTTGTTCAACTTTTGAAGAATTAGTGCCTGCGGAAGAGGATTAGGATGGAAAGCTCAAAAATAATAAAAAAAAATCTAACAATTGAACTGCTGTGTTGTCGCATTTGTGACGAAATACGACAAATTTCGTCACAAATGCGACAACAATAGAGGAAAATGAATGAAATTGAAACGATGCCATTACAGATGAAGAACGACCAGTGAGAAAAGGAGGCGTATAAGCTAAAAACATATCATTTCTACGGGAAATTGAACATAATACTTCAATAATCTCAAAAATCGCTAACGATTGGTATCAGAAATTGAAAAAGATCAACCGAAGAAGAAGTTGAAATGAAGAAGAAGAACCATAAGAAGAAGAAGCAGACGAAGCGAAAGAAGAAGCGGGAACAGAAGCAGATGGATCGATAGAATAGAACTAAAGATAATTTTGTCCAAAATGGATGAAAATGTCTAATTTAGTTAGATATATAAATGAACCCTTTAGTTGGGCTAGATTTATAATTTGGCCACGGAGGAAGAATGGGTTGAAACAGTAAAATGATAAAATGAATCCTAAAAAAAGAAGAAGGTGGAGATAAAATCAAACCCCATGATAAAATCCTTTAGAATAGGAATAATTAGTTAGATAGATAATTATAAACTTAAATGCAACAACAGAATCCCCAATTTTCTCAGTTTTGTTATTCGGATCAGATCCACAATGCTCACCATCACCACCTCCAGACGCCTTCTTCTTTCTTCCTTTTCTCCATTTCATCATATTTCTCTCCTCCATACGAGTTACTCTGCCGCTGAGCTCAATGAACTTGTCTCTTCCTTCCATAAGCTTCTTCGCACCAAGCCCCGGCCATCCGTAATCGAGTTCAATAAATTGTCGTCTTCACTGGTGAGAAGATGAAACAATTTCAGACTGTCATTTCTTTGTCCAATCAGATGGAATTGGTGAGTGTTAAACCTGATTTATATACTTGTAACATCTTAATTAACTGCTTCTCCCATTTACAGCGTCTGGATTTGGGGTTTTCTATTCTGGCTAAAATTTTGAAGCTTGGTTTTGAGCCTAAAATTATAACCTTCAATACTTTAATCAATGCTTTATGTAGAGATGGAAAAATTGGTCATGCAGTAGATTTGTTTGATAAAATAGTAGCTATGAATCATCAACCTGATCTGCATACTTATACTTCAATTGTAAATGGTCTGTGTAAAATTGGAAAATTGCATGTGGCTATGGGTTTGCTTAAAACAATGAAGGAGAAAGGTTGTGAGCCTGATGTGGTGACATACAGTGCCATTATTGATGGTCTTTGCAAGTGTAACCAAGTTGATGAAGCATTTGATCTTTTCAAAGAGATTAAAAGTCAAGGAATTTTGCCTAATGTTGTCATTCACACTTCACTAATTCATGGTCTTTGCTATTCAAGGAAGTGGAAGGAAGCTTCGGTGTTGTTCGAAGAAATGTTGGATAGGAATATAGCACCGAATGCAGTGACTTTCAGTACATTAGTAGATGAACTTTGCAAAGATGGAATGATAATGAAAGCCCAATCTATTGTCATCAAACAGGTGTTGAGCCTAATGTCGTTACATATAGTTCATTAATAGATGGATATGACCTACATGAAAAAATGCATCTAGCAAGGAAAGTGTTTGATGTGATGATGAGAAAGGGTTGCAATCCTAATGTCCATACTTATAGCATCTTGATCAATTGGTATTGTAAGAAGAAATGTATTTACAAGGCAAAGCAACTTCTCTACAAAATGTCTTCTATAGGTTTAGTTCCTAACCATCATACTTATAGTTCTCTTATATATGGCTTATGTTATACAAGAAGGCATTGGGAAGCACTCAAATTTTTTAGAGATATGTGTGCAAGTGGCTACCTTCCGGATGTAGTTACATACTCAACTTTGCTACATGGTTTTTGTGAAAACGGGCATCTTGAAGTAGCATTCTCCTTATTTGATGAAGTGCAAGTGAGCAATTTAAAGCCTGATATAACCACGTACAATATCCTAATTGAAGGCATGTGCAAAGCTGGAAGATTTAAAGATGTAAAGAAATTGTTGTCTAGACTTTTTGTTGATCGGTTGCAGCCTACAATTCACACATATACTATAGTAATTGATGGACTTTGCAAGAAAGGATTTGTAGATGAAGCATACCAGGTCTTCAGAAATATGGAAAATGATGTTTTATCGCCAAATAATTGCTCTTATAATGTGATGATTCATGGATTTCTTCGGGGCAAGGATTTAGCCATGGCAGCGGAGCTTATTCGTGACATGCGTTGCAAGGGTTTCTCTGCAGATAACACCACATTGGTGTTGGTAGCTGAGAATAAGGCCATCTTGAAGTTACTATAAAAAGTCCTCATGCATATCATGGTGAGATGATGAGTTGAAATTTACATTTTTATTACATCAGCTTACAAATTATGTTCTACTGCGCTCAATACTCCAATGCAATTTATTCTAGTAGGAGTCATATATATAAGTATAAAGAGTCGGTCAGAATAGTCTACGACGAGATTGTGCTAGGGATAGAAATTCATGTGTTGGATGAGAAATTATTTTGAAGAACATGTATGATTATATAAGTTGTTCAATTTTGTTCATTGGGTTGTGCAATTAGTGATCTCTTATAGCACAGGCAACAACTTACAATTGAATTTGTGAAATTGCAATGTGAGAATAGAATCTGAGAGTATTACTGTAAATCAAAGTAGTTATTTACTGCTTAAAATTTTCTTTCACTTGCATGATAGTTTAGAATCTAGTGTTATTTTCAAGCTACGGAATGAGTTTATGATACTTATTTCACATGCATATGACTACATACATGATTTCAGATCCTGACTTGGCTTGATGTCTAAGCATTTGTTTGTGGACCTAATATTTGTAATGTTGCCATGGCTTGATGTCTAAGCATCATTGTTTCTGTTGAAATTGGTGGTGAGTCTCAATTTTATTGCTATGCTTGAAAATCTGAGATAGAAGCTTTTCAAAATATTCAGTAGATTAATCTTTTATTTTATTTTTTAAGTGAGTAAATGTAAAGTTGATGACTATTCCTTTTACATTTAAATTGAGGCATTATGTTGCTTGAGTTGAAACCTGCTTGACTCGAATGCTCTGTGTAGGATGAGTTATATTATATGACTCAGCCTATGAGAAATTCATTAATAGGTGGATAAAAACTTTTAAAATTGCACTGAAATAATCTTTAGCTCAAATAGTTATGGAAGTTTCTTTGGAAACCCTTTCACCCTTTGTGTTGTTTGTTATATGCATTCTTCTTATTGATAGTAGTGAGACTATTATTAACTTTTAGTTGCTGGAGAAAGGATAATCTTGTGCAGTCTGCTCTTTGTTGGCTAATTAGATATCATTTCTAACATTGTAGTGAGGAATGGTCCGACTGATTTCCTTATTGTGCCTTCTATATGCTCAATGTTCTTTCTGAAAATATAAACATCAATTGCAGGGTAAAGGGTATAGAGTAGATATTAGTTAAGGCTGTAGTATGTGAATTTTATTTATTGTCAACTTTTCCTTATTTTCTTTTTACGTTTTGTTATCGCATAATAAAAAAAGGTTCAATGCTTAGTGTCTTGAATGATAAACATAAGTTTAATTTCGGGATAAGGGTCAAATTTGCTCCTAAGGTTATTGGGGAAGATCAATCTTATCGTACAAAATTGTCCAATTTTTACCCCATAGTAGAAATTTTAGCTTTACTATACTCTCATGACACCCTTTTCTAAGTCAATGTAGACGAAAGTTAGTGACGAAATTCCTTAAAAAAGGGTAAATTTATGCTAGGATTTCGACCATGGAGAAAAATTGAGCCATTTTGTACTATGAGGACAAAACTGAGATTCTCTAATAACTTTAGCGGCAAGATCTGCTCCTATCCCCTTAATTTATTTAACTTCATTGATATGCTCTTCGTTCCTTCTTTCTTTTTCCAATTATTATGCAAATTACAATTGATCTTTTATTTATTTTGGACTGTCCTTGTTGAGCTGGAGGTAGCATTGTTGGAGCAATTTGTATTTTTATTTTGCTAGTTATTTTGTAGTAGTTTGATACATTAAGGACATATAAAATACGACTTTCATTATTTGTTGGCAATGAATGGGTAACTCTGTTTTGCTAGGCTCATACGAGTTAAAGATTTTGATCCTATTTACCTTGTGTATGCTTGTAGGTCGATAAAAAAAAATAGATCACCAGCAACTTTGTGGGTTAAATTTATGTACAGAAGGCAGGAGTGCTTGTTTTACTGTCTTTATGGTGATTTGAAAGCAGGCAAGTACATCAAAAAGCTAACTTCAGTAATTATTCACAGAGACCGGTTATCATAGGATTGGATTCCTGATCAGGAGTTGAGAGTGTAGCTCGACCTAAAGCGAGAGGGAGTTCAAGCAGAGGCATGATTGAAAACAGGTATCCAAAGGCGAGCAGAGGTTTCTTTCTCGAGTGTACTGAGGATCATCTCATGCATCAGTGATTTCGCTTAAGAAATTCAAGTGATGGGTTGTTTACATATTTGCAAATTAGGATATCATAGTTGCTTACCAATGAATTTTTGTTACTTTTTGTTACTGGTACTCCAATGTATGTTTAATACCAACCTAGTGCCTCTAGTCTGTATGAGTCAGAATTCTTTATACAGATCTACTTTCGTGTTTACTAAGCAATTGAACTTTCCAAATTGTGATTTCAAATATAGATGGAGATTATATTGTTTTTTCTTTGTTTAAAAAAATTCTAAATTAATGATATTGACTAACAAAATTTTCATGTGTATTCTTTTCAAAATTTAATTTTTGGTCTGTTTCCTTGCTTGGAATAAACAAATGGCTATAGTTGCAAATAAATGATCTGTAATTTTTATTTTTCTTATGAAGTCTTCAAAGGTTGTTTGAACTGGATTGTAGCTATGTTTGTGTTGCTAAATTTGATGAGTACTATATGGAATACTTAATTGTAGAAGTTTTATGCATCAGAAGTATGATTTGCACTAGAGTATCTCCACATGTTAGGGGATTTCTTCATTTGGAAGTTGATTTTAGCATCTGCTTGCACTAGCCTGTTGATCTAAAGATGTTGCTACAAACAACTGTTGCAACTCTCTTGCCTTAGTAGGGTATCACCATCATTTCCAATTGAAGTCGGTGTCTCTGAAGTTTCTTGCAGTTGCCTAAAAGTTTGAGAGGTTAGCAGATTTCTATGTTATATTATTTTTGAACAGAGTAAATATGAAGTTGATGCATGATTGGGTTATTTTGTATCAAGCAAACTATGTATGTTATTTTGAGTTGGATTTGTTTTGGCTTATAGTATTTTGAAGATGGTTTTGTTGGGATCATAGTTGTTAGGATCGTCACGAGTCGACTCGTATGATTCGATCGGATTCTTGATGATTTTGAGTCATATCTATGGTACGACTCGAGATCATCAAGAATCGGACATGATTCGGCTGAATCGGTGGTGAATCGGCCGAGTCTCGATTCATGACACCATTAAAAAAAAGAACTGTTTTTAATTTGTAAAAAACCAAAAAAAGTGTGTGCAGGAGAACTAAAACTATTTAATAAGCAGTTATGGAATACAAATAGATATAGAAGACTCTTGTTTAGATTTTGTAAATTCAAACCTTCCGTTTCTCTGTTCTTTCCTTTTCATTTTCTTTTCTCGTCTATTTATTTGTTCTTTTCAACTGTCCTCTATAATATTCTTTCGTTATCTTCGACTTTCTCTCTCTGGAAGAAGAAGATGATGGTTCTTTTGATGCTAATGAATTCTTTGGCGATTAGTTTTATTGGGATTGCATTAGATTTGAATTTTAGTGCTTGGTTCATAACTTGATATAATTTCTATAATATTAAAATTGTATTTTTAGATTAATATTTAAAGTTAAACATGGTTAATATTTTATTTTTTATAATATTTTAAATTTAATCCGAATCTTACGATTCGGTTTGATTCATGAGTCCCGATTCACAAAATGAGGATTTCGAGTCACGAGTGGAATCTTGATTTAACAACTATGATTGGAGCTCACTGTGTTTTCTATGGAAACATTGGAACATGTACCGTGAACTGAAATCCCCAAAACAAATGCCCCCTAATATAGTTTAATGTAGTATTCAATTTTTGGAACATAAGGGAAACCAGTTTACTTGTCTTATGCCCAAATCTGTAGAGAACAGGCGGGCTTTAGTGCTTATATTGCACCTTAGAGCTGGATGTGCTTTGGCTTGGCAATCTCATACCTCTGGTCCCTTTTTAATAAAAAAACTAATTTGTTAAAGGGACTCCCCTTCTGTTATTCCATGGTCTTGTTGAAGCTCTTTGTGCTCTTTGAGGCAAATGGATTGGTAGGTCTTCGTCACCTCCCAATTTATGACAATGCTTTCTGTGTGTTTAGTGGAAAAATATAGCAATTTAGTAGTATGTTAGAGCGGTTAGAATTAGTAAAGGGAATCAGCAGAAATAACATGGTACTGTTTGATGTTGATAAAAAGGATTAAAAAATGAGGGGTCATCATGTAGTGTATTATATTAGTCATATGATTGTTCTTAGTTGCATATATGTTTGTCGATGGCATTTTTTTTAGAACTGAGCGTCTTTTCATGGTATTTGCAACTTGTTGGAATTATCAAATACTATGTGTAGTTCGACTGTACTGAACTGAATATCTGTATGTGATTACACTATATATGTGTTCAGAACATAGTTCATTAAGGGGCAACTAGATCATTAACATTACATCCTAATTGGAATTTTCAACTTATCTTATGTTGTTTTTTCTGTTTAAGTTCCTATTTCCTCGAAAGTAATTCTAGAGCTTAGAGGTTCTCTCTTAATGACCCTCAATTAAACAGCACATATAGGTTCTATGGGTAGGAAATTGAAAAACACGGGCTTGTTTTACATTGAAATGTAAGTAGAAAACGTGTAACTCTATCGCAGACTTGGGATGGTAACACCGCTTAGTTATCATAACAGACTGTAACTTGTTTGTTCCGTCTTTTTAAAAGAGCATGCATAATCTTAATTGCAAACCTTGTACACTGGGTAAGATTATCACTGCTAGCTTTGGCTTTCTTGTATTTCTATACTTGTTTCTTTCTGTATACTCTGTTACATAAAAGAATTTATTTAAACTAATTTATGCTTTTTTATATATCCATTTCAAGTTCTAGTATCAAGTCTGATTTGATTGAAAAGAAGAAACTTTATTAATTCTCTTTTGATTTTTGTGAAGGTGTCCATTGACTTGATACAGCCATGTCCTTGTAAGATTCAAGAGCTTCAAGTGTTTCAACAATGGCTGCCACTTTAGGGTTCATACTTATGCACCTTAATGCTAGTAAGGCTGTTTGGTTTGCCCCCTTGACAGAATTCTGCCCGGGAAGCCTTGCATCCATCACGTACCCGCAATCTCCAGCTATTTGTCAGGTAAGGTTTAACCCAATCAATTAGACTTATTCATTGCTCTTCTTCCAGTTAATAGCTCTGGTACTACTACTCCAAAACTATACACATCACCTTTTGTTATCAGGTGTCGTGCAGTCATTCATTTACGGTTTAATAGAACTTAATAATTGCTCAATTTCGTCATTCAACTTGGCTTGTAGGATATTTATCCAAAAACAATGCTTGAGTTTGGTTCCGGTTAGGAAAGAGTAAACTAACAAGTTTAATTTAGGTGGGCTATTGATGAGTTTGAGGCTTCTTTCTCTTAGTCTTTATCCCTTTCTCTTAGTCATGATTATGTTTTATTGTATAATATTGTTGAATTTAATTTTAAAGAGATTTCAAGATTATATTGAAATTAACCTTAAGGAGAAATAGGATTTGTGGTTTAGATTCTATGTTTGTTTTACAAAAGAGAATATAATTGATAGACAGGCCTGAATTTTCTTCTAATCATCACAATCTAAAGGCATGCAAGTTGACCCCTAATAAAGTCCGCAATTAGACACGGGGTTTGATGGTCTCCCTTGTAGTTTCTTCGTGTGAGGACGTTTACTAGTGAATGCTTGGTTCCCAATTTAGAGATTTCTGGTGTTGGATGAACGGGCACATCAATTGAATCTATAAAATTTCTTATAACTTTCTTATAATTGCCTTATTTCAAACTTTTTCTTGTCATTATGTAACACGCTGGTCCAATACCATGTAGATATTGTCCGCTTTGGCCCAAATCCAACACTTTGGGCCTCACGGCTTTAAAACGCGTCTGCATGTATTGGATTCACATCTTACTAATAAGCCCCAATCACTCACTCTCCATTTCCGATGTGAGATTCAGTTCATTCCTGCCCACATCACCATTCCTTAGGGCCGCTCCTTGCTCAGGCCTTCTTACCCCGGCGCCACCCACTCTGGACCGGGTCGTTACACATTATGTTTTCTCTTGAGATGATGGCCTTACTTTAAGTTTTTGCTTGAACATTGCAATCTCTTATTATTTTTGTAATTGAGATTTGAATCCCTATATATTTGTATTTCAGGATTGAAATAATTAGTGCTTTTGATGGACTATAATATTATTTTACAATTATATTCTATGTTGACCAAAGAAGAAATTGCATTAAAATGGAAACGGAATTCAAGGTCAATAGATTTCTAGTATTCCTCTGTTTCATTTTAATTGTCTCTTAAGGTTTCTATACAAATATTAAGAAACCTATTAATTAGCCTAAAAAATAGTTAAACATTACCTTATTAGAGCATCTCCAACAGCCTCTTAAGTTGGCTCTTAAGTTAAAATTTGAGGAGGGAGAATGAAAATTCATCTCCAACAGCCTCTTAGTGGCTCCTTAAATCACTAAGAGCTTCTTCATCCTCTTTATTAATAGAGAGCATCTCTCTACCTCTTAGTGTCTCCTAACTTTATTTTTTATTAATAATTTATTATTGATGTGTCTCTTTCCTCACACTATTGGTAATGTAACAATAAAGAATAATCTTAATAATAAAATAATAAATAAGAAGTGAATATAAGAAGCATTGTTGGAGATGATATATCTTAGCTACTCTTAAAACATTAAGAGTCAATTATTTATATTATTTTTAGAGAGCTCACTAAGAGTCTCTTGGAGATGCTCTTACCCTCTTGCAATTAATGCTTAAATTTCTTTGCAAATTTGTTTCCTCTTATTATATAAGGACAAAGTTGGAAAACACACATTTAATGCTTATTGAAACGTGTAAAACGTCAAATAATTTGAAACAAAAATTTTTCCTCAAAACGACAATTATTATGAAACGGAGGGAGTACATCTAAAACCACAGGATGTTTTTAATTCTCATGTTTATTGGAATTCTTTTTTCAGTTCGACTCCAAATTGTTGGTAGTCCATAAAATTAGATTTTTTTTTTTTTTTTACAGGGGTTTGTTTACACTCCCGAGGTTAAATACATTTCCACATGTAAGCTATTGATTGGTTTTTGCCTTTTTTCCTTTGGAAATAGTAGTGTATCTTTGAAGTCCAGACTGTTTATTGGTCCATGTGTATAGTTGGTTAAACTTTATGTTAGATATTCAGGTTACTACAAGTGTTAAAGCTTATTAGCTTGATTTAGAGCAGACTCATTCCTTTGATTCGGTGTAGGCCCATTCTTTTATTCTATCTTATATCATTTGGTATCATTTGATTCTCGATCAAAAATTGATCAACCGTCGTTAGTAAACAACTGACCCGAATGGTATCTTATTAGTAATAGTTACAATCAATGTCAAAGACCCTCTGGACTTATAAAAGGGTTTTTAGTATTGGTCTTTTCTGTAGACCGATTGTAATATCATTGAGTTGGTCACCAACTCCCATAATGTATATAAATAAACAATTTTGAATTTAAAAATAAACATTATTAAATAATGATTGAATGTTAAATAAAAATATTCGAATTATTAATTTAGTTAACTAATTTAAATAGAAATTAAATAGAAAATGAAATAACAATATTAACAAGGGTTAAGTCCAAATACAAATTTTGTTGTTATACTGATTTGCAAATGAAGAATTGTGATTTTTTTTATTGTCAAAATGAAGACTGTGCTTGTTGATATTTTCAAATCGATGATTTTTGAGTTGCCATTGTCAAATTTGGCCATTAATGAACTCAATATGAATTTTCTTAGAATTTAATGATATTTTTAGCAACTTTAATACTTCAATTTTTTAGTTTTAAAGTCATTTAGTCATTGTTTGGAGAGGAGAGAGAAGGTTAAAAAAATAACTGATTTTGAAAAATAAAAAAAAATGTAGTTCCATCCAAATGTGCTACTAAATAATTTTAATTCTTAAAAAATTTCAATTTGATGTCGTTAACGGTCAAATTTGGCAATATCAATCTAAAAGTCATCGATTTGCAAATGTTGATAAACATAGTCCTCGTTTTTACAACAAAAAAGTAGCAGTTTGCGATGTTCGAATGCAAACCTATTAGAACTCCAGTAGATGTACACCTAAAGTTATGTTCCATTGAAGGAAAGGATTTGGAAGATGCTACCATATATAGATAATTAGTTGGAAGCTTGATTTATCTCACTCTAACGAGGTTAGATATATCATATGCAGTAAGCATGGTACGTCGATTTATGCAGAATCCGAAAAAGCCTCATTTAGAAGTTATTCGGAGAATTCTTTGATACCATGGACTATAGTATTTAATATAAGAAAGGAGGAAAGAGTGGGATATGTGGATATTGTGATGCTGATTATACTGGAGATAATGACACAAGACGTTCAACTACAGGTTACATGTTTAGTCTCGGATCAGGACCTATATCTTGGTGCAGCAAAAAAAAAAAAAAAACATACGGTGTCCTTTGTTGGTCCCGTGTGATTAGTTCCAAGGAGGGGTTATGAACTAATATAACTTTTTCGAATTTAATTAAGCCGTCTTAATATATTTTCTTGAGTTAGTTAACTCAGCTTTGGTCAGCACAACCAATTATAGTGTAAGACAGTTTTAGTCAGATGTTGACTAGAACTATTTTACGTATGAGTTGGGAATTGACACTATTGTGGTCAGCTTCCAACTCAGCACTCTTATTTACTCAGTGTCAGTTTAAACAATTTATATGCTAAGTAAATATGACAAGAAACACATACATATATATATTGAGAGAGTGTTAGAGATTACTCAGTACGACTTATCCTAGTTCGGCCTTTCCGCCTACATCCAGTCCCTAGAGTCCCTCCGGGCTTTTTAAATCCAATACTGAGCTCTTTAAAGGTGGAGCACAAACCGTTTACAAGGCAGTTGAATATGCAAGAGTACATTCCTCTATTCGTCTACTCAACTCCTACTAAGTGCTATAACCAAACACCTAGATTTCTCTACCACTAAGCACTCAACACCGAGTACTCAGTACAACACTCTCAATTTTACAATTGATACAAATTGTTCTTTTCGAATAAAGAACACTTTAGATGATTAAAGAAAATCAATCTAGCTTTTACACAAGAATAGAAATTTGGTGTAAGATCTCTTTTGGCTTTTGTGTGCTTTGTATGTATACTCTTTTTGTTCTTGTTGTGTTCAGCTTATGATCCAAGAATGATCATGTCCTTATATAGTTGAGGTCTGAAGCAGAAATGGTTTGAACTTTGGATTTTTCCGTTGATCCAAACGGCTCCTTTTTTAGACAAGTTTTGGTCAGCTTCAGTTTTGCAGGCCAATCCTGTCGTTCGAATTCCGCAGGCGTCAGGTTTGTCTTCTTCTTGCAGGTTTTTGACAAGACCATTTTAGTCTTGTTACTTTCCATCTTATTCTATGTAATTTGGAAACATTTGGTGTTTAATTGATGTTTTTGCTTCATATTTTGTTTTGGGAGAAAGTTTAGATGTTTGGTGAAAAATCTGGAAATTAGTGGCCTTTTGGAGCATTTTGGAGTATTTGCAAATCAGAGGCCAATTTCAGTTAATGCGTGGGCACGTCCTGTCTCAGCTGTAATTGAGAAACAGTAGCCAACTTCAGTTAAGGCGTGGGCACGTGGCTGGACGAATTTGGAAGAGATAAGAAGATATTTTCAGATTTGATTTTAGGATATTATCTTATTTAATTGTATTCTATTTTAGTTAGGATTTGAATATTTCTTATTATCTCTATTTAATCATTAATTAATTAGAGATTTAGTTTCTTTCCTTATCTCTTAAGGATATTTTAGTCTTTCTTCTTAGGGTTTTCCCCCTATAAATAGAAGGCTTAACATTCCTTAGAGAGGAGAATTAGGTTTTTCAGATTTTCATTTGTATTGTTGAATTGTTTTCATTATGAGTAGCTAAGTTTTATCTTCTGATTCAAGAGGGATTTCATTAGGTTGAAAGTTGTGAGGTTTCATGTATTAATTTCTTCAAGTATTAATTCAAGTTCTGATTTTCTTCTTCAATTCTTTTTATGATTATTGAATCGTATTCGATTTTCTATTGCTAAGTATTTATTCTTGATCCGTAATTGTCTTGAATGAATTACAACAAGTAGCAAAAATCGATCTTGAGTAATTGAGTTTTTGCTTGAGATTGATTGGGAAGAAAATTCGGCCAATTGCTATTGTTTGTCGGCGTTCCTCTCAATAGGAATTGATTTGATAGACTTTCTTAAGCGGTTATTGAGAAATTGGATATGCTTCATTCCCTTTTCTTAATAACTAGGTTGATTTAGATGCTTCATTTAAATTGATAAATTAAGGGAAAGTGAAAAAGTGAATTAGGTAATCCTCATACTCTTTAATCAAAGATTTAAATTTTAATTTGTTTATCATTTAAACCAAGGATCAACAAACACCCAATGAACCCAATCTCTTGAATCAGGCTCTCTCATTATTGAATTCCCATTTACTTTACTTGTTTAATTTGATTTAACCATCCATCAAAATCAAAACCCCCCTTTTTATTTTATTTGATCATTTGAATTGAGAGGTTAATTGTTCTCTTAGGATTCGACCTGGTCTTACTATTACTACAAATCAAATTGTAGTCCAATAGAGAAATCAGTAAACAAAACTATAAATCTATTTTGTCGGGCTTCGACAAACCCGCCAAAATTTGGCGCCGTTACCGGAGAACAATTTAGTTTCTTGATTCATTTTCCTTTGTTTTTGAACCTTTTTATGACCCGCACCTCCCGTGGAAGTGAACGAATATTTATTTCTGAAATAGAAAAAGAAATACGGAGGTTAAGAAAAGAAACAAAACAAAAGAGTGTTTATTCATCGTCTTTAGAAAATTTAGAAGAAATCAAAGAAAATTTTGTTTTTCAAAGTGAGGAAGAGACGATGGCTGGAAATAGAACATTAAGGGATTTAACAGCACCCAATTTAAATCGCCAATCATTTTGCATTGAGTTCCTAAATCTAGAGGTACCTTTTGAACTTAAATCTAGATTAATTCACTTACTCCCTTATTTTCATGGTCAAACGTGAAGATCCTCATAAACATTTGAAGGAATTTCATGTCGTTTGTTCCGGTTTGAAACCCAAACGAGTAACCGAAGAGCAAGTTAAACTACGAGCCTTTCCTTGTTCTTTAAAAGATAAGGCTAAGGATTGATTGTACTATCTTCCATCGGGATCTATCATGACATGGACCGAAATGCAAAGGTTATTTCTTGAGAAATTCTTTCCATCTTCACGTGCAGCGAATATTAGAAAGGAGATATGTGGAATTAGACAAGCTTCTAGAGAGACCTTATATGAATATTGGGAGAGGTTCAAGCAACTTTGCACTAGTTGCCAACTTCATCAAATATCTGAACAACTCCTAATCCAATATTTTTATGAAGGATTGGCTCCAATTGATAGAAGCATGATTGATGCAGCTAGTGGAGGAGCATTGGTGAATAAGACACCTGATGAGGCAAGACAATTAATCTCCACTATGGTTGAAAACTCCCAACAATTCGGAACAAGATCAAGCAAAATGACCCAACAAGTTAATGAGGTAAGTAATTCTAACATTGAAAATAAGTTTACTGAATTAGTTTCTTTGGTTCGTCAAATTGCTGCAGATAAAGTGCAACCCGAAAAGGTATGTGGAGTATGTTCAAATGTGGGACATCATACTGATGAGTGCCCATCATTACAAGAAGATTTCCAACAAGCAAATGCTATTGGAGGATTTCTAGGACAACCACAACGCAAATATGACCCTTATTCCAACACTTACAATTCAGGATAGGGTTCATCCAAATTTTAATTATGGAAATCAAGGAGGACAGCCAAGGTTGCAAAACCAGTCATATAATCGACCACCTCAAGTGCAAGGACCATCCAGACCTTCAACTTCTAACTCAGGTATGCCTTTAGAAGACATTGTTAAAAGCCTAGCTGAAAGTACTTTTAAATTTCAATAGAAAATGGAGGCAGAAATTCAGAATTTGGGAAGTCAAATGACTCAATTAGCTACCTCAGTTCATAAATTGGAGGCACAAAATTCTGGAAAATTTCCTTCCCAAACTATGGAGAACCCAAAGGAAAATGCTTCTCTAATCACATTGCAAAGTGGGAAGGAAGTTCAATCAACTCCACCTCCAAAAAGAGAAGAGAAACAAGAGGAGTCACCAATTGTACCCAAGGAAGATCCTAAGGTAAAATCTGCTCCTATTCCATTAATTCCATCTAAATTGGCCCCTTTTCCTTCAAGATTGGTGAAATCAAAAAAGGAAGAATATGAGAGAGAGGTATTGGAAACCTTTCGAAAGGTAGAGGTAAACATTCCACTCCTTGATGCTATCAAGCAAATTCCAAAGTATGCTAAATTTTTGAAGGAATTGTGCACAAATAAGAGAAAATTGAAAATTGATGAAAGAGTAAAAGTAGGGGAAAATGTTTCAGCTGTGATTAAAAAGAGTCTACCTACTAAATATAAGGACCCAGGCATGTTTACAATGCCTTGTGTTATTGGGAATAAACGAATTGAACATGCCATGATAGACTTAGGAGCATCAATAAATGTAATGCCTTATTCTATTTATAATGCTCTTAATTTGGGACCTTTGAAAGAAACTAGGGTAGTGATTCAATTAGCTGACCGTTCTAACTCTTATCCGGAAGGAGTTGTGGAAGATGTTTCGGTGCAGGTGAATGAATTGATTTTTCCGGTGGATTTCTATATTTTGAAGATGGAGAATGATACATTTGGAAATTCAGCACCTTTGTTACTTGGAAGGCCATTTATGAAAACAGCAAGAACAAAGATTGATGTTCATGAGGGTACTCTCTCCGTAGAATTTGACGGAGAGATTGTTAAATTTAATATTTTTGATGCCATGAAGTACCCAAAAAATTCAGATGTTGTTTATCATGTTGATGTAATTGACTCACTTGTGCAGGAAAATTTTCAAGCAAAAAATAGTCTAAGTGAGTTAGAAGAAGATGAACAAAGAAGTGATAATTCATTGAAGGAGGTGCAAAAAGGTATAGAAAAATTTGATATTGAAATACCTCATACTTACAAGAAAATGCTACCTTCAATTTTGCAGGCTCCAAGGCTTGAATTGAAAGATTTACTAGATCATTTGAAGTATGTCTATTTGGGAGAAGAGGAGACACTTCCGGTGATAATTGCAAAAGGTTTAAACACGGAGCAAGAAGAAAGTTTGATCAAAGTTCTCCAAGAGCATAAAAAGGCAATTGGGTGGACTTTAGCCGACATTAAAGGCATTAGCCCATCTGTTTGCATGCATCGAATTTTCTTAGAAGAAGATACAAAACCAGTGAGGGAGCCACAAAGAAAACTCAATCCGGTATTGAAAGAGGTAGTGTTGAAAGAGGTCATCAAGCTTTTGGATGAAGGGATAATCTATGCCATCTCATATAGAGCCCCGTTCATGTTGTGCCAAAGAAAACGGGAATCACAGTGGTAAGAAATCAAAATAATGAGTTGGTGCCTACAAGAGTGCAAAACGGATGGAGAATGTGTATTGATTTTCGAAGGCTAAATGCGGCTACTAGAAAGGACCATTTTCCTCTTCCTTTTATTGATCAAATGTTGGAAAGGTTGGCTAAAAACTTATTCTTTTGTTTTCTTGATGGTTTTTCAGGTTATTACCAATCGTTATTGCCAAAGAAGACCAAGAGAAGATGAAGTTTACATGCCCATTTGGAACATTTGCCTATCGAAGGATGCCATTTGAACTTTGCAATGCTCCGGGAACATTTCAACGTTGTATGATGAGTATATTTTCTGAATATAATGTTCTTTTACTTGTAAATTAATTATAATAAAATAAAAGTTAAGGATAAGTTTCATACCCAATTTCTAACCTAACCTACTGCTTTCTTTTTCTTCGACTTCTTGTGCAGCGGCGATTCAACAGCAATGGAAACTAACTGAGCTTTTTCTTTCCCGTTCTCGTTTCATCCCCGATCACCATAATAAGGGTTTAGCGGTTTTTCTTTCTCCTCTCTTCCCCTCTCTACCCTCCTTACAATCATGGGAAGGAAGCGCACCGCTAGAACAATGAAAATCGATGTTCCGTTCGCCCCTTCGCCACAAAAATCAGCAACACCGGAGGACCCATCTGAGGACATGATCGGAGCAGTCCCTTCTTCCAGTCACAAGCAGAAAGCCAAAGGAAACGGTTCTAAAATTCCTCCTACTAGCAGATCAAAAATGCAAAAAGGTAAGGCTATTCTTCCCCTTTGGAAAAAGCTCTTAAAGGTAACCTTTCTTTCTCAACTCAAGCTAGGAGAAATCGATATGCTTTGATTCAATCTAAAACTGTACTTTCTTGCAAGTATGTAGATTATGCTACTCTTGAATATTTTAGCTTAGTTGAGTCTTTTGAAGATTTGGTTGCTGATAGTTGTTGGAAAATTTACTTGTCAATTAATTGTCCTGCTTATATCGAGTTAACAAGAGAATTTTACACTACATTTCAGTTTGACAAACCTGCTAATTTTGATTTGGATAGTCCTAGGGTTATTCACTTTAGATTATTAGGACATGAATTTAAATATTCAGTTACTGAGTTCAATTTAGCCCTGGGTTTCATTGACAAAGCATTTGCTAAAACTGAAATTTATAAGCAGTCAGTTGTTGATTTTGGAAATTTCGAACCTGTTAATGCTTGGAAAGAATTGTCTTCGGATAAGAGTTTGTATAGGGCAAGTACAAATAAGGATTCTTACTTTATTGAACCTATGTGGAGATATGTTCATCGCTTGTTAGCGTTTAATTTTTCAGGTCGTAAGGATAGTTCAAGCTTATGTTCTAAAACTAAACTGTATTTTATTTGGTGTATGGTAAAAGGTATTAAGGTTAATTTGGGATGTTGGCTAGCTAACCAATTTCAGTCGGCTATAACTAATTCTCGCAATTTAATCCTTGGTTCAATTATCACTCACTTGGCCGTCAATTTAAAGTTGTTCAGTCTTGAGAAAAATGATTTACATATAGCCTGTGATATGAAACCTCTTAATATTGATTGTCTGTACAGGATGGGTTTAGTGTCTTCTGCGCAGGAACCTTCTGCTTTCTTCCCATCTGGAGATTATGGGAACCCAAGAAAATCGCCAAGCGGAAGCGAATGGATGAAAGTGACAATGTTTTTCAGGATGGTGAGCCTTCTTCGTCTTCGAGTTCGGATATTCAGAAACTATTGACTCAAAATCAAGAACTGAAGGATGAAATCAGGAAACTAACTCACATTGTGGAAGGGCTTTGTAGTTTTTTGGGTTTCGCTCCACCTCCTCCACCAACTCTTTGATCTGTTATCGGCATTGGCTCAGTTAAGGGACATTTTCTATATCTCTACCTTTATCTTTCTGAGTCGTTTGCTTGTGCATACATTGGGGACAATGTAGCTTTTAAGTGTGGGGATGGAAATCAGTGATTGTAACCAACGTCTGCATCAATTGCCTAAATGTTTCCAAAAAAAAAGTCAAAACAAGTTTTGGTACTCCATTTCTCTTTTATACATCTGTTTGGCATTGATTTTTAACGTGATATGCATTCTTCAAATTTAAGTTTTGATGAATGATGAAGGCAAGTATCAAAGTAGTTTTTCTTTAAAAAGTTGGGCATTTTTGCTATTTTCAACATTGGAATTGGATGAAAAAGTGCAAGATTTAACTCTATAACATATGTGAGCTTTTGAGCCTTTTGAGCAATTCATCACTTATTGCTCCATATTTCTTGTTGTGTGTTTAATCAAACATAACTTGCCCATTCTAGAATTTGCTCTTTGATGCATTTCAAGACCACATAGATGATTGTGTGCTTTCAAAATGATTTGGGTATTTAGGTATAGCCAATTTTGAATTCTTAAATAGCCTACCCTACACTTTTCCATTAGTTAGCCCTTTTGAGCCTCTAGCCTTTTTCTTTCATTAACACACCTCATTTCATCCATTTCCCTTTCACTTTTATCCTTCTAAATTACCCAGTTTTTTTGTAAGAATTGGTAAGTCGAATCCTTTCTCCGCAATTATCAACATTTTCAGTCAACTATTAGCATAGGTGGGGTAAACTTTTCACCACCCCCTTCTTTTAATGTTATGTTAAAAAGAAAAGAAAATAAACAAATAAATAAACAAACAAAGTTCATCCTACAAGAACTTGTTTCATTTTACTCTTCCTATATGAAGTGTCAAGCATTCAAACATCATTCAAATATCCTCATTATGCTTGAACACTTATTATCAGTAGCTTATTTCTTAAAGCTATCTCCTTATTTTAGTTGTGTCTTGTTACCTTAAAAAAGGACTGAATTGTCATTTTCGTTAATTGCAGACCCACGTTATTTACTTTGGCTTACTATTCTTACTTTCACCCAAAAATTCCTTTCTCTTCACACCCTTACCTAAGCCTCGTTACAACCTTGAACAAAGACCCGTTGATTGATTGCATACTTTCATTCCAAGTGGTGGCGATTTGATCTTTGAGCAAACTTATGGTAATGACATGTTTATGTTTTGATTCGAGTGCTTATTGATTACCCTAAACACTTTGAGTGAATAGAGTGAAATCCCCTTGTGAGAGAGTTAAATTGTGTGCTTTGATTCTAAGGAAAGTGTTGAAAGAAGTTAAATGCTTGTTTTCTCTATTAAAACCAAATGCTTAGATTACTTGCCTATGACTCATTCTTCTTAATGAAAATTCTTGATGCATACTCACTAGTGAGATCGTGTAGATAGTTCTTAATTGAGTTTTGGATGTTCTATATGCTTGAGGACAAGAATAGTTTAAGTGTGGGAAAGTTTGACAAGACCATTTTAGTCTTGTTACTTTCTATCTTATTCTATGTAATTTGGAAACATTTGGTATTTAATTGATGTTTTTGTTTCAGATTTTGTTTTGGGAGAAAGTTTAGATGTTTGGTGAAAAATCTGGAAATTAGTGGCCTTTTGGAGCATTTTGGAGTATTTGCAAATCAGAGGCCAATTTCAGTTAAGGCGTGGGCACGTCCTATCTCAGCTGTAATTGAGAAACAGTAGCCAACTTCAGTTAAGGCGTGGGCACGTGGCTGGACGAATTTGGAAGAGATAAGAAGATATTTTCAGATTTGATTTTGGGATATTATCTTATTTAATTTTATTCTATTTTAGTTAGGATTTGAATATTTCTTATTATCTCTATTTAATCATTAATTAATTAATTAGAGATTTAGCTTATTTCCTTATCTCTTAAGGATATTTTAGTCTTTCTTCTTAGGGTTTTCCCCTTATAAATGAATTAAGTTTTTTAGATTTTCATTTGTATTGTTGAATTGTTTTCATTATGAGTAGCTAAGTTTTATCTTCTGATTCAAGAGGGATTTCATTAGGTTGAAAGTTGTGAGGTTTCATGTATTAATTTCTTCAAGTATTAATTCAAGTTCTGATTTTCTTCTTCAATTCTTTTTTATGATTATTGAATCGTATTCGATCTTCTATTGCTAAGTATTTATTCTTGATCCGTAATTGTTTTGAATGAATTATAACAAGTAGCAAAAATCGATCTTGAGTAATTGAGTTTTTGCTTGAGATTGATTGGGAAGAAAATTCAGCCAATTGCTATTGTTTGTCGACGTTCCTCTCAATAGGAATTGATTTGATAGACTTTCTTAATCCTAATGCGGTTATTGAGAAATTGGATATGTTTCATTCCTTTTTCTTAATAACTAGGTTGATTTAGATGCTTCATTTAAATTGATAAATTAAGGAAAAGTGAAAGAGTGAATTAGGTAATCCTCATACTCTTTAATCAAAGATTTGAAGTTTAATTTGTTTATCATTTAAACCAAGGATCAACAAACACCCAATGAACCCAATCTCTTGAATCAGGCTCTCTCATTTTTGAATTCCCATTTACTTTACTTGTTTAATTTGATTTAACCATCCATCAAAATCAAAACTCCCCTTTTTATTTTATTTCATCATTTGAATTGAGAGGTTAATTGTTCTCTTGGGATTCTGTTGGTCCCTTGTAAGGTTGCAAATATAGTTCCAAGGGGGGGGGGGTTAGGAACTATTTAACCTTTAGTAATTTGATTAGGGCAGATTTCTTTTCTTTGAGAAAAGATTATATAACAGCGGCGCTTAGCAATCAGCAAGACACTAGCTTAGTCAACTAGTGACTAGGTCAACTTCGTTGCTTAGGTCAGGAAATAGCACTTAGAGTCTATTCCTGAACTAACTCGTTGGTAGCGCACAACTCAGCTTGACCTCTTTTACTTGGTCAGTTTTAGTTTGTTTTAAGCAAGCAATATATTAAGGAGTTAAGGGTTAGAAATACTTCACTCAGCGGAGTTATCCAGGTTCGGCTTCTTCTAAGCCTACGTCCTGTCCACGGAACACGTTCCAAGATTTCCAATTCACTACTGAGCACTTTAAAGGTAGAGACTCGAAAACCCTTTACAAATCAGAAGCTGAGTATAACAAGAGTACCTTCCTCTATACCTCTACTCACTTCTATTCTAATTCACTAAGTACTAAAACCGAGTACTCCAGCGTCTCCTTTCTATTCCTAAAAATGATTAAGATTTGTCCTAAACAACAATTGCTAGAACACCTTAGATGATTGAGGATCAATCACTCTAGACTTTTACACAAATGAATAAGCTTGTAGTGTAAGAATTTGCTTTGCTTTTGATGGAGAACTTTTGTACACGTTTGATCAGCGTAACGGATTTTGCTTAAAGTTCTCTACAGAATGTGGATTCTGAATGCTCTATTTATAGAGAGCTGTGAGAGCTTCTGGTTATTTTGAATTTCGAAATAACCGTTGGAGGGAAACAGCTACAGGTCGCTTTCACTCAGTCTGCACAGCAGTTCTCTTAGCCAATCAGATTCCAGCATCTTCTGTTCTTCGGTCAGTGTGACAGTATGTTCCTCCATTTTAGGTAACGTCAACCAGACAGCTTGCTGCGTCTTCTGATCTTTACTAATAGAGGAAATACTTTGTCTGGAAGCTGCTTTGTGGTCAGTCGCTGTCTTGTACGTTTTGTCGAGACATCTCAGCAGCTTCATGCCGAAGTTGTCTACGTGGATCTTCTCGATCCTTCTTTGCTCAGCATGCGTTTCATCACTTCAACGGCAGCGTTTTGAAATACGCGGGCTGAGTGATCTTGGGCTTGTTTGACTTGGGCCTTGACTTCCATATAGGGCTTGAGCCTTATGATCTTTATGTCTTATAATAAATTATAAACTCAACATTGAACAAACACATTAGTAACAATAAATCAAAGCATTTAAACTTAGTGTGTTGTAGAATATTTTATTTCACTTAATTAATTTTGTCAAATCAAAATCCTGTGGAAAGGTGTTTCAACAAACTCCCCCATTTTGATGTTGGCAAAATTAATCAGCAAGGAACTCAGTGTTGAGCTCCCCCATGATAGTTGACCTTTTTGATTAAGTGAACTCCCCCGTAAGGGCTGAGCTACTGACTTAGTTTTATTCTAAACATTCTAAGGTTTAATTGAATAAGTCTAAGATCAGTTTTCAGGAATAGGTCAGCTTATGGGTCATATTCTATTTTACTCAGTATTCAGGGGAAGTAATGTATAGTGACAGAGCACTGAGTAATTTATTTGTTCAATGGTTTATTTTAGACAAGTTCAAACATTAATTTTTACGCAGCATGCATTCAGATAATACTTAGCATTTGAAAGATGAATAACAAGAGATATGATAGAGAGATGCAAGTATATTATATTAGATAACATAGATAGTCAGCATACAAAATATATGTAAGAAGAAGAAAGAAATAAACTAAGTATTGACTAAGTTGTAATGAGCTATCTATTTCTTCTTCTTCTTTTGCTGACTGCCTTCAGCTTGAGTTCTTCGCTGATCTTTCTTCTCCCCCGTTTTGCCAGCACCAGGTGGAGGCAATTTGAAGGAATCTAAGAGAACGGCTTTAGTGAGCTTAGCTGAGAAGACATTTAAGCGATCAGCACTTTCGTCTAACCCATCAAAGATAGGAGCACCGTTGCTTAGGACCTCAGGACTGATACGAATGTCAGCAGCACTGAGCATACTGAGTACATAGGCTTGTCCTTTTCCCAGCCATGTGATTGTGTCTGTCAGCGCAGCGAAGGAGTTATGGAAGGTTTTTAGAAGTGACGTGTCATAGTGCTCACGCAGAAGATTCGTATGTCTGACATGGTCAAAAAATTTCTGGGAAGTGGTCAGTATCTCATCCTGTTTGAGCTGATCGGTGTCCATTTCCTCTTTGTGAAGGTTTAGTAGACGAACGACCTCACTTAGTTGCTCCATTGAGCATTGAGATGTGTTTACAAGCTGAGCATTTGTCTTGTTCTGTTCAGTGTGAAGCTGAGCAAACAACATCTTTAACTCAGAGGAAGTGGCGAGATTGGGATTCACAACTGACAGGTTCTGGATCTGGGTAGATAGAGTAGTGAGGCATTGAACAGTAGTCAGCTGGATCTCTGCCAGTTTAGCAATTGAATCCTGCCTAGCGTGCTGTGCTTGCGAAGATAGGAGAATACTTAGCAGGTCTTTAAGTTCCTTAACTTCATGGAGAAGTTGAGTTACTTGAGAAGGCTGAGTAGAGTCAATGGGAGAAATGGCAGCAGTAGGAGGAGTTGAGTGTTGAATGTCTCGAATCAGGGCCTGCACTGAGTCAATGATTCTTTGACTGGACTCAGTGACATTTGTTGTGGCATAAGAGAAATCAGTTTGACCAGGTGAAGAAGAGGTTGTTGGGTCAGGGACTGTAGTTAGTGTTGGGTTCTGCTCAAGTGTTTGTTGTCCAGATATTTGGTGAGCAGGGTCAGCTTCAGTGGAATGGTCAGGTTGGATAGGTTCAGAGCTGACGGGTGCTATTGGTTCATCGTGAGTTGGCTCGGTTTGGATTGGTTGATTTACAGGGTTAGGTTGTTCGGCATGTTCCTATGTAGAAACAGAGGCTTGTTTTTCTAATGCCTGGGAAGGTTGAGGAGATGGTGCAGAAGAAACTGGCTTCCTAAAGAAGGTCATCTTTACCTTGGAAGGGTCATGTACTGGTGCGCTGACTGGTTGGTCTAAAATTGTTGCCTTTACAAGTCTTCTTCTTCTTGGCAGTCGTACAGGAGGAGGGTCAGCCTGATTTACATCAACTTGAGATGGAGAACCTTGTGTGTTTTGATCAGCAGGTGGCTGGTCAGTTTGTTCTTGATGTTGTTCAATTCCATCGGCTGACTCAGTAGTAGCCTGGTCAGCTTGATTATTTTCACTGGCTGTCCTTTCAGAGTCAGCGTCCTTCGCTTGCTCCTGTGCATTCCCTTCATCCTCAGTATCATCGTGTTCAAGCTCTTCCTCGAGTTGAGCGACGAAGTGTTCGTCCAGGTCTACCTCATCATCTTGTTGCTCAGTTTCTTCAGCATGATGCTGAGCAAAGTGTGAGTCCGCAGTGACAATAAAGTCAAGTGGGAGAGCTTGGATGGGTGAGAGGGCAGAAGTCTTTTTCTTCTTCTGATGAGGATCAGTTGTATCCTCAGGTGCAGGCTCATCTTGCCTGCAGAGCTGTTCAGCTGACTGAGCTTTGTCTTGGTGTGACTCAGCAGCTGATTTGGTCTTTTTGGACTTTGGCTCAGCTTCTTTAGATGGAGTACCAGTAGGCTTCCTTTTTCAAGTCGCTGGAGCTTTTGTCCGTTTTCCTTTTGCTGGAACGATTACTTCAGTAGGTAGCACATCCTCAGCTTGCCCTTCTGGCTGCTCAATAAATTTCCCTTTCGTCAATGGTTGGTTGAATTTAAGGGCACGCAGTGCTGCTGTTGTGATCTCAGATCCTTTCATGTAGGTTTCTCCTCGTAGGTCAACCTGGTGGTCAACTAAGATTTTGGTGATTAGGGAGCCTAGCCTTAGATTGTTTGTGCTACGAAGGAATCCACCTATTAGAAACATTGGCATGTTGATTGGTTTGTAGGTCAGCATGTGCCAGATAAAGCACATCTCGAAGTGAGACACTGAGCTGGTGCAGTGGATCTTCTGGTAGATCAGATGAACCAGCAGGAAGTGGGCCATCTTCTGATGCTGACCCATGGATGAACTGGATACTTCTCTAATGTACCCAGTAGGCTTACAGAAGGTTTCATCATAGTAGATGTCCTCCTGGTCACCAGTTTTTCTTAACTCAGCACCTTCAGTTTTGAGGCTGAGTAGGGATCCCAAGTACGTTGGGTTGATGAAGATGTTTTTTCCTCTGACTTCGGTGACTAAGTAGTCATGGTCTCTTACGTCAGCTTTGAGGTTATGGTAGAATTCCATAACCAAGTCAGGGTAGGTGGGAAAACGCAAGGAGAACAACTCGGTCCAGCCGTTGTTCTTTATCCAATCACAGAACGGTTGTTCTGAGTCGATGAAGGTCTGAGATACCCATCGTGAAGGTTCTACTTTCCATTCTCGTACATTCTCGAATACGCGAATGTACTGCCTAGGTTTAGCTGGTTTTCCCTGAGGTTGAGTGGCTTGTTCTTCACCAACAGCTTTGGATGGTGAAGGCTGAGTTGATGGATCACTGTTAGATGGTTCATCGGTGGGGTTCTTGGAACGACCGGCACCGGAGATGTTGAAAGAGGGTTTTGTCATCTTGGGAAGTTCTGAAGTTCGTAGGTGCTTAAGGAAATTCTGAAGTTCGTAGGTGCGCGTAAAGAGAAGGTAGTGGGGAAATACCCACTATTTATAGATTTGTAATTTAGGGTTCCGTTTGAATTTAGGTTGGTTTTGCCCTTGGGTTGTCCAATCGGCAGAGACCCTGACATCTATGAAACTTTTAAGACGTATTCGGCGCATGCGCAGTACAGGTGTCATTGCGGTGTGGTGGCATTAAATGTTAATAATTACTTTTACTCATCGTGCGTTGTTATAAACGTTTCATATTCTGAGTAGTCAGTTTTGTTCAACGGATAGTTATAGAGGTTAGTTACTCGGCATGAGATAACTCACTCAGTGTGCATTAGTTACTGTGCATGTGATTTGGATAGATATTCTTTAAAAACACTCAGCATGTTAACATTCATTCAGCATGCATTATATCACATTTTTATTTAGGAATTTAAGACAGTGGATTAAACATACCAATGGCTTCTCTCAGTATGCTGAATTGCTCTCGTGCTAGAGGCTTTGTAAAGATATCAGCAAGCTGCTCATCTGTTGGTACATAAGTCAGCTTGATTTCTTCCTTGAGTACATGATCTCTGATGAAGTGATGTCTTATGCTGACATGCTTCATCCTGCTGTGCTGATTTGGGTTCTTTGAGAGGTCAATTGCACTTTTGTTGTCACATTTGACTTCAATTGTCTTTGTTTGAACACCATAATCTTCAAGCTGTTGCTTAATCCATAGGACTTGAGCAACACAGCTTCCAGCAGTAATGTACTCAGCTTCAGTTATGGACAGGGCTACTGACGCCTGCTTCTTGCTGAACCAAGATACAAGACAGCTTCCTAGGAAATGGCATCCTCCAAAGGTGCTTTTTCTTTCCAGCTTGTCCCGTCCATAGTCAGCGTCAGTGTATCCAATGAGTGTAAAGTCATGAGTATTTGGATACCACAAACCTGCATTTACTGAGCTTTGCAAATATCTAAGGATCCTTTTTACAGCTATGTAATGGGATTCCTTAGGGTTAGCCTGATATCTAGCACAATAACATACTGAGAACTGAATGTCCAGCCTACTTGCTGTTAAGTAAAGTAAAGAGCCAATCATACCTCGGTACAACTTGCTGTCTACTGACTTACCATTCTCATCAGCACAGAGGACAGTGTTAGTGCCCATAGGAGTGGATATTGGCTTACAATGTTCTAGTTCATATTTCTTCAATATCTCCTTGGCATATTTAGCTTGACTGATAAATATGCCATTCTTTCCTTGTTTAATTTGAAGTCCAAGGAAGAAGTTGAGTTCTCCCATCATTGACATTTCGAATTCAGTCTGCATTTGCTTGCTAAATTCCTTGCATATAGATTCATTAGTAGCACCAAATATGATGTCATCTACATATATTTGTGCCAGCAGGGTATCTTTACCCTTTCTCTTAATGAATAAGGTTGTATCAGCTTGACCCCTAACATAGTTTCTAGTCAGTAAGAAGTTGGTCAGCCTCTCATACCAAGCACGTGGTGCTTGCTTGAGGCCATACAGAACCTTTTTGAGTTTGTAAACGTGGTTCGGGAACTTAGGATCCTCAAACCCTGGAGGCTGATTGACATAGACCTCCTCGTTTATTACTCCATTAAGAAATGCACTTTTAACATCCATTTGAAACAGTTTAAAATTCATATAAGACGCATATGCACACAAAATCCTAATTGCTTCTAGCCTTGCCACTGGAGCAAAGGTCTCACCATAGTCAATACCTTCTTGCTGACTGTAGCCCTGAGCTACAAGTCTTGCCTTGTTTCTGACTACGTTTCCTTGTTCATCCAGCTTGTTCCTGAAGACCCATCTCGTTCCAATGGTCTTTTGGCTCCTTGGATGTGGCACTAGCTCCCATACATTATTCCTTCTGAATTGGTCGAGTTCCTCTTGCATGGCATTCATCTAGAATTCGTCATGCTCAGCTTCAGCAAAGTTCTTTGGCTCCTGAACTGAGACAAAAGCAACATTTCCGAGATACTTCCTGAGTTGATTCCTTGTCATCAGGGTATTTCCAGCTGAGTCTAGAATTGCATTTTCTGAATGCCCTCTTCGGACTCTTATCTCCTTGGGTAGATTTGTGTCTTGTTCTATCTGTGTTTCAACATTCTCTGCAGAAGTAGATAGGTTAGTGAAAGTAATTTTAGGTTCACTCTTACTCTTGGTCAGCCGTTTTGTGAAGGACTCAGTAGCTGGTTCTTGATCAGCAGGTGCTGAGTTTGGTTCATCTTCTACCAGCGGCTGGTATCTTCCTGCAGGGTCAGTTTCATCGAATTGCACATGTATAGATTCTTCTAATACTTGAGTTCTCTTATTAAAAACTCTGTATGCTTTGCTGTTTGTTGAGTAGCCTAGAAAGATAGCCTCATCAGCTTTTGAGTCAAATTTGGCTAAGCTATCTTTGGTATTTAAAATGAAACATCTACAGCCAAAGGCACGAAAGTATCCAATGTTGGGCTTTCGTCCTTTCCAAAGTTCATAAGGGGTTTTCTTAAGTATAGGTCTAACTAGAGCCCTATTCAGAATATAGCATGCTGTGTTAACAGCTTCTCCCCAAAAATACTTTGGAAGCCTATGCTCATCCAGCATTGTCCTGGCAATCTCAACCAGAGTTCTGTTCTTCCTTTCAACAACCCCATTTTGCTGAGGCGTTCTAGGAGCAGAGAAGTTGTGGTCAATGCCGCTGGCTTCACAGAATTCAACAAACTTTTGGTTTTTGAATTCTCCACCGTTATCACTACGGATATGAGCTAATTTTAGGCCTTTTTCATTTTCAATTTTTCTAACCAAATTTGAAAAAGTCTCAAAGGTCTCATCCTTGCTGGTCAGCAAGATAACCCACGTATACCGAGAGAAGTCATCTACAATGACCAAGGGAAATCTTCTTCCACCCAGACTCAGCGGCTGGACTGGACCAAAGAGATCCAAGTGTAGTAACTCTAACGGACGTTTAGTTGAGACAATGTTTTTGCTATGAAAAGATTGTTTGGTTTGTTTTCCAGCTTGGCAAGCATGGCAAGCATGGCATAGTTGATCTTTTTGAAATTTAAGTTCAGGCAGTCCCTCAACCAATTTCTTTCTTGCTAATTTGGCCAGGAGGTCCATGCTTACATGACCAAGTCTCATGTGCCATAGCCAGGAATTTTCTTCCTTTGTGACTAAGCATACAGTTTTTGAAAACTTCTTTTCTAAGTTCAGCATAAAGACGTTATCTATCCGAGGGGCAGTTAAAATCAACTCGTTTGTTTTTCCCTCATATATTTTACATCCAGTATCATCAAATATAACTTTTCTCCCATTATCACATAGCTGAGCTACGCTGAGTAAGTTATATTTGAGTCCGCTGACTAGGGAGACAGATTCAATAGTGGGATTACCTCCAACGGTGCCTGATCCTACTATCTTACCCTTTTTGTTGTCTCCAAAACTTACGCTTCCTCCTCGTTTACGTTCAAACGTGATGAATTGAGTTTCATCACCCGTCATATGCCTTGAGCATGCGCTGTCAATATACCACATTTTTTACTTCTCGGCACATCTCAGGCTTACCTGCATTGTGATCAGTTTCCTTTAGGTACCTAATTCTTTTTGGGTCCTGACTTGTTAGGTTAAACAGGTAAAGCATCATATTTTATTTTGTGGCGACATATATTGATAGTATGGCCACTTTTTCCACAGAAGTCACAACTGACTTTCTGTTTAGGATTCTTTACTGACTTGTCAGCACCCCAGTGCTGAGCGTGCCAGCACACCTTAGTGGTGTATCCTAACTTCCCACAAAAGTCACACTGGACTCTTCGCTGGGGATTTCGTCTCTGCTGAGTACCTTGGTACTGAGTACCTTGATACTGAGTTCTTAGAGGAGAATTGTTTTTGTTTGGAACCTTTAATTGGTTCTGAATGGTTGTGACATCCTTCCTCAGTTTCTTGGAAACTGACTGGACTTTAGAGACAAACTCATGAATGGTTTTCATATTTTCATGCAAAACTGAGTTGTCTTGAAGAAGGTATCTGAGGTCACTCAGTTTGACCTCCTCCACCTCATCACAGCGCCGGCTGAGTGTTTTAATCTTTTTGTTACACTTTTTGACAAATGTATAAAGATCACTCAGGGCATTAGCCATTTCATTTCTAAGTTGAGAGAGTGAGATTACCTCATTAGATTGCTCTTCATTATCTGACTCATCAGATTGGTCAGCATGCTCGGAAATGCATGGTTCAGCAAGTTCGTCAGCCATGAAACATATCTTTGCTGACTCTGTGGCCTCAGCTTCAGTTGATGAAGAATCATCACTGTCACTCCATGTTGCCACCATTGCCTTCTTCCCATTCTTTTTGTCATTCCTTAGAGTTGGGCAGCTTGACTTGATGTGTCCGGTTTGATGGCACTCAAAGCATGTAATGGGCTTTGAGTTGTCCTTCTTGAATTTGTTGTCACTTGAGTCAGCCTTGTACTTGTCAAATTTTCTATAAGGCTTTTTGGAGTATTTGTCATTCCTTTTGAACAGCCTCTTCATTTTCCTCATGAACATAGCCATCTCCTCATCGTCAGTTGAGCCGTCATCAGTTGAGTCAGATTTCATGACAAGTGATTTTTGCTTCTTGTCTTCGGATTTTTCCTTCACCTCGAAATTCTTCATGGATATCTCATGGGTCAGCAGTGAACCGATGAGTTCATCATATTTATAGGTGGTTAAATCCTGAGCTTCTTCAACAGCTGTCTTCTTGGCTTGCCAGTCCTTAGGAAGACTTCTGAGAATCTTCTTGACTTGTTCTTCCTCAGTGAAGATTTTTCCAAGTCGTTTGAGCTCATTTATGATGTTGGTGAATCTTGCATTCATCTCAGAAATCCCCTCATCATTGTTCATTTCGAACAGCTCATACAATCTCATTTGCTGGTTGACCTTGGACTCCTTCACCTTGTTGGTTCCTTCGTAGGTCACCTCCAGCTTCTTCTAGATCTCCTGTGCTGACTCACAACCTGATATTTTGTTGTATTCTGCAGCATCCAGCGCACAGTGAAGCATATTTATAGCCGAAGCATGATTTTGTAACTTCTTGAGATCATCCTCTGTCCATTCAACCTCAGCTTTAACAACTGACTGGCCATCCACAACTTTCACAGGTACAAACGGGCCTTGGACTATAGATATCCAGGCACTCATGTTTGTAGCTTGAATGAAGTTTTTCATCCTATTCTTCCAAAAGGTATAGTTTGGCCCGAAGAATAGGGGAGGCCTAGTAATGGACAGCCCCTTAGGTAATATCTGAGTTGTCTGGTTTCCAGGGAGAAACCGAGTGCTATTTTCACCCATGGTATGGATCAACTCAAGGTTGTTAGACCTTTAGTAATGAGCTTTTAAGCTCTGATATCACTTGTTGGTCCCTTGTAAGGTTGCAAATATAGTTCCAAGGTGGGGGTTAAGAACTATTTGACCTTTAGTAATTTGATTAGGGCAGATTTCTTTTCTTTGAGAAAAGATTATATAACAGCGGCGCTTAGCAATCAGCAAGACACTGGCTTAGTCAACTAGTGACTAGGTCAGCTTCGTTGCTTAGGTCAGGAAATAGCACTTAGAGTCTATTCCTGAACTAACTCGTTGGTAGCGCACAACTCAGCTTGACCTCTTTTACTTGGTCAGTTTTAGTTTGTTTTAAGCAAGCAATATATTAAGGAGTTAAGGGTTAGAAATACTTCACTCAGCGGAGTTATCCAGGTTCGGCTTCTTCTAAGCCTACGTCCTGTCCCCGGAACACGTTCCAAGATTTCCAATTCACTACTGAGCTCTTTAAAGGTAGAGACTCGAAAACCCTTTACAAATCAGAAGCTGAGTATAACAAGAGTACCTTCCTCTATACCTCTACTCACTTCTATTCTAATTCACTAAGTACTAAAACCGAGTACTCAGCGTCTCCTTTATATTCCTAGAAATGATTAAGATTTGTCCTAAACAACAATTGCTAGAACACCTTAGATGATTGAGGATCAATCACTCTAGACTTTTACACAAATGAATAAGCTTGTAGTGTAAGAATTTGCTTTGCTTTTGATGGACAACTTTTGTACACGTTTGATCAGCGTAACGACTTTTGCTCAAAGTTCTCTACAGAATGTGGATTCTGAATGCTCTATTTATAGAGAGCTGTGAGAGCTTCTGGTTATTTCGGCTACAGGTCGCTTTCACTCAGTCTGCACAGCAGTTCTCTTAGCCAATCAGATTCCAGCATCTTCTGTTCTTCGGTCAGTGTGACAGTATGTTCCTCCATTTTAGGTAACGTCAACCAGACAGCTTGCTGCGTCTTCTGATCTTTACTAATAGAGGAAATACTTTGTCTGGAAGCTGCTTTGTGGTCAGTCGCTGTCTTGTACGTTTTGTCGAGACAGCTCAGCAGCTTCATGCCGAAGTTGTCTACGTGGATCTTCTCGATCCTTCTTTGCTCAGCATGCGTTTCATCACTTCAACGGCAGCGTTTTGAAATACGCGGGCTGAGTGATCTTGGGCTTGTTTGACCTGGGCCTTGACTTCCATATAGGGCTTGAGCCTTATGATCTTTATGTCTTATAATAAATTATAAACTCAACATTGAACAAACACATTAGTAACAATAAATCAAAGCATTTAAACTTAGTGTGTTGTAGAATATTTTATTTCACTTAATTAATTTTTTCAAATCAAAATCCTGTGGAAAGGTGTTTCAACAGATTCGACCTGGTCTTACTATTACTACAAATCAAATTGTAGTCCAATAGAGAAATCAGTAAACAAAACTATAAATCTATTATGTCGGGCTTCGACAAACCCGCCAGATTCGTCTTTTTGTGCCAGTTTGTCTTTTTAACAAAAGAACAGTTGACACATGTATCTCTGATGCTCGTAAAGTATATAGCATTTAATAGGACAAGTGTATCCTATCGCAACAAGTAATATTGTGCTAAGCACGAGATCGAACCACAAAGACTATTTGTTACAACTAGTAAATCTGCCTAGAATGATCTAATTGTTTAGAGGGTTGGATAAATGTTGGGTTTTTTAATAACAAACTAATTGAATTAAAAGCAATTAAGATAACAAAATAAAGGGAACAATTGACAGGGTGGAAGGTGAATTAATGGATGGCACAACCTAGGCTGAGGAATCCTTTGATTAAACCCTATGTATGGGTTTAGGGAGTTCAGGTTTATGTTTTACCAATGATTGAAGGTAATTGTCCTAAGTGAAAGACTAATTTGATCAGAATTGTCCTTCCTATTCACATGCATTCGGGTGACGGCTTGATTAGGAATATACCCTAGGTCATGCAAAGCATTAGGTTTATTGACAACTAAGGCTAAAGCCGTAGCCCAGCCACAAAGCCTCGTTCCTAGTGGTCTCTAGTGAAGTCAGGTTTATACAAATTCAGTATAGACAATTCCGTGGTCAAGTTCTCATCTATCTATAATCCTATTTAATGTCAGGGTCACAGGCATTAGGCACATTATATACATAAACAGGCTAGTTGATCATTATCAATGTTCATTCTAGCATAAATCTTGTTCCTAACAATTTCTAGGCATTAAGCATGCATAAACTGATCAATCAAAGGTCCTAGATCCCTAATCATACATATTCATACAACCAATTTCATCCCCATCCCAAATTGGATGGAGATCGGTTCATAGACAAACCAATCATAGCAAAAAGGATAATAGGAACAACGGAAAAGGCTTCAATTAAATATAATCGCAAAAGATAAAAGGGAAAGAGATAGAAATCCAAAACCCGTTTTGCCGATTCCAATTACAGAAATAGAAGATGAGGAACTTCTCCCATCAATTGTTCTTGAAAGAAATAACAAAACAGAAATAAACCTAATCTAGAAAGCAAGAAGATAAAAAGCTAAAAATTCTACATTACGACGGCTCTTAAGGAATTCGTCTCCCGAATAATGAAGATTAGCTCCCTATTTATAAAGTTAGGGAGAAAACCTAATGTATCCGGGGGTACAAAGGTCGTTTTCTATATTAAAAGGGCCTTTTTGGGCATAATAATTCGACATTCCAGCAAGGGAGAGGCGTTTTTGCGCCTCTCCCGCCTCGTCTCGTCGAGACAGATAGTGTCTCGTCGAGACGAGGACCTATCTCGTCGAGACACTTATGTGTCTCGCCGAGACGCTTTTGTGTCTCGCCGAGACGCTTTTGTGTCTCGTCGAGACAAGTGCCAAAATGGGGTAGAACTCTGGTTTTTATCCATTTTGGTCCCTGGGCTTCCGAAATATGCTCTAATGGTCCCTGACGAGTCCCAAAAGTGCTCCGACGGTCCCTGAATTGTCCGAAATTGCTCCAAAAGGCTCGGTCTGGTTCGGGAATGCTCAAATAGTCCTAAAAACACCTGAAAATACAGAAAACGCCATAAATAATGGAAAATACGTAATTTGACTAAAAACTACCAAATTAACATCTAAATTAACTAAAGACTAAGCTAAAACAATCTAAATTAATCCTAAAAACCCTATATAAATGGGAGCTATCAACCTCCCCACACTTGAATCTTGCTTGTCCCCAAGCAAGATAGAATTCAAAACATAGAAAAATCAACAAATAGCTCCCTTACAAAAACAAGAATCTACTACACTTTATTATTCACAACAATTCAGACTACTCATTTTGCAATTAAAAACATAATGAACCTCAGGCGAGACTCCAAAACTGATTAATTTGGTTTTATCAATCAACACTTCATGAAAATGAAAGAAGAGAACTAAAATTGATAGCTCACAAGTGATCACTCTAACGCTCAAGTGTTTGGGTAAAAATTTTGTATTTGTAAACGCTCTACATGTTATTGCACAAAGTGGTCACGTTGGGATTGCATCATCCATCCGGTCAAAATTAATGCATTAAAATTAAACAAAATCATAGGTCTTTAAGGGTTGTAACATTGGCTAAGGGTTAGGGTAGGAAAAAGGGAATTTATAGGCAAAAAGTTAATGACTCAAATAGTTAAAAATTTTGCAAAAATGACATTTTTCGCATTATGGAGCTATAAACCACCTCCTCACACTTAAAATCTTGCTTGTCCTCAAGCAAGTCAGAATCCAAAAGGGACACGTTCTCCGCTATGAAGGATTCGGGAAGCAACTAAAAATATAAACACGCATTTTATCCTTTCCTCTATTTTATTGTTCTTTTTTTTGAAATGGTTTTTAACCATTTTTTTTAATAGAGGGGATAAAGAGTGAAAATCAAATGGGTAAAGGTTGCTTCGTCTATTAAAAATACAACCTTTTAATGATTGCTAGCGAGAATTTGAAGGATAGGTGTGTCTAATGATTTATCAAAACTAAATTGAGTCAATTAACTTGGGTGAGAAAGGATATTTAAGAAGGCTAAGGTTTGTAACATGGTTGATCAAAGAAAAGGGGAAATATAGGATCAAATGGGCTTATCTAGTGGAATTGTTAAGGGATTTTGGCTAAACAAAGAATAGGCTAAATTCACAAAGGGCTATACCTAGGCTGCCTAATCATGTCAAGTTTAATAAAAACACAAAATTCAACCAGTATTGGATGCAATTCCTATGAGCACAATGACAATAAATGTAATCCTACACCTAAGAGATCAATTGTTCCTAATCATGAGTCTAAGATATTGATCTTTATGGCTCTAACTCACAATTGAAGGGTTATTTGTATCAATCTTAGCCTCAACTAACGTTCTGTTCCATGTCAATTTTAGGCAAATAATACTCTTTGGAGACTCAAACGTTGTTCAAGATTTTTCTCATGCATCAATTTCGTTTAGAATGTACAAATATTTAAGCGCATTGTCAACTGTATTGCGGGATAGCTAAATGTATCAAATTCAACTGCCTAGGATTCTTTTTATTCCTAGAATCAAAACAAAAGGCAAACAAAAACAGAAAGCATGAAATCCTAAAATTAAAACAAAAACATAACAAATTAATGGCAAGAATTTAAAGCCATGCTATCCTATTATCTCCTCCCCACACTTACACATGCATTTACTTCATAAAATCCATAAAAGCAAAACATAAAGTGCAGAAAAGAAATATGATAGAAAAACTCCCTCAGGGGTGGCTGTCACTCCAACCCCGAATGTCCGATGCTAAGCTTTGAAATCCAAACGAATGTCATAGAAATCAATTTAGCGTTGGCGAGTGTTTTGCTTATAGGGTCCTGCCATTAGGAAAAAAAAGAAAGAAATAAGCATAAAAAGAAAACAACGAAAGAGAAAAAGAAAAAAAAATTAATGATTTTTTTATACAAATCTAAACAATCATTTCAACCTATTCAATTTACGCAGATTATAATCGAATTAGTCCCGTCAACATTTTCACCAAAAACTTGATGGTATTGTTGTCGGGTATTTCGAAATATAATCTAATTATAAATAAAATAGTTCCAAGCAAATTTAATTTAATTATAAACAAAATAGTCCCCGGCAACAACGCCAAAAACTTGATGGTAGTGTTGTCGGGTATTTCGAAAATTAAATCTAGTTATAAACAAAATAGTCCCCGGCAACGGCGCCAAAAACTTGATGGTGTTGTTGTCGGGTATTTTGAAATATAATCTAATTATAAACACATTGGTCTAGGCAAATTTAATCTAATTATAAACAAAATAGTCCCCGACAACGGCGCCAAAAACTTGATGGTGTTGTTGTCGGGTATTTTGAAATATAATCTAATTATAATCACATTGGTCCAGGCAAATTTAATCTAATTATAATCAAAATAGTCCTCGGCAACGGCGCCAAAAACTTGATGCTCGTAAAGTATATAACATTTAATAGGATAAGTGTATCCTATCGCAACAAGTAATATTGTGCTAAGCACGAGATCGAACCACAAAGACTATTTGTTACAACTAGTAAATCTGCCTAGAATGATCTAATTGTTTAGAGGGTTGGATAAATGTTGGGTTTTTTAATAACAAACTAATTGAATTAAAAGCAATTAAGATAACAAAATAAAGGGAACAATTGACAGGGTGGAAGGTGAATTAATGGATGGCACAACCTAGGCTGAGGAATCCTTTGATTAAACCCTATGTATGGGTTTAGGGAGTTCAGGTTTATGTTTTACCAATGATTGAAGGTAATTGTCCTAAGTGAAAGACTAATTTGATCAGAATTGTCCTTCCTATTCACATGCATTCGGGTGACGGCTTGATTAGGAATATACCCTAGGTCATGCAAAGTATTAGGTTTATTGACAACTAAGGCTAAAGCCGTAGCCCAGCCACAAAGCCTCATTCCTAGTGGTCTCTAGTGAAGTCAGGTTTATACAAATTCAGTATAGACAATTTCGTGGTCAGGTTCTCATCTATCTATAATCCTATTTAATGTCAGGCACATGCATTAGGTACATTATATACATAAACAGGCTAGTTGATCATTATCAATGTTCATTCTAGCATAAATCTTGTTCTTAACAATTTCTAGGCATTAAGCATGCATAAACTTATCAATCAAAGGTCCTAGATCCCTAATCATACATATTCATACAACCAATTTCATCCCCATCCCAAATTGGATGGAGATCGGTTCATAGACAAACCAATCATAGCAAAAAGGATAATAGGAACAACGGAAAAAGCTTCAATTAAATATAATCGCAAAAGATAAAAGGGAAAGAGATAGAAATCCAAAACCCGTTTTGCCGATTCCAATTACAGAAATAGAAGATGAGGAACTTCTCCCATCAATTGTTCTTGAAAGAAATAACAAAACAGAAATAAATCTAATCTAGAAAGCAAGAAGATAAAAAGCTAAAAATTCTACTTTACGACGGCTCTTAAGGAATCCGTCTCCCGAATAATGAAGATTAGCTCCCTATTTATAGAGTTAGGGAGAAAACCTAATGTCTCCGGGGGTACAAAGGTCGTTTTCTAAATTAAAAGGGGCTTTTTGGGCATAATAATTCGACATTCCAGCAAGGGAGAGGCGTTTTTGCGCCTCTCCTGCCTCGTCTCGTCGAGACGAGGACCTGTCTCATCGAGACACTTATGTGTCTCACCGAGACAGGCCTTGTCTCGCCGAGACGCTTTTGTGTCTCGTCGAGACAAGTGCCAAAATGGGGCAGAACTCTGGTTTTTATCCGTTTTGGTCCATGGGCTTCTGAAATATGCTCTAATGGTCCCTGGCGAGTCCCATTAGTGCTCCGATGGTCCCTGAATTGTCCGAAATTGCTCTAAAAGGCTCGGTCTGGTTCGGGAATGCTCAAATAGTCCTAAAAACACTTGAAAATACAGAAAACGCCATAAATAATGGAAAATACGTAATTTGACTAAAAACTACCAAATTAACATCTAAATTAACTAAAGACTAAGCTAAAACAATCTAAATTAATCCTAAAAACCCTATATAAATGGGAGCTATCAATCTCAAAATTGGCTTTTGTGTAATTCCAAGGTTTCTATTATTGGTGCAGACAGTTGTCGGAGCTTGTCTTTTAGCAAACAGATCATTCATGTTGTCCTGAAGATCACTCAGCTTGTCTTTGATGGCCGTTGTGTGTGATTATTTGCTAATGCATATACTGAGTTCTCTTTTACTCAGCTTCCATGGTCAGCTTCGTTCTGCAAGACATAGTTCCCAAGGAGACTTTTCTGCTTCTGATACTGAGTTTCGTTCCACTCAGCTTCGTTGGTTATCTTGATCTTTAAGCTTCTGTTCTGAAGATAACTTATCTTCTTTCACGCTGAGTTTCACTCCACTCAACTTGTGCTATGATCTTATGCTGACTTCGTCCTGTCTTACTTTTTATTTCTATTTGTATTTATATTTATACTCAACATTGAACAAACATATTAGTACAATTAAATCAAAGCACTTAAATTTAATTGTCCCTTAATCATAGATTAACTTAAATAATTTTATCAAATCAAAATCATGTGGAAAGGTGTTTCAACAAACTCCCCCATTTTGATGTTGGCAAAATATTTAATTGATGGAACTCAGCATTGAGATTCCCCATGATTGAAATTCTTTTTATGCTTCTGAAATCACTCCCCCGTAAGGGTTGCATCTATTGACTTAACTTAACTCTAAACCTTCTAAGATTCAATTGAGTAAAATTAAGGCATGCTTATACTGACTTAGTTCATTTCTAGACCTTCCAAGATCTAATTCAGATGAGCCTAGGTCAGCTTTCAGAAGAGGTCAATATGTGAAATATGTTTTGACTCAGTTTTGATACATGGTTAGTTTGATATCAGAGTTATGTGAAACCTTTTTCAAAGCAAATGTATCAAGTCTAATATATACTGAGTATATTCCTTTTCTTTTGTTTGTTTGTTCAATTTAGACAGATCAGCATGAAGCACAATACGTAAGTAAGCATCACATGAAATCAATCAATTTGGAATAAAAGATGCATGATTTTATAGATAGTTAGCAAGACAAAATACGCATACAAGTCAAGAATAAACCCTAGCAAATCTAGCCAGACTATTTCTTCCTATTGATTTGGGTAGAGTTGACTTTGCCTTTTCCCTTTTGCTGCTGACTACCAGATGCTTCTCCTGTGTGCTGAGTTCTATCAGCTTGGTCTTTCTCCCCCTTTTTGCCACCATCGGGCGGAGGAGGAACGAAGGTGTCGTTGAGAGCAGCATGAGTTAATCTCACGGAATAAGCCTTAAGCCTTTTCGTGCTTTCTCTTAGACCATCAAAAACTGGCATACCATCGTCCAAGGTATCACGGGGAATTTGAATAGAGGCACTACTAAGTATATATTCCTGGGATTTCCCAATTCATCTGATTGTGTCAGTCAGCTGGGAGTAAGCTTGATGGTACATCTTGAGCAAAGTCGAGTCATAGAACTGACGTTGAGCATTCGTATGGCGCACATGTGTGAATATGGCTTAGGAATAGTTCAGGATATCATTTGTTTTGACCAAGTCAGTATCCATCTCTGCTTTACTCAGGTTGAGTAGACGGACAACTTCGCTTATTGATGGCGTAGGATCTAGGTGTGTAGAGTTTTTCTTATGACGATTTAAATGTGTATTGCGGTGAATGTGCTATGTCTATGGATGTGGTCTTTATAAATTGCTCTTGACTCTACTTAGACGCTACGACTATTTAGGGGCAAGTGTACCCCATCATATCAAGTAATAATCCGGTTAAGACTGGGTATCGAATCCATGGGATTTGTAATTACAAGTATTAGACGACTCGGTTTCGTATGTTATTTAAGCGGTAATTACTTTGGGGTTAAGTGAGACACAACTACACACTATTCCTCAGTATTAACAACACAAATTTATGTAGCTAAAACTCTATGAAGTGGGGTGAATATGATAAGTTATAACAATGATAAATAATGACCCTAAATGTATACGGATAATAGTTTACTCTTGCAAAGACGACCAAGTGTAGTAGAACCGACCCGTGAAGCACTTAGACTTCGTGATTCGTAGTCAAGGCATGTCTAATGCGGGGGAATTAGAAACTAGTGATAACCCACGAAGCCCAAAACGGGTTATACTCATTTCGTAAGCCCAGCCCATATTAAAGCCCCATGGGCTAAGATTGGACGGGACCCGAATGAAGGAAGCGGGCGCAGCGAGTAAACCGCCCCTAATTCCTAAGCGGAGCGACAAGACTCCCACTCAGAACCACGTTCGTTGCCATGAAAACCACGAAAGGGACATGGCCTAAAAAGGGGGAACTGCCCTCAGAACGTGGCCCACTAAGGAGTAACCGCCCTCGGCGGTTACCCAAAAATACCTATAAAAGGCCTTAAGAATAAGGGAGAAGGTATGTTCACATTTTTTCCCACAGAGCTATTGCTAAATTATAGACTCATTCTTACAAAAACTGACTTGATCGTCGGAGAGTTTTCCCGGAGATCCTGTCTCCGGTTTTGTTTTGCAGGTAACTCCGGCAAAGAACATCAAAGCGGATCCAGCAAGTTATCATTGGTGCGGTGAACGTGGACCTTTTTTACCAACATTTGGTTAAAGGTACATGAAGAACATGTCAGAACCATCACGAACGACCGGCGTTACCACTAGATCAACCAGTATGAACTCCAGGGGACCACGGACTGCGAATTCGCAACCTGCAAATACACAGCCTGTGGTGCCTAGCTCATCGGGTCCTTCGGGACAATTGAGTCCGTTATTGGAGGTCCAAGTGCAAACTGAGATGGAAATGTCCAATAGTTATTTCGTACAGATGGCTGGACAAGTCTTGGCTTCGAACATGAGCCAGGCGGCTGGAGATCGAATGATTAATTTACTAACGGCCCTCGCCGAACACAATACCGTCGTGGCGGCTGCTCCTTAAGAACCTGTGGTTATCTCAACACAATCACCGACTATCCCTGTCATGTCGGCCCTCCCGCAGCCATCTCAGGCACCAAATCAAGTGGGCCAGAGTAGTCGAACAAACCCACACAGCCACCCGAGCAACTACTCGCACCCAGATCTCATTACGACGATACATCCGACCTGGCAGCCATCCCAACCGTTGCCAGGAGTGCAAGGCACTCTTCCGCCACAGCAAGTGGAACCTTTTCCTCCCAGACATTCGGAGTTGATGACTCCTGGGCGAGAGCACACATGGAACTTTGATCCTATAACGGGACAGCGGTTAGTCCCCTAACAGGCACACGTCTCAACACCGATGGGCGGATGGATGCCACCCAGAATTCACCAGTAGCGGATGGAAGAAGTCCGGCGAATACCCGATATTGACTTAGAAGATCAATTACGAAGCATGATGGAGCGAATGGGGTACTCGCCTAGGCCGAGAGCGGAGATCCAGAGCGATTCACCTTTTGCCCCTTCGTTACGGGAATTCATTCCAGATCATAGAATCAAAGCGCCTGCCATACCAAAATACTATGGGGATCCAAATTCTGACCCTGAGGCTCATGTCAGGAACTACAGAGAGTTAATGGATGTTGCAGGGGCAAGCGAAAGCATAATTTGCAGGTTATTCTCGACAACTTTGGGCGGTGCGGCATCTGATTGGTTTCGATCTTTACCGGCAGAATCTATTCACAATTGGCAACAATATAGTCGGGATTTCTGTGCGAAGTTCGTGGGCTGTAAAGCAGCAGATGTGACAGATAGGCAGCTGAAGGAGATCAAACAGAGGAACTATAATTCCCTAAGGGAATTTGTGGTCGCCTTTAACGATATTCTGGTGCGATTGCAGAACCCAGATATCGTGAGTATTCGCAACATTATGGCGGATGGAACCACAGATTGGAGCATGCGGCAAGAAATCATCCGTAACAAGCAACGCACTGTAGCCGAGCTCATGAAGATAGCAAAGGAATTCATGGAAGTGGATGATGTCAACAGGGAACATAGGGCCCAAAACTCAGCGAGAAAGAGATGCCGCTAGAACCACTTCGGACAGTCGGCGTCAGACCCAGTCCAAAAGTAATTTTGTTCGAAGAGGTGATCGTCCCTTTCAAAGTGGAGGATATCACACACCACTAAACACGACTCGCCAGGAGGTGTTACTTTGGATCGAAAAGAGCCCCCTGAAGAAGGATGTGCGGTTCCCCGAGGTAAAAGGTCGAACCAGTTTGGGGCGACATCCTAACAAATATTGCAGGTTCCACAGGTTGAATGGCCATGACACGGATGATTGCTACGAACTGAAGAAGGAAATAGAAAAACTGATCGAGAGAGGCAAGCTGAATCAATTTGTAAGAAAAGATACAGCTGATGAGAAAACAACGCTCCCGCATGAGGGAGAAACACGGCCAGAAAAGAAGCAGAAGAAAGGGGTGATAAACGTGATAGCAGGCGGAATCTACGAGCCTCCAACAAAAAGAACTCGCCGTGAACGGCGAAAGAGCAATAGACATAGGGGGGATGCCCTCAATTACTCATTTGCGAGAATCACGGAGCCACATGCGGATGCCCTGGTGATCACGATGGCCGTTGAAGGATGGGACGTCAAACGGGTCCTTATCGACACAGGCAGTTCTTGCAATGTCATTACCCGGACAGCATTCAACAAGCTGGGAATCAACGACGAGCGGGTGGAACACACCTTCATGGATGTGACTGGTTTTGGGGGTCAATCCTCCCAAACAAGTGGGCAGGTGGTGTTGGAGGCAGAAATGGGCGATAAGAATCTAAAATGGCGAGGTGATTTAGAATTCGCAATTGTTGATCTCCCACTGGCCTACAACATAATTCTGGGATGGCCATTCCTGTCGGAGACGGAGTCGCTCATCTCAATGAAGCATTTAACGTTACATTTGCCAACACACCAAGGGCGAGTCATAGTTGAAGGTGATCAACTTGTATCTCAACAGGCCTATACATTATCACTTGAACCAAAACCGGAAAAGGAGGATAAAGTCGAAGAGAAGCTCCCGGCGGAAGCATTGGGAGAAACGGAACTATTCGCCATCTCGAATGACAAGAACGTGCGAATAGCGGCTGGACTCTCAGAGGAAACAAAGAAGGCCATTACCGAGGTATTGATCCAATGTGAGTCGGCATTTGCCGCCCCAAATGAAGTGTTAAAAGGAATAAGCCCAGACGTAGCAACCCATCGGTTGAATGTAGACAAAGGGGCAACCCCAGTGCGGCAAAAGAAGAGGGGACACGCTCCTGAGCGGCAAAAGGCGATTGAAAAAGCAGTGGCGGATTTGCTAAAGTCAGATGCAATTCGAGAAGTCACCTATCCGGAGTGGTTAGCCAATGTGGTGCTAGTCAAAAAGCCGAATGGAACGTACAAAATGTGTGTCGACTTCAAAGACTTGAACAAGGCATGTCCGAAAGATATGTATCCACTTCCTAACATTGATATATTGGTAGATGGAACTGCAGGATATGAAGCTTTATCATTCACCGACGTGAAATCCAGTTACCATCAGATACCCATGGAGAAGGTGGATGAAATCAAAACATCATTCATAACTCACCAGGCGACTTATTGCTTCAAGGTGATGCCCTTTGGATTGAAAAACGTGGGAGCAACATACCAGAGGATGATGAACAAGATATTTTCAGACAAATCCGGCGAGAACTTCTCGATCTATGTTGATGACATGATCATCAAAAGCAAGAAAATGCAAGACCACCCGCGGGATATCAAAGAAATCCTAGAAGTGTTGATCAAATATGGCATCAAATTGAACCCAGAGAAATGCACATTCGGAGCAAGAGCGGGAAAGTTCCTGGGTTTCATTGTTAGCGGCAAAGGGGTTGAGGCGAATCCCGAGAAGGTTAAAGCAGTAATGGAGATGAAGACGCCAAGGAACATAAGGGAAGTACAGAGACTGAACGGGTGGTTGGTGGCATTAGGGTGATTCATATCATGCTCAGCTAGGCGATGTCTACCTTTCTACAATGCCATCAAAAAATCCAAGTCCTTTGAATGGACGCCGGATTGTCAAGAAGCATTTGAGGGGATAAAGCGTTTACTATGTTATCCACCCTTAATGAGCAGGCCGGAAGACGGAGAAGATTTGTTTCTTTATGTATCCGTCACCAGTATGGCGATATGCACTGTGATGGTGCGAGAAGAAGAAGGGCAACAATATCCAGTGTACTACGTGAGCAAAGTCCTAAAGGATGCAGAACTCCGGTATTCGAAGTTGGACAAAATGGCCCTCGCAGTGATAACCACGGCGGCTAGATTGAAACCATACTTTCAGGCGCATACTATCATTGTGAGAACTGGCATCCCAGTGCAAAAGGTACTGCAGAAACCTGACGCATCCGGCCGGTTGATGGAATGGTCAATTCGCCTGGGCGAATTCGATATCCGCTATGAAGGAAGACCAGCACTAAAGAGCCAAGTGCTCGCCGACTTCGTGAACGAATTCACCTGGGATGATGATGAATGTCCAAAGGCACAAAAAGAAGAGTGGAGCATGTACACAGATGGGGCCTTATCTGCAAACGGAGCTGGGCTAGGAATCGTCATCAAAGGTCCGGAGATTATCCGCCTGTGCTACGCAGCAAAATTAACTTTCAAAACTACCAATAATGCCGCAGAGTATGAAGCAATGATATGCGGATTGAAGTTGCTCAATGAACTCACCCCAGAAAGAGTGGTAATCTACAGCGATAAACTCATGATAAACCAGATCACAAAAAATTATCTGGTGAAACAGGAGGAGCTCGTAAAATACCATCAGGTAGTAGGCCGATTGACACAAGAGTTAACGCACAAGGGAGTCGTTTGGGAGATGGTGCATGTTCCACGAGGCCAAAATGCAAAAGCTGACGAATTGGCAAAGGCAGCGGCAAGTAGAGAACCATGGAGTCAAAAGGCATGCAGCTTGGAAATAAAATCGGCACCAGCATTCGAGGTTGATCAGATTATGATCATCGAGGAACTGGAAGACGATGAAGATTGGCGGATGCCAATCCGTCAATATCTGGAGCAGGGAGATTTGCCGGTTGATAAGAGCTTAGCCAGAAAAATAATTGGGCAGTCGGCACGATACTCAATACGGGATGGAACTTTGTATCGGAAATCGTACACATGTCCATGGTTGAAATGCGTTAGTCGCAATGAAGGGGACTATGTGCTGCGAGAACTACACGAAGGAATTTGTGGCGCGCACGAAGCTTCGGCGGCATTGGCAAGAAAGGTCAAACTGCTGGGATACTACTGGCCCAAGGTGATGGAAGATTCCCAGAAGATGGTTGCGGAATGTCACAACTGTCAAATCCATGCGAATGAAAAGCATATTCCCGGAGCTGAACAAATCACTATAATGACGGCGTGGCCATTCGCAACATGGGGAATTGATATAGTGGGCCCATTCCCAGAAACAATAAAGAAAAGGAAGTATTTGATAGTCGCAGTAGACCACTTCAGCAAATGGGTAGAAGCGGAGGCAGTAACCGCACAAACACCTGAGCGAATGATCGAGTTCTTACGAGAGAACATTATCATGCGATTTGGGATCCCGCAGAAGCTTATAACCGACAATGGCACCCAGTTCAACTGTGCCAAGTTCAAAACATACTGCGAAAGCATGGGAATCAAGAATCATTTTTCTTCTGTAAACCATCCCCAATCAAATGGTATGACAGAAGTTACCAACAGGGCCATGGTTCAAGGCATCAAGAAGCGGCTAGGTGACAAAAAAACAGGTTGGGCGGATGAGATACCCCATATGTTGTGGGCATACAGAACCTCTGTAAAGACAGCAACAAGCGAAACACCTTTCTCACTAGTTTATGGAGCCGAAGCAGTCCTACCTGTTGAAATCAAATCGCCCACAGATCGGACAATTTATTATTGCGACACACAAAATCCTATCAACATCAGAGATGCTTTGGATTCTGTGGAGGAACGAAGAGAGAAAGCTTACATGCGAATGGCAATGTACCGCAATAGAATCAAGAAATACCATGACAGAAGAATGCGAAAAGTAATAATCAACGAAAAATGACTTGGTCTTGAAAAAAGCGGATAAAATACAATCCAGAGATGGCAAAGGCAAGCTGGGCGTCAACTGGATCGGACCATACAAAGTATCCAAGAAGCTGGGACCAGCCACTTTTGAAATAGAACAAATGAGCGGAAAGAAGCTCCCGCGCACCTGGAATCTAGAGAATCTACGCCTATATAGAAAGGCCGAGTAGTTCGAGGAAATGACGAGTACTCTTTTTCCTTTTATGAGTTTTTCCCACTGGGTTTTCTGATAAAAGGTTTTAATGAGGCTTCGATCCCGCACAATTGGTGTACATATGTAATAAACTTTTTCTCGTCATCAATAAAAGTTATTACATTCACTCAGTATGTTACAACAAAACGCGGATTCCTTACAAAAAACACATAAATGTGTTGCCTCTTAAAGAAAGGCGGATGCATGATTACGCATCACTCGCAAAAAACCTTAGGGTTAAAATCAATAACACATAAATGTGTTGCCTCTTAAAGAAAGGCGGATGCATGATTACGCATCACTCGCAAAAAACCTTAGGGTTAAAATCAAAAAACCTTAGGGTTAAAATCAAAAACACATAAACGTGTTGCCTGTTAAAGAAAGGCGGATGCATGATTACGCATCACTCGCAAAACCTTATGATCAAAACTTATGATTATTTTTGAAAGAAGAATTATAAGTTAAGGCATAAAATTAAGCGGATAAACGAGTACTCAAAATTGCAAAAAGGGTCTGGCCACCCTAGCTATGAAGAAACACAAATATGGAGTCGGCAAAAAGACAAAGGGCACGTATAAAGGGCAAAAAAGTGACAATCACACGCATATGAAAACCAACAACCGAAAGAAAATATATATATCGGAGCGGTTTGTTACATGGTTTTTACATACAAAAGTCCAAATATAAGTTAAGTTATGCTACAGCTTCCTCTCCTTCGCCCCTAATGCCCTCCTGGACTGCGGCAACTCCCTCATCTCCTCCGGTAGGAGGATCTACTTCAAGCGAATCCTCGACCCTTGAATCGGTAACCGCTTCAGTAACCTCTTCGGTAAGGGGTACCTCTTGCACAGGTTGAGAAACGGCTTGGGGTGCCTCTCCTTCCGCGGGATGAATAGGGATCTCGCAGCTAATCGGAGGATCCTGAAGACTCTTCCAATCTAAGAAGAGTACCTCATCCATATCAGCATCCTCGGCTTCCAGCTTATCCCACTCCCCAGTTAAATCCTTTTCAGGGATGGGAACTTTGGGGCGGTTAAGTACTAGACCCTGATGCCCGTGCTCATAAGCCGCATGAATCCGCTCCCCATACCAGTAGATGCGGGCGCCATCTTCAGCCAAAATCTCCTCAACCCTCTTCTTTTGGGCCTCCTTGAAAGCAGCTAGGTCGTCGAGGGCTTTTTGCAGTTCATCGGACTTGGCCTGAAGGGATTTAAGGGCCTCCTCCTTCTCGCCCACGGCCTTCTGACAGGTGCCCTCTAGGACCTTCACCTTCCCTTGGACATCATCATAAAGCGACTTCTGAGTCGCCAATTTCGTACCAAGACTTTCCAACTCCTAGGCTCGCTCTGCATCCCTTCGGAGAATGCCCTCAGCGAAATTGATAATCTGCATATAACACGTCTCACAAATAAAAATGGGCGAATAGAAATATGCGGTTACAATGAACACAAGATATTTGAAAGCGAAAGGACAAAGCAATAATATACCTCTACAGAACGCTTCTCGATCCCTTCCGCAGCAGTAGGGAGCGATACTTGCTCGCGCACACGGGAGGCAGAGGGAAGTCGCCCGAGGACATTGCATATGGAAGATACAATATCCTTGCAAGAGAAGTTCACGGCCAGGCCGAAAGTCCTAGTCCACCATCCGCTAATATCGGGGATTGGCTGCAAGAGCATAAAGAAAAATATCAAGGAGTGGCAGATAGCTCATGAGGTAAAAGCAACAATACGAGAGGGAGTAGATCAAGATACCTCGTGAATGGGGGTACTGCTCTTTCCTTTAGACGAGGCGGATACAGGTGCGCCGCCAACAGTAAGGGACACAGAAGTGTTCTTCTTTTTAAAACGAGAGGACTCTGTATCCGCACTTATCTTCCGCTTCCTAGTTAAAGGAAGATCCTCAGAGGCAGAAGCAGGACCTTGTGAAGCAGAAGCCCTAACCGGGGAAGCCGCCCCAATAGAAGGAATCGTCCCTCCAGAAGGATCTGCCCCTACAACGGAAGCGGTTTCCGTCATCCGCTTCTTTCTTCTCGCCAGGGCTTTGGCCTCCCGATCTGCAGCGATTTGAGATAAAGGATCACCCCTGCAAAGGGTTAAAAGAAACCATCAACTTGGAAATAAAAAGTACCTTGCACAAAAACGCGATAAGGAATATAGACAACGCGATCCCCCTCGCGGTATGCAATCGCTACTCGGCTCCTTAGCATATGAAAGGCCTGATCGTATGTCCATACAAAAGGTGGAGTGCTCTTCAGGAACTTGATAACGGCGGATTCTTCCTGGCTGGGATACCCGAAGTTCAAACTCTTTACGTTGGGTCGGCTCCAGCAATGAAGGAAGTTCAGGTTTTCCTCATTAAACTTGATAAAAAAGTAAGATCGATCCCACTCGCGGATCTTGTTCAGCTTCTCGTCAAAACCATAGTATCCGCTCTGGCGGATGAAAGTGAAATACCCCGCCGAGCTTTTGAAATGGTGGAGCTTGGAGAAGATCTTGAGCGAAAAGGGAACCTCCAAACAATCCGCCAAAAATTTGTCCAGAGTCAAATCGGCCCAGCCGTTAGGATGCAGTTGCCCGGGCGCGATTCTATAACCGCCTAAGACGGAAGCAATCTCATCCGCCAGCGGATAAGTAAAGCCGCAGATAATCTGGGCCACGAAAACAGTGAAGTACCCCTTTGGGTAATCGCCCGGCCCCCTATCCTCTCCAGGAATGATCGTCTCGAGACCTCGGAGCCAGGGATAATGCTCCTGCAAATCATCGATTGTCTCTTGACAAACCAGACTTCCCGACCTGTCCTTCTTGGGTAACAAACGAGGGGTTGGGACAGGTGGTGGAATCAACTTTTTGGGGTCAAAACCTAAACCCTCGTCGGTTGTATTCGCCAGATGAAGGAAGTCGGCGGGATGAGAATTACACCCGGGAGAGCTGGTTGAAGCTTCCTCAACCATCTCTTCGACCTCGTTAGAGACCTCGCGGACATAATCGTCGTCAAACGGCGCGAAATCGAGGTCTGACATGATCGATAAAAGGAAAACAGAAGCAAAAAGCCGAACAAGGAGCAAATGTGAAAAGAAAAACTTACATGAAAAAGACAACACAGTGAAGTGACGGGATTAAGAGGTCAACGCCGGAAAAGAAGTAACGGAATTAAAAGGTCGACGCCGGAGAAAACGAAAGAGGGGAAATGCACAAATTCAAAAACTTTGAAATAATCGGACAAAAACGAAATGTCCCCTATAAAAACACCCTAAAAGGGCTCTTGCTAGACCAAGGGGGAGGCATGTGATAACCCGCGAAGCCCAAAACGGGTTATACTCATTTCGCAAGCCCAGCCCATATTAAAGCCCCATGGGCTAAGATTGGACGGGACCCGAATGAAGGAAGCGGGCGCAGCGAGTAAACCGCCCCTAATTCCTAAGCGGAGCGACAAGACTCCCACTCAGAACCATGTTCGTTGCCATGAAAACCACGAAAGGGACATGGCCTAAAAAGGGGGAACCGCCCTCAGAACGTGGCCCACTAAGGAGTAACCGCCCTCGGCGGTTACCCAAAAATACCTATAAAAGGCCTTAAGAATAAGGGAGAAGGTATGTTCACATTTTTTTCCACAGAGCTATTGCTAAATTATAGACTCATTCTTACAAAAAATGACTTGATCGTCGGAGAGTTTTCCCGGAGATCCTGTCTCCGGTTTTGTTTTGCAGGTAACTCCGGCAAAGAACATCAAAGCGGATCCAGCAAGTTATCACTAGGGCCCGTAAGTTCCGTGGCTTGTCAATTCCTACGGTTTCCGGTTTGTCACTTCCGGTAAGGCAACACCTATATAACTCCCTAAGGATAGCCCGAATGGCGTCGGTAATCGTGTTCTCCTACACAATAATGAATTATCAATATCAAAACAAGCAATAAACATTAACACATAAAGGGAAATAGAGATTATAAATCATAAATTATAAATATGGAAGGTGATTAGATGAAATACAACCACGCCTAGTACATAGGAATAGTACAAGCTAATTAGCAAGTAAAAAGGGAGAATCCGCCCTTGGAACTAGCTAACCGGACTCAAAGCCGTCTCCGAGGTCGTGGAGGTGGAACTCTCGAGCTTGGTGACGAATGATGGAACGGAGCTTTGATGGAACGCCGGAACAACCGAACAAGCTCTCGAGGGGGAGAGTTTAACTTACAAAATCTGAATCTAAATTACAAGGGAAGAAAAGAGTATAATGTAGCTCTCTAGTATGTAATTGGTGTCAAATGAAGTTCAAGAGCTTCTTATTTATAGACATCAAGCAAGGGCAGGTTTATAATTTCACAAAGCACAAGTATGGAGCAACATTATTTGGTGCAGAAATCCCATGATACGCCCCGCGTAAGTTGGTCTACGCCCCACATAAATGCCCATTCCGTCAGAAATATTCTGCATGTGGACCAATTCGTTGTCTTGTTGACTCAAGTACGCCCTGCGTAGAGGATTGTACGCCCCGCGTGTTTGAGTCTCTGGAGTTTATTGCCTGAATTGGTGCCTTTACGCCGTGCGTAGCTAAAGTACGCCCCGTGTAAAAGAGTCTCTGATCTTTTTATGTTGAAGAACTGCCTTTTACGCCCCGCATATATAGTGGTATGCCCTGCATAGGTATAGTTTACTCTAGGAGACAATGCAGTCTGACTTTCAGGATTAGGCCAATTATTGCCGACATGTGTCATACGCCCCGCGTATGCTGAGTCAGTTCCACATGGTGCCTACGGATAAGGCAATTATTTCTGGCACTATGTTTTATGCCCCGCGTACAGGATAATACGCCCCGTGTATTGAGTGGATTTTTGCTCCTTTCTCATACATGAAATACAAATCTTGAGGGTCGAGTTAGCTTGACGTTTTTATTTCCTAAACTAATCAAAAACAAGGAAAATAAACTAAAAGTACGAGATTTATTTTTAATTCTTTATTTATCAAAAACACTTTATTTTTGTAATTAAACTTATTTATTTTACCCGAAATCATCCCGTAAATCACGCTAAAAGATATGGGTAAAATACCCATATCACTTATCTGTTCGATTGAGCATTGAGAATTTGAGGAGATTAGCTCGCGAGTGTCGGTCAGCTCAGAGTTCAACTTGGTAAAATGTTGATTCAACTCATCAAAGGTAGCATAGCCCGTGTTGACTGCAGAAAGAGCATTAACTTGGCCTTGAAGGGAATCCATGTGATTCACCATCATTAACTGCAGTTCAGCCAGCTTGACGATGGATTCTTGCTTGGGTTGCTGTGTTTGGACCATTTTCATGACACTTATTAGATCTTTGAGACCCTTGATCTCATTTAGGAGCTGAGTAACAGACGAGATTTGTGGTGACTTAATATTTGCAAACCCAGCAGCATCGGCATGAGAAGTGTTCAAATCCAGAAGAATAGTTTGAGCGGAGTCAATAATGCGACGCCCGGACTCAGTAGCATGAAGATAGGCATATGTTGCTTCAGGAATGTGCTCAGTTGCCGGAATTCGAGTGGAACCGGAGGGGCCATCATGGTCAACAACTGGGCTTTTATTTAGGTCAGTTGCAGGAACTGACTTCTCAACATTCTGCGATATTGGAGTGGAAGGAGGTGGATCAGCAGAGATATTGACCTGCTCAATGTTGGTTTGAGTTGGTGCAGGAGGAGTCAACTCAGTTTGAGCAGGATTTTCCTTCGCATGCTTTTTACCTTGAGCAGCTTGGACTTCGAGCTCTTGCTCAGCAGGGATTGGATTTTTTTGGGTCTTGGATTGTTCCTCAGGATGAGTAACAGAGGCTTGCTTTTTCTCGAGTTCTCGTGGACAAGGCTTAGTGGGATGGGAGAAGAATTGAAACTACATGTCGGAGAGATAAGTGATAGGATCTCGCAGAGGAGAATCGCCCAAAAGATCAATAACTGGCGACTTCTGAGCCTTTTTCTTAAGTCTTCTCAATTTCTTAGCTTTTGGAGGAGAGGGGTCAGCTAGAATAGAATCAAGAGATTCAGAAGGTGAATTTACCCCTAGGTCAGCATGTTCCTTTGCTGTTGGCTCAGCTTGTTCTTCAACCAGCTCAGTGTTAACTGCCTCATGGTGCTCAACATTTGCTGTCTCCTCAGCATCAAACTGACCTCCAAGATTACCCAACTCTTCTTTATCTTGGTCAGCATGGATTTTCTCAAGATCAATTTCTTGACTTTTGGTGAAATGCGAATCATCGGAGATCACGAAACCAAGAGGGGCAGCATCAATAGGACTTAACTCCGAAGATTTCTTTTTCTTTTTCTGCAATGGTTGCTCTGGAGTTTCCTCACTCTCTTCTTCAGGCTCAACTTGCCTTTTTCTTTTCTCTGCTGACTTAGGTGCGTCCTGATTTTGTCCAGCATCAACTTTCTTCCCCTTTGATACAACCCGGATTTTCTTTGGAATAGCATCAACATCTTTGGAACAAGTTTGAATTGCTTTCCTCTTCTTCTCTCGCTTAGCTTGGTCAGCAGGTTCAACCACGACGTTCTTCCCTTCCTTGGGTTGCACATCCTGTACATCATCAACTTCTTCCTCTTTTTCCTCGATGACCTCTTTTCCCTTCTTAGATTTGAGGGGTTGATCATATACTTGTTGGAAATAGGGCTAAGGTATAGCAGCGGAAATATAAAAATTTTAGCCTACTTCCTTTTAACCATAGGATCCGTTAATCGTTATTTCATATAAAGAGGAATAAGAAGAAATACCTTTCGTTGATCAATCTACCGTTGCAAACGAAGTGCCCACAACTTCAAAGGAGATGTAAACTGTTTACCAATCTGCCCCTATTCGAAATAGACCTTCCAGACCTCCGAACGACGATCCCTTCGGTGGAAACGTGGAAGAATGTGTCTAGAAGCTACTGTCCAAAAATCGCGACGATCCGACGGTTCAATCTCCGGGAATCCTCGAAATAGTGAACTGACCTGATGTAGGCGAAGAAAAACGAATTTCTCCCTTTTGATTGTTTTTCTTCTTTCGTGAACACGGTGAGGTTAAATTAGAATCAACCCTTATGAGATGTAACCAAAATAGATTACCTCTAATTAACCAACACAAGATCAAGGAGAAAGAGGGATGAATTAGATTAATCAATCGATGGAATGCCGAATGAATTCTTGTCCACGAACTTGGGGATGGAATTCACTTTCTCTCTCTAGCTAGTAGATTTCGAAAATCACAAGGGGTGGGGCTAGAGTTATTAGTGTGTCGAAATTCATTAGGGTAGGGGTATATATATTAGGTTGTATCTAAACCTAGTTAGATAAGAATAGGTCACTTAATAGGAATCCAATTCAGAATAGGATTTCTAATTATTATCTTACTATATGTCTAATATAATTAGGATAATAATAAGTAACCTAGTTAGATAATAATAGGAGCATATTAATCTAATTAAAACTCCTAATTTAATTATCTCTTAATTAATTTAATTCATAATCTTAATCAAATTAGGATTAGTGGAATAAATTAATTCCTTCCCTAATCATATATATAAATTTCGACCCCCCTATCCATGTGGGCCTTACTGGGCTCAATTGGGCTTCCATCTATTAATCAGATCCATCTCTCTTTTGTTTCCAAGTCTTATGTGTGATCCATTAGGTCCTTACTACTTCTGGCCGTATGCAACTATTAAATTAATTTCTTCAAGAATTATATTTAATCCTTGCATAACGGAATGATGAACAGAGCATGTTATCGGCATGTCCGTAATCATTCCCCCAGAGTCCGTTAAGAAGACAGGTTGATTCTGCCGTTAACCCTTCCGTATTAGTTACAGTATAATTCGATCCTTTATCAACTACATCCTTGAACTGAATCTTATGACTATGGATGATGTCAAGTCATATATAGCGAGACGTTCGTTTTACTTGTACAGGCCGAGTCAACTCAAATAGATAGGTTAAGTGAAATCTGTATTTCTACTCTTAAGATATCACCTTGCAAGGATTTAGAGTCGAGTCTTCCACAAGCGATCCTTGGACGTATCTCCCATTCGTCGGGAGTGATAAATGCTCAATCCAATGTATAACTACCCTGACATTACCTCCTGTGACACCCAACCTTTGCAGTTCACACCCCAGAGTCATCTCTGTTAAGGATCGTGGGACCACGCGATCAAAGTCTCACATTCAGTAATTCAGGATGACCAATTAACATTCCTTTGAGTCTGAGGATTATTTATACCTATTAATACCAATGAGATGAACAGGTGACAAGGACGAATCTACCCATCCTGTTATCTCAAATCGGATCCCCAATCCTAATGAACGACGTTTCATCGGATCTATGTAACTGTCCAGATATCTATATATGTGAAGCTTGTGAGATCAGCTTTCTGTCGGACAGAAGACATTGTTACATACAAGTCTCAACAGTGATATGTCAATCCTAAACATCTCACTTGACTTGGGGTGGTTTTAAGTTTATTAGTTTATTATAAAGTCTTGTCTCACTTCATGCTTGTATGAACACTTTATAATCACTTTAAACAAACTTACGGATTTCCTTTTATTAGACTTTATTTAGTGCTGTAAAAGGGTTTGCCTTTATATAGTTATCAAACATATATCTTATTAAAACAAATGATATAAAGAACAATTCATTTACAATAAGTTTGTATCCTGCAACAATTGTCTATAGGACACTAAACCCCAACAATACTAACCCGAACAACAGAGCCGCTGTGATTTTAGTTCTACAAGACTCGGTCTCATTAATCAAGTCTATTTGATGATCTTCAAGGATTCTGGTAATGAGGGACCCCAACCTGAGTTTCCCAGTACTTCGTTGAAGTGCACCAATAAGAAACACGGGCATGTTGAGTGGTTGATGGGTTAGCATGTGCCAGATAAAGAACTGCTCGAAGTTTGAAGCTGATGACGCTGAGTTGATTTTAGGGAAGATAAAGTTAGTTAGCAAGTAGTGAGCCATCTTTTGATTCTAACCCATGCATGTACTAGCAATTTCCCCTTTGTGATCCTCCGACTTACAGAACGTCACGATGTGGTCAAGTTTCTCCTTTGTGGTTCTGAATTCTTTCCATTTGGCTGGCAGGTTTAGTAGGGTTGCTAGATAAGATGGGGTAATCGTTATTTTCTGGCCTTTGACATGGGTTACCAGATGGTCAGCATCTTCTTCGTCCACACAGAGGTTGGAGTAGAATTCCCTTACTAACCTAGGGTAGGCTTTACCAGGAATAGAGAAGAGTCCAGCCCATTCGTTTTTCGAGATCCACTCACAGAATGGTTGCTCAGCCGTTACGAAGCTCGGAGAGAACCACATACAGGGAAGTACCTCATGGTTCTTAACGCTTTTATAGACTTTGAGGAAAATCTTTTCATTGGGCTGCTTGTCCTTCTTTTTCTTCTTCTTTTTCGAAGAGGTCGCGTGGTCAGCTTGAGGGTTCTTGCTTGGAGTTTGGTGATACTAACATTGTCCTTTGGTGGGAGTCTCGCTATATTCCTGCTGAGGAGTGATTTCTGTCGTAATCACCACCGAAGATATTCTGAGAATCCAACATGACTTTCTCAGAGATTTTCGAGAGGTTTTGGAATTTAGAGAGCGAGAGATTTTGAATGCCAAAGAATTCGGGTGTAAAGAGAGTTAAGTGGGAAATCTTCCACTATTTATAGAGGTTCGAATTTATCCTATACGTTGAACTAGCCGTTTTACCTCGAGATGATCAATCGACAAAGATTCTGGCATTTATGACACATTCGGCGCATGTGTTTTCTAATTATTTCTTACGTCACCCTAGGTGGCTATTAAATTCGCGTGCTAGCATTTAATGGTGTAGGTGGGCTTTACTCAGTTTGTTAGAATACTGAACATTTGTGGTACTCATGAGTGCACAGTTTTACGTAGAGGGTTTTCATACTACTTTAGCAACTCATCTTAAGATAATCACTCAGTATGTATGTCTTACTCAGCATGGGGTGATTTTCTATAACAAATATTAAGCTCAGCATGTAGAAGTTACTAAATTAGCATAAGTCACTAAGCATGGTAATCACTCAACATTCAATTAAGCACATAGTATTATTGAAGAGGATTAGACATACCGGTAGCTTCCCTTAATATGCTGAATTGCTCATGAGCCAAAGGCTTAATGAAGATATCCACAAGCTGGTCATCTGTAGGTACGTAGGTCAGCTTGATCTCACCCTTGAGTATATGATCTCTAATGAAGTGATGCCTTATGCTGACATGCTTCATCCTGATGTGTTGGATTGGATTTTTGGATAGGTCAATAGCGCTTTTGCTATCGCATTTGACTTCAATTGTTTCTGTTTTGACTCCGTAATCCTCAAGCTGTTGCTTAATCCATAGGACTTGAGCTACACAGCTTTTAGCAGCAATGTACTCAGCTTCAGTTGTTGATAGGGCTACTGATGATTGCTTCTTGCTCAACCAAGATACTAGACAGCTTCCTAGGAAGTGACATCCTCCTGAAGTACTCTTACGCTCTAGCTTATCTCGTCCATAGTCAGCATCAGTGTATCCAATGAGTGTGAAGTTATTTGAATTGGGATACCATAAACCTGCATTAATTGAGCTCTGCAAATATCTAAAAATTCGTTTTACAGCTACAATGTGAGATTCCCTGAGGTCAGCTTGATATCTATCGCAATAGCATACTGAGTACTGAATATCAGGTCTACTAGCAGTAAGATAGAGTAAAGAGCCAATCATACCTCGATATAGCTTACTATCTACTGACTTACCTTTCTCATCCGTACATAGGACAATGTCAGTACCCATTGGGGTTGATATGGGTTTACATTCTTCCACATCGAACTTTTTGAGCATTTCCTTGGCGTATTTGGACTGACTAATAAAGATGCCATTCTTACCTTGCTTGATTTGAAGTCCAAGGAAGAAGTTGAGTTCGCCCATCATAGACATCTCGAACTCAGTTTGCATCTGTTTACTAAATTCTTTGCACATAGGCTCGTTAGTAGCACCAAAGATTATATCATCTACGTAAATTTGTGCTAGCAATGTATTTTTTACCCTTTTTCTTAATGAACAAGGTTGTGTCGGCTTTGCCTCTAACATAGTTCCTAGTCAGCAGGAAGTTGGTCAACCTCTCATACCAAGCACGTGGTGCTTGCTTTAGGCCATACAGGGCCTTCTTGAGTTTATAAACGTGGTTTGGAAATTTTGGATCTTCAAACCCTGGAGGCTGACTAACATATACCTCTTCGTTTATAAAGGCATTAAGAAAAGCACTTTTAACATCCATTTGATATAGTTTAAAGTTCATATAGCTAGCATATGCACACAATATACGTATAGCCTCTAACCTGGCAACAGGAGCAAAGGTCTCACCATAGTCAATGCCCTCTTGCTGATTATAGCCTTGGGCTACAAGTCGGGCTTTGTTTCTGACTACATTGCCTTACTCATCTAGTTTATTTCTAAAGACCCACTTAGTTCCTATGGTCTTTTGATTCCTAGGTTTTGGTACTAAATCCCATACCTCATTTCTCGTGAATTGATCAAACTCCTCTTGCATAGCATTGATCCAGTATTCATCGTGCTCAGCATCGGTGAAGTTCTTTGGCTCATTTACTGAGACGAATGCAACATTGTCGAGATACTTTCTAAGCTGATCTCTTGTCATCAGCTTGTTGTCAGCGGCATCAAGAATGGACTTCTCTGAATGTCCTCTTGGAATTTTTATTTCTTTAGGTAATGTTGAGTTGTCTGGAATAGGTGTTTCTACAATATCTGCGGGAATAGATTGGTCAGCAAAGGTAATTTCGGGTTCGTGTTTACCTTTGGTCAGCCCTTGTACTGATGACTCAGCAGCTCTTGTTTGGTCAGCGGAAGCTGAGCTCGGTTTATCTTCGACGGACTGAGTTGTATTTCCTGCAGGGTCAGTTTCATCGAACTCTATATGGACAGAATCTTCAACAACTTGAGTTCGTTTATTATATACTCTATATGCTTTACTGTTAGTTGAGTACCCCAAAAAGATCGCTTCGTCAGCTTTAGCATCAAATTTTGCAAGGTTATCTTTTGTATTGAGTATAAAACACTTACACCCAAAGGCACGAAAGTAGCCAATGTTGGGCTTTCGTCCTTTCCAAAGTTCGTATGGGGTTTTCTTAAGAATAGGTCTAACTAAAGCTCTATTTAGTATGTACAAGCTGTGTGGACAGCTTCACCCCAGAAATACTTTGGAAGACTATTTTAACTCAGCATTGTCCTAGCAATTTCGACAATTGTTCTGTTCTTCCTTTCAACAACCCCATTTTGTTGAGGAGTTATGGGAGCGGAGAAGTTGTGGTCAATACCACTAGTTTCACAGAATTCATCAAACTATTGGTTTTTTAATTCTCCACCATTGTCGCTTCTAATATGAGCTACTTTTAGGTCTTTGTCATTTTCAAGCTTTTTAATCAACGTAGTGAACATCTCAAATGTTTCATCCTTGCTACTCAGCAAGATGATCCAAGTATACCGAGAGAAATCGTCTACAATGACTAAAGAGAATTTCTTACCGCCCAAGCTGAGTGGCTGGACAGGTCCGAAAAGGTCCAAATGTAGTAATTCCAATGGTCTCTTTATTGAGACAATGTTTTTACTTTGAAAAGACTTTTTCGTTTGTTTACCTTGCTGACAAGCATTACATAATTGATCTTTTTCAAATTTCAATTAGGGCAATCCCTCAACTAGTTGCTTTCTAGCTAATTTAGCTAGGAGGTCCATGCTTACATGACCAAGTCTCCTATGCCATAGCCAGGAGTTATCCTCTTTAGACACTAAGCATATATTTTTGGAAAACTGTTTTTCTAAACTCAACATATATACATTGTCAACACGAGGGGCAGTTAAAATCAAATTATTTGTTTTTCCCTCGAGTATTTGACACTGAGTAGCATCAAATATAACCTGTCTACCGCTATCACAAAGCTAAGCTATGCTTAATAGGATATATTTGAGACCCTTAACTAAGGAGACTGACTCAATGGTGGGGTTACCTCCGATAGTACCTGATCCTACTATCTTACCCTTCTTATTGTCTCCAAAGCTTACGTTTCCACCTCGTTTAAGCTCAAGTGTGATGAACTGAGTTTCATCACCAGTCATGTGCCTCGAGCATGCTCTATCAATATACCATAGTTTCGATTTTTCCACGCATCTCAGGCTCACCTCATTTGAGTATTCCTCCTGTTCAGATTCTTCAGAGAGGTCAGCATGCTCAGATTGAGTGTGGTCAGTAGCGTCATCGGACATGAAGCATATGTTTGCTGACTCGGTGGCATCAACTTCAGATGATGTTGACTCATCGCTGTCACTCCATGTGGCCACCATTGCCTTTTTGCTTCCCTTCTTATCGTTCTTTAGATTAGGCATCTTGACTTAATGTGCCCAGTTTGATGGCACTCAAAGCATGTGACGGACTTGGAGCTGTCCTTATTGTATTTGTCACTGGACTCAGCTTTGTACCTATCGCCTCTATTGAATGGCCTCTTGCTGTTCTTTTCATTCTTTCTGAACAGCTTCTTCATCTTCCTTGTGAACATGGCCATTTCCTCATCATCTGATGAGTCAGCTTCAGTTGAGTCAGCTTTCATGACAAGTGATTTTTGTTTCTTGTCTTCTGACTTTTCTTTTGCTTCAAATTTTTTTTATAGAGATCTCATGAGTCAGCAGAGATCCGATCAGCTCGTCGTATTTATATGTGGTCAGGTCTTGAGCTTCCTCCACGACAGTTTTCTTAGCTTGCCAACTCTTGGGTAAGCTTCACATGATATTCTTCACCTGCTCTTCTTCAGTGAAATTCTTACCGAGCCTCTTTAGCTCATTTATGATGTTGGTGAATCTAGCGTTCATTCCAGAGATGTCCTCATTGTCGTTCATATCGAACAGCTCGTATAATCTAATATGTTGGTTCACCTTTGACTCCTTGACCTTGCTTGTTGTTGAGCGATTTCCGCAAGTGCATGGTATACGCTTGTAGTAATAAAAGATATCGATCCCACAGGGAACGTTTTTTAACAAAACTTATTTATAATCGGTTGAATTTACTTTTAAAGGTTTATAATATGGAAATCGTTGAATTGGATTTTGGTTATGAAATTGCTAGAATGAGAATTAGATTAGAATATGAAAATGTTAGAAAATATTCTTATTAAGAATGAATTTGCAAAACAGGAACGTTTAGTACTTTTTAGAAAAGTAAACTAATGTATTCGTTTGCATTGAGCAAAGAAACAACTTTAAACTTTGTATGAATTATAAAGATGAAATAAATGACGGAACCTCTAATTAATTGGCTTTGAACGCAACAAAACCCTTTCGGGATAGTTGCCCTTAATCAAATTAAAACTCTTTCGAGATAATAATTTGCCTAAGTGTTCAACAAATTTTCCTTGTAAATATTTGAATTAAATACGTTTTAATGAAAACACCAGCAGTCACTTTAGTGGATTAGTTACCATAAGTGATGCATAACGATCTATCGAATAGAACGGACTTTATTAGATGAAATATAAATTGATACAAGTTTACAGAGAACATAGAGCATTGAATTCTTCGACGGCGTGCAAGTGAACGGGTTGATCAATCCTTTCCTTGGGTTTCGTTAGAGTTTGTCAGGCTCCAGGGCGAATCCTCTACTCAATCTTCTCATTGTAACTTCGTAATAGGGACTGGGTCGGTCCACTACCAAAATGTAAACTAAAATGGAACAATGTCTAAATGTTACTGAATTTTTTATTATTGAATAAACAATGTGTGTACAGCATATTGCTTTGAACAGAATCGAAATCTATCTTCTGAATCACTTGATTCGGAATTTCTACATAAATTCTACACTAATCTTTTTCTTCTACATATCACACATATCTCACACACATATCTTTCAACTCTCCATCAACTCTTTATTTATAGATGTTGAAGAGTCTTGATCGAAGTGTCGTGTCCGTTGTGAAGGATCGTGTCCGCTGCGGAAGGACGTCTTTATCCACCCGAACAGTCGTGTTTCGTTGAAATCGGACATGTGTTTATTGTGCTGCAAAGGTTCCTAGTCATACCGAGAATCCAAATTCACTACCATGAATGGGGGAGCATCAAGTTGAGCTTCAGACGAAGGGAAGAAGTGACTGGCGACGCGTGTCGCAGCCGTGAAAGAGAGGGGCCGCGGTCGCGGCACGGTGCTTTTTCTGAATTTCTGCTCTCGTTCGTGTCCTCGACTTGGCGTTATTAATTTTCATCGTCTTTGACTCCTTTTGTAGGGATTTTCTTCTGTTTTTGAGCTCTTTTTGTTCCTATTTGTATTTTACCAAATATTTATGTACCTTGCATGAAAGAAACATATTCGAGAGTAAAAACTTTCTAAACAGTTATAAATAGTATAAATTTGTAGAAATATTGATGTATTTATTGATGATATTTTAGGTATATTTTGGGCTTAACAAATCTCCACACTTAATCTTTTGCTAGTCCCGAGCAAAATTTCACTGAATTTAATCTCTAACTAATCTCTTTATGAAAATAAAACATATATCTCTGTATTACCTTTTAAATTAGTTAAGCCAAAAGAAAACTAACTTCGCATGGCAAATTTATACGCAAAATATCAAACTAACTTAGTACAAATATACGATATATCATTCGTCTTGTATTTTTGTTTTAAAACTGAAGTATTCGGGACGATATAAGCACGCATGTTATTGAGTTTTTCATCTCAAGGCATTTCAAAACACCAAATTTCCTTTCCCAAACCTAACTAATATATAAGATATATTAAAATAAATAAGTATTTGATTGTAATTAATTTGCTTGGTTACGCCCGAAATAAGGGTGGTTTCAACTGTAACCTTATACGTATTTTATTGCTTTATGTTCGCTTAAGAGGTACCGACCATGCCATGGGTGGACGCAATCGTTACTTTAAACTTAAACACGCTTATTATTTTTGCTTTAAACGTTCCTTCCATACCTCGAGTGATAAGGGTGGTCGCAACCGTGGCCAAAAGTAAACGGTACTTAATTTTCTTCCCTTTCATACCTCGATTGTGATAAGGTTGGTCTCAATCGTGGCCAAACGTTAAGAATTCAACTAATTGATTAATTAACATGAATTATAAAATTAAAATTGGGAAAAAAAGAAAGATAGCACATTCATCCTATATTGACTTAAAATTCAACATGTATTATGGCTAAAGTTTCCTTAAAAACTTCAATTGGTGTTAATGTAAGACAAAACCGAGTTAAAAATTGTTAGTTTAATTTAATGCCTATAAACCTAATTGAAAATTTAAAATAAGATTTATTGTATCATGAATTGCATGATAAAAAATAGAGATTAAAATAAAGAATTTATTTAACTTAAATACATTTCACTCGAGACAATTTTTTACTTAAAATCGTATCGGAGATTTGTGAAAAATTTGAAAAATATATTGTACCCGTATAAAAATATTATTTCTAACGATAATGATAACCTAAAAATCATCATATTAACTTATTAATTTTCTAAAAAATATATGAAAATGTTGAAGTTACTTGTAAAAAAATGTTTTGCAATATATATATATATATATATATATATATATATATATATGTTGCATTTGCATGAATATCATTCGTTGCATTTAGTAATTGTGCGAAAAACTAAAACGATATATGTATATCTCCTCCCACACTTAAATTGGACCATGTCCTCATTGGTGGAAAAAAATCGAGATATCATGAAAAAGTGCACGAAATAAAGCATACGAAATAAAGATAGAAAGATTGCAAATAAAAGCATTCAACATAAAATTAAAAATTGTACCAAACATAAGAAAATGAAATTTGTTCCAAACTTTAACAATAGGAAAAGAAAATGAAAGGAAAAACAACCTAAGCTTGAGGTGGGGAATCCGGAGGTGTAGGTGATGTCTCCACATTTCGGCGTCGGAAAAAGGAAAGCATCTGATGCCAATTCGATCTATGCTCACGCCTCAAAAGGTTGAGGTTGTCATTCATCATCATATTGTTTTCAACCAAATCATCAATTCTTAAATTCATTTGACGATTGTTGGAATTGATTTGGTTCAAAATCCGTCGTAAATCTACCAGATCATCCTCCGCTTGAGGTGCTTGGGGTTGTGCTTGAGCTTGCGGTTCACCCTCCTCGCCTTCCGCTCCTCCGCCGCCTTCGGTACCTACAAATTGAGAACTTGAAGCGCCACCACCCATAGTGCCTCGAAGATGGGCAATACGAGTGGCATATGAGACAAAGACGGGAGGTCCTTGTGGAAGCAATAAATGGGCTCGTTCAAGAGCCGCAATGTCCAAAAGCGAACTTGGCCCATGGTAGGAGGTCATGTCATAATCGGATAATTCACCCCGTGCTCCCAACACAATTACGGTGATAAAATTACTAAGAGGGATTTGAATTGTAGTAGCCCTCGAAGCACGGAACAAATTGTCAAATAAAATACCAATGCTATCAACCCGCAAACCTTTGAATAAACTATCCAAAACAAACAAATCCTTAACCTGAACCTTTGAACTCTCAACACGTCCAAACAAAGAGAAACTCAAAAATTTTTGAAAGAAGAACACACAATTGTCCTTAATCAACTTGCTCGAACTGTTTTTATAATTAAAATAGTCTTGATCCGAAAGAGTTTGCCAAAAAGCATCATTGTCAAAATCCTTAGGCCTATCATGAAAATCAGAAGTAGGGAAACCAAACATATTTCTCATTGCTTCATAGTCAATGGTGTAAGTTGTACCATTATTCCTAAAAGAAATTGAAGTTTTCTTTTTAGACATGGTCAAAGTGACTAAAAACTCTATCACATATTCCGGAATACGCGAAAAACGCATATTAACAAATTCTTGCCAACCCAACGTCTCAATATAAGCATCAATCCGAGAAGAGAAATTCAATGCTCTTACCAAATTGAAGTCAAGAAATAGCATGTCCACAAATAGCCGGTCGGCTTGTGAAAAGTGCTTGAAACGAACAACTTCCTCCTCCGAAGCGATATCAAAAGGAGCTCCGCACATAACCCGAAGGCGATTAGCTTCCGTAACAGCGGGCTTGTGACCAACACGCTTTGTTCGAACCATGGTGATGGTGTTTAGGGTTTGAGAAGAAGAAAAAGAAGTTGAGAGAAATATCAAAGCTTGAAGATGAGGTTGGGGGTTGTGAATTGGAAGTGACTGAAAATAGGAAATTGGATAGAAATTGGAGTGAATAAATTGGGAAGAGGAAAAGTTGGTTTCTGGGGAAGAGGTTTAGAGTAAGGGATTGGGAAAAAATAGAGGTGATGTGAGGTTTGTGTAAGAGGTAGGTTTATATAGGGTTGTATGGGTAGGTGTAGAGGTAGAATATGAATAGGAATAGGCAAAAATAGGTGCAAAATCGGAACCTATAGGGCAATTTTTACGCGTGTCGCGACCGCGAATGGCAAAGCCGCGGCCACGGCACGCGACTTTCAGGCAATTTGCGCCCTGAATTTTGGCCGAACCTCCTGGTCATACCGAGAATGAAGAATTCACGGTAGGGAATCGGTCAAAATGGCCAATTTTGTTACCTAAAGACTTGATTTGTGCATATTTGTTGATGGAATGGTTCCTGAACTTAAAATTAATTGTTCCTGCACTTAAAACTTAAATAAATGATATTAATAGCAAGAAAAACCCAAGGGTTAACCTTAATATATTAAAGTGCAATAAATTGATTATGAAGAATTAATGAAACTTAAATGTTCATTTAAGTATATAAAAGTTAAGAGAACCATGTTAAATGCAAAATGAATGCATATTGATATATATTTAATACATGAATTGAATTGACCAAAAAGATAACTTAATTCATTAAAAAAGAAACTTAGTTATAAATAGTACTAAATGTGGATATATGTGTGGAAAAATGGAAAATCATATTTGTTTATGTGAATTATTTTTATCGATTTATTTCCTTTGATTCCATAAATTTATGTATATAATTTGAGTAAGAATAAGTGGAGATCCATATGAAAATATACTAAGTATATATAAAGGATCAAATGGATAAAAATTAAGAAATTAAGAATAGAACTAAATAAGATTTTTATTAAATGAACTTATGTACAAATAATGAAAACCAAGCAACACAAAATATATACAAAAACGAAAATGAAAAACATAAATTATTCTACATATTCATCCCTATCTAACGGGATATTCCTAGCCTTAATACGATCAATTTGTAACTGCACGAAAGTTTGACGTTCCGGTGCAGACAGAAAGTGAGGCCCCGCTCGAAAGACACGTTTTACAAGTCCTTTGTGCTCGAGAAATTCATAATCAATTGTTGGGAAAAATCCTTCATCACTCCGAGGAATATCAATTGTTCCCTTGGTACCTAAAATTATCCCACAAATTATATTGCCGAATCCAATCTTCTTATCTTTGGATCGAGAAGCGGCGACTAGACCTTCCATCAGAATTTTGGAAGAATCCACTGCATTGCCCTGGAATACATCTCCCAGAACGTACAAATCAGTGTCACGGACGACACTACTGAACGTGCGCCCAAATAAATTGTGACACAGAAATTTGTGCAAATACAGCATGGAACTGGAGTGAAAAGACTTATTGTGGGCGAGTTTTGAATTGAATCGCCGAAATCCAGTGAGCATTCTCCAAATGTCCGAAGATGTCATGTCTCTTCCAGGATGACGTTTGATTGTATCCCTCGGGGGAAAACCAAACCAAGCATGCAACTCTGGATAGCCGAAAGTGAAAATTTCGCCTTCTCGACGAAAACTGAGACGTACTCGCCGTTTATTAATGAAACGAACGGTACAGAAAAATTCGATAATCCAATCACCTATGATTGGAAAACGCATTTTGGCAAATTTGGTCCACCCGAGGCGCTCCATATAGCGGCTCATGTCATCAAAAATTCCAAGTTGGGCATTAAGGAATTCATCCATATACAACATTCCGGTGAAGAATGTGTAACGGAGATTCCAATAACGCCTACCTTCATCATGGTTGAAGATAGGAAAAGGCGCCCCATATCGCTTGGACAGGTCAGGGCATTTGTTGATTGAGGCAGTATGGTGCCTTTTTGGGTTGGTTTTGGTAGGCATTGTGCAAAGTGTATGGTACTTTTAGCGAAGAACAGTGTTTGTGAAGAAAAATCAGAGTTCTGACAAAGATGAAAATGAAATGTAACAGAACCTGCATCCTCAATGATTAATTTATAAGAGTTTAGGATGAAAAGGGGTGTTGTTTGAACTATGAAAAGACATAAATTGCACCTTTCGGGAGTGAAGAAACTTAATGTTTCGTTCGTCAAGAGGTTCGTTGAAAGGATTGTACTATTTCAGACCTAATAGGGCAGGAATTACGCGTGTCGCGACCGCGAATGGCAAAGCCGCGGCCGCGACATGCTGATTTTCTTGCGAAAATCAGGCATCAAAGCTCATTTCCTGATTCACGGCAGAGAATTAAAAATTCTCGGTATGAACAGAGAAACCTGAGGCAAAAATAGACAAGTCTAAGAAAGGCATTCTCGGCAGAGAATTGCTTAAAACTATAATTTCAGCCTAAATACCTAAAAATTAATTCTAAAATCATGAAATATAAATATTTTATGCATTTAAATCATAAAGTAAAGTAATCTAATCATAAAAATGGCATTTTAAAAATAAAATAAAATAAAAATAAAAATAAAAATAAATAAAAACATAAAAATAATAAAACAAAATAAACTGTGTAACAAAAACTGAGTAATTTATACGTCAGATAATCTAGTTACGAACGGAATTTCAATTTGTGAAATATTTTCGTAATAGATTTTACATCGATTACCATTAACTTTGAAACGAACTCCGTTAGGACCTTCCAGTTCCAAAGAACCATAATCGAAAGTTTTGACGACTAAATATGGTCCTAACCATCTGGACTTAAGTTTTCCTGGAAATAACCGAAGTCGTGTATTAAATAACAGCACTTTATCACCAACATTAAAGTGTTTGACTTTAATTTTGGCATCATGCCACTTTTTCACTTTCTCTTTATAAATTTTTGTATTTTCGTAAGACAGATGTCGTAACTCATCTAACTCATTCAAATTTAGCAAACGTTTCTTACCTGCTTGATGTAAGTCAAAGTTAAGTTCTTTAATAGCCCAATAGGCTTTATGTTCTAATTCGACTGGCAAATGACATGCCTTACCATACACTAAACGGTATGGAGTCATTCCTATTGGTGTTTTAAATGCAGTGCGGTATGCCCATAATGCATTATTGAGTTTAGAAGACCAATCTTTTCTAGAGGATGAAACCGTTTTTTCGAGAATCCATTTGAGTTCTCTATTTGATATCTCCGCCTGACCATTTGACTGAGGATGGTATGGCGTTGATACGTGGTGGCGTATTCCATATTTTTTCATAAGCATTTCAAAACTCTTGTTTATAAAATGAGTACCACCATCACTAACGATAACTCTTGGACAACCAAATCTACAAAATATATCGTCGAGAAAGTTAATGACGACCTTAGAATCACTCGTCGGGGTTGCAATTGCTTCAACCCACTTTGAAACATAATCAACGACAACTAATATGTAGGTCTTACCATTAGAAGGAGGAAAAGGTCCCATGAAATCTATTCCCCACATATCGAAGACTTCAACTTCTAAAATAGTTGTGAGGGGCATCTCATCTTTCCTTCCTAAATTTCCTGATCTTTGGCACTTATCACAACGAGTAATAAATGAACGGACGTCTTTAAACATCGTAGGCCAAAAAAAACCACATTCAAATATTCTAGCTGCTGTTTTGGTAGCTCCATTATGTCCTCCATAAGAACTAGAATGACATTCTGACATTATGGATTCAAATTCATTTTCACCAATGCATCTCCTAATTATCCCGTCACCACAAGTTTTGAACAGGAAAGGATCTTCCCAAAAATACTGTTTAATGTCGAAGAAAAATTTCTTCCTGTGGTGGAAATTTAATCCTTCCGGAACAATATTGACTACGAGATAATTAGCAATATCTGCATACCAAGGTGATATAGAACTTTTTATTTGATAGAGATATTCATCAGGGAAATCATCTCGTATACCGATAGTTTCACCTATAGGACCGTTTTCATCTTCAAGTCTTGATAGGTGATCGGCGACAAGGTTTTCTACTCCCTTTTTGTCTTTAATCTCTATATCAAACTCTTGTAATAATAAAACCCATCTAATTAGACGTGGTTTTGCATCCTTTTTAGCAAATAAATATCTTAATGCTGCATGATTAGTGTAAATAATATCTTTTGAACCTAATAAATAGGACCTAAACTTGTCACATGCAAAAACTACGGCTAACATTTCTTTTTCTGTTGTGGTGTAGTTTAATTGTGCACCAGACAATGTGTGACTTGCATAATAAATGACATGTTCTTATCCTTTCTTTGACCTAAAACACATCCGACAGCTAAATCACTTGCATCACACATAATTTCAAATGGTAAATCCCAATCGGGTTTAGCAATAATAGGTGCACTGACTAAAGCAGTTTTTAATGTTTCAAAAGCTTTAACGCAATTTTCATCAAAATCAAAGGTAGAATCTTTCATGAGTAAATTAGTAAGTGGTTTGGAGATTACAGAAAAATTCTTGATAAATCTTCTGTAAAAACCAGCATGTCCTAAGAATGATCTTATTCCCTTAACAGTAGTTGGGGGAGGTAACTTTTCTATTACTGAGGTTTTTGCTCTATCTACTTCTAATCCTTTTTCAGATATTTTGTGACCTAAAATAATTCCTTCGTCAACCATGAAATGACATTTTTCCCAGTTTAATACTAAGTTTGTTTCTTCACACCTAGACAAAACTTTATCCAAATTTTCTAGGCATGAATCAAAAGAATCTCCATAAACAGAAAAATCGTCCATAAAAACTTTCATGATATCTTCAATGAAATCATTAAAAATAGCAGTCATACAACGTTGAAATGTTGCAGGTGCGTTACATAGACCAAATGGCATTCTTCTATATGCAAATATTCCGTAAGGGCATGTGAATGTTGTTTTATCTTGGTCATCCGGGTAAATATATATTTGAAAGAATCCGGAATATCCATCAAGAAAACAGTAGAAAGCGTGACCAGCTATCCTTTCGATCATTTGATTAATGAAAGGAAGAGGAAAATGATCTTTTCTAGTTGCTTTATTTAGATTTCTATAATCTATACAAACCCTCCAACCAGTGGTGGTTCGTGTAGGTATTAATTCACCTTCTTCATTCCTTACAACTGTTATGCCTCCCTTTTTAGGAACACAATGGATTGGACTAACCCATTCACTATCCGAAATAGGATAAATGATTCCATTGTCAAGAAGTTTAGTAATCTCATTCTTTACTACTTCTTTCATATTCGGATTTAGGCGTCTTTGTCTATCCGCTTTAGGTGGCTTATCTTCTTCTAAGTGAATTCTATGCATTACAATACTTGGATTAATACCTTTTAAGTCAGAAATTTGCCAACCCATACTTCCTATCCTATTTCTAACAACTTCTTTTAATTTTTCTTCTTGGACTTGTGTTAATTTGTTAGAGATAATAATAGGTAGAGAATCGCCTTCGCGTAAGAAAGCGTACCTCAAATGACCTGGTAATTCCTTAAGTTCTAATTCAGGTGGAACTACAATTGAAGGCGGAACTGGTCCATCCTCTCGATTCAAAGGCTCTGGGTCCTTATCTTCTAGTTCCTCACTTATTATAGGTTCTATTATTTCTTCTTTTTGAACAATATCTTGTACACATTCTTTAATTAAATCAAGTTTCATACAAGCGAAATCCTCCATAGGATATTTCATCGCTTGATTCATATCAAACTCAATCTTATCATCTCCTATTCGTAAAACTACTTTTCCTTCCGACACATCAACTAGAGCACGTCCCGTGTTCATGAACGGTCTACCAAAGATTAGCGGACAGTTTACGTCATAAGCAAAATCTAAAAAAACGAAATCGGTAGGAAAAATAAATTTGTCAACTTTAACTAAAACATCCTCAATTATACCGTATGGTCTTTTAGTGGTTTGATCCGCTAATTGCAAAACCATATTGGTACGTTTGATGTCTTCTTCTAAGCCTAACTTATTAAAAATAGATAATGGCATCAAGTTAATGCTTTCTCCTAAATCACAGAGACAATTGGGAAATTCTATATCGCCCAATTTACACGGAATGGTGAAACATCCGGGATCTTTGAGTTTAGTAGGCAAATTGCTTGACACAATCGAACTGCAATCTTCGGTTAGTGAAATGGATGAAATTCCTTCCCAACTGATTTTATTTGAAATTAAATCTTTGAGGAATTTACCATAATTGGGAATTTGCGTAATTGCATCCATAAATGTTAAATTAATGTGCAAATTTTTAAGTTTGTCTAAAAATGTTAAAAGTTGTTTATCATAGTCCTTATTGCGGGCTTTGTGTGGAAAAGGTGGTTTGGGTACAAAAGTTTTTGTACTAGAGTCAATCGGTGCATCTTTTTTATTTAACATATCTTCTTTGGGTTTTGGTAAATCAGTTCCAGGTAAAGTCGAATTTCCGGGCATTTCCGGACCTAAGTAATTTTTTCCTGATCGAAGAGTGATAGCATTAACATGCTCTTTCGGATTTTCTTCCGTATGGCTTGGAAGACTTCCCTCTTTGCGGGATGGAATTGATTTAGCGAGTTGTCCAATTTGAATCTCCAAATTATGGATGCTAGATGATTGGTTTTTAATAAGCTGATCGAATTTATTTTCGATCCGTTTAAAACCATCGTCGTGATTACTTATTTTTCTGCTCATCGCATCTATGAATTTGTCGATTTTAGAAGATAAAGTGCTAATCGTATCTCTCGATTGATTTTGATAATTACTAGTACGATTTTGATTAGCATTTACATTATTATTATTATTATCTCTCCAGTTAAAGTTAGGATGATTTCTCCATCCAAGATTTTATGTATTGGAATAAGGATTATTAGTTTGGTTTTGCCCTTGGACAAAATTTACCTGTTCAATTTCACTCATACCTTCGTAATCCACTTCTGTATGGATTGGTTGACCATTAAGATCAGACGGTGCCATAAACCTATCAATTTTGTGCGATAAGGCAGAAAATTGGGCTTGCAACATCGCTACTGGATCAAGATTCACTATACCTTTAACTGATGATGTTGCTGAGGATGATGGTTTTGCTATTGGTATGTGTCCACGTTCTGCGGGCCACATACTGCTGTTGATTGCCATTTCCTCCAAAAGTTCTCTTGCTTGGGCAGATGTTTTCTTCATGAATAACCCTCCAGACATAGCATCCAATGAACCTCTTGTTGTAGGATTTAGTCCATTATAAAATGTTTGCATTAAAAGTTCAGCGGACAATTGATGGTGTGGGCATAAACGTTGAAGTTCTTTAAAACGTTCCCAAGCCTCATAAAGAGTTTCATTATCATTTTGAGAAAAAGATGTTAACTCTTTAATGACTCTTGCGGTTTTTGCTAAAGGGAAAATTTTTGATAAAAACGCTTGGGCCAATTGCTCCCAAGTCTCAATTAATGCTGCTGGCATAGAAGTCAACCATTCTTTGGCTCGATCCTTCAAAGTAAAAGGAAAAAGGCGAAGTTTGATTGCTTCTGTAGTTACATCAGTAATTTTAAAAGTGTCACGAATTTCTAAGAAATTTGTCAAATGGGTATTAGGATTTTCGTTAGGTAACCCGAAAAACGTTACATTATTTTGTAACATATTAAGCAACGCAGGCTTAATTTCAAAATGATTTGCATTTATCTGGGGTCTAACTATACTGTTTGTTACACCGGCCACTCCTGGCCTAGCGTAATCCATAAGTGTGGCCATAACTTCTGGCTCGGTATTTTTAATTTTTATTGGGGTTTTATTTTTCTTTTTCTTTTCTCTCTTATTCTTTTTAAGGGTCTTTTCAATTTCTGGATTAAAAGGGTCTGGTGACGTGCCCGAATTTCGAGAACTGCGTATGAACTTGAAATTTTTCACGAACCGAAACTACCTACAAAACAGAATTTTTGAAAAGCAAATATATTAATAATTGAAAATAAATAAAATATAAAAGTTTGAATAAATATGAATAAACCTAGATTCGTAATAAAACACGAAAAATTTAAAATTTTGTCAAAAATTTTGGCGTTCCCCGGCAACGGCGCCAAAAACTTGTTGAGCGATTTCCGCAAGTGCACGGTATACGCTTGTAGTAATAAAAGATATCGATCCCACAGGGAACGTTTTTTAACAAAACTTATTTATAATCGGTTGAATTTACTTTTAAAGGTTTATAATATGGAAATCGTTGAATTGGATTTTTTTATAATATGGAAATCGTTGAATTGGATTTTGGTTATGAAATTGCTAGAATGAGAATTAGATTAGAATATGAAAATGTTAGAAAATATTCTGATTAAGAATGAATTTGCAAAACAGGAACGTTTAGTACTTTTTAGAAAAGTAAACTAATGTATTCGTTTGCATTAAGCAAAGAAACAACTTTAAACTTTGTATGAATTATAAAGATGAAATAAATGACGGAACCTCTAATTAATTGGCTTTGAACGCGACAAAACCCTTTCGGGATAGTTGCCCTTAATCAAATTAAAACTCTTTCGAGATAATAATTTGCCTAAGTGTTCAACAAAGTTTCCTTGTAAAGATTTGAATTAAATACGTTTTAATGAAAACACCAGCAGTCACTTTAGTGGATTGGTTACCATAAGTGCTGCATAACGATCTATCGAATAGAACGGACTTTATTAGATGAAATATAAATTGATATAAGTTTACAGAGAATATGGAGCATTGAATTCTTCAACGGCGTGCAAGTGAACGGGTTGATCAATCCTTTCCTTGGGTTTCGTTAGAGTTTGTCAGGCTCCGGGACGAATCCTCTACTCAATCTTCTCGATGTAACTTCGTAATAGGGACTGGGTCGGTCCACTACCAAAATGTAAACTAAAATGGAACAATGTCTAAATGTTACTGAATTTTTTATTATTGAATAAACAATGTGTGTACAACATATTGCTTTGAACAGAATCGAAATCTATCTTCTAAATCACTTGATTCGGAATTTCTACGTAAATTCTACACTAATATTTTTCTTCTACATATCACACATATCTCACACACATATCTTTCAACTCTCCATCAACTCTTTATTTATAGATGTAGAAGAGTCTTGATCGAAGTGTCGTGTCCGTTGTGAAGGATCGTGTCCGCTACGAAAGGACGTCTTTATCCACCCGAACAGTTGTGTTTCGTTGAAATCGGACATGTGTTTATTGTGCTGCAAAGGTTCTTGGTCATACCGAGAATCCAAATTCACTACCGTGAATGGGGGAGCATCAAGTTGAGCTTTGGACGAAGGGAAGAAGTGACTGGCGACGCGTGTCGCGGCCGTAAAAGAGGGGGGCCGCGGTCGCGGCACGGAGCTTTTTCTGAATTTCTGCTCTCGTTCGTGTCCTCGACTTGGCGTTATCAATTTTCGTCGTCTTTGACTCCTTTTGTAGGGTTTTTCTTCTGTTTTTGAGCTCTTTTTGTTCCTATTTGGATTTTACCAAATATTTATGTACCTTGCATGAAAGAAACATATTCGAGAGTAAAAGCTTTCTAAACAGTTATAAATAGTATAAATTTGTAGCAATATTGATGTATTTATTGATGATATTTTAGGTATATTTTGGGCTTAACACTTGTACCTTCGTAGGTTACTTCAAACTTCTTCCAAATCTCCTGTGCTGACTCGCAACCTGAAATCTTATTGTTTTCTGCAGTATCTAACGCACAGTGAAACATATGGGCCTTGAACTATTGCAAGTCATGCACTCATATTTGTGGCTTGAATAAAGTTCTTCATCCTATTCTTTCAGAATGTATAATTGGATCCAAAGAATAGGGGAGGTCGACTAATTGATAATCCCTCTGGAAGTATCTGTGTTGTTTGGTTCCCTGGAAGGAAACGAGTGATGTTCTCAGCCATTTATCGGGATCAGCTCAAGATTGTTAAATCTTTGAATAGTGAGCTATATAGCTCTGATACCACTTGTTGGTCCCGTGTGATTAGTTCCAAAGGGGGGAGGGTTAGGAACTAATATAACTTTTTCGAATTTAATTAAGCTGACTTAATATATTTTCTTGAGTTAGTTAACTTAGTTTTGGTCAGCACGGTCGATTATAGTGTAAGACAGCTTTAGTCAGATGTTGACTAGAACTATTTTACGTATGAGTTGGGAATTGACGCTATTGTGGTCAGCTTCCAACTCAGCACTCTTATTTACTCAGTGTCAGTTTAAACAATTTATATGCTAAGTAAATATGCTAAGTAAATATGACAAGCAACATATATATATGGATTGTTTCTCAATGGGCAATACACATCCATGGAAACTATTGAAAAATGTGTATATTTATTATCACATTAACACTAATAAATTAATATTGGGATAATAAAAGGTTAAGTTTTTATTGATTGTGCACTTAAAAATTCGCACCCCCAATAATTCGCACCTTCATTCTATTATTTTTATATGCTTGATACTTTAAAAAGTTATTATTACTTTTAATAATTAGAGAATCAATAATTTTGGAGGAGATTAGTTAGTATGTGCTGAAAAATTTACACTATTGTATAAATTCCTTAGGGTTTATGTGAATATTAGTGTGGTTTGTTTTAAAAAAATTAGTTGGTTGGAATATTCAAAATGATATATATTTAAAAATGAAATTATATAATTGAGCAATTAATATTGTTTAAATATTTATATTTGGATAAAAGTTACGGTTAACCGTTATTTTTTATTAATCAGTGAGAAAATTATTAAAATTTGTTAACTGAAAAATCAAACCGAAATTATCAGTTAACTATTGTTACGGTTAATTGATATATATTGACTTGTTTCGGTTTTAATTTTAGAAACCGATATGTTTGGTTCGGTTCAAAAAATACACTAAGAGCATCTTCAACCCTCACCAAATGAGGGTTGGAGATGTCATTTTGATGGTGGTTGGTTTCTCCAACCACCACCAAAATTCTATGCTAAAATAGCACAGAATACCAAAATCAACCAAAAATGGTTGATTTTGGTTTCCACCAAAATTTATTTTGGTGGAAATAAATGTTTTAATATATATATATATATATATATATATATATATATTATTTTAATTTAAATTATATTTTATAAAATTATTTAATTTAGATTAATATTATTTTTTCTTTTTATATTTTATAGTTAAATATATTATTAATTATTTAAAATTAAATAATATTATTTTCTTATTTTTTAATTAATTTTTGAATTAATTTTTTTTATCATAGATTATTAATGATAATAATAATATATGTAAAAAAATAATAAAATATTAATAAAAGTGTGACGTAAAATGAAATAAAATGGAGAATATTATTTTTAGTGTAATAAATGGTGTAATGGGTTGAAGAAAAAATAAGATTTGATGTTTAGAAAATAGAAAATGAAGATGGAAATAGCGTAATGGGTTGGAGATGGCCCAGTTAAACAAACTTTATATAAATTACGTTTCAAAATAAAAGCTCTACATAAAATTCAGAGCTTTTACGTAAAATTTGATTTTTCGTAAAGTTAATGATTTTATTTTTTGTAAAAAATACTTTATGCAAATTAAGTTTTATTTTACGTAAATTATAAAGATTTACTTCACACTCGTTTATTTTCACAAAATGAATTTTTCTTTTGTAAAATAACAATTTTACATAAACCATGTGAAACAATAGAGGATTTACATAAATTTCAAAAGTTTTACGTGAAATTTGATTTTTTACGAACTTGACGGTTTTTGTATAATATAATTTTATATAAATTAAGTCAAATTTTACGTAAATTATGTCTATAAATAAAGGATTTGTATAAAATTCAAAGGTTTTACGTAAAACTCAATTTTTCGCAAAGTTAATTGTTTTTTTTTTTGTAAAAATACAACTTTACGTAAAGTAAATCTAAAATTTAAGGATCTACGTTAAGTTTAAAGATATTACTTAAAACTCATTTTTTTTTGCAAAGTTTTTTTTTTTTTTTTGTAAAATAACAACTTTATATAAATGAAGTCCAACTTTACGTAAATTAGGTCTAAGAATAGAAGTTTTACATAAAGTTTAAATGTTTTAGATAAACTCGATTTCTAAAATAAAAGTATACAACTTCACCAAATTTAAGTCCCATTCTATGCAAATTTTTTCTAAAATAAAAGATTTACGTAAAGTTTAAAGATTTTTCGCGAAACTCGATTTTTTTCATGAAAGTTGGTGATTTTTTTTTAAATAATAATTTTACATAAACTATGTCAAATAATATATGATTTATGTCAAGTTCAAAAGTTTTACATAAAAATCGTTTTTTCTCAAAGTTAATAATTTTTTTTGGCAAAAATACAACTTTACATAAATTAAGTCTAACTTTATGTATATTATATCCAAAAATAGAAAATTAACATAAAGTTCAAAGGATTTACTTAAAACTTAATTTTTCGCTACGTTAATGATTTTTTTCTAAAAATATAACTTTAGTAAGTTCGGCTCAAGCTCGAAGCTCAACGAGCATATAATTTATATGCCATGCTCAATGTTCAAGCAAAAATACTGTCAAGACCGACTAGGCGATCAAAATAACATAACGTATATTTGTAGTGGATATTAAGTGTGTTAACGAGTCGAACTGATACATAACCTAGGCAGGCTCAGCTCAAGAATCAAGAAGATCAGGCTCGGCTCAAGCTCAAAGCTCGTCTAACCTAGAATTTTTAAGCTCGGCTTGAGCTTGAGAATGAAAAAGATCGGGTTCGGCTCGAGCTCAAAGCTCGTCTAACCTATAATTTTTAAGCTCGGCTCGAGCTCGAAGCTCAATGAGCCTATAATTTATATGTCATGCTCAATGTTCAAGAAAAAAACTATCAGGATCGGCTATGCAATATAAATAACATAACGTACATTTGTAGTGGATATTAGGGGTATTAACAATTCAAACTGATACCTAACCTAGGCAGGCTCGGCTTGGCGCAGCTCGAGAATCGAAAATTCAAGCTTGGTTCGATCTCGAAGCTTGTTTAACCTAGAATTTTTAACCTCGACTCGAGCTCGAGGCTCAACGAACCTATAATTTATGTGCCATAATAAATGTTCAAGAAAAGAAACCGCCAAGACAGGCTAGACGATCGAAATAACATAACGAACATTTGTAATGGATATTAAGGATGTTAACGATCCAAAATGATACCTAACCTAGGCAGGCTCAGCTCGAGAATTGAAAAGATCAGGATTGGCTCGAGCTCGAAACTCGTCTAATTTAGAATTGTTAAACTCGACTCGAGCTCAAAAAAAGCTCGTGAAGGATTGGATTTGATTTGATATTTATACTATCAAGTAACGTTCAAGTATTTAAAATTAAGGTTTAAAACACTATGATGCAATTAGGATTGTCAACAAGATAGATATTTCATATCGTTGCTTTATCTAGAGGATTTTTCTCAATAGAGATAAATAATTGACTTTGAAGTTAAATTTGAAAAAGTCTAAATTGTTAATTTTATATAAAAGTTGATATATACATAGTTGATAAAAAAAATTAAAGGTAAAAGTTGATACTTAAAAATAATAAAGAGATAAAGAAAAATCAGTAGGTTTTTTTTTTTTTTTAAACAAAAATCAGTAGGTTAATGTTAGAAGAAGAAAAAAAAACCAAATTTCATAAAACTTGTATAAGAAATGAATAAGAAAACAGAAGATAATGAGTGAATGTTTGAGTTTTTGGTTAAGGAATCTCCAATTAAGAGTGCATGTTTCCAATGCAACGAATCTTAATTTTTATTAATTACTTATTACATAAATAAATCATTGACATACATAAATTAAAAATTAAGAATTTAGCATTAATTATCTTGACCATTAGATTTTAATCCAATGACTATTATTCTAGTAACCATGGGTAAAATATGTAGGTCACCATTAAGAGCGAACCCATATATATATATATATATATATATATAGAAAGAGAGAGAGAGAGAGTGTGTGTGTTAGATATTACTCAGTACGACTTATCCTAGTTCGGCCTCTCCGCCTACGTCTAGTCCCCAGAGTCCATCTGGACTTTTTAAATCCAATACTGAGCTCTTTAAAGGTAGAGCACAAACCGTTTACAAAGCAGTTGAATATGCAAGAGTACCTTCCTCTATTCGTCTACTCAAATCCTACTAAGTGCTATAACCAAACACCTAGATTTCTCTACCACTAAGCACTCAACACCGAGTACTCAGCACAACACTCTCAATTTTACAATTGATACAAATTGTTCTTTTCGAATGAAGAACACTTTAGATGATTACAGAAAATCAATCTAGCTTTTACACAAGAATAGAAATTTGGTGTAAGATCTCTTTTGGCTTTTGTGTGCTTTGTATGTATACTCTTTTTGTTCTTGTTGTGTTCGGCTTATGATCCAAGAATGATCATGTCCTTATGTAGTTGAGGTCTGAAGCAGAAATGGTTTGAACTTTGGATTTGTCCGTTGATCCAAACGGCTCCTTTTTTAGACAAGTTCTAGTCAGCTTAAGTTTTGCAGACTAATCCTGTCGTCTGAATTCCGCAGGCGTCAGGTTTGTCTTCTTCTTGCAGGTTTCGTCTTCTTGTGCCAGTTTGTCTTTTTAGCAAAAGAACAGTTGACCCATGCATCTCGAAATTGGCTTTTGCGTAATATCAAGGTTTCTATTATTAGTGCAGACAGTTGTCGGAGCTTGTCTTTCAGCAAACGGATCATTCATGTTGTCCTGAAGATCACTCAGCTTGTCTTTGACGACCATTGTTTGTGATTGTTTGCTAATGCATATACTGAGTTCTCTTTTACTCAGCTTCTATGGTCAGCTTTGTTGGTCCCTGATAATTAGTTCCAAGGGGGGGTTAGGAACTAATATAACTTTTTCGCGTTTTAACTGAGCTGACCAGAAGTTATATTGAGAGTTTATTAACTCTGACTTTGGTCAGCTTGGTGATATATGATTGAAGACAGCTTTGGTCAGGAGTTGGCTAAAATTGTTTTCACGCGAGTTGTGAATTGATACTCTTGGATATCAGCTTCTAACTCAGCACCACTAATTTACTCAATATCAGCTTAGACAATTTATGTGTTAAGTAAATCTAGCAAACAACATATGCAACATAAAGAGAGAGTTTAGAGATTGCTCAGTATCACTTATCCTGGTTCGGCCTCCTTGCCTACGTCTAGTCCCCAGAGTCCTCCGGGCTTTTAGAATCCAATATTGAGCTCTTTAAAGGTAGAGCACAAACCAATTACAATGCAGTTGAATATGCAAGAGTACCTTCCTCTATTCGTCTACTCAACTCCTACTAAGTGCTACAACCCAGCACCGAGATTTCTCTACTACTGAAATGCTAACAACCTAGCACTCAGCTTCTCTCAATATCACTATTGATCACAGACTTGTTCCCCTTTTTGAACTAGAGAACACTATAGATGATTACAACTCAATCCAGCATTTACACAAGAATACAACGTGGGTGTAAGATTCCTTTTTGTATTTGAGTGCTTTTTGAGACTTTTCTCTCTTGTATATTTCTTTTGATGGATCCGTTTTCTTTTTGTTTAGGTTCTTCGATAGTCCTTATATAGGCTAAAATCTGTGGATTTGATCGTTTCAAATGTCTTGACCGTTGCCACCAAAACAGCTCTTTTGGGGAACATCTTCTGGAAATCTTCAGACTGCCCACCATTTCCTGGTTCTGTATTTCTTCAGGCGTCAGGTTGTCTTTTAGCGTCTATTTTGTTTGTTTGTGCCAGTTGTCTGTTTCCAATAATCCAACGTCCCATGACTCTCGGAATCAGTCTTTTAGGTTTCTTCGAGGTTCTATTTTGTTGGTGCAGAAGATTGGCAGAACTGTCGTTTAATAAAACGGAACCTTCATGCTAACCTGACACATACTCAGCTTCGATTATTCTCTTCGAATGTTTATGGTTCATGCTGAGCTCTTCCAAGGTTAGCTCCATTTTGTTAATAGGTCTTCAGCTCTAGTCAGCTTTGTTTTGTTTCTGAATTATAACTCCACTCAGCTTCTCTTCTGTCATGCTGAGTTCTTTTCTACTCAGCTTCGTTTGTCCTGTCTTTTACTTATATATATTTTTGCACTCAAGATTTAACAAACATATTAGTACAATTAAATCAAAACATCTAAATTTATTTGCCTCTTAATCATGGATGATTTTGTCAAATCAAAATCTTGTGGAAAGGTGTTTCAACAAACTCCCCCATTTTGATGTTGGCAAAATACATGATTATGGAACTCAGTTATAAGTTGCCCCATGATTGATTTATTTTTCATATGGAAACTACTCCCCCGTAAGGGTTGCATTTATTTCTGAATTTTTATGTTTTTCGTTTTGAAATAAACTCTGGATATAGCCTTAGAGTGTCCTGAGTTTATGAATGTTTGAATACTTAGTTTGGTTCATTCATCAAATGCTAAGTATCAGTTTGCTTAATTCTGGATGGGTGAGACATTTGACAGAAAGAAAACAAAGGTTCATTGAGGCATACAAAGTACAGTACGACATAGTAGTGCCTACCATCAAAAATGCCTACCAAACAGACAACAGCTTAAATTTCATATTAGTGCCTTCTAAAAAGAAAAACAACAAACACTTAAATTTCACTTGCGCTAGTTTCCTAGCATTAACTTCTCTTCTTCTTATCTTCACTGTGTGGCTTTACCTTTCCCTTTTTCCTTGCTTCCGGATGCAGTTGATTCTTTTGGAGTTACACTCTGATATCTCTCCCCCATTTTACCGGCATCACCCTTATAGACAAAAGTGTTATTGCGGGCAGCTGAGGATAAAACACCAGAATAACGCTGTAAGCGCTTCGTGCTTTCACTCAGGCCATCGATGACATGGATGCAATCATCTTGAACAGTGCGAGGCACAGGGATAGAGCCAGTAATCAGGTTGGTTATACATTCATGAGACTTGCTGAGCCATGTGAGGGAACTGGTTATTTGGGCAAAAGATTGATGAAACATCTTCAAGAGAGCAGAATCATAGAAGATGCGTTGACCAAGGTCATAGCTAACAGTCTGGCTAGTTCGTGGGAAAGTGTGGTCACCAGTTGGGTCAATTTCCATTTGATCTTTGTGGACACTCAGAAGACTCACAGCTTCACTAAGTTGGTCAATTTGGCATTGAGAGGTGGAGGATATAAGCTCTCGAGTACAAAGAAGATCACCAGTCAGCTTGTCAAAGTATTCCTTCAGTTCAGTAGATGTGGCATATGCAGGATGGGCTGAGGCTCCAAAGTTAGGCAGGTTTGCTTGGAGATTTGCAAATTGTTGATGCAGTTCTGCCGAAGTGGCATAGCCAGAGGTAGGGACAAAGATATGGTTGATATTGTCTTCGATGGAGTTGATATGATTGATCATTAGTAAGAAAAGCTCGATCAGTTTGGCAATGTGCTCTTGAGTAGGTTGCTGGGATTGGACAGACGTCATCATGCTGACAAGAGCTTTGAGTCCCTGAAGTTCTGTGAGGAGCTGAGCAATGGTGGTGGTAGGAGTGGACTCAGCGTTGGCTGTCTTAGCAGTAGCAGAAGTGGTGAACTCCTGCAAAAGAGATTTGGCCGTTTCCACGAGGCGATGTCCAGCCTGAGTTGCTGTGAACTGAGCTTGGTGCTGATCTGAAACTGGTTCAGATACGGAAGTGGGGATGGAGCTAGACGGTGGTAGATCTTGGTCTTGATGGGAGTGTGGAGTGTTAACCGGTGGTTCCTTTTCTTATTGATGTTGGTCCCTTGTAAGGTTGCAAATATAGTTCCAAGGGGGGGGGTTAGGAACTATTTTACCTTTTTAAAATAATTTGGGCAGATTTCTTTTCTTTAAGAAAAGTTTATATAACAGCGGCACTTAACACTCAGCAAGACACTGGCTTAGTCAACTAGTGACTAGGACAGCTTCGTTGCTTAGGTCAGGAAATAGCACTTAGAGTCTATTCCTGAACCTGCTCGTTGGTAGCGCACAACTCAGCTTGACCTCTTTTACTTGGTCAGTTTTAGTTTGTTTTAAGCAAGCAATATAAATAAGGAGTTAAGGTTTAAGGAAACTTCACTCAGCAGATTTATCCAGGTTCGGCTTCTTCTAAGCCTACGTCCTGTCCCCGGAACACTTCCGAGATTTCAAATCCTCTACTGAGCTCTTTAAAGGTAGAGCCTCAAACCTTTTACAAAATCAGAAGTTGAGTATAACAAGAGTACCTTCCTCTATACCTCTACTCACTTCTATTCTAATTCACTAAGTACTAAAACCGAGTACTCAGCTTCTCCTTTCTACTTCTAGAAATGATAAAGATTTTGTCCTAAACAACAATTGCTAGAACACCCTAGATGATTGAAAAACAACCACTCTAGACTTTTACACAAATGAATAGACTTTGTAGTGTAAGAATTTTGCTTTGCTTTTGATGGAGAACTTTTGTATACGTTTGGTCAGCGTAACGGCTTTTGCTCAAAGTTCTCTGCAGAATGTGGATTCTGAATGGACTATTTATAGAGAGCTGTGAGAGCTTCTGGTTATTTCGAATTTCGAAATAACCGTTGGAGGGAAACGGCTATAAGTCGCTTTCACTGAGTCTGCCAGCAGTTCTCTTTAGCCAATCAGATTCCAGCGTCTTCTGTTCTTCGGTCAGTGTGTCAGTATGTTCCACCATTTTGGGTAACGTCAACCAGACAGCTTGTTGTGTCTTCTGATCTTTACTTAATGGAAAAATACTTTGTCTGGAAGCTGTCTTATGGTCAGCAGCTGTCTTGCACGTTTTGTCGAGACAGCTTAGCAGCTTCATACCGAAGTTGTCTACGTGGATCTTCTCGATCCTTCTTTACTCAGCATGCGTTTCATCACTTCAACGGCGACGTTTTGGAGATACGCGGGCTGAGTGATCTTTGGCTTGTTTGACTTGGGCCTTGATTTCCATATAGGGCTTGAGCCTTATGATCTTTATGTCTTATGACAAATTATAAACTCAACATTGAACAAACACATTAGTAACACTAAATCAAAGCATTTAAACTTAGTGTGTTGTAGAATATTTACTTTCACTTAATTAATTTTGTCAAATCAAAATCTTGTGGAAAGGTGTTTCAACAAACTCCCCCATTTTGATGTTGGCAAAACTAATCAGCAAGGAACTCAGTATGAGCTCCCCCATGATAGTTGACCTTTTTAATTAAGTGAACTCCCCCGTGAGGATAGAACTACTGACTTAGTTTTATTCTAAACATTCTAAGGTTTAGCTGAATAAGCCTAAGATCAGTTTTCAGTTATAGGTCAGCTTATGGGACATATTCTATTTTACTCAGTATTCAGCGGAAGTAATATATAGTGACAGAGCGCTGAGTAAATCATTTGTTCAATGGTTTATATTTGACAAGTTCAAACATTTATATGCAGCATGCATTTATATAATACTTGGCATTTGAAGGATGAATAATCAACAGTTAAATACGAATGCAAGTATTTCAGAAGTGACAAAAGTTAGGCATATTGTTTAAAACAAAACAACAAAAAAGCATTACAAAACAAAATAACGAAATAACAAAATAAACTTCTTCTTCCTAACTTCTAACTCTCTAGTTTCTCTCACTTAGAGTTCCTTCTCCTTAGTTGCCACTTTTCTCCCCCGTTTTGCCAGCATCAGCAGTAGGCAAATTAACGGTAGGGGCAGGAGATTTGGCCTGATCCTGCAGCACACGTATTTGACCCTCTAAGGAATTCATGTGACTGACCATAGTCAGCATGAGTTCGGTCATTTTGGTCATTTGAGCATGTGTTGGTGGCTGCGTCTGGACAGAGGAGAAGTGATTGATCAAGTCATGGATTTCACGCAGAATATGGTGAGTGACAGGTGGATGAGAGGACTGGACATGAGTTGGGGGAGGATGAGCTTGTTCTTGAAGCAGAGTGTTAGCTGAGGCGATGACACGCCGTCCTGACTTAGTGGCACCTAGATGTGCATATTTGGCAGGAGTGGGCTCGCACTGAGTGCCTTGTGTAGTGACAGGACTACGAGGCGTGTTGACCTCAGGTGCTGAGTTGCTTTGAGCTTGAGGTGGAAGTGGAGCTTCCTTTGGACTTGCAGGGGTCTTGGCTTGTTTCTCTCTTGGAGGAACATAGGCTTGATTTTGTGGAGACCCCTCTTGAGCAGCATGGCCCTCAAGAACAGGTTCTTCATCTGTTCTCAGTTTCTTCTCAGCTGACTCAGCTAGGTCCTGATCAGCTTTCCTCTTGTTTCTTTCCATAAGCCTTACCTTTCTTGGGACAGTACGAATATCCTTGGTGCAGGCTCTTTTTTTCTTCTCCTTCTCAGCTTCAGCAAACTCAGATGGCACAGTAGGAGGATTCTCAGTTGAAGGTTCATTGATTGGTTCTGTACCGTCAGCAGTGTGCGCAGCTTCAGCCATAACATCATCTATAATGGCATCCAGGTTTGTCAGATTTTCCATTTCTCCAATGGGTTGCTCACCCTCAGCCATAGGATCCTCCTCCTCAGAGGTTTCATTCTCGTCATATCCTTTCAGGGGTTGGCTGTGTGATAGTCCATTCAGCAGACGTGCTGTGATAACAGTTCCTGTTGAACTTATTTCATCAACAGTTTCTATGTTCTGGTCTTGTATTATCCTGGTGATGAGAGAACCTAAACGGAGCTTCCTTCCACTTCTTTGGAAAGCCCCGACCAGAAATACAGGCATGTTGAAAGGAGTGCTGGTCAGCATATGCCAGATGAAACATTGTTCAAAATTAGAGGCAGATGAGGGAGAACTGAGTTTAGGGAAGATAAAGTTGGTCAGCAAGAAATGGGCCATCTTCTGATTTTTCCCCATGCAGGTGTTGGGTACTTCTCCTTTGTAGTCTTTGGGTTTACAAAACCCCTTCATCTTTTCTGCGATGCCTTTTGGGATAGGTTCCTTTGTTGTCCTGAACTGAATCCCTGTATTTGGTATTTCTAGCAGGGTTGCTAGATACTCAGGGGTTATCACTATCTTTCGACCTTTAACTGTGGTCTCTAGGTAGTCAGAGTCATCTGCATCAACGTGGAGGTTGGAGTAGAACTCTCTTACTAGCGTGGGATAGGTTTGACCGGAAAGAGAGAAGAGACCTTTCCATTCGTTGTTTTTGATCCATTCACAGAATGGAGTTTCTGAAGAGATGAAGTCGGAGTGGAAATATCGACTCCTTAGTACCTCTTGATTTTTGGCGCAAGAGGGTACCTTGATCATCTTTCTCATGATGCTGGTTGAAGAACCAGCTTGGTCAGAGGATTTGGGAGTTGGAGAGAAAATGCTTTTGTTGAAAGACATTTTTGGAGTTCTAAAGCTCTTAGGTGTTTAAAGAAAATTCTGAAGCTTTAAAGTTTAGTGCACATGTAAAGAGAGTAGTGGGTTAGTATCCACTATTTATAGATTTTTTTTGTTTAGGGTTCCGTTTGAGTTTAATTAGGTTTTGCCCTTGGGTTGTCCAATCGGCAGAAATCCTGACACTTATGACATACTTAAGACGTATTCGGCGCATGCGCAGTACATGTGTCATTTCGCATGTGGGGGCATTAAATGCTAACGGATTAATCACTCAGTATTTAGAATATCAAGCGTTTGATATTCTGAGTGGTCAGTGCATTCTTTAAGGATGGTTTTCAGTTCAAGTTCGAAACTAATTTACTCAGTGTGCAGGGTTACTCAGTATTATATATTCAGTCAGTTTCAATGACATACTCAGCAAACAATGAATCATTCAGCATGTAATTCATTCAGCATTCAATAATCATTTAGGCACATAAATTTACTGAAGAGGATTAAACATACCAATTGCTTCTCTCAGTATGCTAAATTGCTCTCGTGCTAGAGGCTTTGTAAAGATATTAGCAAGCTGCTCATCTGTTGGCACATAAGTCAGCTTGATTTCTTTCTTGAGTACATGATCTCTGATGAAGTGATGTCTTATGCTGACATGTTTCATCCTGCTGTGTTGAATTGAGTTCTTTGAGAGGTCAATTGCACTCTTGTTGTCGCATTTGACTTCAATTGTCTTTGTTTGAACACCATAGTCTTCAAGCTGTTGCTTAATCTAAAGGACTTGAGCAACACAGCTTCTAGCAGCAATGTACTCAGCTTCAGTTGTGGACAGGGCTACTGACGCCTGCTTCTTGCTGAACCAAGATACAAGACAGCTTCCTAGGAACTGGCATCCTCCAGAGGTGCTTTTTCTTTCCAGCTTGTCTCGTCCATAGTCAGCGTCAGTGTATCCGATGAGTGTAAAGTCATGAGTATTTGGATACCACAGACCTGCATTTACTGAGCTTTGCAAATATCTAAGGATCCTTTTTACGGCTATGTAATGGGATTCCTTAGGGTTAGCTTGATATCTAGCACAATAACATACTGAGAACTGAATGTCCGGTCTACTTGCTGTTAAGTAAAGTAAAGAACCAATCATACCTCGGTATAACTTGCTGTCTACTGACTTACCATTTTCATCGGCACAAAGGACAGTGTCAGTGCCCATAGGAGTGGATATTGGCTTACAATGTTCTAGTTCATATTTCTTCAATATCTCCTTGGCATATTTAGCTTGACTTATGAATATGCCATTCTTTCCTTGCTTAATTTGAAGTCCGAGGAAGAAGTTGAGTTCTCCCATCATTGACATTTCGAATTCAGTCTGCATTTGTTTGCTAAATTCCTTGCACATAGATTCATTAGTAGCACCAAATATAATGTCATCTACATATATTTGTGCCAGCAGGGTATCTTTACCCTTTCTCTTAATGAATAAGGTTGTATCAGCTTGACCCCTGACGTAACCTCTAGTCAGTAAAAAGTTGGTCAGCCTCTCATACCAAGCACGTGGTGCTTGCTTGAGTCCATACAGAGCCTTTTTGAGTTTGTAAACGTGGTTTGGGAACTTAGAATCCTTAAACCCTGGAGGCTGATTTACATAGACCTCCTCGTCTATTACTCCATTAAGAAAGGCACTTTTAACATCCATTTGAAACAGTTTAAAGTTCATGTGAGATGCATATGCACATAAAATCCTAATAGCTTCTAGCCTTGCCACTGGGGCAAAGGTCTCACCGTAGTCTATACCTTCTTGCTGACTGTAGCCCTGAGCTACAAGTCTTGCCTTGTTTCTGACTACGTTTCCTTGCTCATCTAGCTTGTTCCTGAAGACCCATCTCGTTCCAATGGTCTTTTGGCTCCTAGGATGTGGCACTAGCTCCCATACATTATTCCTCCTGAACTGATTGAGTTCCTCTTGCATGGCATTCATCCAGAATTCGTCATCCTCAGCTTCGGCAAAGTTCTTCGGCTCAAGTACTAAGACAAAAGCTACATTACCGAGATACTTCCTTAGTTGATTTCTTGTCATCAGCGTATTTCCAGCTGAGTCAAGAGTTGCATTTTCTGAATGCCCTCTTGGGACTCTTATCTCCTTTGGTAGACTTGTGTCTTGTTCTATCTGTGTTTCAACATTCTCTACAGAAGTAGATGGGTCAGTGAAAGTAATTTTAGGTTCACTCTTACTCTTAGTTAGCCGTTTTATGAAGGACTCAGTAGCTGGTTCTCGATCAGCAGGTGCTGAGTTTGGTTCATCTTCTGTCAGCGGCTGGTATCTTCCTGCAGGGTTAGTTTCATCGAATTGCACATGTATAGATTCTTCTAATACTTGAGTTCTCTTATTAAAAACTCTGTATGCTTTGCTGTTTGTTGAGTAGCCTAGAAAGATAGCCTCATCAGCTTTTGAAACAAATTTGGCTAAGCTATCTTTGGTATTTAAAATAAAACACCTACAGCCAAAGGCACGAAAGTATCCAATGTTGGGCTTTCGTCCTTTCCAAAGTTCATATGGGGTTTTCTTAAGTATAGGTCTAACTAAAGCCCTATTCAAAATATAGCATGCTGTGTTGACAGCTTCTCCCCAAAAATACTTTGGAAGCCTATGCTCATCCAGCATTGTCCTGGCAATCTCAACCAGAGTTCTGTTCTTCCTTTCAACAACCCCATTTTGCTGAGGCGTTCTAGGAGCAGAGAAATTGTGGTCAATGCCGCTGGCTTCACAGAATTCAACAAACTTTTGGTTCTTGAATTCTCCACCATTATCACTACGGATATGAGCTAATTTTAGGTCTTTCTCATTTTCAATTTTTCTAACCAAGTTTGAAAATGTCTCAAAGGTCTCATCCTTACTGGTCAGCAGGATAACCCATGTGTACCGAGAGAAATCATCTACAATAACCAAGGAAAACCTTCTTCCGCCCAGACTCAGCGGCTGGACTGGACCAAAGAGATCCAAGTGTAGCATTTCTAACGGACGCTTAGTTGAGACAATGTTTTTACTTTGAAAAGATTGCTTGGTTTGTTTTCCAGCTTGACAGGCATGGCATAATTGATCTTTTTGAAATTTAAGTTCAGGCAGTCCCTCAACCAATTGCTTTCTTGCTAATTTGGCCAGGAGGTCCATGCTTACATGACCAAGTCTCATGTGCCATAGCCAGGAATTTTCTTCCTTTGTGACTAAGCATACAGTTTTTGAAAACTTCTTTTCTAGGTTTAGCATGAAGACATTGTCTATCCGAGGGGCAGTTAAGATTAACTCATTTGTTTTTCCCTCATATATTTTACATCCAGTATCGTCAAATATAACTTTTCTCCCATTGTCACATAGCTGAGCTACGCTGAGTAAGTTATATTTGAGTCCGCTGACTAGGGAGACAGATTCAATAGTGGGATTACCTCCAACGGTGCCTGATCCTACTATTTTACCCTTTTTGTTGTCTCCAAAACTTACGCTTCCTCCTCGTTTACGTTCGAACGTGATGAATTGAGTTTCATCACCCGTCATATGCCTTGAGCATGCGCTGTCAATATACCACATTTTTTACTTCTCGGCACATCTCAGGCTTACCTGCATTGTAATCAGTTTCCTTTAGGTACCCAATTCTTTTTGGGTCCTGACTTGTTAGGTTCAATAGGTAAAGCATCATATTTTATTTTGTGGCGACATACATTAATAGTGTGGCCACTTTTTCCACAGAAGTCACAACTGACTTTCTGTTTAGGACTCTTAACTGACTTGTCAGCACCCCAGTGCTGAGCGTGCCAGCACACCTTAGTGGTGTGTCCTAACTTCCCACAAAAGTCACACTGGACTCTTTGCTGGGGATTTCGTCTCTGCTAAGTACCTTGGTACTGAGTACCTTGATACTTAGTTCTCAGAGGAAAATTATTTTTGTTTGGAACCTTTAGTTGGTTCTGAATGGTTGTGACATCCTTCCTCAGTTTCTTGGAAACTGACTGGACTTCAACGACAGACTCATGAATGGTTTTCATATTTTCATGCAAGACTGAGTTGTCTTGAAGAAGGTATCTGAGGTCACTCAGTTTGACCTCTTCCACCTCATCACAGCGCCGGCTGAGTGTTTTAATCTTTTTGTTACACTTTTTGACAAGTGTGCAAAGATCACTCAGGGCATTACCCATTTCATTTCTGAGTTGAGAGAGTGAGATTACCTCATTAGATTGCTCTTCATTGTCTGACTTATCAACTTGGTCAGCATGCTCAGAAATGCATGGCTCAGCAAGTTCGTCAGCCATGAAGCATATCTTCGCTGACTCAGTAGCCTCGGCTTCAGTTGATGAAGAATCATCACTGTCACTCCATGTCGCCACCATTGCCTTCTTTTTGTCTTTCCTCAGAGTTGGGCAGCTTGACTTGATGTGTCCGGTTTGATGGCACTCAAAACATGTAATGGGCTTCGAGTTGTCCTTCTTGAATTTGCTGTCACTTGAGTCAGCCTTATATTTGTCAAATTTTCTATAAGGCTTTTTGGAGTATTTGTCATTCCTTTTGAACAGCCTCTTCATTTTCCTCGTGAACATCGCCATCTCCTCATCGTCAGTTGAGCCATCATCGGTTGAGTCAGCTCTCATGACAAGTGATTTTTGTTTCTTGTCTTCGGATTTTTCTTTCACCTCAAAATTCTTCATGGATATCTCATAGGTCAGCAGTGAGCCGATGAGTTCATCATATTTATAGGTGGTTAAATCCTGAGCTTCTTCAACGGCTGTCTTCTTGGCTTGCCAGTCCTTAGGAAGACTTCTGAGTATCTTCTTGACTTGTTCTTCCTCAGTGAAGATTTTTCCAAGTCTTTTGAGCTCATTTATGATGTTGGTGAATCTTGCATTCATCTCAGAGATCCCTTCATCATTGTTCATTTCGAACAGCTCATATAATCTCATTTGCTGGTTGACCTTGGACTCCTTCACCTTATTGGTTCCTTCGTAGGTCACCTCCAGCTTTCTCCAGATCTCCTGTGCGGATTCACAACCTGATATTTTGTTGTATTCTGCAGCATCCAGCGCACAGTGAAGCATATTGATAGCCGAAGCATGGTTTTGTAGCTTCTTGAGATCATCCTCTGTCCATTCAACCTCAGCTTTAACAACTGACTGGCCATCCACAACTTTCACAGGTACAAACGGGCCTTGGACTATAGATATCCAGGCACTCATGTTTGTAGCTTGAATGAAGTTTTTCATCCTATTCTTCCAAAAGGTATAGTTTGACCCGAATGGACAGCCCCTCAGGTAATATCTGAGTTGTCTGGTTTCCAGGGAGAAACCGAGTGCTGTTTTTGCCCATGGTATGGATCAACTCAAGGTTGTTAGACCTTTAGTAATGAGCTTTTAGGCTCTGATACCACTTGTTGGTCCCTTGTAAGGTTGCAAATATAGTTCCAAGGGGGGGGGGTTAGGAACTATTTTACCTTTTTAAAATAATTTGGGCAGATTTCTTTTCTTTAAGAAAAGTTTATATAACAACGGCACTTAACACTCAGCAAGACACTAGCTTAGTCAACTAGTGACTAGGACAGCTTCGTTGCTTAGGTCAGGAAATAGCACTTAGAGTCTATTCCTGAACCTGCTCATTGGTAGCGCACAACTCAGCTTGACCTCTTTTACTTGGTCAGTTTTAGTTTGTTTTAAGCAAGCAATATAAATAAGGAGTTAAGGTTTAAGGAAACTTCACTCAGCAGATTTATCCAGGTTCGGCTTCTTCTAAGCCTACGTCCTGTCCCCGGAACACTTCTGAGATTTCAAATCCTCTACTGAGCTCTTTAAAGGTAGAGCCTCAAACCTTTTACAAAATCAGAAGCTGAGTATAACAAGAGTACATTCCTCTATACCTCTACTCACTTCTATTCTAATTCACTAAGTACTAAAACCGAGTACTCAGCTTCTCCTTTCTACTTCTAGAAATGATAAAGATTTTGTCCTAAACAACAATTGCTAGAACACCTTAGATGATTGAAAAACAACCACTCTAGACTTTACACAAATGAATAGACTTTGTAGTGTAAGAATTTTGCTTTGCTTTTGATGGAGAACTTTTGTATACGTTTGGTCAGCGTAACGACTTTTGCTCAAAGTTCTCTGCAGAATGTGGATTCTGAATGGACTATTTATAGAGAGCTGTGAGAGCTTCTGGTTATTTCGAATTTCGAAATAACCGTTGGAGGGAAACGGCTATAAGTCGCTTTCACTGAGTCTGCCAGCAGTTCTCTTTAGCCAATCAAATTCCAGCGTCTTCTATTCTTCGGTCAGTGTGTCAGTATGTTCCACCATTTTGGGTAACGTCAACCAGACAGCTTGTTGTGTCTTCTGATCTTTACTTAATGGGGAAATACTTTGTCTGGAAGCTGTCTTATGGTCAGCAGCTGTCTTGCACGTTTTGTCGTGACAGCTCAGCAGCTTCATACCGAAGTTGTCTACGTGGATCTTCTCGATCCTTCTTTACTCAGCATGCGTTTCATCACTTCAACGGCGACATTTTGGAGATACGCGGGCTGAGTGATCTTTGGCTTGTTTGACTTGGGCCTTGATTTCCATATAGGGCTTGAGCCTTATGATCTTTATGTCTTATGACAAATTATAAACTCAACATTGAACAAACACATTAGTAACACTAAATCAAAGCATTTAAACTTAGTGTGTTGTAGAATATTTACTTTCACTTAATTAATTTTGTCAAATCAAAATCTTGTGGAAAGGTGTTTCAACAGTTGAGTCACTGGTGTTTCGAGTTATTTTTCTGCAGAGTTTGGATTGGATGGAGTCTTGGCATGTTCCTCAATGTGAGTACCAGTGGCTTGATTTTCCTTTAGTTTAGTGGAAGCAAACTCAGTGTGATGGGAAAAATACTCGAATTGGATAGAGGAGGGATCCGTAGTTGGCTCAGAAGGAGAATCGGCCAGGAGATCGATAAGAAGAGGTTTGTTGGCCTTCTTCTTAAACCTTCTGTGGGACTTGGTTTCGTGCGGTATATCTATGTCCTCATCCTCAGGTTCAGCATCATGTTCCTTCTCAATAATGTTTAGCTCAACATGATCAGGTTCATTAGTATTGAGCTGAATATCATCCTGACTTCTTCCCTTTTCTTCATCAGCTTGCTCAGCTGAAGCTTTCTCAAGATTGATCCCAATATCCTGAGCACAGTGAGTTTCTTGTGTTACAACCTGATCAGTTTCAACAGACATCAAGACATAGCTCTTCTTTTTTCTTATCAAAGGCTGTTCTGGGGATTCAGTATTGTCTTCCTCGGATATTGGCTGTCCTATCTTTGATTTTGCTAATTCAGGTGTATCCTGAGACAGGTCGGCATCAGCAAGCCTTCCTCTGGTCATAGTCCTCCGTTTTCTTGGCACAATATCAATATCCTTAGCACAGTATCAATATCCTTGGCACAGGTGGAAAGTGCCTTCCTTTTCCTTTTCTCTTTTGAGGGAGTGGGAGTGATATCTTCTGATTCAGCCTCTGGTACAGCATGAGCATCTGCTGGCTCATCATCCTCAATTTCCTCTTGCACATCATTTATCCCTTCCTCATCCTCTTCAACTTCTTCTAGTCCTTTTAATGGTTGGCTATGGACTAGTCCAAACAATAGTGCAGCAGTAATTTTGGATCCTAAACTCTTAATCTCACTTTTTGTTTCTATGTCGTGGTCGATAAGAATTTTTGTGATCAGAGAGCCTAACCTGAGTTTCTTTCCCCCGTGTTGAAAAGCACTGACCAGAAATACAGGCAAGTTGAGTGGATTGTAGGTTAGCATGTGCCAAATAAAGCACTGCTCAAAGTTGGATGCGGAAGAGGCTGCATTGAGTTTAGGCAAAATGAAGTTTGTGAGGATAAAATGCGCCATTTTCTGGTGCTGTCCCAAGCAAGTACTGGACACTTCTCCTTTGTAGTTTGTAGGTTTGCAAAATTCCTTGACGTGGTCGAGCTTTTTTTTCATTGTCCTGAACTCTGTTCCTTTGTTAGGCAAGTTCAGTAAGGTCGCTAGATATGACGGAGTGATTATGATCTTGTGGCCCTTAACATATGTTTCCAAATAGTCAACATCATCTTTATCAACTTTGAAACCAGAGTAGAATTCTTTAACTAGTTGTGGATAGGAAGTTCCCGGGAGGGAGAAAAGACATGTCCATTCGTTTTTCTCAAACCACTCGTAAAATGGCTTCTCGGTAGTAACAAAAGTGGATGAGAACCACCGGCACTTGAGAACCTCAAGTTTATCTACTTTGGAATACACCTTTATCATGGATCTAACCTTAGACTTTTGTGGTTTGGAGGAGCTAGCTGGCGTATCCTGAGAGCGTTTTTTAGTAGTCGGGCTGAGAGATTTAGGGTTTTCATGTTCGTCGAGATCGCCACCAGAGATGCTTTGGGGGTTAGACATCTTCAGAGTTCTTAGGTGACTTTGGAAATTTTGGACGTGGAGAAGATTTTGAACGCCAAGGATTTTTGTGTGTAGTGAAGGTGAAGAGGGTTTTCTTCCTTTACTTATTTAGACTAAAATCGTCGTTTGGTCTACCCGAGTTTATCTTGGGGAAGTCAATGGACACAGATCCTGCCATTTATGACACTTTTCGGTGCATGGGTAATCCCATAATTATTTGCCTTTCCTAGGTTTATTTTATGACACGTGTTGGCATTTATGGTTGCAGGTTGGCTTTTAGTTCGGTTTTCCTAGAAGATGAACCATAAGCATTTAGTTTTGTCCAGACAAAATTTTCTGTTTCTTAGTGACTTATCATAAACTAGTTACTCAGCATGTATTTTTACTCAACATAGCATGATTATTTGTTCTACTCAGCACAGAACATTTACACATTCAATCAATTTTTACACATCAAGGCAAGACATTTTATTCAGGTACATTTGGTCAGAGAGGGTTTGACATACCAATGGCTTCCCTTAGTGTATGAAATTGTTCTCGTGCCAAGGGCTTTGTGAAGATATCTGCAAGCTGATCATTTGTTGGTACATAGGCCAGCTTGATCTCATCCTTTAGTACATGATCTCTGATGAAGTGATGTCTTATGCTAACATGCTTCATCCTGCTATATTGGACTGGGTTTTTTTGATAGATCAATGGCACTTTTGTTGTCACATTTGATCTCTATTGTCTTTGTTTTGACACCATAATCCTCAAGCTGTTGCTTTATCCATAGGACTTGTGCAACACAGCTTCCAGCAGCCACGTACTCAGCTTCAGTTGTAGACAGAGCAACAGATGATTGCTTTTTGCTAAACCAAGATACTAGAATTTTTGCTAAACCAAGATACTAGTCAGCTTCCGAGGAAATGACATCCTCCTGAAGTACTTTTTCGTTCTAGCTTATCTGGTCCGTAGTCAGCATCAGTATATCCAATAAGTGTAAAGTCATCTGAGGTTGGATACCATAGACCTACATCAACTGAGCTTTGCAAGTATCTAAAAATTCTTTTTACAGCAGTTATATGAGATTCCCTGGGGTCAGCTTGATATCTAGCACAATAGCATACTGAGTATTGAATGTTTGGTCTACTAGCAGTAAGATAGAGTAATGAACCTATCATACCTCGATAGAGTTTACTATCAACTGACTTACTCTTTTCATCATTGCATAGGACAGTATCAGTACCCATGGGGGTTGATATTGGCTTGCATTCTTCCATGCTGAACTTCTTTAACATTTCCTTGGTGTACTTAGATTGACTTATAAATATGCCATTTTTACCTTGCTTGATTTGGAGTTCAAGAAAGAAGTTGAGTTCTCCCATCATGGACATTTCAAACTCAGTTTGCATCTGTTGGCTAAATTCCTTGCACAAAGATTCGTCAGTAGCACCAAAGATTATATCATCAACATATATCTGTGCAAGTAGGGTATGTTTACCCTTTTTCTTAATGAACAAGGTTGTGTCAGCTTTTCCCCTGACATAGTTCCTGGCCAGCAGGAAGTTGGTCAACCTCTCATACCAAGCTCTTGGAGCTTGTTTTAGGCCGTACAGAGCCTTTTTTAGTTTATAAACGTGATTTGGAAATTGTGAGTCTTCAAATCCAGGAGGTTGATTAACATATACCTCTTCATTTATAAAGCCATTAAGAAATGCACTTTTTACATCCATTTGGTATAATTTAAAATTCATGTAGCTAGCATAGGCACACAATATACGTATAGCCTCTAATCTAGCAACAGGAGCAAATGTTTCTCTATAGTCTATACCCTCTTGCTGACTATAGCCTTGGGCTACAAGTCGAGCTTTGTTTCTGATCACGTTTCCATGGTCATCTAGCTTATTTCTAAAGACCCACTTAGTTCCTATGGGCTTTTGATTCCTAGGTTTTGGTATTAAATCCCATACCTCATTTCTAGTGAATTGATCAAGCTCTTCTTGCATAACATTGATCCAATACTCATCTTGCTCAGCATCAGCAAAATTCTTTGGCTCATGTATTGATACGAATGCAACATTGCTGAGGTATTTTCTGAGTTGATCTCTGGTCATTAGTTTATTGTTGGCAGCATCAAGAATGGCTTGTTCTATATGACCTCTTGGGATCTTTATTTCTTTTGGCAATGTTGAGTTGTTTGGAAGAGGTGTTTCTACAATCTCTACAGGAATAGATTGGTCAGCAAATGATATTTCAATTTCTTGCTTACCTTGGGTCAGCTCCTGTATGTCTGACACTGTGACTTCTTGTTGATCAGCAGAAACTGAGCCTGGTTCATCTTCTTCAGGCTGAGCTGACTTACCTGTAGGGTTAGTTTCGTCGAACTCAATATGTACAGACTCTTCTACAATCTGAGTTCTTTTATTAAATACTCTACATGCTTTACTGTTTGTTGAGTACCCTAAAAAGATCGCCTCATCAGCTTTAGCATCAAATTTAGTAAGATTGCCTTTTGTATTGAGTATAAAGCATTTACACCCAAAGGCACGAAAGTATCCAATGTTGGGTTTTCGACCTTTCCAAAGTTCATATGGGGTTTTCTTAAGTATAGGTCTGACTAGAGCCCTATTTAGTATATAACATGTCGTGTGAACAGCTTCACCCCAGAAGTATTTTGGAAGCCTATTTTCACTCAGCATTGTCCTAGCTATTTCGACAATGGTTCTATTTTTCCTTTCAATAACCCCATTTTGCTGAGGTGTTCTGGGAGCTGAAAAGTTGTGGTCAATACCACAGGTTTCACAGAATTCATCAAACAGTTGGTTTTTTAATTCTCCACCATTGTCACTTCTAATGTGAGCTACTTTTAGGTCTTTGTCATTTTCAAGCCTTTTGATCAATGTGGTGAACATCTCAAAGGTTTCATCCTTGCTACTCAGCAAGATGATCCAAGTGTATCGAGAGAAATCATCTATAATAACCAAGGAAAATTTCTTACCTCCCATACTGAGTGGCAGGATAGGTCCGAAAAGATCCAAATGTAGTAATTCCAATGGCCTTTTGGTTGAGACGATATTTTTACTATGAAATGACTTTTTAGTTTGTTTGCCTTGCTGACAGGCTTTACACAGTTGATCTTTTTCAAACTTTAATTTGGGTAATCCCTCAACTAATTGCTTTCTAGCTAATTTGGCAAGAAGGTCCATGCTGACATGCCCAAGTCTTCTATGCCATAGCCAGAAGTTATCCTCTTATAAGTATATATTTTTAGAAAACTGTTTTTCCAAATTCAACATATATACATTTTCCACACGAGGAGCAGTTAAAATCAATTCATTTGTGTTTCCCTCGAGTATTTGACATTTAGTATCATCAAATACAACCCTTCTGCCGCTCTTGCAGAGCTGAGCTACACTCAACAGGTTATATTTGAGACCTTTGACTAAGGAGACAGACTCAATGGTTGGGTTACTTCCGATAGTACCTGAGCCGTCAATCTTACCCTTTTTGTTGTCTCCAAAGCTTACACTTCCACCTCATTTAAGCTCTAGTGTGATGAACTGAGTTTCATCACTTGTCATATGTCTTGAGTATGCGCTGTCTATATACCATAGTTTTGATTTCTCCATGCATGTCAAGCTGACCTGCAATTCAAACTATTCATTTTTAGGTACCCAATTTCTTTTGGGTCCTTTCTTGTTAGTATAGACAGGTGCAAAGTCATGTTTCAATTTATGACGGCATACTTTTATGGTGTGGCCTGGTTTACCACAAAAGTCACAAAAAGGTACCCTTTGTGGATTGAACTGAGTGTAGTCAGCATTATTGTGTTGAGCATGCCAACATACTTTTGTGGTATGCCCTTTTCTTCCGCAGAAGTCACATTGGACAGTCCGCTTGTTATGCCAACACACATCCTTTGTGTGTCCCCATTTTCCACAACATTCACATTGAGTGATTTGCTTATGCTGACTACTATTTGCGTACTCAGTATGGGCTTTACTCCTGTTTAAGCCCTTCCCTTGACTTTGTAATGCTGTGATATCCTTTCTAAGTTTCTTTGACTCAGATTGGACCTCCGTGACAAACTTATGTAAGATTTGCATATTGGTATGCAAGTCGGAGTTGTCCTGGAGAAGATATCGGAGATCACTCAGCTTGACCTCTTCAATCTCATCACAGCGCCTGCTGAGTGCCTTAATCTTTTTGTTACACTTCTTAGTAAGTGTATATAAGTCACTCAGGGCATTTACCATTTCATTTCTAAGCAAAAGTAAAGATGTTACCTCATGGTTGTGATTCTCTTGGTCAGTTCCATCAGAAAGGTCAGCATGCTCAGTCTGGGATTGGTCAGCTCCATCATCTGCCATAAAACATATGTTGGCTGTTTTATTTTGCTCACCTTCAGATGATGTTGACTCATCACTGTCACTCCATGTGGCTACCATAGCCTTCTTGCTTCCCTTCTTCTCTTTCTTGAGATTGGGACAGCTTGACTTGATGTGTCCGGTTTGATGACACTCAAAACATGTGACAAATTTCGAGCTGTCTTTCTTGTACTTGTCGCTTGGCTCAGCTTTGTACTTATCATTCCTTCTGAACGATCTTTTGCCATTTCTATCATTTCTTCTGAACAGCTTTTTCATTTTTCTGGTAAACATGGTTATTTCCTCATCATCAGTTGACTCTGCTTCAGTTGAGTCAGCTTTCATGACAAGGGATTTTTGTTTCTTGTCCTCTGATCTTTCATTTTCTTTGGCTTCAAAGTTCTTCATAGAGATTTCATGGGTCAGCAAGGATCCTATCAGCTCATCATATTTATAGGTAGTCAAGTCTTGAGCTTCCTCTACGGCTGTCTTCTTTGCTTGCCAGCTTTTGGGCAGACTTCTCAGAATCTTCTTTACTTGTTCTTCTTCAGTGAAGTTCTTTCCGAGCCTTTTTAGCTCATTTATAATATTTGTGAACCTTGCGTTCATTTCTGAGATGTCTTCACTTTCCTTCATCTCAAACAACTCGTAGAGTCTCATGTGTTGATTGACTTTAGACTCCTTAACTTTGCTTGTGCCTTCATAAGTTACTTCAAGCTTCTTCCAAATCTCCTGTGCTGACTTACAACCTGAAATCTTATTGTATTCTGCAGCATCTAACGCACAGTGAAGCATTATTTTGTAGTTTTCTGAGGTCATCCTCTGTCCACTCAGCCTCGCTCTTAACAATTTTCTCATTGTTAGCCGAAGCATTATTTTGTAGTTTTCTGAGGTCATCCTCTGTCCACTCAGCCTCGCTCTTAACAATTTTCTCATTGTTAATAGTTTTGTATGGCACATGTGGACCTTGAACAATTGCAAGCCATGCAGTCATGTTTGTGGCTTGAATAAAGTTCTTCATCCTATTCTTCCATAATGTATAATTTGATCCAAAGAATAGGGGTGGTCTAGTGATTGATAATCCCTCAGGAAGTATCTGTGTTGTTTGGTTTCCAGGAAGAAAGCGAGTGCTATTCTCACCCATTTTTAGGGATCAGCTCAAGATTGTTAGATCTTTGAGTAGTGAGCTTTTGCTCTGATACCACTTGTTGGTCCCTGATAATTAGTTCCAAGGGGGGGTTAGGAACTAATATAACTTTTTCGCGTTTTAACTAAGCTGACCAGAAGTTATATTGAGAGTTTATTAACTCTGACTTTGGTAAGCTTGGTGATATATGATTGAAGACAGCTTTAGTCAGGAGTTGGCTAAAATTGTTTTCACGCGAGTTGTGAATTGATACTCTTGGAGATCAGCTTCTAACTCAGCACCACTAATTTACTCAATATCAGCTTAGACAATTTATGTGTTAAGTAAATCTAGCAAATAACATATGCAACATAAAGAGAGAGTTTAGAGATTGCTCAGTATCACTTATCCTGGTTCGGCCTCCTTGCCTACGTCCAGTCCCCAGAGTCCTCCGGGCTTTTAGAATCCAATATTGAGCTCTTTAAAGGTAGAGCACAAACCAATTACAATGCAGTTGAATATGCAAAAGTACCTTCCTCTATTCGTCTACTCAACTCCTACTAAGTGCTACAACCCAGCACCGAGATTTCTCTACTACTGAAATGCTAACAACCTAGCACTCAACTTCTCTCAATATCACTATTGATAACAGACTTGTTCCCCTTTTTGAACTAGAGAACACTTTAGATGATTACAACTCAATCTAGCATTTACACAAGAATACAATGTGGGTGTAAGATTCCTTTTTGTATTTGAGTGCTTTTTGAGACTTTTCTCTCTTGTATATTTCTTTTGATGGATCTGTTTTCTTTTTGTTTAGGTTCTTCGATTGTCCTTATATAGGCTAAAATCTGTGGATTTGATCGTTTCAAATGTCTTGACCATTGACACCAAAACGGCTCTTTTGGGGAACATCTTCTGGAAATCTTCAGACTGCCCACCATTTCCTGGTTCTGTATTTCTTCAGGCGTCAGGTTGTCTTTTAGTGTCTGTTTTGTTTGCTTGTGTCAGTTGTCTGTTTCCAATAATCCAATGTCCCATGACTCTCGGAATCAGTCTTTTAGGTTTCTTCAAGGTTCTATTTTTTTGGTGCAGAAGATTGGCAGAACTGTCGTTTAATAAAACGGAACCTTCATGCTGTCCTGACACATACTCAACTTCGATTATTCTCTTCGAATGTTTATGGTTCATGCTGAGCTCTTCCAAGGTCAGCTCCGTTTTGTTAATAGGTCTTCAGCTCTAGTCAGCTTTGTTTTGTTTCTGAATTATAACTCCACTCAGCTTCTTTTCTGTCATGCTGAGTTCTTTTCTACACAGCTTCGTTTGTCATGTCTTTTACTTATATATATTTTTGCACTCAAGATTTAACAAACATATTAGTACAATTAAATCAAAACATCTAAATTTAATTGCCTCTTAATCATGGATGATTTTGTCAAATCAAAATCTTGTGGAAAGGTGTTTCAACAAGCTTCGTTCTGCAAGACATAGTTCCCAATGAGACTTTTCTACTTTTGATATTGAGTTTCGTTCCACTCAGCTTCGTTGGTTAGCTTGATCTTTAAGCTTCTGTTCTGAAGATAACTTATCTTCTTTCACGCTGAGTTTCGTTCCACTCAGTTTCGTTGGTTAGCTTGATCTTTAAGCTTCTGTTTTGAAGATAACTTATCTTCTTTCACGCTCAGTTTCACTCCACTCTGCTTGTGATGTGATCTTATGCTGACTTCGTCTTGTCTTACTTTTTATTTATATTTGTATTTATATTTATACTCAACATTGAACAAACATATTAGTACAATTAAATCAAAGCACTTAAATTTAATTGTCCCTTAATCATGGATTAACTTAAATAATTTTGTCAAATCAAAATCATGTGGAAATATGTTTCAACATCCTTATCAAGTACCGAGACAGAGTACAGAAGATCAGCAACAGTAGCTCAAGAATGTACCTGGCTAATGCAGCTCATGAAGGATCTTCATCAGTCAATTGATTACTCGGTATAGTTATATTGTGATAATTAGTCAGCTATCCACTTGAGTGAGAATCCAATGTTCCATGCAAGAACCAAACACGTAGAGGTGCATTATCACTTCGTACAAGAGAAGGTCTTGCATGAAGACATTAAAATGCAGTACTAAAAATCGTCGATCAGGTTGCTGACATCTTTACGAAATGACTAAACGATCCAAATTGTGAAAACTTCAGAAAGAAACTTGGGATGGAAAGTAAGTATGAGATTATGTGAAGTCGGTGCTGAATGGGAGTATTAAGTTTTCATCACCAACCTAGCATAATATAGAGAATCTAATGTATTTAATTTAGGTTTAAAGTATTATTTGGTATAAATAATATTGGTTTATCGGCTCTGATTTATGATTTGATACATTTATCTTTAACATATCGAATTCTAAAAAATATGAATCGATTTGGATAGTGTTAAACATCCCGCATTTAAATTGGAAAGCTATATGATTCTTTAAAATATGTGAAACAATTATCTCCCTTTCTCTTTTAGATACATTTTGGGTGAATTAGACTTTTATTTACATAGTATCGGAGCCATGATATTCAATATTAATATTACTTACCAAATAAACAAGTGATAAATCGGTTAATAAAAGAAAAGAATAAGTGTTTTTAATATGGTGTTTTTACACATTTATCTCGGTTCTGTTTAAACTCAATTAGGTCCAACCAATAGAATTTATCGTTGAGCTATTCTACTATTCTTAAAAGTTAAGTATAACCCAATCTAATAAGATAACATTTTCAAAGATAGAATATATCGATAATCTCATAAACTTTACTTAAAAATCGATTAACCTTTTAAGTATAAAAAGTGTTTCATTGACTCTTTGAAAACTTATTTAAATGGTGTTTGTTTCAGCTTTTCATAATAGTTTTTAGTGTTTCACTCCAAACCATGTGAAATATAGTGTTCGATTAGTTTTATGAAATAACAGCTTTTCCCAAATAAACGTTTAGCATTTTTTGATCAAAACAACATCGTTTTAGAGCTTTTAATGAAATTTGTAGCTTTTTAATTTTTACAAAATTATATTTCTTAATTCCATAAATCATATGTTTCTTCTTTAACGTCATTCCTATCAGTATAATGTTATTGCTGAAACAGCAAAATTTTACTTCGTTCAATAAATTAATATTTTTAATTGTAATTTATCTTTACAAATTATTTTTATTAATTTATATAAGATATTTTTTTTTTTATAATTTATCTGTCACTTAATATAAAACATGAAATTTTACATATTAACACTAGCAACAAAATTAATCATGTTTCTATTTTTAATTTATCCCAGTTGAAATATTCTATTTAATTTTTATTGTTAATTTTCGGAAGCTTGTGATATTAAAATAAGGCATAAGACATGTGTTGAAACACTAAAAGATATCCAAAAATTATTAAATTTAGAATGAATTCAGTTGATAGAAAAATAAAATAATCGTAAAAAAGTGAAGATAAAATCGCATGATAAAATGATTTAGAATAGAAATAGATTGGACTTGTTTGATAATAATATTTATCATTTAAATTAAAATTAAAATGTTAAGCACTTATTTAATTTAAATGTGTTTGATAAATGTTGTTTCTCCAGCATTTAAATTAGTTAATTAAGTTAAAATCATTTATTTTGATAAATCAAAATATTTAACTCAACATTTTAAGTTAAATGCAACATTAAAACAACAAATTATTATTATTAATTTTAATTTAGTTATGAAAGTTATTTTTATTAATTTATATATTATATATTTTATTCCTCAAAAAATATATTATATATTTTATTTTTATAATATATTTATTGCTTAATATAAAACATGATACTAATAACATAAAAAAAATTAAACATGATTATATTTTTAATTTATCCAATTGGAAGATTCAATTTAATTTTGTGTTGTTAATTTTGGGAAGTCTACTATATTAAAAGGGTGTTCGTTTCAACTTTTCGGATGAGACTTTAGCATTTCATTTCATACCGCAGGAAATATAGCGTTTGGTTAAATTTATATAACCGTAATTTTTAACATTTTATCTGGAATCTGCAGCGTTTTGGAGCTTTTCGTAAACAAAGGCTTGTAGTTATTTGTTATTGACAAAATTATCCTTCTTATTTCCATAAAATATGTTTATTCTTTAACATTATTTATATTTCTACAACATAATTACCGACAGAATAAGGTTTTGTTGCGTTCAATAATTTTTTATATAGATTATTTTTATTAATTTGTGTAACACATTTATTATTTTATAATAGGATAAGGTGCAAAAATACCCCCTAACGTTTATAGCTAGATGTAATTTCACCCTTAATGTCTAAAATGGTGCAATCCTAGTCCTAACATTGGCAATCAAGAGTAACATTGACAAGTGTGGTCAATTTGAGAAATAATTGATCAAATTATTTTCTTGATCATGAATATTACCATGTGCATCATTAATAACAGATAACACATATGATTAGATGTGAAATTTAAAAAAAAATATATATATATATATTATCTTTTGTACGAGTTGGATAAAAAATTCAAACATTTCATTGAATTTTTAAATATTAATTTTCAATTTTATTATTAAATCACACAAAATATGATTTTTTTTAGAACTAACTGATATGTGTAATAAGAAATGAAATATTTGTGTTTTATAATAGGGTAAATAATTATAAGGTCATTGAGTTTTTACTTAATACATTAGTCAGTCACTCTGTTTTTAGAAATAATTATATAATCCCTTAGTTTTTGTGTTCATCAACTCTTTAGTCCTTATGTTTGAGTCAATAGTCAAATTACACCAAATAAATTTTAAAATACCAAAATTACCCTTTACTTTATGTTTTTTTTTGGTAGGAAGGGAAAAGAAAACAAACAAACAAAAAAACCTAACCCGGGATCAGTCTAGGACGGCTGACCCCAACCCTATCCTCGAGAAGGATGGGTAACAGAAAGGAGGGGGGAACAGAAAGGAGGGGGGAACAGAAAGGGTAGAAACACCTAAAATCCCCCCATGCCCAACAGCTGCCAAGCGATCCGCCACGGGGTTTTGCTCCCTAAAGATATGGGAGAAGCTAAGAACCTCAAAGGCAGGACGAAGCCTCAAAATAGCCTTGATAAGATTCTGGTTCTTCAGACCAACAGCCTGGCAATCAGAAATCCTGTTGATCGCCTCCAAATTATCAGATTCCACCAAAAGCCTTTTAACACCCATGCGAATGGCCAATTTAACTCCCGACAAGATACCCCAGAGCTCCGCAGAAAAGGAAGAGCCCGTCCCCAAGTTATGGAAAAACCCAGCCAGCCAAGCGCCACCAACATCCCGAAGAACTCCCCCAGCAGCAATTCTACCATTGCTAAGGCAAGAGCCATCCGAGTTCAACTTCACAAACCCTTCTCTAGGCTTAATCCAACCAACTAACTGGACCACTTTATCCGGGACAGGTCTAACCAGGGGCTCCCCTTCAAAGCTCTTTGTAATAACAGAGAGTTTTTCTGAGAAGTAACCAAGTAAATCAGGAATAAGGACAGTCTTCTCAGAAAACAACTCTTCATTTCTCCATTTCCAGATTTGGTGATAGATAATGGCGAAGAAAATGTCACCATGCACCATATTGGCCAACAACTTCCCATTGGCTCCATCAGAGAACCAGTCAGCATCCGCATGAGCCATAAAAGAGGGCAGGGTGTGGCGAGGGAGAATCCCCTCCCAAATCTTCTTACTCTTAGGGCAATCCCTCAAAGCATGGCACAAGGTTTCCATATGACCACTGCATCTACTACAGGCTCCAGACTCAGCCAAATGCCTTCTGTGTCTATCCGCATTAGTAAGCAGCCTGTCCTTAACTCCCAGCCACATGAAACTTCTGATACGATAAGGGATCTTGAGGGCCCAAATGGACTTCCAAATCTCCACCGGGGGGTTAGCCCTATAAGGGGAAAGAGCTTCATAGGATGATTTACAAGAGAAAATGCCATTATTCGTTAAGGCCCAGCAATGTCTGTCCTTGTCCTCCTCTTGGTTTCTAACTTTCACTCCCCTAATGTTCAGAAGGGTCTCCAGGTTGAAGAAAAAGGCGAACTTAGACCAGATCCAGTCACCCTCCGAGTCCACCACATCAGCAACCTTCCAAGGACGGATATCACAAGGCGGAGGGGTTCTGCAAACTTCAATCAGAGGTTTGTCACCAACCCAGGTATCATACCAAAAACTGGTGGATCTACCATTACCCACCTCCAGACCAACCCCCGAATAGAACTCATCAAACACCGCACTAATCCCTTTCCAGAGGAAGGAACAGTTGACAACCCTCTCCTTTGGACCTCCGAAAATTCTATCCTTCCGATATTTGCCACAAAGGAGACGAACCCAAAGAGAGGAGGGATTTTGCCACATTCTCCAAAGAAGCTTCATCAAAAGGACTTTATTATTGTCCTTTGCTTGCCTGATTCCAAGACCCCTCTTGCATTTAGGCTGACAGGTCTCCTTCCAAGGAACCAGGTGAACCTTCCTCCCAGTTCCAGACTCCCCCACAGGAACCGTTGATTAATCTTATCAAGGTCATTAAGCACAGGTTCAGGAAGCTTACAGGCCTGCATGATATAGTTCGGAGCAGCACAATTAACAGATTGGATTAAAGTAAGGCGACCTGCAAGGGAAAGAGAATTAGCTTTCCAGCTAGCACACAAACCGTTAGTTTTATCCAAAATGTCTTTAAAAGAAGCTTTGGAAACCCTATCACTATGAATAGGGACCCCAAGATACTTCCCCAACGAGTGAGTCAGGGGGATGCCAGAGAGCTCACTCAGTCTTCTGCATAAGCTATTGTTCATATTCTTAGAGCAAAGCATGCGGGATTTTTGGATGTTAATCTTCTAGCCAGAAGCCTCACAAAAGCCATTAAGGATATCCATCACCACCTGAATTTGCTCCTCATTACCCTCCACGAAAAGCATTACATCGTCAGCAAAGAACAGGTGGGTAATAGACGGGCAATGTTTGATGATGGAAACAGGATGGATAGTCCCCTTACTTACCGCCTCCTAGATCATGTGTGACAGTCTTTCCATGGCAATCACAAACAGGAATGGGCTCATAGGATCCCCTTGACGAATACCCCTAGAGGGAGAGAACTCATCAGACATATCCCCATTGATCATCACCTGGAAAACCGGAGAGGAAATGCACCTCTCTATCAAATTCCTCCAGTTATCCGGGATACCCGCTTTACCTAAGCTATCCAGAAGAAAGCTCCAGTTCAGTCTATCATAGGCTTTCTCCAGGTCTAGTTTAAGAGCCACGATCCCTTTCTTGCCCTTCTTAATCTTCATAGAATGGACAACCTCCTGGGCAATAACAATGTTATCCATCATTTGTCTACCATGAACAAAGCTCCCTTGGTTTTGGCTGATAATATCAGGAAGGATCTTCCGGATTCTATTAGCCACAATCTTAGTAATAGCTTTATACATCACATTACAAAGACTGATTGGCCTCATCTGAAGGAAGGAGGAAGGCTTCTCGACCTTAGGAATCAGAACAAGGAGGGTTTTATTAACCAAACTGATATCGTTAGAACCACCAAAAACACCTAACACAAAGTCATAAATGCCCTCTTTCACAGTGTCCCAATGTTTATGATAAAAACTGGAAGGAATACCATCAACCCAAGGAGCCTTAGTGGAACCAATGCTGGAGAATGCCAGATCAATTTCCTTAAAGTCCACAGGATGGAAAGCATCTCTAATAGCACCCTCCCCTAAACGAGGAAAGGAGATACTAGATTGGGCACTCTCCAAGTCCACCACTTCCTCTCTGAAAAGATCTTGCTAGAACTCAAGGGCAAGGCGCCGAATGTTTTCTTCCTAAAAAATCCACTCACCATTGGTATCCTTGATAGCATCGATCCTGTTCCTCTGCCTCCTGATGATCGTTGAGAGGTGGAAAAACCTGGTATTCCGGTCTCCGTCTTGAATCCAAGACTTCCTTGATTTCTGGAACCAAAGAAGCTCTTCCTGTCTAAGGACAGCTTCTAATTCGTTCTGGAGGGATCTAAGATGACCATTCAGGCTGTGGCCAAAGCGAGTCTCCAAACAACGTTGAACGCCTTCCATCCTTCTCAAAAGCTTGTTTTTCCTCATGATAATATGGCCAAAAACATTTTTGTTCCAGCCAACCACATTCCTCCTGAATTCCTCAGTTGCGAGAAGGACATGAGATTGAGGATGCCAAAACTCTTAAAATCTGGGTGGGAATCCAAGCTACCAGATACATAAAAGGTCTAATACTTCTCAGCCGGTTCCCTTTGACCATTTTGATGAGGATGGGGCAGTGGTCAGAATGACGGAAAGGGAGGTTGAGCACATTAACCTTAGAAAACCTACAAATAGCAGCAACATTAGCATAAACCTTATCCAACCGGACAAACACATTATTCCTTTTCCAGGTAAACTTGTGGCCAGCAGCACCCAGGTCCGAAAGACCACAGATATACATACTATGCTTATGGTTAAGGCACCGGTTAACATAATGATTACCCCCTCCTCTCTGATCACTCAAAAGGGCAATGTCATTAAAATCCCCGGCCACCAACCAAGCCTCGGTCATATTTAAACTAATAGAATGAAGAATCTCCCACAGCCTTCTTCGATTAGTCAAAACAGGATCGACATAAACAAAGGAAAGAAAGAAAGGTTTATTACCAGGGTAACACACCTTACTATGAATGAATTGACTGTCCATACTTATTATATCAATATTGATTTGATTTGGCTTCCAAAAGAGCCAAATCCCCCCTGCTCGGTCAGTAGCCTCCGATCTAACACACTTCCAGTTCTTAAATTTCTTAACCACCTCATCAGCTTTGGGCCCACTAACCTTGGTTTCCAAAAGAACAAAGTAAGACGGGTTAAACTGTTTAATGAGATCATTAACATGAATGCGGGTATCCTTGCTCGCCGCACCTCTAATATTCCAAACAAAGAAGTCCATAAGAAAGGAGAGCAACTGACACAAGCCCAAACCTTAGATCAGGTATTTATTCGGGGCTCCAGAGAGCCTAGAGGAGGAACCAGAAGGCCCCCTTTTATCCCAAGAATCCAACCTACCAGGGTTCTTTTTAGGCTTTGCTTTGGGCTTCTTTATATTTGACTTCATCACTCCTAAAGTTTTTCCAATAGGAACAACAGCAAGAGGATTCAGATTACCAATCTCAATACTCGAGTCATTCCTTGCAGGGAGAAGGGATTGTGAACTCCCTTTGGACTCAACATTAGCAACAAAGAGAGGGTTAATAGAGTTATCCAGATTTGAACCCGGCTCGGAAGATACCAGACCTGGCCTGCTCAATTCAAACTGCTCCTCAGGAGGATTCGAGATCTGTCCTTCCTCCATAGGCAGAATCTCAAATCTTGACCCGGAGCCAGAGGCTACATCCACACCCGCCTCTCTGCCCTTCTTGGTATCCGGAGGTTTGACCTTGATCTCGGGGGCAATCTGGAGAGAAGTCATCCTACTATTGATATCCGGAGAGTGACTAGTATTAGCTTTAGCACGTGGCTTCCTCCTTGTTGTCCTTTTGGCAAGCATCCAAGGACCAAAGCTCTTATCCTCCCCCTGACCCTTCTCACCTCCTCCTATAATAGGTTGAACCACCTCCTCCACCACCTTTCTTTTCCCAGGACATCCCTCAACGGTATGGCCAAACATCCCACATTCATAGCATATGTTGTGTAAACCTTCATATTCAATATGAAAGACTTTATTCTGAACACAGAATTGAGAAAGAAGGGGTTTAGCGAGGTCAATATCAATACACACCCTGGCAAACTTGCCCCTTACAGCCCCAACGGTGGTTTTATCAATATGGTGTACCTTCCCAACAAGGCTACCTATCTTATTCAAGAATCTCTCACTGTAGTATTCAAGAGGGAGGCCAGGAATCTGACCCAAGTCAGGATCCTGTTAACAGAGCAATCATGGGGATCAAAATTATGTTTTAATAATAAAACATCTATTTTTTCTATTTTATGTTTTTTCTTCTTTTTTTCCTACATAATTTCTACAATATTGAGTAATTAATTTATTGAATTTTATATAATTATAGAACTGTAACTTAGCAGCCTAAAATTTATTATCTAAAAAAATGAATGAAAAATATTTCAAAAATTATCAAAAAATGAGGAAAACTATATAATTTTTGTAAAAAGTAATCTTTATTTATCTCTAATAAATTTTATAAATGGAGAAAAAAATATGATTTTTTAAAAAAATTATTAATATTTAATGTTAGTTTAAAAATATTATATTAAAAAATAAAAATTTAAGAGAATAAAAATATATTTTTAATGATTAATATATACAATTATATAAATTTTGGTGTATATATACTTCATAAACTTTATTAAAACTATTTAGATTAAATTTTGGTATTAAAAGATAAGTTTTTTAAGCAAATAATTAGGGGCAATTTGGACTTTCATCTACAAAAACAGATGGAATGACTAAGGCTCTGTTCTTTATTACTGAAAAAAACTGAACTGAACTGAACTGAACTGAACTGAATGCTAATGAACTGAACTGAACTGAACTGAACTGAACTGAATGATACTGAGGCTCTGTTCTTTATTACTGAAAAAAACTGAACTGAACTGAACTGAATGCTACTGAACTGAACTGAATGCTACTGAACTGAACTGAACTGAACTGAATGATACTGAATACTGAACTGAACTGAATTTAACTGAATGCTACTGAACTTAACTGAATGATACCGAACTTAACCGAGTTTAATCGAACGTAACAATAATGATGATATTGGACTTTAAAATAATTTAATGATAATATTGGACATTAATAAGCTTATAATAATAATAATAATAATAATAATAATAATAATAATATTTCTACCAAAAAAAATAATATCAATAATAAATAAACATATTATTAAAGATTAAACTAAATTAAATATCAAATAAAATCTAGGCTCGATAAAATCCTATGACATTAAATAAAAATGAGTCTAATTTAAATTAAAAATATAAATTACATACAAACACAAATTTATATATAATTTAAAGCCTATGAAATTAAATACAAATTTTTATATGAATACACACTCTTAACTTTTTATTACAATTAAGTATTAAGGTACAAAAATACCTTTAACGTTTTGGGTCCGGGGTTATTTTACTCCTAACGTCTAAATATGAATTTTCATATGAATACAAAATCTTGACTCAATTTATCAATGTTAAGGGTAAAATTGCTATTGGCTTCTAATATTAGGGATAAAATTGCACTATTTGAGATATTAAGGTAGTTGAACCAGTTAATTTTTTAGAGCATTGTAATATAAACGTATTAATATAATATTTATTTACTTTTCGCAAAATTTGCAAATAAGTTGCACCAAATAATTATAATTATAATAAATAATGATAATATATATAATGACAAAGCATAAATTATATATAAATATAATTATAATGAAAATAGATAAATTAATATATAATAAATTATAATAATTATAATAAATTGCTGAAATTATAAATAAATAATGATAATAATAATAAATTATATATAAATAATAATAATATATAATAATTATAATAAATAATGATAAATTATTGAATACTGAAACTGAATACTGAAACTGAACTGAACTGAACTGATTACTACTGAACTGAACTGAACTGAACTGATTGTTACTGAAATTAAGTAATAAAGAACAGGGCCTAAAAAGTTGATTAAAATAAAACTTAAGAACCTTATAATAATATGATGGACCTACTAAATATGTTAACTAAAAACATAACAACTTTATAATTATTTACCCTTTATAATAATATCTGAAATTGACCCAACTTGCTAATGTTAAGGATAAAATTGCACAATTTTAGACGTTAAGAATAAAATTGCTTCTAGTTGTAAATGTTGTGGATATTTTTTCACCTTATAATTTCTTGGATAAATCATTTATTAGTCCCCTAGTTTTTACCTAACACACTGTTTAGTCCTCCTATTTTGAAAAACACATTTTAATGTCCCTATCTTTTGCCAATATTAACTTTGTGGTCCTTTTATCTATTTTTTTTAGATTTTTAATCGAACATATCTTAGCTTTTAGGACAATCACAGTATAATACAAGTTGACCATGTTACTATGTTATTTTATATATATCTGTTTATGCTAAAATATATCGATTTCAAGTCTAAAAAAACTAGACAAAATGACTAAAGGGTTAATATTTACAAAAGTTAGGGATCTTATAATGTGTTTTACAAAATAAAAGGACTAAACAGTGTGGTTGATAAAAACTAAGGGACTAATAAATTATTTACCCTAATTTCTTTATTAATTAATTTAAAACATTTACATATTAAACATTTTAAATCCTATTGGTTGAAACAGTAAAAGATACCTTGAAATCAAACTCATGCTTTAGAATTACAAAGTTAAATGCAACAACAGAACACTTTTAAACGATCGAGTTTAACATTGAAATCAAAATCCCCAATTTTCTCAATTTCTAATCTGCTTTCTGTTATTCAGATCATCAGATCAGATCCACAATGCTCTCCATCACCTCCAGAGGCCTTCTTCTTTCTTCCTTTTCAACCTCTCCATTTCATCAGATTCCTGCTTTCATTTCTCCCCTCCATACGAGTTACTCTGCCGCTGAGCTCAATGAACTCGTCTCTTCCTTCCATAAGCTTCTTCACACGAACCCCCGGCCATCTGTTATCGAGTTCAATAAATTGTCTTCTTCACTGGCGAAGATGAAACAATTTCAGACTGTCATTTCTTTGTCCAAGCAGATGGAATTGGTACGTATTAAACCTAATGTTTATACTTGTAGCATCTTAATTAATTGCTTCTGCCATTTACAGCGTGTGGATTTGGGGTTTTCTGTTCTCGCTAAAATTTTGAAGCTTGGTTTTCAACCTGACCTTGTAACGTTCAATACTTTAATCAATGGTTTATGTAGAGATGGTAAAATTGGTCATGCAGTAGATTTGTTTGACAAAATAGTAGGTATGGATCATCAACCTAATGTGCTTACTTATAGTGTGATTGTGAATGGTCTGTGTAAAATTGGAAAATTGCATGTGGCTATGGGTTTGGTCAAAAGAATGGCTGAGAAAGGTTGCGAGCCTAATGTGGTGACATACAATGCCATTATTGATGGACTTTGCAAGAATAACCAAGTTGATGAAGCATTTGATCTCTTCAAAAAGATTAGGAGTCAAGGAATTTTGCCTAATGTTGTCACTCACACTTCACTAATTCATGGTCTTTGCTATTCAAGTAAGTGGAAGGAAGCTTTGGCGTTGTTTGAAGAAATGTTGGATAGGAATATCGCACCAAATGTAGTGACTTTCAATATATTAGTAGATGAACTTTGCAAAGATGGAATGATAATAGAGGCTCAATCTATTTTAAGCAGAATGATTCAAACGGGTGTTGAGCCTGATGTCGTTACATATAGTTCGCTTATAGATGGACATGGTCTACATGGACAAATGCATCTAGCTAGAAAAGTGTTTGATGTTATGATGAGAAAGGGTTGCAATCCTAATGTCCATACTTATAACATCTTGATCAATTGGTATTGTAAGAAGAAATGTATTTACAAGGCAAAGCAATTTCTCTACGAAATATCTTCTATAGGTTTAATTCCTAACCATTATACTTATAGTTCTCTTATATATGGCTTATGTTATACAAGAAGACCTTGGGAAGCACTCGAATTTTTTAGAGATATATGTGCAAGTGGCTACCTTCCGAATGTAGTAACATATTCAACTTTGCTACATGGTTTTTCTGAAAACGGGTATCTTGAAGTAGCACTCTCCTTATTTGATGAAGTGCAAGTGAGCAATTTAAAGCCTGATATAACCACGTATAATATCCTAATTGAAGGCATGTGCAAAGCTGGAAGATTTAAAGATGTAAAGAAATTGTTGACTAGACTTTTTGTTGATCGATTGCAGCCTACAATTCACACATATACTATAATAATTGATGGACTTTGCAAGAAAGGATTTGTAGATGAAGCATACCAGGTCTTCAGAAATATGGAAAATGATGTTTTATCGCCAAATAATTGCTCTTACAATGTGATGATTCATGGATTTCTTCGGGGCAAGGATTTAGCCAAGGCAGCGGAGCTTATTCGTGACATGCGTTGCAAGGGTTTCTCTGCAGATAACACCACATTGGTGTTGGTAGCTGAGAATAATTCCATCTTGAAGTTACTATAAAAAGTCCTCATGCATATCAAGGTGAGATGATGAGTTGAAGTTTACGTTTTTATTACATCAGCTTACAAACTATGTTCTACTGCGCTCAATACTCCAATTCAATTTATTCTAGTATGAGTCATATATATAAGTATAAAGAGTCGGTCAGAATAGTCTACGACGAGTTTGTGCTAGGGATAGAAATTCATGTGTTGGATGAGAAATTATTTTGAAGAACATGTATGATTATATAAGTTGTTCAATTTTGTTCATTGGGTTGTGCAATTAGTGATCTCTTATAGCACAAGCAACAACTTACAATTGAATTTGTGAAATTGCAATGTGAGAATAGAATCTGAGAGTATTACTGTAAATCAAAGTAGTTATTTAATGCTTAAAATTTTCTTTCACTTGCATGATAGTTTAGAATCTAGTGTTATTTTCAAGCTACGGAATGAGTTTATGATACTTATTTCACAGGCATATGACTTGGCTTGATGTCTAAGCATTTGTTTATGGACCCAATATTTGTGGGGGATGTTGCCATGGGTTGATGTGTAATCATCATTGTTTATGTTGAAATTGGTGAGTCTAAAGTTCATTGCAATGCTTGAAAATCTGAGTTAGCAACTTTTCAAAATATTCAGTAGATTAATCTTGTATTTTATTTTTTTAAATGAGTAAATGTAAAGTTGAAACCTTCTACATTTAAATTGAGTCATTATGTTGCTTGATTTGAAACCTGCTTGGCTCGAATGCTCTATGTAGGATAATAGCTTTTAAAATTGTACTGAAATGAATCTTTAGCTCAAATAGTTATGGAAGTTCCTTTGGAAACCCTTTCACCCTTTATGTTGTTTGTTATATGCATTCGTCTTATTAACTTTTAGTTGCTGGAGAAAGGATAATTTTGTGCAGTCTGCCCTTTGTTGGCTAATTAGATATCATTTCTAACATTGTAGTGAGGAATGGTCCGACTGATTTCCTTATTGTGCCTTCTATATGCTGAATGTTCTTTCTAAATATATAAACATCCATTGCAGGGTAAAGGGTATAGAGTAGATATTTGATAGTTAAGGCTTTAGTATGTGAATTTTATTTATTGTCAACTTGTCCTTATTTTCTTTTTACGTTTTCTTATCTCATAATAAAAAAAGGTTCAATGCTTAGTGTCTTGAATGAGAAACATAAGTTTAATTTCGGGATAAGGGTCAAATTTGCTCCTAAGGTTATTGGGGAAGATCAATCTTATCGTACAAAATAGTCCAATTTTTACCCCATAGTAGAAATTTTAGCTTTACTATACCCCAATGACACCCTTTTCTAAGTCAATGTAGACGAAAGTTAGTGACGAAATTCTTTAAAAAAGGGTAAAATTAAGCTAGGATTTCGACCATGGAGAAAAATTGAGCCGTTTTGTACTATGAGGACAAAACTGAGATTCTCTAATAACTTTAGGGGCAAGATATTCTCCTATCCCCTTAATTTGTTTAACTTCATTGATATGCTCCTCTTTGCTTCTTTCTTTTTCCACATTATTATGCAAATTACAATTGATCTTTTATTTATTTTGGACTGTCCTTGTTGAGCTGGAGGTAGAATGCAATTTGTTGAGCTTACATCTATTCAAATTATAGTATTTTTGGAGCAATTTTTATTTTTATTTTGCTAGTTATTTTTATAGTAGTTTTATACATTTAGGACATATAAAAATACGACTTGCATTTGTTGGCAATGAATAGGTAACTCTGTTTCTCTAGGCTCATAAGAGTTAAAGATTTTGATCCTATTTGCCTTGTATATGCTTATAGGTCGATAAAGAAAATTTTAAGTTCAGCAGCAAATTTTGGGTTAAATTTATATACAGAAGGCAGGACTGCTTGTTATTTACCGTCTCTATGGTGGTTTGAAAGCAGGCAAGTACATCGAAAGCTAACTTCAGCAGTTGTTCATAGAGACCTATTATCATAGGATTGATTTCCAGATCAGGAGTTGAGGGAGTTCAAGCAGCCATGATTGAAATCAGGAATCCGAAGGCGAGCAGAGGTTCCTTTCTTGAGTGTACTGAGGATCATCTGATGCATCAGTGATTTCGCTTAATTGTGGGTTATGTTGCCATGGCTTGATGTCTAAGCATCATTGTTTCTGTTGAAATTGGTGAGTCTCAAGTTTAATGCTATGCTTGAAAATGTAAAGTTGATGACTATTCCTTTTAGGCCTAATACATTACCAGCTCCCTAAACTTGTCCAAAATAGTAGAGTGGATCCCTGAATTTTGCAAGTGTATCACCAGCTCCCTAAACTTGCTTATTTCGTATCACCAGCTCCCTAAACTTGTCCATAAAAGTAGATTAGCTCCCTGAACTTCGCAAGTGTCTCACCAACTCCCTAAAACTTGTCTATTCTGTAATAACTACATACAAAAACTTATTAAACCTAAATTCTAAAAGGTAATTTTTTCGTTTCTCCTACCTTTCAATCTATTATAAGAGTTAGTGTTGCAAGTTTGAGAGATTCAATGGATGAGCATCGAGAGTTAGTATTATAATTTTTGTATTTATTGTATTTTTGGAGCAATTTCTATTTTTAATTTGCGAGTTATTTTTATAGCAGTTTTATCATTTGTTGGCAATGAATAATTAACTCTGTTTTGCTAGGCTCATAAGTGTTAAAGATTTTGATCCTATTTGCCTTGTATATGCTTATAGGTCGATAAAAACAATTCAAGTTCAGCAGCAACTTTTGGTTTAAATTTATATACAGAAGGCAGGAGTGCTTGTTATTTACTGTCTCTATGGTGATTTGAAAGCAGGCAAGTACATCGAAAGCTAACTTCAGTAATTGTTCATAGAGACCTATTACCATATTATAATTATGAGAGAGTAGCTGTGAGGGAGTTCAAGCAGCCATGATTGAAATCAGGTATCCAAAGGCCAGCAGAGGTTCCTTTTCTCGAGTGTACTGAGGATCATCTCATGCATCAGTCATTTCGCTTAAGCAATTCAAGTGACCGGTTGTTTACACATTTGCAAATTACGATATTATAGTTTCTTACCAACGGTTTTTTATTACTATTTGTTATTGGTAGTCCAATGTATTTTAATACGAGTCTAGTGCCTCTAGTCTGTATGAGTCAAAATTCTTTATAGGAGATTTGTGATAGGTAGACAGATCTACTTTTGTGCTTACTAAGCAATTGAACTTGAAAATTTGTGATTTCAAATATAGATGGAGATTATATTGCGTTTTTTTTTTTTTAAATTCTAATAAATTAATGATATTGACTGACAAAACTTCAAAATTTTATTTTTGGTTTGTTTCGTTGCTTGGAATAAACAAATGGCTATAGTTGCAGGTAAACGGTCTTTAATTTTTTCTATGAAGTCTTCAAAAGGTTGCTTTAACTGGCTTGTAGCTATGCTTATGTTTCTAAATTTGATGAATATTATATGGAATACATATTTGTACCAGAAGTTTTATGCATCAGAAGTAGGACTTGCACTAGAGTATCTCCACATGTTAGGGGATTTCTTCATTTGGAAGTTGATTTCAGCATCTGCTTGCGCACCATCTCCAATTGAAGTCGGTGTCTCTGAAGTTTGTTGCAGTGCCTAAAAGTTTGAGAGGTTAGCAGCTTTTTCAAAATGTTAAACAGATTTCTATGTTGTATTATTTTTTAACAGAGTAAATATGAAGTTGATGCATGATTGGGTCATTTTGTCACTTGACTCTAAACTTACATGTAAAAAAATGTACATCATTTTGATCTTATTGAAGAAAGGTTGAATAATGGAAGCCATATTTGAAATGATTTCCAATGATTTTTTTTTTTTTTTAAATTTCCATTGGCAGTTATTCCTATTTAGTATATAAATAGAAAAAAAATGGCGAACTCAGTACTAAGCTTACCAATTATTATGGCTTAATACATCAGGGCTCTATCTTGGCCAAATAATCCAAATTTCCCTTGATTTTGGAGATGCGTGGTTAGCTATTGAATTTGCTTAAAGTGACATGTTGGTCGCTTAAACTTGCTTAAGTGACCGATTCACTCCTAATTTTTTTAATGTGTCTCATTAGCTCACTTAAATTACTGAAATTGACTTATTAACCCTTGAACTTGCTTAAAGTTATACGCACTTCAATTTGTCCAAATCTCCACGTAGGACTAGGGGTTAATAATATCACTTTAAACAAATTTACAGGCTAATTAATAGACATCTCTAAATTTCAAGGGGGTCAATCGGATTATTTGGCCAAGTTCAGGACCCTGATGTAATAATATGCCATTTATTATCAATTTTGTTCATTTTGATTATGAAATTGGCCCTGTAGTTTCACTTCAATACGTAATATTCAGTTTGTTATTTTCTTATTCACATTGGTGAAATTGGACATTGATGAATGAGTTAATAATACCTAAATTGAGTTCTTAATATGAAGACAGTGAAAATAGTAGCTTTGCATATATGAGATAAATTCATCAAAATGTTGGTGTTTTAGTTTTGAATTCATTTTATTAACTTTCTCTATCCTATGCCTAATTTTCTCCCAAAGCAAAATTAGGACATCATAAGTTAAAACCAGTAGCAGAAAGCAATACAGCAATTCAGGTGTCTAAAAAAGTGAGGCTCATATTGTATCAAATGGTTGTTGTTTCTGTGTCAAATTGAACAACTTGATAGAACTAAAGAAAAGATTAAGATGTTTGATAAGATTGAACTTTCGGGTTTCTCTGTATGATACTACTTGGGTAGCAACGGCCTCCTCTTCAAATTCATTAGAAGCTCCTTGTTTTCCGGAGTGCTCGAATTGAATAGTTTACAATCAACTCAATGACGGGTCTTGTTCTTGTTCTACACACTTTTCTTGGATCATGATATGGTGTATTCATGAAATTTCCGATTCAAATTACAGTGGAAATTTATAGGAAAGCTTAGAAATTAAAATTGATGATGTATTTCTGATGCAATTTGAATAACAGATGGATTGTGGCCAAAAGATTGGACAAGCTAAACTTTGCCAGGCAGAAGCTGAGTTATTGTTACTTTTCCTATGCTGTTTCTCTCTTTGCTCCTGAAATGTCCGATACCCGTAGGTTCTGAGGAGGAACTGATAAACCTTGTTCAATTGACTGAGAGGCATGTTGTTTTCTTTGCGGACTCAAAGTAGTTCATCCCCGGAACTTAAAATACACCTATGGCTTGTGAGCTATCGCTGCTAACATTATTGCCTCTGAACTTCATTTAGTGAATAAAAGTCTTTGAAAGTTCATATCAAAGAAACAAAATGTTGCCCTTTAAATAGGTATTTGTCATAAATTATGGTGACATAAAAAAAAAACATGAGTCAATGATGAGTCAAACTTGTCCAAATCATCAATTTTTTAATTTTTTTTGTATTGATTTGATTTCGAGTTTAATAGTACAATGTAAAGTTCAGGACTTTTACGTTGCAAAATAAAGTTTAGGATCCATAATGTTAGTTATGACATGGTTCAGGGGCCACACATATATTTTACAGGTCATAATATGATCAATCTTTTTAATTTATATGATTTCAAAATTTATACCATTGAAGTCGGTAACACTTTGGATGTCCTTTCTATTGGTTTATCTGTATCAACTTTCTGATGTTTAAGCCAGTCAAAAGTTTTAAGAGAATTGGTTAAAAGAAGCTGTATAGAAAAATAAAGGGTTTAATAGAAAGTGAAACGAGAGCATTGAAGAGACTAGTTTTGCAAAGATGATTAAAGTATTATCAAATTTTTTACTTTGTTGCCAAGATGGACTAATTTGATAGGAAAAACTCATTTTGAACCTATTTTGATATAAGCTCTCAACAATGATAGATTTACAAGGGCCATTGAGGGCAGTGGCGAATACAAGATTGTTCGATTGGAAAGGGGTCCGATTTTGCACGTGTTATAATCAGAGTGGTTAAGAACCTAACAATGTAAAATTTTACAAAATTAAGTTATATTATGTTTAAGATTCTTACATGTGAAAAAATTTGTATCTAATACAAAAATAAAATTTAAGGATGGCTTAATAGGGGAAAAAAAACTATAAATTTGGATTTAAGAATGGCCTAGCTAAAAAAAATTTAGAAATTTGGTTGAACCAATACTGGCAAAATAAAAATTGAAATTTTGGATTTAAAAGAGAATCTAACGGGACATAGCCCAATTTTGGGTGCTAACTCAACCTCAAATCATTATTTTTTGGAAACAAAGGGCTGTAACCACCACAGTCTTAAATTTCGTGAAGACAAAAGGACCGAAACTACTCGTGGTCATGGTAATTCCGGCGGCCAGAAGGGTCCGGCCCCTCGGGACATCTCTGTCCTTGATTAAGGATTTGTTATGGTTTATTTATAATTAAGAATGGGTTTTGTATTATAATACCTAGTCTCCATTTTTTGTAATTTTTTTAATACATTTTCGTCCATTGACCCTAATTTGATTATGCCACTGCTCATTTTTAATTACGCAATTTGAGTCCCGGTAGATGACCGGAGAATTGGTTTTTTTAGTAATAGTGTCTGGTAATATTTTGGAGAGAATTATATTGACTCTATGTAGTAGTATTTCAATATTTTGGAGAGAATTGGTTAAAGATGCTTCTATTTGAGAGGTTCTATGTTTGACTCCTTTTAACCTTATTTTTTTTTAAAAGTTTTTATTTATTTTTATTTTATTTTTCAATAATTATAAAAATATGTTACCATTATTAATTAATTTAAATGGATTCTTTATTTTTATTTGGCTTAATGCTTATTCAGCCCCCTTAACTTGTCCAAATTGGTTATTTTACCCCTCCAACTCATCGAATGTCCTATTTATCCCCTTAACTCTATAAAATTGGTATTTCTCACCCCCTTAACTTATCCAAATTGGTCATTTTACCCCTTCTCAACTCATCGAATGTCCTATTTACCCCTTTAACTCTATAAAAGTAGTATTTGTCACCCCTTATGATTCTATTTACCCTCTTATAAAAATGGTATTTCTTACCCCCTTTATAGTACAAAATCAATAGGACTTATTCAAACGAATAAAAAATACAAATAACAAGAACATTAATATAAATAAGTTAAATACATTATATGTAGGGATAATGTACTAAAATAGGCCTATGATTTTTTGGGAAGTATCAATTTAGGTTCAACGTACAAAATAACATAAATATAAGTTTAACGTTTAAAAATGGTTATCAATTTAGGCTTCGATAACGGATTGTAAGGGGTGAAAAATACCACTTTTATGGAGTTAAGGGGGTAAATAGGACATTCTATGAGTTGAAGGGATAAATGGATAAGTTGATGGGGGTGAGAAATACCAGTTTTATAGAGTTAAGGGGGGTAAATAGGACATTCGATGAGTTGAGGGGGTAAAATGACCAATTTGAACAAGTTAAGGGGGTTGGAGGAGCATTAGGCCTTTTTATTTTGATAATACTTTTGAATTCATTTTTAATGTCTTTACCATTAAAAAAAGTAGACATATTAATATTCATTTTTATTAGGGTATTAAACTCGCCATTCGCATGGGTGTTAAAAAGCTCTCGGTGGAATCTGATAATCTGGAGGCTATTAACAGGATTTCAGATAGCCAGGCTGTTTGTCTGAAGAGCCAGAATCTCATCAAAGCTATTTTGAGGCTTCGTCCTGCCTTTGAGTATCTTAATTTCTCCCATATTTTTAGGGAGCAAAACCGCGTGGCGGATCGCTTAGCAGCTGCTGGGCATGGGAGAATGTTAGGTGTTTCTACCCTATCTATTCCTCCTTCTTTTCTTTTGCCTTCTCTCCTAGAGGATAGGATTGGAGTCAGCCTTCCTAGACTGATCCCGGTGTAGGTTTTTTGTTGGTTTTGTTTTTTTCCTTTCCTTTCTTACCAAAAAAAAAAATATTCATTTTTATTATGTCTTTACCATAAAAAAAAAGTAAACATGTTTAATTTTCTATTAGTTCAATGCTAGTTTCTAAAAAAAATGATAATTTTTTTACAGTTTTAATGCGTTGGAAGCTAAAAAAAATTTACCCAGTCCTAACGGGCTAGACTTTGAAAATTTACCGTCAACCGCACAGTTAATTTCGATTTTTTTTTACGTTTTGAAATTTGTTTTACTGATATGTTTGAGCTCCGGATCATCCAGGATCCTCATCTCTACCGGTTCGAATCTCTACCTCATTGTCACTCCTATTTATAGTAAAAGAAAAAAAATCAATTCATTGGTTGAAAAATAGTCCAACTCATATACCCACATGACCCAATCCACTCAATACATCTAAAAAAAATTAATATAACCCATCCAAACCATCAAGTTAGTATTCTTACGATGGGTTGGGTAAAAACTTTATTATAACTCACCCAAATCATGTTTGAACACCTCTATATTTACCATGAGACCACATTTTTTATTTTTCAAATCACAATTTTTTGAGTTTTCTCTCTCTAAGCATTTATTATCTCTTTTTTTAACCAAAGAAAAAATTGACGAATTAAAGTATCTTAGAATATAATTACAATCAGTTTTATAATGAAGATTTACCAACTGTTAAAATGATTAAGATTGAGTGAATTTTATGTGTAACCGGCTTTCTAAACTTATTTAAAATGATAAGTGAATTAGTATTTTAATAGTTTTTTAAATAAAATAAAATAAAAAAATTTAGAAATGCTCATTAACCATCTTAACCCTCTGACTCAATTAAATTATTTGATCAACTATATGGATCCCTTAACCTTTTGATTCAAATTTTTTTTTTTTTTTGATAAATTATATGGATCCCTGATTTATTGAATCTTCTTAAATGTGTTATAAAAAAAATTAAGTATCTTTTATAAAAAATATATATATATATATATATATATATATATATATATATATATATATATAAATGTATATGTTGAAGCAATTTGTACATTGTGTCGCAACCGGATTTTTCGGGAGCAGGCGTCGGGGACAAAATGGGTATCTACACATTGCAGTAGCAAGTTGGAATTCTATACATGTAGTTGTTCCTTTTCTTAAAAGCATCCCCTTCAACATTTCTCAAGCTATAAATCTATATTGAAACCTTAATGTTTTCTCCCTCTCTCAAATAAATTGAGTGATTAAAAATTATTGATTTGAAACTCTGAAGAAAAAAAAGAATATATTAACATGAAAAACACATTTGTCCATGTAGATCATATCCCTCTACAAGTGAACTATATGTAACAACATCGGGCTTAACATGTTGACAGATTACATTAGGGTATTGCTATATACCGAACCCAAATTTCTTATTACCGCACTCATTGGACAATTTTGCCCTTGGCATAAATTTTTTGTCAAAATTGGGAAAAAAAATTTTTGAGAGAAAATTCAAAATTTAGCCTAAACGGATACGACATACCATTCCCACCATGGTGGGAACGGATGCCGCATCCGTTCCCGCCATGGTGGGAATGGTATGCCGCATCCGTTCCAGCCATGGTGGGAACAGATGCGACATACCATTCCCACCATGGGTCGGGCGGTACGCCGCATCCGTTCCCGCTGTATGCCGCATTCGTTTAGGTCAAATTTTGAAATATGCAAAATCGTATAATTTTTAGTGACGAAAAATACTAAATCATTCAATTTTTTGTGATGAAAAATTAAAAATTCTCCTATTTTTTGTGACGAAAAATGCAAAATTGTCATGAAAAATATGTATTATTTTCATGAGTTCGTTGATAAAAAAGATGTAAATCTTAATGTTTCCGACTCGTAATCATTCATTTTCGGGGTTCGGATTGTCACACATCAATTATTTTCATAGTTTCAATTATTGTTGTTCGGGTTTATGATTTTGGAGAGAGAATTTTCAGTTTTGGATCAAAATTATGAGAAGGGAAAAAAAGTCCAAAAGAGGCGGTGAAAAGGAATTTGATGGCGGTATTTAGTATCTCACTTAAATTAACTTATAACTATTAAAGTTACATAAGTTACTTTAGTTATGAGAAATTATGAGAGTTAAATTAATTTCTTAATTAGTCATTATGAGTTATTAAGTTTTATTTTATTAGGTTTGTAACAGTTATAATTTCTAGGTAGTATAAATAGTTATCTTGTATAAGTTAAAAATTAAGAAGCAAAAAAAAAAAAACATAATTTTTGAAAAAGCTTCCTCCTCCCTTTCTTTCATTTTATATTTTCTTCTTTTTTCTTTCCAACACAACACCTGTTGGAATCATTATGCTTAAAATAGATTGAGCATTTTGGAAAGTTCATCGACTAATAAATTAAAAGTGACTACATTTGGTGCTATATTACTATCCAATATTTATTCGAAAAACGCCAAAGCTTCCTTCCACTTACTTGAATAGCAAAACCCATGAATTACTAAAGTGTGAGTAACAACATTAGTCAAAATTCCTTGACTCTTAATCTCTTTGAAGAGATCAAATGCTTCGCCAACTTGGTTACACTTGCAGAGACCATCAATAATGGCATTATATGTCACAACACCAGGTTCGCAACCTTTCTCAGCCATTCTTTTGAGCAAAGTCATAGCCACATACAAATTCCAATTTTACATAGATCATTCACAATCACAGTATACGTATGCACATCAGGTCGATGACCTATGGCCAATATCTTATCAAATAAATCTATTGTATGATCAATTTTACCATTTCTACATAATTCACTAATTAAGGTAACTATTGAATGTTATAATGCTAGGCTGTAAACCAAGCTTGTAGATTATGGCAAGACAAGAGAATCCAAAATCCGCACTATCTAACTGATACTACAAATTAATTAAGATGTTGCAAGTATAAACATTTGGTTTAATATTCACCATTAGGATTGTTTTACAAACTTGAATCCAAAATCCACACGATCTAACTGACAATACAAATTAATTGACAATACAAATTAATTAAGATGTTGCAAGTATTAACATTTGGTTTAATATTCACTATTAGGATTGTTTTACAAGCTTGGTTTTTAGCCTAACATTATAACTTTCACTACTTTGATTGATGAGTTATGTCGAGATGCAAAAATTGGTCATGTTGTAGATTTATTTGACAAAATAGTAGCTATGGGTCATCAACCCGGTGTGCATACTTATACTATGATTGTGAATGCTCTTTGTAAAATTGGGAAATTGCATGTGGTTATGGGTTTGCTCAAGAGAACGGCTGAGAATGGTTGTGAGCCTGATGTGGTCACTCATAATTCTATAATTTATGGAATTTGCAAGTATGACTTAACTAGTGAAGCATTTGACCTCTTCGCACAAATTGAGAGTCAAAATTTGCCTAATGTTATTACGTATAATTCTTTAATTCATGGAATATTCAGTTTGAGTAAGTGGAATGAAGTTTTGGCATTGTTCATTGAATGTTAGTTGGAAGAATGATTCAAAAGGGTGTTGAACGTAATGTTGTTACTTACAATTCATTAATGGATGGATATAGTCTACTACATGGGTAAATGCAGCATCTTGTTAGAAAATTGCTTGATGTGATGATATGAAAGGATTGCACTCCTAATGTGTAAATTCTTAATGGTGAATTGAATTGAGTATTTGGATTAAACTAAATAAATTAGTCTTTTACTTTTTGAAAAATACCTAATGGTTAATGATACTCTAAAATTCAAGTAGTCCTCTAAATTATAAACATATCTTATTATTTTTCTAAATTTATTTAAGGAATAAGTACAAAAAAAAATGCATGTAGTATACCGGATTTGCGAACTCGGCCCTGTGGTATTCTTTTTTTTGCAAACAGAGGTCTATGTTACAAACCGTTAGCAAATAGATGCTAAATTGACTAACTGTAGAAATACTAACAAGTTAGAAGAGCTGCAGTGTTTCCACAGCAATCTAGAAGACTGATGTGGCATGAAGAAACAATCTAGTTCATTGGTTAATCAAGGGTGAAGATCCTTTAGCTACTTTTGGAGAGAAAGTTGTTATTTGTAACTGTTTTAGTTAGCTAGGGAACTGTGTATAAAAGAGATAAGAGCTAACAGCTGTAAATAGATTTTTTCAATTAATTTTTGAAAGGATCAATAATATCTCTCTCCTCTGATTCCTTTTTCATGGTATCAGAGCCATGGTTCGAAGAAAGAGGCGTGGCACGAAGAACAAAGTAACTGAGATCGGAGAAGATGAGCTGTTTACTGATGAGGAAGAAGACTCAATCAATCAGTCCGGCGAAGGTGAAAGTGTTGGGAATAAAGGCTAAGGTATAGCAGCGGAAATATAAAAATTTTAGCCTACTTCCTTTTAACCATAGGATCCGTTAATCGTTATTTCATATAAAGAGGGATAAGAAGAAATACCTTTCGATGATCAATCTACCGTTGCAAACGAAGTGCCCACAACTTCAAAGGAGATGTAAACTGTTTACCAATCTGCCCTATCCGAAACAGACCTTACAGGACTCCGAACGACAATCCCTTTGGTGGAAACGTGGAAGAATATGTCTAGAAGCTACTGTCCAAACATCGCGACGATCCGACGGTTCAATCTTTGGGAATCCGCGAAATAGTGAACTGACCTGATGTAAGTGAAGAAAAACGAATTTCTCCCTTTTGTTTATTTTTCCTTCTTTCGTGAACACGGTGAGATTAAGTTAGAATCAACCCTTATGAGATGCAACCAAAATAGATTGCCTCTAACAAACCAACACAAGATCAAAGAGAAAGAGGGATGAATAAGATTAATCAATCGATGGAATGCCATACGAATTCGTGTTCACGAACTTGGGAATAGAATTCTTTTCTCTCTCTCTTAAAGCAATTTCGAAAATCACATGTAGGGGGAGGGTTTGTGTGTGTTGAAATTCCAAAGGGAAGGGGTATATATTAGCTTGTCTCTAAACCCTAGTTAGATAGGAATAAGTTACTTAATAGGAATCCAATTCGGAATAGGATTTCTAATTATTATCTTACTATATATCCAATATAATTAGGATAATAATAAATAACCTAGTTAGATAATAATAGGAGTATATTAATCTAATTAAAACTCCTAACTTGATTATCTCTTAATTAATTTAATTTCACAATCCTAATCAAATTAGGAAGAGTGGAATAAATTAATTCCTTCCCCTAATATACATAAATTTCAACCCCCTCCTTAATATGGGCCTTACTGGGCTCAATTGGGCTTCCATCTATTAATCATATCCATCTCTCTTTTGTTTTCAAGTCTTATGTGTGATCCATTAGGTCCTTACTACTTCTGGCCGTATGCAACTATTAAATTAATTTCTTCAAGAATTATATTTAATCCTTGCATAACGGAATGATGAACAGAGCATGTTGTCGGCATGTCCGTAATCATTCCCCCAGAGTCCGTTAAGAAGACAGGTTGATTCTGCCGTTAACCCTTCCATATTAGTTACAGTATAATTCGATCATTTATCAACTACATCCTTGAACTGAATCTTATGACTATGGATGATGTCAAGTCACATATAGCGAGACGTTTGTTTTACTTGTACAGGCCGAGTCAACTCAAATAGATAGGTTAAGTGAAATCTGTATTTCTACTCTTAAGCTATCACCTTGCAAGGATTTAGAGTCGAGTCTTCCACAAGCGATCCTTGGACGTATCTCCCATTCGTCGAGAGTGATAAATGCTCAATCCAATGTATAACTACCCTGACATTACCTCATGTGACACCCAACCTTTGCAGTTCACACTCCAGAGTCATCTCTGTTAAGGATCGTGGGACCACGCGATCAAAGTCTCACATTCAGTGATTCAGGATGACCAATTAACATTCCTTTGAGTCTGAGGATTATTTATACCTATTAATACCAATGAGATGAACAGGTGACAAGGATGAATCTACCCATCCTTTTATCTCAAATCGGATCCCCAATCCCAATGAACGACGTTTCATCGGATCTATGTAACTGTCCATATATCTTTATATATGAAGCTTGTGAGATCAGCTTTCTGTCGGACAGAAGACATTGTTACATACAAGTCTCAACAGTGATATATCAATCCTAAACATATCACTTGACTTGGGGTGGTTTTAAGTTTATTAGTTTATTATAAAGTTTTGTCTCACTTCATGCTTGTATGAACACTTTATAATCACTTTAAACAAACTTATGGATTTCCTTTTATTAGACTTTATTTAGTGTTTTAATTATATAGTTATAAAACATATATCTCATTAAAACAAATGATATAAAGAACAATTCATTTACAATAAGTTTGTATCCTGCAATAATTGTCTATAGGACACTAAACCCCAACATACTCCCACTTGGACTAAAGCCAATTGTTTCTAAAACTTATGCAGTAGAAGTTAAATGACGATCATGTACTTTCTGGGCTAATGGCTTTGTCAACGGATCTGCAACGTTGTCCTCGGTAGGTACTCTTTCTATTCTCACATCTCCTCTAGCCACAATCTCTCTAATGATGTGGTATCGCAACAGGTATCCTGATTGGGATTTAAAATCATTCTCATCTGTGAGATGACTAGCGTCTGAAAATCCCTCAATTTTCAGATCTCCTTCTCCGTACACTAGGAACATATCTTTAGTCATTCTCAAGTACTTAAGAATGTTCTTGACGGCAATCCAATGCTCGTCTCCCGGATTCCCTTGGTAGCGACTCGTTACAGATAACACGAACGCTATGTCAGGTCTAGTGCATAGCATAGCATATATAATCGAACCGATCGCGCTGGCGTATGGGACAACAGCCATGCGTCGTTTGTCATCATCAGTTTTAGGACATTGATGATTGTTTAACTTTACTCCATGTACCATGGGTAAGTTACCTCGTTTCGATTCAAGCCTGCTAAACCGATTTAGCACCTTTTCAATGTATGTAGCCTGTGAAAGACCAAGCAGTCTACGCGATCTATCTCTATAGATCTTTATACCAAGTATATAGGCTGCTTCACCAAGGTCTTTCATTGAGAAGTTACCGGATAACCATACTTTCACCGATTGTAATAGAGCAATGTCATTTCCCATTAACAGTATATCGTCCATATATAGTATGAGAAATGCTATAGAGCTCCCACTTGCTTTCTTGTAAATGCAAGCTTCTTCGCAATTTTGTTCAAAACCAAATTGTTTTATGGTTTCGTCAAAACGCTTATTCCATCTTCTAGATGCTTGCTTGAGTCCATAAATGGATCTATGAAGTTTGCAAACTTTATTTGCATCCTTTGATATGAAACTTTCAGGTTGCATCATGTATATATCCTCAAGCAGGTTTCCGTTTAGGAAAGCTATTTTCATATCCATTTGCCAAATCTCATAATCAAAATGAGCGGCAATTGCAAGCATGATTCTGATTGATTTGGACATAGCAATGGGAGAGAAGGTTTCGTCATAATCAACACCTTGTTTTTGATGATATCCTTTCGCTACCAACCTAGCCTTGTAGGTGCTAACCTTTCCATCCATGTCAGTCTTCCTTTTGAAGATCCACCTGCACCCGATAGGTTTTATCCCTTCGGGTGGATCAACCAAAGTCCACACTTGGTTAGTATACATGGAATCCATTTCAGAATCCATGGCCTCAAGCTATGCTTTAGAATCTGGACTAGTAAGAGCCTCTTCATAGTTTTTGGGTTCGTCGTTTAACACGGGAACCTCGTCATCATCTCCCACTAGAAAACCATATCTAACTGGGAGTTCACGAACTCTTCGTGATCTACGAATAGGTGCCACTGGAGTCTCATCTAATGGGACTTCTTCGGGTACCTCAACCGCTTCTGTTGTTTCAGTCGGTGTCTCTTCCCCTTGAACTTCGTCGAGTTCAATCACGCTTCCCTTTTGCGTTTCTTCGAGAAACTCTTTCTCTAAGAAGGTTGTGTATCTGGATACTATTACTTTCTAATCATCTGGATGATAGAAGTAATACCCTATGGTCTCTTTGGGATATCCAATGAAGAAACATTTATCAGATTTAGAATCCAATTTGTCGGACGCAATGCGTTTGACATATGCTGAACAACCCCATACTCTCATAAATGAGAATACATGTTTCCTACCAACGAACAATTCATATGGTGTGGAACTGGCGGATTTAGTTGGTACTCGATTTAGGGTGAAGAGGGCAATTTCTAAGGCATAGCCCCAGAACGTCTTTGGAAGTAAAGCCATGCTCATCATGGATCGTACCATATCTAATAGGGTACGGTTTCTCCTCTCGGATACACCATTGTGAGCATATCCCACATTCAGTTAGATAATTCAGAAAATCATCTGAAAGATATTCGCCACCTCGATCGGATCGAAGCGTCTTTATTTTCTTTCCTAATTGATTTTCCACTTCATTCTTGAAGCATTTGAACTTGTCAAAAGCTTCTGATTTGTTCTTCATCAAGTAGATGTAACCATATCGAGTATGGTCATCTATGAAGCTAATGAAGTATCTGAATCCTCCTCTTGCTTGGACTGACATAGGACCGCATACATCTGAATGAATGAGTCCTAGAGTGTCTGATACACGCTCACCTTTATTGCTAAAGGGTGTTCTTGTCATTTTACCTTTTAAACATGATTCACATGTTTCCAATGATTCAGAATCAATTGAATCTATAAGCCCATCTGAATGAAGCTTTAGCATGCTCTCTTGTTTATATGGCCTAAACGACAATGCCACAAGTAGGTTGAATTATCTAGTTTATGTCTTTTGGTATCAATTGCAAAAACATGAGTTTTATCATCTAACACATAAATCCCATTTTGTGATATTCCTGAAAAATAAAAGATCGAATCTTTATAAAAATTGCAACTATTGTTCTTTATTGAAATATGAAAATCGTCGTCAACAAGACGGCTAATAGAAATAATGTTACGAGACATCTCAGGAACGTATAAACAATTCTTTAATTCTATTACAAGCCCAGAGGGCAAAAGTAAAACATAATCTCCAATTGCGATGGCGGCAACTCTTGCTCCATTTCCCACTCGCAAGTTTATGCTTCCTTTCTTTAGTTCCCTAATCTGTTTTAGCTCCTGCATATTTGTACAAATATGAGATCCACATCCAGTATCAAGTACCCAAGATTCAGATTGCGAAACTGTATTTATTTCAATATAGAACATACCAGATGTAGAAGCATCGCCCTTTCCCTTCTTGAGGGTGGCTAGATACTCCTTGCAGTTTCTCTTCCAATGCCCATCTTTACCACAGAAGTGGCACTCTCCTTTGGGCTTCTTCACTTCCTTTCCCTTGGACACAGCTTTCTTACCTTTCTTGGGATGTTTAGGATTGGGAAATTTCCCTTTCCTCTTCTTTGATCCCTCAATTACAAGAGCCAGTATGGCCTTGTCTTTATTCATATTGGGCTCAACTGACTTGAGCATGTTTGCAAGCTCTTCAAGAGAAGTTTGCAAGTCATTCATCTGATAGTTCATGATGAACTGTGAATAATTCTCTGGGAGGGATTGAAGAATCAAGTCTATACTTAATTCATTGTCCATCACAAATCCAATACTAGAAAGTTTGGTAATGTAGCCAATCATCTTGACACAATGTGTCATGACTGATGTGCCCTCTTACATCCGGCAACGATATAGCAATTTGGATATCTCGTAGCGTTCGCACCTGGTCTGTTTCCCAAACAGTTCCTTTAGGTGCATGATGACGGAATAGGCATCCATCTCCTCATGTTGCCTTTGTAATTCCGACGTCATCGATGCAAGTATGATGCAACCGGCATGATCATCATCAGCCTTGTGCTTCTGGTAAGCATCAATTTCCTCGATGGGAGCATCATCTTCCTGGATAGGGGGTATCGGTGTATCAAGTACATACCCAATTTTCTCGAACTTCAAAACAATTTTGAGGTTACGAAACCAGTCGGTGAAGTTTGAACCATTCAACTTGTTATCGGTAAGAATGTTTTGCAGATTGGTTTTAGTCATGATTTTAAAGAGTGAGTGTTTAAACAAAACCTGAGAGTGAGAAAGAGTAAACGTATGTTATTCATTTGTTTTAAAGTATAACAATCTAAAATTATAGGCCTTTTAATTTATTTCAGATTGCTCCCACTATTTTGCCAAATTAATAACCCTCCATATTAATTCAAAGAATTTCACAAATCCTTTAGTGAGCTAGGATCCTAACTCCTGAGATTTCGCCTTAACTTTAGCCAACAAACTAGTCTCATTCGTTAGGTAGATTCATTCAATCAATCACATCTCGAATGCGATTCCTAGGTTATTGGGTTACTAACCACATTAGTAACTAATATGTCATTCATATTAATCCCAACCATTTTGCCCATTAGTGTATGACAACATGAGTTTGCCCATCCAATTATCATACTCTAATTTAAGTATTACCCCATATTCATGAAAGAACGATTTTCGATAATCCAGGTGTTACCATAAGACCCCGAGCTTGACTTTGGCCAACAACCCAAAGGCCCCTAGTACTGCCGGCTGAATTATAATATTAGGGAGGGGCAATCGATTAAAATAACTTATTTATTTACTTAACTTTTAATGAGGGATTTTTATTTAAGTCTCATAATCTAACTTAGTCTTGATTTGCTTTAGCATACATCAGACACACATTCACACATACATTGGCGTTATGGACATATCATCTAATTTATTCCGTCGAGCTAGAGACGGAATAAAAGGGCAAACCTAAGGAAATACAAACTATTACATATTTCTCTTTAGGTCCTCCGTCTTCTCCATAGCACCTTGAAAATTACATGTTAATTTTCTATACTACTAAAAGAAAACTTCAATTGAATTGAAGAGAATCAGATGAGAAGAGAAATTACAATAGATAGTAGAAAGGCAGGACGCGCAGGCCCTATTTCAAAAATACCAAAAGAATAAAAGAGGGTCCAAATATGTTCATAACTCCAAACATGCAAAGACTCAATTAAATAAATTTAATTGGTTGATTACATAACTGATTTATGTAATATTTATGTTAATCACATTAACTTATCAAATTAATTTCATCCAATTTTACTTCTAATCGTTTTGTATCTTTATATTAATTCTTAGATTAATATAACCATATAAAACGTTGATTATGCATGTCCCAATTATTTTTTATTTCAATTCATTTAACGCTTTGATTTACAACTTGGTAAAAGAAACTTTTAAACGAATTTTCATTCGATAATCAAAACAGAAAACTATTAATTTCCGAAACATGTATATATATATTTTATATTCAAAACTAATTTTAAAGTACATATATATATCAGATTTTCCAAACGGTTGAAAATCGATTTTCAGAAATAGGAAAAACTACAATAGATTTCCGTTTTATCTTTAGAATCAATAAAACTAATTTTATTAATCTAACCATAAAACTAATAGATTTTGTTCTAATAATTATCAACCGAAATAATTAGGAACATACGCATAATCTATTTCACTTATTTATCTTTAGAATTAATTAACCAAACAATTTGTTAATTAATCCTAACCATAAATATTCATTCAATCCTATTGAAAAGCTTCTAAATTTCATATATGAAATAACGGATTTAACGATGGCTCTAATACCACTTGTTGGGAATAAAGGCTAAGGTATAGCAGCGGAAATATAAAAATTTTAGCCTACTTCCTTTTAACCATAGGATCCGTTAATCGTTATTTCATATAAAGAGGGATAAGAAGAAATACCTTTCGATGATCAATCTACTGTTGCAAACGAAGTGCCCACAACTTCAAAGGAGATGTAAACTGTTTACCAATCTGCCCTATCCGAAACAGACCTTACAGGACTCCGAACGACAATCCCTTTGGTGGAAACGTGGAAGAATATGTCTAGAAGCTACTGTCCAAAATCACGACGATCCGACGGTTCAATCTCTGGGAATCCGCGAAATCCGCGAAATAGTGAACTGACCTGATGTAGGTGAAGAAAAACGAATTTCTCCCTTTTGTTTGTTTTTCCTTCTTTCGTGAACACAGTGAGATTAAGTTAGAATCAACCCTTATGAGATGCAACCAAAATAGATTGCCTCTAACAAACCAACACAAGATCAAAGAGAAAGAGGGATGAATAAGATTAATCAATCGATGGAATGCCGTACGAATTCGTGTTCACGAACTTGGGAATAGAATTCTTTTCTCTCTCTCTTGAAGCAATTTCGAAAATCACATATAGGGGGAGGGTTTGTGTGTGTTGAAATTCCAAAGGGAAGGGGTATATATTAGCTTGTCTATAAACCCTAGTTAGATAGGAATAAGTTACTTAATAGGAATCCAATTCGGAATAGGATTTCTAATTATTATCTTACTATATATCCAATATAATTAGGATAATAATAAATAACCTAGTTAGATAATAATAGGAGTATATTAATCTAATTAAAACTCCTAACTTGATTATCTCTTAATTAATTTAATTTCACAATCCTAATCAAATTAGGAAGAGTGGAATAAATTAATTCCTTCCCCTAATATACATAAATTTCAACCCCCTCCTTAATATGGGCCTTACTGGGCTCAATTGGGATTCCATCTATTAATCATATCCATCTCTCTTTTGTTTCCAAGTCTTATGTGTGATCCATTAGGTCCTTACTACTTCTGGCCGTATGCAACTATTAAATTAATTTCTTCAAGAATTATATTTAATCCTTGCATAACGGAATGATGAACAGAGCATGTTATCGGCATGTCCGTAATCATTCCCCCAGAGTCCGTTAAGAAGACAGGTTGATTCTCCCGTTAACCCTTCCGTATTAGTTACAGTATAATTCGATCCTTTATCAACTACATCCTTGAATTGAATCTTATGACTATGGATGATGTCAAGTCACATATAGCGAGACGTTTGTTTTACTTGTACAGGCCGAGTCAACTCAAATAGATAGGTTAAGTGAAATCTGTATTTCTACTCTTAAGCTATCACCTTGCAAGGATTTAGAGTCGAGTCTTCCACAAGCGATCCTTGGACGTATCTCCCATTCGTCGGGAGTGATAAATGCTCAATCCAATGTATAACTACCCTGACATTACCTCATGTGACACCCAACCTTTGCAGTTCACACTCCAGAGTCATCTCTGTTAAGGATCGTGGGACCACGCGATCAAAGTCTCACATTCAGTGATTCAGGATGACCAATTAACATTCCTTTGAGTTTGAGGATTATTTATACCTATTAATACCAATGAGATGAACAGGTGACAAGGACAAATCTACCCATCCTGTTATCTCAAATCGGATCCCCAATCCTAATGAACGACGTTTCATCGGATCTATGTAACTGTCCATATATCTTTATATATGAAGCTTGTGAGATCAGCTTTCTGTCGGACAGAAGACATTGTTACATACAAGTCTCAACAGTGATATATCAATCCTAAACATATCACTTGACTTGGGGTGGTTTTAAGTTTATTAGTTTATTATAAAGTTTTGTCTCACTTCATGCTTGTATGAACACTTTATAATCACTTTAAACAAACTTATGGATTTCCTTTTATTAGACTTTATTTAGTGCTTTGAAAGGGGTTGCCTTTATATAGTTATTAAACATATATCTCATTAAAACAAATGATATAAAAAACAATTCATTTACAATAAGTTTGTATCCTGCAACAATTGTCTATAGGACACTAAACCCCAACAGAAAGGAGATCTAATGGCCCGAACTCTGATAATCCAGGGTTGATCTTGTTCCAAAATCAACTCACAGGAAACAACTACTTATCCTGGAAGAATTCGATGTACAGAGTTCTTACAGTGAAGGAGAAGCTACAATTCATCGATGGATCTGAAGAAGCACCTGAGGAAGGAACAATCGAACATAGAAGATGGAAGAAGAACGATTGTTTGGTGACTTCGTGGATCTTGAGCACGATATCAAAGGAGATTGCTGAAGGTTTTCAGTATGTCACTTCATCAAGAATGTTGTGGATGCAACTGCAACACAGATATGGAGATAGCAATGGACCTCTCCTGTACAAGATCAAACGAGATCTGAGTCTCTGCAGTCAAGGTAATATGACTCTTATGCAATATTTCAATAAACTGAAGAAATTTTGGGATGAATTGATGATGTTAAGGCCAGTACCTAACTGTAAATGTGGAATTGCTAGAAACTGTATCTGTATGCATTTCAGAGAATAACAGATCTTAATGAGGAAGATAAGTTGATTCAGTTCTTGATGGGCCTTAATCCGCACTATGATCATATAAAGAATCAGATCCTCATTACAGATTCACTACCTGACATTGATAAAGCATACTCTATGGTTTTGAGGATCGAAAAACAAACTGAAATATCTCAGGAGCAAAACATTGAGATAGCCAGTTTCTCAACTGGTAAAGGCAGAGCAGAAAACAATTATAAGAACAGGAAGAAGGAAAATGAAGATAAGTATTGTGAACACTGCAAGAACACAGGGCATGTGAAGTCAGGTTGCTTTAAGCTCATAGGCTATCCAAATTGGTGGAAAGATCCTTCTAAGCGAGGAAAATGAGGTAACAAAATGATCCATAGAAGCAATAATGCTAGCTCTTCTGCTAACACTGAAAGCAGGTCGAAAGCAGAAGCATATGAAGGAGAAGACATGACACACATGATTCGAGAGGTGTACAATATGATGAAGAGCAGGCAAACAACCTGATATGATCGACAGTCCATTGTCAGGGAGGGGAGATTTCACTGCTTTTGCAGGTTTCTCAAGTAACAAACATAACTCTACTTGTTTTGTGCCTGAAAATGAATACTGGATAATTGATAGTGGATCAACCTCCCATATGTGCTATCAAAAACACTGGTTTTTAAGATGCAAATCAGTTTTCAAAAAACAAGAGATAGTCCTACCAGATGGTTCAGTGCAGGAAGTCAGTCATAGAGGCACTATAAAGCTCACAAACAGTCTGTTCTGTTGGATGTGTTATATGTGCCATCTTTTAAATATAACCTACTCTCAGTTGGCCAATTGTTGCAACAATCTCAGATTGAAATCATGTTTTATGGGAGTTATTGCTGTTTGCAGGACTTGAGGACACATGAAGTTCTAGCTGTGGCATGGAAAACTGATGGCCTTTACATTCTAGACTGCAATTCTTTTTCAGAAGATGTTATTAATAAAGCAAAACAATATAGGACAAATAGTAGTGATTTGGCTTGTAATGTTCAATGTAATACTGATAAGTGGCATCAAAGACTTGGACATGCCCCTATTGATGTACTTAGTCGGATTAAAAATATAAAAGTGATAAAAGATTCTGCTAATTGTCATGTTTGTCCTTGTGCAAAGCAAGTTAGATTTTCTTTTGCTCACAGTGAAATTAAAACTACGTATAGATGTCAAATGTTACATGTTGATATTTGGGGGCCTTATGCAGTGCCCACTATGACAGGGGGGAAATTTTTTCTGACAATTGTAGATGACTTTACACGTGTTACATGGATAGTGTTGCTGAAGTATAAATCACAGGTTATAGAGGCCTTGACAGCTTTCCTGAAATTGGTACAGACTCAGTACAATGCAGTTGTACAAGTTATGAGAAGCGATAATGCAGGGGAGTTTGTTAATGATAAATGTCATCAATTGTTTCAGCAAGAGGGCATAATTCATCAACGATCATGTGCCTACACTCCACAACAAAATAGGGTTGTAGAGCGTAAGCATAGACATTTGCTTGAAGTAGCAAGATCCATTATGTTTCAAGCAAATCTGCCAATACATTTCTGGGGGGAAGCCATACTACAAGCTGTTGTTCTTATTAATATTCTGCCCAGCAGAATACTCAATTGGAAAACACCATTTGAGAAATTTCACAAAAGGCCCCCCACATACTCTGATATATTTGTATTCGATTGTTCTTGCCAATACAAACTCCTTCCCACTTCAGATAAGTTCTCAACCAGATCTCATAGATGTGTATGGGGCGTGCCATTGGTAGAAAAGGATATAAAGTATATGACCTCGAAACAGATAAACTCATTGTCAGCAGAGAAGTCATATTTGATGAAACTACATTTCCATATCAAAAAGCAACCGAGAACTATGCAGCAACTGATGACAATGTCAACATTCACACACAAGAAGCAACAATTCACAGTGGTGTGAATCCTTTACAAGTACAAGAACCTACCACAAGCAGTGCTATAACGACTGACATGAATACAACAACTGCTATTTCAAATGAACAATCAATTCCCAGAAGAACAACTAGACAAAAGCAAGTTCCAAAATGGATGCAGGATTATGTACTATCTGCACAGTCCAACACAACATCCATTGCATAGGTATATAGCATTAACCCTTCCCATTATGCTTTTCTCACAAATATAATGCAGGAGAAAACGCCAAAGAACTATGAGGAGGCATGTCAGTCACCACATTGGATCAAAGCAATGCAATAGGAAATCAATGCACTGGAAGCTAACAATACATGGGAGATAGTGGACATGCCAAAAGAAAAACGAGGCATTGCATCCAGGTGGCTCTTTAAAATCAAATACAAACCCAATGGTGAAGTGGATAGGTATAAGGCTCGTTTAGTGGCCAAAGGTTACAACCAGAAACATGGTATCGACTTCCATGAAACTTTCAACCCAGTGGCAAAAACAGTAACAGCCAGATTGCTATTAGCAATTGGAGCAGCGAAGCATTGGGCAATCCACCAAATAGACATCAACAATGCTTACTTACATGGAAGCATTGATGAAGATCTGTACCTCCTACCTCCAGAAGGGTATTTCAAGGCAGAAGGGTGAGCCTGCAAGCTAAATAAATCCCTGTATGGGTTAAAACAGGCTGGTAGGCAGCGGCACCATGAAATTTCACAACAGCTAAGCCAGTATATGCAAGCACCCTGTGAACATCACCTAACTGCTGCACTTCAAGTGTTAAGATACTTAAAGGGTACAAAGAATTATGGTCTTTTTTATCCAGCAGAATCCAATTACAGAGTAGAGGGGTACTTTGATTCAGATTGGGGAGGGTGTCTAACAACTAGAAGATCAATTTCGGGGTATTGTGTTTTTCTAGGTAATGCACTCATCTCCTGGAAAAGCAAAAAGCAAGCAGTGACTAGTAAATCTTCTGCAGAAGCATAATACAGAAGCATGAGTATAACTAGCTGTGAATTGAAGTGGATAACATTCTTGTTGCAAGACTTCTCTATAGATCTGCAATTGCCAATTAAGCTCCACTGTGATAGTCAAGCAGCAATAGCAATAGCAAAGAACCCAGTTTTTCATGAAACCATGAAGCATGTGGAGATTGACTGTCATTACATAAGAGAGAATGTAGAGAATGGGTTTGTAGAAACTCCATATGTGCAGTCAACTGATCAATTGGCTGATGTGTTTACAAAGAATTTGAGCAGCAATCAGATGACACCATCACTTGTCAAAATGGGTTTTATCAACACTTTACCTCTTCAAGCTTGAGGAGGGGCTGTAGAAATACTAACAAGCTAGAAGAGCTGCAGTGTTTCCACAGCAATCTAGAAGACTGATGTGGCATGAAGAAACAATCTGGTTCGTTGGTTAATCAAGGGTGAAGATCCTTTAGCTACTTTTGGAGGGAAAGTTGTTATTTGTAACTATTTTAGTTAGCTAGGGAACTGTGTATAAAAGAGATAAGAGCTAACAGCTCTAAATAGATTCTTTCAATTCATTTTTGAAAGGATCAATAATATCTCTCTCCTCTGATTCCTTTTTCACTAACGGTGTTAAAATCCAAAGAGAAAAAAGTTAATTTGGTCCTTATATTTATTTATTTTATAAATTAACCCCCTAATTATCTAATTATCACAAATAAACCTCAAAATCAAAAATAAAAATAAAAAATACCTTCTTCTTCTTCTTCTTCAACTTCTTCTTCGAAAATCGAAAATCTAAAAATACCAGATTTTGAAAATCGAAAATCTGGAAATTTTTAAATTTCCTTCCTGGAAATTCCAGATTTCTGGAAATTTCCAGAAATCTAGAATTTCCAGATTTTTGAAATCGGAAATCTGAGATTTCCCAAATCAGAAATCTGGAAATTCCAGATTTCTGAAAATTCCCAGAAATCTGGAATTTCCGGATTTTGGAACTTAAACAAATAGAAGAAGAAGGTATTTTTGTTTTTGGGGTTTATTTGTGATAATTAGATAATTAGGAGGGTTAATTTATAAAATAAATAAATATAAGGACCAAATTAACCATTTTCTCTTTGAATTTTAACACCGTTAGTCAATTTAGCTTCTGTTTGCTAACGGCGTTTAGCACAGACCTCTGTTTGCAAAAAAAAAAAAACCCACATGGCCGAGTTCGCAAATCCGGTATACCACAGACATTTTTTTTTGTACTTATCCCTTTATTTAATTTGACATAATTAACTTCATATTGCTACTTCACAACATAAAAGGAGATTTAAACAAATTAAAATATATATCATTTTAATCAAACTTACAGGTTCAATACGTCAGAAGGCCGGTATATTGCTTAAAATATATCAATGTGTCACTTTAAATAAATAAGTTCAAGTGATTAATGAAACACCTTCAGAATCCAGATGACCAGTCAGTCGTTTAGGCCAACTTCAGGGTCGGCCAAGTTCAAGACGCCCTCTAAATACATATTCACTATTTTCTTTTTAATTTTGATTATTCGATGGATTCGGTCTAATCACCAGACATGTGTTTGCTCTATTATGGATTGAGAGAGAGATTTGCATGCATATAATTATTCGTGTCAATAGGAAATGAGGATGCAAAATTTACGGATTGAGTAAAGTTTTTGTCCTACAATCAAAATAACGTTGTTTTGAACTTGGGAGGGAAAAAAACAAAATATATGGCCAACACGCTTTGTACGGTAAGAAAAAAAATTGATCTTTCCCAATAACTTCAGAGGATTAAAGCACTATTCGACCACTTATCTATCTAAAATGTTGGTTTTTGGGCCATGATATGATATATTATTTGGTAACATTTGCATCTCATATATCCAAAATGTTAGCTTTTGCACTCTAAGGTTCTGTTCTTTATCGCTGAAAAAAATTGAACTGAACTGAATTGAACTGAATGCTACTGAATACTGAACTGAATTTAACTGAATGCTACTGAACTTAATTGAATTATACCGAACTTAACAATAATAATGATATTAGATTTTAATATAATTTTAATGATAATATTAGACATTAATAAACTTATAATAATAATAATAATAATGGTTCTAATAAATTTAATAATATCAATAATAAATAAATATATTATTAAAGATAAAATTAAATTGAATATCAAATAAAAGTTCAGGTTGATAAAATCTTGGCTCGATAAAAGCCTATGAAATTAAATAAAAATGAGTCTAATTTAAATTAAAAATACAAATTACATACAAGCACAAATTTACATATAATTTAAAGCCTATGAAATTAAATACAAATTTTCATATGAATATAAACTCTTAAATTTTTATTCTAATTAAGGGTTAAAGTGCAAACATAACATTTTGGGTCAGGAATACTTTTACCCCTAATGTCTAAAATAGTGCAATTTTATTCCTAACATTGATAAATTTAGTAAATTTTAGAAATAATTCATAATATGGATGCAATTCCTAATTTTTAAATATGAATGCATACCTTAGTTTTAGAAAAGTGCTTTATGTGATGATAAAAAAGGATTGCACTCCTAATGTGTAAATTCCTAATGGTGAATTGAATTGAATATTTGGATTAACTAAATAAATTAGTCTTTTACTTTTTGAAAAATTCCTAATGGTTAATGATAGTACTCCGCTAAATTATAAAGATATCTTATTATTTTTCTAAATTTATTTAATTTTACATAATTAACTTCAAATTGCTACTTCACAACATAAAAGGAGAGAGGTGAATCATTATGGGAGCACTGGGGGCAGTTGCCCCCACAAACATTTGTATTTTTTTTTAAACCCAGATATTAATTTTGAAATTTCAGAACTTTGCTTTCATTCATCAATAGAGGTTTAAGGTTTACTGGTTCTATAATTGAGGATGAAGGTCTTAAATTTAATATTTTATTTTTATTTTTTTAATTCTATTTTAAAACAAAACGACGCCGTTTTATTTAATTAGAACTACGTCGTTTTGTTTACAACAAAAATAAAAAATAAAATGTAAATATTTAAATGTAAAACTAAATAGGTCCTAAAACACACCATCGGTCTCTCTTACTCTCTTTAATCTCTCTAGTTCTTCTTCTTCAATTCCTCTTTCTTCTTAAGCCTAAATCCCTAATCCTAACTAAGATTAAATTAAAATCGGTAGCCAATCCCTCCATAGTCGGATCGTTGATCATTGATTTGACACTCCATATCCGATCTTTGCCTTTTTGCTCTAGTATTTTTTTACTCCTACTTGAATTTTGGATTTATATTTTTGCTACTATTTTACTTGAATAGCATCAATGTTCCAGAAATGGATTGTGTGTTTGTGGATCAAGGAAGGTCACGAAGAAATGCTCCAACAATTACAAACTTGCATCCTTATCGATTTGATATATTTAACACTATCCTTGATAAGCAACTTATAGAACTCAATGACCGCTTGACGGAGAAAAATCTGAATTACTTCTATGTGTCGCGTGCTTAAATCCTATTGACTCTTTTGCAGTCTTTGATAAGCATAAACTGATCAGACTTACTCAACTTTATCCTTCTGATTTTTCTACAGTGCAAATTGCTGTACTTGAAGATCAATTGGAAACTTATATTTTTGATGTGAGATCTGATAGTCAGTTTTCAGAGCTTAAAGGAATTGGAGATCTTGGAAAAAGCTTAGTTGAGACCTATTAAGCACCGACTCGGGTGCGGACACGGCAAACGATATTTTTAGAAAATATGAGACACGGATGCGGCAGGGACACGGAAAATTTTATATAATTAATTATACATATATATTAGATATAAAAATATATAAAAAACTTGCTAAATCACAAATAAATCATTCTCTAATCCATAAACAAACATTGATAAGTGAGTAAAGAAGAAACACTGGCAGAATTTATATTGCTGGCTGAAGAAGAAGAAGCCATGAGTGAGTAAAGAAGTATGAAATTAGAAGGGAAGGGAGATGAAGAACCCCAAAAGAAGTATGAAATTGAAATCGGAATATCCCAGGAGAAGGAATGGTTTCTGTTCATGGTTTTTGTTTATCCCAGGAGAAGGAAATTGGAATCGTGATGTTGCGCAGGATTTGCGCATGAAGGAGAGAAAGACGAACCCAGGATTTGCGCAGGAAGGAGAGAAGGAAGAACCCACGATTTGCGCAAAGAAGAACCCAGCGATTTGCAATCCGAGGGGGAGAAGGAAGAATTGCGATTTGCGCAGGTGAGAAAACCCTGAACTTTAACTTTTTTTACCCCAACCGTGTCCCGATCCGAGTCCCGCCATGTCCCGCCGTGTCCCTATCCGTGTCCAATTTTCCGGCCGTGTCCCCACCGAGTCCTCGAGTCCGGCGAGTCCTGTTAGGGATTATAGTCAGTTAATCAACTGTAGCGCAGCGGAATTGCGGTTTAAAATTTATTTCTAATCCCTTTAATTTGATCTTTGTCCTTTAACCATTGATTGAATAAAACCTTTTGATCCGTTTAGGGATATAAACATACCCGGACTGTCTCTTCTAGAGACGGCTGAAGAATCCACAAGGTAGTAAGATCTCCGTAGTCAGGTGCACGAACAGCTATTGAGTTAGAACCGGTGCTAGCCGAAGAACGGATGAAGAACTGGAGAGATTGTGAAATTTGCCAAAACTATTCCACTTTATCACCAACTCACATTCTGCCGAAAATCAATTTTTGATTTTCTACCTGAATTAGGTGGTGGCCGAATATACATGTTAAATTAGGGTTTTAGAGTGTTTTAATTTATATATATAGTGTATTCCTAAACCTAATTGGTTTAGGGTTAATTGGTTAATTACAAAACTAATCCAATCCTAATATAATTACATAAATAAATACCAATAATATTTATTCTATGCAATTGATTATGATTAGATTAAATTTAATTACCCCAATTAAATAAATAACACTAATTAATAAATTGACGTATTAATCTAATTAATTATTCACTGAATGCAATTTCATTAATTTACAAATTAATTAATTACATCCCGCAAACTAATTAATCAATTAAATACTCAACACTTAAGACCATTAATCAATTAATCAATTAATCAACCACTAATTAATTACATTGATATTTTACTATCAATCAATTAATTAATTTCATCTCTCCAATGTACCGTTCTATAAGTTCTAACTCAGATGTTCGATGTGCACGATCCTATGGGACTGTCCTTAGCTAGAAGTGGGCTCACGGCCCACAGACAGTAAGTGGGTTCTAGCAAACCATTACTGCCCCTAACCAAGACAGAGTTTCAGCAGTCTAAAGATGCAGAGACCCTGTAGTTATCTCTTAACGTCTTTTACCATTTGATATCGATATTATAAACTAGAGGCATGGCGGCTGTCATCCTCTCTGATGTTTATGATATTTCTTGATCTTAAGTAGATTAATGAATCCGATAAGTAAACTACTTATCAGGGTGTGGCCACACACTTATCAATCTCACTTATCAAGTGGCCTGTGATATCATCTCACTGTTACATGAGTGGTAATTCCATCACTTCAATATCAATACCAACATGTTCACATGTTCACCCAATCATACCCGTATTTAGCATCCTATTACAGACCTGTTAGGCGTATGTCAAAGTGAACCGGATCCCATATTGATATTATAATGAAATCTGGTCTGAAGATAGTTAGAGACCTACTTAAGAAAACTAATGACACAACCACCATGTAGTTTTCTCGGGCGGATCGATCCAGTCACATGTATACAACATGTACCTATATTCACAACTGACTTATCAAGTGCTATGGCTAGTATCAATTACTACCATACAGTCGTCGAATATACAAGTCTGTGGTCCTAATCATTCCCATGATAGAATAGACTTGGGATATGGTTTTACGATTATCAATCAATGGATTCTCTATTCATATTATAGCACAAGATATAAATGAACTAGATTAATGCCTTTATTAATGTAACACAAATAGTGTATCTATGCAAGAATAATCAAAAAGCATAATACAATATACATGAACCAATGCCTAAGAACTAGGGCACACCAACAGTCTCCCACTTGGACTAGTTCCAAGCAGGCATTGCCCTAATCCCTATAGATCTAGTATGACCATCATGTAGGCGCTGTGCAAGTGCCTTGGTAAACGGATCTGCGACATTGTTCTCGGTGTCAACTCTTTGTAATGTAATGTCACCTCTCGCCTGGATCTCCCGGATGAGGTGAAACTTTCTAAGTACATGTTTGGATCTCTTGTGTGATCGGGGCTCCAGTGCTTGTGCTATGGCACCGTTGTTATCACAGAAAACATCAACTGCACCTAGGATAGTGGGAACTACACTTAAGTCAGTTATGAACTTCTTGATCCAAACTGCTTCCTTTGCAGCATCACATGCAGCTATGTACTCAGCTTCCGTTGTAGAATCGGCAATAGTAGGCTGCTTTGAGGATCTCCAACTAATGGCACCGCCATTCAGGAGAAAAACATAAACAGATTGTGATTGTTTCTGGTCCTCATCAGTCTCGAAACTCGCGTCAGTGTAACCTGATACTGCCAACTCCTCTTGCCCACCAAAAACTAAAAAGAGATCCTTGGTACGCTTAAGATACTTTAGGATAGCCTTAACTGCCTTCCAGTGCTCCTCGCCGAGGTCTGACTGGTACCGTCTAGTCATGCTAAGTGCAAATGCAACATCTGGCCTTGTACATAACATAGAATACATGATAGATCCTATAGCTGACGCATATGGGATCTTTTCCATGTTCTCTCTGTCCTGCTTTGTCTGAGGACAATCTTTCTTACCAAGTTTCAACCCATGGCGCATAGGCATGAATCCTTTCTTAGCCTAGTCCATGCTGAATCTTCTAAGAACTTTGTCTATGTACATTGCCTGACTCAAGCCTAGAAGTCTGTTGGATCTATCTCTGTAGATCCTGATCCCTAAGATCGTTTCGGCTTCTCCTAAGTCTTTCATTGCGAAGCATTTACTCAACCACTGCTTCACGCCTTGCAGTGTTGGTATATCGCCTCCAATGAGCAGTATGCCATCGACATACAATATCAGGAAAGTGGATATGCTCCCACTGAATTTCATATACACAGGGTTCATCAGGATTCTGCACGAAACCATATTCAGTTATGGCTTTATTGAATCTTTGATTCCATGACCTAGATGCTTGCTTCAATCCATAAATGGATCTTTGAAGCTTACATACTCGGTTAGGATACTTCGGATCGATAAAACCCTCTGGTTGAGTCATGTAGACATCCTCCAGTAACTTCCCATTCAGGAAAGCGGTTTTAACATCCATCTGCCATATCTCATAGTTATACCATGCAGCTATGGCTAGTACTATCCTAATGGATTTGAATATAGCAACTGGTGAAAAGGTTTCATCATAGTCAATTCCTTGGATTTGTCTATAACCTTTTGCCACCAGTCGCCCCTTGAAGGTGTTATCGGCTTTTAATTTGAAACACCACTTGCAGCCAATCGTTTTAACACCCGGGGGTGGATCCACCAAGTTCCACACTTGGTTATCACGCATAGACTGCATTTCAGCCTCCATGGCTTTACGCCATTGATCTGATTGTGGGCTTTCAATAGCCTCTTGATAAGTCTTGGGCTCATCCTGGTCATCGACCATTATGTCCCCATCATCAGTCACGACAAAGCCGTACCTCTCGAGCTGATGACGTGTCCTATCAGACCTTCTAGGTTCCTGTGTAACTGGTTCAGCCTCTTCAATTTCTTGAGGACCTAAATCAGTTACCTGAGCATCCTCAGCATCTGCTGCAGGAGTCGGCGAGTCTTGAATCTCAGCGAGATCAATATTGCTCCCACTGTCTACTTTGGAAAGGAATTCCTTTTCCAAAAAGACTGCAAACCTAGCCACGAATGTTTTATTCTCGGCTGGGTTGTAGAAGTAATAACCCTTAGTTTCCTTAGGGTAACCCACGAATTAGCATTTGACAGATTTGGACTCTAGTTTGCCACTCATCAATTTCTTGACATGTGCATCACAGCCCCAAATCTTCATGAAGGAAACGTTGGGCTTTCGGCCCGTCCATAATTCATATGGTGTTCCTTCAACTGCCTTGCTCGGTGTATTATTAATTATATGAGCAGCAGTTTCCAAAGCAAATCCCCAAAAGGAGATAGGGAGAGAAGCTTGACTCATCATTGAGCGGACCATGTCAAGCAGGGTCATGTTCCTCCTTTCTGACACTCCATTCCATTGGGGTGTACCAGGAGGAGTGAGTTGGGATACAATCCCACACTCTCTCAAGAATGAGACAAACTCTTGGCTCAAGTATTCGCCCCCTCTATCAGACCGAAGCGCTTTTACTTTCTTGCCAAGTTGATTTTCTACTTCATTTTTAAAATCTTTAAATCTCAGAAGAGTTTCAGATTTATGTTTCATCAGATACACATACCCGTATCGGCTATAGTCATCTGTGAAGGTAACAAAGTACAGAAAACCAGATCTAGCACCGGTGCTCATTGGACCGCATACATCTGAGTGTATCAGCTCCAATAGCTCTGTGGCCCTTACACCAGTTTTGGTGAAAGGCGCCTTTGTCATCTTCCCTCTTAAACAGGATTCACACGTATCATAAGACTGCATGTCAAATGACCCTAGCGCTCCACTAGAGTGAAGCCTAGTTATGCGTTTCTCATTTATGTGGCCAAGACGACAGTGCCAGATATATGTAGGATTCAATTCATTAGTCTTAATCCTTTTAGCGTTTATGTTATAGATTGATTCACTACGTTTTAGATCAAGGATATACAAACCATTTTCTAGAAATGCGGTTCCATAAACAATATTGCCACGATGTATAGAAATCCTACCACGTCCAATATTAAAATTAAAACCGGAAATATCCAACATAGAAACTGAGATAATGTTCCTGCGCATTGCAGGTACAAAACAACAATCTCTAAGTTCTAAAACTAAACCAGTAGGCATCTCTAAAGTGTAATCTCCGATCTCCAAGGCCTCTACACGAGCACCATTGCCGACTCGAAGATCCACTTCACCAGATCCTAACAACCTCCTATTTCTCAGTCCCTGCACATTTGAACAAATGTGAGTACCACATCCAGTGTCTAAAACCCAAGATGTAGAAATAGCCAGATTTATCTCAACAATATAAATACCAGAACCAGAAGCTTTAGCCTTCTGTTTCTCCCTTAGCTTTGGACACGTGTTCTTCCAGTGTCCCTTCTCATTACACTCGTGACAGATATCATCTGCCAAGGCCAACCTAACTTTAGGAGCTGCCGCCTTCCTTGTCTTTGACTTGGCCTTTTGGGCGTTCGCCTTGGACTTGGACTTGGCCTTTCCCTTAGGTGTGTTCCCTTTGTTGGCTGGTAAGGTAGCAATCAGTACAGATTCCTTCCACTCATGTCTACAAACCTTTTGTGAGTTTACAAGACAGTCAAGGAAATCAGTCCCTGAAAGTTTTTCCTTTTCCAAGAGTGGTCTGAGTGAGTTGTTGCTTGTTGCATTCATTATTTCTTTTATGTAACTTGGTGATTTTTATCTACGTGGAAAAATTACATTAGAGTTAGAATAAAGGGCTTAAGCCAAAGATCAAATTAATAATCCATTTTAATTTGTTATTGGTGATATTTATTTGGCTGTCTTGACCAAGATCCACAATCCATCAATAATAGACCGAGCTAGGGCTCCGCCATCGACCATTGACGATTTGGTAGGATAAATTATCCAATCCTCCACAAGGACTCTTGGTTTGATGGGCTTTGTGACACTTAGCCTATCTGTGCTTAGGGCCCGCTCTGAGCTAATGCTACCCACGTTGAGTCCAACCACCATACACGTGTTAGCCATACCGAAGTATCCTAACCCTCGACGGCCCACTAATTACTACAGCATACCTGCTAGGGCACGTCATACACTGTAGCACTACCTGGGAGGAAGAGGTGTGAATCTGGAAAGCACTTTTAAGCGACTCAATATTTCATTATCTGGATTAATTAAGTGATACGGCTTTAACATATAATTATCGCGGGTGATGATCTGGTGATCGTTGCTACTTATATTTCATGTTATACTAAGCAATTGTATAATAAAATAAACATAGAGACTCTATGGGCCTTATAATACATCCTAGTGAAACTAGATAAACTATCTAATCTTCACGGGCTTGCTTCAAGTCTCCTTGGGCTCCCACCATGGGCTTGGACCATTTGGACTTCTTCACGGCCAATTACAATTTTATGAATAGAACCTATTCTAAAATTACATTAATGAAAGAATGGCACGCAGGCCATATTTCCCAAAATAAATTAAATTACAAACCGACTTTAATTTAGGGCCCATAGAACTCTATAACACATTGCTGCACGGTAAGACATAAATATAATGCATGATCATGGCATTCCAAAATCATCTAATAAAGTTAAGCCGAGTTACTTAGGGTGAAATCGCCAATTTTACCATATGTGACTAAGGCCCATAAAGGCCCAAACGGTTAACATCCATTTGTATGCAAAATTACAATTTCGCTCCCACTGAATTTTAGGGTCGTCACATATCTAAAATTTAGCCCTCCCAATTTAAACCGGTGTCACGGTCTATTGGGCCAATTTCACAAATTAACCATATTCAATTTTACACAAATTATCAATTCGATTAAAATTAAATATGCATGCCAATCAAAAACATTTTAATACCAATTAGTTTTTATTAAAACACGTTTAATAAATTAAACGGTACTAGGGCCCTGATTTTATTAAAATTACCCGAGAAAAATTTAAAGATTAAAATCAGTCCCGTCAAATCCAAAATTAAACAAATTCTGAATCTTTAACGGACCCGAAATAGTGACGGGGCTGCTGTCCGCGAACAGCAGCCCCGTGGCTGCCGTCTGGCGGACAGCAGTAGTGCTGCTGTCCGCCCAACAGCAGCCGCGGGGCTGCTGTTCGCGGACAGCAGTCCCACGACTACTGTTCCGTGTCCAAAACTATTTTTTTTCTTTTATTATTTTAAAAAAAATGTTGCTGTATTTTTTTATTTAATTTTGAATTATTCTAAAATTAATTTCAGAACCAAACACACCAAAAATACAGACAGAAATAAAATTGAAACCTTCCTAGAACAATTTCTACACGAGGAATTAATAGGAAATTTCAAAACTTGATTTGGAAAAATAATAAAACCAAATCATATTAATTTTTCAATCAATCAAAACGGACTAAACCATGGCTCTGATACCACTGTTAGGGATTATAGCCAGTTAATCAACTGTAGCGCAGCGGAATTGCGATTTAAAATTTATTTCTAATCCCTTTAATTTGATCTTTGTCCGTTAACCATTGATTGAATAAAACCTTTTGATCCGTTTAGGGATATAAACATACCCGGACTGTCTCTTCTAGAGACGACTGAAGAATCCACAAGGTAGTAAGATCTCCGTAGTCAGGTGCACGAACAGCTATTGAGTTAGAACCGGTGCTAACCGAAGAACGGATGAAGAACTGGAGAGATTGTGAAATTTGCCAAAACTATTCCACTTTATCACCAACTCACATTCTGCCGAAAATCAATTTTTGATTTTCTACCTGAATTAGGTGGTGGCCGAATATACATGTTAAATTAGGGTTTTAGAGTGTTTTAATTTATATATATAGTGTATTCCTAAACCTAATTGGTTTAGGGTTAATTGGTTAATTACAAAACTAATCCAATCCTAATCTAATTACATAAATAAATACCAATAATATTTATTCTATGCAATTGATTATGATTAGATTAAATTTAATTACCCCAATTAAATAAATAACACTAATTAATAAATTGACGTATTAATCTAATTAATTATTCACTGAATGCAATTTCATTAATTTACAAATTAATTAATTATATCCCGCAAACTAATTAATCAATTAAATACTCAACACTTAAGACCATTAATCAATTAATCAATTAATCAACCACCAATTAATTACATTGATATTTTACTATCAATCAATTAATTAATTTCATCTCTCCAATGTACCGTTCTATAAGTTCTAACTCAGATGTTCGATGTGCACGATCCTATGGGACTGTCCTTAGCTAGCAGTGGGCTCACGGCCCACAGACAGTAAGTGGATTCTAACAAACCATTACTGCCCCTAACCAAGACAGAGTTTCAACAGTCTAAAGATGCAGAGACCCTGTAGTTATCTCTTAACGTCTTTTACCATTTGATATCGATATTATAAACTAGAGGCATGGCGTCTGTCATCCTCTCTGATGTTTATGATATTTCTTGATCTTAAGTAGATTAATGAATCCGATAAGTAAACTACTTATCAGGGTGTGGCCACACACTTATCAATCTCACTTATCAAGTGGCCTGTGATATCATCTCACTGTTACATGAGTGGTAATTCCATCACTTCAATATCAATATCAACATGTTCACCTGTTCACCCAATCATACCCGTATTTAGCATCCTGTTACAGACCTGTTAGGCGTATGTCAAAGTGAACCGGATCCCATATTGATATTATAATGAAATCTGGTCTGAAGATAGTTAGAGACCTACTTAAGAAAACTAATGACACAACCATCATGTAGTTTTCTCGGGCGGATCGATCCAGTCACATGTATACAACATGTACCTATATTCACAACTGACTTATCAAGTGCTATGACTAGTATCAATTACTACCATACAGTCGTCGAATATACAAGTCTGTGGTCCTAATCATTCCCATGATAGAATAGACTTGGGATATGGTTTTACGATTATCAATCAATGGATTCTCTATTCATATTATAGCACAAGATATAAATGAACTAGATTAATGCCTTTATTAATGTAACACAAATAGTGTATCTATGCAAGAATAATCAAAAAGCATAATACAATATACATGAACCAATGCCTAAGAACTAGGGCACACCAACAAGTCCGACTCGGCCACGGCGACCCTGGGGAAGTGTCCGTGCTTCATAGGTTGAGACAAGGAAGAGTGTTTTGCATCCTCTGATTTATTTACTTATAAAGTTAGCTCTAATTTTACGACACAGTTTAGGAGATGAACTTTTGGATGGTTGTTTAGTTACATATGTTGAGAAAAATATATTTGTTAGCATTGATAATGAAAAAATTATTCAACGCTTTCAAAATATGAAGAAACGTAGAGGACAATTATGAAGGATATTAAGTTATGTAATTTATTTTAATATATTTTAATTGACATAATTTATTTGTATTGTTATTATTATTATTTTTTTGGATAAAAATAGTGAATATGTAGATGCATCCTGAATTTGGTCCAAAAGATTGACTGGTCATCTGAATTTTGGAGATGTTTCATCAATTATTTGAACTTATTTATTTAGAGGGCGTCTTGAACTTGGCCGACCCTGAAGTTGGCCTAAACGAATGACTGGTCATCTAGATTCTGAAGATATTTCATTAATCACTTGAACTTATTTATTTAAATTGACACATTGATATATTTTAAGCAATATATCGTCCTTCTAATGTATTGAACCTGTAAGGAAAAAAATTGATCTTTCCCAATAACTTCAAAGGATTAAAGCACTATTTGACTACTTATCTATCTAAAATGTTGGTTTTTGGGCCATGATATGATCTATTATTTGGTAACATTTGCATCTCATATATCCAAAATGTTAGCTTTTGCACTCTGACATATTATTTGGTTACATTTTTCCCCTGAGCTATCTAAACTTAGTGAAATCTCAACCATCCATACTGGTTTGAAATTTCACCATGGTCAGGGGAGCAAATGTAACCAAATAATAGATAAAGGGGCGAAAATAAGAATTTTGGATAGATCAAATGGAAAATGTTAGCAAATAATAGATCAGGGTGAAAAATCAAAATTTTGGACAGGTCAGAGGCAAAATAGTGTTTTATGCCTAACTTCAAAACAATATTGACCTTAACGCTATAAGTAGATGTATCATGTATGGCATAAACAATATATTTATAAGTATAGTTATAAGAAACATTTGATCAAATTGGTTAGGCTCATCTATCGTTTCAATTTAAAGTAGCAATTGATGAAGATGTTATAAGTTGAAACATTTGGACTATAATATATAAAGAAAAGGAAGAAATCTTAAATGTTATCACAAAAAGAAGTGCATGAAATAATTTATTTTCATTTAATTCATAAAATACGATAAAATCTTTCTGAAATTACTAATCTTTTCATCTTTAACAAATTACAGTTTAGCTAAGACAGTAAAATCAAAGAGAACATGATTTTCACTGATGTGAAAGATACTTCTTGGCATCAAATTAGATTTACTATATTATAAAGACACAGCAGTCAAATTTAGATCCAAGAAAGAAAGAAATCTATTTTTACCTCTTATTTTGGTCCATTGAAAAGAGGTTCCTTTGACAACATCTAAAGACCACATGCCAATTGCAGTTGAATACTATTTGGCTCCCAAAACAAGTTCACTTTAGCTGTCCTGCACATTTATAACAAATACATTAACAATGAACTCAAAAGCACCGATGCATAATTCAGCAATGTAAATATATATATACACACACACACTATAATCTACAACAAATTGACCAAAAGATGGACGACCTTGTATTTTGCAGGTTTGCTATATTATATAAAACAAGAAAGATTACTATCAGATTGGTTCATTTGTCAACACAAACATAATGAGCAAGCACTTTATTTCTCTACCAAACTAAAACATGCATCTCACTTGAATCTTTCTGAATCTTTAATACAGCTTCGACAATGCCTCCCTGGAAAAACTCCATGATCAAGTTACATGCTATCTAGTGATATTACAATCTAAAACAAGTGCATGTTTCGCTTTCCTGCCCTTAGAACCTACATTTTCTGTTTATCTGAGGCTCATTAACAGAGAACCTCCAATCTCTCAAATTACTTTGACGAAATAGGAACATAAAAACTGTTCTATTGAATAAATAGTCATTACACAAAATTGTCTTCAAACTATAACTGCCCTGAAACTGTGATCGAGTTACAGATTATTTTTCCCTTTAAACAGAAAAAAAAAGAACTTATTAAAAACAGAATCTCAAGCAGAAATCCTATTTCTCACAAATAATACTCTATAACCCAATGCAAAAGAGTCACAAAAATCCAGCAGCACAAGTTAGCACAGCAACATGTATTTAATTACTCTTCTATTTTTCTCTATTTAACATCAATGCATGCCCTCATATTGTGATGATTAGAAGAAAATGAGGCGTCTATCAAATTATATTCTCTTTTGTTAAAAACAGAGCCACACAGAATCTCAACTACAAATCCTATTTCTCACAAATAATACCCTTTCTCCTTATGGTTAAATTCAATATAATCTGCAAACCTCTTAAAATTACAGAATAGTGTGCTACAAAAGCAAAACATGAGGACAAGCTCTAGAAATACTTTCAAGGAAATATGAACTTAAAAACATTCTACAAACTATAGCTGCTGCAGCTGTTAAGAATAAGCCAACAGAATTCATTCAAATAATCAGAACTATCTATTTGCATCAAAGTTGAGAAATAAAAATGTGTAACTAAATCCGTTTGCTTCAGCTACAACAACGTAAACATCAACAATATGTACCATTGTACTTCAGGCAGAATCAACTCCAAACAAGTTTAAGGTATTCTCCATCTACCAATGAATTTCTCCTATAACTCGTTCTAGACAGAGAAAGGAAAAAAAGCATATTCTCATACTCAAAACTCATCCAGCAAAGAAATCTCTATCCCTAGCATAAAGTCCCTCTAAAATATTCTGATTGACTCTATACACTTATATTATATCGGGCAAAAGACCCGTACAAATAATTTAGAGCAGCAAAACATCATTTGTAATCAGGTGTGATAAATGTAAATTTCAACTCACCACTTAACTTTGATACGCATGAAGATGATTATAGTAATTTCAGGATGGCATTGTTCTCCGCAACCAAAGCTAATGTGGTGTTATCTGCTGAGAAACCCTTGTCACGCATGTCATGTATAAGTTTTGCTGCTGTCTCCAAATCCTTGTGCCGCAGAAAGGCATGAATAATCAAATTATAAGAGCAATTATCTGGCAAGCGAACATCGTTTTGCATGTTTTTGAAGACTTGGTATGCTTCATCTAGGTGTCCTTTCCTAGCAAGTCCATTGATTATTATATTAAATGTGTAGTTTGTAGGCTGCAACCCATCGACACAAAGTCTCGATAACAATTTCTTTACATCTTTAAACCTTCCAACTTTGCACATGCCTTCAATTAGGATATTATACGTAGCTATAGAAGGCTTTAAATTACTCACTTGCATTTCATGAAATAAGGAGGCTGCTACTTCAAGATACCCGTTTTCACAAAAACCATGTAGCAAAGTTGAGTATGTTACTACATTCGGAAGGTAGCCACTTGCACATGTATCTCTAAAAAATTCAAGTGCTTCCCAAGGCCTTCTTGCATGACATAAGCCGTATATAATAGAACTATAAACATAATGATCAGGAACTAAACCTCTAGAAGACATTTCACTAACAAGTTGCTTCGCCTTGTAAATACATTTCTTCTTACAATACCAATTGATCAAGATGCTATAAGTATGGACATCAGGATGGCAACCCTTTCTCGTCATCACATCAAACACTTTCCTAGCTAGATGCATTTGTCCATGTAGACCATATCCATCTATAAGCGAACTATATGTAACGACATCAGGCTCAAAACCCATTTGAATCATTCTGCTTAAAATAGATTGAGCCTTTATTATCATTCCATCTTTGCAAAGTTCATCTACTAATACATTAAAAGTCACTACATCTGGTACTATATTCCTTTCCAACATTTCTTCGAACAACGCCGAAGCTTCCTTCCACTTACTTGAATAGCAAAGACCATGAATTAGTGAAGTGTGAGTGACAACATCAGGCAAAATTCCTTGAGTTTTAATTTCTTTGAAGAGTTCAAATGCTTCATCAACTTGGTTACATTTGCAAAGACCGTCAATAATGGCACTGTATGTCACCACATCAGGCTCACAACCTTTCTCAGCCATTCTTTTGACCAAACCCATAGCCAAATACAATTTTCCAATTTTACACATACCATTTACAATCACAGTATAAGTACGCACATCAGGTTGATGACCCATAGCTACAATTTTATCAAACAAATCTACTGCATGACCAATTTTACCATCTCTACATAATCCATTGATTAAAGTAGTGAAGGTTACAAGGTCAGGTTGAAAACAGAGCTTCAAAATTTTAGCGAGAATAGAAAACCCCAAATCCACACTCTGTAAATGGCAGAAGCAATTAATTAAGATGTTACAAGTATACAAATCAGGTTTAATACTCACCAATTCCATCTGGTTGGACAAAGAAATGACAGTCTGAAATTGTTTCATCTTCACCAGTGAAGAAGACAATTTATTGAACTCGATTACGGATGGCTGGGGCTTCGTGCGAAGAAGGTTATGGAAGGAAGAGACAACTTCATTGACCTCAGCAGCAGAGTTATGAGTATGGAGGGGAGAAATGAAAGCCGGAATCTGATGAAATGGAGAAAAGGAAGAAAGAATAAGGCGTCTAGAGCTGAAGGTGAGCATTGTCATTGTGGATCTGATCTGAATAACAAAAGCAGATTGGAAATGGAGAAAATTGGGGATTTTGATTTGAATGTATAACTAAGTTAGGTCTTTTATCGTCTGATTTTATCTACACCTTAATATTATTAATCCATATTATAGGCTTCCTGAAATTAATGGAATCAATCAACCTATATCAATTCATTTAATACCCAAAGATTATGAAAGAACCTAAATTAAATTGACTTTTCAATTGAGATAGATTAAAAATACGCCTACTGCTTTCCCAGCCCCTTAACTTGTCCAAATTGATCATTTTACCCCATCTACTCATCGAATGTCTTATTTATCCAATTAACTCCATAAAAGTGGTATTTCTCACCCCATCAACTTGTCCATTTATCCCCCCAAACTCATAGAATGTTCTATTTACCCCCTTAACTCCAAAAAAATGATATTTTTCACCCCTTACAATCTGTTATCGAAGTCTAAATTGATAACTTTTTTTAAACGTTAAACCTATATTTATGTTATTTTGTAAGTGGAACCTAAATTGATACGTCCCCAAAAATCATATGCCTATTTTGGTACATTATACCTACATATAATGTATTTAACTTGTTTATATTAATGTTCTTGTTATTTGTTTTTTTTTATTTGTTCTTTCTCTTTTCAACTTTTTTTACTACTATAAAGGGATAAGACATACAATTTTTATGGAGTTAAGAGGGTAAATAGGATCCTAAGTAGTGAGAAATACCACTTTTATGGAGTAATGAGGTAAATAGGATATTCGATGCGTTGAGAATGGGTAAACTGACAAATTTGGACAAGTTAATGGGGTAAGAAATACCATTTTTATGGAGTTAATGGGGTAAATAGGACATTCGATGAGTTGGAGGGGTAAAATGACCAATTTAGACAGGTTAAGGGGGCTGGAGAAGCATTAAGCCTTAAAAATATTTGCAATGTTTGATTCATTTGTTGTTAGTATATAAATTAATAGTATCAGCAACGTTTGTTTGATTCATTGTTAGTACATAAATTGTTGAATATCAACATGTTTATTATAAAAATAAAAAAATATAATGGTATATAAATTAATAAAAATAATTTGTATAGTTAAATTAAAATTAAAAATAATAATTTATCGAACAATTTTTTTATTTTTTTATTTTGGTAGGAATAGAAAAGGAAAACCAGAAAACATAACCTAGGATTAACCTAAGGAAGCTAACCACAACCACATCTTCCATAAGAAGAGAGTAAAAATAATCAGGAGGATAAGCAAAGGTAGTGACGTCCAACATCTTCTCATGTCCAGCAGTCGCCAAACGATCCACTACCCGGTTCTGCTAGAAAGAGCAAAACCTTCTAATTCCTTTGATAAGATTATGACTATTTAAACAAATAGCATTTTTTTCGGAAATCATTTTGATAGCCTCAAGGTTGTTAGACTCTACAATCAATTTCTTCAAACCCAGACTCATGGCAAGTTTAAGGTCAGAAAAGATCTCCCAAAGTTTAGCCGAAAAGGACGAACCCAAACCCAGATTCTGAGTAAACCTAGATTCTGAGTTAACCCAGACACCCAGGCACCCCCATCATCTTTCAGAACACCACCTGCAGTAATCTTACCGTCCTTCAGGAAAGATCCATCAGTGTTTTGTTGAAACACCTTTCCACATGATTTTGATTTGACAAAATTATTCAAATAAAAATATTCTAACACATTAAATTTAATAAGCTTTGATTTATTATACTAATGTGTTTGTTCAATGTTGAGTTTGGTTGTGTATAAGACTTTGAGATTAACTAAGCCCAAAAGGCCCGTAAAGTGAAAGTCAAAGCCCAAGTCAACACATCAATATCATTCGGTCAAAGCAGATTCAAAACGAGGCCGTATCAAATAAAACGACGACTCAGCCTGAGAAGGATCGAGAAGCCTACGTGGCAAAAGCTTCAAGATGAAGCTGCTGAGTTGGACGACATCACAGTCTGGTCAGCGGCAGAGAATGTTCAACTTAGAGACAAAGTAATTCTACTTTAGAAAATATTCAGAAGGCACAGAAAGCTGTCTCGTGGACTTTTCCCAAAATGTCGAAACATTCTGCCAAAGTCTGACGAAGACAGAAGATGCAAGAATTCTATTGGCCAACGACGCTGAGCACGCCCAGAGTGACAATGACAGGAAGTCGTTTCCCTCCAACGGTTATTTCGAAATTCGAAATCAACCGGTGCCTCAGATGTCACTATATAAAGGCCATCCATTTGCTTCAATCCATACAGAACTTGATCAAGCCATTACGCTGACCAAAATTCTACTCAAAGTTCTGCAAGAAAAAGCAAAGCAAAATTTCAAATTTGGATGCATAAGAACACACCTGTTAGACGAGGTGCCGAGGTGCCGAGGTGCCGCGGCCTAATCTCCCGGGCGGACCGGGGGGTGGACAACCTCATGGCGACGTAAGCGGTGATTAGCGCCGAAAGCAACCAATCGTGGAATCAAGCTGCTCGGCAGGACCAGAGCTCGGAGATATGGAAGAGTCGCCACCCACGAATGGGAAAATGAACACAGATCCCTTGCGGGAGACCGGTGTGGGTTCGGGAAACTTAGGTACGAGCCGAGAAGGCTAGCTCCTTTCCGGAGAAAGGCTACTAGGCACCCCGACATCGCCCGGTTATGAACCACCGGCCTCCTACTCAGCATGTTAGGCGATAACGGACTAATCGTATACTTCTTTAAGTTTAAAATTCATTTGAAACCTTTTCTTTCTCTTTTAGAAACCGTTTTGAGCATATATTATTGAAAAGCCACATTAGTAAAGAATCACCCATTTATGTTATACATACACAGAAAAAGGGGGAAGGAAGAAGTGATTTATTTACAACTTTATTTAAATGTCATGTTGTGTGTTTGTTCTAACTTATTTCCCCAAAACGAGCTTATTTACATGGTTCGCACCTTAATCGCCGTTGGAACGATTTAGGTGCGTTTTAAAACCCCTTTTGATGAAGTTTACCCGAATCGCCGTTGGAACGACTCAAGTATTTGAAAACGTTAAGACAAAAACCTTTTGATAGGAAAACGTGATTAAACATACAAGTCAATTTTGTTTTGTACAAATCCTTTAAAAAAATGACTCAAAATCTCTATTATTCACAAAGAAAATGATTTTAATTACAATGTTCGCTTAATCCGTCGTTGGAACGGACTAAGGTTTTAAAACGTGGTGTTTTGAGAAACGATTTGAAATGTTAACGAAAATAACTCTATTTATTTACATTAGAAATCTCTAAAAACTCATTAGTTTAAATAATTCAATTGAAAACTCTCTTTTTGTGATTTATTTTCCCCTTTTATTTAATGGACTATTTACCCATTGGAATTACAATAATAAACCCCTTTAAACTAATATTCACACTCAAATAAAGCCCATTTGAAATATGGACCCATGAATAAGTCAAAAGAATAAAGAAAATAATTTAAACATATATATATGCATTTAAATCAAAAATAGAATATAAAAATAAGAGTTAATACAAAAGAAACTATATGTATATAAAAATAATAGGTACAATATATCTATACTTTAAAAGTGTGAAAATAATAAGTAAATCTTATGAATAAGAAAATAACATTTATCCAAAAATAATTTCATTCAATAATCAATAAAATAACCCAAATATCCCAAAACTACATATATTCATAACTATTATAGTTTTAAATACCCAAAAATAACATATACTAATATCTATTAATTATTTCCCAAAATGCCCAAATAAATAACATTTAAAATATAACCCAAATGAATAAAAAGAAGGAAGACATATATACATATATACTTATATTGTAAAGTAGAATAAAAAATGGTATACAAATATTCTAAAATAATTATATATGCTAAAGGTCTAAAATAGTTTGAAAAACATATATTACATAATTATACATATATATATGAAGGATGGAAAGCTTAAAAGTTGAGAAAAGGGGACTGAAATGGCGTTTTTTATATTCTGGCAGATTTACCGACGGAAAATCAGTCGGTAAACAGCCTTTAGTGACAGAATTGGCAAATTACAGCAGCACTCCAAATGTTTCCAGATTTATTCAAAAGCTTTAAATTAAATCTAATTCAATCGTTTTGGATTTCCGAACTACCAAAAATGGATCATAGTCAATAACGGAAATTCCTAAAACGATGTTTTTATTTTAAAACGTTATTTGGAAATTTTTTTTAAATTAAAACTTATAATTACAACGTTTTTTCGATACCCGAACTACCCTTTTTATCGGGTCACGGTTCGTATTGGGATATCAAAACGAGGTTTTCTATTTTAAAACAAAACCGAATTAATTTAACACGAAACGAAAATTAAAAAAATACGCTAATTATATAGGGAAACGGGTCCCGGAACTTTGGGCGACGCCCAAGCAAAATTGGGCGTCGCCCAAAGCCGTTGGGCGGCCGCCCAACGCTACGTTGGGCTACCGCCCAACATTTGTTGGGCGAGCGCCCAACCATCGTTGGGCGTTCGCCCGACGTGGTTGGGCGTCCGCCCGACGACCCCCGGGGCGTGCCTCGCGCTGTCGGACGTGCACACCCCGCGGTCGCCGAGCGCGCGTTCTGCGCCGTCGGACACTCACGCGTCGCGGCCGCCGAACGCGCGCTTCGCGCTACCGGGCGCGCACGCTCAGTGGCCAACGAGAGCGCGCACCGTGCCACCAGACCCGGGCACTGTTCGGACGTCGAGAGCGTGCCACTCGTGGCGCGCCCGACGGGCGCCGAGTGCACGTCCCGTGCCGCCGAGCGGGCGTTCGACCATTGTCGACCGCGCGCTGGATGCCGCTAAGCACCCGCGCCATGCCGCTAAGCATACGCGAGCCACCTTACCGGTAACAGCGACCCGCCGTAACTTACTTTTTTTTTCGAAACTTTCGGAATCAATCGCTTCAACCGTCCTGTTTTCAGGTTTTCGTCACAGGTACTCCGACTCGGTGTCTACAGTTGCCCCTACTTTGTTATTTTGACAGTGATGTGTGTGTTTTGAAAACGTTTTTTGCTAACGCAACACATGCAATGTAAAATATATAAAAGTAAAGGACACGTAAAGAGTAGGAGGGAGCATACCTGACCTTCACGGTGCACGTTCCGGTGCCGTTCTCCGATTCTTTCCCCTCTCGCCTTTGGAGCGGCTGTCGGTGGATGTTCTTTTCTCGGAATCTAGCGTACGTTGGCTACGGGTAAGAATGGCTCAAAAGCAATTTCGGTCATGATCGTAAGTAAAATGGCTCAAAAGCAACCCTGGTCCACGACCGTGGGTAAGATGGCTCAAAAGCAACCCTGGTCTCTAAAACGACCGCAGACAAAATGGCTCAAAAGCAACCCTGGTCTCTAAAACGACCGTAGGCAAAATGGCTCAAAAGCAACCTTGGCCTCTAAAACGACCGCAGGCAAAATGGCTCAAAAGCAACCCTGATCTCTAAAACGACCGCAGGAAAAATGGCTCAAAAGCAACCATGGTCTCTACAACGACCGCATGCAAAATGGCTCAAAAGCAACCCTGGTCTCTAAAACGACCGCAGGCAAAATGGCTCAAAAGCAACCCTGGTCTCTAAAACGACCGCAGGCAAAATGGCTCAAAAGCAACCCTGGTCTCTAAAACGACCGCAGGCAAAATGGCTCAAAAGCAACCCTGGTCTCTAAAACGACCGCAGACAAAATGGCTCAAAAGCAACCATGGTCTCTAAAACGACCGCAGGCAAAATGGCTCAAAAGCAACCCTGGTCTCTAAAACGACCGCAGGCAAAATGGCTCAAAAGCAACCATGGTCTCTAAAACGACCGCAGGCAAAATGGCTCAAAAGCCACCCTGATCTCTAAAACGACCGTAGGCAAAATGGCTCAAAAGCAACCCTGGTCTCTAAAACGACCGCAGGCAAAATGGCTCAAAAGCAACCCTGGTCTCTAAAACGACCGCAGGCAAAATGGCTTAATAGCAACGATTGTTTCTGGATTTTCCTACAATACTGTTGTCTGTATTTTCTCGCTGGAACTAATGTCTCGGGGGTTTGAGGGGAACACGTTTTAGTCTAGAATGATGTAGACTAAAGATCATTTTTTGTTGACTGTCGTCTGAATTTTGACTGGTGCCACTATTCTGTAAAACTTGACTGTCGTCTGGAGTTCATATCTTGACAATATTGGCGGCTGTCTGGGAGAAATGCAGGCTGAAACCGACTGCAAATCGGAGGTCTGTAGACCCGGTAATTAATTATTTACTTTTTATCTTTATGTCACATCGTACCTTTTTCACTATTTACGGGAATGTCATTCCCTCTTCCTATATAAGGTGGTGGGGTTTCATTTCAACCCCACACCTTCTCTCTCTCCTTTCTCTCTCTAGACTTTGATTTGGATTATTTTCGGGATGGATTTAGATGAATGGGATGGCACACGGGGCATGGATGAGGTTTACGCGAACCTCGATAGAGTGGACCCTTTCCACGACCCTACCACGCATCTGAGCCGGACACGCTGCAACGAGGTAAGTACTTTCTTTCTTTTATTTGATTCAATTTCTAGGCTTTAGTATTCCTATCCGAACATGATTCGCATGCTAACCTTAGATTGCCTTAGAGGACTTTAGCTAGAAAACATGAACTTCTTTACGTACAAGCAACACTTGTTTATTTCTGTGTAAGAATGCGAGCTATATGCATGTAAATAGTGACACTACGAATTTATGCATGCTAACAGTAAAAAGTAGCGTGACCAGTAAAAACGTGAATAGTGCACGTGAATAGTAAAAACGTGAATAGTGAAAACTCAACTAATGCACGTGAATAGTGCACGTGAATAGTGAAAACTTAACTAATGCACGTGAATAGTAAACACGTGAATAGTGAAAACTCAACTAATGCACGTGAATAGTAAAAACGCGAATAGTGAAAACTCAACTTATGCACGTGAATAGTAAAAACGTGAGTAGTGCACGTGAATAGTGAAAACGGGAACAGTAAAAACTCAACGAATGCACGTGAATAATAAAACCTAGTCTATGCTTCTAAACTTTACATGAATGACCCTAAAGGAGAGATTTCTACAGAAAGTTGGTCCTAACTGACCGGACGTCTCTAGGTTAGATAATGAAAGAATACCTAGTCTTGACGCGTTCTCATTAATTGTATGCTTTAGGAGCTGTATTTAAATTTTCTTGTCTTGTCCCTTTTTAGTTTATTGAGATCTCCGGGACCACCGCCGAGATTCACTCATGGTATGCTAGGCTGGGTGCCACGGCGAGAGCCCGCGTGCGCGAGTTGGGCTTCGAGCCTTTCATTGCGGCGCTGCCCCGCACCAACGGGGTATGTGACCCTTTTGGCCTACGAGCCTTATGTGAGCGGTGGGTTGACTCGACCCACACCTTCCACTTTTCTTTTGGGGAGATGACCATCTCGCCCAGAGATTTTTCACTACTGACAGGGTTGCGAGGGAGCAGCACTCCCGTTCCCTTTCATTTCGATATGATGCGACCACGGGTCGACCTTGCTAGGCTCGCTGCCCTGATTGGACCGGGAGTTCGTCTTTGCGCCAGATCCACTCCGGCGAAGTTCATTTCCACCGCGAGCCTCTTGATTCGATGATATTTCTGCGAGACTGACGATACCGACTTGGCGGTTCGTAGTTTCTTGGTATATACTCTGAGTGAGACGATTTTCCGCACGAAGGGCGGAAAGGTACACGCGGGTCTAATTCAGGCACTCAGCGATTTGGATGCAGCGGCTTCCTACGATTGGGCGGGGGCAGGCTTAGCCTTTCTCTACAAGTTTTTGGATATGACTTGCCGGAATCGCAAGGATTTCGGTGGTTACACCTTTGCTCTGCTGGTACGTGACGCCTTCTTGACTTGCCCGTCTTATCTTCTCCGCATTCCTTTTTTTCACTCCTAGTCCTTTTTTTTACCGCAGGTGTGGGCGTATGAGAGGCGCATCCTTCCTAGCTGGTCTCGACCTCGGCCGAGAGTACCGAGGCCGCCTTTCATGACCTGGTGGAGAGATTTTGACTTGGACGCCGAGAGGAGTCGGACGGTGCCGCGGCTCCTTGATTGGATCGATTCGTTGACTCTCAGACATGTAGATGTTTTTGAGTTGTGTTAGATTCTCGTTTGAACTGACCTGACTTTCTCCTTGTGTTTTTTTTCTTTTCTAGATTAAGTTCAGGTGGGACGACCTCGACTTCGGTCCCGATTATATGTATGTATCTATGATCCAGGAGCAGCAGTGTGTGCTCACCGGCCCCTGCGTGCGAGCATGGTATTTGGGGGATCGAGGCATCACCGGGGTTAGTGACGCGCACTGGACGCCGGGCGAGATTCCCGTTTCTATGTTTGCTGTGCGGACCATGCCCCTGTCGACCATTCGCCAGGACTTGACCCGCCGGTTTGTTGGTAGAGTGGTGTGGGTTCATGTCGGGGGTCGTGAGCTTTACTTATCTACTCTGCTGAGCGCGAGGGATGCCCCGGCGGCAGTGATGGAGGTAGATCCGGTGACAGATGTATTTTCAAGGGAGGCTGTCGCGTCAGTCTTTGGTCAGGAGGAGGTCCCGGTAAGTGATTCCGCCCTTTCTACCTTTTATTCAGGAGATGATTAGAGGTATTTATTGTGTTTTCTTTTTTTTTCGCAGGAGGGGTCCTGGAGGAGCGCCCATCTGTCGGATTTCTTTGGCGGCACGGGTGCTCAGATATCCGCAGGCGAGCCCTCCTACCATGTCGGCGAGTCTCCCAGCGCTGCTCGATCGGAGAGGTCTTCCCTAGGCGTGCCCGTACCGGACTACGGGAGAGCTTTTGCCACAGTTTGTTATGACGAGCTCGGGGCAGCTTATGCGGGAGTCGAGATAGCTCCTTCAGTCTTCACCTCGAGAGTACCATTTGACCCTTCAGACGCTTCTACGACCACGAGAGAGGTTTGCACCGATTATGTGGGACTGGCTGGTCATCTCCGAGACCGCCTCAGCTTGCGCTGCGCCGCTCACCTGGTATGTATCATTACTTTACTTTAGTGTAGTGGAATGCATGCATGTATGTATGATTTATGTTCTTGCCTATGCTGCTTCTTATTTTTATCTGTTTTTCCTTTCTTTTCTTTAGAGCGATCTGCATGCCCACGGGCGGAGGCAGAGTGAGTCGGATAATAAAATAAAGAGTCTAGTCCTCGGATAATACCTTTAATTCGGTATCTGACAGTCGAAGCCGATTGATTCCACGAACCGCGAGCTCCCGTTTTTAATGAAAATTTAGTAAAAAATTGAACTTAGGAAATTTGGAATTTTTGAGAAAAAAAAATATTTTTCTCAAAAAAATTCACCCTCTCTCTAAAAATGTTTAGAGTGAGAAAGTTTATCCAAAAATGCCTCTTCCTTTTTCTCCCTCCTCTTTTGCATGGGGATCCGTGCCTTATATAGGCCAACGGATCCCGGAACAATGGGCGACGCCCAAAAGAAATTGGGCGTCGCCCATTGAGGTTGGGCGGCTGCCCAACCATGCGTTGGGCTACCGCCCAACCTTGTTGGGCGGCCGCCCAACTTTCGTTGGGCGGCCACCCAACGGCGTTGGGCGAGCGCCCAACGCGAGGTTGGGCGCCCGCGCCCAACCCTCGTCGGGCGTTCGCCCGACGCGTTGGGCGTTCGCCCAACGTGGTTGGGCGCCCGCCCGACGACCCTTAGGGCGTGCCCCGCGCCGCCGAACGCGCGCCTCGCGCTACCAGGCACGTGCGCTCAATGGCCCATGAGGGCGCGCACCGCCATCGGTCCCAGGCATCGCTCGGGCGTCGAGAGCGTGCCACTCGCGGTGCGTCCGACGGACGCCGCGCGCACGTCTCGTGCTGTCGAGCGGGCGTTCGACCATCATCGTCCGCGTGCAGGATGCCGTTACGCGCCTGCGCCGTGCCGCTATTCTTCCTCCATTTATTCTTCCTTATATATTTTTCAAAACTTCCGGAATCAATTGCTTCAACTGTCTCGTTTTCAGGTTTTCGTCACAGGTCCTCCGACTCGGTGTCTACACCAGGCATGTCTTCATATGTCCAAGCAAACACAATTTCGTATTTTTTAATTATTCTCTCGAATTCTTTTCTCTCTTCAATAGTTAATTCTTGAGCAATTTGTATAAGTTTAGGATTTTCATCCGTACCAAGATTGAAAGTTGACATTTCTATTGTATTGATTTCAAAAGTAGGCATGTTATATGAATGAGCATGCATGGAATGATCACGATCAACATCAAGCAAGTAAGCAAAATCAGAATTCATTTCATTGATAGTGTGGGTGATTACATCGTCGGATTCAAACAAAGCAGTAATACAATTTTCATCCTCCAGGTTCTCGGGCTCCTTATATGCTTTGGGGGTACTAGGCTCATTTCCCGCTCCGGCGGTTGCTTCAATGGTGATGACTTGTTCCTCGGCGTTCAAGTCTAGCATCATAATCTCCTCGACAAAGCAGCTCACCTTTCCCTTGCCCCAGTCGGTAACATCATTGAAAATTTCGAACCCTGGCAAGATCTTCCCTTCTGCGCTAGTCCATGCCTCGGGGGTTCCAGAATATGCTTTTCCATGCCCCTCGCTCACAAAATACTTCCTCAGGCCTACTTTTCCTTCAGTGCTTTCATTAGATGGACCTCCTTGCTCATATCCCAAACCCCTCCGGGTTTTCTGACTCTTAAAATCCGGAAACTCTGGCAACCCCTGATGGTGTGCTCCTAAGCCCATTCCCGGGATGAAACCTCCCTTCATCATCTTGACCACGTCGGTGGTCATGCTTGACTCGTAAATCCCGGAGACTTGGAATCCGGAGAAGAGTTGAGGCTCAATTCCCAATGCTGCCACCGAGCTCAGTTTCTCAGCTCTGATTGTCACTATCTCCTCCCCAAAGGGGAATTTAATCATTTGATGGAGCGTGGAGGGCACACCTCCCAACTTATGGAACCATGGGCGTCCCAATAATACAGCAAAGGTTACCGGGATATCCAGCACTATGAACTCAGTTTCTTCCTCATGTGGCCCCACTCTCAACTTGGCCTTGAAGACTCCTTCAATGTGCCTGCGGCTATCGTCATATGCTCTAATCACAGTTTCAGAGGCTGTCAAATCTCCTCTCTCTACTCCCAACTTGGACAAGAGTTTCAACGGACAAACATTAATAGCCGATCCATCATCGACCATCACACAGCTAGTCTTCTTCCCTTTGATTTCTGCTCGGATATACAAAGGCTTATTGTGAGCCTTCCCCTCCTCTGGGAGATCCTCATCAGTAAATGTGATTTCTGTCCTTTTTCGGGCCATAATTGCCCCTACTAGCGCTGCCGGCTCAGTGTCGGTGGAAATAACCAGATTCTGCAACTCTTTCATCAAGTTTTCACGATGGTACTTAGAATGGCATAAAACTTCCCAGACTGTGGACTTAGCTTGTGTCTTCTTCAACTGTTCAAGAACTTGGTCATCGGGCTTAGGAGCCGACCCTTCTCCTACCTCAGTCTCTATCATGGGTGCCTTTCCCTCGGCCACTCGACCTGATCTTGTCATTACGGCAATTTCCGGCTCATCATCCGATTCGTCCCAAATGTTGATAGGAATCCTCCGATTGGCATCTTCCTCATCCGAAGAACTCTCCCAAATGTCCACAATCATTAAATCCATGACGTGAGGAACGTTCGGATTCAAATAAAAGGGATCTGCCGATCCATACAAAGCCCAACCTATCAACTCATCATAATCACGGAGGGATACTCTGCTCATTCTTTTGGCGACCAACGGAATAGCGCCTCGTTGTATGCACATAAGATGTACCTTATCGCTCATTGTTTCATGACACTGCTCATAGCGGTGCCTCCACCTTCTAGCATAATCCACAAACGGTTCCTCGGGGAATTGCTTGATCCTATCCAGATCGTCCAGGGATCCCGTCCACGGAACATACATTTCGTACCTTGCCACAAAGGCACTTCTGAGCGGTACCCAATGACCCATTTCTTCCTCTGATAGACCTTGATGCCACAACAAGGCCTCACCCATCAGAGTTTTCGGAAAATGTTCATGTAACTCACATTGCGGAAATCCGGCATTATACATGTGATTGCGGAATAACCTCGCATGCTCAACAGGATCCTGGTATCCACCATACCTAGGCATCGCTAACACCGCATCAGGTGTTTGGTAAGACGGGGAATCCGGGGTTTGCTCTGCCAGCATCCACACTGTATACTCCTTGATAAATCTTTTTGTCATCGCCGCCCAGTCGGTCTTAACATACATCGGCAGCGATATGTACCACATTAGCGGCTCACCCATCAATGAATTACAAAACAAGCTAGTGATCTCTTCTTTTTTGAAACCCAAGGGCGCCATGGCCGATAAGTAGAAGTGAAGGTGTTCCATAGGGTCCTTGTTGCCATTATATTTACTAACCCTCGGCAACGAACGCTTGATAGGTCCAATCTGCATTACGAAGCGCTCCGCAGTTCTATCCTCAGCTCGTTGGTACTTTTCTAAAAACAAATCCGACAACTGATCCCAATCATGCTTGTAAGAATCGGGTAATGAGTGGAACCATTCCAAAGGCTCGCCTACCAACGAATGGTGGAACCACTGAGCAATTTCAGCTACTCCGAAGGATTCAATAAACATGTCGTGCATATATTCACGCAAGTGTACCTCGGGATCCCTTCCTCCACTAAACAAACCTAAATCCAGCACAATAGTCCGAGATGACCCTTGTCCGGCCTCTTCAGCACTATCCTCGTCATATGGTGCTCCACCATCCGATCCTCCTCCCATCGGTTCATCCTCTTGTTCCTCACCCAGGAAGGACACATACAGACCATTTCCCACATTATTCTTTTCGTCGGAGTCCAATAACTCCTCTACATCTTCCTCAAAGGATTACATCACTATAGTTTCTGTCAAACCAGCTCCGATCACACTCACCCTATGATTAGGCAATGGATTGCGCCTAACGGAAGGATTCGCTGACGAAGGATCAGCTATCTTCTTTTCCTCAATTAAATCTTGGATTTCGTGTTTCAGCCTCTCGCAATTCTCAATTGTATGTCCATAACTGCTGTGGAACTCACAATACCCTCTGGCCTATATCTGTGGAGTAGGTTGAGCTTTGTTATACGGAGTAAGGGCTTTCAACAATCCCTTTTTCTGCAAACGCTCAAAAACTTTCCCGTAGGTCTGATCAAATTTGGCAAACTGCCTCTTTTCTATAGCATTAAGATCAAGCACTTTCACTGCTGTGGATTCCGTACTCGCACTGGGCCCTCCGGCACCATATCCAGACTTCGTCCACTTGGTATAAGCTTTCTTTGGCTCCCCATCCCCCTCGACGGTCAAGGCACAACTATACATCTGATTGAAATCGGTAAACGGCATATATCGCAACTCATTCTTAATATATGGCAACGTGTTACCAATCACCATTCGGATCTGATCCTGCTCGAGCGGCTTCTGTTTCATAACTGCGGCCTTAGCCCTCCATCTTTTTATAAAATCCGAAAGAGATTCCCCAGCCTGTTGCTTAGTGCTCTCTAACTCTTTCAAAGTGACCTCAAGCATGGTGTTAAAGCTGTACTGGGCGATGAATGACTTCGCCAACTCCTTCCAGTCCTTCTTTGTTACCATCGTCAGCGCATGAAACCATGTGAGGGCAGCCCCCTCTAGGTAAGTGTTAAACAGCCCTAGGACTTGATCCTCAGTCAGGATCGTGTGCTTCATCACAGCAACATACTGATTCATGTGAGCGGTGGGATCTCCAGTTCCATCGAACTTTTTCATGTCAGGGAGCCAAAATTTCAAAGGCAAAGCTGTTGCCGATAAACAATTCTTCAAGTTATAAAAGTCCTGACTCCCGGAACTTCCCCCGCGCAAGTCCTGCACCTCCTGCGTGATGTGTTGCTTCCACTCCTCTTCCTTAGCTTTCTCTTTCTCCAGCTGTTTTCGGATGTAATCCTGATAATCCTCCTCGTTTCCAAAGCAAGGGCCATCGTTCACCTCATTCTCAGCACGCTTACTACCACTCTTGTTGTCTTTCAGCGCCAGCTCGGACAATTGGGCCAATATTGCGGCCAGTTGGTCATTGATATTGTTCACAAAATTCTCCAATTCATCCACTTTTTCGTCGGTCGCAGACATACTGACGGAGGACTGAGTATACCCAGATGAAGATGATTCAGAAGCCACAACTGCTGATTCGGAACTGTCTACTCGTAACTGATCAAATTGTCTGACAAGCCGGTTACTCTCGCGAAACCACAACCGCTTAATGATGACATCTGCGTGAACGGTATCCATTAGTATGTATGCATGATTTTATATGCATGATTCGTGGTGTGTGCATTTTATTTATTTACAGATATATAAGATAAGAAGAACGAACGTTAGTTCTATTTACACGTATCACAACATCTCTCTTCCACCCTTATTCCTCCACACACTCGTTGGTCAAGGTCTCTTAGGATTTTGGTTTTGGGCTCACATTGCGGTCCAGGGGACGTGTGATGCCGTCGATTATTGCAGAAAAGTAAATCATCCATCAGACAATACGGTTCGTTTTAACGCATCAACGTTTAGTGACTAAGAAATCGACCAAGTTGGATTGTCCTTTCGGAATAACTCATCTTTTATCCTTTCGCGAGACGCATTAATTCGGGTTTTGATTTCCTTTGAGCGCATCTCATTTTTTAGACGTGGTATGAGTTATTCTTTTAGTCCAATCGTTCGTTGTTGTCAATGACTCGTTCCCTTTTTATTTGCGTGGACTTGTGTCTCGATTTTCGGATTCAACGGGATCCTTTTGGATCTATCGAGAGACGTAGCCATACGTTTATTTAGTGATGGAATCACTTGTGAATTTTAGGGAGCGGACTCATTGCGTAACGTGTTTGTTCTTAGCGTCGAGGATTCGTTTGCTCATTTTGGTACGTGAAAAGACGGCGAGTCTTATTTTGAGCGCCCGATAACCTTTCGGCCAATTACAACTCTTTATTCTTTCTCAATCCACGGGATATATCATCTTAGTGTGGTTATAGAAAATCAACGTTTCGTAGAATCGCATGTTTATTCAAGGCGAGGATGTTACCGTTCTCTTTCTTTTAGGCACGAATTAAGCAAACACGTGCATCGGGCCATATTTCTTGCAGTTTTAGTAACGGTCGAAATGATCGAGTCGTTAGTCAAAAACCCGAAGTCTCGTCCATATGGCGCAATTACATGGTTTGGCTTAATTCGGCTTCGAGATTTTAAACGGGGTACACACTCGTTCGAGGCACGTATTCAACGGTATTGGTTTATTTTCTTTAACTACTCGTGGGATTGATATATATCGTAGGTTCAGAATTATTTTGGTCGTTTAGTTCATTTTTCGTTTTTTCTTTTCTTAGTCACTTTCTGCGGATACGTCCATTTCTCTTAAGGACGACACGAGGCATATCATAAAAGCTCGTCTTTTATTCGGAAGGGACGGGCTACTTGTGCGAAACTTTTCATGTTATACCAGGGTCGTTCTAAACAGAAATGTTCTTTGTTTTCGTTTCGTTATGATCTCGCTTTATCTCAATCTATTTAAAGAATGTGAATAGCGGCTACTGTTAATATAGTCTTTTGAATCGAAATGTAACTATCCTTAACACCAAACCAATTCATACTAATACGTGCTTACGTATTTCCTGAACATGTGCCTTCGTCGGGACACCGAAAGGGACAAGGCGGGTCGCACATGTTCATTCATATGAGATGACTAAGTCGTCTTTAGTTCAACTTGTTTCGATGTTTAGGGTAATTATTACGTCGATTCACGAGTATATATTAACGTATCGTTTCATTTTCTTTACATACTTTAGGATTTATGCACGGATCATGGCGATTTGAAAACACAAACCGATTCATTTATCACATCAAAAATAGTAACGGGTAATCCTATGGAAACTTCTAAGGCTACTATATGCTGACACGGCTGAGCGCGGGACCTCACAAGACCGCACAAATTCGCCCCTAACGAATGGATGGGGACCCTTTGGCGCCTTACTGTAAGGGAGAACTTACACTAGCCTCTTTCGAGCGACGAATGGACTCTCGCTAGAGGTTTCACGGAAATTACCCAAAAGGTTTGCAATAATGCACATGAATGCATACGAAAAGAAATAATACAATCCGTCCCCGTTAAAAGCTTAGTGCACGCCTTCCGGAATCAAATTTCTCGCTTCCCCAGCAGAGTCGCCACTTATTAGACGAGGTGCTGCGGCCTCATCTCCCGGGCGGACCGGGGGGTGGACAACCTCATGGCGACGTAAGCGGTGATTGGCGCCGAAAGCAACCAATCGTGGAATCAAGCTGCTCGGCAGGACCGGAGCTCGGAGATATGGAAGAGTCGCCACCCACGAATGGGAAAATGAACACCGATCCCTTACGGGAGACCGGTGTGGGTTCGGGAAACTTAGGTACGAGCCGAGAAGGCTAGCTCCTTTCCGGAGAAAGGCTACTAGGCACCCCGACATCGCCCGGTTATGAACCATCGGCCTCCTACTCAGCATGTTAGGCGATAACGGACTAATCGTATACTTCTTTAAGTTTAAAATTCATTTGAAACCTTTTCTTTCTCTTTTAGAAACCGTTTTGAGCATATATTATTGAAAAGCCACATTAGTAAAGAATCACCCATTTATGTTATACATACACAGAAAAAGGGGGAAGGAAGAAGTGATTTATTTACAACTTTATTTAAATGTCATGCTGTGTGTTTGTTCTAACTTATTTCCCCAAAACGAGCTTATTTACATGGTTCGCACCTTAATCGCCGTTGGAACGATTTAGGTGCGTTTTAAAACCCCTTTTGATGAAGTTTACCCGAATCGCCGTTGGAACGACTCAAGTATTTGAAAACGTTAAGACAAAAACCTTTTGATAGGAAAACGTGATTAAACATACAAGTCAATTTTGTTTTGTACAAATCCTTTAAGAAAATGACTCAAAATCTCTATTATTCACAAAGAAAATATTTTTTTACAATGTTCGCTTAATCCGTCGTTGGAACGGGCTAAGGTTTTAAAACGTGGTGTTTTGAGAAACGATTTGAAATGTTAACGAAAATAACTCTATTTATTTACATTAGAAATCTCTAAAAACTCATTAGTTTAAATAATTCAATTGAAAACTCTCTTTTTGTGATTTATTTTCCCCTTTTATTTAATGGACTCTTTACCCATTGTAATTACAATAATAAACCCCTTTAAACTAATATTCACACTCAAATAAAGCCCATTTGAAATATGGACCCATGAATAAGTCAAAAGAATAAAGAAAATAATTTAAACATATATATATGCATTTAAATCAAAAATAGAATATAAAAATAAGAGTTAATATAAAAGAAACTATATGTATATGAAAATAATAGGTACAATATATCTATACTTTAAAAGTGTGAAAATAATAAGTAAATCTTATGAATAAGAAAATAACATTTATCCAAAAATAATTTCATTCAATAATCAATAAAATAACCCAAATATCCCAAAACTACATATATTCATAACTATTATAGTTTTAAATACCCAAAAATAACATATACTAATATCTATTAATTATTTCCCAAAATGCCCAAATAAATAACATTTAAAATATAACCCAAATGAATAAAAAGAAGGAAGACATATATACATATATACTTATATTGTAAAGTACAATAAAAAATGGAATACAAATATTCTAAAATAATTATATATGCTAAAGGTCTAAAATAGTTTGAAAAACATATATTACATAATTATACATATATATATATATGAAGGATGGAAAGCTTAAAAGTTGAGAAAAGGGGACTGAAATGACGTTTTTTACATTCTGGCAGATTTACCGACGGAAAATCCGTCGGTAAACATCCTTTAGTGACAGAATTGGCAAATTACAGCAGCACTACAAATATTTCCAGATTTATTCAAAAGCTTTAAATTAAATCTAATTCAATCGTTTTGGATTTCCGAACTACCAAAAATGGATCATAGTCAATAACGGAAATTCCTAAAACGATGTTTTTATTTTAAAACGTTATTTGGAAATTTCTTTTAAATTAAAACTTATAATTACAACGTTTTTTCGATACCAGAACTACCCTTTTTATCGGGTCACGGTTCGTATTGGGATATCAAACGAGGTTTTCTATTTTAAAACAAAACCGAATTAATTTAACACGAAACGAAAATTAAAAAAATACGCTAATTAAATAAAACGTGATAGAATAAATGAATAACTAAATAACTAAAAATTATACTATAAAAATAAATAGAAGAAGAAAACAAATTAAATAAAATAAAAGAGTCTAGTCCTCGGATAATACCTTAAATTCGGTATCTGACAGTCGAAGCCGATTGATTCCACGAACCACGATCTTCCGTTTTTTATATTTTTTTTTAGTAAAAATTGAACTTTAGGAAATTTGGAATTTTTGAGAAAAAAAATATTTTTCTCAAAAAAATTCACTCTCTCTCTAAAAATGTTTAGAGTGAGAAAGCTCTCCAAAATCCTCTCTTTTTCCCCCTCCCTTGCATTGGGATACATGCCCCTTATATAGGGAAACGGGTCCCGGAACTTTGGGCGACGCCCAAGCAAAATTGGGCGTCGCCTAAAGCCGTTGGGCGGCCGCCCAAGGCTTGTTGGGCGGCCGCCCAACGCTACGTTGGGCTACCGCCCAACATTGTTGGGCGGCCGCCCAACAATAGTTGGGCCATTGGGCGATCGCCCAACAATTGTTGGGCATTCGTCCAACGTTCGTTGGGCATTCACCCGACGTGGTTGGGCGTCCGCCCGACGACCCCCGGGGTGTGCCTCACGCTGTCGGACGTGCACACCCCGCGGCCGCCGAGCGCGCGTTTTGCACCGTCGGACACTCACGCGTCGCGGCCGCCGAACGCGCGCTTAGCGCTACCGGGCGCGCACGCTCAGTGGCCAACGAGAGCGCGCACCGTGCCACCAGACCCGGGCACTATTCGGACGTCGAGAGCGTGCCACTCGTGGCGCGCCCGACGGGCGCCGAGTGCACGTCCCGTGCCGCCGAGCGGGCGTTCGACCATTGTCGACCGCGCGCCGGATGCCGCTAAGCACCAGCGCCATGCCGCTAAGCATACGCGAGCCACCTTACCGGTAACAGCGACCCGCCGTAACTTACTTTTTTTTTCGAAACTTTCGGAATCAATCGCTTCAACCGTCCTGTTTTCAGGTTTTCATCACAGGTACTCCGACTCGGTGTCTACAGTTGCCCCTACTTTGTTATTTTGACAGTGATGTGTGTGTTTTGAAAACGTTTTTTGCTAACGCAACACATGCAATGTAAAATATATAAAAGTAAAAGACACGTAAAGAGTAGGAGGGAGCATACCTGACCTTCACGCTGCGCGTTCCGATGCCGTTCTCCGATTCTTTCCCCTCTCGCCTTTGGAGCGGCTGTCGGTGGATGTTCTTTTCTCGGAATCTAGCGTACGTTGGCTACGGGTAAGAATGGCTCAAAAGCAATTTCGGTCATGATCGTAAGTAAAATGGCTCAAAAGCGACCCTGGTCCACGACCGCGGGTAAGATGGCTCAAAAGCAACCCTGGTCTCTAAAAGAACCGCATGCAAAATGGCTCAAAAGCAACCCTGGTCTCTAAAACGACCGTAGGCAAAATGGCTCAAAAGCAACCCTGGCCTCTAAAACGACCGCAGGCAAAATGGCTCAAAAGCAACCCTGATCTCTAAAACGACCGCAGGCAAAATGGCTCAAAAGCAACCATGGTCTTTACAACGATCGCAGGCAAAATGGCTCAAAAGCAACCCTGGTCTCTAAAACGACCGCAGGCAAAATGGTTCAAAAGCAACCCTGGTCTCTAAAACGACCGCAGGCAAAATGGCTTAATAGCAACGATTGTTTCCGGATTTTCCTACACTACTGTTGTCTGTATTTTCTCGCTGGAACTAATATCTCGGGGGTTTGAGGGGAACACGTTTTAGTCTAGAATGATATAGACTAAAGATCATTTTTTGTTGACTGTCGTCTGAATTTTGACTGGTACCACTGTTCTGTAAAACTTGACTATCGTCTGGAGTTCATATCTTGACAATATTGGCGGCTGTCTGGGAGAAATGCAGGCTGAAACGGACTGCAAATCGGAGGTCTGTACACCCGATAATTAATTATTTACTTTTTATCTTTATGTCACATCGTACCTTTTTCACTATTTACGGGAATGTCATTCCCTCTTCCTATATAAGGTGGTGGGGTTTCATTTCAACCCCACACCTTCTCTCTCTCCTTTCTCTCTCTAGACTTTGATTTGGATTATTTTCGGGATGGATTTAGATGAATGGGATGGCACACGGGGCATGGATGAGGTTTACGCGAACCTCGATAGAGTGGACCCTTTCCACGACCCTACCACGCATCTGAGCCGGACACGCTGCAACGAGGTAAGTACTTTCTTTCTTTTATTTGATTCAATTTCTAGGCTTTAGTATTCCTATCCGAACATGATTCGCATGCTAACCTTAGATTGCCTTAGAGGACTTTAGCTAGAAAACATGAACTTCTTTACGTACAAGCAACACTTGTTTATTTCTGTGTAAGAATGCGAGCTATATGCATGTAAATAGTGACACTACGATTTTATGCATGCTAACAGTAAAAAGTAGCGTGACTAGTAAAAACGTGAATAGTGCACGTGAATAGTGCTTGTGAATAGTAAAAACTCAACTAATGCACGTGAATAGTAAAAAACGTGAATAGTGAAAACTCAACTAATGCACGTGAATAGTGCACGTGAATAGTAAACACATGAATAGTAAACACGTGAATAGTGAAAACTCAACTAATGCACGTGAATAGTAAAAACGCGAATAGTGAAAACTCAACTAATGCATGTGAATAGTAAAACGTGAGTAGTGCACGTGAATAGTGAAAACGGGAACAGTAAAAACTCAACGAATGCACGTGAATAATAAAACCTAGTCTATGCTTCTAAACTTTACATGAATGACCCTAAAGGAGAGATTTCTACAGAAAGTTGGTCCTAACTGACCGGACGTCTCTAGGTTAGATAATGAAAGAATACCTAGTCTTGACGCGTTCTCATTAATTGCATGCTTTAGGAGCTGTATTTAAATTTTCTTGTCTTGTCCCTTTTTAGTTTATTGAGATCTCCGGGACCACCGCCGAGATTCACTCATGGTATGCTAGGCTGGGTGCCGCGGCGAGAGCCCGCGTGCGCGAGTTGGGCTTCGAGCCTTATGTGAGCGGTGGGTTGACTCGACCCACACCTTCCACTTTTCTTTTGGGTAGATGACCATCTCGCCCAGAGATTTTTCACTGCTGACAGGGTTGCGAGGGAGCAGCACTTCCGTTCCCTTTCATTTCGATATGATGCGACCACGGGTCGACCTTGCTAGGCTCGCTGCCCTGATTGGACCGGGAGTTCGTCTTTGCGCCAGATCCACTCCGGCGAAGTTCATTTCCACCGCGAGCCTCTTGAGTCGGCGAGATTTCTGCGAGACTGACGATACCGACTTGGCAGTTCGTAGTTTCTTGGTATATACTCTGAGTGAGACGATTTTCCGCACGAAGGGCGGAAAGGTACACGCGGGTCTCATTCAGGCACTCGGCGATTTGGATGCAGCGGCTTCCTACGATTGGGCGGGGGCAGGCTTAGCCTTTCTCTACAAGTTTTTGGATCTGACTTGCCGAAAGCGCAAGGATTTCGGTGGTTACACCTTTGCTCTGCTGGTACGTGACGCCTTCTTGACTTGCCCGTCTTATCTTCTTCGCATTCCTTTTTTTCACTCCTAGTCCTTTTTTTTACCGCAGGTGTGGGCGTATGAGAGGCGCATCCTTCCTAGCTGGTCTCGACCTCGGCCGAGAGTACCGAGGCCGCCTTTCATGACCCGGTGGAGAGATTTTGACTTGGACGCCGAGAGGAGTCGGACGGTGCCGCGGCTCCTTGATTGGATCGATTCGTTGACTCTCAGACAGGTAGATGTTTTCGAGTTGTGTTAGATTCTCGTTTGAACTGACCTGACTCTCTCCTTGTGTTTTTTTCTTTTCTAGATTAAGTTCAGGTGGGACGACCTCGACTTCGGTCCCGATTATATGTATGTATCTATGATCCAGGAGCAGCAGTGTGTGCTCACCGGCCCCTGCGTGCGAGCATGGTATTTGGGGGATCGAGGCATCACCGGGGTTAGTGACGTGCACTGGACGCAAGGCGAGATTCCTGTTTCTATGTTTGCTGTGCGGACCATGCCCCTGTCGACCATTCGCCAGGACTTGACCCGCCGGTTTGTTGGTAGAGTAGTGTGGGTTCATACCGGGGGTCGTGAGCTTTACTTATCTACATTGCTAAGCGCGAGGGATGCCCCGGCGGCAGCGATGGAGGTAGATCCGGTGACAGATGTATTTTCGAGGGAGGCTGTCGCGGCAGTCTTTGGTCAGGAGGAGGTCCCGGTAAGTGATTCCGCCCTTTCTACCTTTTATTCAGGAGATGATTAGAGGTATTTATTGTGTTTTCTTTTTTTTTCGCAGGAGGGGTCCTGGAGGAGCGCCCATCTGTCGGATTTCTTTGGCGGCACGGGTGCTCAGATATCCGCAGGCGAGCCCTCCTACCATGTCGGCGAGTCTTCCAGCGCTGCTCGATCGGAGAGGTCTTCCCTAGGCGTGCCCGTACCGGACTACGGGAGAGATTTTGCCACAGTTTGTTATGACGAGCTCGGGGCAGCTTATACGGGAGTCGAGATAGCTCCTTCAGTCTTCACCTCGAGAGTACCATTTGACCCTTCAGACGCTTCTACGACCACGAGAGAGGTTTGCACCGATTATGTGGGACTGTCTGGTCATCTCCGAGACCGCCTCAGCTTGCGCTGCGCCGCTCACCTGGTATGTATCATTACTTTACTTTAGTGTAGTGGAATGCATGCATGTAGGTATGATTTATGTTCTTGCCTATGCTGCTTCTTATTTTTATCTGTTTTCCCTTTCTTTTCTTTAGAGCGATCTGCATGCCCACGGGCGGAGGCAGAGTGAGTTAGTGTGGGAGGCCGACGCCCGGGTTGGTCAGGTGTACCAAGAGAGGAACGATCACTGGTCAGGGGTGATGCGACGGGAGACTGAGGGCCGCCTTGCTGTCGAGGAGAGGGCGCGTGATGAGTCGATCGGACGCCTCGCTGCTAGGAGAGAGCACGGGTCGCCGAGGAGAGAGCACGGGTTGCTGATGAGCGAGCGCGAGCCGCCGAGGAGACACTATCTGTGGAGCGGGCATCATATTTGAGGGAGTTTGAGGGCTTCTGGGATTTTCCTCCATATTAGACTTATTATGTATTGCTTTGTAGTTTTTATTAGAGTTTCCCCGATGTATAGCTGATGTATAGGGAGCGGGGTGGCTGGTAGGTAGGCTTTTTATTGTGAAAAGTTAGATAAGAAATGTATAACTCACGATTCATATTACCATGCATTCAGTAGATTATAATGATTCCAATCATTCTCGTCAAATATATTCATGCCTTTATTTATTTACAAACAACAGAAATACTTAGCCTCTTATACATTGTTTTTGTAATTGCTCAAGTTATAACTATTGTTACCAGGACCCGCCTTTCGGTTTTCGGATCCCGGCGATTTTTCTCCTCTCCTTTTACTATCCCGGAATTTTCAAATGAGTGCCCTTTCGAGTTTTCACCCATTGGGATGTCCCTTATTGTTGCATAGGCTGCCCTTTACGGGTTTTCAACCTATCGGGAATTTTTCTTTCTTTCTCTTTTTTTTTTTACGAAAAGTATTTCTTAAGCCTATCCAAGTTGGTGGGTTCGGAGAATTCCATGCCGTCCATTGTGGTTAACTTCACCGCTCCTTTGCTTAGTATCTTCTTTACGAAGAATGGCCCTTCCCAGTTAGGCCTAAACTTGCCCCTAGGGTCGGCGTGCGTCACACGGATCTGTTTCAGCACCAAATCTCCTTCTTTGATAGGGCTGGTCTTGACTTTTTTATTAAAAGCCCGTGCCATCCTTCTGTGATATAACTGTACATGGTAGAGCGCTTCTATCCTTTTCTCGTCAACTAGAGCCAACTGCTCACACCGCTTCTTCGCCCATTCCACCTCGGGAATTTCTGCCTCCACTGCGATTTTCAATGACCGCTTTTCGATCTCAATCGGCAAGACTGCTTCTGTTCCGTATACCAAGGAGAATGGCGTTGCCCCCGTTGAGGTTCTAACTGTCGTGCGATAAGCCCATAACACGAGTGGGAGGTGCTCATGCCAATTCCGATGTGATTCCACCGTCTTTACAAGAATCCTCTTAAGGTTCTTATTAGCTGCTTCTACTGCTCCATTAGCCTGTGGACGGTATGGAGAAGACCTGTGATGTTCAATGCCGTATTCTCGAAAAAAATTTCTTACTTCCCCCTGAAACTGGACCCCATTATCCGTAATCACGTGATGAGGCACTCCGAACCGAGTGATCAAGTGTTTTTCAATGAATTTTCTCATCTGTTTTGATCCCAGTTTGCTAAACGACTCTGCTTCTACCCACTTGGTGAAATAATCGATGGCGACTGCAATAAACTTATCTCCGTTTGAAGCGTTAGGCCTTACTTCGCCAATGATGTCAAGGCCCCAAGCAGCGAATGGACAAATAGGTGCCAACACATGTAATTCCATGGCCGGAAGATGACTGCAATCCTTGACATTTCTTTGCATACTCGTTACAATCCTTTTCCATAGTGAGCCAATAGAAGCCTTGCCTAATAATTTTCTTAGCTAATACTGCTCCCCCCATATGGGCTCCACAAATTCCTGAATGTACTGATTCCATTGCCTCGCGGGCTTCTCCCGCATCCAAGCATCTTAGTTGTAATCCGTCAATGTGCCTTTTGTAAAGCAAGTCGTTATGGATGACGAACTGACGAGCCAACCTTCTAATCACAGCTTGATCCCTAGGTTCTGACTCTACCGGATATGTTCCACTCTTCATGAAGTTCACGATATCGAAATACCACGGCTTTTCATCTGCCCCTAACAGCATTATATCTTCGTAGCATGGTTTGTGAGATCTTCTCAATACCAACGGTTTCGAGGCAAGGTTCCGGGGATTGTCCCAAACTGACACCAAAGTGGCCAAAGCATCCGCTTCTTGGTTCTGTGCTCGAGGAATATGATAGAAACGACATTCCTTGAATCTTTGTGCTAACCCTTCTAGCTGATCTAGATATGGATGTAGCCTTTCTTCCCTCACTTCCCAGTTTCCTTGCGCTTGTTCGATGATCAACTTGGAGTCACCCCAAATTTCGACATACGATGCTCCCAGTGCCGCTAGTGATTCTAAATCATAAATGCACGCTTCATATTCGGCCATATTATTGGTGAGAGGGAAGGATAACTTCTTTGCCATCGGGATTCTTTCTCCTTCTGGTGAGATAAGTAGTACTCCGACCCCGGCTCCATTCGAGTTAACCGCTCCGTCGAAGAACATTTTCCACGGTATAACTTCTATAGCGTTCAAGTGTTCATCGGGGAAATCGTAGCTTATCTCTTCCTCCTCTGCATTCAGGGGTTGGTTGGCCAGAAATTCTGCCACGGCCCTCCCTTTGATAACCTTCTTCGTTACATATTCAATGTCGAATTCGGACAAAAGCAACAACCATCGGGCCAACTTTCCTGTCAAAGACGAAGTTCGGTACAGATACTTTACGGGGTCCATCCGAGAAATGATGATCACTTTATATGATTGGAAGTAATGCCGTAGTTTCTTCGTTAGCCATACCACTGCCACACATGTCTTTTCGATCATGTTGTACTTGAGCTCGTACTCCAAGAATTTCTTACTCAGATAGTATACCGCGTGCTCCACACTGGTGTCTCCCTCTTGAGCTAGCATTGCCCCAATAGATCGTTCCTCGATTGCCACATAGAGGAGAAGCGGCTTTCCTAGTTTGGGCGGTCTCAGCACTGGCGGATTAGACAAGTAGTTCCAGACGTTCTCCAAAGCTTGCTGACACTTGTCATTCCAGATCGTGGGTTGGTCTTTCCTTAACAACTTAAAGATCGGCTCGCAGATTGCGGTGAGTCTCGCTATGAACCGACTGATATACTGAACCTGCCCCAGAAACCCTCTTACTTCTTTCTCATTCTTCGGCGCTGGCATTTCCTGTATAGCCTTAACTTTATCGGGATCTACCTCGATTCCCTTATTTCCGATCACATAGCCTAAGATTTTCCCCGATGAAACGCCGAAAAAGCACTTCTTCGGGTTTAACCTTAGCTTGAATTCTGCAATTCGGGCCAAAAACTTCTCAAGCGCGGTAAAATGCCCTTCTCTTGTCTCTGATTTGACCATCATGTCATCCACGTAGACTTCTACCTCCTTGTGTATCATATCATGGAACAGTGCTGTGGCCATTCGTTGGTAAGTTGCCCCGGCATTTTTCAAACCAAATGGCATTACCATGTAGCAGTATGTTCCCCACTCAGTCGTGAATGAAGTCTTTGCTTTGTGTTTTTCTGCCATCTGAACTTGCATGTAGCCCATGAAACCATCCACATTCGTGTGTAAGACGCTTGATGCTGCACTGTCGATCAATAAGTCAATATGAGGCAATGCAAACTCATCCTTGGGGCATGCCTTGTTAAGATCTCTGTAATCAACGCACATCCTCACTTTGCCGTCCTTTTTTGCGATTGGCACCACATTTGCGACCCAAGGGGGATAGTCGATTACTTCGATGAACCCTGCTTCTAACTGCTTCTTCACCTCTTCTCTGATCTTATCTGCCCATTCTGGTCTCATACGTCGGAGCTTCTGCTTTACGGGCTTCGCTTCGGGGTAAGTTGGAATGCGGTGAGTTACGATTGATTGATCGATTCTAGGCATGTCTTCATATGTCCAAGCAAACACAATTTCGTATTTTTTAATTATTCTCTCGAATTCTTTTCTCTCTTCAATAGTTAATTCTTGAGCAATTTGTATAAGTTTAGGATTTTCATCCGTACCAAGATTGAAAGTTGACATTTCTATTGTATTGATTTCAAAAGTAGGCATGTTATATGAATGAGAATGCATGGAATGATCACGATCAACATCAAGCAAGTAAGCAAAATCAGAATTCATTTCATTGATAGTGTGGGTGATTACATCGTCGGATTCAAACAAAGCAGTAATACAATTTTCATCCTCCAGGTTCTCGGGCTCCTCATATGCTTTGGGGGTACTAGGCTCATTTCCCGCTCCGGCGGTTGCTTCAATGGTGATGACTTGTTCCTCGGCGTTCAAGTCTAGCATCATAATCTCCTCGACAAAGCAGCTCGCCTTTCCCTTGCCCCAGTCGGTAACATCATTGAAAATTTCGAACCCTGGCAAGGTCTTCCCTTCTGCGCTAGTCCATGCCTCGGGGGTTCCAGAATATGCTTTTCCATGCCCCTCGCTCACAAAATACTTCCTCAGGCCTACTTTTCCTTCAGTGCTTTCATTAGATGGACCTCCTTGCTCATATCCCAAACCCCTCCGGGTTTTCTGACTCTTAAAATCGGAAAACTCTGGCAACCCCTGATGGTGTGCTCCTAAGCCCATTCCCGAGATGAAACCTCCCTTCATCATCTTCACCACGTCGGTGGTCATGCTTGACTCGTAAATCCCGGAGACTTGGAATCCGGAGAAGAGTTGAGGTTCAATTCCCAATGCTGCCACCGAGCTCAGTTTCTCAGCTCTGATTGTCACTATCTCCTCCCCGAAGGGGAATTTAATCATTTGATGGAGCGTGGAGGGCACACCTCCCAACTTATGGAACCATGGGCGTCCCAATAATACAGCAAAGGTTACCGGGATATCCAGCACTGTGAACTCAGTTTCTTCCTCATGTGGCCCCACTCTCAACTTGGCCTTGAAGACTCCTTCAATGTGCCTGCGGCTATCATCATATGCTCTAATCATAGTTTCAGAGGCTGTCAAATCTCCTCTCTCTACTCCCAACTTGGACAAGAGTTTCAACGGACAAACATTAATAGCCGATCCATCATCGACCATCACACAGCTAGTCTTCTTCCCTTTGATTTCTGCTCGGATATACAAAGGCTTATTGTGAGCCTTCCCCTCCTCTGGGAGATCCTCATCAGTAAATGTGATTTCTGTCCTTTTTCGGGCCATAATTGCCCCTACTAGCGCTGCCGGCTCATTGTCGGTGGAAATAACCAGATTCTGCAACTCTTTCATCAAGTTTTCACGATGGTACTTAGAATGGCATAAAACTTCCCAGACTGTGGACTTAGCTTGTGTCTTCTTCAACTGTTCAAGAACTTGGTCATCGGGCTTAGGAGCCGACCCTTCTCCTACCTCAGTCTCTATCATGGGTGCCTTTCCCTCGGCCACTCGACCTGATCTTGTCATTACGGCAATTTCCGGCTCATCATCTGATTCGTCCCAAATGTTGATAGGAATCCTCCGATTGGCATCTTCCTCATCCGAAGAACTCTCCCAAATGTCCACAATCATTAAATCCATGGTGAGAGAAATGTTCGGATTCAAATAAAAGGGATCTGCCGATCCATACAAAGCCCAACCTATCAACTCATCATAATCACAGAGGGATACTCTGCTCATCCTTCTGGCGGCCAACGGAATAGCGCCTCGTTGTATGCACATAAGCTGTACCTTATCGCTCATTGTTTCATGACACTGCTCATAGCGGTGCCTCCACCTTCTAGCATAATCCACAAACGGTTCCTCGGGGAATTGCTTGATCCTATCCAGATCGTCCAGGGATCCCGTCCACGGAACATACATTTCGTACCTTGCCACAAAGGCACTTCTGAGCGGTACCCAATGACCCATTTCTTCCTCTGATGGGTGAGGCCTTGTTGTGGCATCAAGGTCTATTAGAGGAAGAAATGGGTCATTGGGTACCGCTCAGAAGTGCCTTTGTGGCAAGGTACGAAATGTATGTTCCGTGGACGGGATCCCTGGACGATCTGGATAGGATCAAGCAATTCCCCGAGGAACCGTTTGTGGATTATGCTAGAAGGTGGAGGCACCGCTATGAGCAGTGTCATGAAACAATGAGCGATAAGGTACAGCTTATGTGCATACAACGAGGCGCTATTCCGTTGGTCGCCAAAAGAATGAGCAGAGTATCCCTCCGTGATTATGATGAGTTGATAGGTTGGGCTTTGTATGGATCGGCAGATCCCTTTTATTTGAATCCGAACGTTCCTCACGTCATGGATTTAATGATTGTGGACATTTGGGAGAGTTCTTCGGATGAGGAAGATGCCAATCGGAGGATTCCTATCAACATTTGTTGGGCGATCGCCCAACGGCATTGGGCGAGCGCCCAACCATCATTGGGCGTTCGCCCAACGTTCGTTGGGCGTTCGCCCGACGTGGTTGGGCGTCCGCCCGACGACCCCCGGGACGTGCCTCGCGCTGTCGGGCGTGCACACCCCGCGGCCGCCGAGCGCGCGTTCTGCGCCGTCGGACACTCACACGTCGCGGTCGTCGAACGCGCGCTTCGCGCTACCGGGCGCGCACGCTCAGTGGCCAACGAGAGCGCGCGCCGTGCCACTAGACCCGGGCACTGTTCGGACGTCGAGAGCGTGCCACTCGTGGCGCGCCCGACGGGCGCCGAGTGCACGTCCCGTGCCGCCGAGCGGGCGTTCGACCATTATCGACCGCGCGCCGGATGCCGCTAAGCACCCGCGCCATGCCGCTAAGCATACGCGAGCCACCTTACCGGTAACAGCGACCCGCCGTAACTTACTTTATTTTATTTTTATTCGAAACTTTCGGAATCAATCGCTTCAACCGTCCTGTTTTCAGGTTTTCGTCACAGGTACTCCGACTCGGTGTCTACAACACCCAAACCCAGTTCTTACAATCTGGCATGATTTCCGATCCACTGCTGCGTTTTCCATATTTAGGGGGTATTTGTTTAAGCTTTTCGGAAGAGCGTTTAGCATTTCACTCTAAACCGCGAAAAATATAATGTTTGGTTAGGTTTATATAACCCCAACTTTTACCATTTTATTTAAAAACTGCAGGGTTTTGTAGCGTTTTACAAAAAACACCAATTTTCATGAACATCTGTTTATAGTTATTTGTTAATTACAAAATTATCTTTCTTATTTTCATAAAATATGTTTCTTTTTAATATTATTTTTATTTCTACAACATAATTACCGGAAGAACAATGTTTTGTTGTGTTCAATAGATTTTTTTATATAGTTTTTTTTATTAATTTGTGTAATACATTTTTTATTTTATAATAGGATAAAGTGCAAAAATACCCCTAACGTTTATAGCTAGGAGAAATTTTACCCTTAACGTCTAAAATGATTTAAGTATACCCCTTACATTGGCAGTCAAGAATAATTTTATCCCTAATATTGAGAAGTTGGCTCAACTTGAGAAATGATCCATCAAATATAACAATATAACATTTTAAATTACCAAGTATAAAATAATATATATCCCGCGTAACGCGTAGGTACTCCACAAGTTCATTTAATACCCAAAGATTCAGAAATAACCTAAATTAAATTGACTTTTCAATTGAGATAGGTTAAAAATATTAGCAATGTTTGATTTATTTGTTGTTAGTATATAAATTAACAGTAGTCTTAAAACACTATTTGTCCCTTGATCTATTCAAAATTTTATCATTTGGCTCATGACTTATTATTTGGTCATATTTGACATTTGATCTATCCCAATTGATGAAATTTCATCCAATTTGTATTCAAATTTAACCGTTATCTCATCAATAAGTAACGATATTTTGATACTTGAACTAGATAAACAATAGTTTAGAATTTGTTTTTTCTTTTTCTATTTTTTAATCTAATTAAATATTTCTGCATAATGTAGAAAAAAAAAACCTTAAGAAATATAATGTTTCAACTTCAAGTGTCAAAATATCGTTACTTGACAATGAGATAACGATTTTGTTATATTCATACAAATTGGGTGAAATTTCACCAAATGGAATAGATCAGGAGCCAAATATGACCAAATAATAAGTCAGGGGCCAAATGATAAAATTTTAAATAAATCAGGAGCCAAATGATAAAATTCTGGATAGATAAATGGTCAAATATTAATAGTATCAACAACGTTTGATTCATTGTTAGTACATAAATTGTTGAATATCAACATGTTTATTATAAAAATAAATATAATATATATAAATTAAAATTAAAAATAATAATTTATCGAACAATTTTTTATAATAATAATTTATTAATATGAATGGAATTAAAAAAGAAATATATATTTTGTAGAATTAAGAAATATAATTTTATTAGAATTAAAAAAACTATAAGTAACATTTTTTATTAAAAGGTCCAAAACGATATTGTTTCCATAAAAAAAAAGCTACACGTTTGTTTAGTAAAAGCTTATTTTATCAACCTAATCAAATACTATATTTCACCTGGTTTTGGATGAAATGCTAAAATTTGTTTAAATAAATTCAGTGTTAAAGATATATTTTTTAAATTTAAAAGGTCAATCAATCAATTAAGTCAAGTTTGTACGTCTGATCCACTATTTTGACCCTAGATGCAGTCTAGGCAGGTGAGGACTACCCCGCTGTTGGGTTGCCTGAATAAGCAGTCAGGAATTTCACACGACGATGGCGTGTTTGAATCATGAACATCACCTTGCTTCCACCAACAAAGACACCTAGACATTCAATAATGATTTGTGTTAGTTATGTTCTCTTTAGGACTCTTGCATATAAATAGGATGCACAAGAGTCAAGACTCTTGCATATTCTGTTAGGAAAATTAACAGATCAGAGTGCTTCAAAACCTTAAGTACGAATACATTGAGATTCTAAAAACTTTAGTAATAATCACACCTTATTTATGCATTAATTATTCAAATGGTCAGTTCAATTTTTAATATGTACTACTATTGATAACTTGACCTCGATTATATTCTTTTAAAATCTTAACTCATCCAACATTAAAATTGCCAAAAATTTATCAAATGACTTACATCAGAATAAAAAGAGAGATAAGAACATTACTGATTGTTGAATCAACCGCATACCAAAGACTAACATTTCTGTTATTACCATTACTTTATATGCCAAAGAAGTCGTAGTATACCTGGTCCAAATCTGAGATGATAAGTTCTAAGTTGATGACAGCAATGTCAGACTTAGGATCAACTTTGCCATTCACATGAATGGTGTCATTATCTTCCAAACACCTCACAACCTGGAACAAGAATTTTAGGCTATTGCAAAATATTGAGAAATCAATCATAAAGAATACTTTCCCATCAATGATATGCAGAATTTCTAAAAACCAACCACCTATTGGAATATCTTCTACAAGTTGCAGCGATACAATTACAATTTGTATCTAAAATTCCTTTAAATAGACCTGAGCCAAAGGTGGTTATTGATTACCTCTTCCTCCGATCAGACTTCAATGCGGATTCTACCTCTGCAGCTCATCCTAAACAACTTCAGCCTACATACTGATCAACAGAAAAGTCAACACTAAGATTTGGTAAAAACAGAAAGAGAAAATATATATACAACACTCTATGGAGAACATAGATTAAGCAGAAATGGCATGACTTCAGTGTACCTCAGGTGAAAGTGGAATTCAAGTAAAAGGTCACTTTGTTTAATTACATGTATTAACATCTCCTTTATCTTTTCCCAGGAAAGGAAAGGAGGAAAAATGTTCTTTGCTAAGCATGGAACACAATGTAAAAAAGGAAAATAACAGTTTATATTCAACATAAGATTCCAAAGGAACACCAATTACAGCTGAAGCTTAACCCAAGAGTATACATGCAGATCATACAAGCTCAAAAAAAAAAAAAAAAAAAAAACTCAAAATCACATACTACATGACAGAAAATAAAATTGAAATTTAAACGCAAGAAAAAATGGACATGAAACAAACAGCAATCTCAAATGCCGGCAAATCAGAGAAAGTCAGCAGGCAAAAAAAACAGAGTGAGAGAGAGAAAGAACATTCGACAACTTAGGAGCGGAAGGAAGATGAGCAACGACAGCTGGTGAGTGGGAGGGAGAATCTGAGATGAAGAACTAGGAAGATGAGCAGCGGTGCGGACTGGTGGCGAGTGAGAAGGGGAATCGGAGATGGGTGGGTAGGGTTTGCGGCAAAAGAACTTTTTATTTCTGTATAATAGCAAATGGCGAACTAGAGAAAAGTATTTAGTGGAAGTGAAAAGGTAAAAATTGGACCTGTACAATTAATTTACTTGGGCTTTTTCTAATTGAGTCCATGGACACTTTATAAAAGTGTTGGTAGAAAAGTGTTGGTAAAGCCCACGTTTTTTTGTAGTGGACACATGACAATATTTTGACATGATAATTTTAGTTTAGGAATTTGTTATTTTAATCTAATTAATTATTTTCACATAATAACATTTACGTGGTGGGTAAACTTTAAGAAATTCGATGTATCAAGTCCATGCATCAAAATATCACCATATATTAGGGGAATAACGGTTTTGTCAAGTCTTTGTTCAAATTAGGTGAAATTTCACCGGTTGGAATAGTTCAATGGCCAAATATGACAAAATAATAGGTCATGAGCCAAATGATAGAATTTTGAATATATAAGAGACTAGATAACACTCTAAACCCCAAGTTTATAAGGTTATTAATACATTCCATAACAAGTATGTGTGTTTTTTTTAATCCCATTCCGGTCTCAAATGATTGTATACAAGTGATTTTATACAAGACTCGAAGGAAAGACGAAGCCAGGGAGAGGGGAGGGTCAACCCACCTTTCGGCCTCATCAGAAACTCCCAGGGAGAAGGGTTTTAACTTGGCTCCACTAGGAAACCGCCATGGCTAGAACCTCTTTAATCATGGGAGCCAAATCTTCTTCTTCGATGCGGTAATATAAAGAGGTGGAAAGGGCGAAATTGCCCTTTCCACCTCTTTATTTTTTTTTAAACTTAAATATTGGTATTTAGATTTAAAGAAAATAAAGAGGTGGAAATGAAATTTTCACCCTCTCCATCTCTTTATGTTACGACAACTTGTTTTCTCTCCTTTCTTTCTCTTTCGCGCAGACATTGAGAAAGAGAAGGAGGAAATCTTCTTAGTTGGAAATTTTTTCCAAATTACTTCATATACTTTCTTTGCAATTTCAATTATGCAATTATTTTCTATTTTCACTCAACTATACTTCCAATTTCCAAGTAATTTTATTTTTAGGTTTAGGTTTATGATTTCAAAATTAGAGATTGTTAAATTAGAAATTATTAACATGTTGTTTACTTAGAGATTATTTAGTAATTATTATTAATTTAAGGTTTAATTTAGAAAATCTAATTTAGGATTTCTAATTTAGGGTCTAATTTAGAAAATCTAATTTAAGAATTTCTAATTTAAGAATTTTTAATGTGTTGAACTAGGATATAATTTTTTTTTGTATGGTTATATATATATAGGGGATGGATCAAGTGAGAACCCTCCCTTAGATGAAAACACTTTCTTAGGTGAGAACCACTAAAACTACGTAGTTTTGAGTGTTCAAACCTAAGACCCTTAATTTACACTTCATCTTACTTACCACTGAGCTAACTACTTTTCTTGTGTAATATGTGCCGCGCTGATTAATATATCATCGCACTATAGTTTTCATTGTTAATATTTGACGCATGCACTTATTAATATTGATTAAATATGCATAATAATGAATTATTAATAGAAAAAAAAGAAATGTGCATAATAATGAATTATTAATAGAAAAAAATTCAAAAACATTCTCCAATTTCTTATTTATTTAATTCCTTTATATTTTGTAATTTATGTTATATAAATTCATTATATTTCTTTAAACATACGTTATAACATATAATTTAACTTTTTTTTTGAAACAACATATATTTTAACTTTTAAAACACGAACTATGAAGTTAGAACGTACGACATATTTTTTATTATACGTTATGTTTTTTAGAACATGTGTTATGTTTTTTCGAACATGAGTTATAAATTATATTTTTGGAACAAATGAAAAAACGATCCAAATATCTACTGATTTTTTTAGAACATTATACTTAATTTTTGGAATACAAACTACAAACTTTAGAATATACGTTATGTTTTTTCATGTGTTATGTTTTTTCGAACATGAGTTATAAATTATATTTTTTGAACAAATGAAAAAACAATCCAGATATCTACTTCTTTTTTTAGAACATTATACTTAATTTTTGAAACACAAACTACAAACTTTAGAACATACGTTATGTTTTTTAGAACATGTGTTATGCTTTTTCGAACATGAGTTATAAATTATATTTTTGGAACAAATGAAAAAACAATCCAGATATCTACTGATTTTTTAGAACATTATACTTAATTTTTGGACCACAAACTATAAACTTTAGAACATACGTTATGTTTTTTAGAATATACGTTATGTTATTTAGAATATGAGTTATAAATTATATTATAGAACAAATGCAAAAATGGTCCATATATTTACTGTTTTTTTAAACATTATACTTAATTTTTAGAACACAAATTATAAAGTTAAGAACACATGTAACAATATTTAGAACATCGTCCTTAACATTTTAAAACATAAATTATAAAAATATGGAGGAATTAAATAAATAAAAAATTAGAGCATGTTTTTGAATTTTTTTCTATTAATAATTCATTATTATGCACATTTCTTTTTTTCTATTAATAATTCATTATTATGCATATTTAATCAATATTAATAAGTGCATGTGTAAAATATTAAACAATGAAAGCTACAGTGTGGTATATTAATCCGCGCGGCACACATTACACAAGTAAAATAATTAGCTTAGTGGTAAGTAACATGCATTGTAAACTAAGGGTCCTAGATTTGAACCCCCTTGGCAGTAGTGTTTTTTTTTTGTTATTTTTAGACTCAAAACTACGTAGTTTTAGTGGTTCTCACCTAAGAAAGGGTTCTCACAAGAGCGCTCTTATATATATATATATATATATATATATATAAACACACACACACACACACGTTAAACTAGCATTTAATTTTTTTTTTGCCTAAGGTCTATCCTCCCGACCTATAGGTCCTGTATCCGCTACTGATTCAAAGATCCATAAAACTCATATATACCGTCATCCCTAACTTTAATAATAAGTTAAACTAGTGTTTAATTTATTCACACAAATTGAAAATAATTACTTAGGTAAGATTCTATTTCGATTTTTAATTTTACCCTTACTTTTATAAATTGTAAAAGTTTACCATTAATAAAATGGATTTTTTCTTAAAATAATGCTAAATATACAAATAATCCTGGGTTAAATGTTGGGTTTAAAATAAAGACCCCTGTAATGCTCTGATTTTCCTGACATGGTTAGTGGAAACCGGTGAATGGATCACCGGTTTTATAAATTGTAAAGAACCCGGTAAATCATTTACCGGGTTCACTGCCATGTCTGCCATGGAACCAGTGAATCATTCACTGGTTTCATAGGCGTGCGAGTCTCACTATCGTGAGATTCGCACGCCAACTCTGCTTCCTCCTTTGGGGAAGTAGAGTCCGTGAAGGGGCAAAATTATGTTTTGCCCCTTCAATTCGAAAATTACAAAAATAACACACTTTTCAAATTCAATTTATATATACACTTCACTCTCATTCTTTCTTACTCTTCAATTTCTACTCTACACTCTTCACACTTAACTCTTCCCTATTTTCTTCAAAAAAAACTCTTCCCTCTTTTCTTCAAAAAAACTCTTCCCTCTTCATTCTTCTTCTTATTTCATTATCTTATACACAATTAAATTCTCTACTTTTCGTTCCACCATCTTGAAGAATTACTTTCGTAAAAATATTAAAGGTATGTATTTTAATTTACTTAATTTTGTATAAAATGTTGTTATTGATTTAATTTATGTACTTGTGTTATTGTTTTTGCAGTTTAAATATTTTCTGTGTTGCTCTAAAAACAGGTATGTCTATTTACAGTTAATTTATATTTAGTTATGTTGTTAGATTAAATCAGTATTTTGTAAAGTTAGATTAAATCGGTATTTTATAAAGTTAGATAGTATTAATTTTTTTTTATGTAATTAGATAGTATTAGTGCTATTATTTTGTATATATTATTTGTATAATAGAATTTGTTCTTCATTCAAGTAGTATATAACTAGATAACTAATAATAAAAGTATCCATAAAATTAATAAATATAGGTAGTTAATAAAATTATTCATATTGTTATTATTTTGTATGTATTATGTATATTACTAGTTAGTATATTATGTAATTTAAAATAATTGTATAAAATTAAAGTAATACCACCCATAAAATTAATAAATATATGCAGTCAATAAAATTATTCATATTTTTATTATTTTGTATGTATTATGTATATTACTAGTCAATATATTATTTAATTTAATATAATTTTATAAAATTAAAGTAATATCACCCATAAAATTAATAAATGTACGTAGTCAGTAAAATTATTCATATTGTTATTATTTAGTATGTATTATTTATATTACTAGTTAATATATTATTTAATTTAATATAATTTTATAAAATTAACATAATACCATCCATAACATTAAAATGATACGATCAATAAAATAACCACATACATAATAACTATAAAAAAATACTACACAAAATACACATAAAGTGTACATAATATCTCATCCATAAAATATGACTATACATAATAATCATAAAATAATACTATCTATAAAATATTACTACTCATCAAATTAAAATAATACTATCCATAAAATATGACTATACATAATAATCATAAAATAATACTATCCTTAAAATATTACCACCCATTAAATTAAAATAATACTATCCATAAAATATACTATACATAATAACCATAAAATAAGAATCTTAAGAATGACCGAATATACTATGTAGGATTTTTTAAGCTTATAAGAATATTTGACAATATTTGATCATTTTTTATATTATTTTAATTTGTATATTATGTAGGTATTTTAGAATGACCGAATATACTAATTACATCATAAGTTGGGGAGGAGAGATGAGTTTTATTGGCGCCAGTTTTGAATATGATTGGTCTAATGCATTGGCTAGGAATAAGCGACTTAAGTTGAGAAGGAGACCATCATATAACAATCTTGTATCTAAGATCCGAGCAGCTATTGAACTAAACAGTGGTGACAGAATAACCCGAATCGTGTACAAGTATCCTATATTTGGCCAAGCTTCACTATCGTTTTCTCATATGCTTATTTCGAGCGACGACGATGTTGAATTCATTTACGATAATTTGAGCAACGTACCAACATATAATACTGTTGAGTTATTTGTTCAGTTTGAGAGAGTAACCAATGACAGACCCATGTCAAGTATGTTTCCTGTAACCAATGAGTGTGTGAATACTAATATCGGTTATGGGTCTACAACTGCTGGACCTAGCTATCAGCCAACATCATCTTTCTTATCACTAGGCACGAGAGAGTGGGACCAAGCCGGACCATCTTATGCTATCCCAAGTGGCGATTTCCAAGACGACAGACATACTAATATTGGTTACCAATCCAACGTGACTGCATTCCCTAAATATGATGTTGAAATAAATCGATATGAAGTGGGCACAAGCCGAGATTATGATGAACCTGATCCAGTAATTGAATATGGTCTCGATGATCTAGTTGAAAGTGAGAGTGATGACGGATTGGATGTGGAGGAGGATTTTGATTATGAAGAATATGCCGATGAAGACGACGAGGTGGAGGAAGATGTGAATGTGGATCATGAAGGAATGGTAGGGGGTGATTATAGCACAATACCTTCAATTCCTGTTGTGTCTTCATGGATGATGGATTTGAATGTAGCTCCAACTGATGTGCCTGAGTACTATGACATCCCAACAATTGCTCCTTTATCATCATTTACATTTCCAGCTCCTGCATATTCAATGATAGAGGAAGACCGTGTATATGGTGCTTCAAATGATACCGAAGAGATATGCGTATGGGATGGAGTTTCAGAGTTGAGAAAAGGATTAGTGTTTGCTGACAAAGACGACGTTCAATCAGTTGTGAAAAAATATTCAATGAGTAGAAATGTTTCGTACTCAACAGTTGAGTCCCAACCACATAAATTAGTCTTGAAGTGCTGGAAGTCAGAACAAAATTGCGATTGGTGGTTAAGGGCACTTTTGAAGAAAAAATTGGGCTACTGGGTAATAAGTGTGTATCATGGTCCTCACACATGCTTTGGTTCAATGTTGACACAAGATCATAATAAGCTTGATAGTAAAATGATTTCAAACTGCATTATGGATATGGTTACAAAAGATCCAAGGTTGAGTGTCGGAGTTATACAAGCAAACATCAAGACTCAATTCAAGTTTTGTGTCTCCTATAAAAAGGCATGGTTTGGGAAAAAGAAGGCGTTAGAAAAGATCTTTGGCAATTGGGAAGAGTCGTACAACATGTTGCCTCGATACTTGAATGCCATGAAACACTATAATCCGGGATGTGTTAGTTGTCTAGTGACCGATGAAACATATAATCAACAACATCAAATATTCAAACGAGTTTTTTGGAGTTTCAAACCGTGCATCGAGGGTTTCAAACATTGTCGACCCGTGATATTGATAGATGGGACATTTCTCTATGGTAAGTATAAACATACATTGTTGGTGGCAACGTCATTTGATGGCAACAACCACATACTTCCTATTGCATTTGCAATTGTAGAAAACGAGAATCAGTCCAGTTGGTCATGGTTCATGGATTGCATTCGGAGGTATGTCACTCAACGCATTGGTTTAAGCATCATCTCAGATCGACATGCTGGAATTTTGTATGCAATGTCCCAACCAAACTTGGGTTGGGCTGAACCGATGGCATTTCATAGGTTTTGCCTCCGACACTTTGTCAGCAATTACAACCACAGTTTCCATAAGACTGGAATTAAAAAACTTCTATACCGGGCTGGTACGTGTTAGTATATATGTTTCAAATGATTCCATCTCAATATGTAGTGTATGTTTTGACAAAATGTTGAATTGACTTATTTAGGTGCACAAGCACAACCGAGGAAGTTTCAGAAGATAATGGATGCAATCAAGGCAATGGATAAAGCATCGTACAATTGGGCAATGGAGAGACCTATGGATCGATGGAGTCTGTCACATGATAATGGTGCACGGTGCGAGACTATGACAACAAACATTGCAGAATGTGTAAACAGTGTTCTAAAAGGCATCAGACAAATGCCTATACAAAGCATTGTGGAGCATACATTTGCAAAAATGGCGCATTACTTCGAATCGCGCAGACAGGTGTTTAGTAATTTGAAGGATAGAGGTGAGACATACACACCTGTTTGTAAGGATTTGTTGAAAAGGTATGGAAAAAAGGCGAATGGTCACACTGTCATTGAATACGACACTCGAACTGGGTTATGTCAAGTCCGGACAGCTTATGATCCCATCAAACAGAAAGGGAACAACATCCAGAATGTTAACCTCGAGGCTCGTGAGTGTACATGCTACAAATTCCAAAATTTTAAACTACCTAGTTCTCATGCAATTGCAGTGTGCATGCACCTACAAATAAATTTATGGCAATATGTTGACGTGACACATACATTGGCTGAGACTTTGTGTGTATATAACTATCCATTCCAACCGTTAGCTCATCAAGAATATTGGCCTGAGTTTAGTTCACCGAAACTGCATGTTGATCCAAGGTTGAAGCGTAAGCAAGGACGACCTAAGTCAACAAGAATTAGTAATGAGATGGACTTGATTGAGACGGGTACGACTAGTTATACCTGTAGCATTTGCAGACAAAGTGGTCATAATAAGAAGTCATGCCCAGAAAGAGCAAGCAATGTTGGAGGCCAAAATAGGATGCCCAGTTCTACTGGTAGAAATGTAGGCTCTTCGTCTAGACAACGGGGGCGAAATTGATTATGTATTTGTTTTCCAATATGTTGTTATGTTTTTCAATATGTAGAACAATTAGGATATGTTACTTATCTAATTTGTATGGATACATTATTTGTATGGATATATTATTTATGTTGTTTTATGTTTATGTTGTATGGATTGCAACTTACGTTAAAACTTCCTCAAATATTTTGATTAATTCATATTTATATGCTTTGATTTAATAGGATATGGATATTTGGAGTACAAATAATTTCACTAACGGAGATATACTAGATATCTACATTGATCCAGATTGTGAAACATGGTACAGAAAAAAAAGAAAATTTGCCAATGCTAGAACCCACTACCATTTGGTGCGGACAGATGTAGGACATATTTTTGAAGGATACCACACAAAAAACCTACCTGATAATTGCATAGTTAATGAGTATACTCCACCTGAATGGATGAGGTTATGGGAAGTTCGATGTGAGCTTGAAGCATACTGTGTTTGCCACTGTATAAAAAGGCCGAAGATCATATCATCCATGTTGCCAAGACGAACAACAGCAGAAAAATGCATTGTGAAAGAACAACTGCAACGGGAAATAGATATAATGGAGGTTCGACTAGCTAAGGTCCATGATGAGGAAATCACAAAGGAAGAACCGACCACATCAACATCTGATTTATCTTCTGGCAGTGACGATGACGCTTTTCAAACATTTTTACCTCGTTCGTTGCCTCGTTGTTGTTTTACAACTTTTCGCATGTAGGCCATGTCCACATTTTTTTCCAATACTTTTCAATATGTATTTCTGTTTCTTAATATGTACTTGTGTTGTTTATGTTTATGATGTTTGAATGAATATGTTATTTGTAAATGAATATGTTATTTATGTTATTTGTGATAAAAATAAATTTGAAGTATGGAGAGATACTTTTAAGCATGGAAGTATAATAAAAATAATATATATTAAAGCATTTTAGAAATAATACATATTGAAGTTTGCTATAAATAATGTATACAACTTATCTACGTGGTACATATGGTTGACAACTTCCTGTATAACAACTTCTAGCAGTAATAGGTCTACGTCCTTGTTCATCTTCATCCACTTCAGGATTATTAGACCCAACCACAGCTTGGTTTTCATCCACAATTGCCATTTCAGGATTACTAGACCCCCCCACATATTGAGTTGCATCCACAGTTTGGACCCATGATCCTACATCTTGTTGAGTGAGTGAAAAATGATCATAACTTGGCATGTTTAGGTCTAGGCCTATGTGGGAATTATACGGTATAGGTGGTTGACACAGCATATTACCTGCAACAGAAGCACTGCCACCAAATAACCATTGGGTAGAGTCCATTGTTGAATTTCCCACCAAATTGTCTTGTGCACTCCACTGACTCATACCATAATTTGGATTTTCAAAAGAAGGAACAATATTTTGTTGCAGAGTGTAGAACATACTTGACTGTTCTCCTATATCAGTTCCTTCAAATTGATGTGGTGATGTATAGTGGAATGGTGAAAAGTGTTGTGGTGACGGTAACACTATTGGTGAGAATTGTTCAGCAGCCAAACCGAAATGTGATTGTGTCGGTTGGGGACCACTATCCCATACAGATTGTGGACCTGTCTCGGCTGTGGGTTGTGGAATTATTTGAGGTACTTCTGACGGTACTTGGGGCATTTCCTCCTCCGCAGCATGGGAATAAAGATCATAAATCCTTTGCCTAGGTATTTGTTGGATACCAACCGGTGCCGGAAGGTATGGCAATTTCTAACGTCGCGACAATAAAGTCCGTCGCCGCCTCCTTGTTTCGATCTCTGGCTCTTCCATATGTGGAATTGACAATGAAGCTGGAGCAGGTTGTGGTTCATATGTATTTGCCATACGATGCTCTTCATTCATCTCACCTAACATGCTGGCCGTCATTTCTCTTACATTTTGCAAATTATCAGGTTGCATATGATACATATGTTGCAATCCGTCTCCCTACGCACATAAATTTTTGCAAACATTACTTTTTATTTAATATTCAATAAATTAACCTTAATTTAATACTACTTACAATTGCCGGTCTAGCAGCGCTTGTAGGATCAATCCACTTTTTTGTGTGTTGTAGGTACCATTGCATATATTGTGCTTGGGAATGCAATGCAGCTCCTAATGGAACTGATTCTGCTAACCTAGAGTGTCTTTCGTTCCACAAACCAAGTGAAGGTTGATGTCGGTGTTCCCAATTTGTTCCGTGACGCCCTCGCATGTCAAGTGTGTGGTATGATTCAATTTGGAAAGGGTGTTGGGGAATAGGTTGGTTCATACCAAATTGACGAAGACATCTATCCGGTTGATGGAATTCCACTGTGGCATTGAATATTAAAGGAACAACGGATCGCCATATGCTCTCTCCAGCACGACAATATGGAGGCAACATTTGTAGCACATTAGTATATGGCTCCCAAATAAACTAACAAAAATCACATGCAAAATAATTAGTGAGTTACATTAATTAACTGCATACATATGGTGTGATTTTAAAAAATATGTATTTACCTCATCGTCTCTCTGGTGATCTAATGCTATTCTAATTTCTTTAACATTATGATGTACTGTTTGCGCCATATTTTTTGGAAATTTCCACCTACAAGTATAGCACCATCATTTGTACATGTTAATTCATATATATATAGTACTCAATAACCGTATTAAAAATTAAAACAAATTTATTTACTTGGAAGCGAGTGGCCGATCTGTGTGAATTTATGAAGGCACATTCAGCAAGCGTGGCCGAACCATTGGAATTCGCTCGTATGCCCATATTTGCAGAAATTGTAGGCATCCACTAATTTGTTTAGTGGGTGGATTAGTAGCTTTGCACAACTCTCGATATAAAAAAGCTAGCATGGCAGCCCCCCATGCATACTTTTTTGCCCCTTCGTCTGTGACTAGGTCGATTAATAGTGGCAACATCGTCATATGCACTACATCACCACTCTTACTAGCAAACAACATACCACCACATATCCGCATTATCAAAACACGAGTATGGCACTGGATTTCAAAATCAGTAGCATGCTCGGGAAGCTTTTCAAAGTTTTTTTTCAACCAACTAAGTTTTATATTTGCACCAATTACATCATCAGCAGAAGGCAATTGTCCTAAAAAATCTAGGCAATATTGTTTCCAATCTAGATTGGCTTCACCACAAATAACAGCCTCACCATCAACTTTTAATCCGGTTATAACTTCCACGTCTTGTAATGTCGGAGCTGCCTCCCCGACAGTGAGGTGAAAAGTGTGTGTTTCTGGACGCCATCTTTCAACTAGTGCAGTGATTAAAGATTGGTCAACTGACATACCACCAATACTAGTAATCCAGATGATTTTAGATATGCCTCAATCCTTGGATCTATGTTGCGGAATTCCTTGAACCCCAATGCTCCTTGACATCGCAACACATCACCATCATCCTATATATTTATAAACGCAATATGTTAGAATATGTTTGAAAAAAAATTTAGTAAGACTAATATGCTAAGGTTGAAATTTTACCGGATTCATTCATATATTTTGTGAACGATGAGCGGATTGTAGATGCAATAATTCTGCATTCTGTGGATGAGATTGTATAATTTGTTCAGCTCTGCTTTCATATGCCATTGTCTCTTCAGAGTTCACATACATAATAGATGATAGTGAAATTTGATTAGTATAATATTTTGATAATTAAAATGATAAATATATAAAAGCCAACTATTTACCTAAGCATAGTTGTACATTATGAGCTAACTAAAAATAATTTTATTAACAAAGCAAAATATTTTCATACATTATTAACTACTAAATATACTTAGTTGACTAAATATATATTCATCTGCTAAATACTAGTTAACTAAATTTACTACAATATATACTTTCTCACCTTTTAAAACATATTTAGTTAGCTAAAAACACACATTTGCTAACTAAAATTATATTTACTAACAAATCTAAACTATTTAATTATATACACTAATTTAATTTACACTATTTTATATACACTAACTAAAAGATATACACTCTTTTACTAACTAAGAGATATTTAATTAGCTAAAAACACTCATTTCCTAACTAAAAACACATATTTACTAACAAACATAAACAATTTAATTATACTAATTTAATTTACACTATTTTATATATACTGCCAATGTATACACTATTTTACTAACTAAAAGATATTTATTTAACTAAATACACTCATTTACTAACTAAAAACACTAATTTACTAACTAAAAATATATTTGAAAAGTAAAATATACAAGTATTAACATTTTACTATCATCTAATATAAACATTTTAATTACTTGGAACTATAAATTATACAAGTATTAACATTATCATACAAGTTTTCCTCAAAAAAAAAACATGATCATGCAAGTATTAACAATATAATTAATTAGAAAAGTAAATTAAGAGTTATTAATTACCTTGTAGAAGAGAAGTAAGTATGTAGAATTCTTGAAGAAAATAAGTATGTAGAATACTTAAAGAGGAGAAGTATGAGGAAGATAGGAGTTGAGAAGAGAGGATTGTGAAGAGAAGAAGATATGTTTTGGAATTGAAGAAATGAATATGTAAGGGGTATTGTATTGATAATATAGAGAATTTTAAAAATGTTTTCGAAATTGAAGGGGCAAAACAGCATTTTTGCCCATTCATAATTAAAAAAATGACTCTGCTTTCTCTGTGGAAGCAGAGTTGGCGTGTGAATATTATTCGCACGCCTATGAAACCGGTGAATCATTCACCGGTTTCATGACTGCCATGTCTGCTTTTGGCAGACATGGCAGTGAACCCGGTAAATGATTTACCGGGTTCTTTACAATTTATAAAACCGGTGATCCATTCACCGGTTTCCACCAACCATGTCAGAGGAATCAGAGCATTACAAGGGTCTTTATTTTAAACCCAACATTTAACCGAAAATTATTTGTATATTTAGCATTATTTTAAGAAAAAATCCTAATAAAATAGGGTAATCTTAATGTTACAAACTAATAGTTCTTAAAAGTAAGATAACATACTTTGACATTTATATTTATTACTGATTTGATTTTAAGGAAAAGTATGGAAAAAAAATATAGAACTTGTCAGATCTTTGTGATGATATATTGCGACAGCTCATAATATGTCGAGACCTTTTTCTTTCAAGGACTAACTTGATGATTTTATTACTTAAATAAAGCATAAGTATTGAGAGAATATCATTATCAATTAAGATTGGTTTTAATGGTCAAGAGTCGCTTAAGCTATATATTTTGAGTTCGAATTCTAATGTATGGAAAAAACTTTAATTATGAGAGAATCCACTTAAAGGGTGTCAAACAATCCTCGAGTTGAGCCCTTAGAAATTATATAAAAAAACCAGAATGCTATTGGACCAGTTGAAAGAAGTAAAACAAAACTTAATACCTTCGCAGCTCCCTCAACTTTTTGTTTATTTTATATTTTTAGTTGATTTTAATTCGGTATGAACCATGAGGAAAATGCATTGGGGTTGGCTCCCTTGTTTAACTCCGAAAGCTAAATTAGTTCAAATATAGGTGATAAGCACCCAAAATGGCAAGTTTACTAGGCCCTTTTTTTATGGTTATTTCCTCTTTTATGTGTCATATTGTGACTTTTTTACTTGTTTTCTTACATAAGCACTTTCAGGGATCAAATTGGAGAAAAGAAGGCTTGGAGGACTGTTTTGAACCTTTTTCACTCAAAGTTCAGCTTTGCTGTCGCCACTGGTTTAGTCTTGCCCAAGACTAAGGGGGTCGACTTATTCAAAATCGCCAAGTTAGCAGAATCAGAAACTAACTTATCTCCACAGTCTCAAGAGCGTATTTTGAACGAAGGAAATCCCTGAAATCAAGGAAGAAACTCAGAAGAATAAAGATTTTGTGATCAACACTATAAAAGAATTCTTCTATTGTTTTGGGGCATACTTTTTTAATAGACAATTTTATTTTCCTTGATAGGGTTTTGTTAATTATAGCATCATTTTCCATTTTCCTTTACATTCACCATTTTTGTCTTTGTAAGCTATCATAGTCGATTCATGACTATGCATAGCTAAGTTCCCCTATCGATTAAGGGATTAATCAAAGGCTAGTATTATTTTCTATTGTGAGATTATTGTTCTTAATTTCAGTAATCTAATTTTATGGGATCTGTTTACATGTTTATCAGTCTATGAAATCAGACCTTCAATGAAAGTTTAGGTTATAGTTCGGTCGGGCTTCGGCTTTTTCATTCATTGAAACAACGTTAGGTTATAGGATTTGTAATCATCTGAAATCCTAACTATGTTCAAGCGCATAAGCATGTGATTTGGTTTAAATCGGAATCGCTAAGAATTCGGTTAACTTAGATTGGGTCCTTCTAATCCCTAATGCTTTCGACGGATTAAATTCTAAGCGCTAAGTTAGAACTATCTGGTCGAATAGGAGCTTAGCTTTAGGAGCTCTAGTATTTGCTTTACAATTAAGGAAGAATTAGGTCGGGAATGAATAAGGAACGACTATAACCAATCCAAATCATGTTAATTATGATGTCATCTCACTTTCAATGATCGACGAGGAAATAATTGCTCAGCCTGCAAATTTCCCTTGATCGAAATTTCATCATAAAAGAATCACAAATATAATTTCATTTCAATTTTGCAAATTTATTTTAAGAAAACCACCAAACAATCATTTTCCCCTAATTTATATTAATTAGATTTAGTTATATACCTAATCGATCAGTATTAATCCTTCGGGTAAGATCTTTACTTACCATTTCTATAAACCAGTAGTTTGGTCTGTAATAATTATTTATTTGGTGGATTCGACACCTATCAATAGGTTTAAGTGTAAAATTGACCGTTGGATTGCTCATATTGGGTTCTAGGAAGGAGTTGATTTATATCAATGTTATCGGGATCAGACCGGACCGGCCAGGAACCGACGAGGAAGCCGAGCGGGCTTTGAAAATTAGCAAAAGTGGTGGTCAAGTTAAGGGACCTTATTACAATGTGGCATTCGCGTCGCCCACGTCGTGCGAGTGCGCCCCTAACCCGACAATTAATCGATTGCACACCCTGCGCGTGAGAGAGCCTTTTTCCTAGTAATTAGTTAAAGGCTTGTAAATATCATTTACTTATAAACTAGTTAAGTTTATCATTTTTTTCCTATGTGGGATGTGAATGCTTAATTTCCTTTTATCTTCCAAACCATTTTAAATCGTCCATTTTGAGCATCAACTTCTCATTCACCACTTGTCCGTTTTGAGTATATAATATATTTTTAAAAAGATCTCATGGCATAGAATACGTTGATATATTTCAATTTATTCTGAACTTACTTTATTCGTTATATATTTAAGACTCAAATTAACAAAAAAAAATTAACAAACCAAATGTTATTTATAATTTATTTTGGATATATATAATGTATAAAAATAATTTTAAATTAGTTATATATATTTAATATATGTAAATATTATTTATTTATTTATTAGGTTATCCGATTCGACTAATCCGAATCATCTGGTCCGATCAAATGACTCGTAACCTCCAATCTGGTTTGATATCCTGTCCAGTTTTCAAAACATTTGGTGGACCTATCCACTATTGAGTATAAGTTACATGGACTATATCCATTATCAAAGTATTTTTACAGGAAATTACGATAGGAGGAGAGTAGAAGAAGGTGAGAAATAAATAAGGCTATATCAGAGACAAAATCCTTTCACATAGCGACTTTTTTAGGGTTTTTCTGCGACTTTTTTTCTGGAGAAATGAGAAATTAGACGACCTCGCTATTGTTGAGCCTTAGATCTGCCGCCCCACCGTTCGCTTGCTCTGTTCGCCGGCTTCTTCCCTACCTTGCTCTGGTCTCTGTTGTTCGACGCCCTCACCATCTGCTGTTTGCTCTGCCATCGCCGTTTTCCCTATTTTGATTTGTATCCGCCGTCTGGTCGCCGGCTTTCGTTCTGTTCTTTGCTCTGATCACTGCGAATTCGGTGCTGGTCTGATTCCGCCGTGGCGGCTGATTTGGGACTAAAATTCCGTTTGCCTTCCACGGTGGACCTCCTTCCCTGTTTTGTGTTCCATCTCCGTCTGGCCCTATACAACTATCTGATTCCTTTGCTTCAGGTGTCACCGATCTCAGGATTTGTGGCCTAAAATTTAATAACTGACCTAAAATTTAATAACTACTTTCCCTGTTGCTAATGGATGAAATTATTGATAGGAGTGCCCTAATCACCTTTGAGGAGGAAGTTCAATCCGGATTAGTTATTCAACCTGATGTCGCTGAAGTTCAATCCCGTCCCCAAACTTGGTGTTTAATAGGGTCTTTTCTGAAAAACAGGCCAATCAAAACCTCTTTTATGAAATCCACATTAGCGGATGTTTGGAGTCCCTCAAAAGGGATTTTCATTGAAGATATAGGTCCCAATTTATTCCGTTTTGAATTCTACCATCCATGGGAGCGGGATAGGGTAATTCAGGGTGGACCATGGACTTTTGAACAACAATTATTGATGCTAAAGAGCAATGTTATCAGAACCGGACCGGATATCAAACCGCATTTGTAACTGGGGCACGAGTCATTTGGTTGGATCGGATAGCTCGGATTGGTCGGACCGGATGAACTAATAAATAAATAATTATATATTAATTATATATATATTAAAATTATGTTTATAAATATAAATTCACTTCCAATTAAACCAACAATTTAGATTTACATTTTGTCAGGAAAAGAATAAGCATAAATCAATATATCAAAGCATAAATCAACAAGCATAAAAGTATCAGATAACAATAAAAAAATCAGTATCTGGATCACTTCCAAGGAGAATTTCAGCATAGGAGTTTAATTTTTGAAAGGGTTCGATTAAATTAAAAGAAGGTTAAGTATTTCTCACCTGTGAAGTCGATGCAGTCAGAGGCGGAGGAGGCGCTGGGTGGCGGAGGAGCTGGCGCTGGGTGGGTTGGAGAAGGAGGCCAGATGCGATTTTGGAGAGAAAGAAGAAAGAGACAGAAAACTTTTAATTTAGGGTTGGTTTTAGTACAAATCTTTGTTTTTTAATTGGTTGGGGCTGCAGAAAACTTTTAATTTAGGGTTGGTTTTAGTACAAATCTTTGTTTTTTAATTGGTTGGGGCTGCAGAAAACTTTTAATTTAGGGTTGGTTTTAGTACAAATCTTTGTTTTTTAATTGGTTGGGGCTGCTGACAACTTTTCATTTAGGTAGAAAAAATCGAAAGTTTAAAGACCCGGGGTCACAGCGGTTCCTAGGTTTACCCCGGGTCTCTCCGGTTTGTTGAGGATTCAACAAACCGAAGTGGCTCGGACCAGTTTTCTGGCCGGTTTCCGGTTTGACCGGTCCGACCGTCCGGTCCGGTCCGAGCCTGATAACATTGCTAAAGAGGCTTGAGGAGGATCAAAATCCTATGGATATTCACTTGTCTCACACTGATTTTTGGCTGCAGGTTTATGATGTCCCTGTCGGGTTTATGTCTGAAAAGGTAGCTGTTAGCATAGGTAACTTTGTGCGTACTTTTGGAGAATCTGACCCGAATAACTTCACAGGGGTCTCTTGTACCTACCTACGAATTCGTGTTTCAATTAATGTCCTTGCTCCGCTTAAGAGGAAAATGCAAATAAGTGTTCAGGGAGGTACTATTTTTTGGGTAAACTTTAAATATGAGCGGCTCCCAACCTTTTGCTTTGTCTGTGGATATATAGGGCACACAGATAAATTCTGTCACGTTCTATTACAAGTGGCTGATCCGATGAAAGTTGAGAGAGCATATGGGCCCTGGCTTAGAGCCCCTACTCGTCGTTCCCAAGTCCCGAAGCAATCAAGATTTCTGTTTAGCCGACCTCCTCAGAACCTTTCTCAGACGAACAACGTAGTCACTTCAGTTTTTGTCTCAGGGGCCGGTTCAGGTGAAAAGGAGGTTAGTATTCCAAAAATTGCTACAGCTATTCCCCCAGGTTTTAAGGCACTAAATAAGAGTAAGACAACTTCTCAAGACAAGGAGTATATCCATCAGTCTCCAGAAGATATTTGTGTTGAAATTTCTGACCCGAAACGTAAGCGCTCAAGATCATTGGCTGAAGATACACAGGAAAGTTCAGAAAGTCTTATGGATTGCGAAGAGAACAATACAGTGAGATTGGAGGTAGTTGTTGAAAATATACCAGAAGCGAGTCGTGGTAGCCCGACTCGCAAGATAGCATGAGTATACTGTCCTGAAACTGCCGGGGGATAGGGAACACCTAGACAGTTCGTCAGTTGGTGGATTTCTCGGCCAATTTACGTCACGAGTTCATCTTTCTAATGTAGGTTAAATGCAGTCGTCTTAAGGTGGAAGCATTGAAACGAAAGCTTTCCTTTGAGGGCCTGTTTTTTGTTGATCCAATCAACAATGGAGGGGGCTTAGCGCTCTTATGGAGAACTGTTAATTCAGTTCAGTTGCTTGGTTATTCTTCTAATTTTATTGACTTTAGGGTCACTTTACTAGGTCTGTCGGAGTATCGATTAACTGGTTTTTATGGCTTTCCCGAGAGGTCGCGTAGGACAAATTCTTGGCAGTTACTGAGGAGTCTTAGCTTGAATAATTCTAATCCATGGGTGATCATTGGGGACTTCAATGATATGCTATCTCATTCTGAGAAGGGATGAGGTAACAGACACCCGCCTTCCTTGATAAGGGGATTCAGTGATGCTATTACAGATTGTGGGTTGTCAGAAGTAAGTATCAAGGGTTATCCATTCACGTGGGAAAGAGGTCATGGTTTAGGAAATTCTATAGAAGAGAAACTCGATCGGGCCCTTGCTAATAATAGTTGGTTTGCGCAGTTCAGTTTGGCTTCTGTCTTGAATGAAGATGCTCAATGTAGTGATCATACGGTACTCTTCTTGTCTCTAATTAACACTATAGATTCTATGTCTCGCCACTTTCGGTTTGAAAATGCTTGGATCAAATAAGCTGATTGCAAAGACCAGATAGTTTTGGCTTGGCAACAGTCAAATGCCAGAGGAATTTTGGTTAAACAGGAAAAATGTGGCGAAATACTTGCAGCTTGGGGAAACAACATTCGCAGCCGATTTAAGAGAGAAATTCGTTGCTGTAGATCAAAAATTAGAAGACTAAAATCTTGTACTGATAGGCTGGCGATCGAAGCACTATTGGCTGCTAGGAATCGCCTTGATGAGCTTCTCCTCCAACAAGAAACATATTGGAAGCAGAGAAGTAAGACACTTTGGCTCAAAGCTGGGGACCAGAACTCAAAAAATTTTCACTCGGCTGCTAACAGTAGGCGCAAAAGGAATGAAATTCGACGACTGAAAGATGAGGAGGGAAACTGGGTCGACTGGGAGACAGGGTTACCTTCTCTAATTTTAGACTATTTTAAAGAAATCTTCACATCTTCAAGGTATCGCTCTGAACCTATTTTGAGCAATATTCAGCCAAAAATCTCGGCGGAACTAAATGCTGATCTTCTCTAACCATATACTGCAGATGAGATAAAGAGGACGATTTTCTCAATGCATCATGATAAAAGTCCAGGTCCTGATGGTTTTAATCCATGCTTCTACCAACAATATTGGGATTTGGTAGGCGCTAATGTGATTCAATCATGCATTCAATGGCTGAATGAAGGACTATTTCTGGAAAGCATCCATAACACAAATATTGTTCTAATCCCAAAGAAATCTTCTCCAGAAAAAGTTTCAGATCTCAAGCCCATAGTTTTATGCAATGTTATTTACAAGATTCTGGCTAAAACTGTTGCTAACAGGCTAAAAAAGATTCTGGATATTATTATCTCGCCCACATAGAGCGCTTTCATCCCGGGACGACTGATCACAGACAATATTATGCGTGCGTTTGAAGTAAACCATTTTATGGAACATAGAACTCGAGGTAAACATGGGTATGTTTCTCTTAAGATTGATATGGACAAGGCTTATGATCGGGTTGAGTGGGCGTTTTTGGAACAAATGATGCAGAGATTAGGCTTTGATGATCGGTGGATATCTCTGGCAATGCAATGTGTTACAAAGGTCAGGTATAATGTTACTCACAATAATCATGTTATTGGGCCAATTCTGCCACAGCGTGGCCTGCGTCAGGGTGACCCTATCTCTCCCTATCTTTTTCTGATTTGTCCAGAAGGTTTATCAGCGTCGTTGCAAAGTTTATGATATAACCCGGGTTGAAAATCCGGATTCTCATATGGAGCGAATACGTCTACCAGATGGACCTGTTACTCGAGCACGTGCTAAGCAGTTTGAAGAGGAGCTCCAAGCATATGTGGTGCAAATGTTGGATATGTCGGACCAAATTGACACTGGTGGAATTCAAGAAGCTATAACTTTTTCATACCTCTCTGGTTATTCGGAAAGCGGACACATCAAAGAAACCGAATATGGACTAAACAAAACAAGCAGTGAAATTGAGTCAAAAATCACCATGTGAATTTTAACCATTTGGATTTATTAGGAAAATAAAATCAATTCAATATGAATTGATTTAATTATTTCAATGTTCAAAATGACAAATTCAACACAATGTGAACCTTATCAATTCCATATGAATTGACTTGGTTTTTTCATTATTGGGTTTCCATTGTATGGAAACATTTATGTAGTATTTTGTTTTTATGGTTGACTAAGTTAATTCCCTAATTACCCTTGTACTATTGTTATTGTTTAAGGTACATAAGGGGCAATTCTAGTCATAGTTTATTTGTGTTTTATGTATTTAAGGGTGAGCCCTTTCATTTGTAAAAGGCACATTTGATTAAATAAGAAAAAGAGTTTGTGAGTGATTTCTCTTGTGCTCTTTGGGGCACTACTTTGAACAGTTCGGGATTAAAATCCTTAATTGTTGAAGACTGAGATTGGGTCTTTACAATCTAGTTTTGTAAGGGTTCTTTTCTGTCCGACCCTGATTCGTTAGCTTTCCTAGGGATCAAATCTAGTTGTCGGGTTTTCGAGGCACTGTTCCTCGTGGGTTCGCATCAGTTTTGGTATCAGAGCTGAGCTCTAACTTTTCAGGTTTTAACTATCCGTAAATTTATTATTATTATTGTTTTTTTTTTCTATCAAATTTTGAAATTAGAATTATTATTTATCTTAATTTTTTTTTCTAAGTATTTGCCATAATTTTAATCTTGGGTTCTGGAGAAAAAAAAACATATCTCTATTATTATTCACCTTCTGTCATCATGTCCCTTTTCATTTGAAGGGCCAAATCTTCTTTAAATATAAATTATTATATTTGACATTTTTTCCCCTTTTGCGAGATCTTAAAAATAAAAAAAACAAAAAAAACTGAAAGTTCATAATTGAAAAAAAAAGAAAGACTTACGAACTAAAAAAAAAAAAGAAAAAAAGATATCCGAAAAAAAAATCAGTTACATAAACTTACACTTTTTCTTTTTATGTTTTTGTCATATTCAATTGTTGAATATTTGTATTCATTTTTTGTTTTTTTTTTGTTTTTTTGTTTTTTTTTTAAATTTTGTCCCGTTTACATCAATTAAATTTCCAAATCGTCAATATTATATTTTGGTCATCGAGTTGCTTATCTGCGTTCCGTTCATTGTTTCACGTTTTGCTTCTTAGGTTTTACGGTTTAATTTGGTTTTTGACTGATGAGTTTTTAAAACTGAATTTGTTCTACTGAGTTCTTTAAAGAACACTGTAAGAGAAATCGAGCGGTAAAAGGTAGAGTGGTGAGCATATAAAAGAGAATAGCAAAAAAAGAGAGCGAAACACCGAGTGAATCGTGAGTTTTTTTATTATTTTTTTATTATTTTTTTGAATTTCTTTTGCACAATAATATGGCTGACGATCAAGTGTTAACAATGTTGAACCTCTTGATGGAACGTATGGACATCATGGAAGGAAATCAACGAGTTGCTCTAGAAACCAACCAAGGCGATGTAATGTATCATTATGATGGCAGTGGAAGATTGACTAGAAATCATGGTGACCATGATAGAGAAGAAATAGGTCTTGGGAATGTAAAATTCAAAATATCATCGTTTGGTGGAAGAGACGATCCCGAAGCTTATTTGAAGTGAGAGAAAAAAATGGAAATGATTTTCGACTATAACAATTTTTCAGAAAAGAAGAAGGTACAAAAAGCTATTACAGGATTTTCAGATTATGCTTTAATCTGGTGGGATCAATTTGTGACAACCAGAGAGAGGTGTAGAGAGCCACCAATTGATTCTTGGAAAGAGCTAAAAGCCGTTATGAGAAAACGATTAGTTCCTAACAATTTCTATGTGGGTTTGTACAAACACATGCCGAGTCTAATGCAAGATTTCAATCGAGTCGAGGACTGCTACAAAAAACAAGACTTCATATCTCGATATGAGATTATTGGTAACAGCGATAAACGCACATATGTAAGTGAAGAAATAACAGGTGAAAAGACTGGAAAAGTTATTGATGAGTCTGGCAAAGTGAAGGTAGAGTCTAAGAGCACTACATGCAATGATGAGGATGATGCTCTTGAAATTGAAGAACTAACAAAGAAAGATGAAATGCCGCCGAACAAAAAAATTGAAACAAGATCTCAAGTTCAGAATGATGTAGACAAGGTTGAGATTCAATATGTATCTGCATCTGACCAATGCTATGTTTCAGAGATTCTGGTTGCAAGAGAAGATGAGGTAAAAATTGAAGAACAACTATGTGGAGTTGAAAAGACAAATTTTGTTGATTTCGTGGTGTTGAAAAGATACGTACTCACACTAACAAACTTGACATTTGTTTGTTTAGTGTTCTAGATTCTAAATTGCAGGTGTTCATATCTATCCACGAACAATATTGCGATTCGAGGACGAATCGTCTTGAAGAGAGGGGGAATGATGAGAATTGGATCCATGCTAAGAACGAGACTATATTTATAAATTTTAATCCTCTATTCGATAATCATATGAAGCGTGCGAAGTTCAAAATGAAATAATTTATCGAAGATAAAATTGATTAAAAAATCACCATATGAATTTTAACCATTTGGATTTATGGGGAAAATAAAATCAATTCAATATGAATTGATTTAATTCTTTTTCAATGGTCAAAATTACAACTTTCACAAACCATGTGAACCTAATTAATTTCATAAGAATTGATTTTTGTTTTCTCATTTACAATTCTCAATTGTGTGTTGATTTTCTTTGTTTTAATGGTTGACAAAAATAAGCAAAAGGGAGAAGAGAAACCGAGACCAAGCAAACTTCAGTGTTTCAAAGACTCTGAGGAGGCGGAATGCTTCACTAGAGCCGAACGAGGGGAGTCGTTAGTCACTGACACTGACACTGAAAGTGACTGTGATGAGGCCGAAGAAGAAGACGAAGACTCTGAGGAGGCGGAATGCTTCACTAGAGCCGAACGAGGGGAGTCGTTAGTCGTCCTGCGACTATTGAATTCTCAAATGAAGATTGCCGAGGAAAAGATACAATGGGAAAACATCTTCCACACTCGATGTCTCGTGCAAGGCAAGGTATGTAGTGTGATTATTGATAGTGGTAGTTGTGTTAATGTAGCTAGTACCACCTTAGTAGAGAAGCTAGGGTTACCAGTCACAAAGCACCCGCGCCCTTATAATTGCAATGGTTAAATAATTGTGGGGAGATTAAAGTAAATAGACAAGTCTTAGTGTCCCTCAAAATTGGGCAATACAAGGATGAAATACTATGTGATGTCGTACCCATAAAAGTTGGTCATATTTTATTGGGTAGACCATGGCAGTTTGATAGAGATGCTATGCATTTAGGGAGAAAGAACCGTTACAGTTTTGAACATGCTGGTAAAAAAATTGTTTTAGCTCCTTTAACGCCTACAGAGGTCTATGAAGACCAAATTAAGCTTAGAAGTCATAACGGGGCTGTTTCTAATAAACCTCATGTATCATCTGATGATAATCGAGAGTCGAGAGAAAAGCATTGTGAGAAGAGTGATGGAAATGAGGATTTGGTGAGAGAAAAGCAAAATTCAAAAAAAAAAACATGAGAGAATTGATAATGATGTGGTCAAAGAGCGAGAGGGTCGAGGTAAAAGTAATTCTGAAATTACAAAAGGAGAGGGGCCACATGCAAAAGGAGAGTCAAGAGAGAATAAAAGTGTGGGGTGAGGTAAGGCTAATTTCTTTGCAAGGTCCAGCGAGGTTAAGTATGCTCTTTCTATAAATAAACCTGTCTTATTACTTGTTTATAGAGAAGCATATGTAAGTCAAGCTGATAATGTCCTGCCTAGTTCTTGTATTTCTCTTTTGCAGGAAAATCAAGATGTCATGCCCGAGGAATTGCCTGAAGGATTACCACCTATTCGGGGCATCGAACATTAGATCGACCTAGCACCTGGGGCAGCCATTCCTAACCGTCCAGCATATCGGTGTAATCCTGAGGAAACGAAGGAGTTACAACGATAAATGGAAGAGTTACTTGAAAAAGGGTACGTGAGGGAGTCGATGAGCCCGTGTGCCGTACATGTGCTTCTTGTTCCTAAAAAAGATGGAAGTTGGAGAATGTGTGTTGATTGTCGAGCCGTCAACAACATTATGGTAAAATATCGTCACCCTATTCCTAGGTTAGATGATATGTTGGATGAATTACATGGAGCTATTGTGTTTAGTAAAATAGATTTGAAAAGTGGATACCATCAGATTAGGATGAAAGAAGGGGATGAATGGAAAACCGCATTTACAACTAAACACGGATTGTATGAATGGCTCGTTATGCCTTTTGGTCTGACCAATGCACCGTCAAATTTTATGCGCTTAATGAATCATGTGTTGCGTGCATTTATAGGCAAGTTTGTGGTGGTCTACTTTGATGACATATTGGTATATAGTAGGTCTTTAGAAGAGCATTTAGGTCACTTAAGGAGTGTCTTTGATGTGCTTAGAAAAGAACAATTATATGCTAACTTGTCTAAATGTTCCTTTTGCATAGACCAAATTATTTTCCTTGGTTATGTTGTGTCTGCTAAAGGAATTAAAGTAGACGAGGAAAAGGTTAAGGCAATCCGCGATTGGCCTACACCTAGTAGTGTGTCTGAGGTGCGAAGCTTTCATGGCTTAGCATCATTCTACAGACGATTTGTGAGGGACTTTAGCACTTTAGCTGCTCCCTTCACCGAAGTGATTAAAAAGACAGTAGGATTTTCATGGGGAATAGAACAGGAGAATGCTTTTAATATTTTGAAGGATAAATTATGTTCTGCTCCTGTACTTGCATTACCTAACTTTGAGAAAGCATTTGAGATTGAATGTGATGCCTCCGGCATAGGTATTGGTGATGTTTTGATGCAGGATAAAAGACCAATTGCTTTGTTTAGTGAGAAGTTGAGTGGGGTTGCACTTAATTACCCCACCTATGACAAAGAATTATATGCTCTAGTGAGGGCATTGGAAACATGGCAGCATTACCTTTGGCCTAAGGAGTTTGTTATTCATTCTGATCACGAGTCCCTAAAACACCTCAAGGGACAAGGTAAGTTGAATAGACGACATGCCCGGTGGATGGAGTTTATTGAGACTTTTCCATATACTATTCAATACAAGCAAGGTAAAGAAAATGTGGTGGCTGATGCACTATCGCGCAGGTATATTCTTTTAAGTTCCTTGAATACTAAGCTCTTGGGATTTACACATCTTAAGGAGTTGTATAAAGGTGATGTTGATTTTGGTGATATGTATCTTGCATGCAGTAAGTCTGCGGTGGACAAATTCTATTTACTTGATGGCTTTTTATTCCGTGAAAATAGACTATGTGTGCCACAATGTTCATATCGAGAGTTGCTTGTTCGGGAAGCCCACGATGGTGGACTAATGGGACATTTTGGGGTTCGTAAAACTTTAGCTATTTTGCATGAACATTTTTTTTGGCCAAAGATGCGTAGGGATGTCAACAGACTTTGTTCTAGGTGCATCGCTTGTAAAAAGGCTAAGTCTAAGGTTTCATCCCAAGGTCTCTATACCCCGTTACCCGTGCCTACGACATCCTGGGTAGATATTTCGATGGACTTTATTGTTGGGTTACCTAGGACAAAGAAAGGTCGTGATTCCATTTTTGTCGTGGTTGATAGATTTAGCAAAATGGCGCATTTCATTGCATGCAACAAAACCGATGATGCTACTCATGTCGCTAACCTTTTCTTTCGAGAGGTTGTTAAATTGCATGGAGTCCCAAAAACTATAGTATCCGATCGAGATGCTAAATTTTTAAGTCATTTTTGGCGTGTTTTGTGGAGTCGATTGGGTACTAAGCTTTTATATTCTACTGCTTGTCATCCTCAAACGGATGGACAAACCGAGGTCGTTAATCGAACTCTTGGTCAAATTTTGCGTACTGTGGTTGGGAAAAATCTTAAGAATTGGGAAGAGTGTTTACCTATGGTAGAATTTGCATATAATCGTAGTATTCACTCATCTACTTTGTTTTCACCATTTGAAGTTGTTTATGGTCTTAACCCTCTTACTCCTATGGATTTACTACCTTTACCTGTGGATGCCAGGTTTAGTACAGATGGCGTTAAAAAAGCAGAATTAGTGCAATCCATTCATGAGAAGGTTCGCAAGCACATTGAAGAAAAAAATGGACGAGTTGCTTCTAAAGTAAACCAACATCGTAAACGGGTTGTGTTTGCACCTGGCGATTTGGTGTGGGTGCATTTTCGAAAAGAGAGATTTCCAGGACTTCGTAAAAATAAGCTTCAATCCCGAGGCGATGGTCCTTTTTGAGTTTTGGAGCGTGTTAATGACAACGCTTACAAAATTGATTTACCTGGTGAGTATAATGTATCTGCTACTTTTAATGTTACTGATTTATCTTTTTATGAAGCAGATTCTGATTCGAGGTCGAATCCTTCTGAGGAGGGAGGGAATGATATAACCCGGGTTGAAAATCCGGATTCTCATATGGAGCGAATACGTTTACCAGATGGATCTGTTACTCGAGCACGTGCTAAGCAGTTTGAAGAGGAGCTCCAAACATATGTGGTGCAAATGTAGGATATGTCGGACCAAATTGACACTGGTGGAATTCAAGAAGCTATAACTTTTTCATACCTCTCTGGTTATTCGGAAAGCGGACACATCAAAGAAACCAAATATGGACTAAACAAAACAAGCGGTGAAATTGAGTCAAAAATCACCATGTGAATTTTAACCATTTGGATTTATTGGGAAAATAAAATCAATTCAATATGAATTGATTTAATTATTTCAATGGTCAAAATGACAAATTCAACACAATGTGAACCTTATCAATTCCATATGAATTGACTTGGTTTTTCATTATTGGGTTTCCATTGTATGGAAACATTTATGTAGTATTTTGTTTTTATGGTTGACTAAGTTAATTCCCTAATTACCCTTGTACTATTGTTATTGTTTAAGGTACATAAGGGGCAATTCTAGTCATAGTTTATTTGTGTTTTATGTATTTAAAGGTGAGCCCTTTCATTTGTAAAAGGCACATTTGAAGACTGCAAAATCCTTATTAAGGATATAGATAATGTGTCAATCTCATTTATTCGTAAGTCAGCGAATTCCGCTGCTCACTCTTTAACCCGTGCAGCTACACCTGCTTTTGAGAGGAAGGTCTGGATTTCAATACCTCCTCCTTGTGTCTGTACTGCTCTTGCTGCTGATAATTAATAAATTGATCCTTCCTTATAAAAAAATATTGCAATAAAGGTACAAATTAAAAAGACAGAATTACCCCTATAACAAAAAAGGAACCCTTTCTTCATTGTTGTGGTTGTAGCCGTTTCTCATACGGGTCCACATTTCACTCTTTTTTCGTGATTATAAGTTGATCTTCCACAGCCTAGCTAAACATTAATTAACTACACTAAACTAGCTATATTAACATACTAGATGAAAGAGAAAACTAGGTCAAATAGGAGGCTCATTTACATATTTAACCCATTTACTCAACCTACTACATATTTAGATTGCTTTTGTGTGACTTTCCCATAATACCCTCAATATTTACGCGCATCTCGCCCCCTCCAGTCTGACTTTGCAAATTCCATATTATGCGAAGCCTGCGAAGCTAATGTTTGGGTTTATATGCGAAGCCTACGAAGCTAAAGTTTGGTTTACTTGATGAATTTAGTTCGCATATGCGAAGCCTGCGAAGCTAAAGTTTGGTTTACTTGATGAAGTTAGTTCGCATATGCGAAGTCTGGATATGTTTTGAAGCTAATTCGCGAAGTGGTATATAACAAAAAATGGCAAACAACAACGGATTCTAACATTAAAATCATAACATTATCAAAATTTAAAACAAGATTGCCACAATAACAACATTAAAATCATAACATTATAAAAATTTACAACAAGATTGCCACAATAACAACATTAAAATCATAACATTATCAAAATTTACAACAAGATTGCCACAATAAACTCCTAACAAAGCACTTCAAAGTGAACCTAACTAATCCGGTGCACCGTGGGACACATCCATCCCAAAAGGTCTGGACTTCCATTTCTCATCCCAAAAATGGCAGTCCAGACCTTTTGGGATGGATGTGTCTCACAGTGCACACCAAGATTACTCATCCAATTCAAAATTGGTACCGGATTAGTTAGGTTCACTTTGAAGATTGGCACCATGGGATGGACGTGTCCTATGGTGCACCCGAAGGTTGGAACAATCTCTCCTAACTAACCACTTCAGGAGTGAATGTGTCAATCTTGAGGGAATTTCATCCCTATACAAGAAGGAAAATCATCACCCCTACAGACCAGTACGCCGCCTTCCAGAAAGGGATGTTACATATTCAACCACCTTCAGAAAAAATTAATCGTGTTAGGCAGCGAAAAAGACGATTTTGGCTTCGCGTAGCGAAGCTTGCGAATGTAAATGTGCAGGGAAAGAGGTGATTTTACTTCGCTAATCGATTTTTTCACGAGGTATGCGAGGTCTGAAACATGATGATCTACGTCGCATATCGATGCTTTCGCGAAGTCTGCGAGGTCTGAAACGTGACGATCTATTCACAAACTTCGCGAGGTAGATCCACACATTTCAGACTCTTTCTCTTCGCAGATCTTCACGAAATCATCGATTCACGAAGTAGATCGTCACTTTCCAGGCTCTTTCTCTTCGCAAAGCTTCACGAAACCATCGATTTACGAAGTGTATTCATGAAAAAACACAGAAAAAACAACAGATACTTATATTTTTCGCCTCTTTCACCCCCAAAAGCGACAATAACAATATGATAACATGGGAAAAACTAAGGAAATAACGTAGAATAACCATTTCTAACATGGTAACAAGAAGAAAGAAACCAAGTAACGAACAGGAAGATGAAGAACCATGGCTTCGTTTTCTAGGATTAGGAAGTTGCAGAATCAAAAGATGAAGAGAGAAAAAAGAGAAATTCATTGTGATTTGGCGAAATATTGCAGATTTCGTGCAATTTAAAGGAAGAAATGAAGATCAAAAGTCTTGAAATCATTAATGCAGGAGCCAACTTTTCGCGTAACCAATGAGATAGGGGGAGCGACCGTTCGCGAGTAGTGTGAAGTGGGAAGGTTAGGGGTATTATGAGAAAGTCATACAAAATCAGTCTAGATATGTAGTAGGTTCAGTAAATGGGTTAAATATGTAAATGAGCTTCCAATTTGACCTAATTTTGTAATTTTTCCTAGATGAAAAAAAATTAATAATTGAGAGACCCAAACAAGTTACATCTTCAAATTGTGTAAATTATTGGGAAAATTACAAAACTAGGTCAAATGGGAGGCCCATTTACATATTTCACCCATTTACTCAACCTACTATATATCTAGACTGATTTTGTGTGACTTTCCCATAATACCCCTAACCTTCCCACTTCCCACCACATCACGAACGGCCGCTCCCCCTATCTCCTTGGGTACGCAAAAAGTTGGCTCCTGCATTAATGATTTCAAGACTTTTGATCTTCATTTCTTCCTTTAAATTGCACGAAATCTGCACCATTTCGCCAAATCACAATGAATTTCTCTTTTTCCTCTCTTCATCTTTTGATTCTGCAACTTCCTAACCCTAGAAACGAAGCCATGGTTCTTCATCTTCCTGTTCGTTACTTGGTTTCTTTCTTCTTGTTACCATGTTAGAAATGGTTATTCTACGTTATTTCCTTCGTTTTTCCCATGTTATCATATTTCTATTGTCTCTTGTGGGGGTGAAAGGGGCGAAAAATATAAGTATCTGCTGTTTTTTCTGCGTTTTTTCATGAATACACTTCGTGAATCGATGGTTTCGTGAAGCTTTGTGAAGAGAAAGAGCCTGGAAAGTGACGATCTACTTCGTGAATCGATGATTTCATGAAGATCTGCAAAGAGAAAGAGTCTGAAATGTGTGGATCTACCTCGCGAATCAATTAGTTCGCGAAGTCTGCGAATAGATCGTCACGTTTCAGACTTCGCGAAAGCATCAATATGCGACGTAGATCGTCAAGTTTCAGACTTCACATACCTCGCGAAAAAATCGATTAGCGAAGTAAAATTACCTCTTTCCCTGCACATTTACATTCGCATGCTTCACTAATCTTCATTTCGCGAAGCCAAAATCGTCTTTTTCGCTGCCTAACACGATTAATTTTTTCTGAAGGTGGTTGAATACGTAACATCCATTTCTAGAAGGCGGCGTACTGGGCTACAGGGGAGATAACTTTCCTTCCTGTATAGGGATCAACTTCCCTCAAGATTGACACATTCACTCCTGAAATGGTTAGTTAGGAGAGATTGTGCCAATAATCCGGTACCAATTTTGAAACGAATTAGTAATCTTGGTGTGCACCGTGGGACACGTCCATCCCAAAAGGTTTGGACTTCCATTTCTCACCCCAAAAAGAAATGGAAGTCCAGACTTTTTGGGATGACAAATGGAAGTCCAGACCTTTTGGGATGGACGTGTCCCACGGTACACACCAAGATTACTCATCCGATTCAAAATTGGTACCGGATTATTGGTACAATCTCTCCTAACCAACCACTTTAGGAGTGAATGTGCTTTGTTAGGAGTTTATTGTGACAATCTTGTAAATTTTGATGTTGTTGTGATTTTAATGTTGTTATTGTGGCAATCTTGTTGTAAATTTTGATAATGTTATGATTTTAATGTTAGAATCCGTTGTTGTTTGCCATTTTTTGTTATATACCACTTCGCACATTAGCTTCAAAACATATCCAAGCTTTGCATATGCGAACTAAATTCATCAAGTAAACCAAACTTTAGTTTCGCAGGCTTCGCAGGCTTCGAACAAACTTCATCAAGTAAACCAAACTTTAGCTTCGCATATAAACCCAAACATTAGCTTCGCAGACTTCACATAATATGGAATCTGCGAAGTCAGACGGGAGGGGACGAGATGCCCGTAAATATTGAGAGTATTATGAGAAAGTCATATAAAATCAGTCTAGATATGTAGTAGGTTGAGTAAATGGGTTAAATATGTAAATGGGCCTCTAATTTGACCTAGTTTTATAATTTTCCCTAAATTATTTCCTAGCTGCTGTTCATCAGAATGACCGGTGAAATCCTCTTTGAGAAATAGAGGAAAGCGGTTCTACTTCATCAAAATTTGCATCTAAAAGATAACCAATATTTGTAGAATCTTGCAGATCATCGTATGACAATGTTTTTAACAAATCATGTCGCCAAAATGGAAAGATAAGAGCTCCAAAACAAAAATGACGTCCCATTTTAGGAGACACTGTTTCATTTCAAGCATTATTGGAAAAGATTACGTTAAGCCTGTGTCAATAGCTAATGGTTGTGTGAGAACCAAACCAACAAAATTGGACGAAAAGGAGTTCCCAGCATCTGTACTATGGGGAGAGCAAACTGAACTGTCAAAGAATGGTCAAATACAGAAAGATAATGTGGGTTTTGTCTTTAGAATGTTAGGGGTGGCTTTCATCTTGAAAACCACATGATTCAACAAATTCTTGGTAGTCATGCTATATTATATATGTGTATATGTTTGTATGTCTTCAAAACAGAAAATAATATACACATATATAATATAGTATGACTACCAAGAATTTGTTGAATCACGTGGCTTTCAAGATCAAAGCCACCCCTAACATTCTAAAGACAAAACCCGCATTATCTTTCTGTATTTGACCATTCTTTGACAGATCCAGTTCGGTTTCCTCTCCCCATAGTACAGATGTTGACAACTCTTTTGCGTTCAATTCCATTGGTTTGGTTCTCATACAATCATTGGCTATTGGCATGGGCTTAACGTAACTTTTTCCAAGAATACTTGAAATAGTTCCTCCTGAAATGAGGCGCCATTTTTGCTTTGAAGCTCTGACCTTTCCATTTTAGCGATGTGATTTGTCAAAAATATTGTCATATGATTATTCGGAAGATTTTACAAATATTAATTCTTTGTTAGATGCAAATATGGTTTCCCTGCATCTCAAAGAGGATTTGTTAAAAATGACCATTAACCATAGTTGTTAAATCGAGATTCGACTCGTGACTCGAAATCTCATTTGCACAAGCCTTTCTGCTCCTAAACACTCAACAATCAACATGAACTCCGAAGGTTTTAAAACATACCCTAGGGGAAAATAGTTAGTGAAAATAATTCCTACTTAGAGAAACAATTATTATCTATTATGAAGCTAAATAGATCAGGTACACTTTAAGGATATACTGTCCAACCTAGGCATCTATCTATTAAACAATTCGCAATCGGATACGTCTAAGTACATCGGAAACACTACTGAAATGAATAATTTAAGTGCCGTTTTATCTTCCTCCATTGCTTAAACCTCTAAAAACATAATTAAAGGAATGTTCAAGTAGTAAGAACAGCATAAAAAATCATATTCAAGTAGTAACAATCTGCATATTATACAAACTCTGTAATATTCTCACTTGAGAGGTATGACAATATTCATCAATCAAATTGATAAACCTTCAAGAGAAGTAATTTAATTAATAAAATCAACCTCAAAAAGGAAAATAAAATAAAAGTAGTCACTTCATGTTCTTGGGTTGTTTATAATCATCCATTCTTCTATTTTTTTTCTCTATAGAAGAGAGATGGCAAGCCTTCAAGAGATTTTCTAAAACAAACAATATATAATTAACTTAAAACTATATTTGGCAACACACAGAGAAAGAACATACAATGATAACACAATAATCTCTCTAAGTTCTACATAATCATGAGATTTGCAGGTTAGGGGAATTTGAGTATATAGATTTGGGTGATCTTAAACCAAATTTGGTTAGTGGTTGTGGAGAATCAACGAGTAACAGTGAATGAGACATACATAATCAGTAAATACAATTTTTAAGGGGCTTAAATGAGGTATATAACAATGCTAAGGATCAAATCATGATGCTTGATGCACTTGAAATAGTAAATAAAGCCTATTCCATCATACAAAAAAAAAAGAAGGCTAGAAAGTTGTCATAAGAAGCTAGAAGCTAAATATTGTTTAATTTCTGGAATTAGTTTGAGGAAATACTATAGGAACCTGAAACTGTTATTCCTTTTGGGTTCATACCATTAATTATCATTACACAATACAGACGGCTAAGAGAGGGCGAGCCTTGGCGCAACGGTAAACGTTGTTGTCGTGTGACCAAGAGGTCACGGGTTCGAGTCTTAGTACTAAAATAGAATAACACTCAATAAATGAACAGAGCAACCACATGATATGCAGCTTTCACCGAACTAACATCATTTATAGATATCATGGAGATATTCATCCACACCAGCTTTGCTTTAAGAGAAGAATGTAAAAAAATTACAGCTAATTAAGAGTCTCATATTTACCACACAAAAACAGAATAACACAAGCTGTAGAAAAGCAGTATTTTCTGATTTGCTATTCAAAGATCAGTATTATTACTCTCTGTCCGCAGCAAAGACTGAAACATCCTTCAGACAAGCCATACATCTTCTTATCCCAATTCACAACAAATAGTTTTAGTACCACTAATGGAATGCAAATAAATATTACCTAAACACAACAGCTCTTTTAACCTTCCCTTAGCATGGATTTACAAATTTTTCAGAATGTCATAGCCTTTCTTGCATGATAAATCCACTACCAAAGCTACTGTAGTGTTATCTGCTGAAAAGCCATGATCACGCATTTCACGGATAAGCTCTATTGCCTTGGGAAGACTCTTGTGCCGAAGAAATCCTTGAACAATCACATTGTAAGAGCAGCTATTTGGTGAGCAACCATTTTCTTCAATTTCCTTAAAGACATTGTATGCTTCATCTAGTAATCCTTCTCTGCAAAGTCCACTAATTAATATAGTATATGAATGAACATCAGGTTGCAACCCTTGAGCAGGAAGCATTGAAAATAATTGCTTTGCATATTTCAACCTTCCGGCTTTGCACATCCCATCCATTAGAATATTATATATACATGTGTTTGGCTTCAACTTCCTCATTTGCATTTCATGTAGTAGGTCGAAGACAACATCAAAATTCTTAAGTTCACAGAAGCCATGTAGCAAAGTTGAGTAAGCTATTATATTTGGACGATAGCCACCAGCACACAAGTCTTTAAAAAGCTTCATGGCTGCCCCAGGACTTCTTGTATAGCAAAAGCCACGTATAAGAGCATTATAAGTATAATTTTCAGGACTTAAACCTTTACGAAGCATCTCATCCAGAAGTTGCTCTGCCTTATCAATCATTTTCCATTTACAATACCAATGAATCATTATGCTATAAGTACGAACATCAGGATTACAATCCTTGTTTGCCATCATATCAAACACTTTTCTAGCTTGATGCATCTGCCTATCCAAACCAAATCCATCTATCAACGAATTATAAGTGATAACATCGGGCTCTATACCCCTATGAATCATTGTTCCCACCACACATCTAGCTTTATCCACCATGCCTTCCTTACATAATTCATCAACAAGCATATTGAAGGTAACTACATTTGGTGCTATCTTCTGAGTCGGCATTTCATTGAACAATGCAGAAGCTTTTCCCCACTTAGCCGAATAGCATAAACCTTGAATTAAACAAGTGTAAGTAACAACATTAAGTGAAATTCCTTCAATTTTAATCTTTGAGAATAGATTAAATGCTTCGTCAACTTGACCATACTTGCAAAGACGGTCAATAATAGAACTGTATGTCACAACATTAGGCTGGCAACCTCTCCTAGCCATTTCTTCAAGCAAACCAAATGACACGTTGAATTTTCCCATTTTAGACAAAGAATTGACAATCACATTATAGGTCTTCACATTAGGTTGATATCCTATTGCAACTATTTTGTCAAAACAATTTACTGCTTCAATAAGGTTACCTTGTATACATAAACCATTAATTAATAGCAATTGATCAAAATATTAGCAGTACAAACATCAGGAGAAATTCCCACAAAATCCATCTTATTGGAGAAAGAAAGGACAGTATGGAGATGATTCATTCTAACAAGTGCAGATAACAATTTGTTAAATTGAGTAATAGAAGGAGGTGGGTTCATGTGAAGCATGTGGTGAAAGGAAGAAATGAGATCAGGAAAGGTGTATTGGGTTTGAGCTCGTCTTAGTTTGGCAGAGGTTGAATAAAGAGCATGAAGAAGAGAAAATGAAAAGGTAGAAATAGGCGTTACCTGATGATGAAGATGAGATGAAAAAGCAGTGAGAAGGCGTCTGGTGCTGCAGCTTAGCATGGTGGATGGAATGTTAGGGTTAGGAAATAGAATGGAAGGGTGTGAAAGTGTAAAGAAGAGCAAGGAAATGAATGAACAGCTGAAAGTTGTTCGGGAAGAGTGAAATGAAAGTGAGGAGAGATTGGGGATAGAACGGCAATTTCTGACACGAAAATACGATTACAGAGTCAACCCGACAGACATTGATACGAAAATCATTTTTCTGACATTTATAATATATAAAACCATATGGAACATAAATATGAGATAACACGATTTTGACACAAAACACGATAATTGACAGGTCTAACCTTAGATTCAACCCGGCTAAGTTTGTTAAAGCCTGTTTATTTTTTAGACGAGTTTAGGATTTATAAAAAATAATACGGACCGATCCAATCTGGCCTGTCCACAATACCAATCAATAAATTTATATCTTTATTTATTAATATATCTTTTTTGAGAAAATTAATTTTTTAGTATAAATTTTATTTTTATTATTAAAAAATATACATATATATTTATGTGAGTTTAGGTGGGTGGGTTTGGAATTTACTTTCCGAGTCCTTTTTAATTAACAACCGGCTGTACTGGGCCAGAGCCGAGTATTTTTAGATAAAAGCCCGTTGAGTCTTGTCTATGAACATGTCTAATTAGTATATAATGTGTAAATTGATCAAATTCATAGAGGTAATAAAAAGTAACTTTGATTTAACATATATATTAATCTAGCTTAAAAGATTATAAAATGGTTTTAATTATCATCAAAACTTAATGTTGTAATTTAAAATTTATCTTTTTTGTTAGCAAAACACACCATATATTTATAAATTTTTAAACCATAAGCATATGTGAAGAAATGGTAAATTCTAATGAGAAAAAAAAATATAATTCCAAATACGAAATGCACAATATTTTTTAATTAGATTAGATATATATTTAGCAAGCAGAAATTTTAATGTGTATGATTATAATTGTAAATATAGTTTAAATAATTTTAATTTTGAAAAGCTCTTTTCTATGAAAAAGTAACGGTATAT